>NC_089840.1:171615918-172866948 GCF_035609145.1 Eleutherodactylus coqui
TAACAAAGGTACAAATGTCACAGGTGAAATAATGCAATACATCATGTCTGCTTTGGGTATATTCCAGGCTTTTCCCACACCCTACCGTCCACGGAATAGTGGGAAAGTAAATCCATGGGCAATGAAGGAAACGGGTAAATCTTGAATTGAGTGTCTTCCATTAGTTTTTCTTTTTCTCCGGAGGATACATGCCACAGTAGCCAAGTTTGGGAAATAATTCTCTTGTTAATTTTGTCATAGGTCTCTCCAAGGAATTGTTAATAACGCATTCTGTGGTCTCTGCTTCTCTCTCAGGTCCTACAGACGAGCGTCACAATCTGAAACCAGGTGGCAGGTTTGATCCACATGTATATATATATATATATATATAGATGCAATCAGAGTGCCAAGGGGGGGGGGGTGCCAGATGAGTTTAAAGCCAGGGATCAAGTTAAGGCCGGATTTGAGTCCCTGTTTGGAATAGTAACCATCAATAAGAATGTTTGTATATATATTACAACTAACAAAGGTTCGTGAACTATACAAGAGATGCAATTCAAGGGCTTGCTGATCAGTTGGGCCCCACGGCCACCATGGCTTTCCGGAACCGAGTGGCTCTGGATATGATGCTAGCCGAGAACGGTGGTGTTTGTAAAATGATTGGTGAAAACTTGCTGTACATATATTCCAGATAACACAGGGCCCCACAGGTAAAGTGACTATCGCAATAAAGAAATTGGCCACATTGTCAGAAGAGCTGAAGCGTAATTCTGGGATAACTAACCCCTGGGATGAGTGGTTTGCATGGACCGGACAATGGAAACAATTCTTGATGCAGATAGGAATAGGGATTCTGGTTACTCTTATCATACTCCTGCTACTTTCTGTCTGTATTGTGCCCTGCATAAAACGCTCCTGTGCTAAGCTTACAGATAAGATGGTACCTGTCGCCCCCGTATATGTAAATGTAGAGACCCCAGGCTATATGCCTATGATACAACAAAGCGATTTGTCCCCTTATGGATCTGTCTCAGCAGAAACAGGGGTGACCACTCTAGTCTCCCAGCCATTAGAATAGAATAGCATGTGTGTTGTAGATCCCTTCTGTGTCTATTAGGTCTTCGAGTTTAGTTAGTTAGGATTAGTTGTCGGGGAAGGGATTAGCCCTTGGACAGCTGACCAACAATGATAGGTAGGGCATAGATCATAAACTAGAGATAGGGAAAGCAAACCTTACCCCGCCCAGTAGAAGTTATAAAGTATCGTTTATTTTGAGACAGTTTCTAGGGGGAATTGAGAAAGTACAGGCTCATAAAATGGAAGAATCTGTCTCAAAATGGCCGCTAGATACAAAATGGAGCATTATAAGATGTAAATAAGCTTGTGTGTAGTGAAACAATTATTCAAGCAGAAATAGCTTTAGAGCAGTATATTCGGTACAATGTGTAATGATGTGTCTCTCTCTGTTCTTTTTCATGAGAACCAAGTCTGGACAACAGTTCTTATCAGGAAAAGTCCTCCCACACTTTCAGAAAAACTTGGACAAGGGAATTGACTGTACTACAGCGAGCTGAATAACAAAGGGAGGACCAGGGAGGACGAGATAACGCTGAAGTGAAACAGACGCTTGAGAACATAAATATATTCTCACTAAACAATGCATGATTCTTAATGTTTTTCTAACCCAATGAGATTAAACCTCGTGACTAATGACGTATTCATTTTCTGTATTAGAACGATATCAAAGTGAATAAACTTTCAGTGTACGCGCCTTAAGCAGAGTGGGCTGTATATACTTGCCGCGGCCCATCTCTACATATCTGTGAGAGCTAATTACTATG
Source organism: Eleutherodactylus coqui (assembly GCF_035609145.1). Lineage (NCBI taxonomy): Eukaryota > Metazoa > Chordata > Amphibia > Anura > Eleutherodactylidae > Eleutherodactylus > Eleutherodactylus coqui. The sequence goes on from NC_089840.1 coordinate 171,617,739, forward strand.
AATCAGATAGTTTTTGGCCTCTCTGATGCATCCAGGTATGAACTAATTTGGAACCCAAGGCTTGAAAGGTTAATGTGACCGGTCATGTGTAACGGTCCTTAACACATGCATGAAATTTGGCACAAGCATTCTTTAGATCCTAAGTGAGGAGAGTGGGAGGGGTGGCACATTCTGCAGAGGGACATTGGTACATGCTGCCTGAGGAGAATCTAACACTCCTCTATGTGTATACATATTTTATTCTTTGGTTCCTCTAAAGTAACCTTAATAAAATTTTCAGTGCGAACATGTAAAACACGTGTATCAGCTAGTACAATATATAAGTGGAATATAATTTTTCAATTCAACATTTGAACGCTGAAACCAAGACATTCTTCTGTGAGCTCAGCCTAGGCAAATTATTTTACTTTATAAACATTTTTTACTTGTTTTTTTTCTAATAGTTGTTATAAGCAGTATATTTCCAATAATACATTCTTTATATGGTATGAACATAACTCCTTCCTTGCTTGATTGCTATTTAATGATCACTGCTTCACACATAATTATTTTTAGGAAACTTTATTTTCCTCTTGCATCAAGTGACATTTGTCAGGTGTGAGCTAAAATGTGTGAAAAAGCAAATGTATCACTTGTGTTTTTTCCTGCAATTCTGTCAATTACAATTGCTGAGAGTTGTAATATTGGGTTTAAAAGAAAAAAGGAATTCAGTTAAGGGAGTGCAGCACACAGTGTAATACAGCATGAAAAAGCAAGTCACACCGAGCTAATAGCTGTAGTACTAAAATAATACCTCCATATACAATTCAAATAACATCACCATACCATGTTTAAAGAATACCTCCTTAGGGCTCCTTCACACTGGCGAGTGCGATATTGGGCCGTTATTCACGGCTTTATATCGCTCTTGCTAGCATGAGAGAGCCCCATGGATGTGAAGCGATTTCATGTTGAAACAGCCTAGCATCACTAGGGGTAGACGGGTCTCAGAACACACAGTGCATCATACTTGTTGCTGAGTGCTAATGCTGACCCTGTCCAGCACCAAAAGAGCCAACTATGGGCAGATGAGCATCAGAACTGAACCATGGAGCAATAGAATAAGGTGGCTTTCTCCTAATAGGCCCTTTTTTACATCTTGTGGTGGGCTGTGTGTGTATGGGGGAAGAAAACAAGCTGGGTAGTGTTTTGCTGGGATACTCTTCAGTCCTACAGACCACTACCCACCTATTCCTACTAATACATGTAGGGACAAATGACACTGCAAAAAACAACATTGCAACTATCTGCAGAGACTTTGAAGACCTCAGCAGGAAGGTGAAGGAACTAGGAGCACAAGTTGCCTTTTAATCCATTCCTCCCAGTAGATGGCCATGGAATAAGAAGATAGAACAGGATTCTAGAGGGGAACAACTGGCTGTGTTGATGGTGCCGTAAGCAAAGATTTGTACGTCTAGACCAGGGGTGGGCAATTAATTTTCCCATGGGGCCACATGAGAAATTGGAATGGTTTTAGAGGGCCAGACCAACATACGAAGGCTCCATGCACATTGCCTTAATGGGGCCGTATTCCAGCCGCCCGATTTGCGGCCAGAATACGGCCGCCATTGAAAATGAATGGCGCTGTAATACGGCGCGGTGAACACCCGGTGTTTCACCCCGTTTTACGGCGCGGCCCCCGTGTCTGCCAATGGAGAGGGGAGCGGTAAGGAGCACTCCCATCTCCACTCAGAAGTTACAGTGGCATCACTAAGGGCTCATGTCCACGGGGAAAATCGGGCCCGCTACGGATTCTACATGTAGAATCTGCAGCGGGTCCCTCCTGCCCCGCGGACGTGAGCGCTGAAAATAACAATAAAAAGGAATTTACCCATCCGTAGCGGGCGGCGAAGCTCTGCTCTTCCTCACGGCCGGATCTTCTTTTTCGGCCGGCGGATGAATTCCTTACGCCGGCGGCACGTCGCCGGCACGTCATCGACGTGCCGCGCGCATGCGCCGGGCACATCCGCCGAGCCGAAGCAAGGGAGATGCGGCCGTGAGGAAGAGAAGAGCTTCGCGGCCCGCTGCGGGTGAGTAAATCCTTGAAATTCCTATTTTAGGTCTCCCGCGGATCCGGACGGCTTCCATAGGCTTCAATAGAAGCCCGCGGGAGCCGACCCCGCGGGAGACCCGCACGAAAATGGAGCATGGTCCAGATTTTTTCATGCTCCATTTTTTTTAAAATCCCTTTTATTGACGATCCGCGGGTATTTATCTACCCGCGGGTGGTCAATGCATCCCTATGGGGTGCGGATCCGCGCGCGGGAGATCCGCTGCGGATTTTAAATCTCATTTTGCCCGTGGACATGAGCCCTTAGGGCTCATGTCCACGGGGAAAAGAAGAATTAAAATCCGCAGCGGATTTTAACTCTTCTCCCGCGCGCGGATCCGCACCCCATAGGGATGCATTGACCACCCGCGGGTAGATAAATACCCGCGGATGGTCAATAAAAGTGATTTAAAAAAAAATGGAGCATGAAAAAATCTGGACCATGCTCCATTTTCATGCGGGTCTCCCGCGGGGACGGCTCCCGCCGGCTTCTATTGAAGCCTATGGAAGCCGTCCGGATCCGCGGGACACAAAAATCACATTTTACTTACCCGCTCCGGTTCTTCTCTTCGGCGCCGCGCCATCCTCTCTCAGCCGCGGCCGGATCATTTTGCTTCGGCCCGGCGCATGCGCGGGGCACGTCACCGACGTCATCGTGCACATCCGCCGAGCCGAAGAATGAAGATCCGGCCGCGACGAGAGAAGATGACGCCGCCGCGAAGAGAAGAAACGGAGCGGATGGGAGGTGAGTTTATTGTCATTTATTTGTATTTTCAGCGCTCATGTCCGCGGGGCAGGAGGGACCCGCTGCAGATTCTACATGTAGAATCCGTAGCGGGCCCGATTTTCCCCGTGGACATGAGCACCGGACTCATTGGTGAGTCACCAGGACACTCTTTGCGGGCCGGTCCGAGCTATTCAGCGGGCCGGATGTGGCCCGCGGGCCGTGCTTTGCCCAGGTCTGGTCTAGACCATGAAGTGAATTACCTATATGATAGACTCCTTGCTAGAGACAGGTTGCACCTTACAAATACTGATAGGCATATATTTGTCAGGCACCTTGCTACACTCATCTTGGGAGCTTCAAACTAGAACAGTATGGGAAGGCAAGTGAAAGACAAAAATATACTGCTAATGAATACAATTGAGAGCCTTGTAATTAGAGATGGAAAAATAGAACAAAGGCAAAAAAGGAGCAAGAGATCCTTATCACAAACTAACATATCTCTACACAAATCCACAGACCATGGGAAACAAATAAGGAGAATTGGAGCTCTTAACACAGGAAGAGAAATATGATGTCATAGACATCACAGAAACTTGATGGGATGATACATATGGTTGGAATACAAAGCTTGAAGGATACTACTTATTTATAATAAACAGACCTAATAAAGAGGGAGGAGGTGGACCCAGGAAACTTCAGACCTCTGAGCCTGACTTCTATACTGGGAAAGATTTTTGAACAAATTATTAGTTAATTTTAATTTTAGTGACAATAACAGCTTTGCATTTATAATAAAGATTAATAACAGAACAGGTGTTGTCTCTTTTGATGTCAGTCTATGTCTGGCAGGAGCCTAACGAGATATATGGTGCTCAATATAGAAAGGGGATATTCAAATAAGACATCACATTGATTTCCTAGTGATGGAGACAACACATGGTCATAACATAAACAAACATAAAATATAAACCAAAGGGGAAGAAGAGAAGGGAAGAAGAATAGAAAATAATAAAGTAGGAAGATAGAGGAAGTAGAAAAGATGAGAAGAGAAAGTATGGTGTACCTATCAAAGACAACCCACAAACCCCACCCAACTAAATCGCATCATGAAGTAGAACCATTTAATAACCAAGTATAGAGGAAACCCTCTAGTTTCTGGTCGAGATCCAAGCATCTAACTTCTTGCATGTATCTCAGTTGATCCAGAGCCTCCACCCACACAATTTTCAGGATAGTAATATTTTGTTTCCAGTACATAGGAATGACCTGACGCATAGCCATTGCAAAATGATGTAGAAGGCCCTTTTTGAACTTGAAGATTGAGTCTGGGAACACAGATGGGAGTGCAATTTCTGGAGTGATGTCTATCGAGGATCTACACAGTTTTTGTATAGGCTAGAGATACACTACCGTTCAAAAGTTTGGGGTCACCCAAACAATTTTGTGTTTTCCATGAAAAGTCACACTTATTCACCACCATGCGTTGTGAAATGAATAGAAAATAGAGTCAAGACATTGACAAGGTTAGAAATAATGATTTGTATTTGAAATAACATTGTTTTTACATCAAACTTTGCTTTTGTCAAAGAATCCTCCTTTTGCAGCAATTACAGCATTGCACACCTTTGACGTTCTAGCTGTTAATTTGTTGAGGTAAGCTTGTGAAATTGCACCCCACGCTTCTAGAAGCATCTCCCACAAGTTGGATTGGTTGGATGGGCACTTCTGGCGTACCATACGGTCAAGCTGCTCCCACAACAGCTCAATGGGGTTCAGATCTGGCCACTCCCTTACCGATAGAATACCAGCTGCCTGCTTCTGCTGTAAATAGTTCTTGCACAATTTGGAGGTGTGTTTAGGGTCATTGTCCTGTTGTAGGATGAAATTGGTTCCAATCAAGCGCTGTCCACTGGGTATGGCATGGCGTTGCAAAATGGAGTGATAGCCTTCCTTATTCAGAATCCCTTTTACCCTGTACAAATCTCCCACCTTACCAGCACCAAAGCAACCCCAGACCATCACATTACCTCCACCATGCTTAACAGATGGCGTCAGGCATTCTTCCAGCATCTTTTCATTTGTTCTGCGTCTCACAAACGTTCTTCTTTGTGATCCAAACACCTCAAACTTGGATTCATCCGTCCACAACACTTTTTTCCAGTCTTCCTCTGTCCAATGTCTGTGTTCTTTTGCCCATCTTAATCTTTTTCTTTTATTGGCCAGTCTCAGATATGGCTTTTTCTTTGCCACTCTGCCCTGAAGCCCAAAATCCCGCAGCCGCCTCTTCACTGTAGATGTTGACACTGGTGTTTTGCGGGTACTATTTAATGAAGATGCCAGTTGGGTACCCGTGAGGCGTCTGTTTCTCAAACTAGAGACTCTAATGTGCTTATCTTCTTGCTTAGTTGTGCAACGCGGCCTCCCACTTCTTTTTCTACTCTGGTTAGAGCCTGTTTGTGCTGTCCTCTGAAGGGAGTAGTACACACCGTTGTAGGAAATCTTCAATTTCTTAGCAATTTCTCGCATGGAATAGCCTTCATTTCTAAGAACAAGAATAGACTGTCAAGTTTCAGATGAAAGTTCTCTTTTTCTGGCCATTTTGAGCGTTTAATTGACCCTACAAATGTGATGCTCCAGAAACTCAATCTGCTCACAGGAAGGTCAGTTTTGTAGCTTCTGTAACGAGCTAGACTGTTTTCATATCTGTGAACATGATTGCACAAGGGTTTTCTAATCATCAATTAGCCTTCTGAGCCAATGAGCAAACACATTGTACCATTAGAACACTGGAGTGATAGTTGCTGGAAATGGGCCTCTATTCACCTTTGTAGATATTGCACAAAAAAACAGGCATTTGCAGCTAGAATAGTCATTTACCACAATAGCAATGTATAGAGTGCATTTGTTTAAAGTTAGGACTAGTTTAAAGTTATCTTCATTGAAAAGTACAGTGCTTTTCCTTCAAAAATAAGGACATTTCAATGTGACCCCAAACTTTTGAACGGTAGTGTAACTTGCCAGAGAAGTAATATAAGTGAGCATTCCCAATATATACGTAGCATTGAGCCCGTCGTTGTTGAGCATCTCCAACATTTATCTGATATTGACAGGAATATTTTATGTATTTTAGTGGCAGTTAGAGATGAGCGAACGTACTCGTCCGAGCTTGATGCTCGCTCGAGTATTAGGGTACTCGAGATGCTTGTTACTCGAGACGAGCACCACGCGGTACTCGAGTCAATTCCATTTCCTTCCCTGCATGTTTTGCGCCATTTTCTGGCCAATAGACATGCAGGGAAGGCATTACAACTTCCTCCTGTGACGTGCCAGCCCTATCCCACCCCCCTGCAGTGAGTGGCTGGCGAGATCAAGTGACCGCCGAGTATATAAAGCAGTCCCGCCCGCTGCTCGCCTCAGACACACACTGGCAGAGATTAGGGAGAGTGCTACTGGTGCTATAGGGAGAGTGTTAGCGTCTTCAAGAACCCCAACGGTCCTTCTTAGGGCCACATCTGACCGTGTGCATTACTGTTGTGGTTGCTGGGAGCAGTTTTGCACAATTTTTTTCATCTCGGGCTGTGCAGGCTATTACAGCTATAGCGTTCTCAGTCTGCAGTCTATTATACAGAGTATAGGGGCACTACTGGTCAGGCAGGGGCAGTGGTAGTGTAGAATCCGGTCAACAAGTACCCCAACGGTCCTTCTTTGGGCTACCTCTGACCATGTGCATTACTGTTGTGGCAGCTGGGAGCAGTTTTGCACTTTTTTTTTCCCATCTTGGGCTGTGCAGACTATTGCGCTTTCAGTCTGCAGCCAATTATACAGAGTATAGGGGCAGTACTGGTCAGGCAGGGACAGTGGTTGTGTAGAATCCTGTCAACAAGTACCCCAAAAAAGCTCCTCCTTAGGGCTACCTGTGAGCGTGTGCATTACTGTTGTAGTGGCTCACTATTAGCCAGCTAGGCATTTCTGCAGCCCAGCGTATATTTTTTTCGGCCTACAGTGTGCGTTACATAACCGCTGTGACCCTCCAAGTGCAGGCCAATAATTGCCTAATTTTTAACACCGCTCTGTGCGTCCCGTCAACTTCACGCGCAGCTTTCGCCCACAGCCGCTGATAGAGGGAAAGACATATATACGCTATCTAGGCGGCTGTTTTTTTTTTTTTTTTTTAAACTCCTCCTTAGGGCTACCTGTCAGCGTGTGCATTACTGTTGTAATGGCTCACTATTAGCCAGCTAGGCCTTTCTGCAGCCCAGCGTATAATTTTTTCGGCCTACAGTGTGCGTTACATAACCGCTGTGACCTTCCAAGTGCAGGCCAATAATTGCCTAATTTTTTACACCGCTCTGTGCATCCCGTCAACTTCACGCACAGCGTACAGCCACAGCCGCTGATAGAGGGAAAGACATATACACGCTATCTAGGCTCCTGTTTTTTTTCAAAAACATCTGGGAAAAAATCCTCCTTAGGGCTACCTGTGCGCGTGTGCAGCTTACTGCATGGCAGTTGTAGTGGCTCACTATTAGCCAGCTAGGCCTTTCTGCAGCCTAGTGTATAATTTTTTTGGCCTACAGTGTGCGTAACATAACCGCTGTCAGCCTCCAAGTGCAGGCAAATAATTGTCTAATTTTTTACAACGCTCTGTGTCTGCTGTATTCGAAATACACCATTCTGAGGGGTAGGGGTAGGCCTAGAGGATGTGGCCGTGGACGCGGGCGAGGACGCGGAAGTTCAAGTGAGAGTGTGGGCACAGGCCGAGTTTCTGGTCCAGGTGAATCGCAGCCGGCTGCTGCAGGATTGGGAGAGAGGCAAGTTTCTGGGGTCCCCAGCTTCATATCACAATTTATGGGTCCACATGGTAGACCTTTATTAGAAAATGAGCAGTGTGAGCAGGTCCTGTTGTGGATAGCAGAAAATGCATCCAGCAATGTATCGACCACCCAGTCTTCTACGCCGTCCACTGCTGCAACTCTGAATCCTCTGGCTGCTGCTCCTCCTTCCTCCCAGCCTCCTCACTCCATGAAAATGACACATTCTGATGAGCAGGCAGACTCCCAGGAACTGTTCTCGGGCCCCTGCCTTGATTGGGAAAAAATGGTTCCTCTCCCACCTGAGGAGTTTGTCGTGACCGATGCCCAACCTTTGGAAAGCTCCTGGGGTCCGGGTGATGAGGCTGGGGACTTCCGGCAACTGTCTCAAGGGCTTTCAGTGGGTGAGGAGGTCGATGATGATGAGGCACAGTTGTCTATCTGTGAGGTAGTAATAAGGGCAGTAAGTCCGAGGGAGGAGCGCACGGAGGAAGAGCCGCAGGACGATGAGGTGACTGACCCCACCTGGTTCGCTAAACCAACTGAGGACCGGTCTTCAGAGGGGGAGGCAAGTGCAGCAGCAGGACAGGTTGGAAGAGGCAGTAGGGTGGCCAGGGGTAGAGGCAGGGCCAGAGCGAAGACTCCCCCAACTGTTTCCCAAAGCACCCCATCGCGCCAAGCCACACTGCAGAGGCCTTGGTCTTCAAAGGTGTGGATGTTTTTCAGTGAGAGCGCGGACGACCGACGAACAGTGGTGTGCAACCTGTGTCGCACCAAGATCAGCCGGGGAGCCACCAGTACCAGCCTCACCACCACCAGCATGCGCAGGCATATGATGGCCAAGCACCCCATGAGGTGGGACGAAGGCCGTTCACCACCTCCGGGTCGCACCACTGCCTCTCCCCCTGTGCCCCTACCTGCCACTCAGATCCAACCCCCCTCTCAAGACACAGGCACGAGCGCCTCCGGGCCTGCACCCACACCCTCACCTCCGCTGTCCTGGGCCCCATCCAGCAATGTCTCTCAGCGCAGCGTCCAGCTGACGCTAGCGCAAGCGTTGGATCGCAAGCGCAAATACGCCGCCACGCACCCGCACACTCAAGCATTAAACGTGCACATTGCCAAATTGATCAGCCTGGAGATGCTGCCGTGCAGGCTTGTGGAAACGGAGGCTTTCAAAAACATGATGGCGGTGGCGTTCACGCGCTACTCGTTCCCCAGTCGCCACTATTTTTCCCGGTGTGTCATCCCAGCCCTATACCAGCACGTCTCCCGCAACATCAATCGTGCCCTCCTCAACGCGGTTACTGGGAAGGTCCACTTAACCACGGACACGTGGACAAGTACTGGCGGGCAGGGCCACTATATCTCCCTGATGGCGCATTGGGTGAATTTGGTGGAGGCTGGGACCGAGTCAGAGCCTGGGACCGCACACGTCCTACCCACACACAGAATTGCGGGTCCTACCTTGGTTCTGGTATCTGCGGTGGTCTATGCCACCTCCTCTAAACCCACCCACTCCTCCTCCTCCAACAATGAAAACATTCTTGGCAAATGCTTTCGTTTGGTCCGTCTTGCACCGGTCCAAGAATTTTACCTCTAGCGGCACAATATGCATGCCCCCGGCCGTCCCTCTTAATCATGGCCCCAGTTCTGAAAACCAACCAAATAGAAACGGGGTCCTATTCCATTATTCCTAGCTGAAGCATTCAGCCAACCCCCGGTATAAGGAGAACCTTTCCACTCTCATTCCCGAAGAGAAAAGGGGTTCGAGAGTGATGCAATACCACAGGGCCCTGGTGGACAAACTGATGGTAAACTTCCCATCTGACAGCGCTAGCGTCAGAAGGCACAGTTCCGAGGGCCAAGTAGCAGGGGAGGCGCAGAGATCAGGCAGCATGTTCAGCGCAGGCAGGGAAACACTGTCCAAGGCCTTTGCCAGCTTCATGGCTCCCCAGTAAGACTCCGTCACCACTCCCCAGTCAAGGCTGAGTCGGAGGGAGCACTGTAAAAAGATGGTGAGGGAGTACGCAGCTGATCGTACCACTGTCCTCCGTGATGCCTCTGCTCCATAGAACTATTGGGTGTCAAAGCTGGACACCTGGCACGAACTTGCGCTGTATGCCCTGGAGGTGCTGGCTTGCCCTGCCGCTAGCTTCTTGTCAGAAAGGGTGTTTAGTGCAGCTGGGGGAATCATCACGGACAAGCGTACCCGCCTGTCAACTGACAGTGCCGACATGCTTACATTCGTAAAGATGAACAAAGTCTGGATTTCCCCAGACTTCTCTTCTCCACCGGCGGAGAGCAGCGGAACCTAAAGATTCTTTTCGCTGCAACCGCAGATAAAAGCACTCTTCTCTGTCACCGGTAAAACGGGGCATTTAGGTTTGTCAATCTGTCTCTAAGATTACTCCCTCTCCTGCTACTCCTCCTCCAGAAACAACATGTCATCGCGCTGAACGGCCAATTTTTCTGCGGCCCAAAAGGCTCATCTACATCTACCAATGTTTTTACAATTTTTCTAAGTTTCAAAGGTATTGAGACTGTAACATGAACCAATTTTTTCAACAGGGCTGCCTACAGGCTCTGTTACAAATTAAGCAACAGTGAGCTGTATCTTTCAAAAAATGTTTATGGGTTTCACCTGCCCTCTCGGTTGATAAATTTTTCATAGGTACACTTGTACTCTTGGTACACTAATTTTTGGGGCCCACGCCTACACTTTTATCCAACTAATGTTTCCGGCATTCGCCTACGCTCATGGTATCCCAATGTTTCAGAGGTTGGCCTATACTATTACTACAGAAATTTTACTGGGGTCTGCCTGCCTATACTTCTGCTACAAGAAAGTTACAGAGGTCTTCCTATACTGCTGCCACAAGGTTGTTACTGGGGTCTGCCTATACTGCTGCAACGTTAATTTTACAGGGGTTTGCCTATAGTGCTGCCACAAGGATGTTACTGGGGTCTGCCAATACTGCTGCCACGTTAATGTTACAGGGGTCTGCCTATATTTCTGCTACAGAAATGTTACTGGGATCTGCCTATAATGTTACTACAGAAATGTTACTCGGCTCTGTCTATACCGTTACCACAGAAATGTTAGTGGGGTCTGTCTACACTTCTGCCTCGTTAATGTTACTGGGGTCTGCATATACTTCTGCTACAAAAATGGTACTGGGGTCTGCCTATGCTTCTGCTACATAAATGTTACAGGGGTCTGCTTATACAGTGGCGACAGACATGTTACTGGGGTCTGCCTTTACTTCTACAGAAATGGTACTCGGGGCTGCCTATACTGCTGCTACAAAAATGTTACAGGGGTCTGCATATACTGCTGCTACACAAATGTTACAGGGTTCTGCCAATACTGCTGCTACATAAATGTTACAGGGGTCTGCCTATACTTCTGCTAATGAAATGTTACTGGGGTCTGTCTATACTGTTACTACAGAAATGTTACTGGGGTCTCCCTAGACTTCTGCCACATAACTGTTAATGGGTTCAGCTTATACCTTTGCAACAGGAATATTACAGGGGTCTGTGTATACTATGGGTGCACTGAGTCTTCCCATCACGGTGTTCTACCTATCTGGCCCGAAAAACAACCCTGACTGACTAGGGCATGGCGTGTGGGTCGCAGCCAACGTGTATTTCCTCTCACGTAACCGCAGCTATCCGGGGCACTGCAATGGGATTTCTTTGTGTACCGTCTGTGTGTTCCTGCTAGCCACCCATGCTGCTGGTGCACACAGATTTGCCATAGCGGAGTTGTACCTGCCTGGCACTTTAAAAAAAAAAAAAAACAGAATGTCTAGGGCATGGCGTGTGGGCCGCAGCCAACATGTATTTCCTCTCACACAACTGCAGCTATCCGGGGCACTGCAATGAGATTTCTTTCTGTGCCGTCTGTGTGTTCCTGCTAGCCACCCATGCTGCGGGTGGACACAGACTTGCCATAGCGGAGTTGTACCTGCCTGGCACTTTTAAAGAAACCACGAATGTCTAGGGCATGGCGTGTGGGCCAAAGCCAACATGTATTTCCTATCACGTAACCTCAGCTATCCGGGGCACTGCAATGGGATTTCTTTATGTACCCTCTGTGGGTTCCTGGGGGCCACCCATGCTGTGGGTGCACACAGACTTCCCATTGAGGTGTTTTACCTGTCTGTCCCCAAAACACTGACAGACTTGGGTAGGGTGCAGAGTGCAGATGGTTTACCCCGTGCGTTGTCGATGAGGTATCCGACACCCAGACAGAATGAGTAGTGTGTGGACACATGGAGTCCCCATTGCTATGTCACTCGCAGCATCTTGGGCGACTCAGGGTGTTTGCTGAGACAGAGGCTGACCCAGGGCCCGCTCACATACTTCCCACACCGAGTATTGCTGCATTGTGGAGATGTGTAGAAGTGCTGGGCTGGCAGTGGACTCCCCTTTATGCCCACATTTGCAGCTCCTGACAGAGGTTTCAAAGCATTGGAATGAAGATGGAACGTCAATCTATTATCAATTCTCAAAAGCATTGTGGGCTATCGCTCACACTTTCAAAGAGGGTCCCTGCCTGGCCCTGCCAACCCTCTGCAGTGTGTGCCTCCAGTTCCTCCTCATGGCAGACGCACTTATAAATAGACATGAAGGTGGTGTGGCTATGAGGCCAGCTGAGGGCTGCGCAGGGGCACTTTTGTGTGCGCTGCGGACGCAGGGTCGTGCGGGGGGGTTGGGCAGCATGTAACTCAGGAGAAGAGGCAGCGGTGTGTTCTGCAGGCAGTGATTGTGCTTGGTTGGAGGTAGTGTGGTGCTTAGCTAAGGTGTACCTTGCTAATGAGGGTTTGTCCGAAGTAAAAATTGTTGAGGGGGGGCACTCTTGCCGCTATTGTGGCTTAATAGTGAGACCTGGGAACCTGAGATGCAGCCCTGCATGTTGCCCCCCGCCTGCCCTATCCGTTTCTGTGTAGTTTCCATCACTTTCGTAGGTTTTGCAGATTTGCACAAATGAAAACCTTAGCGAGCATCGACCATATACAAAAATGCTCGAGTCGCCCATTGACTTCAATGGGGTTCGTTACTCGAAAAGAACCCTCGAGCATCGCGGAAGGCTCGACTCGAGCAACGAGCACCCGAGCATTTTGGTGCTCGCTCATTTCTAGTGGGAGTCCTGTACCATTGTGATGTTATTTTATAATTAAACTCCTGAAGTCTGTTGGATATTGACATTTTTTGTGTTATTGTGAATGATTTGGTCCAGAGCTCGCCAGAAAATGATTTGCCCAATGCGCCTTCTCAGTCCTTAATCCAGCCTTAGATTCCCTCATCTGTCCGTCCAACAACACACTGCAGATCGAGAAAATCACATCTGTTGATAAGCATAATTTTTCAATGGCAGTGGGCTCTACGACCAGATTAGGAAAATGGGGTAAAGGTATTACTATAACTTTGTAATTAAAAATATTGTAGCCAAGATCTAACTAGAATACCGAAGTTTTTTCCTACGTCAGAGGGCTCTCTTAGTCCCAGTGGCACCATTACATCTATGATTCTAGGGGACTTCTCTGTCGGGAGAAATAGCAGATATATGTGTGGCAATGTAGAGGGGAACTGATGGTTTCCCACCAGGTGGGTCAGGGGGCCTGGTATATTTGTTAATTGACCCCTTTTACCTATTCTCTTCCATATATTTAGTAAGGTCAATAATAAAGAGGAAGCTCCCATTTGCTCCCAATTTACTTTAAGAGAGATGCAAATGGTTTGCTGTACTTCGAAGAGGTTGGAGATCTGTTCAATAGCTACCCATAGTTTCGTTGTGGTGTGGTGAAAAAGGTCAAGATCACAGAATGATAAAGGTCGAAATTAGGTAGGCCGATTTCCCCCTGTTCTTTGGGATCTGTAATGTCTTATAGCTGAGACGTGGCGATGAGGTTCTCTATACAAAACTAGCGGTCAGTTTCTGAGCTTCTCAAAGTGCTGCTTATGGAAATTTTTACGTTTGAGAAAGGCGCTTTTGTGTGCCGAAAAACGTCGCAGCACGTTGATTTCCAGTTGCACTGGAATTTTGTTTGTTTATTTCTTAATTAAATATCCCATTGGAAAAAGAGAAATTATACTCCTGTTTGATGTTGACTTTACCTGCATTTTCTATTGGATCTATTATCAACATCTCAACTAATCTGCATGTCCATGTTTGGGGAAAGGGGGGTCTCTAAACTCAGGGACCCCTCGTCTAAGTAAGTGTTTTTTCTGTTTTTACAGTTATATTCACATTTATATTTATAATTATGTATACAAAGTAGCGCAGCCCCTATATTTATTGTTCGCTTCCACAGCTTTTTCTGTCGGTCTGCAGCTCTCCACCTCCAAGTGGATCTTTTAGTCCTTAATATTTTTTATCCATTACATACAAAACTTTTGCCAGTTTTTATGTATTGGTTACTCTTACCAAAGTGCTCTCCCTTTTCCTTTTTTTCAATGTACTGCTTAGTTACGGGGAATGGATAAAAATATGGAAACACCGTACAAAATGCATGGGATTTTAATCATTAGCACTGAGCTACCTTTTTGACCCCTGCTTGGCTGAGAGCTTTTATGCCAAATTTGTGTTTACTTCACCTCTTACCCTACTCTGGGTGGTTTTGGGAGCCAACTGGTAACAGCAGCTGAGTGGCTCAAACCCCTGACCAATGGAACCTTCTTGCTCAAGCAGATGTGAACATCTGCCTGGCAGCATCTGTGTCATATGACCTCCACTTAAAATCAGTCTCTGCATGTCTTATTGAAATATGCTTTATAATTCCATGTAACTTAAAGGGGTTGTCCCGCGCCGAAACGGGTTTTTTTTTCTTCAAACCCCCCCCCCGTTCGGCGCGAGACAACCCCGATGCAGGGGTTAAAAAAGAACACCGCACAGCGCTTACCTGAATCCCCGCGCTCCGGTGACTTCTTACTTACCTGCTGAAGATGGCCGCCGGGATCTTCTCCCTCGGTGGACCGCAGGGCTTCTGTGCGGTCCATTGCCGATTCCAGCCTCCTGATTGGCTGGAATCGGCACGTGACGGGGCGGAGCTACACGGAGCTACACGGAGCCCCATTGAGAAAAGGAGAAGACCCGGACTGCGCAAGCGCGTCTAATTTGGCCATTAGACGCTGAAAATTAGACGGGCACCATGGAGACGAGGACGCCAGCAACGGAACAGGTAAGTGAATAACTTTTGATAACTTCTGTATGGCTCATAATTAATGCACAATATACATTACAAAGTGCATTAATATGGCCATACAGAAGTGTATAGACCCACTTTCTTTCGCGGGACAACCCCTTTAAGGCATGCATTTTGTATGGTGTTTAAATATTTTGTCCATCCCTGTACATCCCAAGGAATAGTCTGAAAGATGTATAGCGTTCTAGGAAGAATATCCATCTTTAATGCATGAATCAAACCATGATAATATGAGTTTATGCAAGTTATAAAGTTCTGCTTCTAAAATTAGGAGGAGGGGTTTATAATTTAGTTTGGAAGTTTGATCTAGGTTAGCTGGAAGTTGAATCCACAAGTATTTAATTGAAACCTATTTCCAACTAAAGGAAAATGATCCCTGGAGGTGTTACATTTCATTCGAGGGGATGGTAGTATTCAAGATTTCTAGTCTACCAAATCTGGCAAATTCTTGTAGGATGACTGGTAGACCTATTCTAGGAGCAGGAATATAAATCAATAGGTCATCTGCGAAGAGAGATAATTTATGTTCTTGAAACACCAATTTTTATTCCCTGGATTGAGGCATTATGTCTAAGAGCATTAGCCAAGGATTCCATCACCAATATAAATAGGTATCGTGAGTGGGGACAACCCTGCATCTTCCCGTTCCTAATCAGGAAGGGATTTGACAAGAGTCTGTTTACCCGCAGCCTAGCCGAGAGGCAACGGTAAAGTGACATGATCCAGGCCAACATTCTCAGACCAAGATCTATTTTACTAAAGCCCAATATCCACGGGCAGAATTAAATTACAGAATCTGCGCGGGGCACCCGCACAGACGATCTGCAGTTCAAGCCGCCCATAGACAATCATGCTCGGAAAACAAATCGCAGCAAGCTCTATTTTACTGCGGGTCCCGAATGCGATCAAGCGCTGCGGAATAAGTTGGCGCTATACAAATAAAGATTATTATTATTATTATTATCCATGGCCTGCCCGCAGCTGACACTGCAGATGGCTGTGGATCCTGCAGGAAAGCTGGAGATTTAAAAAGAAGAAAAACTCCACTGCGCATGTGCGGCGGGCCCGCTTACATCCGCAGTGGTGAAGATAAAAGATGAAAGTCCCGCACAACCACGCAGAGGATCTGGACAGGTAAGTAATGTCCTCTTGCAGCAGGCAGGGTGGGATTCTGCTGCGGGATCCCACCGAAGAAATCCGACCTGCCCGTGGACATGAGTTCTTAGTGTTGCCTCTAAGTATTCCCATCGAACCTATCAAATACTTTCTCCTCATCGATAGACTGCAAACACAGTAGTGACCCAGACCTACGAGTTCTGGATATCAACGGCATGGTTTTAATAGTGTTGTTGCGGGCTTCTCGACTTAGCACAAACCCAACTTGTTCCTTATGAATAATGAGAGGTATATATGGTTTTAATCTAAGAGCAATCATTTTGGAGAATAACTTAATATAGAAGATGGGGCGAAAATTACAACATACCGAGGGATATTTTCTGGGTTTGGGGATAACAATTATATGTGCCTGTAGGGCTTGAGGAGGAAAGGGGCAACCCCTAGAAATAGAATTAAATGCCTTCAGTAATGGGTCAAAAACTAAGCTGCAAAATAGTTAATAGTATCTGGGGGTGAATCCATTCAACCCTGGACTCCTCCCAGCTTTCAGTCCCTGAATGGCCTGATCTAGTTCATTGGATCTTGTTCAAGGCCATGTATCTCTTCTGTGGTAATAGACCCAGGAGAATTAAACTCCAAATACTGTGTAGTGTCATGTTGTAACAATTTTTCTAAGGACCCATGAGATTGTGTAATACTGTATAGTTTAGCATAGTAGGAGCGAAACTCCCCCAGAATTCCCTAAGTTGTATGCAGCAGGCCCTTAGTGGGAGAAGTGATGGAGAACATATGGGATTGAGAAGAGTGAGGATGTACCACCCATGTCACCATACTCATAATATCCATCTCGCAGCTTATCTCTAAGGCACAGAGTTCTTTGGTATAACAGTAATAAAATTTCGGACTAAAGAGATTATATTTCTGCAGCCAACACATCAGAAGGTTATGTTTTCTTAGCCGTTGTAGTGGCCCAGTGGGTCCTACAGAACACTCACAGCAACACTTGTCCTGTCTTACCTGTCTATGTGCAGTCCATGGACGTAAAAGGTGCCGTCTGTAGGAGAGACCCTGTTTTTCCCCTTCTCTCCGCTAAGCCTAGAGTTTAGCTCTGATGTCAGCTGGTGTCCTGTTGGCTGATAGTCAGCTTCAATCTCACTGGTACAGAGTCCAAGGGTGGGAAAGCCACAACACAAGTCCCTATGCCAAAGTGGGAGGAGTCCAGAAAGTGCAGGAAAGAAACAGAGGAGATAAAAGGAGGAGTCAGTGAGCAGTTAGGGAGATGCAGCCAAGAGTGAGAGAGGCGTGGTTGCAGTCCAGTTGTGTCAGAGAGGAGGAGGTACTCATGCAGGAAGAAGTTAACAGTAGCAGCCTGTTCTTCCCAAGGTTGAGTGAGGTGTGATTCCACTCTCTTGGCATCCTACAGTAGAGAGAAGGAGAGCCTTTCTGAGGTCGGTCTTTTACTAACAGTGAGTCAGAACTACCCGGTGAACTCAAAGCCAGGATTAGTCTTACAGTCACTTTTCACTTTGCTTCATCTACACTCTACTAAACTTTAATCACCCCTTTAGTTAAAACAACTAGTGGGGAAATTGTCTTTCAAATCAGTTCAGAGAAAAGAAAAGGAGAGAGCGTTGAAATCTGTTCTTAATTCAGTCAATATTACTGTGTTCTTCACCATGTTCAAATCACTGCTTACTGCTGCATCTGCTTGTATCATTCCAAAGTATCCTTGTGGAGATTGTATTTTCTATTGTTACACAAATTCAGTTTAGTAAATCTGTGTACTCTCAGATTACTACTACAAGATACTAGACTTGTCTCTGTTATTTCTTCGGCATTCAATCCCGAGGGTCCAGTTGGAGTACTGGCATGACAAAACAGGCCATCCTGTAAGTGTACCACGGTAAATTCCTTGGATCGCTGCACAACCCCCGAGCACAGCACCTTTGGCGCCACTGTCTGGAGGGGCCATAGAGCCACCTGTGACAACCCCTCTGCAACCCTCGTGGTCTCCCTCACTTTGCTGAGCTTTGCTCGGCCACTGCACCGTCTCCTGGAGCCACAGTGTCTGCAACAATTGGGAAAGTTTATGAGATCTGTTCTTTTTTAGTCTGGTTCCATGAGAAATTATGAACAAATTACTAAAAAGCTTGTATGTGTTTGGATGAAAATGTAGTAATTAACCAGAGCCATCATGGGTTTGTCACAAACAAGTCATGCCACACAAATCTAATTTCCTTCTATGACAGAATCACTGACTGGGTTGATCAGGGAAATGCGGTAAATATAACATAGTAACATACAGTAGTATTTAAGGCTGAAAAAAGACATATGTCCATCCAGTTCAGCCTATTCCCTCCCAATGTTGATTCAAATGCAGGCAAAAACACCCAAATGAGGTAGAAGCCAATTTTCCGCATTTAATGGAAAAAAAATCCTTCCCAACTCCAATCTGCAATCGGAAAAATCCCATGTAATATTTTATCACTTAAGAAAGATGTCCAGGTCTCTCTTGAACTCTTTTATCGAATTTGCCATCACCACATCCTCAGGTTGAGACTTCCATAGTCTCACTGCTCTTACAGTAAAGAGCCCCCTTCTATGTCAGTGTAGAAACCTTCTTTCCTCTAGACACAGAGTATGTCCTCTTGTTACTGTCATAGTCCTGGGTATAATAAATGATGGGAGAGATCTCTGTACTGACCCCTGATATATCTATACATAGTTAAAAGAGGGCCCCCTTGTTACATTCCTGGGTGTGGATAGATCATGAGAGAGATCCCTGTATTGTCCTCTGATATATTTATATATAGTTATTAGGTTGCTTCTCAACAGTCTTTATTCTAAACTACATAATCCCAATTTTGATAAACCCTCTGGGTATTGTAGTCCACCCATTCCAATTATTACTTTAGTTGCCTTCCTTTGTACCCGCTCAAGTTCTGATATGTCCTTCTTGAGTACAGATGCCCAAAACTGTACACAATATTTCATGTGTGGTCTGACCAGTGACTTGTAAAGAGGAAGAACAATGTTCTTGTCATGTGCCCTTAGACCTCTTTTGATGCCCCCATGATCCTAATTTTCTTGGCAGCAGCTGCCTGACACTGGTTGCTCCAGTTAAGCTTACAGTTAACTAAAATCCCCAAGTCCTTTTCCATGTCAGTGTTACCCATTGGTTTCCCATTTAGTGTGTAATGGTGACATGTATTTCCTCTGCCCATGTGCATAACTTAATCTCATTTGCCACTTTTCTGCCCAAGCCCGAAACATATCCAGATCCTCTTGCAACTGCTTTGAATCCTCTCTAGTGTTCATTTCTTTACATAGTTTTGTGTCATCTGTAAATATTGATATTTTACTATGCAATCCTTGTACCAGGTCATTAGTGTATATATATTAAAAAGAATAGGGCCCAAACCCGACCCCTGTGGTACCCCACTAGTAACGGTGACCCAATTAAAGTATGTACCATTTATTACCGCCCTCTGCTTTCTATCGCTAAGCCAGTTACTTACTCACTTACGCACATTCTCATCCAGACCAAGCATTCTCATTTTATATACCAACCTTTTATGCGACACAGTATCAAATGTTTTGGAACAGTCCAGATATACAAGATCCTCCTTTTCCTTGAGGTACTCCAGGATAGCATCTCTTAGAAACCCCTCAAACATTTTACCCACAATGGTAGTAAGGCTTACAGGCCCTATAATTTCCAGGTTCACTTTTTGACCCCTTTTTAAATATCAGCACAACATTGGCTACGTCAAAATCCAGTGGAACAAACCCCCGTCACTATAGAGTCTTTAAATGTAAGAAACAAGAGTCTGTGTATCTCATTACTTAGTTCCCCTAAAACCCGGGGGTGTATGCCATCGGGACTTGGCAATTTATCAATTTTATTCTTTTTAAGATGGCTCTGCATCTGTTCCAGGGTTAGATTGGTGACATTTAGTGGAGAGCTTACTTTATCTATCGGCATCTCATCTGATATTTCATTTTCCTCTGTGAATACACTGAAGAAAAAACTATTAAATAGATTCGCTTTCTCCTCATCACCCTCTACAATTTCTCCTACATTATTTATTAAAGGGCCAGCACTTTCAGTATTATTCTTTTTACAATTATTATAGTTAAAGAACAGTTTTGGGTTAGTTTTACTCTCTTTGGCAATAAGTTTCTCTGTCTTCATCTTTGCTGTTTTTACCTAAATTTATACAATTGGATTTTTACGGACGAGGCAATACCAAATATCTATTTTTTTCTTAGGATTTAGAATCTTTTATTATAAATATTGCAAAAGGTTTTTTTAAAAACTTTTATTACGTTTTGTTTTTTTAAACAATAATTTTTATTGAAAATGTTCCATTTTACAAAGGAATATAACATTGAGATAATGAATGTAGGCGTACAAGGCTGGCTGGGTTAGTGGTAGTAGTATAATTCTAATCCGTTATAGCCAGATTCTTCTCGGGGGGAGGGGTCTTCTCTCATGGGGCAGCAACCCAAGCGGGGAGGGATCCCCACGGTTAGCTTTCGGGCTTTGTATTTATAGTGCAGTTGAGGTGCCAGCCTTTTCTGTAGGGAGGGCGTAATCTATCCATGGGGTCCAAATATTTAGAAATCTGTCATACCTATCTTCTGATATTGGAACTAAAACATAACTTTTATTAAATCATTGTAAAACAGAACTTGATAATCAAGTCTTGAAAAAGACACACACAGTGACGTCCAGATATGGAATTAGGTTCCTGATGACGCTACTCTAATTGAAGCAGAAACGCGTCGAACCGCGTAACTTTTTAAAGCGACGTCCTAAAATTATTCCATATAATTGACGGATTAGTTATTCCCTCCCTGTTGGAGTGGAACTAATCAGTTCGGGAATACGTTCTTGGTCATTGATGGTTCATCCTCTATCGGATATAGCCACATAGGGATTCATCTATATTCAGTAGGCTAACTCTGAGAGGACTGGATCTTCTTTTTCTGCTGAGAGTACCCTTCAGTCTCTGTTAGAGTGCAACTTATAGGGAATTATCTATAGCCCCGTGCACCAACTAGGCTGGGGTAACGTGCGAAGTTGCTTATTATTTGAACACAATCACTGAGTCGACCCCTTTTATTGAGGGTGACGGGGACTGTCCTAGGTGGTTGGTGTTCTGAAAACATCTGAACGCAGTAGCTAGGTTGACCCTTTAGGTAAACGGCTACAGCTACACTACGTAATTCTGTAGCAAATCGTTGATTGTTTGAACCATTTCTGGTCCACTCCTTTAAAGCTCTGGACTAGAATTTTGAGCTTTAATCTTGTTTCTTCCGGAATACGGTCATTCCGTTCTATACAATAATTCCGGGAACCTTGTCAAAGGAGTATTTTTCTTTTAGTTCTGTGTGTGTCTTTTTCGAGACTTGATTATCAAGTTCTGTTTTACAATGATTTAATAAAAGTTATGTTTTAGTTCCGAACCCTACAGTGACAAATTTAATTGACCATCCAGTGTTCGTCCTGCTTCAGTGATTTCTTATCTTCTGATATTGATGTTAATTTCTCACTAATCAGGTACCAATTCATTCGGCGTTTAACCTCAGAGTAGTCCAGTGAGGTTTTTTTGCCAAGATTTAGCGATACTTTGTTTTGTGGCTAGGAAAAAGAATGAAATCAGCTTTCTAGAGTTTGGAGGTATATTTGTAATCCGTTTGTTCAGTAGGGCTTCCCATTGATTTTTATGCAGGTTATGATTAGTTACTGTATATAAGAGGAAGTAGACCCTAATCCAGACTCTTTTGACTCGAGGACAGGACCACCATATGTGGAACATATCTCCTGGGGAGGAGCATCCCTGGAAACATTCTTTAGAGCAACCTGGAACCGCATGAGCAATTCTTGTTATTACGTTTTTTTTATAATTAGTAAAACTTTATTGATCTTGTCTTTACTCCTTTTTTTTAGTCCCCAGAGGGGACAAATTGTGATGCTTTGATTTCTCCTGCAGCATGTTTTAATGCCATAGCATTACATCATACTGTGATCGGACAGGCAATCTATTAAGCCACCCTACGGGAATGGCTTGATAGGCATTCTGCCAAGATAGCCCTGGGGCCTTTCAGAAGCCTCCTGGCTGCCATGACACCTCCCCACCTGGGAGAAAAGAAAGTAGGTCCTACTCAGAATAACCAACAAGATGTCCAAATATGTTCGCCACTGCCGTGAAATTCTGATAACAGTAGAAGATGCACACATCTCAGCACTCTTAGCCATTGGTTCTCAATTGACTACAATACGAAAGGCACTCTGAGCGATACTAGGACCGAGTGGTTCTTGCGCAACCCTTGGAGCACTTCTTGGATCTTATCGCCACAAATGGCAAACCCGTACCACTAATAGGATATTGGAAACCCACTATCCATGCAGGACAGACCAAACTAGTACAGTAGGGTGTACTAGTGATTGATGTAGCAGAGAGAAATGCCCTGTTCATGATCCTGGGAATGCATGCACCCAGAAATTGTTTTGGAGAAATGCTAGAAGCTCTCCAGAGTCAAGTCATCTCCACTTCCCAAGCCCAACAAAGAGTGCTTATGAAGACTATTAAGATTCTCTCCGCCCAAGAGAAATTCACAAATTCCTGAGGAACAGTGGGAAGAGCAAAGATCAAGGATGTAAGACCCGTTATCATAGTGCCTGGCACAGAGATGCTGTTGCGGTGCCAGACCAGACCCGGTTTGCAAGCTGAAGACTACCAGGCTTTTATTGAATCCATCCTTTTTTTGATAGTGGCCAGAAGTTTGGCAACTGTCTTTGCGGATCGAGTGCCTGTTAGAGTCCTCAATACGGGTGACACTGCCGTCACTCTAAACAAATACTGTGCTGTAGCTCAAGTGTCCTTACTCCAGCCAGAGAATGTCCTAGACTCTGTCTTACCCTTCTGCAAGCCTCTCTGCAGACTTCTTCCACTGAAGCACCCTAGTGGTATAACCTTCATGTGGGCACTTTTGAAACCCCCAAGAAAGAATAAGAAGGAGTACTAGGAGTAGCTCACCAAAACCACACAGTCTTCAGCAAGCATGCCACAGAATTCTGTCAAGTAAAACATCTTCCCATCAAAAAGAAATATCGACCTCTGATCCCTTCTTCATATCAGAGTGTGAAAGGCATGATTTGATCTTTGAGCTTCACAAACACCTTTACGGTCAAACCACAGCGATCTGTTCTTGGAATGGAGGAAAAAAGTTATTTTTCTATTCTGCATCTACGTATGCTTCCACTGACCTCTTTTTGTACTTCAGATCTGAGTGCGGAATAGTGGTTCAAGTTCCCTAGTGGCTGTTGCATCATTCTGGTTTTACCCGTGTTGGGAATAATTGTGTGCTGCTGGTAAGCTTCTTTTTTCAAATACTGCATGAAAGACGCCATGATCAGGGATAGCTATTGTCCGTGGGTGGCTCCCTTAGTGTTAATTGGGAAAAAGAATGGAGGAATCAGATTTTGCACAGACTACCGTAAGCTCAACAACATCACTCATAAAGATGTATATCTGCTGCTCTGAATGGAAGAAACCCTTACTGCGCTAGGCTCTGCTGCTTATTTTTCCACCCTTGATGTTACCAGTGGGTATTGTCAGGCTCCAATGAAAGAACTAGATCGTGAAAAGACTGCGTTCACTACACCTATGAGTTTATTTGAGTTCAATTGCATGTCTTTTGGTCTCTGTAACGCTCCAAAAACATTTCAGAGACTTATGAAAAAATGTCTGGGGCATAAGAATTTTGAAACCATTCTGCCGTACTTAGACAATGTCATTGTGTACTCTAAAACCTATGAGAAGCACCTGAAACATTTGGATGAGTTGTTCAAGATATTGATCAAGCACAGCTTGAAAGTAAAACCTCCCAAGTGTCATTTCCTGCAGAGACAGGTTCGCTATCTGGGGCATATAGTCAGTGCAGAAAGAGTGAGCCCTGATCCTGAAAAGATAGAAGCATTAACTAAGTGGCCTACACTAAAGATGATCAAAGATGTACGCAGTTTCTTAGGCTTTGACAATTATTACAGGCGGTTTATTCCAAAGTTTGACACCATTACCGCTCCTTTGCAAGAACTACTGAGAGGGCATCCCAAAATGCAATCACATAGACCAGTAGCTATACACTGAAGAGCAGGAGCAGGCTTTCCGGGTTAAAGAGAAACTGACTACCCCCCCCTTTTTAGCTTATCCAGACTACAGTTTGCCATTCCACCTGTACACTGATGCTAGTCTCCAGGGTTTAGGTGCAGTACTCAGTCAAGTGTAGGATGGGCAAAAAAAAGACTCATCGCTTTCACCATTCGGTCTCTTAGAAGTACCAAAAGCAATGACCAGAACTACAGTGCCTTCAAGTTGGAATTCCTGGTGCTGGTTTTGGCCATCACTGTAAGATTTAAAGACTATCTTGCTTCAGTTACCTTTGTGGCCTTCATTGACAACAACCCCCTAGCTCACCTGAACATTGCCAAATTGGGTGCCTTAGAGCAATAGTGGGTCTCCCGACTTGCCAATTTTAACTTCACAATCAAGTTCCGCGCTGGAAAAAGTAACAATAACGTCAGTGCATTATCTCATTTGCCTTATGCTAGAGACTGTGCAGATGTCAATGATGATCAATGGGAAAAAATAGAACTGCCCGATTACGGAGCCAAAACAAAAACGCTCGTTGAATTCTCTTCAAGCGAAAGACACTGGAGGGACAAAAGGTTTCAATAAAGACTTATGGAAAACTCTGTGAACCCTCCATGTAGCTGGCAAACCCAGTTCATAGGTGAGAGGGTTCACTACACGTGTGATGACAAAGGGCCCCACGTAACGCAGCGCCAGCTTTAATGACGGGACCCTTAATTTGGGATTTTTAGAAGACAGGTATACCTTCTGTCCCACCCTGTAAGGTTCCAATACTGACAGACTCCTCCCACTACGCAACGGCATACAAGCCCCCGTTGCTTCTAAGTTTTTCTGTACCTCTTTCCATATTCCCTGTAGCGTATCTGTGGCAACGTCAGCTGCAGGACAGACAGATAGAGTAGGGATCGCTGTAAGGAAGCGAGGATACTGACCATATACACAAAAGAATGGAGATACCCCAGTGGAAGAACAAGTGCGGTTGTTTAGCGCAAACTCTGCCAATGGCAGGAACTCTGCCCACTGATGAGCCTTTTTGCTAGCAAACAACTGTAAATATTGCACTAAATCTTGGTTCTTCCGCTCAGTCTGACCATTGGTTTGTGGGTGGAATGCTGACAAGAAGGAAAGCGACGCTCCCAGGTTTCTGCAGAAGGCTTGCCAAAACTGCGCAACAAACTGAACCCCGCAATCAGATACAATGTTTTGGGGAACCCCATGAAGGTGAATGATTTCTTTTACAAAAATTTTGGCAAATTCTATTGCCGAAGGTAGCTTCTTTAACGACACAAAATATGCCATCTTTGAGAACCGGTCCACAACCACTAAGATAGTGGTGAACTTCTGGGATTCCGGTAGATCGGTGATAAAATCTACCGATAACTGTGACCACGGTCGAGAATGAGCCGGTAACGGTCTCAGAGGACCCTCCGGAGGACGCCGCCGACTCTTATTGCGTGCACAGACAAAGCATCCCTTAACAAAGTTGCGAATCTCCTGAGACATGCCTGGCCACCAGAAGTGTCTAGAACAAAGATCCAGGGTTCCCTGAAACCCCGGATGGCCTGCGAAAACCGACACATGAGATTCTTCAATGACTTTGAGACATAACGTCTCTGGCACAAACCATCTGCCCTCCGGCACCCCCGAAGGAGCGTCCTGCTGACAGTTCTGTAGTTGAGGGACGAAGTTAGATTCTACAGCTGCCACCACCACCCCAGGTGCTAAGCTATTCTCAGGAGTCATAGTCTCACTTTCCGGCGCCCCGAAACTCTGTGACAGGGTGTCCGCCTTCACATTCTTCTCTCCTGGGATATATGTCATGACGAAATTAAACCTGGCGAAAAACAACGCCCACCTGGCTTGACGAGCTGTGAGTCTTTTAGCATTGGCGAGATATACCAAATTTTTGTGATCGGTATACACGATAATGGGGTGTCTAGTTCCCTCAAGATGGTTTCACCACTCTTCTAAAGCCCATTTGATTGCCAGCAACTTACGGTTACCCACGTCGTAGTTGCGTTCTGCTGAACTAAACTTCCGCGAAAAGAATGCACATGGACTATACCCGGATCTCCCACTGACTTCCTGAGACAATACAGCTCCTGCCCCCACCTCAGACACATCTACCTCAATGAAAAAGGGTAGTCGCGCATCCGGCTGTACTAGCACCGGAGTAGTGGTAAACTCTCTTTTTAGATGACTAAAAGCCTCTAGGGACAAAGGCGACCATTTTACCAAGTCAGCCCCCTTCTTTGATTGAGCAATAACCGAGTAATTCTTAATGAATTTACGGTAAAAGTTCGCAAAACCCAAAAACCGCTGGAGAGCCTTAAGGTTGTCTGGTCTGACCCATTGGGAGATTTCTGCTACTTTATCAGACTCCATCCGAATCTCCGTGGGTGAAATCACATAACCCAGGAAGGATACTTGTTTAGTACCAAATGTACATTTCTCTAACCTGACAAAAACTTGATACTCGCGCAAACGGGTCTGAACCAACCTTAAGTGCCGCACATGTGAATCCCAGTCTGGAGAATACACCAGAATATCATCAAGATATATGACCAGAAATACCCCCAGGAAATCGTGGAAGACTGCGTTCATAAAACCCTGGAACACAGCGGGGGCGTTACAGAGTCCAAAGGGCATGACCAGACATACAAATTGTCCTAACGGGGTGTTGAACGCGGTCTTCCATTCATCTCTTTCTCGAATGCGAATTAAATTGTAAGCCCCCCTTAAGTCCAGTTTGGAAAAAACAGTTGGCCCCTACCACCTGATTCAACAAGTACGGAATCAGGGGCAAGGAGCACTGGTTCTTCACTGTGATTTTATTCAAAGCCCGATAAGCCACACAAGGTCTCAATGTCTCATCCTTCTTCTCAACAAAGAGGAGACCTGCCCCGGCAGGGGACCTGGATGGCTGGATATGTCGCTTGGCCAGAGACTCCGAGATATATGACTTAAGGGCTTCGTGCTCACGCCCCGACAAATTGAAAATGGCTCCCTCAGGGATGGGACTGTCGGGAATCAGATCAATAGCACAGTCCCACTCCCTATGGGGAGGCAAAGTCTCAGACAGTTTTTTGGAGAATACATGCAAACTTTCAAGCAATCCTGTGTGCAGCAGCTAATAAATCACCCCGAAGCTGAAACTGGTGGTTCTTTAAAACTTTCCAGCTCTGCTTTCTACCGAATAGCAACACAGACACGTGCTTCAGACAAGCAACAAGGAATCTTCATAGGAATTTCATGAGAGCTGAAGAAAACTTGAGCACAGTGTTTCATGGTGGGCAATTTACTGTTAGTCAGAAGAAAGGGGTTTTTAGATTGTGTCAGTTCTCACTCTATAGATCCCCCTAGCTCAGATGCTGCCTCCTCAGAGCTTGTTTATCTATGTATAAAGTGTCAAACTGTCTATATGCAATTTCCGGAGTTAAATATTATTGCAGACAACCACGTGCCTGAAAGTAAATGGTGTGCCTGTAGTTTACTTACAAATGTCTACTAGTCTCATTTTGCTACTAAAAGCTTTTAATCCAGGCACTGGCATCACAATCACCTAATTCCGGTTGCATACCTTCAGCGGTGCGCAAGATTACATAGAGCGTACTGCACTCATTGCCACTGTGACATGGCTCCTCAGCCACATCTTAGAAACCACTCAGAGAGTGCAGGCCTCTTTCCACTTGTCACACATTGCAGTAGCTCCCCTAAAAATCTCTCTCTTGAAGGGCAAGTGGAAACGTATTATTATATGGTCACTACTTCCCAGGTGCCCCCAACCTGCACCCCTGTTATTCTGTCAGGTCTGTTGGTTAGTATTAAGTCCAAAATGGCTGTCCCTCTAGTTGGGTCCTGTACAAGTTGACAGAAAGTTGTTACCTTTATGAGATCCGCGCATTTTGGCTTCCCAGTTTATATCCGGATAGTTAAAGCCGCCCATAATAATTACCTCATTGTGACTTGTTTCTTCATCTATTTTTAGTGTGATGCAGCAGTAAAAAAGGCAAACACAATTCTAGGATGTATTAGAGAAGCATAGAGTCTAGACCACGTGAGGTAATTATCCCCTTCTGCTCTTCTTTCGTCAGACTAACTGGAATACTGTGTCTGGGCACCCCAATTTAAAAAAGACATTGACAAACTGGAGCAAGTTCAGAGAAGAGTTACCAAGATAGTGAGCGGTCTGCAAATTATGTCCTATGAGGAAGGGTTAAAGGATCTAGGAATGTTTAGCTTGCAAAAAAGAAGGCTGAGAGGAGACTTAAAGGGGTTGTCCCGCGAAAGCAAGTGGGGTTATACACTTCTGTATGGCCATATTAATGCACTTTGTAATATACATCGTGCATTAATTATGAGCCATACAGAAGTTATTCACTTACCTGCTCCGTTGCTAGCATCCTCGTCTCCATGGTGCCGTCTAATTTCAGCGTCTAATCGCCCGATTAGACGCGCTTGCGCAGTCCGGTCTTCTGGCTGGTGAATGGGGCCGCTCGTGCCGGAGAGCTGGTCACCGCGTCGTCATCGTAGCTCCGCCCCGTCACGTGTGCCGATTCCAGCCAATCAGGAGGCTGGAATCGGCAATGGAACGCAAGGAAGGAGAAGAAAATCCATGGTGCACCATGGGAGAAGACCTGCGTTCCACCGTGGGAGACCAGCGGCGCCATCTTCACAAGAAGAAAAGAAGAAGCTGCAGAACGCTGATGCAGGTAAGCGCAATGTGCTTTTTAAAAACTAACCCATGCTTTCTTTTTAACAGGGCAGAATGCGGGGGTAAGTGGAAAAAAAAAATTTCACTTTCGCCGCGGGACAACCCCTTTAATAGCTTTCTACAAATATCTGAAGGGCTGTCACAGTGCAGAGGGATCTTCCCTATTCTCATTTGCACAAGGAAAGACTAGACACAATGGGATGAAACTGAAAGGTAGCAGGCACAGATTAGATATTAGACAGTGAGGGTGATTTAAGAGTGGAACAGGTTGCTACAGGAGGTGTTGAGTTCTCCTTCAATGGAAGTCTTCAGAGGCAGGACAGGGCAGGGGGATGGACTCGATGACTCTCGAGGTCCCTTCCAACTCAACTATTCTATCTACTCCCTTTCCTTTCAACGATATTCTCTAGTACCTGTTGCTGGCCTTTTTCAGTAAGATAATGAAATTATAAAGTAAGATACTGTACACGAACATAAAATGGTGCGCATTTTCAGCCATGCAAAAAGAGATAGAACATGCTCTATCTTTCTGCACATTTAGTACCAAAGTTCTCCACAGAAGTCAATGGGGGTTTGCATATGTGTGTGGAATATGCAAGGAGGTACATTAAACAAATCTGGAACCACTGGAAAAAAACACATCTGGAACTAATTGGCCTTTCCAATCAGTGTGTTTGTTTGCTGCGCACAAATAAACATGCCCTGTGAGCAGAAAAAGTACAGCAGGATACATTGATACACGTGCAAAAGAGTCTCCTTCATAATGCAAAACAGTTGAGCTTAAGCGTGCGCAGTTGCGTATTCACCCATGTGAAGCCAGCCTTAGGCCATACTTACACAGGCAATTTACTAGTTCCATCCGATTACGATATTTTTTATGTGTTTATATAAATGGAAAAATCACAGCATGTCATATTTGTAGGCAATATTGCCCATTTAATCCTATAGCTGTGTAAAAAAAAATCACATTACTGTCGCATGTAAATGCGATTTTTATGCGCGTGCCATGCACTTTTTTTTTAACTTTTGAAACATGCAGTTTTAATGTAAATGAAAAATGCATATGATAATTGCATGTGCAGCGATGTGGTTTTCACGCAAAACACCACAATCCCAGGTAAAATCGCATGTTTACAAGGGTGATATTGGTATGAGTCTCTCAAACCAAATTGTTAACATTGCCAGAACAGGTTTGCTTGGAATATTACATCTTGAGAATTGTACAGTTTGTGATCTTTGACACTATTGTGAGTCAAATGTTGCCTATTTAGCTCTGATCTATGTTTCATATCATGCTATAAGCAGGAGTGAACACATTACAGTAGACTTTAAAAGCCAATACAATATTTTAACTACAGGATATCAATAGTAAACAGCTCAAAAGTTACCATTGGCTACCTGGCTCCAGGGGAGAGGTTTAGCCCTAGCCATAAGAATTATTTCAAGTAAAAGATTAAAAAAGTGCAATTCTTGTGAATGAGAACTATAGGGGAGAAATATAATGAAGAGACAATTCATCTCATGTGTCTGATTTGGCAATTTAACAAAATGTTGCTGCTTTTAACAGTAACTCAGCCATTCAGAGTCATGAACTTATGTCAGCCCTCTCAAAGGGCTGGAAATAATGACAAATAAGCAGCATAAGAAAGCAATCTGTCTCATTTCAAAAGGACCAACTTATTGGAACACTGCTGGGTGATCAATACAGTCCTAAGTGTAATACTTTCTCTTTCCAAAAAGAGAAATCCACTTATAAGAAACATTGAAAGCTTGGGCCATCTCTGTTATATTTGAAAGCGGGAAGTAGAGCAGTACGCTGCCATTTGGTCTATCATACCAAAACGCTCTGTGGTTTAAAGTTACAGTCATCTCTTACAGCACTATATTTTAAGATCTCAGAGATTTATCAAATACATTTAGGCATGTTTACTTTTACAACTGAAAATGCTTTGTGAGTGGGTCTTTTTTCATTATTTAAGTAATAATACATCTAATCCTGAAGATCAAAGATCAACAGGAAAGTATATACATTACAAGACATTAAGGCCTCCTGCAGACAGCTGGGTTGGATCCCGCTGCGAGGATTCTCGCAGCGGGATGCACGCCGTGCACCTGCAGTGACCACTGTGGCTCACCTGCTCCCCATGAGCGGAGCTTGCGTGTCACTAGTGACGTTTCTGCGAGGCCCACACAGAAATAGGACATACTGCGATATGTTTACCGCACACGTTTTTATGCAGTCAAATCGTGGCTGTCTGCATAGGATTGCATTATCTAATGCAATCCTATGGCAGCGGGCGGAAATTCTGCAGGAAATCCCACCGTGCAATTTCCGCCCGTGTGCAGGAGGCCATAATCAACAATGTAAAAAAAGCACAAAATGTAGACTGCAAAAGGGATCACTATTATATTACCTACTCCATCACCTCTAATCACCCAAAATGCAGCTATCATTGCTCCTTCAACTTATATTTAAAGAAAACGAAAGCAGGGGAATGAACAAATAAATGCATTTAAAAAACTGGCATCCAAAAGAAAAGCGAGGACATGAGAAAGGAGAAGTCAGAAAAAGAAAGAAATGAAATTAAGTTTGTTCTTCCAACGGAGACCCAGCTCCAATTCCATCTATATCATGCTAACTTGCAGTATTTTTAAATTTAGATCAAGGTATTAAAATGTGCCCTTCCAGAAGAGTGAGTTAAAGAGGTGGCTGGTGCACTCAACTGCCTCCACAATGCAAGTGATGGAGCAACGATTTTCTATATGCCACAGAAGGACTCTCGTAATGATGGAGAAGCAATAATGCTGCTTCCAGCAGAATCTTTAATTTTGTCACCCTCCTAAACACAAGCCTCCAATAAATATTTGGAGGCAAATATTTGAAGTTGTTGGCATTAGCCCATGTAATTTTGATGCTTATTGACAGCGAGATTTTACTGTGAAATTATGAACCTGTCTATAAATTTGACAACATTGCTCTGCTGATAATAGAAATACCAAGTCTGTTTGCCATTGCTGAATATATGCTGTAACCTCCCGCTCTGAAGAAGTAACAAGGTATGCCTTGCTGGTTTCATTTCAATGCAAAGACTTTCAGGTGTAGGCAATTCTCTACAAAATGAAGGGATTTAAGAAAGCCTTGCTTAACTCACCATTGGCCCAGAAAACAGATGCTCAATGTTTAGCAGAGATGAAAAAGAAGTCAATTACCACCATTCCTTAAATGTGAGATTCATCGCAAGAGCTATACTTGGCACATAGGTGCTTCTATTACCCACTAAAATCAGCTTTGCCCAATAAAGGAAATTATATGTTGTGAAGTTCAGAAAGCCTCGATTTTTTGGATGATGGAATAAAGTTCACTGTCGCCCAGCTAATTTGCCTACTTAGATGAATCTATTTAGTAGCATCGAGAGAGATTTAAAGTAGGCCAAGGGAATCTTTACAGGTAAAGCCTGAAAAAAAATATAAAGGTGTCGGTAAGATGTTTGAAGAATGCACATGTGCTGAGCCATGAACGGACGGATCCTTCATGAACAGCCTTCTTGTAATGACTTAGGTAAAGTAGGGTAATGTAATCTATAAATGTCCCCTTGATCCTTAGAGAGCCACCCACCAATGACTGGAATCCCCATTTAAAGCTAAACAAGGCTTTCAGCTCCTCCACACAGGTTTTAGGCAACGTCACATCGGACACCTATGACCTCAAAAATGTAAAAGGGTTTTTCCGGCTAAAACTACTGATGACCTATGTTTAGGGTAGGCCATCAATAGCAGATTGGTGGGGGTTCCCCGCTCGGGATCCCTGACATTCAGCTAAAAAAGAAGCTGTTGCGACTGGCCGAAATGCTAAGAATGTCATCTAAGAGCAGTGGCCTGGTTTGTATTGCAGCTCTCCCCATTCACTTCATAGATTTAGCCCGTAAATTTGCTTTAATTTTATAATTAGATAAAGCATCAGAAATTTGGATCTCTTGCATTAAACTACGAAGAGAAATAAGAGACTGAATAATAAATCATCAGCATATGCTGCAATTTTATGTTCACTACCCTGTATAGAAAGGTCAATACAATTTAAATCAAGCTGCATCCTACGCAAAAAATATTCAATAGTCAATGTAAAAATTAATAGGGGGAGGGGACACCCCAGCCCAGTCCCACTGCTTATAGAAGCTATTGCTGTGATCACTAACTGGCACCTAGGCTGACAGATCAGAGCACAGGGGGCGAAGTAGTATGGCATATTTGAAGCCAAAGCCAGCCTTTGGATGACTTCATTATGGAAACCCAGTTCATCTGATCAAGTGCCAACTGTCTTGAGCTCTAAATGCTACACATATAACACTGCAGAGGAGAAACCAGCTGTCTGTGTATTATTCAAGCAATATTTTTACACAACCATTGTCAATACAAGCTTTCTCAGGATAAATATCAAATGCTAGGTGACAGTATTATTGTGTTGGTGAAAAGCCTACTGAAATATTGGTGAAGCCATGTGTCTGATATGGCTCTTGCCTGGTGGAAACTTCAGTCATATGGATTGTACCATAGAGCTAAATTTCAGTAATGTCACACAATCTTGGTTGACATTAAAGTACAGTAGTATCTGCAGCTGCCAAGAGATAATAAGCCGCATGCACAGGCCATGTAGAGGCTCAAATATACAGTAAAATTTGGGCTAGAATTCAAACTTTTAACAAGTTTATTAGGTCACTATGTGCGTGCCACAGGAAATTATTCCTAAGGTAATAATCAAATAAAACAATGACAATACTCCAAATATTGTTATTATTAATTTATTTATTGATTTGGGGTTGAGTAATGATCATATCTGAAAGATGATTTTGAGCAGGTGGTGATGACTTGCATGTATAGTTTGAAGGAGAGGGTGTCATCGCTGGACCAATAAATTCTTAACCCTCTCGTGTCTTATTCCAAATTGGTAGTAACAAGCTTGGAGAGAAACAAAGTCAGACACCAGCGTCTAGTTGGTATCAAAATGGTTCACTGATATATTCATAGCATGAGGTTGCATATATACACAAAATAATGTAACAGCAAAGATACATACCCATTAAAAGTCATAAGTATTCAGGATAGGTTATAACTCTAATGATTAACACATGTTTATGCCTTAGGGCCCTCTCACATGACCGTAGGCGTTTTTACGTGCGCCCGCTGGCACCGTAAAAACGCGTGAACGGGCACACAAATCTAACATTTGTGTGCCCGTTCACATGGCACGGGCCCCGGCGCATACATGCCAAGCCAGCAATACAATTGGGCCTCTTCTCCCTCCCCCTCACCGGCTCACCTCCTCTCTCCCCCCGTCAGGCTTTGTGCTGTTGGAGGGGGTGGGACGGAGGTGGAGATAAGCTCCCGCCCCCTCCCCGCCCCTTGTCTGTAGCCAGCAATGGGAGGGGGCAGGATGAGACGAGAGCTTAGCAACTAGCTCCTGCCTCGTCCTGCCTTGTGCCACCCCCTCCCATTGCAAACAGCCGGCAAGGGGTGGAGAGAAGGGGAGGGAGTTACCAGTTACACTGCTGAACTCCCTCCCATCTTCCTTCTACGGCAGCTGTCATTGGCTCCCATAGGAGTCTATGCAGTGGTCGACGTATTCCGGCCAGGAAGATAGTTCCCACCCCCTTCCATTGTAAACAGCTGGAGGGGATCAGAGAAAAGGGAAGGAGTTTAGCAGGCACGCTGCTAAACTCCCTCCCACCTCCCCTCTCCGGCCGCTGTCATTGGCTCCCATAGGAGCCCATGCAGTGGCCAACGTATTCCTGCCTGAAAGATAGTTCCAGGACTTTGCGGGCTGGCGTGAAAGCGCTTGACGCTATAATGGACGAGCCCAGTGCTTTCACGCGGCGGGAATATAGCTATGTGATCTGATGCACTGGAATCCAATCCATCAGATCGTAGCATATATCGGCCGGCCGTGAATATGGCGTTCGATGTACGCTTGTGTGAAAGAGGCCTTAAGGTGTAGATTACTGAGTTGTGCCTATTCAGACACGTGAATTCTAAGAAATGGATTTGAAACAAAGAAAACAAAACTACTAACTAAACTTAATGATTGCTAAATAAAGAGTGCAAGGGGGGATTGTAGCAGCTTTTTATCAACAAGAGGGATGAAAGCTGCTCTCAGAAGAAGATAGAGAGTTTTCCATGAGATTGAAGAGTGGGGGTAAAAAGGACCTTACAAATACAAACATATATTACACACAGTAACTATTTAGCTGCTGCTTATACTAGCAGGGTGCCATGTCTTGGCCAGCCTAGGTGAGTTAATATATATGTTCCCTTATCTCTCACAAGGGCGAAGTCGAATGTTATAAAGAACAAGCATTTCCACCATACAGTAATTAAATATTCCCTTCACTCTGTTACTGAACAAAACCCACTATACAAAACGACAATATCACAAATAATATCACTATGCAAGGCCCAAGTACTACTGTCACACAATGACCACTACACTACCATCACTATGTACTGACTGAATAATATTGCCAGTGTATTACTGAATAAACACCACTGTGCAAAGACCAAACTTACCAATAATACCAGTATACCAGGTTCAAATACTAGTGCCACACCATGATAGGAGTCTATCCCATAGGAGTCTATGGAAACTCCCACGCATCACACACCAAAGATAGGTCAGGTCCTGCCTTTTAATGCACCATGAAAAAGAAAAAAGAGGCAGCAAATGTTGGTGCGAAAAGCAGATTTTATGCCTCCATAGGAATGCAGAGTAGTTACCGCATCATCTCACAAATGGTCGAAACGTCGCCATTTGTCAGATGATGCGGTAACTACTCTGCATTCCTATGGAGGCATAAAATCTGCTTTTCGCACCAACATTTGCTGCCTGTTTTTCCTTTTTGATTGCTGCACTTCCATGGGACTTGGATTCAATCCCGGTACAGGCGTGCAATATACACGGTTTGGAAAACATCCCTTCGTTTCTTCCCCCTTATGGGTTGTGGTGAGTGCTGCTGGCTCCTATTATATTTCTTTTTTAATGCACCATGGACCTTAGATGCGAGCAATGCAGTTGCATGTTCTTTGTTAGATGCGAGTATTTTGCGTGTCTATAATTCGTTCATGTGAACGCTTCTACAGAAAACCATTGGTTCTAATAGACACGACCTTTCATGCGCCTATTATACGCTAAAACCACGCTCATGTGAACGAGGCCTAGGGGCGCTTTCACATGACAGTTTTTATGCTCAGTTTTTGTGCTCAGCCAAAACCAGGAGTGGAAACAAAGAATAATGAAAAGATTTGCATGTCTTCCATATTTTCTCTCCACTCCTGGTTTTGGCTCACAAAAAACTAAACACAAAAATTGTCATGTGAAAGCGCCCTAAGGCTTCACACTTGCGAGAAAATTGCGAGAGTGAATAAAATCGCAGAATTATGAAACCAATCATTTTCAATGGTTTCATTTGCATTTGCGATGTTTTCACTATGTGGAGTGAAAAAAAAAATCAGAGTCTTCTATCTTTCTGCATTTTGCGATTTTTTTTTATCTCCCAAGTTTCCCTATGGAGCCTCCTTTTTATCGCATTGCAAAGCACAAACTTGCAATTTTTGTGAGATGTGATGCGTTTTTAACATTAGAAACTCCTATTCTCTATTGTGAGAAAAGCGCACAAGAAAATCGCAAGCGGCAACGGTGTTTTTGCAAGAAAAAGCATCACTGACGCTCAGGCATCTCATGAGCAAAATTGCGATTTTGCCATGATTTTCTTGCGGCGATATTGCTATCATCAGTGTAAAGGAACCATAAGACCAGATTCACATGAGCATATGCCTATAAAAATTTATGCTGTGTTTTTGCTGAATTCGCATTTTCTACTGCACTTTTTGCATGTGCAAATCATGCGCATTTATGCATGCAAAAAAACACGCAATAATACTCTCACCCATTCAAATGACCAATTAATTTAATCATTTCAATATGTGTTCTTTCCCTGAGCAAATGCACAGGAAAATAGAGTATTTTGCATCTTTTTTTTTTGTACAGAAAAAACGCACACACCAAATACATGTATATGAATGAACCCAATGAAATCAATAGGTTCTATTTTTTATGTATTGAGGGCGCAAGTTTTTCATCTGGAAATACACACAAAAATATGGTCGTGAGAATCCAGTCTAAGTTGATTATCAGGGGGCCTATGGGGCACCTAAGCTCTGGGAGCCAGTTGCATTTACTACCCTTGCTACTTCTATAGCTCCATTGTTGCTTCCTGCATTACCAACACTCTGCTCCACCTCATCCATGGCCTTTTCTGTAAGAAAATGGCTACTAGTAATTGCCAGAGAAGGGAGATGGGAGGGAGTTCAGCAGTGTGACTGTTAACTCCCTCCCTCTTCTCTCCTCCTCTCCGCCCCTTGCCGGTTGTTTGCAATGGGAGGGGGCGGCACGAGGCAGGAGCTAGTTGCTAAGCTCATCCTGCCCCCTCCCATTGCTGGCTGCCAATAAGGGACGAAGAGGGGGTGGGAGCCTAGCACACTAGCTCCCGCCCCATCCCGTCTTCTCCCCTTAGTGAAATGTCTTCCCTCACCTGACGGCATTGCGGGCTCAGCGTATATGCGCCGGGCCTGGGCTGTCGGAACGTGCGCACAAACGGCAGCTTTGTGTGCCCGTTCACGTATTTTTTGTCAGTGACACAGCCGGCCAAAAAACGCCACGCTCGTGTGAAAGAGTCCTGAGGCTGACATTGTCCAACACTACTGTATGTTTACGTTGCAGTAGCAATAACTTTGCATATCAGTATAAGAGCCCTATAAAGGCCCATTTACACGAAGCGATGATCGCTCAAAAATCGCTCAAACGACAGTTTGAGTGAAAGCTTTGAGCGATCATTTTGCATAAACTATTAAGTAGCTTCTCAGCTACTTAACCCCTTAACGACTGCCCCATCGGGAAACTACTTCCTCAGCAAGTGGGCTTTAATCCTAGAGGACGTAGTTTTATGCATCCTCTTTGGATTAATGCCCACTTGCCTGAGGACGTGACAGCTCCATGCTGTCGGTGCCCGCAGGTAGCCGACAGCATGGAGCTGTCTTCTTAGGATGCGGGCAGTCCCCCCCAGTATTGCGTTGGCGCTATCCAATAGATATTCAGCTGCCCTGATGGATCGGATCCATCAGGGCAGCTGAAAATACTCACCCGCCTTGTCGGAGGTGTCCCCCAGAGATCGGGTCCTCCCGGAACTGCCGCCTGCCTTCTGCGCATGCGCGCCAGATGATGACGTCACGCACAGAAGCCCAGGAGCCCCGGCAAATTTAAAAACTTCTGGCTCCCGGCTCCTCCGATAGCGGCGATCGCGAAAAAGTTTTAAAAAGTTTAAAAAAAGTAAAGTTTCACCTCCCCTCATGGATCGAATCCAAGAGGGGAGGTGAGAATACTCACCTCGGGTCTTCTGCGATGTCCCGATGTCCCGGGACCCGAAGTGCCCGTCTGCGCATGCGCGCCCGATGATTGACATCGGGCGCTGGCACAGAGGGGCTCGAGCCCTGGGAAATTTAGAAATCCCTCTGCTCCAGGCTGCCATGTGTAGCCAGGAGCAGAAAGATGTCACCAGGGACATGATCACTGTCATCCAATGGATGACAGTGATCATGTAAAGTAAAAAAAAAAAGGGTAAAAAGTAAAAAAAAAAGGGTAAACAGTAAAAAAAAAAGTTTTAAAAAGTTAAAAAAGCTTGCATTTCATCTCCCCACACGGATCATATCTGTGAGGGAGGATGAAATGACGTACCTAAGGCCCGCGGATTTATCCGCGGACCTTAACCCAGCTTCTGCGCATGCCGCCGTCGCCACAATGGCAGGCGCATGCGCAAAAGCTGTGATAATTTAAAATCTCCCTGCTCCTGGCTACAAAACTTAGCCGAGAGCCTGGAGATTTCACGGGGGGCCGCAGTGAGCGGTTCCTGATCACGTGTTCGTCGTTATCCAATGGATAATGGCGATCACGTAAAAGTAAAAAAAAGGTGAAGGTTCATCTCCCCTCACTGATGCGATCGGTGAGAGGAGATGAAACTTTTTACCGGAGGCCTCCGTATTTGCACCCCGACGCGATCTTCTTCCGTGAACTTTCCCGGATTCTGCGCATGCGACCACCGGCAAAACACCGGACACATGCGCAGGAGTCGGGGAGCCCAGGAAAATTAAAATCTCCTTGCTCCCAGGCGACCAATGGTCGCCCAGAGCCTGGAGCAGTGATGGGTGGCCTCGTTGAGCGGTCCCCGGTCACGTGATAAAAAGGTAGCGATCTACCTTTGGCCAGTCTCACATGACCGGATAGGAATTACGGATTCCGCATGCGTCTGATCCACGCTAATACGCAGTTCAATCGCATTGGATTACACAATTCCGCTCACATTAGTGGGTTGGAATTGTGTAACCCACTCGCAAAAAAGAGAATGCAGCATGTTCTATTTTACCGCGGATATCCGCAACATAGAGCCCATTGTGCTCCATGGTCGCGAATATACCCGCTGCCCATACGCAGCTACATTGTATACAGGCTGCGGGTACCCGCGTCATCGCTAAGCAACGGTGCGGGAAATGCAAATAAAAAAAAAAAAAAGGACTGCGCATGACCGCCTGTGTGATTAGGCAGTTATGCGCAGTACATTACGCGGCCATACGCAGGGTCACAGCCCTGTGAG
Source organism: Eleutherodactylus coqui (assembly GCF_035609145.1). Classification (NCBI taxonomy): domain Eukaryota; kingdom Metazoa; phylum Chordata; class Amphibia; order Anura; family Eleutherodactylidae; genus Eleutherodactylus; species Eleutherodactylus coqui. The sequence continues at coordinate 171,657,263 of NC_089840.1, forward strand.
AGCCCGGCGTTATTCAGACCGCTACCTGTAATACGCAATTTACAAGAAGCCCCGGGAACGCTCGCCTTCCTGCAGTTCCAGGAGCACCTTGTCGAGCGCCTTCTGTGTGAGACCGCCGTACCTCATCAAGCTTACGGAGACTCACAGAGTGCCACTTTTTACACCCCATACCCGCCACTGAGGTCAAGAAATACCCCCAAAAAGCATGAGAGGAGGGGGATACCGGTTTTATTGCCCCATGTACCCATCCCAACCAGCCTCCGTAATTACCCCTGTCTTTGGAAATACCACACAGTTCACATTATTACTTTTATCTAAGATTTAGGAAACGCTGAAAAGTGTGCTGAGTGTGTGGGGAGGGGATATTTTTTTAAGGTGTCAATTTCTATTCCGTACAAGTGGGCAATGGAGCCTGTAATTTATTCAGTTGTGCCCTGCAATCCAACAGGTGTTCCCTCCATTATGGGCCTAGCCATGTGTCCTGTAAGTATATTAGGGCCACAATGAGTATGTTTTTGAACACGGGACAAATGGGGGTATCCATTTTGGGGTGAATGTCTTCATTCCTTTGTACACTGTACAAAAAAAACAGTTTTTAAATTGACGAAATTGCCAAAAAAATTAAAATCGTAATTTTTTCCTTCTGCTTTGCTTAGATTTATTCAAATACTGTGGGGTCAAAATACGCAGTACACCCCTAGATGAATTCATTAAGGGGTCTAGTTTTTAAAATGGGGTCATTTGAGGGGGTTCTTCATCGTTTTGGATGCTCAATGGCTCTACAAGTGGGCGATGGGGCCTGGAATTTATTCCGTTGTACCCTGAAATCCAACGGGTGCTGATTCTATTATAGACCTAGCCATGTGTCCTTTAAGTAGATTAGGGCCACTTGGGGTATGGTTCTGAACACGGGACAAAGAGGGGTATCCATTTTGGGGTGAAAGTCTTCATCCCGATGTGTGCTGTACCAAAAAAACAGTTTTTAAATTGATACAACTGCCAAAAAAATGAAAATTGTAATTTTTTTCTTACTGCTTTGCTTAGATTTATTCAAAAATTGTAGTGTAAAAATACACAGTACACCCCTAGATAAATTCCTTAGGGGGTCTAGTTTTCAAAATGGGGTCATTTGTTGGGGTTCTCTGCCGTTTTGGCCGCTCAAGGGCTCTACAAGTGTGCTATGGGGCCTAAATCACCTTCATGCTAAATTTCTGTCCTGAAAGCCACCGACTACTCCTTTCATTTTGGGCCCCGTTGTGCATCCAGACAAAAGATTAGGGCCACAATGGGTATGTCTCTGAACACGGGACAAACAGGGGTATCTATTTTGCGGTGCAAGTCTTCATTCATGTGTGTGCTGTACAAAAAAAACTGTTTTTAAAATGACAGAATTGCCAAAAAAACGAAAATCACATTTTTTTCCTTTTGCGTTGTTTGAATTCATTCAAAAACTGTGGGGTCAAAATGGGCAGTACACCCCTAGATAAATTCGTTAAGGGGTGTAGTTTTCAAAATGGGGTCACTTGTGAGGGTTCTCTTTGGTTTTGGCCGCTCAAGAGCTCTACAAATGTGCCATGGGGCCTAAAACGCCTTCAAGCAAAATTTATGTTCTGAAAGACACCGACTACTCCTTTCGTTTTGGGCCCCGTTGTGCATCCAGACATAAGATTAGGGCCACAATGGGTATGTCTCTGAACACAGGAGAAACAGGGGTATCCATTTTGGGTTGCAAGTCTTCATTCATGTGTGTGCTGTACAAAAAAAACTGTTTTTAAAATGACAGAATTGCCAAAAAAACGAAAATCACAATTTTTTCCTTTTGCGTTGCTTGAATTCATTCAAAAACTGTGGGGTCAAAATGGGCAGTACACCCCTAGATAAATTCGTTAAGGGGTCTAGTGTTCAAAATGGGGTCATTTGTGGGAGTTCTCTTTGGTTTTGGCTGCTCAAGAGCTCTACAAAGGTGCTATGGGGCCTAAAACGCCTTCAAGCAAAATTTATGTTCTGAAAGACACCGACTACTCCTTTCATTTTGGGTCCCGTGGTGCATCCAGACATAAGATTAGGGTCACAATGGGTATATTTCTGAATACGGGAGAAACGGGGGTATCCATTTTGGGGTGTAAATCCTCATTTTCATGGGCACTATAGGAAAAAAATATGTCTTTAAAATGACATATTTGCAAAAATATGAAATTTTATTTTTTCTCCTCTAAATTTAATTAATTCCTGAAAAAAAACTGTGGGGTCAAAATACTCATGACACCCCTCAGTGGATACATTAAGGGGTGTAGTTTTTAAAATGGGGTCATTTGGGGGGGGGTTCTATTATTCTGACACTAATGAGGCTTTGCAAACTTGGCTTGGTGCAGGAAAACAAAGTGTTCCTCAAAATGCTGAAAAGTAATGTTAAATTTGTATGTCCTCTAAATGGTTAAAAAAACACAAAAGTTTTTCAAATGTGCATTCAGAATAAAGTAAACAGATGGAAATATATATCTTATCAAAACTTTGTACAGTATGTTTGGACATATTTGAGATATTACAGTTGAAAATGTGAAGAAATGACAATTTTTTCAAAATTTTCCCAATTTTGGCGCTTTTAATAAATATACACAAATTATATCGGTCTCTTTTTACAACCAAAATGAAGTACAACATGTGACGAAAAAACTGTCAGAATCACTTGGATATGTAAAGCCTTTACAGAGTTATGCTACGTTGAACGACGCATGTCAGATTTCCAAACTTTGGCTCCGTCACTAAGGCGCAAACAGGCTTTGTCACTAAGGGGTTAATAGCTTATTAGTGTGCAAATGAAGCCTTTAGCTGAATGCAGTTAATAGCCGGAGGGCATTAACTGCATTCAGCTCCTTTGTTCTCCAAGAAGTTAAATAGCTGAAACAATGCTATCAGCACTACCTGTGGAGGACTCAGTGTGCGGTCCTGATAGGGCCGCATGACGATTTTTAGGCTGGCTTGAATTTAATGATCAACTAGCAATGCACGAAAGGTGCACGATGGCCGCGCGTTTAGAAGTAACAATTATCGCTCAAATGATCACTTTTTAACGTTTTTTGAGCGATCATCTCTCCATGTAAATGGGTCTTAAGGGACAGAATTCCTCCACACAAACATTTCTGTGTCACAATGTTATCCCCATGGGGCTTGAATTCACCTATTAAAATCTGCGCATCTTTACTTCAAAGCAGATAGATTAAATTCTACAGCAGAATTAAAGGGGTTGTCCCGCAAAAGCAAGTGGGTCTATACACTTCTGTATGGCCATATTAATGCACTTTGTAATGTACATTGTGCATTAATTATGAGCCATACAGAAGTTATCAGAAATTATTCACTTACCTGTCCCGTTGCTAGCATCCTCGTCTCCATGGTGCCGTCTAATTTTCAGCGTCTAATCGCCGGATTAGACGCACTTGCGCAGTCCGGTCTTCTTCTTTTCTCAATGGGGCCGCTCGTGCCGGAGAGCGGCTCCGTGTAGCTCCGCCCCGTCACGTGCCGATTCCAGCCAATCAGGAGGCTGGAATCGGCAATGGACCGCACAGAAGCCCTGCGGTCCACCGAGGGAGAAGATCCCGGCGGCCATCTTCACCAGGTAAGTAAGAAGTCACCGGAGCGCGGGGATTCAGGTAAGCGCTGTGCGTTTTTGTTTTTTTTTAAGTCCCTGCATCGGGTTTGTCTCGCGCCGAACGGGGGGGCTGTTGAAAAAAAAAAATACCGTTTCGGCGCGGGACAACCCCTTTAAGAATGTCTTGCGGAATTGTTGCAGGAGTTATACAGGAGATATAATTCTGCAATTAAAGTCTGCGGAAAAAAAAATGCAAGTTGCGCAGAACACATTACGCAACAAAATCCACATGTGTGCTGCATTCTGTGGCCTATTCCGTCCATGTGAAAGCACCCTGAGCAATCACTAACCACAGCGATCATGTCCTATACTTACTTGCATCAATACTGCGGCCAGTGATTCACTGCAACAACTTGTCATTACTGCTACAATGTAGACAGAGCTTTGGATCATGGAAACATCAGTGCTGGATCTTGGGGACTTAACAGGTGAATAGGTTATTAATGTCACCAGCCAATGAAAACTTGTTTGATGAGTCATAACAGATTGGGGATTTGTTCGTCAGCTGATCAGCTCATTTATGCAAGCATAAAAATGCTCGCTGGTCGACTGTACATTTCCCTGCCAAGCAATGACAACCCTATGAGAACAAGTGTCATAGTAAAGATCTTTTCCCCCATATCAGCAATTTTCAGCCCATGTAACAGAAATATAAATGACTGCTGATCAACATGCTTTGTAGACTTGCACGCTTTATATTGCGCAGAGAATTGACCTTCTATCAGATTAGACAAATTTCAGTCAAATCGCTTGGCCATTTCCATACACCAATTTAGCCTACTATTGGTCTGATGGCACTGTACAGAAATTGGACAAGTCTGTATGTGTAAAGGCACCCAGCTCACTCCAAATGTATCTACAAAACTGTATTCTACTGTTTGCATTCACATCTGGCTTTTATCTGTACACAATCTGGAAATCTGCTTCATGCATCCACTACCTTATTAGCAAAACAATACTACCAAATATGACTTCTGATCTTTCCATTCTTTAACCAATTATCTTTAAGGTTCAGTTAGGTATGTCATTTATGTATGGGTCCTAGGAAGCCATTGTTGTAAATGCTTGTTTTATAATATACAGCACCAATGAATATGATCATACTATGTATTTTAATAGTGCTAACATATTCCACTGTGCTTTGCAATTGGGAAAATATCAATCAAGTCAAGTGAGCAATAATCAAAAACTAACAATGAGACAAAAGGAGAGAGGCCCTGCCCATAGCAGCTCACACTCAAATAAGGCCTCCCATCAGGCATCATTTACATAAACGTATGCGATTTTACGCTTGCCGCACACGGATGAAAATCTCAATAGTGAAGTATAGCCGCGATGTAATTCTGACATTAATTAGCATTTTCTCATCCGTTCACAAGAGCGTATCGCGTGAAAAAAACCAACTGCAGCACGGAATTCCGTTGGTCGACAGAATGGCTTAGATTAGCTTTAATAGCTTCTTTTCTGGCGCCAGACACAAGTAAACTCCCTCCCACTCACCTTTTTTTCATCTCCCATATGACTCTATAGGACCTTTAGCATTTTTTGTCAAAAGATAGGTCATGGCCAATCTTTTAATGCAGCGAGAAAAATCAGGGACCGAAAACGGTTGATGATTTTACAGCGCAAGTTTTTCACGTGCGGGAAAATCGACCATGTGAATGAATGCATTGGAATCCAATACTTCACCGGGTAGCAATTTTTTGCTGATGTTTTATTGTGGTGAAATAGCTGCAATAAAATGTTGATGTGAATGAGGCCCCACATGACCATATGCGTTTTTACGTTTGCACTGTATTATCGCATGAATGAATAATTGCCGCTGCATATTTTCAGCCATTCACACGGACGCTGCTGCGTATTGGCAAAAAGATACGCAGTAGCCATGAAAATCATAGATTTGTAAAATGCTCAAAATGACCAATAATGGTTAAATCAGGCCAGCTATGTTTTTTTCCCCCAGCATTGTACACAGGGTAATTCCCCCCTCCCTTTTTTCCAGCTTCCATTAAAGTCTATGGGAGCTTCCTGCGTATCTCAGCAAAAGATAGGGCAAGAACTATCTTTTCTCGCCGCGTAGAAAATCAGTAACTGAAAATGGTCGAGGATGTGCTATTTTTCCTGGCAAGATTTTTTTTTACGCACACAAAAAACATTCACCTGAATGAATACATTGAAATCCAATGCTTCGGATTGTCCTGATTTTTGAGCGATTTTTTAGGCAGCTAAATACCTGCGTAAATACGGTTTGTGTGAATAAAGCCTAAGAATTATTTCACCTGTACATGTCTGGTGGGACATGCAATAATAAAATATTGTATTCCTATTTTCATATTATGAGTACACATAGAAAAGTTTCAGCTGTTCTGACAGCTCATGGCTGACAAGTAGTTAAAGCAGTTTCCTTACAGAAAACCCCATAGCAAGCAGGAGGCTGAGAACAGCTCTCAGATCAATGCTCAGTTTGGGGAATTAAAAACCACTCCACTAACAGCAGTTGGAACATTTCTAACCCATATGTCACCTCAGTGTTTTAAATAATTATATTTGCATGCAGGGAGTGATTCATAAATATGTCAGGCTAGTGAAATATAGGCAGGCATTTCAAACTTTCTATTTAAAAAACATGAATTATGGCCACGAAAAATGTGTTCCCATTTAAGGGTGATACGAAGTATTTGGAGTCTAGTACAGAGACCAATCCATCATGCAGACAATAAAGAGACTTTCTGCCTGACGCGGGAAATTTATGGCTGCCCTTCTCTGCCCTAATAACTCAGGCATTGTGTCAAGAGCTGACAGGCTCTGCGGAAAAACAGCTACCCTGTTATCAATCAAGAGGGCCTTTTACATTTTTAGCAAAACTCTGATCACCCATACACCCTTTTAATGTATATATTACATCATTATAGATCATTCTGCACTTTTACTGCACCTCACTCACAAGATATATGGCTGTGGAGGGCTGCTGATGAGTGTGCAGATAAATCACTGTGCCTCCACTAATGATCCTCTGGAGAAGAAAATGCCTGTATGCAAAGTGACATTCATTACATGTGTACGTGGGCGGGTACACCACATAGGCACACAAGTATGAACACTGGGTAACTGGCAAGGCTAGGGTAAGTAGGTCTTAAAGGAACCAAGAAGCCCTTTCACTCTAGTTCAGCAAAACACAGCAAAGTCGTCTTAAAACAGCAGGGATTTACATGTATTATTTATATCACACACATATAAGAAAGCTGATACAGTAAAAGCTCATGTATGGTTAGTGGGCAGAAACACTTTAACGTGTATGAAGACATATATGTTTAAAGGAGCACCAGTAGAAAATGCTTTGCTAATATTCACAAAAATACTGTATATATAGTGTAAATGTTGCAAAGGGCTTTCTGAGACTTCTTATATGAAGAGCACTACAATTAGTATATGTACAGCAGAAAATGGCTGCTTACAGTGAACAGTAAAGTACAGTGAACATACAACAAATATGTACATGAAGTTTAACATAATTAAGATTTTATCCTAAGAGCATTCCAATAGTTTTCATTATGAAAGACATGATACAGAAAGGGCGTACATACATAGAAAATTACAGTTTAAATGCTCAAACAATTGTTATATGCTATCCTCTGTAAGCAGCTACCATCTAAGGAAGATTCTGATATTGGTGGAGAAGATTTCTACTCTTCAGATTGATTTGATTTGGTTCCAATTTTGCTAATCATTACAAACCAGCCAAAAAAAATCTTCAGTTTTAATGTCCCCAAGAAACTAACAGAAAAAAAACTCAAAAGGAATATTAAAATAAATCTGCAGTACACAAAATAAGATATAATGCTCTTTATTTATTAGAAAGCATAATGCTGATGACACATAAACAATGCATCTTATATGTTTAGTATATCGCCCATCGTATGGATAGATAGATAGATAGATAGATAGATAGATAGATAGATAGATAGATAGATAGATAGATAGATAGATAGATAGATAGATAGATAGATAGATAGATAGATAGACAAATGCGCAGTATGTAATGTAAAAGCATAAAAGAATTGTATAACAGTTTACATTTAGCATACACTATATGTTGAACATTGTACACATTTGTAACACAGATATCAGATATTTGAAACTGTCATATGTAGAATTTAATATCTCACATATGTACAACATATTTTATTAATTTGGTGTTATACAACATAGTACACAACATATATTAAATGTATTATTTTTATTTCATAACAGTATTAATTTCAAATCCAATATATGTACAAATGGTGTAGGTATAATATGAAACATGCTAAATAGTATTTAACATAACAAATATACAGAATCATACATATCATACAATATATACATGATAGCAAATAGTACATAAAGCACATGAAACATACAACGGATATTGGAATCGTTTCACTTGACACAGTATCTATCATTTGCAGGTTGTGTGTTTAGAGATGCTTGATAACTCGATACTATACAATATATGACATGAATGAGTTTTTACTTCCTGGGTTGTTCTGCACTGTATGGAGAGGTAGGCTCCACACCCCTGTACATAACAGTGAATGTCCATGTTGTAGACACATTCATTCCTCTGCTTACAGAAATACTTGTGTGACATGATGGTGACAACACGAGATGTACACAACACACGGGGCTCTCTAGTTTGTCAATACAGCAGGCAGGACAGAGGATCCGGGAAGAGCAGAAAGTCAAGATTGTCTCTTTATTTACTTGACTTTGTGAACTTTTGAAGGATTGCTGTAACTAAATATGTGCTGCTGCTATTATTCCCCCAGTCAGCCCACAGGCTTCTATAGTAAATAGAGAAGAGAGCCGAGTTATGCTTTGAAATCTGCGCTTTTCAATCAAGCTGTCTGGGAAGAGAAAAGCTGCTTTTTTCACATTGGAAATAAAATGCTAAATGATAACCATAAAGCAATGTCATTGAAGGCGTCCTGTCACTTGTGCTACAAGCCAAAGTGTCAGCCATTCAATAGGTAATGAATAAACAAAGAGGGGAGAGGTGTGAAAGTGGAAGCTTTGTGACATCGCCTTAAAAATCACTGCTTCCATTTTACCCAAAAACTTCTACTGCAAAATCGATTAGGACAAATGACACTCAGCAGAGGGAGAAATACAGTCTGTAAAGCAACATATCATAAAGAGAGGGGGAAATCTAATACATCACATGCAATTAGATGTGCTCCAACCTGAGGGAGATGCTGTGTTTAAAGGGATGGACATGAGTTTTATTATTAAGCCCTAGTAATAAGCAAACACATGAAATGAGAGCAGTGAAAATGGGACGAAAGTACCCTGGAATATAGGGCATAATGCATATATACACATATATACATAAATACATATATACTCAATGCATTACATATATTATACCGTGAACATCTCAACTAATACATTCACTCACATCCTGATTTAAAAGCTCTCCTGCTATGGCTTCGTTCTACTCGAAATCATCGACGAACCATCAGTGATACGGTCTAATTAGTGATACACACACACACATATATATATATATATATATATATATATATATATATATATATATATATATATATATATATGTTTCATCTTAAAGATTCTTATGCTTGTCTATGTGTAGCACAAAAGATGATAAAGTGTATTATTGTCCCCTCAGAATAAAGGTAGTTGGATAGATAGATAGATAGATAGATAGATAGATAGATAGATAGATAGATAGATAGATAGATAGATAGATAGATAGATAGATAGATGTCTCTCATCTTTGCTGTACTTGGAGCCATGCACTTCTCCCCCTACCCAGCTCCATGCCTTCCCTGTCCAGACTTTCACTCTCACCAGCCTGACCTGTCAAGAGGATTATCCAAGTAGGAGATTAATAGGGTAGGCGGGCTGCAATAATAATCGTTTTGTTTGATGTGACAACTTTGATAGGCGTTGATTTACTTACAAACTGATAGGCTTTTAATTGAGCGCTTCCATACAGCTTCACATGAAAGGAGAACCCGCATTGAAACAGCTGCCCAGTGCCCTGAGCCTCAATACTGATTAGCCATCTCTACTGTGAATAGTTCAAGGAATTCACCAACTTTTTTTCCCTTTCCTTCATCCTCACATTTGCGCCAGCCCACTCCTTTCTAAGAGAAAATAAATCATTCCCATTGTGTGCAAATAAAATCGACTTGACAAGCCTTGCTATAGCTGCTAGGTAAAGAGGCCACAGAGCTCTCTAATTAATTTTGCCTTCACTTGCAGCTTTTCTCTCGTTCTAAAATGTTACATTACAATGTTTCCATGAGAAAGCTACCAGCCAAGATCAAACAAGCTTGTGTTAATGATAAGATGGAGGAGCAAGGGCCTATCCCCAGCTCCTGGCCATGCATAGCATTATATATATAATCGGCAGCTCAGTCCTGATTCTATGGATTACATAGTTGCACCTTGCCTCACCCGGCATAAACGATGTGTGATTAAAGAGCCCTCTCCCTTGCATGATCCAGCAGTAAAGCCCTTGTAGTGCACATGTCCTTCCTCACCTCTGATTTCAGACAGCAGCTCTTTCTTTCTCTCCCCTTCCCATTCTCACATCTCCCACCACCTTAAGGTAATTAATCTTAAATATTTCACCCCGGGAGGCAGGGCAAACACACCGATGAAACAGATAGCAGTCTCTCCGGTCCTGTAAGGAAAACAGCTGTTCCAAGCACTTTAATGCAAATGAACACAAATGAAGGGTTCAGCTCTTTTTTGCAGAGTTTTACTGCACTTCATTTATCAATTCGGCTTGACAACAAAAGAGAGAGAGAGAGATGTGGGGAGAGTAGCAGGCTTTAGACGGAGGAGGCAAATCCCGGCTGCCAGCCCTCCTCCTACCAGGTGAACCTCAATACACGAAACTACAGGGCTGGCAGTCTAGGGGTTAATATAGAAAAGGTGAAATGTACCGGATTCTAATCAGTCATTAGTGTGTACGGGAAAAAGCATCAATACAACAGGACAAAATAAAGTGCCCCTCTGTCTGTGCGACTACAAGGGGCTTCATCCCCAGATGTCACTGCAAGGGGAGAGCTCCATGCACTGAAGGAAAGATGGAGCACAAGTATTAGCACAGGAATAGCAGCCATCATTTACCATAAATATTAGATATGTTATATAGAAACAGACTGGAGCTCTTCTCGATCATCACATGGAGCGCAGGACACTTTGTAACAAAGTAGCATTGGTGATTCCAATATTATCTATAGTGTCCTTCCCCTACACATGGATGTACACAGCTCTATACGATCCATAAGCCGCAGGACGGTAATGAATGGTGGGATGGATCGCTGTGATCATTTGTGCAAAGTGTCAGTTTTATTGACATTCCAGGGATTTTCAGGATGTGTCAATCTTAATCCCCCTCCCCTCTCAAAAATCATTCAAAGCTGGCAGCAGCCTAGCAGGGGCATCCACTGCTTGCCAACTGGGCCACGAAGGGTTACCTCTGTGCAGAGCCCTCTCCCAGTACACAGGACACTGACCCCCGGGTGACCCGCTGGCAGCTCCGGGAGGGTCGGTGCTGCCGCAGGACTGCATAGAAATGGAGTTTAGACTGTGAACGATCTATTTCCTTAAAGTGAATGACTCTTTTCAAGCGCACAGCCTTCTCCCCCTTCCTTCTCCCTCTCTCTCCTTCCCTTCAAGTCACACCAGCCTTGTAATCAGCAACAAAAGCTGACATAAATCAGGAGCGGATTGACAGAGGCTGACAAATCACTGACTGATGGCGCTGGAGTCACATTGACAATTGATGGAGGGGAGGAGAGCTGGAAGGAGAGGGAGGAAGAGGGCTGCTCTCCTGGAAGCATGTGACTCTGCACCCCGCATCGGTCTCATGGTGTCATCACAAGCCTCATTGGCCAAACCTTCCTCGATTACGTGGTTCTAGGAAGAACCCAGTTGGGAAAACTATGCGGTAGGGCAAAAATCTTAGCAGGCCTCCGATATCAGCCTCTCAGTATATTGTACCCTATATGAAGTCACACTGCTGATATGCACGATGCAGTCTTAGGGCATATTTACGCAGGGTATTATGTGCACAACTTTTGCCTGTGTAATGTGCAGTGAATAGAACCTATTCATTTCAATGGGTTCATTCACATTAGCGCATTTTTCCCCATGATATTCAATGATGTGAAAAAATACATGACGTGTACTATTTTGGTGCGTATTACATGCCGCAATAGGCCATTGAAGTGAATGGGCAGCGCAAGAAACCTGCATATTCACTGCATATCTATAAAGAATTCACTGGAGCTGAGGGAACTTAGAAAGTATGAAGCCCTTTCACAGAAAAAGCACTGTATATCTATGCAGCAAATACATGGACCCTTCAGTGTACTTTTTTGCGTGCAGAAATATACGGTGTTATTGTGAGCTCAAACATCCATAGAAGCAGGTAAAATACACGGGTTTAAGTGATTTTCAGTCACGTGAATACACTGCATATTTACACACCCCAAATGCCCTTACGCCCATGTGAATGAGCCCTCAGGGACCTTTCAAATGGTGTGGAATTGTCCGCAATATGCTGATTTTGTCAATTAGTGTGGATTTTGTTGCATTTGTGACCGCGGAATGCATTCTGCGTAACATCTTGTGTGATTTCTTGTGTTTTATTCCACAGACTTTAATTGCAGAATTACAACTCCTGTATGTTAGAAATCCACAAAAACAATTCCGCAGAAGAAGGCTTTTCCGCTGCAGAATTTAATCTTGCAGTTTTGAAGTAAAGAAGTGGCGGATTTTAACAGATGCAAAATTTAAGCCCCATAGGGAGAACATTGTGACACAGAATAGTGCGTGTGTCCTAATTCCATCCTGTGTGAAAGGTCCCATAAGCATCAGTAAAATTGTAACATGTTTGCGGATTATTGTGAACTATAGACAGTACTGGTGAACATGATCGCGTCCTTGTATGACACCTCAGTGACAGGTTTTACTGGGAATCCTAGAAAATAGCTCTTAATAACTCTTGCATCACTGTAGTTCAGGCAAAAACTGAGATGTTGCCCTTAGCAATAACACATTTTGTATCATGGAATGGAATAATGACATCTGGAATCTGAGGGGCTGCCCCTATCCAAATATACTGATACCCAGAAGTGGAAGCAAGGCAAAAAATCCAAGTCCTCCAACATTGTAACCAGCAGATGTTTGTCAATTGTCTGGTCCGAAACTAAAGCTGCTGATACACATCAGAGGATCCTGTGATGCCTGCAAGATCTGCTGACAATGTGTTGTGTATGGGAGGCTTTATACAGAGTAACTATTGTTCGGATGGTCACTCAGAAAAGTCGCTGAAGCGTATGAACGACAGTCGCTTGAATGCTTTCACAAAGAGTGCTTATCATTCATTAGCTGTTTGCCGACATATCGTTTGTAGGGGGAAACTGTGGAAATTCATTTGCAAATCGTTCAAAGATGAACGACTCTGAGTTTACACAGCGACTATTTTTTAGGTGAGCTGAAATGATCACTTGTCGCCATATTGGTGGCCATCGTTACACTGAACAACTGTGCTTTAAATTTACTTTTGATGGTCCTCCTGTGTAAAGCCACCCTATAAGGGCTGCTGTTCCCAAATGTCTCTTGAGGTACAAAAGGCCAAGACACATTAAACAGATATTTCGTAGGTACCTATCCCCCATCTCTATGATCATCAACATGCACCCCAGCCAGTGTATGGCAAACATTGGCGGTGAAATTTCAAGTCACAGTTGAATTACTGGAGACGTTCATCTACTTTGGGGTTTTTAAAGGGAATATATGATCAGAAAATAACATTACTTAAATTGTATTTTAATAATATTTTGCTTACATTTTTGTTATGCTTTTCTCTGTCTTTATGTTATTATCCCTAAATAACTCCTGAAATATTCCATATTTCCCACTAGCAAACATAGCTCACACAATAGGTTTTCTGCGGCTTACTTTTACGTGTAGACTGGGACACATTCAGCAGAGTCATCTCACTGTCATTAGCTGGCTGAGGATTTAGGATAAGGATGCACAAAGCAGCAGCTACAAAAAAGGTTTTAAAATGGATTATTAACTGCTGTGAGATTTTCCAGGTAAATAGCAGCTCTACCTACAAAACCATTACATTGTTCGCAAAAAGCCACATAGTTTTACAGATAAAACTGCTGATTACCTTCAAAAATTCTGTGACTGTTAATAATCAATTGGAAAACCTGTTCTCAGCTGCATATACCTACTTTGGCGTGTTTCAGATGCATTCCGCTGCTCCGTGTGTTCTTCGCCTTATTGACAGCTTTATTGTATAGCTGGAAGTTTAGATGATAATGCAGATAACGGCATTATATACTATACTCACATATCTGAATCCAAGCTCTGTAGTGTCCACCCAGAGTAAGGCCTGAATAAAATGAGACCCGGTATTTAGATTACTGTAAAAACTTTTTAAGGCCAGTTTCAAACGAATATATTGTAACATGTCCGCAATACGAATCTATATTATAGACATGTTATAAATGACAGTACAACAGTATGTCATGAGTATTTCAGCACTATTTGATCAATATTTGCCTCAGTATATTTTATTTTCTACTGATCCGTATTTGCCTGATAGAAAATAATAGTAATAAGGAGGCACATAGAGAAAAATAAGTTATGCTGTGTTTTTAAAGAACGGCTATGAAAAATATGGCCATGTAGATATATCCGTAGAGTTACATTAGCTCCATATTACAGTCCACAAGGCACAGACCAAATACGGAGCTAATATACGCTCTTCTGAAAGCGACCCATCAGCTTCAAGTCATAGTACAATATTCTGCAGATCACTTCCTATTCAGGCTTGTATGTTGATAGCTGCATACAATCCGCTCAGAAATGCCGAGAACGCTCCGATATCAGGTAGCTTTGGAAGGGCCCTTTCACATTAGTATGTTAGGACTTCTGTCTTGTTTTTGGAAAAGAGGAATTAAAACAAAAGTTTGTTTTTTACCGATTGATTTCAATGTTTTTTACTGGAATGCTTTGTTTGCTTCCATTCCTTTTCCATTTTTTTTACTGGAATAAATGGCGCAGTTTGCTGTGCTGTCTGTTCAAGTAAAAATAAAAACAAAGTGAATGAAAGCAAACTGAAATCAATGGGGAAAAACTGTTTTAATTCAGTTTCTCGCCTCCATTAATGGAACAGATGGAAGCCCCAAAACACAAATGTGAACTGATCCTCGATGGTTTGATGCTTTAGATGACAACTTTATTTGCACAATCTTCCTCCGGTAATTACAACAACCCGGATATCGCAGATGGTTGGTGCGATCTGCTGGGAACCTGCAAGCTGTAGATGTGGCGTTTCTACCGGCTGCAGCCGTTGTGTGCGCGTTACGAGAGGCTGCTTTGCTGCAGTTCCGCACGATCAACGCTGCTGTGACCTGCCGTTCCTGCATGAGGGTGCGGCCGGCGATGGAACCGCCGCGGACTGCTTCTGCTAGTGTGAAGGATCGCGGAGAAGTAGATGCAGGAGACTGGAGCGGGCGGTGACGTGAACCAAAACTGTCAAGTACAGCAGCGCTGTGAACAGAGGCGAAACCATCGGGAGGAGGGAGGGGGAGCGGAGAGGAGCAGCCGAGGCATTAGAGCAGCGAGAAGGGGGACGTCACATCCCCTTGACCCTCCAATCACCTCGGGGTCCTATTTGATTGGAAGGCGGCAAAGGCTTTAATCTGCGCTCTAATTCAGAGGCTTTTGAAGTGAGTTTGTCTGGCAGAACTGCGGCTGCTGCTCACACTGCGCGTCTGCGGCGGCGGGGAGCGCGGCTCCTACGGGGAATGCACGCTGGATTGTACTGGGTCCTAATCGGATATAGCCGAGCTGCTGGATCTCTCGTCAGTCGGACGACCTGCCCTGGGATCTTACGGACCGACCTTTGTCTTATCGGAAGCTCCGGGGCGCCTCCCTGCAGCCCAGTCACCCCAATGCCGGTGCGGGGGACATGATCTGCTCGCCACCGGCTGCTGCCAACCGTGTGAGTCCTGCAGTCCAGGAGAGCGGAGAGAGCCCGGGGACGAGGAGCGCCACACACCGGGCGTTCGTTCACGCCGTGCCCCCCAGCGACCCTCTGCGCCAGGCCGGCCGGCTGCCCATCAAAGTGCTCAAGATGCTGACAGCCCGCAGTGGACACATCCTGCACCCCGAGTACCTGCAGCCCCTACCGTCCACTCCGGTCAGCCCCATAGAGGTGAGTAGCCGTGCTCTACCCTGCAGCCCCTCTCGCCAGAAGCCCTGCCGCTGGTGGCGGCTGCCGCTAATAGTGCCCGACGATGTATTCCCGAGCAGAGCGGATTGCGGCTCTCCGGGCGGGTTGTATCTGGCGTCCCCAGCAGATATTACTGCAGCCGGATCGTCCAGATACCAGTAGATACAGCCGTATCCTCCGCGGCAGATATTGTATCCTGCCCGGCAGATATTGTAGCCGTATCCTGCCCGGCAGATACAGTCCTATCCCCTGCACTGTCAGCCTTCATGAAGGTCATCTGCGGCGGAGGGTCGGCGTATAGCCGTCCGTATAGAGCAGACAAGGATCTAAGACATGGCACGGCTATATGGGCACCCGGTACCCCCTGGGTGACTAGGGCGCTTCTTGGAGAGACTAACCCCCCCCCCCCCCCCTACCTTCCCTTAGTGACCCGGCTGGAGGATCAGCAGTCATGTAGTAGCTCGTCCTCTAGGGGGTCTCACCGCGGGGGGCTGTTTTGGGGTGACATGTGACTTACTCTGCCTCTTCTCCTCCCCAGCTGGACGCCAAGAAGAGCCCGCTCGCCCTCCTCGCCCAGACCTGCTCCCAGATCGGCAAGCCGGACCCGACCCCGTCCAAGCTGTCCTCGGTGAGCGGATCGTCCGCGGCCGCCGACAAGGAGAAGTCCGGCCCGCTGAAGCTCAGTGACATCGGCGCGGAGGACAAGTCCAGCTTCAAGCCGTACTCCAAGCCCCCGGACAAAAAGGAGCCCTCCTCCGGGGACAAGTCCGGCTTCCGAGTGCCCAGCGCCGCCTGCCCTCCGTTCACCCCCAGGACTGGCAGCCCGAGCTCCCCTCGCACCCCGCCGCCATCCGCTGAGCCCAAAGCCTCCGGCGGAGGAGAGGACAAGAAGGAGCCGGAGCCGTGCGCCAAGAGCGGCCAGTCCGAGGGCGGCAGACACGGCCGGCTCAGCGCGGAGCTCACCCCGAACCACTCGGAGGGCTGCAAGAGCCTGTCGGCGGCTCCGTCCCCCACCCCGGTGTCCTCTTCCAGCTCCTCCGGCTCTGTGCTGGGCTCCGGCCTGGTGGCGCCGGTGTCCCCCTACAAGCCCGGACACACTGTGTTCCCGCTGCCCCCGGCTGGCATGTCGTACCCCGGCGCATTGAGTGGAGCCTACGCCGGGTACCCCCCGCAGTTTCTCGCTCATGGAGTTTCTCTGGACCCCACGAAGGGGAGCTCTTTGGTGGGAGCGCAGCTGAGCAGCCTGGGGTGTTCCAGCAAGTCTGCCGCCTCCAGCCCACTGACCGGGGCATCGCCACCCTCGGTAATGACTGCCAGCCTGTGCCGGGACCCGTACTGCCTCAGCTACCACTGCACCTCCCAGCTGGGGGCCAGTGCCACCTGCAGCCACGACCTCAAATCAGGATACCCCCTGGTGTACCCCAGCCACGCGCTGCACGGGGTCTCGCCGCCCTCTCTGCCCGGGCACCCCCTCTACCCCTATGGCTTCATGCTTCCCAATGACCCCCTGCCCCACGTATGTAACTGGGTATCGGCCACAGGGCCTTGTGACAAGCGCTTCTCCTCCTCCGAGGAGCTGCTCGGCCACCTACGGACACATACCGCCTTCCCAGGAGCAGCGGACAAGTTATTACCCGGTTACCCTAGTTCTTCATCCCTGGCAGCCGCTGCCATGGCCTGCCACATGCACATGCCGCCCGCAGGGGCCTCGCCCAGCCATCTGACTCTACGTAGCCCTCACCACCACCCCCTGGGACTCAGCAGCACCCGCTACCATCCATACTCCAAGAGCCCTCTGCCCTCAGGTGGGGCGCCGGTGCCGATGCCAGCCGCCACAGGACACTACTACTCCCCGTATGCACTGTACGGCCAGAGACTCACCACAGCCTCTGCTCTGGGATACCAGTGACTTCCCCCAGGGGGCGTCATCACCTGGACATTACAGACATCATTTAAGTAATTTTTTATTTTCTAATGGAAGAAACAAAAGCCTAGATTGTGTTCACCGTGGACGGATCATGGACGCTCTTATTTATTTCTGTTAGCTCCAAGCAGGACGCCTCATAAAGTGCATTTCTGGATAGGTAAAGTGACAATTCCCCCATGTAGTGTAATACAGGCCAGGGACACATCTTCTCCACATGTTCTTCTAAGAATGACTGCTTTTCTTGTATTGTATCTTATTTAATGTTCCTCCAGACTCTTCCTCCATCCAGTGCATGTTTCTTACTAAACAGCCAGCAATCTGTCACCATTTCCAGTTGCGGTTATTTTTAAGGTGTAAAACAGTAAAACAAAAAAGGAAGAAATTAGTATTTTTGTATGTATTCTGGGAGAAAATAAGAACACATTTTATTGCAAAAAAAATTTCCTAATTTGCCTTATTTTGTTCTCTCATTTCCACCCTCCGGCGGTCATTCTGCATCTTGTACCAAACTCACAGTGTATCGCTTTCCAATATTAAAAAAGAACATTATATTTGCTCTACATGCGGCTCAGTCTTTATTTCTGGGGTCCGGCCCCCCCCCCCCCCCCCCCCCCGGCTGCTGCTATTATCGGCACTTGGAGCCCGTTGGAATCCCTCTAAATATTTGCAATTTCGAAAATGAAGTTCAGTTGCAGGAGAGAAAAAAGGCTCAACTAAGAAATTAGCGTGGGAATATTGCATTCTTCTTATGCCTTTTTGCACCATTTATTTCTTCCATCATATCTAAGTATAATCTAGACCGGAAATGGTGGATTTCATAAAATACAGGGCAGATCCTTTACAAATGGGAGCTGAGGGAATGAGTCCAATTGTTCCTAAAATAGAGGCTATAATATCTGTAATGGCGGCTGTGCTCAATCAGAGCAAATATAATTATATGCACACCAATACACTAGAAAGATACCTAAATGTAGCCGGAGAATCCTCACTGGGATTGTTACTTTGTATCACTACAAGTGAATATCTTGTTTTCACTTTCTTGGATATTTGTGATCAACGTCCAAATAGTAAACGGAACTCCACGGCTTGTGTGGATACAATGTAATGTTATGTGCTATAATACAGAGTACATTATAATACATGGCAGGAACTGCACGGCTTGTGTGGATACAATGTAATGTTATGTGCTATAATACAGAGTACATTATAATACATGGCAGGAACTCCACGGCTTGTGTGGATACAATGTAATGTTATGTGCTATAATACAGAGTACATTATAATACATGGCAGGAACTCCACGGCTTGTGTGGATGTAATGTTATGTGCTATAATACAGAGTACATTATAATACATGGCAGGAACTGCACGGCTTGTGTGGATACAATGTAATGTTATGTGCTATAATACAGAGTACATTATAATACATGGCAGGAACTGCACGGCTTGTGTGGATACAATGTAATGTTATGTGCTATAATACAGAGTACATTATAATACATGGCAGGAACTCCACGGCTTGTGTGGATACAATGTAATGTTATGTGCTATAATACAGAGTACATTATAATACATGGCAGGAACTCCACGGCTTGTGTGGATGTAATGTTATGTGCTATAATACAGAGTACATTATAATACATGGCAGGAACTGCACGGCTTGTGTGGATACAATGTAATGTTATGTGCTATAATACAGAGTACATTATAATACATGGCAGGACTACACAGATTACTTGTGTTTACGAATTAATGAGTTTGGCTATAATATATTGTATGTGTGTAGAGGGCCATAGATGCCGTTATGATATGCATGTACATATAGTCTGCACGATTCCACGATGTATTTCTGAAGCGCAGGGCAGTTCAGACTGTTCTAGGCTTTTCCTTTGAAGTTAGTGCCTCTGATCACAATCATCCAGGCAACTGAAAACAATGTTTCCTGTTGGGATGTTATTTTATATCACCCCCATGTGGAGCGGGATATTGTCTTGTCAGCTGCGAGATTTTACTGTTTGTAGCAATTTATCTACAAAATATATACAGAATTTCTGCATTTATTTATTTATACATAGATATTCTCCCACATCCAAGTCCTACAGGTATAGTCACTATGGGCATGTTTACCAGGGCACTGAGAATGTCGGGCAGTTAGAGCCGTAGGGTACACAGGTTGGCACACATAGGCATGCACAACAAATCTGGGAGGTGATTCTAGTTCCTGTAACAAGCGCGGCTCGTAGGTCCCGGCTGCGGGAAGACACGAGGTGGGAGCTGGGCACTGCACCAGTAGGAAACTGGCACAATCACACTTTACACACCCCACGAGTATTAAAGCTTCTCGGAATCCGATTAATAAAATATTCTCCAAGCTAATTAATAAAAGAACTGGAGGGCAGAGCCGGGCACAGGAGCAGCGGGCACTGCAGGGGGCACATTCATATCCTATGGGTGATAAAATAAGCACACTTTACAATATGTGGCATCACACTCATCATCTCATATAACCAAAAAACTCTCCATACTTGTTGCTGTACTAATTAACCATTTCATATCACGTATTTGGTGCTCACTGATGTATCCGATCATCATGGTAATGATAATTGTATAATCGGACAGTAACAATGCACAAACGGAAGAGAAAAAAATATTTATTTTACACACCAACCCTTGTGTAAAAAAGTATAACCAAGAACTTGTCTAAAGTACTTCCTGCACGAGCCGATCTGTATAAAAGCTTATGTAGGCATGAGCACAAAGCAGTGCAAGCAGAGAAATAAATGGGACACTTCCATACCAAAACCCGATGCTGGGCCAGCAATAGCGTGCAATGCTATACTGTACCATCTAGTCATGATTTATGGAGCTGTGAAAATATAGATAAATGTCTTTGGAGCCATAAGTAAGATATAAGGAAATTAATCAAAGAAATGGTAGGTGCGGTCACAGTGGTATGTGCACATATGAACGTGTATGCCCAGTAATTTATATATATATATATATATATATATATATATATATATATATATATATATATATACATACACTGTCTATAGATATACATATGTGCTATATATATAAATATATATGTGTGTGTGCGCGTGTGTGATATTTTATATATAAATATCACACGAATATATATGTATATATATAATCACAGAATTCTATACAGAATATTATCACTGGGTGTGCATGTTTTCTTGTTTCTTGGACTTCCAAGGAGAGCAGCTGTTATCCGCTAGGATTGAGGCCGCCCAGACACCAGAGAAGAGAAAAGCATCAGCATTCTATAAAGTACTAAATATTTTGCATAATATCATTTTTTCAACTCTCAGACAAATCGAATTGTGTTTGAATCTTTTAAACTGTCTTCTTCATCCTGACGAGATGACTTAAAGATAAGATGACAATTCTGTCACAAATCTTCAGTGTCAAATAAAAGCGCAAATTAATGATCACAATGAAATGAATGGACGCCTACAGGAACCTGCGACTGCAAATACTTGAAAGAGTCTTAAATGGAATGCAATTATATACTCGTCCCACTTTCCTGCTCATCAAGTCATTTCATTTAGTTTTTAAGGCTTTTTTTCAATTGTTTTTTTTCTAGAAATTCTATTGATTTGTAGAGAAGAAAAAGAAAAATGCAAATAACAATACAATGCTATTGCTGTCAGTGGATTTCAGGAAAAAGGAAAATAAATGTACTACCAGTCCGGATAACCCAGGACCACACATAAATGTTTGATTTCCCTCCTAAGAACAGTTTTTACATACCGTATTACAAAATTGCATTATTTTCATGAAGGTCTCCAGACTTCACCTTTTCACCACTAGGCGTCGCTACTAAACTCATACGCTTCAAAGCTCATTTCTTCCAGTGTGTTTCGGTGCAAAAGCTGTACAGAACGATTGAAGGTTTCTGTCCTTGTCTAGAAAATTAAATGCCATTTCATTAGCCATTATTAGTATTAATCCTGTATTTACATTACTGGTAAGTAAATGCACCATTTTGTGCAGACATAAAAAGTTTCAGTTGTATCTTACATTCAGTTTTATGATAGATAGTGAAAGAGGGAGAGAAAATAGGCGTTGAGAGTGCCCACACTAATAAAAGTTTAATGATCTCTCAACGATGTATTTTATTTTTGTACTGATATTGATAGGTCATATTTTCTCCTGCCAGGCTTCCTTTGCAATACCACTCCAATTCATTTTTCTACAGTTGGAAACAATCTCTGATCTATAACAAGGAAAGTGTCTTCAGATAAATATATTTAGACAGATAAAAGGAGATGATGTGTTTGTTTCTAGAAAAGACAGGCTTATCTGGCATGTAATTCCAAACCCCATGAACATCCATATAAATTGCAAGCAAAGAAAACAATCATCTCCAATGCCTCTTAGGATGGGGTGATCTTATCAGGGTTACTGGGAGACAAATTCAGGCTCCTGAAATTGTTAGTTTATCCACACTTAAATCTTGTATTTTACAGGAATAATTCTTCAGATCTGTAGAAACAGTAAAAACGAATCCTGAAATATGTTATCTTGAGCCATTTTTAATCCCCCTTCTGTGGCCTAGAACAAGGATAGAACAGTAGTGCTATCATCTGGAATTTGGATAAACAAGTTTAAGGAATACAGACATATACTCAGAAACCTATGTCATTTTCTGGTCAGTTCGCCTGTCATAGTGCACGTATATAAGGTCCCTTGCATTAGGCCTTGTTCACACAGCATATTTTGCTGAGGAATTAACACATATTTTGATCAATATCTGCACCATATGTGCTTATAGTCGGCTTCTCATGAATTTCTATGGGAATTCCATGTTGCATTTTATACGATGCAGATTTTACCACTGCAGATTGAAAACCCGCATCTTGGAAAACAGAAATGACTTGCTACTTCTTAACACAGAATCTATGCTATATTTTTGCAACTGAAGTCAATGGGAGGTTAAAAATTCATTTAAAATCTGCATCAAAATGTGTGTGAAAATTTGAAAACCTGCTTTAAAATCTGTGAGTAGACATAGAGTTCACATAAAATGTAAGCAACGCATGAATCTAACCTGAGTGTACAGTGGTGTTTTTGAAGGACAATGCAAAGCAGACTGCAATAGCATCACTGTAATGCCCCTGAATGATATCTATAAGGGAAATAAAACATTTATTTTCTGCTTCCTGCTTTATACTGTAAATATGGTTGCTTGTAATTTATTAGCTTCCATAATAAATTCATATGTCAAATGATAAAACAAACTGAGGTGCTAGATTCTCAAAAAGCACCTAACAGTTGTATGTCAGGGCCTATGATTACTCAGCTTCTTGGATTTAGCACTCACAAACATCAGTATTGCCTCTAGGGCTACTTGTAACAATGGTAAAATGGCAAATGATGAAAAACAGAATACTGAAGCTTTCCTTTCTGTACGCTAAGCTTTATCAGACATATAAACAATATGTAATGATTATGTGTTTCATATCAAATGGTACAATATGCATTAAGGTGAGCTTAGCGTAATCAAATTAGTCTAAAATCTTGCTATAGAAATTAGATCCTAGTGAGCTCATCTCGACAATTTTGGTGTGATCAGCAGATCTTCTAATGTCTGTGGGGCTAAAATGTGTTCCACTACATCAAGAGAAACACGGATCAGACAAGACGAATTGTTCTTGTCCATTCATTTTATTTCCTCTATAAGTAAACAGCACCAGTGGTGTCTGTCAGCCGCTTATTGCCCCCTACACTAATAAAATAGTATTGGGACTGTTTGGTCACTCTAAAGCATCTTATTGTATTTGTAACATAATTAAGCCCAAAATTCTGTGCTTTTTAATTTCCTAGTATAACTTTATGTAGTTTTTTGATACAGAGCACCAAATCCTCTGCATAACATTGAGTTAAATTATGAACTACTGGCTGTCTGCAACCAGCACTCAGGAGTTGGTTAAAGACGATCTGTCAGCTCTCCTGATTTGTTTGTTTTAGTAAATACTTGTATTTTTCATGCAATACAAATTCGGGGGCATCTTTTTTCATAACTCTGTTATGTCATTCCTCTGAAATTCTTCCTAGAAATTTTTGAATACATCGACAACTTGTTACAATCAGTGATGACAAGTCATTTTTAAGCATGCAACTGAATAATGTGTATGCAATAAACCTCAAAGCTCCCCCTAGTGGCAGGGATTTGAGGCTCTGTAGCAGAAAACACTGACATCTTGAAAAATGTATTATGAAATTAATCAGTACACAATGTTGAACCTTAAACAATCAATAGCTGAAAGTGGACCTTCCTTTTAATATGATCTCAGCTAATGCAAGCAACTGTAATGTGTCTAACAAACATGCTCATTTGTTCTGATATTTGTGATGATCACGAACATTGTGTTATGTGTGTCCTTTCTTTTAAGGGCTAATAGAAATGTACTATTTCCTTTAATTTTATCCTGTTTCATAATATTATTCTGGCATATGTCTTATCTTGGTTTACTGAAAGTAGTCATTTTAGTTATCAATAACCGAGACCTCTAAATGTATTTTCTCACAGCATTATGTTTCTCTGGATCTGATGCTGCAGTATATAATTCAAAGTAACACAACAAAGATTAATAAAAGGGTTCACCATTAGCCCTATAAAGGTATTTCTGATGAAAAATAGTAGAACATACCAAATCTGACCTAATCCGAAGAAGCCTATCACACAAGCACTGATGAGTAGGAATCTTAGGTATGTTGAAGCTTGCAGCTAATTAGTATGTGAAGCTTTAATAAATTATCATACATCAGTATCAAGCAGACAACCATAACATGTGACACACCAAATAGAGCCTGGTGTCAGCAGACAGGAGAACAGTGTTTGATTAGTTGATTGTACAGCATTAATGGGCAGAGATGCATGTGCAGAAATGTACGAGATGTCACTCAGTCGCTACAGGTAGAGAAGGATGATTCTACAGACACCAAGTGGACATTTGTTGTGGATAAAACATGTCGTCGCCTGCCGCAGGGCCCAGGCCTTGTTCACATACGTTATTGAATGCCAGTCACAATATAATTCATTTATTGATTAGAATTCTGACACAGTTTGCAGCACTACAAAGAGTCTGTTCATATCAGGTTTTATTCCAATGCAGTTTGCATTCTAATTTTCTTAACCCATTCACAGGAAGGACAATTTTTCTAGAGACCTTCTAGCATGAACTTGGAAATAACAAGAGCAGCAAGACACAATCCACTGTATTTGTGGGTACCCATATGAATTGCATGCATCAGCCCATTGACTATGAGGTAATTTGGTGACAATTTCCATGCTTATGGATTTCGTTAGACACCTCCAGCCAAAAACCTCAGAGTTTATGGTGATTTACCAGGGTGGGTTTTGTCAGCTAGGAAAATCGGAAGTGCTGGATCCGATGTATGCCGCACTCGAACAGCATTAAACGGACGCAATGACTATAATGGATTCGGCCCAACTTTCAACTTCCTGGGTGAAATTTTCCCTGCTGAAACATTGCAGCATGCTGGGTCGTTTCGTTCAGGATTTCATGCCGGATGTGGACACAGCCTAAGGCAGCGTGAAAGTTAGGGAGCTTTTAGATGAGAAGATTATCGTTTGAATATATTGTTGAAATGACCGTAAGTGAACAATAATCGCTTAGCCTAAACGCAGCCAACGGCTAAGTGATTTTTATACCGAGGTATAAAAATCATTGTTGGCTCATTCACTGATTGTTTGGTTCAAGCACCGATCATTCACTCCTCAGTCACTTATACAGCGAATATGAGAAACTGAACGATTCTGAATGATTTCTCATGTGAACGAGCCAACGATGTGTCTGCCTTTATAAACAGGCTGCCCGAGCGAACTCTGATGTCGTTTGCGTGTTTGCTAATTCAAATGATAAATTAGCTCATCAAAAAGTACCCTTACTGGTTAGCACTGGTGTTTTTTAACACTGATGTCTGGGGTTTAATCAGGCCACATCTGCATAGAGTTTCTCTGTTCTCCCCATGTTTGTGTGGCTGTGTTCTGGATATTAAGATCCTTGACTTCTCCATCTGTGAAGCTCTAACCCATCAATGTCATACTACATATTGATTAGGATGTATATGGCACTCAGTGTTATTATTCTGCAGTAGTGATGATGATGATGATTACCACTAATACAATGATCAGACTATCCAGATAACATAAATAAATCATACATTTAGAATACTAATTAATACACTCTAAAGGGCTATTGCATATGAAATTGTTCCCATGCACAGACCCCACAGGTCTCTCAGAGTTTGCACCCTCATGCATACAGACAGATACAATCACACACATTACATTGAGTGCTCTGGTAGAAGTACACCGTGTGAATGCCAGGCAGAGGTGCTGCTTGCCTGTATATTTTACAGGACTCAGTGAAGATGTCACTGTCAACACTTTGTCAGAAGCTTCACTGTGAAAGAGTTGCTTGTGTCATTTCACACTGCCTGCATGCCTGGGACAACAGTGTGTGTCCAAACTCATTAATCACTTCATTTAACTTCTCTATGAGTTGAGGAGGAGTTAATGAGAGACACTTGCGTCTCAAGGTAGAAGATCTCCAGATCCCTCAGCATGGCCATGCTGAAGCATCTAGTGTATTTCACACAGGCGGAATTAGCCTGCATTACACACCGCAAGATGCGGTAAATTCATATAGATTTTAATGCAGAATTGAGAATGACTTAATTCTGCTGTCAATTTCGCATTGAAATCTGCAGGTAGACTGTGAGTTTTGTAGCGGAATTCTGCAGCAGCATTAAGCTTCGTTTTACAGAACAGAACTATTCCACTCAAGTGAAAGAGCCCTTAATATTCCCACTTAGGGCGCTTTCACACGACAGGTTTTGTGTTCAGTTTTTTGTGAGCCAAGACCAGGAGCGGGTCCAAAATACGGAAGACATGCAAATCTTTCCATTATTCTTTCTCTCCACTCCTGATTGTGGCTCACAAAAACTGAACATAAAAACTGTAGTGTGAAAGCGCCCTAAGGGCTCCTACACACTTGCGTTTTTTTAAGGGATTTTACCCACTAGTTGTGTTTTTTTTCTGCAAATGTCAATGGGACTTTCTAATGTTAAAATCGCATTGCACAAAAATCACAGAAGCGCAAACTTGCGCTTTTTATGCAATGTGATGTTAACATTCGAAAGTCCCATTGACATTTACAGGAAAAAAACAGCGCTATCGCAGTGTTTAAAAAACGCTAGTGGGTAAAAGCCTTAATGCTGCGTTAACGCTGCATTTTTTTAACGCAAATGTCAATGGGACTTTCTAATGTTAAAAACGCATCGCAAGTTGGTGCTTTGCGATTTTGAGCGATGCGTTTTTAACATTAGAAAGTCCCATTGACAGTTGCGTAAAAAAATGCAAGTGGGCAGGAGCCCTAAAGTCACTTTTTGGAACATATAGGTTAAACAGATTAGGTTATGCTAAAAACAAATTCCCCAAAATATAAGATTTGAAAAGAAAAAATATGTAATACGCAGTCATATATTAACACCATTCCAAATAAAGCTTGCATGCCCAAGGCATTCCAGCTGCAGATATTGATTCTTCCCACTCGTCCCCCTATAGGCAACAGAACTAGTTTCTATTCACTTTCAAATGGGAATGATAAGTGGCTGAAATGTACCTTCCCAAAGCTTTCAATGAAGCCAGCAGTCACCTGCAGCGATGTTTTCTGTGCCTTTAAATCTGTACACTACTTCAGATATTCTCCCTACTTTATTCTATTTCAACATTTGAAGACTATTATTTCAAGCTTGGGGATATTTTCCTGTCAAGAGAAACAAACACAATTATGTGTATAAAAGAAGAGAATACTAGATAGGCCTCAAGATTTGCTTTTTACCTATCCTAATGCTGAATTCCTATATGTAGAAGTCTAAAGAAGCTGACTCCTGCTGAACAGCCCTTTCATGCCACCTAGTGGCAAGGGTGATTGCTACAGATATTGGTTGAAGTCCTATATAGTTTATCCAAAAGCAGAGACAGCAATAATATATATTATTGTATTCTAAGTTTTCCGTTACCAGAGCACATGAACAATTTAATATCAAAATGTTACAAGTTCTAACAGATGTAACACTACCTTTCTATTAGTATGTATTATATTTTATTACTATTATATTTTTACAAATGCAATGCTCTGATGATGCCTTCTTTTTTACAGACCTTTTTGTGTTTTTTTTTTTGCTCACAGATAGGTTTTCTCATTTAATTTTCTTTTTAATCTATAGAATAGCCCGTGAGAAAAGTCCAAAAAAAAGCCATACTTTAAGAATAAGGCGATTTAGAAAAAATGCCATGGACCGCAAAAATGCACCAAAAGTGAGATAGACCACTACAAAAAAAACAACATTTGCAGTGCATTTCATAATTCCCAATTAACCTACAGTTATCATCTGGAAGCAATGTCTTTTGCTGCAAAATGCCTTTACAAAACACCACGAACTGTGCTGTTCTGTCCTCCAAAAGTGATAGAAATGAACGGAAACTACATTAAATGGAGACCAAAGTGATTTCCTTTGGACTCATAAAGGCAATTCGTTTGGTCCAGGGTTCTGTCTGAAAACTATTTTCAGCACTTCAGATGGAAAGCGTGTATATATACGATGAATGCAATGTGAACTCAATCTTAGTTCCAACACCACCTGGAATGTTATGTTTATGACGGCATCACGCGGGCGTATTTGCGTTTGCTGGAAATTCCTTAACTGCGCAAAAAAATTAGACCTGCTCTATTTTGTGCGCGTTTGCACACCAAAGATCCCTATAGGCTAAATAGCCATTTAAATCAGGACACGTTCATCTGCCGCACACAAAAGAACATGCCTTGTGTGCGCAAGTTACTGTAAAATGCACCAAATGCACATGTAAAATAGCTTAGTTCATAGAGCAAATACATTGCACTGAGATATGTACAAAAACGCATACACACACACGCCTCCACCACTTGGGGTGAACTCACACAAAACACGCATTTCTGCAAGCATGTTTGCATACATTACTGTACTTTTTGCACTTGCAGGGCCTTTTCACATGCAAACAGGACACAGCTGCACCCAGGTTTTAAAGGCTAAAGTTAAGGATAAAGTTCCTTCCTGTGTATTACTCAATTCCAAACTAAAATCCACATCAACAGTGCGAATTTTGGGGTTGAATACTCTGTAGGAGGGCATATTTTGCAATGCTGTTATGAAATATTCTGCAAATCAAGACGTGTGCCAGTATATGTAGATGCAAGAAAATTTTCAAATTTTTATACCTCCATTGCAGATGAATGCGACGTTTCGACCTATAGGTAGGTCTTTGTCAAGCATTATGCTGCCACACGCCTTGATTTGCTGTGTGTATGTTTGGGAATGAAGGTCCGGGTCCCTGCTGATGTGGCTTCGCATTTTTCCGGGTTCTGCCCATATGGGGCTTAAGTGAGTGCTGCTAGCAACCTTTTTGTTACGGAATATTCTGTCTTGGGTGAAAGGTCTTTAAACAGAGAAAAGAGTGCCGCATGCTGCTTGAAGGGGCAAAAGCGTTGTGTACAAACAAACCGGACAGGGTAAATTGTAACTTGATTTTACCTCTGATATTGCATCACCTTTTTGTAGTAGACTCCTTGTAGAAAATAAGACATTTGCAGCTATTGTAGATGCTTTTCCTTCTCTGCAGCTTTAGAGCGGCTCTTGGCGTACACATTTCTACTGATCACCCTTGCAAGAAAAACATTTACCTAACTGTTTAAATTATAAGGTAATTTCTTAGAGCTAATTAGCCAAGTGCTTCTTTAATCTCAATTAGAAGATGCAGGGAGGCTGGTTGTGTTTTCTGCAACAGTGAGAAATGATATAAATTAACCCTGACACCGCTAAAAGGAGGAGGCCAAAATCCAGCCTGTGTGAAGGAGACTGTGGAGTGACCAAGCAGCAAAGAGGCAGAGATGCTGCGTTGTATGTAATATATGACAAGTGCCTCGTGTGAAATAGGATTATTACTGCGACCTGCATACTGCTACTCATCACTTCTCGTATGTGCATAATATCATGCTTCCACAAAACCTTATAGGAATACATGCTTCATGATACTGCACTGTCATCTAATATTACATTAGTGCAATTGGATGCAAATTAGTACTCATTCACACGACCGTGATTTTGGCACGTATTACGCACGCAATGCACTACCGTATGACACGTGGTGAATGGAGTCAATGAAAGTACATGGACTTTCATTAATCCTTTCCCATTAGCGTGTAAACACTGCGTGTAGATATGCACGCGAAAAAGATCGCAGCATGCTCTATTTCACTGTGTATCAAGCGATGTGAGCCCTATCCGCTTCTATGGGCAGTGTATACAATGCTGTCCATACGCAATTCATCATGCATGGGTGAAGATACATATAAGATAAAAGTCACACTGTCATGGGCACTGCACTCGCTGCCATACGCGGCAATAGCTGTCTCACACAGACCGGTAAAATGCTGCGTGACCCACAAAGCGTTTTACACACGGTCATGTCAATGAGCCCTTATTGAGTTGAAGCGTTGCATCAGAACATCAACAGAATTTACATAACAAGCCTTGTAGATGGAAATGTGAAAAATCTTATCCATATGGGCTGCCTGGGATTAAGGGCAAAAACAGACAGCTGTATGCGCAACTAAGCTCAAGACTCAACTGGATAGGCCATCAGTTTTTAAAACTGATAGAAGCAGGGTAGATTGTGAGGAGTTTTGATTACGGACTGGCAAAGGGTGGAAGCTTCAGTGTAGTGAATGGCAGTGGATAGAAGCATCAGTGCTGTGATTGGCACAGGATAAAGGCATCTGTGTTGTGACTGGCACAGGGTGGAGGCATCAGTCAAGTGACTCGCACAGGGTGGAAGCAGCAGTGCAGTGACTGGCAAAGCATAGAGTCATCAGTGTAGTGACTGGCACAGGGTGGAGGCATCAGTGTTGTGACTGGCACAGGGTGGAAGCATCAGTGTAGTGACTGTAAAGGGTAGAGACATCAGCATAGTGACTGGCAAAGGGTTGAGGCATCAGTGCTGTGACTGGCAGAAAGTGATGGCATCCGTGTAGTGACTGACACAGGGTGGAGGCATCAGTGTAGTGACTGGTATAGGGTGAAGGCATCAGTGTAGTGACTGGTATAGGGTGAAGGCATCAGTGTAGTGACTTGCACAGGGCAGAAGCATCAGTGTAGTGACTATACAGGGTGGAGGCGTCAGTGCAGTGACTGGTACAGGACTGATCCATCAGGATAGTGACTGACTGGCACAGGGTGCAGGCATCAGTGTAGTGACTGACATAGGGTGGAGGCATCAGTGTAGTGGCTGGCACATGGTGGAGGTATCAGTGTAGTGACTGACACACGATAGAAGCATCAGTGTGGGGTCTGTACGGGGTGGACACCACTGTAGTGACTGGCACAGGGTGGAGGCATCGGTGTAGTGACTGGCACAGAGTGGAGGCATCAATGTAGTGACAGACACAGGGACGATGCATCAGTGTAGTGACTGGTATAGGGTGGAGGCATCAGTGTAGTGACTGGCACAGGGTGAAAGCATCAGTGTAGCGACCGTACAGGGTAAAGGCGTCTGTGCAGTGACTGGTACAGGACTGACCCATCAGGGTAGTGACTGACTGACACAGGGCGGAGGCATCAGTGTAGTGACTGACACAGAGTGGAGGCATCAGTGTAGTGACTGGTACAGGGCAGAAGCATCAGTGTAGTGGCTGGCACAGGGTGGAGGCATCAGTGTAGTGACTGAAACAGGGTAGTAGCATCAGTGTAGTGACTGTACTGGGTGGACATATCAGTGTAGTGACAGGAAAAGGTTGAAGGCATCAGTATAGTGACTGGCAAAGGGTGGAGACATGAGTGTAGTGACTGACACAGGGTGGAAGCATCAGTGTAGTGACTGAAACAGGGTAGTAGCATCAGTGTAGTGACTGTACTGGGTGGACATATCAGTGTAGTGACAGGAAAAGGTTGAAGGCATCAGTATAGTGACTGGCAAAGGGTGGAGACATCAGTGTAGTGACTGACACAGGGTGGAAGCATAAGTGTAGTGACTGTACAGGGTGGGCACATCAGTTTAGTGACTGGCATTGCGTTGAGGCATCGGTGCAGTGACTAGCACAGGGTGAATGCATCAGTGTAGTGACTGATACAGGGTGGAGGCATCAGTGTAGTGACTGATACAGTGTGAAGGCAACAGTGTAGTGACTAACACGGCATGGAGGCATCAATGTAGTGACTGACACAGGGTGGAAGCATCAGTTTAGGGACTTACACAGGGTGGAGGCATCAATGTAGTGACTGACACAGGGTGGAGACATCAGTTTAGTGACTGACATAGGGTGGAGGCATCATTGTAGTGACTGTAGTCGGTGGAGGCATCAGTCTAGTAATTCACACAGGATGGAGGCATCAGTGTAGTGACTGGAACAGGGTGGAAGCATCAATGTAGTGACTGGAAAAGGGTGGAGGCATCAGTATAGTGACTGGCAAAGGGTGGGGTCATGAGTGTAGTGACTGACACAGGGTGGAGGCATCAGTGTTGTGACTAGCACAGGGTGGAGGCATCAGTGTAGTGACTGACAAAGGGGTGGAGGCATCAGTGTAGTGACTGTCGCAGGATGGAGGCATCAGTGTAGTGACTGGTATAGGGTGGAGGCATCAGTGTAGTGACTGTCGCAGGGTGAAGGCATCAGTGTAGTGACCGGTACAGGGTGGAGGCATCAGTGTAGTGACTGGCACAGGGCGGAAGCATCAGTGTAGTGACCCGTACAGGGTGGAGGCGTCAGTGCAGTGACTGACACAGGGTGGAGGCATCAGTGTAGTGACTGGCACAGGGTGGAGGCATCAGTGTAGTCACTGGCGTAGGATAGAGGCATCAGTGTAGTGACTGGCAAAGGGTGGAGTCATGCTTGTAGTGACTGACACAGGGTGGAGGCATCAGTGTAGTGACTGGCACAGGGTGGAGGCATCAGTATAGTGACTGACACAGGGTGGAGGCATCAGTGTAGTGACTGGTGTAGGATGGAGGCATCAGTGTAGTGACTGATACAGGGTGAAAGCATAAGTGTAGTGACCGTACAGGGTGGAGGTGTCGGTGCAGTGACTGGTACAAGATTGATCCATCAGGGTAATGACTGACTGGCACAGGGTGGAGGAATCAATGTAGTGACTGACACAGGGTGGAGGCATCAGTGTAATGACTCGTACAGGGTGAAGGCACTAGTGTAGTTGCTGGCACAGACTAGAGGCACCAGTGTATTGACTTACACAGGGTAGAAGCTTCAGTGTAGTGACTGGCACATGATGGACTCATCAGTGTAGTGACTGGCACAGGGTGGAGGCATCGGTGTAGTAACTGGCACAGGGTGGAGGCATCAGTGTAGTGACTGACACAGGGGGGATGCATCATTGTAGTGACTGTAGTGGATGGAGGCATCAGTCTAGTGACTGACACAGGATGGAGGCATCAGTGTAGTAACTGGCACAGGGTGGAAGCATCAGTGTAGTGACTGTCCAGAGTGGACACATCAGTGTAGTGACTAACACAGGGTGGAGGCATGAATGTAGTGACTGACACAGGGTGTAGGCATCAGTGTAGTGACTGGCACAGGGTGTAGGCATCAGTGTAGTGACTGGTATAGGGTGGAGGCATCAGTGTAGTGACTGTCGCAGGGTGAAGGCATCAGTGTAGTGACTGGTATAGGGTGGAGGCATTAGTGTAGTGACTGTCGCAGGGTGAAGGCATCAGTGTAGTGACTGGCACAGGGCGGAAGCATCAGTGTAGTGACCCGTACAGGGTGGAGGCCTCAGTGCAGTGTCTGACACAGGGTGGAGGCATCAGTGTAGTGACTGGCACAGGGTGGAGGCATCAGTATAGTGACTCCCACAGGGTGGAGGCATCAGTATAGTGACTGACACAGGTTGGAGGCATCATTGTAGTGACTGGCACAGAGTGGAGGCATCAGTGTAGTGACCGACACAGGGGGGATGCATCATTGTAGTGACTGTAGTGGATGGTGGCATCAGTCTAGTGACTGACACAGGATGGAGGCATCAGTGTAGTAACTGGCACAGGGTGGAAGCATCAGTGTAGTGACTGTACAGAGTGGACACATCAGTGTAGTGACTGATACAGGGTGGAGGCATTAGTGTAGTGACTAACACAGGGTGGAGGCATGAATGTAGTGACTGACACAGGGTGTAGGCATCAGTGTAGTGACTGGCACAGGGTGGAGGCATCAGTATAGTGACTCCCACAGGGTGGAGTCATGAGTGTAGTGACTGACACAGGGTGGAGGCATCAGTGTAGTGACTGGCACAGGGTGGAGGCATCAGTATAGTGACTGACACAGGGTGGAGGCATCAGTGTAGTGACTGGTGTAGGATGGAGGCATCAGTGTAGTGACTGATACAGGGTGAAAGCATAAGTGTAGTGACCGTACAGGGTGGAGGTGTCGGTGCAGTGACTGGTACAAGATTGATCCATCAGGGTAATGACTGACTGGCACAGGGTGGAGGCATCAATGTAGTGACTAACACAGGGTGGAGGCATCAGTGTAATGACTCGTACAGGGTGAAGGCA
The DNA here is from genome assembly GCF_035609145.1 of Eleutherodactylus coqui. Lineage (NCBI taxonomy): Eukaryota > Metazoa > Chordata > Amphibia > Anura > Eleutherodactylidae > Eleutherodactylus > Eleutherodactylus coqui. Next base: position 171,691,770 of record NC_089840.1, read on the forward strand.
CTAGTGTAGTTGCTGGCACAGACTAGAGGCATCAGTGTATTGACTTACACAGGGTAGAAGCATCAGTGTAGTGACTGGCACATGATGGACTCATCAGTGTAGTGACTGGCACAGGGTGGAGGCATCGGTGTAGTAACTGGCACAGAGTGGAGGCATCAGTGTAGTGACCGACACAGGGGGGATGCATCATTGTAGTGACTGTAGTGGATGGAGGCATCAGTCTAGTGACTGACACAGGATGGAGGCATCAGTGTAGTAACTGGCACAGGGTGGAAGCATCAGTGTAGTGACTGTACAGAGTGGACACATCAGTGTAGTGACTGATACAGGGTGGAGGCATCAGTGTAGTGACTAACACAGGGTGGAGGCATGAATGTAGTGACTGACACAGGGTGTAGGCATCATTGTAGTGACTGGCACAGGGTGGAGGCATCAGTCTAGTAACTGACAGAGGATGGAGGCATCAGTCAAATAATTGACACAGGATGGACGCATCAGTCTAGTAACTGACACAGGATGGAGGCATTAGTGTAGTGACTGGAACAGGGTAGAGGCATCAGTGTAGTGACTGACACAGGGTAGAGGCATCAGTGTAGTGAATAAAGATGAGCGAGCACACCCGGATAAAGCAGTTACTCGAGCGAGCATCGCTCCTCTCGAGTAAAACTGCTTACTGGTCAGAGCATGCTCGGGGGGACGGCGGGGGTGAGCAGCGGGTGGCGTGGGGTAGTGGAGGGGGAGAGAGAAAGATCTCTCTAACTCTCCCCCCCCCCCCGCTGCCGCCTGCCGCTCACCCCCGCCCCCCCGAGCACGCTCGGACCAGTAAGCAGTTACTCGAGAGGAGCGATGCTCACCCGAGTAACTGCTTTACCCGAGCATGCTCGCTCATCTCTAGTAGTGAATGTACAGGGTGGAGGCATCAGTCTAATGACTGACACAGGGTGTAGGCATCAGTGTAGTGACTGGCACAGAGTGGATGCATCAGTTTAGTTGGAGGGTAGAATTGTCACTTGTTACGGTGGCTCTGATCAAACTCCTCCTCTTCCGGACACCCCTGGGACAGGGATGGCTTATAAACCTGTGACGGACTGTAAATATGTCACGTGTGACCCGACCATTCCTTACTTACCAGAATGACCCCCGGCGGAAAAAGAAAGGAAGTCCACGCACACAATTAACTTTTAGTTCCTCAGTCACTGGGAACGGTCAGGGCCTGGCAAAACTTTACTTGCAGCTTGACAGATTACAGCTTAATTACGCAGCAGGGCAGGCAGGAGTGGCTGGCACTCCACTCCATTCTCTAACGTAAAAGATGATAGACTGCCTGAAGAAGACCACACTTTCCTCTCAAACACTCAGTCACAGAGTGTGCAAGGCAAAACCTGTAAACACAGCTCCTACCCCCCGGTTATTATGTGAAAACATTAACGCATTTTGGGTGTTCTGAGACTACCTTATGAATATCATTTTCTGAGTAAAGCGTTTTTTATGACAGCGTGTAAAACATGGTTTGGCCTAACCATGAGGAGATTCTACTAGGCTTAACAGAATTCAGGATGCACTAGTAGCTATGGGGCACATACATGACTCTTCTCTGCACAGACAAAAGAGAATACAACACTGATGCTAAACTTCAAAATAGAGAGGGGCGACTGGCAGGAAAAATAAGAGACGAGTGGAATGATCATCACTCTCCCTGAAAAAGTACTACACTCCAGAACAGGTGGTAGCTTAAGTCAATATCCTCCATCCGGGACTAAAGAGATAAGGTGAAAGGGATGGCCCGCCTACTGGTACAGACTAGGACGGTGGACAGACACTAGCACATAACATGGGGAACAAAAACCTCCAGTCATACACATAAAATCAGGCATACCATTTCTACAAGCTCATTCAGACAGGAGAGTTTGTAGTGTAGCCATACAATTTTTCTTTTAAAGAAATAAGCATATTTAAACTACTTCCTCCTGTACGGTACTTGAACAAACGTTGCATAAACAATAACATTTTCAATATGAAAAACTAGCAATAGCAGCAAGCTATGAAAAGGGACATATAGGAAATAACTTTGTAGTTCTTTGCTAAATAAAGGTTCTTAACTGGGGAAACAAATGTCTCTTATGAAAAGAGTCTTTAGAATGAAAAGTGGTTGCACGGCCGGACCAGACTTGCAACCAGTATTGTATCTCTTCTTCGGTATGTGATCCACCTGGCAGGCGTGGAGGCGCTACACCATGAGCTGATCCCTAATGATGCCACCGAGGAAGGACTGTCCAGTTCCCGTAACCGCCAGAGGGATACTCGCGCTGGAGTGGATGGCGGCATAGGATAGCCAGTCTTGGATGGCTTTGTCATCGGCGTATGCAGGGGTCCCTATGCATGCAGGTGCTATCATTGGTGAAACAAGATTTTGACCCCAGGGTCTTCAAAGTCCCTTAGGAACGGACGCAAACCTGGGGGAATGGCCGCTCGTGCCACGTGGTTGTCTTTGTGAATAATTATCCATGGTAGTATCACGGCTTGAACCTGGTGAAACATCAGTGACCTTGTGGAATCCTGTTGCAGGGCTAAGACAGCAACATTCGGCTCCATGATAGCCACAGCAGTCTTCCGGGACCTAGCGGGTTGTGGGGTCCCAGGCCAAAATAATTTTTTTTTCTAGAGGGACCTCTCCTTAAGTGCCTCCGAAGGGAGAGGAAACTGCAGGCTCCGGCAGAGCATCCTGGTTGGATACCTCAGCCTCTTCGCTCCTAAAGAACCGCGACTGCGGTGGCGGATAACCGGAGGCCACACCCTTAATGGCTTTACTGGTTGAAGTGGCTGGAGAAAACATCTTTACTGCAGGATAGCTGGAAGTGTTCTGGTGAGACAAGTCCAGAGACTCTTCAAGTACTACTGACTTCACCCCTTGGTTGCGGGCTTGAGATGTGCGCCAAACTTCTAGAGATGGGGTAGTCCTCCCCCCTATGTTGCACACAGTGAGAGTAGGGACTTCCTGGCGCGAACTTTTTGGCGTCATGTCTTTGGCGGGAACCTCCTGTGGAGAAGGGAGAAGACATGGTGTCTGGGCGCCATCTTGGATAGACATGTTGTGACTCACGTCGGGCTCTATATCAAAGTCTATCAACTTCACATGGTCCAACAGAAGTAGTACACTCTCTCACTCGGCGTAATATTTCTTGGCTACTGCCACTGAAGAGGAAATTTTTTTCAGCACTGTAGATATGGTGGGAAAACTTGTCTCAGAGGTTTACTTGCTCTCCGGACTTCTCTCTCTCTCTCTCTCTGTCTCTCACACAATGGTTCCTGAAATTGAGGAACTCAGGGAACCTCTCTCCATCACTCTTCACAACATGAGGGTTGAAGGTACGCCCCCTGTGGCCAGCACTCCACTCCATTCTCTACCGTAGAACAGGATGGACTGCCTGAAGAAGACCATACCTTCCTCTCAAGCACTCATACTTATAGGCCTCCTGCAGACAACCGGGTCGGATCCCACTGCGAAAATTCTCGCAGTTGGTTGCGAGCCGTGCCCATGCAGTGACCCGGCGCTAACTTCCTCCTGGCATCTTTCTTTGCCCTGCACCCGCTGTCGCACGGGCTGTGCATGTGCAGACCAGAGCTGGAGCGTCACCAGGGACTTTTCTGTGTGGGCCTCTGCGAGGCTTGCACAGAAATAGGACATGCCGCGATTTGTTTACCGCGGTCAAGTCGTGGCTGTCTGTATAGGATTGCATTATCTAATGCAATCCTATGGCAGCGGGCATGGGCGGAAATCCTGCGGGACATCCCGCAGTGGAATTTCCTCCCGTGTGCATTTGGCCATAGTGTCTAGCATACCACAATATAAATATAGGATAGGACATAAATTGATTATTTTCCAGACATATCCCAGTTACATTCAGACATTAAACTCTCATGTGCTGCAGCTGTGCAGCTGTACAGGGTGGACACATCAGTATAGTGACTGGTACAGGGTGGAGGTATCAGTGCAGTGACTGGCACAGGGTGGAGGCGTCAGTGCAGTGACTGGCACAGGGTGGAGGCATCAGTGTAATGACTGTACATGGCTAAGGCATCAGTGCAGTGACTGGCGCAGGATTGAGGCATCAGTGTAGTGACTGGCACAGAGTGGAAGTATCATAATAGTGACTGGTACAGGGTGGAGGCATTAGTATAGTGACTGTACAGAGCAGAGGCATCAGTGCAGTGACTGGCACAGGATTGAGGCAACCATGTAGTTACTGGCACAGCGTGGAGGTATCCGTGTAGTGACTAGCACAGCGTGGAGGCATCAGTGCAGTGACTAGTACAGGATTGATCCATTAGTGTAGTGACGGTACGGGGTGTAGGTGTCAGTGCAGTGACTGGTACAGGATTGATCCAACAGTGTAGTGACTGGCACAGGGTGGAGGCATCAGTGTAGTGACTACACAGTGGAGACATCAGTGCATTGACTGGTACAGGATTCAGGCATCAATGCAGTGACTGGCAGAGGGTGGAGGTATCAGTGTAGTAAGTGGCACAGGATTGAGGCATCAGTGTAGTGACTGGCACAGCGTGGAGGCATCAGTGTAGTGACTATACAGGGCAGAGGCGTCAGTGTTGTGACTGGCAGAGGGTGGACGCATCCATGTAGTAACTGGCACAGGATTGAGGCATCAGCATAGTGACTGGCACAGAGTGGAGGCATCAGTGTAGTGACTATACAGGGCAGAGGCATCAGTGTAGTGTCTGGCACATGGTTGAGGCATCTGTGTATTGACCGGCACAGGGTGGAGGCATTAGTGTAGTAACTGTCGCAGGGTGGAGGCATCAGTGCAGTGACTGGCACAGGATGGAGGCATCAGTGTAGTGATTGTACAGGGTGGAGGCATTAGTGTAGTGACTGTACATTGCGGAGGCATCAGTGCAGTGACTGGCACAGGATTGAGGCATCAGTGTAGTAGCTGGCACAGGGTGGAGGCATCAGTGTAGTGACTGCCACAGGGTGGAGGTATTAGTGTAGTGACTTGCACAGAGTGGAAGTATCAATGTAGTGACTGGCACAGGATTAAGGCATCAGAGTAGTAACTGGCACAGGGTGGAGACATCAGTGTAGTGACTGTACAGGGTGGAGGCGTCAGTGCAGTGACTGCACAGCGTCCCATAGGGAGACTCTGAAACCTGACATACGTGGGGAGCTCGGAGGGTATAGTGCTGACTTTGCACGGTGGCACTCACCAGGCTCCATCCTAGAGGGACACACGCAGCCAAGGCCAGAGTAGTGCTGAGCCAAACTCTGGACACCCCTAGAATAAGCATGCCCAATAAACTGAAGAACAGGAAAACACTTGTCACACGTGATGCCACCGTTCCTGTATATGCCGGTATGACCTTTGGCGAATAAGAAATGCAGCCACATACAGTTCTTTAGTACTACGGGTCTCTGGGAATGCTCAGAGCCCCGTAAAAACTTTACTTGAATATAGAGTAACACAATACAAAGCACTTCAATCAAAGACTTCACAGTGCAGGCAAATGAACAGACTTCAGAGATTATTAACTTGCAGTACCTCCACACGGCCCTTCCAGACTTAAAGACGCACGTCTGAACAGAGATTAATGACTCGTAGTACCTCCACCCAGCCTTAGAGATGCGTGGGTGTGACAGACAAAAAGAATGTACCTCTACACGGGGAACCAAACTTCAGATGGCTGCGTAGGAAAATAATAGTACCTCTGCACTGGGCCTTGTAGAAACAAGTTAGACTTACTGACGCTCTCTCTCTTTCTCTCTCTCTTTCTTGGGGCTCACTCCATTAACATACAATCACATGCAGAACGAGAAAGCTCTCCTTCTCTTCACCACATGAAGGCTGAAGGTGCCCCCACGTGGCTCTGTACTTTAGACTCTCTTTTGGTGATGAAGATGGAACTCACACACACTACTACTTTCCCTGCTCTCAATCACTCACTTTTATAAACTCTCTCTTGTGTCTCTTGCCACATGACAGGACATAACTGATACATTTACATGCAGTCTCCAAACTGTGCAAACACTTAGGCCGCCTGTCCACGGGCGTAGCGGTATCCCGCGGCAGACCTCCGCCGCAGGAGCTGCTGCCTGGGAGCAGGAGTCGGCACACGGATCTCCACCAGTCAGCCTATCTGACAGATAGGCTAACCACGGAGGACCACGGAGAATCGCGGCAAATCGCAGCATGCTGCGATTTGTCGGCTGCGAGCAGAGAATTGCAATGGTTCTCTGCTCGTGGACAGGGCGGCTGCGCTCTCCATAGCAACGCTATGGAGAGCTTTCACTGTGTTCCCCGAGGCCGGATTATCGCCAAGGGGAACGCAATTCAAACTCGCCCGTGGGCAGGCAACCTTAACCCTTCACTTGCTGCAGCTGTGTAACATGCGTATTGGAAATAACAAGACAGCTTTGCACAGTGCATCTACATAAGACATATATGTATGACATTTATGGAGTGGACCAGGAGGATGTACTGGGTCTCTACAGATTCCCCCCTACTTAAGAACAAGCCGACGCTGGCACCTTCAAAGTGGAGTGCATAAATCCGGAGTCAGGCCATCTTGAGTGTATTACTTCCGTTCCCTTGAGAAATCTCTGTATTCAGGATGGGTTGAAGAGGGGAGAGTTTAATGAGGGGAAGACCAATGAGTAGCGAGTTGCAGTAATCAAGCTGAGAGTGGTGACAATAGGAGTTTTTGATGTTTTTGAGAATGGGGGGATAAGGAAGATGTTTTTGAGGTGCAGGTGACATGAGTGAGCAAGTGACTGGATATGAAGTGAAGGAAAGGTCAGAATCGAATATGACCCCCAGACAGTGGGCGTACTGCCGAGGAGTTATGATAGTACGACAGACTGACATGGAGATATCAGATTTAGGTTATTTGTGAGATGGCTGACACCCAAGAAGTTTGGTTTGTTAAGGGATTTAGTTTTCGATAGAGAGACAGCATAGTGTTGGAAACAGCGGACAGACAATCACTGGCCTTTTGTAGTAGCAAAGGTGTGATGTCACAGGAAGAAGCATATAATTGGGTATCATCAGCATAAAATGGTGTTGAAACCCAAATCTACTTATAGTTTGCCTAATAGGGGACATGTAGATGGAAGAGAGGAGAAAACCAATGACCGAAGTAGGCTTGTTTGGCATGCTGAAGGGCAAAGCTGTATGTTCTGAGCATAAATTTGTAATGGAATAAATCAGCATACCTTTTGTGACTTTCGGAACATTTAGAGAATGGCTGAAGGAAACGTGCTTGAGGTATGAGCCAGGGTTTCCATGGTCTGCATCAGGAAATTCAGAGCAAGGGGGGCATGGCTTCATTAAGTACAGTCTTTAGAGGTTTTCTGTAGTGCTCAGAAGTCAAATTGGGACAAGGGAAGGAGAGTCTGAAAATTGCTGGGTGAAAACAGCCTAAAGATTTCTGTGTGATAGGTAGGAGTGTTCTTAGATAGATTAAAATACTTGACAGTAAAGAAGAGGAAGTTATGATCAGACAGCGGAAAAGAAGAGTTTGTCAGAAACAGAGAAGCGAAGTCAGAAACAGAAGAAAGACGGAAGAAAGCCAAATTAAGCATATTGCCATCTTTATGTATTGGAGAAGCTGTAAGCTGTGAGTGGTCTAAGGAGGAGGCTAGTAATAGAAACTGAGAGGCAGACAGGGTGACGGGTCGTCAATGGGGATGTTAACGTTGCCCATCATAAGAATTGGAATTTTGCAGCATAAGAAGTGGGGAAGCCAGCCAGCAAGTGATGGAGAAACAGGCTGAAAGAGCCCAAAGGCTGGTAGATGACTGCCACTCGCATAGACAGAAGAGTCTAAAGGTGTGGATATCAAAAGAGAGGAAATGCGAGTGAGGGGTATCAGGGGAGGTAACCTGGGAGATGCATTGTGGAAAGAGAACATGTACTCCTCCATGACGCCTGTTTTCAGGTCCGGGGGTTTGAAAGAAGTGTACAGAGCAACAAGGGAAGCAATGTCTCCATGAGAGCCAGCAGGTTTAGAGATTTTGTAATGGAGTCATCATGAGTAATGGGGAGTTTATTGCAAGCTGACTAAGGCTGCTCTCACACATGAACGCGGCAAAGCACCGCGATTTCAAATGCGGCGCTTTTCCGCGTTTTTACTGCAGCTTTCAGCCGCAGCTCCCTGCGGCTGACAACATGTTTTAGCGCACTCCATGATTGTAATGGGCGATGAGGTGCGCTAAATGTCCAAATGTAGAAAAGACTCCACTCGAAAACCGCTGTGCTGGAAAGCACCGTCCAGTGCCGCGATCAAGCGCATGTCTGCAAAGCCCCATTGATTTCAATGGGAGAATTATACTACGATTAACGCGGCGTTCAAAACCGCAAATTTTAACCAGACTGGGGTGATGGATTCTTAGTGGGGCAGATAAGTTATAGCTAGTGGAAATAGTGGGTGGGCCATGGTTAGGCTGCCTGTCCACGGGCGTTGCAATATCCCGCCGCCCGGGAGCAGGAGCCTGCAGATGGATCTCCGCGATCAGCCTATCCAACAGATAGGCTGACCGTGGAGAATCGCGGCAATTCGCAGCATGCAAATGCAAATTGCAATGATTCTCCGCTCGTGGACAGGGGGGCTGCGCTTTCCATAGCAACGCTATGGAAAGCGTGCATTGCGTTCCCCGCGGCCGGATTATCGCTGTGGACAGGCAGCCTTAGGAGAGGTGTTCCCCGCAGCTAATAGTAGGAGAATGGAGAGAATGAGCAGATGGTTGAGACATCTGTGGGAGCAACTTTTATGATTTACAGCAGAGTCAGATAGTTTTGGACAGTTTAAGAAAGGGAATAGTGAGTGTGAACTGTGCTGAGTGATAGAAGGAGAAAGGGGCTAATGTGGATGGAGTATACTGAGGGAAGGAGAGAAAGCTTGATGTGGATGGGGTATACTGAGGGAAGAAGTAAGAAGGGTGATGTGGATGGAGTATACTGAGGAAAGGAGAGAGGCGTGATGTGGATGGAGTAGACTGAGGGAAGGAGAGAGGGCTAATGTTATGGATGGAGTAGACTGAGGGAAGGAGAGAGGGTTGATGTTATGGATGCTGTAGACTGAGGGAAGGAGAAAGGGGTGATGTGGATAGAGTATACTGAAGGAAGGAGAGAGAGGGGGTGATGTGTATGGAGTATACTGAGGGAAGGAGAAAGAGGGTGCAGTGTCCCATAGGGTGACCCCGAACACAGGGCATACATTGAGGAGAAGGGAGGGTAAGATGCTGTCTTGTCACGATGGCACTTACCATGCTCCCTCCCAGAGGGACGCATGTAGCCACGGCCAGGGCAGCGCTGGGCCTCTTCTGGACACCCCTAGTAGAGGGATGCCCAATAAACGGTAGAACAGGGATAGAAGTTGTCACAGGCGATGCCACCATTCAGATACACACTGGAATGACCTTCATTGGAGAATAAAAGAGCCGCAGACAGATATAACGTACCTCAGGTCCCTGGGAATGGTCAGGGCCTGGAACAACTTTACTTAAACAAACTTCAGCTGTACAAGACAAAGTAGACAATCTTCCAAGTGCAGCCATTTAGACAGACTTGATTAGGAGTACCTCCACACAGCGATCCCAGGCTTCAGGACGCCCGTGTGTGAACAATTGAAGATGCGTACCTCCACCAAGCGGTCCCAGACTGCAGGATCCTTGGGCATGAACAATTGAAGAAGAGTACCTCCACCCAGCGATCCCAGACTTCAGGATGCTCGAGTGTGAACAATTGATAAGAGTAACTGTGCACTGGGCCTTTGGAAAAATTCCACTTACTTCTCTCTCACACTCTCTCTCCAATTCGGGCTCACTCCTCTCTCATGCTAAATCAGGCAATCCAGGGAACCTCTCCTCCTCTTCCATTCTTCATTACATGAGGGTTAAAGGCACCCCCATGTAGCTGGCACTTTTTATCAGAAACCCAGAAGACTTGGACCTCTTCCTGCTCTTAAACACTCCTATTTATACTCACATTCATACCACATGACAGGGCATAGGTTTATACATTCACAGGCAATCTGCCGGCTTTGCAAACACTTAACTCATCACACGCTGCAGCTGTGCAACACACATAACAGAATGACTAGACAGATTTGCACAGCGTAACAACATAAGACATGACATGTATGAGATTATGGAGGGGGCCAGGAAAGCATGTACTGGGTCACTACAGGGGTGATGTGGATGGAGTTCACTGAGGGAAGGAGAGAGGGGTGAAGTGGATGGCGTATACTGAGGGAAGGAGAGAGGGGTGATGTGGATGGAGTATACTGAGGGAAGGAGAGAGGGGTGATGTGGATGGGAGTGTACTGAGGGAAGGAGAGAGGGGTGATGTGGATGGAGTAGACTGAGGGAAGGAGAGAGAAGGGTGATGTGAATGGAGTATACTGAGGGAAGAAGAGAGGGGCTAATGTGGATGGAGTATACAGAGGGAAGGACAGAGGGGTGATGTGGATGGAGTATACGGAGGGAAGGAGAGAGAGGTGATGTGCATGGAGTATACTAAGGGAATGAGAGAGAAGGGTGATGTGCATGCCGTGTACTGAGGAAAGGAGAGAGGGGTGATGTGGAATGAGTATACTAAGGGAAAGATAGAGGGGTGATGTGGATGGAGTATACTGAGGGAAGGATAGAGGGGTGATGTGGAATGAGTATACTAAGGGAAAGATAGAGGGGTGATGTGGATGGAGTATACTGAGGGAAGGATAGAGGGGTGATGTGGAATGAGTATACTAAGGGAAAGATAGAGGGGGGATGTGGATGGAGTATACTGAGGGAAGGAGAGAGGGGTGATGTGGATGGAGTATACTGAGGGAAGGATAGAGGGGTGATATGAATGACGTATGCTAAGGGAAAGATAGAGGGGTGATGTGGATGGAGTGTACTGAGGGAAGGAGAGAGTGACACTTTGCCAGAAATGACTTGTGCCTACCCCGACACGAATGCTAAATCTATATTTTAAAATCTAGGGCTAATTAAACAATTAACACTTAAAGTACAAACTGTAAGCATGGGAAGAAAAGCAAACAGATTTCTAGGCCTGTATCTATCAGAACTCTAATGAACGTCAAATAGTTAGACAAGAGTTTACAGATATAATCAGGTCAAAGAGGAAAGAATAATTAGACATATGAATATACCATAAAATTAAGCTTTGCTGCAGAGTGGAGATTTGGCTTGGATAGAGTTAATGCAGTGTTTTGCATGTGAATGGTTTGTGTATGGCGCAGCAGTGACTGGACATGAAATAGGGTCTTCACTTCAATAGAGGGTATGTAATGCTTGAATATTACATAATAAAATGTTAAAACTTGCATAATAGAACACTTGTCTCGGACCAGGCCGCAACAAATCACCTGCAGAACATTTACTGGCTGTTGGCTGTTATTGATACTGCTGACTTTTGCCTAGACCGATTTCCTTCTACCCTGTTGGGGCCATGTCTCCGCTACTGAGACACCAGATGTCGTAGATGTCAACTATCGCAGTTTTCGCAGGTCTCTTCTAGGCTTCATCCTACTTGCACAACATGCTTACCGTGCCCGGTGACTCACTGCGCCCTTACAATACTTGCAATCAAACAATTTAACCTTCACATCGCATCACAACTCCAGAACCAATTAATTACTCAGTCCAGGCTCCTCTCCGGACTTCTCAATCTCTACATGGATCCTTTATCCCTCCTACGTTGCTATCAGGCCTGCTTACTAATCATCCTGTCTCTTACATGTTGTACATCAATTTGTTTTGTATCGACCATCCTGCTCATGGTTCCATACTCATGAGATTCAGTGTCCTGATCCTTTACTGTGCTGTACCATTCTACACTCTCGCTGGAGCCCAGAGTCCTCTCAGGCAGTCCAGATATAGTCCTTAGTCGCCTCTATGGAAACAGCTTTTTTATGGTGCCATCTCTCCATGACACCTGCAGGACAGTCCCTAATCTCTCTGTGTCTCTTCCACAGCTTATTGCAGCAGTATCACACAGTGCTTTTGCAGTTATATTCACTTCTCCTTGCAGCACCACCCACAGGGTGAAAATACAGAGCCTTATGTCCCTCAACATCCTGCTGTATCTGCACTGCGGTCTCCTGCTGCACTCCATTTGCAACGGCTGCTACCACAATCCGTTTCATGCTGCGGTGGACACACCCACTAGACACTGCTGCTAGGATGGCTGACATGACCTCACATAAAGGTGGAACTTAACCTCCATTCTCAGCCCCAGAACTTTCCAGATCCTTCTGACCAATTTCACAGGGGGAAGAGGCAGAACCTCCCTTACACACCATCCCTGCCAATGGGCTAATTGTCTTCATCTTGGCAGTGACATGTCAGACAGATCATTGCGGGTGCAGAATCTCCTCCCAGTAGCACTCTTCTTTTCTCATTATGTCCTTCCCTGTTGCTGGTCTGGCAGGGGAGGGGGTGGGGCCTAACGCTGTGACCTTCATCCGCCTGCCAGAGCAGCTGTAAGCCACTGCATCTGTAAGGAGGAAGCGGGGCACCGCTCACCCGTCTTACACATTGCACAATGCATACCTGTATAAGAGCAAGAAAGATGGATAGATGTTAACTTTGCCATTGTTTAACTGCTCTGACACTTAGCAATTACAAGTGCTGGCCACTACACTAGCAGTATTGTAGGGCTGACAGCGGATGGCCAATCAGCTCATTGGCGGGGGTCTCAAGCGGTGTACCCCAGTTGATCAATTCTTGATGGCCTACCCTGATGATAGGTCATCAATAGTATTTCCCTGGAAAGTCCCTTTAATATTTAGATATTTTATTTTATCACATTCGATGTAAAGGCACTGCAGCTCTCCCCTCTGTGAATCATAAAATCCCTAGTATTTTTGTTATTTTTTTTTTTAATGCTTAAATTAATATTTGTGAACTTAAAGATGCAAAGGTGAAAAAAATGTATCACACCAAACTAAAAGAAAAATTCCAAGGCGTTTTGTGTGACTTTTTGCCAATAGCTCCTTTGTGTGTGCCTGATAAACAGCTCCCACTGCTTCAATCTTAAGGAGTGATATATTGTGACATGATGTATGGGGGCATATTCACAGCTTCTGTGATTGCAGTAATGAAGCTGTAAAGCACAGAGCATGAAACAAGCTAAGTCTTCCAATTTAATCAGCTCGTAAACAGAGGCACTGCATCAAACCAACGACATCATTACACATTGGACTTAAATCATGCTAATCTGAGGATATAACATCAGCATCATTAATGGTCACACGTTGTATGCATCAACACTAAAGCATCTTCTCTGACAGATAAATACTGAGCACGGTTCCCACAATGGATGCTGCTCAGAATAAGCCGTTCTTTTTAAGCTCACCCCTCCTTTTCTCTCCGCTGTTCTTTTTTATATTTTAATTCATTTGCATATTTCAAATTCATATTTGTGCATCAGCAGGAACAAAGGTAACCATTTGGGCTCAAATGTATGTTTAGAAATAGACTTGATTAAAGATACGTTGAACAGTTTGAGCATGGAATTAGGGATTTTTGGGAGATTCCTTTTTGGAATAACCATGATGACTACCATTCAAGTTACAATGCTCTTTGTGGGGCACAAATATAAGTACTGGTGGGTGCTATTTAGTTAGCATGGCACATATTCACATGAAACCCTGCTATAGCAGCTGCAGGAGTAGGAAGTTCCCAGTGGACAGCAGAGGACCAAAAAAGGCCAGTAAGCCTTAAATAACATGAAAGACCAGAGTCCTTTGCTAGGGACTAAGTGCGGGAGAAAAAGGAGTCTTCACCTGTTGTTGTGCTGTGTGGGGCCCAAATGATATCCTTGTGCCAGGACAGGAAACAGAGAAGGGCCCTGAAAAAGAGCGTCAATGTGCAAGAGGAGAGGGAGCTTCCCTTGACAAGGAATGATGCCAGCTGTGATGATGATCAGGCCACAGGCTGAGACCAGATAGACAGGATGATAAAAGCCGTGGGAGACTCCGGGTCTGTCTACCCTGCTGGGTGAGACAGTGCTGGGGTCCATGAGGGGAAAACCAGTGTCAGGCTTAGTGTTTAGTGTTTCACAGAATTGCAGTAAGGATGATTTCCTGGGTGAGTACATGCCACCGTAGGAGAGGAGACCCACCTACAACATCACCTCTCTATTAGAGGGCCCCCTTGGGACTTGCAATAAGAGAACCAGAGCTCTTGTATTAACTCAATCCTTGGGGCCACAATTTTATTTGTTACATCTGCAACTGACTAACATTTCAGCAATACAATAAAGTCCAGCAATACAACAGCTGAATAGGACAGACTACTGGACATGCCTGGGAGCTGACCTATTCAGTTATATCACTAGCAAAGAAGGGGTGAGACTGGGAGCTACTGAGCATGCTCCAACAATCCAACAGTGTGCGTACCTGAGAACTCGGCCATAAGACTGTAGTGCCGGACTAATTTTCCGTGGCGCCCGTACAACAAACTTCATGCCTCACATCATCCAGACAAGAAGCATGAAGCCGCCTCTCTCCATCACACACACAAGCCTACATGGTAAGATCTTCTTCATCAATAATCTGCTTAGGTTCCATGACGACGGTTTCATGAAGTGGCAAAATAATGCTGCACCTCTGCGGTATAACTATTATTCCTAATTCCATTGAGTAATCTCCCTGAGCAGGAGATATTATATAGAGATCACAGTTGCCGTCCTGCGACCGGCCTTCTACTAGTATACCATTCAGTGTTCTAGTTAAACCTTACAGGTGTTTCTCACATTGGTACGTTACAGCAACTGAATACTGAATATACTGAAGGGTTGAGTGGAAGACATTATTGGCGGTGATTTATTTAGCATGTGTTTTATCTACTCCGAGCAAACAAGTCTGCCACCACAACAAAACCCCTGTCCTGTAATGGCTTCATTCATTAATGGCTGAATCATTTTTCCTGCACACTCATTAATATCATGTTTACTTAAGATGGATATTTACATGTTGTGTAATGAGACGGACAACAGATGATCTAAGTGCAGGAGAATGAAGAAAAATGTCTACGACTGCCCTCACCCCGATTGCTAGACACAGAAGACATTTTGTAATTAACTCTTCAAGTCCTAGAATTAGGATTAGGGAATACAGGCAGACGTTTAGCATCAAATTTGTCTCTTTGAAGAGTTTAACCTCAAATGCAAAAATAGAAAGCATTTATATCGGTCATTAAATAAATGTGTTTAACTTGGCTAAGAGGTTGTCAATTGTGAGGTGTCAATTGTGTGTATACAAGGCTGGGTTCACAATGCAGTTGCATTGTGCATTTTCTTAAAAAAAAAATGGAATTTGAAGAAAACTTTCAGTTTCTACTTTTTTCAGGACTACATTCCTCTGGTTTACTGTTGGTCGCATCTTAAAGCATGATTATACCCATGCAAGAAGACTATGCAAACTTTTTAACTCACAAAGCAAAGTAAGTATTGATAAACCCAATTGGTTATTTGCCAACTTAGGTCAGCTTCAAAAACACACAGCAAGCATTAACCTGTTAAAAACCCTGAGATTTTTTTAGAAGGTTTTATTTAGGAGAGTTCAACCCGTCTTTGGAGAATATGGAAAATCTTCCTAATCACCTACCCACAGTCCTTGAAGAGTGGAAGTATTAACATAGTATATTAGGCTGAATGAAGACAATATCTATCTAGTTCACCATGTTTCCACCCCCCTTTCCTTGTTGATCCAGAGGAAGGCAAACCCACCCTACACTCAGGCAGAAGCCAATTTAGCCCATTTGGGGGAAAAACTTTCTTTCACGACTCCATAATGGCAGTCAGAATAATCCCTGGATCAACGTTTAAAAGGTCCTACGTGACTCCAAGACCCGGATCAACAACCCCGCTGATTATTTAATGTCTATATCCTGTAATATCATAGCGCTCTAAAAAGATGTCTAGTTCCCTCATAAACCCCTCTATCGATTTTGCCATCACCATGTCCTCAGGCAGAGAGTTCCACAGTCATACTGCTCTTACAGTAAAGAACCCTCTTCTGTGTTGGTGATGAAACCCGCTTTCCTCTAGACGTAGAGGATGCCCTCTTGTTACTGTCGTAGTCCTGGGTATAAAGAGATCATCGGAGAGATCCTTGTATTGTCCCCTAATGTATGTATACATCGTTATTTGGTTGCCCCATAACAGTCTTTTTTACAGGGTGAATAATTGCAATTTTGATAGCCTCTCTGGATATTCTAGTCCTCTCATTCTGTTTATTAATTTAGTTGCCCTTCTTTGAACCCCCTCAAGCACCTGCAACATGTTTCCTGAGCACTGGTGTCCAGAACTGTATACAGTATTCCATGTGAGGCCTGACAAGTGCCTTATATAGTGGAAGAATAATGTTCTTGTCCCTCGCCCCTATACCTCTTTTAATGCACCTCAAGACATTATTTGCTTTCGCAGCAGCTGACTGGCATTGATTGCTCCAGTTAGGTTTACAGTCAATTAGTACCCCCAGGTCTTTTTCAATATCACTTTTCCCTAGCATCACTGGTGTAACTATAGGGGATGCAGGGGATGCGGTTGCACCTGGGCCCAAGGAGCTTCAGGGGGCCCATAAGGCCTCTCTTCCCCATATAGGGAGCCCAGTACTATGAATGAAGCATTATAGTTGGGGGCCCTGTTACAGGTTTTGCATTGGGGCCCAGGAGCTTCAAGCTACGCCTCTGCCTAGCAGTACCCCATTTAGTGTATATTGGTGACATCCGTTTCTCCTGCCCATGTGCATAACTTTACATTTATCAATATTGAACTTCATTTGCCATTTTTCTACCCAAATCTCCAGTTTATCTAGGTCAATTTGCAGCTGTATATTGTCCTCCATTGTATTATCTTTTATAATTTTGTTTTGTTTGCAAATATCGATATTTTACTGTGCACGGACTGTGTAGTCCCTCTATCAGGTGATTGATAAATATATTGAACAGAATGGGGCCTAGTACTGAATCCATGTGGCACCCTGCTAGCAACAGTGGCCCAATCAGAGTACGAACCATTTATTATTGCTTTCTATCCCTGAGCCAGTTCTTTACCCAGCTACACACGTTTTCACCCAGACTAAGTTGTCTCATTTTATATATTAACCTATTATGCGTACAGTGTCAAATGCTTTTGAAAAATCCAAATCTACAAGATCAATAGACTCCCCCCTAGAACTTACTTCATTGTAGAAGCTGATCAGATTGGTCTGACAGGATCGACTCCTCATGATCCCATGCTGATGAGCAGTTATACCATTGTTTTCCTTGAGGTATGCCAGGATGGCATCTCTCAGAAACCCCCCAAATATTTTTCCAATTATTGAAGTGAGACTTACTGGCCTGTAGTTACCAGGCTCTCTTTTAGACCCCTTTTTGCATATAGGAACCACATTGGCGATACGCCAATCCAGTGGTACAACCCCGGTCTCAATAAAGTCCATAAATATAAGAAATAGCGGTCTAGCACGTCACTTAGTTCCTTTAGAACCCTTGGGTGTATTGCATCTGGGCCTGGTAATTTGTCGATTTTAATCTTTTTTAGCTGGCTCTGCACTTCTTCCTGCATTAGGCAGGTGATATTTAGCGGGGGGTTCGCTTTAACCCCCCACATCTTGTATGACATTTCTTTTTCCTTCATGAATACACTTGAAAAAAAGCTATTTAATAGATTCGCCTTCCCCCATCATCTTCTATGACTTCTCCTGCATTATTTGTTAGAGGGCAAGTGCTTTCAGTGCAAATCCTTTTACAGTTTATATAATTAAAAAATAGTTGAGGGTTATTTTTTATCTCTATGGCGATCAGTCTTTCTGCGTCCTTTGTAGTTTTGATCTTATCATTACATAATTTTTTCCCTTTATGTTTTTAGCGCTTCTTCGTTGCCTTCTTGTTTTAATAATTTAAACGCTTTCTTTTTTTCAGTTATTGCCCCCCTTACAGTCTTGTCAAGCCACATTGGTTTCCTTCTACTTGTAGTTCGTTTATTTTTAAAGGGTATGAACTGCTCACATGAGGTTATTAGGATGTTTTTAAATGTCTCCCATTTGTGATCTGTACAGTTATTTTTGAGGACATTGTCCCAATTAATGTTGCCTACAGTAATTCTGAGCTGATCAAATTTTGCTATACTAAAGTTTAGTTTTGTTTGTTGCTCCCTGATAAAGCTTCCTATGGGACAGCTGGAAATTAATTATTGGTCAACAAATCTTTACAAAAGTCATGTTACTGAAATAAAATTAGTCACTTCTTATCAATTTTTATATGCTCAACACGAATATGACAGTCAAAATGCAAAATTGGCTCTTTTTTTGTAATCTGCAATAATTGTTTACATCACGAAATGCATGGCAATAGTAATAGGCCTATGGTTAATAGCTGTAAAAAATCAAGTCGTAGACTACGTCTTAGATTTATTTGCCTGTCTCTTGTACAGCTCCTTAGGAGCATCTCTCTGGAGTGTCCAGCAGTAGTCAGCCAGCCTGGTAGTGGACCATTTCCCCTGGTATCTAACCACTAACCATACCACAGTTGTCTGGAAAGAAATTCAGATGGGAATGAAGGAAGTGGATTTTTAGAGACATATTACAGCCAAGTTTCTGATACTGCATCAGCATGTCTCGTACTAGTTCCTTGTAGTTTTCTGCCCTAACATTCCCGAGAAAGTTTATAGACACCAGGTGAAAAACATTCCATGCTTGTTCCGCATCACCCTGCAGCACGTTGTTGAACTGGTCATCTTTGAAGAGCTCTCGAATCTGAGGACCCACAAAAACTCCCTTCTTAATCTTTGCTTCGCTGAGTCGAGGGAATTTTTCATGAAGGTATCAGAAAGCTGGCGAAGTCCGGTCCATGGCTTTCACGAAGTTCTTCATCAAACCTAGTTTGATGTGAAGGGGTGGTAGCAGGATTTTGTGAGCCTTGACCAGAGCTGGTTGCTGGATATTCTTCTCTCCAACTGCTACATTTTGTCTGCAAACCCATTCCTTCCACAAGTAGTGCAATTCCCTTGCTCAGCTATTCCACTCACATAAAAAAACACATGTATTTTGTATATCCCTGGTACAGTCCCATTTAAAGGGCAACTACCTTTAAATCACCAGAGAGGTGCCAGCTGTAGTCGTTATACTCAATGGAATTCATTAGCGGCTTTAAGTTATTGCATGTCTCTTTCATGTGGCAAGCATGCGCTACTGGAATAGATGGAAAACATTCCATTGTGAAAAAGCACAGCCTTAAGACTCAGTTTCGAAGAGTCTACAAATAGTCTCCATTCTTGTCAGTCATGAGTGATTTCTAAGGCATTCATGAGGCCCTCAAGGTTGGAACAGAATACCAGATTACCTTCCTTTCTGAAGAAAGGCTCAAATTGCTGGTGCTGCTTTTGATATAAAGTAATTGTGACATGCTCTTCTAGAAGATTCCATTGTTGGAGTCTTGAACCTAGCAATTCTGCCTTGTTCTTGGATAAGTCCAAATCACGAACAAAGTCATTTAGTTCTTTCTGTGTTATTCTGTGTGAGGTTGATGATGCACCACAGTGAAAATCTGGACTAGGAGAAGAACAGGTCAACTCACCCTCATCCTCATCAGCTGAATCAAGAATATTCTCCTGGAGGTTCTGGAATAGGAAGTCCCTCACCATGTGGAACTGGTCTCAATGCAGACAGAATGTTGGGGTTGAGGATTCTCGACTTCTTTGGCTTTGTTATCCCGCTGGAAAGAGGAGGAACCAAGCAGAAGTAATAGTCATTTGTGTGGTTGCTTGGCTCTCTCCACACCATAGGGACTGCAAACGGCATTGACGGTCTTTTGCCATTCAACCACCGTGAAAGCTGTGTTATACAAGCTGTGTAACACAGCATATATCCGAGGCTCAAGGCTTATATTGGTCGCCAATCTTGCATCCGAAGTAAAGATGATATGCCTTCTTCACTTGAGAAGTGATACTTTTCTTCTGGTTGGCAAATGTCACTTTCCCACAAACATAGCAAAAATTGTCCATGGTATTTACGCACTTTCGAGGCACTAGTGTTCTGTATTGTAATGGATAAAATAATAGTTTTATGTAACAGTAGCTTAAACTTTATTCCACGAAGTCTGAAATATTTTAAATGCTCGACCTTTCCGACTGAGCTTTATATAGTACACCTGCAATTAGGTGTTGATACATACACTGGTACTGTGGGAATTAACATGGTGTACTGGTTATGTTGGGGTTAGGTGTAAGGTAATGACCTCAGAGGCACATGATAGTGACATCATCACAGGTCCTGTAAGCACACAGCTGCTGTCTGGCTCAAACTGTAAGTGTAACTGCAACTGTAAGGATGTAGTTACACTCTTACTGGATAAATTTACAGTGAAAAACAGAAAATGAACTATATGAAATATCTTCAAAATGAGAGCCAATAAAAAATTTTCATGGTCATATTCATGTTTAGCACACCAAGATACTACAGATTAGGACCTTTTTAAGTCAGTGACAATTTCAGTCTTGACCAGTGTAATATTGTGGTCACTATTTCCTAAGTGTCCCCCAACCTGCACCCCAATGATTCTGTACGGTTTGTTAGTTAATAATTAGTCCAAGATGGCCCTCCCTCTAGTTAGCTCCTGCACAAGTTGGGTAAGGTAGTCAAGCTTAATGGTTCTCAAGAACTTATTGCCCTTGTGAGATTCACAGGTTTCATCTTCCCATATTATGTCTGGATAATTAAAATCTCCCATAAAAATTACCCCCATTCCCATTACTTGGTCACAGGTCACTTATCTTTCCACCTATTGCTTTTGTTGTCTTCCCCTCTGGTCCCTAGTTTAAACACTCCTTCAACCTTCTAGCCATCTTCTCTAGTAGTTTGACTGCCATATTGCTTTGAATGAATTGGAGAAGGCCCTATCTTCGTTGCCCAATGGCAGCACATACCTTTTAAGGTAATTTGATTGCATTATCAGGCATTTCTATATATGTATATATTTTGCTATTTTATTTAGCAGTGTTGTATGCATTATGTTAAAAAAATGATCATTACAAATCATTTGATGGATGCTATTTATTTTTACATGGATGTGGAAGAAATATACATGAAAAATACTCCCGCTCTCAAAGAGTCCATCTATGCATAATTAATGAAAATCACAGCACTCCCTTGAAAAGGGAGCTCTAATAGACAGTCCAAAACTCCCCTTTCAGTGGATCCAGGATAGCCGTCAGAAGGTCTTTGTTAAACGAAAAGGATGTCAGGTTTCTGGTAGGAGATGATAAGAAATGGATAATGAGCAGCCAAACAAAGACTTTCTGATGGCTATTGTAGATCTACTAAAAGGGGAAGTTTGGACTCCCAACAAGCCTACCCTTTTCAAGTATGCACTGTGATTTTCATTACTTATGCACAGACAGACTCTTTCAGCGCAGGGGTATTTTTCCTGTATATTTCTTCCACATCCTTGTTGTTCCAAGTTTCTGGTGAATTCTTGTACCTGCCCTGGTTACGCTCTCCCAAGTTGTGGATGTCTGGTTGACAGAATGTTCCGTCTGCATCGGTATTGGGCTTCCAGGGACTATAGGTATAACAGTCCACCCTTCTGGTTAGGTTGTCTACATCAGGGCGAGTCCTTTTCATTTTATTTTTGGCTCTTTGTTTATTTGTTCCATTCTCTCCTTTCAGAAGTGCTGTCCTTTCTAATGTATTATTTATTTTTACAGGACTCATTGAAGTGAATGGATTGAAAACCTGCTGGAACCTGATATAATCTGACATCAGAAAGTCAAGTGAGAACTTAGTCAGAAGAGGACTAACTCATCAGTGTATGAGAAGCTCTGAAAAAATAAGGGCCAGCCAAAGACATTCCGATTTTGAGACAATTATTTGCCAATATGTCTATTTCTTATGGTTAACTGCCAAATAACATATTATACCTTATAGATGATATGTTCTATCTGTGCTATCATAACAACAAAGTTGATGATATAAAGTGGAAGTGCACATGTTCTGTGTAGATGAATGGGCCAGGATGGACCCAAGGAACCGCAGTCACCGACTGGTTATAACTAGAGATGAGCGAGCACCAAAATGCTCGGGTGCTCGTTACTCGAGTCGAACTTCCCGCGATGCTCGAGGGTTCGTTTCGAGTAACGAACCCCATTGAAGTCAATGGGCGACCCGAGCATTTTTGTATGGGACCTATGCTCCGCTAAGGTTTTCATTTGTGAAAATCTGGGAAATTCAAGAAAGTGATTGGAACGACACAGAAACGGATAGGGCAGGCGAGGGGCTACATGTTGGGCTGCATCTCAAGTTCCCAGGTCCCACTATTAAGCCACAATAGCGGCAAGAGTGCCCCCCCTCCAACAATTTTTACTTCTGAAAAACCCTCATTAGCAAGGCACACCTTAGCTAAGCACCACACTACCTCCAACAAAGCACAATCACTGCCTGCATGACACTCCGCTGCCACTTCTCCTGGGTAACATGCTGCCCAACCGCCCATTTCAGTAATAGTAGCAGTCAAGACAGGCCCCAGTAACAATTCCAAAGCAGCAGTATAGGGGGAGCACAGTATTAGTTCCATTTCAGTAGTAGTAGCAGTCTAGGGTATTAATGAGCGACTACTACCCCCAGCAGACACGCAGTAAACTGAACATGGTCACAGGCAGCCCAAAGATTTTTTTTTCCAATTTTTTTGAAAAAGCCCACTGCCTATATAGCCAGTATATCTCTTTCCCTGTACCACTGTCCCTGCCTCACCAGTACTGCCCCTATACTTAGTAAAATGACTGCAGACTGAGGACGCTATGGTCTGCACGCCCGATATACAAAAAAAAAAAAAATTGTGCAAAACTGCTAAAAGCAGCCTCAACAGTACTGCACACGGTCAGATGTGGCCCTAAGAAGGACCGTTGGGGTTCTTGAAGACGAAGATAACAGCCTAACACTCTCCCTATAGTAGCTACAGCAGGACGGCACTTTCCCTAATGTCTCTCATCTGTGGCGAGCCGCGGCCGGCCCCAGTTTATATACTCGGGTGTCACCTGATCTCCCCAGCCACTCACTGCAGGGGGGTGGGATAGGGCTGGAACTTCACAGGAGGAAGTTGTAATGCCTTCCCTGTGTTTCTATTGGCCAGAAAACGGCGCAAACTTTTCTGGGAAGAAAATGGAAGTGACTCGAACACCGCGTGGTGCTCGTCTCGAGTAACAAGCATCTCGAGTACCCTAATACTCGAACGAGCATCAAGCTCGGACGAGTACGCTCGCTTATCTCTAGTTATAACCTTAACAAGTTGGAAATAAGAACACATAATGATTTAAGTGATTTGCAGCTTAGTAAGATTCTTGTGGCCAAGTGTACTTTTAGTATTTAAGAAGTAACCATCTGGGCTTTTTGAACAAAAAAGTTTTAAGTTTCACCTTGAATGGTTTAACAAATGAAAAATATGCACCTTAGAATATTTCTGTAGTAAAAATAGTAAATGCCCAGAATTGTGAAAAAAACAGGTTAACCGCTGCTAGACAAACATGCATACATTAGAAACAGTAGTGGGCTGATTAACACCTATGCGCAGCTTCTTACAATCCATCATGGTTGACAAGCACCAAAGCATGCAAAGCTTCTGTTCTGTCATCTGAAACAGAGAATCTACTAACACAGAAACAGGCATCTTGAAAGATATCACCTGGTCTGAAAAACTGCTGCCCTTTGCATCATGTTTATTGGAGGGCAGTGAAGGATCTATGGATTCAACTGGGCTGTAATCAATGGTGAATTGGATAAAGAGCAACGGCTTTTTAATGTAGAATTAAGTAACATTTATTTGTACTTTGCAATTATTGAAAATGGTGTGGATTAGAATATTTTTTGCATGATCTGAAGCTCAGAGTACTTAAACCATACTCGGAATGCCTCAGGCATTTCAGTAACTCTAAGAAACAGATACAACAAGAAAACAAAACACAGTTTTCCAGGATAACATAGTAGCGTACCCTCTGCACAGAATGCAAAAACGACAAAAATACATGTCAAGGGTATAATAATAATGTAATATAATAAAAAATCTGCCATAAGGATATGTCCACATGGGACAGACTTTCCGAGTGGACCCCTCCGTATGGGAAATCCGTGGCATTTACAGTAGCAGCAAAGTGAATGAGATTTCAAAAATCTAGCTCTCACAATGTAAGGACTCTTTCACATGAGCATAAATTGGCCGCCGTTTTCACGGCCGACTGATATACGCTATGATCTGATGCATTTGATTCCAATGCATCAGATCACATGGCCGTATTCCTGCAGCATAAAAGCGCCCGGCCAGGCCAACATAGCATCGGGCGCTTTTACATTGAGCTGGAAAGATAGTTCTGGAACTATCTTTCCAGCTGGAATACTTCGGCCGCTGCATGGGCTCTTATGGGAGCCATTGACAGCGGTTGGAGACTGCTAAATTCCCTCCCCCTTCTCTCCTCCCCTCTGGCTGTGGTGGGACTGGGTGGAGCTAAGTCCTGCCCCGCCCCATTGCTGGCTGCTGACAAGGGGCAGGGAGGGGGCTGGAGCATAGCCCCCGGTTCCACCTCCTCCCATTGCAAACAGATGGAGGGGAGAAGAGAGGAGGTGAGCCGGTGACGGGGAGGGGGAAACAGCTAAGCTGTGTCCCCACGCCAAACGGCATTGTGGCCTCGGAGTATATGCGGCCTGGGGCTGTGCAGTCTTAATGGGCGCACAAACGTTAGATTTGTGCATCTGTTCATCTGCCCTCAGAAAAAATCTGCTGCGTGAAATGGACCTGCGGTGCTGAATTTAAATTCGTAGCATGTTAAATATAGCACCAGATTTTTTATTGCAGATTGCAATAAATGAATGAAGGGTTAATTCTGCACCAAAATCTGCAAAATCTGGTTTTTGATGTGGATTTTGTGCTGCGGATCTTTTGTGAAATGTCTGCTGCACACATCCTGCAGTAAATCTACCCCTGTGGATATACCCTTAATTGTCCTTACACGACATGGAACATTCTGCCATGGTCAAATCCGTACCAAAATTTGTACGTTTTACATAAGGAATAGCTGCAGATTTCCTAAGTGAGAAAACTGCAACATTTTTGTAGCAAATTGACAGAAAAATCCACATGTGAGACAGAAATTTTGATGTGAACTTAATAATAGTGGAATTTTCAACTCCATGTCAAAGCATCCTTACAGTTTTTTTGCATGTTGGTTGTTACAATTTAATAATAAAATAACAATACCAACAACTATCTAAAATCATATGAAAAGTAATGATTAGGTGTTACGATTTGTGGTTGCAGCCACCATTTTGCCTTAACTTTCCATGGCTGGTGCTGTGCTCTGGCATCCAGTCAGTCTCTCACTACTGCTAGAGTGGCACATGCGGGCATGCACCACTATACTTAAAGGGCCAGTGCGTGATCTGCTAAATTGTCCCCAACCTAGGCCTTTGGCTAAGCAATTTGTTTCCACCTGTTAAATCCTGATCAATAGTTTGTTTGCACTCCTGGTTTTCTGATTCCTGCTTGTTCCTGATTGTTCTGACTTCTCCATCTTTGACCTTGGTTACATTTATTGCACTCCTCTCTCTGCCTGCCCTGACTAAGACTGGTTATTGTACTACACCTGTTCTGCCAGCCCAGACCTCCGGCTTTCTTCCTAAACTGAAGTTTATGCTGCCTGCCTTGACCTGGACAGTCTCCTGGTTTTGTGTCTGTTCACACCTTCAGGTACTGCGCCTAAAGGTCCATTTAGCAGCATTGAATGGCCGCTATGCTAAGCCAATGGAGAGAAATCTCCTCCAGCCTCCCCGCTGTGAGCCAGCGATACTAGCTCCGGTGCAGCAGCATGGGAGCTAGTATGTGCGGGGACAAGTCCCGGGCATCGTTTGCCCGACATTCGTCCCGTCTAAATGGGCCTTTAGACTCATGCAGTGTCAGTTGCTATATAACTGAGATTACTTCTGAGTGTACTGGCGAAGAGACCTTGCAGCCAAGACCAAATCCAAATTGGAGGGGTAAAGGGTGAATACAGGGGTACCCCAGGTGTTGCCTCCAGATTTAGTCCAATGCCAAATCAGTGTGCGGCAAAGCGAGTCGACATTTGCTCGCTGACGTGAGGCTAATTTGTTGAAAATTACACTGTAAATTGCAGTCTTTTTTGTCTACTCATAACGCACTTTCTGGAGTATATAGGAAAATATATATTTTTTCTATAGTCAAATCTGCTGACAAGCTATTTACACAAATTAAAATTTTTTAACAAGTACTAGTAACTTTATGTGAAAGGAACCTTGCAGACCATTCCTCGCTGTATATTTATTTTTAGCATTAAAATATAGTTTTCTTTATGACTGGCTATGTACCCTTTCCCTGAATGAGAGAATAAAGCAGTGTTCTAGGGCATTGGAAGCTCAATGTCTTCCAGGCACTTTTGTACTATTGTCTTAACATTTTTAATTAGCTGCAATTAATTTCAAGTGACAGCGTCCTGAAATATCAAATTAATAGGCAGAGATAAACTTGGACTGTATGCTTCAAACTCGTTAAGAGATGCAATTAATTAATGATTTCATCTTGCATGAAACATTTCATACTCTCCCTAATCATGACACCCCTTCTACTCCCAGCTGCTTTGCAAAAATACATCTAAAAAGGTGAAGATGAAGACATGGAATCTCTGGACAGTAACCTAAATCAAAGATGGCAACAATTTCATAGAGCAAACAGACACTACCAAAATGGAAGAAAAAATGCTATGCGTTACTGAGAGGCACAGACATAACACAGACATCCCTCCATTATTACAGACACATTTTAATATGTTTTAAGGCCGGTTGCACCAAAGTTTTGATCTGAGAGCAGCGAGATGATCTAAAATCAAGTAGAAGAATGTTGCACCAACGCGGTTCAGCCCATGATCTTGGTTGAAAATCTAGGTTCAATTTGATTTTCTGATTTTGGCAGATCAAAATAGTTGAACATAGTTTAGCTGCCGAAATCCAAGATGTTGGACTAGGCTGGTAGTCTGATAGGCTTTTCCATTGTGGTGAAATTACACCAAAGTTTGCTGCTGGTGGCGAACATGTTTTTACTATCGCTATGAATGCTGGGAAGATCACCTGACTACAGTCACCAATCACCATGAGCAATACATTTCTTCTAGGTTCAACTAAACCTGGATCAACATCATGGTTGGTGCAACCTGCTCTTAACAGAATAACACTTTTATGGAGAGGGAATTATTTGGATTTTGGGATATATGTTTTCATTTGTGATTTCAAATTTAGCATACAGTTCCAATGATGGGAAAAGCTATATGGAAATGATGACAAAGGAGGAAATAAGTTTAGAGCAGTTTAAGATAAAGGCTGTCACTTTATGATAGTATCATAAATTGTACATAATACAGTATACCAAGAATAATCAAGCTGTGTTATGTTTAACCAATTTTTATTAAAGTTTTGCAATGATAACATAAACAATAGCACAAAGGTCTTGCAGGACCATATAAATGTATGAAAACGGTAACCCTAACATTTTTAGTTATGTAATTTCAAAACATATTTTATACATTTCTCCTTTTGATTTTGTGATTTGTTAATTTTTACATTATATTGTTGTAGGACAGGGAAATCCCCTAGAACTTATGAAATCAACAGTTTTAACTTTCACATTGCCTGATCTATGGATCGATTTTACTGTACCGTATATACCGGCGTATGAGACGACTTTTGAACCCCGAAAAATCTGCTCTGAAGTCGGGGGTCGTCTTATACGTCGGTAATACAAAAAAAAAAGTGTAAAAAAAAAAATCATTACTCACCTCCCCCGGCGTTCTGTCGCGCTCCGGCAGGATGTCGCTCGCTCCTCGTCCCCGGCGCAGCATTGCTTTCTGAATGCGGGGCTTGAAATCCCCGCCTCCAGAAAGCTAATACACACGCCGTCAGCCAGTTACAGCCATTCAATGACAGCATTGAATGGCTGTGATTGGCTGAAGGCGCACGTGTGTTAGCAATCACACCCATTCAATGATGTCATTGAATAGTGTGATTGGCTGAAGCCACGTGTGTTTTAGCCAATCACAGCCATTCAATGATGTCATTGAATGGCTGTAACTGGCTGACGGCGTGTGTATTAGCTTTCTGGAGGCGGGGATTTCAAGCCCCGCATTCAGAAAGCAATGCTGCGCCGGGGACGAGGAGCGAGCGACATCCTGCCGGAGCACGACAGAACGCCGGGGGAGGTGAGTAATGATTTTTTTTTTCTCCACTGTATTACCGGCGTATAAGGTGAAAGTTGGGGGGTCGTCTTATACGCCCCGTCGCCTTATACGCCGGTATATACGGTAGTTATAATTAGAGAGGTAACTAAGCATCCATGTTAACATCCTAAAAGGAGGTACTTTCTTAGTTTCAAATTTTAACTTAACTATATTGGACTCTAAGTAAGTTTACTATTGTTAACTTAGAAGTAGAATTTATCAAAAAGCAGATAGAGCAAAAAAGAGTGTGGAGAGAGCGGGGGAGGGAAAGCAATAAAATAAATATTAAGAAATAAAATATTTTTTTTATAAGGAAAATAACATACACATATCAGAGGATGGAATTGGAAGGTATCGTGAGGTGTCCCCATTGTCTTAGGGGTTAGGTTACCAAGGCCTGAAAATCAGCAGTGTTTAGAAACTCTAAGCAATGGCTTCGTATTGTGATATATTTCTCCGAGAAGTTTGAATCCTCAAATATTAGCCCTTCTATTGTCATGATCTCATTTATTTCCTTGACCCATTCAAGGGTAGTGGGTATTTGTGGAGTCTTCCAATATCTGGGTATAACAGCACGTGCTGCAGTTAGGAAATGCCATAAGATATCCTTGTTTGTTGATGAGGTGGATCCTGGAAGGATAGAGAGCAGAGCAATCTGAGGGAATGCTGTAACAGATCGTCTGGTAACTCTTGTGTAGGTGGAGAACAATATATTCCAGAATGGTTCCAGTGCCCGAGCCACATCTCCAGCAGCTTGCTGAGATAGATGTATACAATGTAGCAATGTCGGGCATCGATAAAACCTTGTTATTAGCTTATAATTATTTTCCTGGGCTTTACAGGCCATGGGGAGCTTGTGGGGTAGTAGAAATACTTTGCTCCACTCTTCTTGTGTTATGGTTGTAGCGAGCACATTTTCCTATGCGAAGTTGAGTGCTACATTGTAGTAGTAACCAAACTTTCTAATCACTTTTAAAAGCTTTGATCATCAATACATATTACTACTCGCAAGTTATATCCTTAATCAGGGCTTCTCAGCCTTTTCTTTTACTAGGGCCTCACCTACAGAAGATCTTTTTGCAAAACCCACTAAAATCAATGGGCAAAAGAATGGATCAATTTATTTCAGTATTAATTCTGTTTCTCTACTCAAAAATGAACAGAGAGATGGAATGACAAAGGCAAAATGCAGGAGTGAACCCACGCTAAGTCAAGCAAATGATTTATAGAGAAATCCTAGAGCTAACAAAATACCAAAAGCATAGTAACATACTATGTTATACTGAAAAAACACATATATAGATCCAGTTGAGCCTATTACCCTCCCCACCATGTTGATCCAGAGGAAGACAAAAAACCCAATGAGGTAGAAGCCAATTTTCCTCATTTAAGGGAAGTACAATTCTTTCCTGACTCCAATCTGGCAATCGGAATAACCCTTCTGAGTAATCAGGGATATAACATGTAATATTGTATTTCTCAAGAAATACGTCCAGGTGCCTCTAAAACTCTTATTGAATTCGACACCACCACATCTTTATGTACAGAGTTCCATAGTCTCACTGCTCTTACAGTAAAGAACCCCCTTCTATGTCGGCATATAAACCTTTGAGATGTAGGCGGCATGCCCTTGTTACTGTCACAGTCCTGGGTATAAATAGATGATGGGAAAGATCTCTGTACTGACCCCTGATATATCTATACATAGTTATTAGAGCACCCCCTTGTTACAGTCCTGGGTATAATAGATGACGGGAGAGATCTCTGCATTGATTCCTGATATATTTATACATAGTTATTAGAGCGCCCCTCAACTGTCTTTTTTTTAAACTAAAAATCCCCAATTTTGATAACCTCTTTGGGAATTGTAGGTTGTCCATTCTGTTTATTACTTTATTGCTGCAAACTAGAGATGAGCGAACGCGTTCGTCCGAGCTTGATATTCGTGCGAATATTAGGGTGTTCGGGATGTTCGTTATTCGTGACGAACACCATGCGGTGTTCTGGTTACTTTCACTTCCTTCCCTGAGACGTTAGCGCGCTTTTCTGGCCAATTGAAAGACAGGGAAGGCATTACAACTTCCCCCTGCAACGTTTAAGCCCTATACCACCCCCCTGCTGTGAGTGGCTGGCGAGATCAGGTGTTCGCCTAATATAAAAGTCGGCCCCTCCCGCGGCTCGCCTCAGATGCGGTGTGAGTTAGATGAGGGACAGTGCTGTTTATACCGGAGCTGCTGTAGGGAAAGAATTGGTAGTTAGTGTAGGCTTCAAGACCCCCCAAAGGTCCTTATTAGGGCCACTGATAGCTGTGTGTTGGCTGCTGTTAGCAGTGGGATTTTTTTTTTTTTCTCAAAATCGCCTCTGCAGACCGTTGCACCTGGCATTAGGGACAGAAGTGCTGCATAGGCAGGGAGAGTGTTAGGAGTGAGTGTAGCCTTCAAGAACCTCAACGGTCCTTTCTAGGGCCATATTTATCCGTGTGCAGTACTGTCCAGGCTGCTGTTGGCTGTGCTGCATTTTTTTTGGGCTTCTCAAAATCGCCTCTGCAGAGCATTGCACCCTCCATTGATACTGCAGGGAAAGAATTGTATAGGCAGGGCCACAACACAGTTATTATTCATAGAATATACGCAGTGCTGCCTGTTGGTGGGAAAAAACTGAAAACAAATCTATTTGTCCAGCCTGTGTCCGTCCTTACGCCTGTGTAGACGTGTGAGCTGCGTGAAAAACATTGCTAAATCATACGCAGCCAGCTACGCTTTACTGCTGGGTTCGCCATTTGCTTTCCTTAATTGGGAAAAAAAAATACCTGCTCTCCAAGAGTTATAATAACTCTGCTACCCTCACGTTCTGTGACACATAAGCAGGGACACAGCGCAGTTATTAAACTTCGCAGGTTCATTGAATATACGCAGTGCTGCCTGTTGGTGGGAAAAAACTGAAAACAAATCTATTTGTCCAGCCTGTGTCCGTCCTTACGCCTGTGTAGACGTGTGAGCTGCGTGAAAAACATTGCTAAATCATACGCAGCCAGCTACGCTTTACTGCTGGGTTCGCCATTTGCTTTCCTTAATTGGGAAAAAAAAATACCTGCTCTCCAAGAGTTATAATAACTCTGCTACCCTCACGTTCTGTGACACATAAGCAGGGACACAGCGCAGTTATTAAACTTCGCAGGTTCATTGAATATACGCAGTGCTGCCTGTTGGTGGGAAAAAACTGAAAACAAATCTATTTGTCCAGCCTGTGTCCGTCCTTACGCCTGTGTAGACGTGTGAGCTGCGTGAAAAACATTGCTAAATCATACGCACCCAGCTACGCTTTACTGCTGGGTTCGCCATTTGCTTTCCTTAATTGGGAAAAAAAAATACCTGCTCTCCAAGAGTTATAATAACTCTGCTACCCTCACGTTCTGTGACACATAAGCAGGGACACAGCGCAGTTATTAAACTTCGCAGGTTCATTGAATATACGCAGTGCTGCCTGTTGGTGGGAAAAAACTGAAAACAAATCTATTTGTCCAGCCTGTGTCCGTCCTTACGCCTGTGTAGACGTGTGAGCTGCGTGAAAAACATTGCTAAATCATACGCACCCAGCTACGCTTTACTGCTGGGTTCGCCATTTGCTTTCCTTAATTGGGAAAAAAAATACCTGCTCTCCAAGAGTTATAATAACTCTGCTACCCTCACGTTCTGTGACACATAAGCAGGGACACAGCGCAGTTATTAAACTTCGCAGGTTCATTGAATATACGCAGTGCTGCCTGTTGGTGGGAAAAAACTGAAAACAAATCTATTTGTCCAGCCTGTGTCCGTCCTTACGCCTGTGTAGACGTGTGAGCTGCGTGAAAAACATTGCTAAATCATACGCACCCAGCTACGCTTTACTGCTGGGTTCGCCATTTGCTTTCCTTAATTGGGAAAAAAAATACCTGCTCTCCAAGAGTTATAATAACTCTGCTACCCTCACGTTCTGTGACACATAAGCAGGGACACAGCGCAGTTATTAAACTTCGCAGGTTCATTGAATATACGCAGTGCTGCCTGTTGGTGGGAAAAAACTGAAAACAAATCTATTTGTCCAGCCTGTGTCCGTCCTTACGCCTGTGTAGACGTGTGAGCTGCGTGAAAAACATTGCTAAATCATACGCAGCCAGCTACGCTTTACTGCTGGGTTCGCCATTTGCTTTCCTTAATTGGGAAAAAAAAATACCTGCTCTCCAAGAGTTATAATAACTCTGCTACCCTCACGTTCTGTGACACATAAGCAGGGACACAGCGCAGTTATTAAACTTCGCAGGTTCATTGAATATACGCAGTGCTGCCTGTTGGTGGGAAAAAACTGAAAACAAATCTATTTGTCCAGCCTGTGTCCGTCCTTACGCCTGTGTAGACGTGTGAGCTGCGTGAAAAACATTGCTAAATCATACGCACCCAGCTACGCTTTACTGCTGGGTTCGCCATTTGCTTTCCTTAATTGGGAAAAAAAATACCTGCTCTCCAAGAGTTATAATAACTCTGCTACCCTCACGTTCTGTGACACATAAGCAGGGACACAGCACAGTTATTAAACTTAGATAATTCATTCACTAGAGGCAGTGGGGCCTTTCGTTTTCCAAAAAGGGCAAAAATTATATTTGGCCTGCAGTCTTGCGCCAATTTATTTCCTGCCTGGGAAATCTAATCACTGGTAATACAGCATGCTGAGGGGTAGGGGTAAGCCTAGAGGACGTGGACGTGGACGTGGCCGAGGACGCGGAGGGCCAAGTGAGGGTGTGGGCACAGGCCAAGCTCCTGATCCAGGTGTGTCGCAGCTGTCTGCTGCGCGATTAGGAGAGAGGCACGTTTCTGGCGTCCCCACATTCATCGCCCAATTAATGGGTCCACGCGGGAGACGGTTATTAGAAAATGAGCAGTGTGAGCAGGTCCTGTCCTGGATGGCAGAAAGTGCTTCGAGCAACCTATCGTCTACCCGCAGTTCTGCGCCGTCCACTGCTGCCAATCCGAATCCTCTGTCTGCTGCTCCTCCTTCCTCCCAGCCTCCTCAGTCCACTACAATGACACCTGCTCAGGAGCGGGAACACTCCCAGGAACTGTTCTCGGGCCCCTGCTTAGATTGGGCAGCAGCGGTTCCTCTCCCACCAGAGGAGTTTATCGTCACTGATGCCCAACCATTCGAAAGTTCCCGGGGTCCGGGGGAAGAGGCTGGGGACTTCCGCCAACTGTCTCAACAACTTTCTGTGGGTGAGGAGGACGATGACGATCAGACACAGTTGTCTTGCAGTGAGGTAGTAGTAAGGGCAGTAAGTCCCAGGGAGCAGCGCACAGAGGATTCGGAGGAAGAGCAGCAGGACGATGAGGTGACTGACCCCACCTGGTGTGCAACGCTTACTCAGGAGGACAGGTCTTCAGAGGGGGAGTCAAGGGCATCAGCAGGGCAGGTTGCAAGAGGCAGTGCGGTGGCCAGGGGTAGAGGCAGGGCCAGACCGAATAATCCACCAAGTGTTTCCCAAAGCGCCCCCTCGCGCCATGCCACCCTGCGTAGGCCGAGGTGCTCTAAGGTCTGGCAGTTTTTCACAGAGACGCCTGACGACCGACGAACAGTGGTGTGCAACCTTTGTCGCGCAAAGCTCAGCCGGGGAGCCAACACCAACAGCCTCACCACCACCACCATGCGCAGACATATGATGGCCAAGCACCCCGCAAGGTGGGACAAAGGCCGTTCACCGCCTCCGGTTTGCACCCCTGCCTCTCCCCCTGTGCCCCAACCTGCCACTGAGATGCAACCCCCCTCTCAGGACACAGGCACTACCGCCTCATGGCCTGCACCCACACCCTCATCTCCGCTGTCCTCGGCCCCATCCAGCAGTGTAGTTCAGCGCACCGTTCAGCCGTCGCTTGCGCAAGTGTTCGAGCGCAAGCGCAAGTACGCCGCCACGCACCCGCACGCTCAAACGTTAACCGTCCGCATCGCAAAATTCATCAGCCTTGAGATGCTGCCGTATAGGGTTGTGGAAACGGAGTCCTTCAAAAGTATCATGGAGGCGGCGGCCCCGCGCTACTCAGTTCCCAGTCGCCACTACTTTTCCCGATGTGCCGTCCCAGCCCTGCACGACCACGTCTCCCGCAACATTGTGCGCGCCCTCACCAACGCGGTTACTGCCACGGTCCACTTAACTACGGACACGTGGACAAGCACAGGCGGGCAGGGCCACTACATCTCCCTGACGGCACATTGGGTGAATTTAGTGGAGGCTGGGACAGAGTCAGAGCCTGGGACCGCTCACGTCCTACCCACCCCCAGAATTGCGGGCCCCAGCTCGGTGCTGGTATCTGCGGAGGTGTATGCTTCCTCCACTAAAGCACCCTCCTCCTCCTCCTCCTCCTCTGTCTCACAATCAAGATGTGTTAGCAGCAGCATGTCGCCAGCAGTCGGTGTCGCGCGGTGTGGCAGCACAGCGGTGGGCAAGCGTCAGCAGGCCGTGCTGAAACTACTCAGCTTAGGCGATAAGAGGCACACGGCCCACGAACTGCTGCAGGGTCTGACACAGCAGACCGACCGCTGGCTTGCGCCGCTGAGCCTCCAACCGGGCATGGTCGTGTGTGACAACGGCCGTAACCTGGTGGCGGCTCTGCAGCTTGGCAGCCTCACGCACGTGCCATGCCTGGCCCACGTCTTTAATTTGGTGGTTCAGCGGTTTCTGAAAAGCTACCCACGCTTGTCAGACCTGCTCGTAAAGGCGCGCCGGCTCTGCGCACATTTCCGCAAGTCCCACACGGACGCTGCCACCCTGCGCACCCTGCAACATCACTTTAAGCTGCCAGTGCACCGACTGCTGTGCGACGTGCCCACACGGTGGAACTCTACGCTCCACATGTTGGCCAGGCTCTATGAACAACGGAGAGCTATAGTCGAATACCAACTCCAACATGGGCGGCGCAGTGGGAGTCAGCCTCCTCAATTCCTTTCAGAAGAGTGGGCCTGGTTGGCAGACATCTGCCATGTCCTTGGTAATTTTGAGGAGTCTACCCAGGTGGTGAGCGGCGATGCTACAATCATTAGCGTCACCATTCCTCTGCTATGCATCTTGAGAAATTCCCTGCAAACCATAAAGGCAGCTGCTTTGCGCTCGGAAACGGGGGCGGGGGAAGACAGTATGCCGCTGGATAGTCAGGGCACCCTCCTGTCTATTTCTCAGCGCGTACAGGAGGAGGAGGAGGAGCATGAGGAGGATGAGGAGGAGGGGGAAGAGACAGCTTGGCCCGCTGCTGACGGTACACCGGCTGATTGCCTGTCATCCTTTCAGCGTGTATGGCCTGAGGAGGAGGAGGAGGAGGAGGAGGATCCTGAAAGTGATCTTCCTAGTGAAGACAGCCATGTGTTGCGTACAGGTACCCTGGCACACATGGCTGACTTCATGTTAGGATGCCTTTCTCGTGACCCTCGCGTTGCACGCATTCTGGCCACGACGGATTACTGGGTGTACACACTGCTCGATCCACGGTATAAGGAGAACCTGCCCACTCTGATTCCCGAAGAGGAAAGGGGTTCGAGAGTGTTGCTATACCACAGGACCCTTGCGGACAAGCTGATGGTAAAATTCCCAGCCGACAGCGCTAGTGGCAGAAGGCGCAGTTCCGAGGGCCATGTTGCAGGGGATGTGCGTAGATCGAGCAGCATGTACATCCCAGGCAGTGCAACAGTCTTTAAGGGCCTGGCCAGCTTTATGGCTCCCCACCAAGACTGTGTCACCGCTCCCCAGTCACGGCTGAGTCGGCGGGAGCACTGCAAAAGGATGGTGAGGGAGTACGTAGCGGATCGCACGACCATCCTTGGTGACGCCTCTGCCCCCTACAACTACTGGGTGTCGAAGCTGGACACGTGGCCTGAACTAGCCCTGTATGCCCTTGAGGTGCTTGCTTGTCCTGCGGCTAGCGTGTTGTCGGAGAGGGTGTTTAGTGCGGCTGGGGGAATCATCACAGATAAGCGTAGCCGCTTGTCAACCGACAGTGCCGACAGGCTAACACTCATCAAGATGAACAAAGGCTGGATTTCCCCAGACTTCTGTTCTCCACCAGCGGACAGCAGCGATACGTAAGCAATACGTAGGCTGCACCCGCGGATGGAAGCTACGTTCTCTCTCACCATCCAAAACGGGGACATTTCTGCTTCATCAATCTGTGTCTAATATTCCTCCTCCTCCTCCTCCTGCTCCACCTCCTGAAACCTCACGTAATCACGCTGAACGGGCAATTTTTCTTAGGGCCACAAGGCTCACTCAAATAATTTTTCAGAACAATTTTTATAAGTTTCAATGCGCTTAAAAGCATTGGAACTTTAACTTGAACCAATTTTTCGTTACACTGGGCTGCCTCCAGGCCTAGTTACCACTTAAGCCACATTAACCAAAGCGATTAATGGGTTTCACCTGCCCTCTTGGCTGGCCATGGCCAATTTTTGGGATGTACATTAGTACTGTTGATACAGCAATTTGTGTGGGCCCTCGCCTACAGTGTAATCAAATTAATTTTTAGCCCACCTGCATTACAGCTGACGTTACCTCAGCTGTGTTGGGCAATGCAATGGGATATTTTTGTGTACCGCCGGTGGGTTCCAGGGAGCCACCCATGCTGTAGGTGCACACTGAGTTTTTAATACATCTGTACACTTCTAAAGAACCCGTCTGACCGGGGCATGCAGTGTGGGCCGAAGCCCACCTGTATTACGCACGACATTACTACCTCAGCTGTGTTGGGCAATGCAATGGGATATTTCTATGTACCGCCGGTGGCTTCCTGGCACCCACCCAGGCAGTGGGTCCACAGGGAGTTAAACCTACATGTGTCCACTTGTAAAGAATCCCAGTCTGACTGGGGCATGCAGTGTGGGCCGAAGCACACCTGTATTACGCACGACATTACTACCTCAGCTGTGTTGGGCAATGCAATGGGATATTTCTATGTACCGCCGGTGGCTTCCTGGCACCCACCCAGGCAGTGGGTCCACAGGGAGTTAAACCTACATGTGTCCACTTGTAAAGAATCCCAGTCTGACTGGGGCATGCAGTGTGGGCCGAAGCCCACCTGTATTACGCACGACATTACTACCTCAGCTGTGTTGGGCAATGCAATGGGATATTTTTGTGTACCGCCGGTGGGTTCCAGGGAGCCACCCATGCTGTGGGTCGACAGGGACTTCACAATAGGGAGTTGTACCTGCCTGTGTCTATGAATTAAAAAGCCCGGTCTGACTGGGGCATGCAGACACCTTGACAGAATGAATAGTGTGTGGCACATAGGTTCCCCATTGCTATGCCCACGTGTGCAGCTCCAGATGGCGGTGGCACAGGATTCTATTTCTCATTGCTTCTGTACAGCATTGTGGGCTATCGCTCCGCCACTTTTAAAGAGGGTCGCTGCCTAGCCGTGCCAACCTCTGCAGTGTATGCCTGCGGTCCCTCGTCATGGCAGACGCAATTCTAAATAGACATGAGCGTGGTGTGGCATGAGGGCAGCTGAAGGCTGCGCAGGGACACTTTGGTGTGCGCTGTGGGGGGGAGGGGGTGCGGTTGGGCAGCATGTAACTCAGGAGAAGTGGCAGTGGAGTGTCATGCAGGCAGTGATTGTGCTTTGTTGGAGGTAGTGTGGTGCTTAGCAAAGGTATGCCATGCTAATGAGCGCTTTTCAGAAGTAAAAGTTGTTGGGAGGGGGGGGGGGCCCACTCTTGCCGCTATTGTGGCTTAATAGTGGGACCTGTGAACTTAGGATGCAGCCCAACATGTAGCCCCTCGCCTGCCCTATCCGTCACTGTGTCATTCCCATCACTTTCCTGAATTGCCCAGATTTTCACACATGAAAACCTTAGCGAGCATCGGCAAAATACAAAAATGTTCTGGTCGCCCATTGACTTCAATGGGGTTCGTTGTTCGAAACGAACCCTCGAGCATCACGGGAAGTTCGTTACGAATAACGAACACCCGAACATTTTGGTGTTCGCTCATCTCTACTGCAAACATTGATATTCTACTGCACTATCTTTTTACAAGGTCACAAGTAACCCCTCCAGTACTGCCCCTGTGGTACCCCACTAGTAATGGTGACCCCTCCAATACCGCCCCCTGTGGTACCCCACTAGTACAGGGACCCAATCTGAGTATGTAACATTTATAAACACCTTCTGCTTTCTATCACTGAGCCAGTTACTTACCCACACATTCCTGCCCTGACCAAGCATTCTCATTTTATATACCAAACTTTTATGCGGCACAGTATCAAACGACTTGAAAAAGTCTAGATACACAAGATCCAATAACTCCATGGTCCAGTCTAGAACTTACCTCCTCATACAAGGTGATCAGATTGGTTTGACAGGAGCGACCTCTCATAAACCCATGTTGATACAGAGTTATACAGCAATTTTGTGGAGGTCCTCCAGAACAGCATCTCTTATGAATCCTTTAAAAGATTTTAATCACAATAGAAGTAAGACTTACCAGCTTGTAGTTTTTAGGTTCACTTTTTGAACCCTTTTGAATATTGGAACCACATTGGCAATGCACTAATCCAGTGGAACAGACCTCGTCACTGTAGAGTTCTTAAACAAAACAAACAATGGTCTGTCTATCACATTACTTATTCACATTGGAACCCGGGGGTGTATGCCATTAGGACCTGCCGATTTGTCTAATTTAATTTTTTGAAGACGGCTCTGCACTCATTCTTGGGTTAGACTGGTGACATTTAGTGAAGAGTTTACATTATCACTCTGCATCTCATCTGACATTTCATTTTCCTCTGTGAATACACTAGAGAGAAAACTATTTAATAGATTTTCTTTCTACTCATCACCCTCTACAATTTCTCCTATATTATTTATTAAAGCGCCAACACTTTCAGTAATCATCTTTTTACTATTTATAAAGTTGAAGAATAGTTTAGGATTAGTTTTACTAAAAATGCTTTATTTTGTTGTTTATTGCCCCCCTTTACATCTTTCTTGAGCCACAATTGTTTTTTTTCCTATTCCTAACCCTTTTACTCCTGTAAGGTATGAATTGCCCACAGTAAGTAATTAGGGTGTTTTTAAACATTTCCCACTTATTGTTTGTACTCTTATTTCTGAGGACCTTGTCCCAGTCAGTAAGGTTGAGGGCATTACTCATCTGATTGAACTTGGCCTTCCTGAAGTTTAGTATTTTTGTAGCTCCTCTATAAAACTCTTTCTTGAAGGACAAGTTGAATTATATTATAGTCATTATTTCCCAGGTATTATGTTGTCAGGTCCGTGGGTTAATATTAAGTTCAAAATGGTCATCCCTCTAGTTAGGTCCTGTATAAGTTGGTTAAGGTAATTATCTTTAGTAATTGACAGAAATGTGTTACCTTTATGAGATCCACACATTTCAGCTACCCAGTTTATATCCGGATAGTTAAAGTCTCCCATAATAATTACCTCCTTATGATTTGTCGCTTCATCTATTTGCCTCAGTAATAGATTTTCAGTGACTTCTGTTATACTTGGTGGCCTATGAGGATTTTATTATAGTTCTCAAAGACACTATATATACACCTCTATATATATAAAACCAACACACCATATGAAATACTGATCCAAAAAAGCCTTATTATTTAATAAAAAATCAAAAGCAGGTACAGAACACTCAAAGATATGCTCATTCCCAAAAATGCACAATGAAGCAGTGTAAAGTAAATATGTTATATCACTGATAAACAAGAAAAGTGCAAGTGATTATCGTCCAAAACGAGAAAAGGTATTGTACACTGAAAAAGAGCTATATCGAATAAAAAAAGGCAATGCTTTTACGGACCAAAATTGCCCATACAAGTCTATGTTAAAAATGAGCAGTAAATACACATGCAAAGCATACACATAGCATATTTACACCAGAAGGGAGCAGAAATCCTTCACGTGCACAAAAAAAACACAAGGACCAAAATATACAATAAATACAAGCTATTTCAGTCTGTGAAAACGCTGCATATTTCTTGAACCAAAAATGCTTACGCCCGTGTGAGTAAGCCATAAGACTTCAATAAGTAAACCAAATGAATACGGCCAATAGAGATAAAGCAAAATCACTTGTACACAATAATACAAATATGCAATCCAGTAAACTTGTAGGGGGAACACAATGCTCTAGACACATGCACATGCCAGTGCATATAACTGTGGAACGTATGGGCTTGCAGTCAATCAATACCCAGGTTACGGCTGTATATGCAATAAGTAGCTTGTTATGATGGAATGTACATACACAAGCATGCGAGAGGGAGCCAGGAAGAGAAAGCACAAATGGAACAATCAAACGCCGCTGAGGAAATTTTTATATATATATCTCAAGTGTATTAACATTCAACGTTAAATAACACCCACTGCTCTGTCTTGGCTCACAGTCTCATACCCCCGATGAAGCCACAACAAAAACGTGCAACGGGACACAGCCATACCCAGGTTTGTATAGCACTGCATTTTTTATCTATATAGCTCTCTTTCAGTACATGGCCCCTTTCTTGCCTTGGATGATATGCACTTGCACTTTACATAGTTTCAGTGATGTGACTTATTTACTGCACGCTGATTAATTGATCATAATTTTTTTTTTTATATGGCCATGTGTCACAAGTCACCAACCGTGTCAGATCAAGACCATGTGGCCTCACGGCGTCAGCCCTGCCCCCCCCCCCACATGAGCCACATACCAGCACACGCTTAGTGTCATTTCAGCATTGGATGGCGATATGAGCACTTCTCTGCTGGTGTGGATATGGATTGGTTCAGCTGGAAGATGTGTGTTCAGTTGGCCAATTAGTGACTGTTTGTACACATTTATTTTGGCTCCTCCTAATGGAGAACGCTGGTTATATTTCTAGGCAGAAGGTGCTTCTGGTCTCATCTGTGGCTCCTGACCTGATTCTACTGTCAGATAAGTATGTTAAGTGTTTAAGATACTAGGGGTATTATAATATCTTTTTTTCTTAAAGTTATATCAGTATTAATAAATTATCTGGGTCTTATTGTGTTGTTTTACATCTATATATCATGTCATATATTTTAGCAAACATTATTCCTCTTATCAACCAGGGAGAGTCAAGCTCACCCCGGGATCCTGATATGGGGTTGCCCTTATCAGGACGAGTGCTACGTTTTTAGGTAGGATCTTATCACTTTAAAAGGTTAAAATTTTGCCATTCCCCACTTTTGGCTTAGTTACAAATCTCTTGTGTACTCCACGTTAGCAGAGTTTGTATATTTGTAATTTAGGACATAATAGTTTTAAATTTTGTATTAAATACAAAATCTGTTTTGGATCAGTATTTCACAAAGTGTGCACATTAAGGGGGTTGCAAGAAATTGATGTCCAAATTTCTTTGATGGGAACCCTTAAAAAGTTGCTGATTGGTGTAAAGGTTGTAAAAAAATTAGATTGTCAAAGCGAAAAGCAACTTTCAAAAAAATGTAAAAATTTGCTATAAACATGATAAAATTATTTTTTAACCATGCTTTTGTTGTTCGTTGAATTCTTAGCATTCAAACACATTAAACTAATGTTTCAAATAGAAGTTTTTTAAATGTATATTTTTAAAAATATTGTATTTTTTGTTTTCCAGAGCTGTAAGTAATAATGGATTCCGAACCTTCGAGTTCATCCTCGACAGTGGTGTAAAAACAAGATTTTTATGATTGGATATATGTCCCATCAAATTACTGGCAGTAAGCTGCCCTCCAATGGTCAAGTTTTACGCAGTGTGTTTTACAATAAACAAATTAAACTAGAAATCAGAGATGCTGCAAGGCTCACAATCCAGGAAGTTCTTTTTTTGGCAGAAAGTAAAGATACCTACCAAAGTAATTGTGTCACGTTTAGGGCTCAGTCAGACGAGTGAATTTTTCACGCATGTATAGGCACGTTTTCAAAACGAATCTATTAGCCAATGCTTTCCAATGAAAGCGGTCACATGTCCGTTTTTTAGAAGCGGAAAAAAATTGCATCTGCAAAAGATAGGACATGTGAGTTCAAATGGACCCGGGCAGACAATTTTTTCTACACGCGATGTGCAATTTTTTTCCTGCACCTATAATACCTGAAAAATGTTCTCGTCTGACTGAGGCCTTATGGTGAATTTTTTAATTTTTTGGAAAAAGTCGATTTTTTGGGTCTGGCCCACGAAAAAAGGCAAATATCTTCCGATCCGTACGTTATGCAAGTGAAAATTGAGGTCAGGAAAATTCTCTACAAAACTAAAAAAAAATAACATGCTCCTAGGATAAACTGGTTAAATTTTATAGAGGAAAAACACAGATTTTTTTTTTAAATAGCTGTTTTAGAATACTTTAAGGTTGATGAGGCAGATCTTAACGTTATCTGATCGAGCAGAAACTTTGACAATCACATTTTTATACCAATTGGCAACTTTTAAGGGATTTCCTTAGAAGATACAATAAAAAAATGTTCCCCCTATGTCTTGCGCATGTCTTATATGTAGGTGTATATATTTAAGGAAGCAATGAAAAAGAAAGCTAGCACAATTTCCTTCAATGCTTGACCAAACGGTCGTTACCAATTCAGAATTCATCACATAGTTTTTGTTCATAGGTTACATTAACATTCTGCTCAAATGAGGCAGACCTGAGCCCCATGGTATGACTGTGTCCCCCTGTTAGAGAGTGCTGGATTGATCCGTTAGCTCTTAAAATCCAGTTACACGTATTCTAGAGGACAATACTGGGGTTCACACTCCATCACTGCATATTTTTAGAAAACTCCTAGGAAAGTGAGGCTAGGTCTTTAGAAAATGGATTTCTCAATGCAATCTGACTAGTGTAGATTGGCTCAATTTGATCAATCAAATCTGTACATTTGAGACCAAG
Organism: Eleutherodactylus coqui; assembly: GCF_035609145.1. Classification (NCBI taxonomy): domain Eukaryota; kingdom Metazoa; phylum Chordata; class Amphibia; order Anura; family Eleutherodactylidae; genus Eleutherodactylus; species Eleutherodactylus coqui. The sequence goes on from NC_089840.1 coordinate 171,734,945, forward strand.
TTATTTACTAGTTTCCATTCTAATGTTGATTATTTGTGGACCAGATGACTTACGTGATCTATTTTTTTTCTCTTACTGTTTTTTCTTTCTCTCTGAAGTGGATGTGTTGGGGTTAATGTAGCTGTCCCTGAATTGTAAAGGCCCATTTACAAGCAACAATTATCACTCAAAAGCCATCGTTTGAGCCACAATCATTGTGTATAAATGCTCCCATCTTTTACTATTCGGCTGAATGATGATATTTAGGTGAGCATTAAAAATCCATAGTTCAGTCAGAGAGAAGATAGCACAGACTGCATGCTATGTTTGCTGTCCATAGTGCTGTATTCTCCATGGAAGCGCTGATTATATTGTATTCAGCTTGAAGCCCCGTGGCAGAACAAAGGAGCTGAATGCAGAGAACAGTCCACCTACTGTTATCTGCATACAGGCCTTGGAGGCTCATTTACATGTAAATGAAGGTGATAAGCTGCTAATGTTTATTGCTGTACATTAGCAATTTATGCAAAACATTCGCTCAAAACCTATCATTTGAACTAATATCTTTGTGTGTGAATGGGACTTTAGTAATTTATTTGTATTTATTTATTTTACACATTTAGGGCTTTTACCCCTAGCGTTTTTTTTAATGCTGCAATATCGCAGCGTTTTTTTTACTGCAAATGTCAATGGGACTTTCTAATGTTAAAATGGCATTGCACAAAAATCGCAGAAGCTCAAACTTGCGATTTTTGTGAGATGCAATTTTAACATTAGAAAGTCCCATTGACATTTGCAGTAAAAAAAAACGCAGCAATATCACAGCATAAACAAAACACTAGTGGGTAAACGCCCTTATATCATGCATACTTATTTCACAGCACTGTACATCACTTGATGTCCTCATTGGGGCTTACAGTCTAAGTTTACCTATTAGTATGTTTTTGGAGTGTGGGTGGAACCAGGAGTACCCAGAGGAAACCCACTCAAATATGGGGAGAACATACACACTCCATGCAGATGTTGTCCTTGGTGGGATTTGAACACAGGACCCCAGTGCTGCAAAGCAACAGTGCTAACCCCTGAGCCATAATCATTTTTTTTCATATAAATTATTGAAAATAAAAGGATGTAAACTACAAAAAAAAAATCTTTATTGTTGAAATGGCACAACAAGTGTATATCCTATTTTAATTGTATTGCATACTATGCAGTTATCACTGGGTGGTGGCCCTTGGAATAATTTCCTTTGGTGGACCCAAGGTTCAGCACTGAGCACATATATTGTAAATTGTCCACTATCAAATAATATGAAACAATATCAGTGCTTTTTTCCCCATGTTTTTAAAGTGTTAACAAGCACTTAAGGTTATATCAATGAACTACCATGCACTGTATATATACATATTTCATAGTCTAATAAGAGCATGCATTCTCATAAGCACACATATTTAATGCATGCACAGCCAACAAATTGCTGCCCTGTACAAAAATACGTGATGACTTAAGACTCTACTTGAAGGCTAGCCCTGAAAGTCTTATTTCCACAAGCTGTAGGCTGCATTTTGCAGCTTTTCAAACATCATAGAGGACTGTGTGTGAAGTTATAATGTTTTTGATGGGACAAATTGGCAAGCCACATTATTAGCTGGGTTACATCAAAGCACATTAATCTTTTGTTCCATTGCAAGTCCAAGTCCACATTAGTGCTTTCACCCAGTCATTATTAAGGCTTTAGCCCAGGGGTGTAATAAATGTTTTATGACATGCAAACCAAGGTAATGGAATGCAAATTCCACAATATATAACCATACATTTATTTTCTCACACAGGAAATCGGGATGGATTTTACCCAGGGAAATCTGCAGCATACTAACATAAAACTATACACAGAAGTCAACAAGTTTGTAATTTCAGAGAATACAGAGAACAGTATGTAACCAAACAAACTTCATTCAGAGAGGGTTTCTAGCGTTCACTGACGCAGTTATGTATTTTGTGCTCCTGGATGTAGCTAGGCTTTCCTATATAGTTTTTTTCCTCCTCTGGATCAACACTAGGGGGTAATAGGCTAAACTGGATGGACATGTGTCTTTTTTCGGCCTAATCTACTATGTTACTATGTTCACTCAGGGCAAAGATTTATGTTGACGCCCGCCTCTATATTGAGCTTAAAGGGAACTTGTCAGGTCCCTAATGGTACCCTGTCTATAGTGTCTGCAGTGTTGTGACAGTCTTGCTGATTTCAGTGGTCTGTCACTTACCCAAGGTACGCACTTGCATCGGACAGAATACACATACCAGTCTGTGTGCTGCCCAAAATACATGGACATGGCACATCCACATACATTGGCATGTCCTATATCTCATCTGTGAAACAGACAGAAATATGCCTTGAGTTTTTCTGTGGACCATGGGTATAGCCTCATAGGCTACAATGGGCCACGTACTATCTGTGGAATTACACGTACAGCACACAGCCCAAAAATATGTTAGTGAGTTTTCGAAAACGTACCTTTCAAATGTATAGCAAGCTGCAGAAGTGAGTCTGCTGCAGCTCATTAATATTCACATATTCACTGCTCTCCCCGCCTCCCTGCCACTGATTGACAGGTCTCTCTGTATTACTGTGCATATGGGGAGATTTGCCAATCATCCACAGGGAAGGCAGGGTGAGCAGTGAATATATGAATATTAATGAGCACATCGGACTGTTCTATGCAGCTCCCTGCAAACCTGGAAATGTAAGTTTTCAAAAACTTCTGAAGTGATCAGTATAAGTGACAGACCAAGAAAATCGGTGTGTCTGTCACTATACTAATCTCAGTATTGCAGCCTGAGATTAGGAACCTCACAGGTTCTCTTTAACTCCATTTGCTGATGTACCACCATTTAACAGAACCTTAAATTATTAATTTTAATAATTACAATTAATGTAACTTTAACACGGTTCTATTTGACATGAAAAACAATAGAAAAGGCCTGTATATATCATACAATACACATAAAATAGCAATTTTATCTGGCTCTGGTTCATCCCTTTATGTAAAGGGATTAAAAATGGTTACATTTTTTTATTTATTACTATGGCACTACTAAGTGCAGGTACTGAAATGGCTACTAGGGGGGCAATTAATAGACTTTTTAGGCAGTCAGTGGGGCATAGAAAGAGTTTATTTTGCTTTGGAGCTGACTAAATAGGCCAATTATGAGACACTTGAGAGGACTAAATAAGATCTGGCTGAGCCCTTCCCAAAAGGGCTCCAGACTAGGGAAACAGACAGGCACTGGTAAGGTCTGCAGAAGCCAACGCATCCAGGTAAAGGTAAGGATGCATCTTGCAATGAGAGAGGTTTTTGGATTGTAGGCCTTGACGCAGGTTTCGAGAGGGAGGGCTAAATGTATTAGTGGCTGGATGGCCCAGCGTTTATTTTGGTGTTGCACTGTGTTACTGTTAAGATCCGATAGCCAAAAAGGAGAATGTAGGCAATGGATAAAGTTAAAACATAACTTTTACTTATAACAATTGAAAAATGGTGCCAATAGAAAAACATAACGTCAAATGCCATGTGTCCACAAGCTAGATCAACAGTAAACAATTGTCCCACCAGTGGAAAAAGAAATGGAATGACATATCAAAGAACAATATGGGAAAGGAAGTGAAAGGCCGGGTAAAAATATTCAGCTAATTAATACATTTAAGAATCTTGCTATTAGAAGTGGAAGGAAAGAACAAAAGACAAAAAATTCACAAAAAAATAAGAGGAGCAAGAGACACTGATCACAAACTAAAATGTTTTTACACATATGCACAGAGCATGGGAAACAAACGAGGAGAATTGGAGCTCCTAACACAAGAAGAGAAATATGATGTCATAGGCATCACAGAAACTTGGTGGAATGATACACATGATTAGGATACAAGGCTTGAAGGATACAACTTATACATAAGAAACAGACCTAAGAAAAGAGGGGTGGAGGTATTGTGTTGCATGTTAAGAAAACATTCTTCTCCACAGAGATTCAAGCTTCAGAGCATGTTAGTTCTGTAGAAACTATTTGGGGAAGAATACAAGGAGAGAACAACAGAAAGGACACCATTGTAGGCATTTACTATAGGCCGCCTGGACAAGCAGAAGATATTGATGAACTCTTTCTACATCAGATGGCCAAGCTCTCAAAAAAGCATGAAATAGTGATTATGGGAGATTTTAACTATCCAAACATTTGTTGGGAATCCCTCTCATTTAAAAGTAATGGATCCAACAAATTCTTAGTCACTATTGCTGACAACTTTATCTTCCAAAGGGTAGAAGAGAAAACAAGGGATCTGCTATCTTGTACCTAATTCTTACTAACAGGGAGAAAATGGTTGAGGAAGTAAGAGTGGCTAGGACTTTAGGAGGCAGTGATCATGCTATACTTGAATTTTGGATAAAAAGGGGTGAAAGACCTGAGAGAACTCAAACCTCAAGGTTGGATTTCAGAAAGGCAGATTTTAATGAACTCAGAAAAAGGGTAGGAAGAATCCAGTGGCTGGATGTTCTTAAGAACAGAAATGTCCACGAAGGTTGGGAAATATAGCTAAATGAGATTCTCAAAGCACAAATGTTAACAATCCCTAAAAGAAGGAAGAATGGGAAGCATTTAAAGAGACCAGGATCGATGAACACAGAACTGGCACACATGCTAAAAATGAAGAAAAATATGTTTATGAAATAGAAAGAGGGGAGAATATCTAAAGAAGACTATAATGCAGTCTTTAGAAACTGTAGGGCAAGTGTCAGAAAAGCTAAAGCTAATAATAAATTGATGCTTGCAACAGAGGCCAAAAGCAATAAAAAAGGATTTGGGAGTATGTCAAAAGCAAAAGAAAACTCAAAGATGCTATTGGATGCTTACAAGATGAAAATGGTGAATTGGTTAAGAATGATGTTGAGAAGGATGAACTTTTAAATTACTATTTTGTATCTGTTTTCTCTCAGAAAGTGGATGGAACATCAACTGATCTTTCCTGTGCTATTTGGGGAATAAAAGAATGCAGGCTATCTATAAGCAGAGAGATGGTGAGGGAATACTTAGTTAACTTTAATGATTTCAAGTTTCAAGGTCAAGATGAATTACATCTTACGATACTAAAGGAAGCAGCAGAGGTAATTGCTGAACCACTCGCCATGATCCTTGAAGATTCCTGGAGAACAGCAGAAGTCCCAGAAGATTGGAAAGAGGCAGATGTTGTACCTATCTTCAAAAAAGGGAAGAAGGTGGATCCAGGAAACTGCAGGCCTGTGAGCCTGACTTCTATACCAGGAAAGATCTTTGAACAAATTATTAAACAGCATATATGCAAGTACTTGGATAAAAATGGAGTAATTAGCCAGAGCCAGCAAGGGTTTGAAACAAACAAGTCATGCCAGACGAATCTAATTTCCTTCTATAATAGAAACACCGACTGGGTTAATCAGGGAAATGCAGTGGATATGGTATATCTTGACTTTAGTAAAGCATTTGACAAAGTATCTTATACCATACTTATTGAAAAAAATGACCAAATATGGGATTGACAAGGCAACTGGTGGATTCACAACTGGCTGAGTGATCGTACTCAAAAAATGGTCATAAATGGCTGCACATCCAATTCGAAGAATGCATCAAGTGGGTACCACAAGGCTCTGTCCTAGGCCCAGTGTTGTTCAACATTTTTATAAATGATCTGGAAGAGGGAATTGATGGGAAACTGATCAAATTTGCTGATGACACAAAGCTAGGAGGGATAGCTAACACTAGGGAAGAGAAAGAGAGTATTCAAAAAGATCTAGAAAAGCTTGAACAGTGGGTGGCGACTAACAGAAGGGTATTTAACAAGGAGAAATGCAAAATCCTACATCTGGGCAAGAAAAATGAAAAAAGCCCTTACAGAATGGGAGAAATTGGCTTAAAGGGGTTGTCTCGCGAAATCAAGTGGGGTTATACACTTCTGTATGGCCATATTAATGCACTTTGTAATATACATCGTGCATTAAATATGAGCCATACAGAAGTTATTCACTTACCTGCTCTGTTGCTAGCGTCCTCGTCGCCATGGTTCCGTCTAATTTCGGGGTCTTCTTGCTTCTTTAGACGCGCTTGCGCTGTGCGGTCTTCTCCCTTCGGCTCTGCTCGGCAGCATCAGCGTTTTGGCCCCGCCCCTTGTACGCATCATCGCGTAGCTCCGCCCCCGTTACGTGCCGATTCCAGCCAATCAGGAGGCTGGAACCGGCACACGTCATGGGGCGGAGCTACGCGATGACGCGTACAAGAGGCGGAGCCAAAACGCCGATGCTGCCGAGCAGAGCCGAAGGGAGAAGACCGCACAGCGCAAGCGCGTCTAAAGAAGCAAGAAGACCCCGAAATTAGACGGAACCATGGCGACGAGGACGCTAGCAACGGAGCAGGTAAGTGAATAACTTCTGTATGGCTCATATTTAATGCACGATGTACATTACAAAGTGCATTAATATGGCCATACAGAAGTGTATAACCCCACTTGATTTTGCGAGACAACCCCTTTGAGCAGCAGCACATGTGAAAAAGACTTGGGTATACTAATAGATCATAGACTGAACATGAGTCAATAATGTGATGCAGCAGCCTAAAAGGCAAACACAATTCTGGGATATATTAATAGAAGTTATCCCCCTCTACTCTTTCTTAGTCAGACCTCATCTAGAATACTGTATCCACTTCTGGGCACCCCACTTTAAAAAAGACATAGACAAACTGGAGCAAGTTCAGAGAAGAGTTACCAAGATGGTGAGCGGTCTGCAAATCATGTCCTATGAGGAACGGTTAAAGGATCTGGGAATGTTTAGCTTGCATAAAAGAAGGCTGAGAGGAGACTTAATAGCTGTCTACAAATATCTGAAGGGCTGTCACAGTGCAGAGGTATCAGCCCTATTCTTATTTGCACAAGGAATGACTGGAAGCAATGGGATGAAACTGAAAGGGAGGAGACACAAATTAGATATTAGAAAAAAACTTTCTGACAGCGAGGGTGATCAATGAGTGGAACAGGTTACCATGGGAGGTGGCGAGTTCTCCTTCAATGGAAGCGTTCAAACAAAGACTGGACAAATATCTATCTGGAATGATTTAGTGAATCCTGCACTGAGCAGGGGGTTGGACCAGATGACCCTGGAGGTCCCTTCCAACTCTACCATTCTATGACTCTATGGTATTACCATTTCCTGTAGTTTTCCAGTTATAATAGTAACTATTCAGCCGAAGTTGCCCATAGCAACAAATAGTCTTCTATGGCCATGCAATGGGAAGGAGAAAGACTGTACTACTTGTACTGTAATGATCTGGTTCAGGGTTAGAGTTCTTTGTTTTAACTGGTGCGGATCGGTAGCATGGTTAGGGAAAGCCAGAGGTCGGTACAAAGGTAGTGGGTCCACATTATTTTTCTTGGTCCCAATGTGTTTTGTCCTATTACAGACTCATCAGGGGACCTAACAATGGCCAATTGCCTTATACTGAACAAAAAGATTCAGAGACAACAAGGGAAACAGGTAAAGTTCTAGTGGCTAATGTAACCAGCTATAGTCAAATGGAAAGATGTAACTAGAGTCTTGAACAATACTTACAGTGTTTTGTTTCTGACAATCAGGAAGAATGGGCAGGGTATTTGCCTTTAGCAGAGTTTGCACTGAACAATAAGTCTCTGAAATCTGCTGGCACCCCTCCTTTTTTTCTGTAATTATGGATTCCATCCATGTGGTTTCTTTTTTAAATTTGTCTCTGAGATACCTTGTGAGAATGAATTTTCGCCCCATATTGAGATGATTTGGGAAGAAGTTCAGAAAAATCTTATGAAATCAGTGAGAGATTACGAGAGGGTGGCAGACAGAAATCGGTTGGAGGATGTTACTTACTTACCTGGCTCCGCATTTTTTGGTCTATACAAAAGCAAAGAGTTATTTAAACCTGCGCTTTCAGGTTAGAGATCCCTAGTTCTTTTAAGATTGCTTATGTCTTTCACAAATCTTTAATCAAGAAGTATGGTAATCCTAGGAATGGGGAATCTCCCCCTCCTTCAGTTGTTGTGGATAGGAGTCTTCAGTTTGAGGTCACCCAAATAATTGATTCACTGCGTTTTAGGAACTCTTTGCAATATTTTGTACATTGGCAGGGGTGCAGTCCTGAAGAGAGTACTTGGGTTCCAGCCATGGATGTCAATGTTAACCGTCTTATTAAGAGTTTCCACTGGCTTAATCTGTCTAAGCTGTGACGACAACAAACACAGGGACATACAAACACTAAGGCAAGTCAGATGATCCGGGTCGGCAACAGTAGGGTACGCGGTACAAAAGGGTCAGCCGATAGTCGGGTCCAGAAGGCAGAGAGTCAAAAACCAGGAGTCAAACAGGCGTCAAGCAAAGAAAATGCAGGTACAGCTGGAAGACCAAACTAGCACTGGCAAGGATCAGCACACAGACAGGTTTAAATGCTGTCAGAGCTCACGCCGCAGCAGCTGATTGGGGCGGGGGTCTGACAGCAACAGAATATCACACAGGCAGAACTGGGGAACAGCCCCCAGCCCTGCAAGATAGGCGAAGCTCAGGATGCGATGGCTCCCAAGACGCGGCGCTGGGTGGCGCCCGTAGCGTCCCTAACAGCCCGGCGGCGAGGAGGAGCACGGCGGCCAGGGGAGGTAACCACGACCTTGGCTCCCCTGCGCCGCACGGCAGCCGCTTGTGTGAGAGGACCGGCAGTGAGGGCATGGAGCACCTGCAAGCCGCCGGTCCTGACAAAAAACATAGTTGGAGTATACAGTTAGTCCCCGACTTGCGAACAGGTTCCGTTCCGGGAGCCGGTTCGCAAGTCCGTTTTGTTCGCAAGTCGAACAAATGGTTGTATGGAGGGGATCGCGGGTGGATCCCGCTCCATACAACGTCGGGTGCCGGCTGTTCTTACAGCGGGCACCCGGCGGCAGCAGTTCCGACGAGCCGTGGCGCTTGTCGGAACTGTTAACACTTTAAATACCGCTCTGACAGCAGTATTTAAAGTGTTAACAGTTCTGACGAGCGGCGCGGCTCGTCGGAACTGCTGCCGCCGGGTGCCCGCTGTAAGAAACAGCCGGCACCTGACGTTCAGGGGGCCCGTACAGCGTCCCATGATGAGATCGCGGGACGCTGTGTGGTTGCTAGGCAGCCGGGGACCTCCTGAAAGGCCCCAGGGCTGCCTATGCAGACTGCCCATCAAGCGCACGGCAGCGCACGGCGCACGGCCATAGCATTACATCATACTGTGCAGGACAGATAGTTCGTATCTAGCGAAATTCGTAAGTCGAATGTTCGCAAGTCGGGGACTATCTGTACTTGTATTTCACATATTCATATGCCTAATAAATTTCAACAAAATTTAGATTTTTTTCTCACTGTTCTATCCCTGTTACCCAAACAATTGTACTCAGAATGTTTTCCTGAGTAGAGGTTAGATTAGATCCCTTTGATCAATATTTAGATTGCTCTGTCTCCTTTATTGGGGGGAGCATAAGGGAGTCATATATTGAGATTACCCTAGGTGTTTTCCCTGGCTGGCCAGTCTTTTAGAGTGTGTGTGTGTGTGTGTGTGTGTGTGTGTGGGAAGGGGGTGATAATGTATTCCAGCCCCTGCTCTTACTAGTTGCTGATTATTTATCTCTTGCAGTGGAGTTGTTCTGGTCCACATTTCCTTTGGTGCTGTCATTTTGATTCAGTTAAGTAGCTGATGTACTACTTGTGTATAGGAATTGCTTCTGCCATCGCCCCTGCTGCCTATAGTTGTTACCACCTGTTCTTAGATATTCCCTGTTTCCACCTAGGGTAAGTGCAGATATCCCTTAGGTTCCAGTGTGGGGCTGCCCTTATTGGTCGCTCCACTTTAGGCAGTGTATTTTCCCTCTTCTGGATTTGCCCTTTTTCCTCCTTGTTTATGTGGTAATTTTGGTGTTTTACATAGGATCTACTGGTGTTTATTTGTCCTGTGTGAACATTGCTTTGTGTCCATACTGGGTGTGGTGCGTAAATGCTCAGCATGGATGTAACAGGTTGTTACTAGAGATGAGCGAGCACAAAAATGCTCGGGTGCTCGTTACTCGGGACGAAATTATCGCGATGCTCGAGGGTTTGTTTCGAGTAACGAACCCCATTGAAGTCAATGGGCGACTCGAGCATTTTTGTATATCGCCGATGCTCGCTAAGGTTTCCATTTGTGAAAATCTTGGCAATTCAAGAAAGTGATGGGAACGACACAGCAACGGATAGGGCAGGCGAGGGGCTACCTGTTGGGCTGCATCTCAAGTTCCCAGGTCCCACTATTCAGCCACAATAGCGGCAAGAGTGGGCCCCCCCCCAAGAACTTTTACTTCTGAAAAGCCCTCATTAGCAATGCATACTTTAGCTAAGCACCACACTACCTCCAACAAAGCACAATCACGGCCTGCATGACACTACGCTGCCACTTCTCCTGGGTTACATGCTGCCCCCCCCCCTGCACGACGCAGTGTCCACAGCGCACACCAAAGTGTCCCTGCGCAGCCTTCAGCTGCACTCATGCCACACCACCCTCATGTCTATTTATAAGTGCGTCTGCCATGAGGAGGAACCGCAGGCACACACTGCAGAGGGTTGGCACGGCTAGGCAGCGACCTTCTTTAAAAGGGGCGGGGCGATAGCCCACAATGCTGTACAGAAGCAATGAGAAATATAATCCTGTGCCACCACCATCAGGAGCTGCACACATGGGCATAGCAATGGGGAACCTATGTGCCACACACTATTCATTCTGTCAAGGTGTCTGCATGCCCCAGTCAGACCGCGTTTTTTTATAAATAGTCACAGGCAGGTACAACTCCGCAATGGGAATTCCGTGTGCACCCACAGCATGGGTGGCTCCCTGGAACCCACCGGCTGTACATAAATGTATCCCATTGCAGTGCCCATCACAGCAGAGCTAACGTCAGATTAAATGCAGGTGGGCTTCGGCCCACACTGCATGCCCCAACCTGACCGGGGTTTTTAATTCATAGACACAGGCAGGTACAACTCCCTATTGTGAAGTCCCTGTGGACCGACAGCATGGGTGGGTGCCAGGAAGCCACCGGCGGTACATAAATATATCCCATTGCAGTGCCCATCACAGCTGAGGTAACGTCCGATTAAATGCAGGTGGGCTTCGGCCCACACTGCATGCCCCAGTCAGACTGGGGTTCTTTAGAAGTGGACACATGCAGTTACAACTCCGTGTGGACCGACGGCATGGGTGGGTGCCAGAAAGCCACCGGCGGTACATAAATATATCCCATTGCATTGCCCATCACAGCTGAGGTAATGTCATGTTTAATGCAGGTGGGCTTCGGCCCACACTGTATGCCCCAGTCAGACTGGGGTGCTTTAGAAGTGGACAAATGCAGTTACAACTCCCTGTGGACCCACAGCATGGGTGGCTCCCTGGAACCCACCGGCGGTACATAAATATATCCCATTGCAGTGCCCAGCACAGCTGATGTAACGTCGGAAAAACTGCCCATGCCCAACCAAGAGGGCAGGTGAAACCCATTAATCGCTTTGGTTAATGTGGCTTAATTTGTAACTAGGCCTGGAGGCAGCCCAGTTAAAATAAAAATTGGTTCAGGTGAAAGTTTTAACGCTTTAATGAGCATTGAAACGTATAAAAATTGTTTACAAAAATTATATGACTGAGCCTTGTGGGCCTAAGAAAAATTGCCCGTTCGGCGTGATTACGTCAGGTTTCAGGAGGAGGATGAATATTATACACAGATTGATGAAGCTAAAAGGTCCACGTTTTTGATGGTGATAGAGAACAATGCTTCCATCCGCGGGTGCAGCCTACGTATTGTTTAGGTATCGCTGCTGTCCGCTGGTGGAGAAGAGATGTCTGGGGAAATCCAGGCTTTGTTCATCTTGATGAGTGTAAGCCTGTCGGCACTGTCGGTTGACAGGCGGGTACGCTTATCTGTGATGATTCCCCCAGCCGCACTAAACACCCTCTCTGACAAGACGCTAGCCGCAGGACAAGCAAGCACCTCCAGGGCATACAGTGCGAGTTCAGGCCAGCTTCGACACCCAGTAGTTGTAGGGGGCAGAGGCGTCACGGAGGACGGTCGTGCGATCGGCTATGTACTCCCTCACCATCCTTTTACAGTGCTCCCGCCGACTCAGCCTTGACTGGGGAGCGGTGACACAGTCTTGCTGGGGAGCCAGAAAGCTGTCAAAGGCCTTAGAGAGTGTTCCCCTGCCTGTGCTGTACATGCTGCCTGATCTCTGCGCCTCCCCTGCTACCTGGCCCTCGGAACTGCGCCTTCGGCCACTAGGGCTGTTGGATGGGAATTTTACCATCAGTTTGTCCACCAGGGTCCTGTGGTATAGCATCACTCTCGAACCCCTTTCCTCTTCGGGTATGAGAGTGGAAAGGTTCTCCTTATACCCTGGGTCGAGCAGTGTGTACACCCAGTAATCCGTAGTGGCCAGAATGCGTGTAACGCGAGGGTCACGAGAAAGGCATCCTAACATGAAGTCAGCCATGTGTGCCAGGGTACCTGTACGCAACACATGGCTGTCCTCACTAGGAAGATCACTTTCAGGATCCTCCTCCTCCTCAGGCCATACACGCTGAAAGAATGACAGGCAAGCAGCATGGGTACCCTCAGCAGTGGGCCAAGCTGTCTCTTCCCCCTCCTCCTCATCCTCCTCATGCTCCTCCTCCTCCTCCTCAACACGCAGAGATATAGACAGGAGGGTGCTCTGACTATCCAGCGACATACTGTCTTCCCCCGCCTCTGTTTCCGAGCGCAAAGCGTCTGCCTTTATGCTTTGCAGGGAACTTCTCAAGAGGCATAGCAGAGGAATGGTGATGCTAATGATTGCAGCATCGCCGCTCACCATCTGGGTAGACTCCTCAAAGTTTCCAAGGACCTGGCAGATGTCTGCCAACCAGGCCCACACTTCTGTAAAGAATTGAGGAGGCTGACTCCCACTGCGCCGCCCATGTTGGAGTTGGTATTCCACTATAGCTCTACGCTGCTCATAGAGCCTGGCCAACATGTGGAGCGCAGAGTTCCACCGTGTGGGCACGTCGCACAGCAGTCGGTGCACTGGCAGATGAAACCGATGTTGCAGGGTGCGCAGGGTGGCAGCGTCCGTGTGGGACTTGCGGAAATGTGTGCAGAGCTGGCGCACCTTTCTGAGCAGGTCTGACAAGCGTGGGTAGCTTTTCAGAAAGCGCTGAACCACCAAATTAAAGACGTGGGCCAGGCATGGCACGTGCGTGAGGCTGCCGAGCTGCAGAGCCGCCACCAGGTTACGGCCGTTGTCACACACGACCATGCCCAGTTGGAGGCTCAGCGGCGCAAGCCAGCGGTCGGTCTGCTCTGTCAGACCCTGCAGCAGTTCGTGGGCCGTGTGCCTCTTCTCTCCTAAGCTGAGTAGTTTCAGCACGGCCTGCTGACGCTTGCCCACCGCTGTGCTGTCGTGCCGCGCGACACCGACTGCTGGCGACGTGCTGCTGCTGACACATCTTGATTGCGAGACAGAGGTTGCGTAGGAGAAGGAGGAGGGTGGTTTAGTGGAGGAAGCATACACCGCCGCAGATACCACCACCGAGCTGGGGCCCGCAATTCTGGGGGTGGGTAGGACGTGAGCGGACCCAGGCTCTGACTCTGTCCCAGCCTCCACTAAATTCACCCAATGTGCCGTCAGGGAGATATAGTGGCCCTGCCCGCCTGTGCTTGTCCACGTGTTCGTTGTTAAGTGGACCTTGGCAGTAACCACGTTGGTGAGGGCGCGTACAATGTTGCGGGAGACGTGGTCGTGCAGGGCTGGGACGGCACATCGGGAAAAGTAGTGGCGACTGGGAACTGAGTAGCGCGGGGCCGCCGCCGCCATCATACCTTTGAAAGCCTCCGTTTCCACAACCCTATACGGCAGCATCTCCAGGCTGATAAATTTGGCTATGTGCACGTTTAACGCTTGAGCGTGCGGGTGCGTGGCGGCGTACTTGCGCTTGCGCTCCAACACTTGCGCTAGCGACGGCTGGACGGTGCGCTGAGAGACATTGATGGATGGGGCCGAGCACAGCGGAGGTGAGGGTGTGGGTGCAGGCCAGGAGACGGTAGTGCCTGTGTCCTGAGAGGGGGGTTGGATCTCAGTGGCAGGTTGGGGCACAGGGGGAGAGGCAGCGGTGCTAACCGGAGGTGGTGAACGGCCTTCATCCCACCTTGTGGGGTGCTTGGCCATCATATGTCTGCGCATGCTGGTGGTGGTGAGGCTGGTGGTGGTGGCTCCCCGGCTGATCTTGGCGCGACAAAGGTTGCACACCCCTGTTCGTCGGTCATCTGCACTCTCAGTGAAAAACTGCCAGACCTTTGAGCACCTCGGCCTCTGCAGGGTGGCATGCCGCGAGGGGGCGCTTTGGGAAACAGTTGGTGGATTATTCGGTCTGGCCCTGCCTCTACCCCTGGCCACCACACTGCCTCTTCCAACCTGCCCTGCTGCTGCACTTGCCTCCCCCTCTGAAGACCTGTCCTCAGTAGGCGTAGCAAACCAGGTGGGGGCAGTCAACTTATCGTCCTGCTGCTCTTCCTCCGAATCCTCTGTGCGCTCCTCCCTCGTACTTACTCCAATTACTACTACCTGAGTGATAGACAACTGTGTCTCATCGTCATTGTCCTCCTCACCCACTGAAAGCTCTTGAGACAGTTGCCGGAAGTCCCCAGCCTCATCCCCCGGACCCCGGGAACTTTCCAAAGGTTGGGCATCGGTCGCGACAAACTCCTCCAGTGGGAGAGGATTCGGAACCATTGCTGCCCATTCTGGGCAGGGGCCCGAGAACAGTTCCTGGGAGACTGCCTGCTCCTCAGAATGTGTCATTGTAATGGAGTGAGGAGGCTGGGAGGAAGGAGGAGCAGCAGCCAGAGGATTCAGAGTTGCAGCAGTGGACGGCGCAGAATTCTGGGTGGTTGATAGATTGCTAGATGCACTTTCTGCCATCCACGACAGGACCTGCTCACACTGCTCATTTTCTAATAAAGGTCTACCGCGTGGACCCATTAATTGTGAGATGAATGTGGGGACGCCAAAAACGTGCCTCTCTCCTAATCCCGCTGCAGTCGGCTGCGATACACCTGGATCAGGGGCTCAGCCTGTGCCCACACCCTGACTTGGGCCTCCGCATCCTCGCCCGCGTCCACGTCCTCTAGGCCTACCCCTACCCCTCAGCATGCTGTTTTACCAGTAGTGCAGAAACAGAACGCTGTAATTAAATGTGCCGCTTATTGGCCTGTGGTTGGAGGCTGACTTCCCTTACGGAACGCACAGAAGAGCCAGGAAACAATTTTGCACACGCCTGTAGTGAGACGTAGGTGCGTATGACTGAGCTAGTGGAATTCACAGCGCAGAAGCAGTCAAGTGGCCAAAGCCCAGTAGTAGGCCTTAAGTATTTTGCATCTATTTTTTTAAAGTGCTGAACTGATACAGCAGACAGATACTGTAGGCAGCGTATAATATTATGTATACTGTTTCCCTCTGGCGGGATGACAGCGCTGATGTAACAGAGACAGCAGATCCAGGAAACAATTTTGCGCAAGCCTGCTGTAACGCTTAGCTGCGTATTAATTAGGACTACTACCCCCAGCAGATAGATACTGTAGGCAGCGTATAATATTATGTATACTATTTCCCTCTGGCGGGATGACGGCGATCATGTAACAGAGACAGCAGATCCAGGAAACAATTTTGCGCAAGCCTGCTGTAACGCTTAGCTGCGTATTAATTAGGACTACTACCCCCAGCAGATAGATACTGTAGGCAGCGTATAATATTATGTATACTGTTTCCCTCTGGCGGGATGACGGCGATCATGTAACAGAGACAGCAGATCCAGGAAACAATTTTGCGCAAGCCTGCTGTAACGCTTAGCTGCATATTAATTAGGACTACTACCCCCAGCAGATAGATACTGTAGGCAGCGTATAATATTATGTATACTCTTTTCCCCTGGCGGGATGACGGCGATCATGTAACAGAGACAGCAGATCCAGGAAACAATTTTGCGCAAGCCTGCTGTAACGCTTAGCTGCGTATTAATTAGGACTACTACCCCCAGCAGATAGATACTGTAGGCAGCGTATAATATTATGTATACTCTTTGCCTCTGGCGGGATGATGGCGATCATGTAACAGAGACAGCAGATCCAGGAAACAATTTTGCGCAAGCCTGCTGTAACACTTAGCTGTGTATTAATTAGGACTACTACCCCCAGCAGACACGCAGTAAACTGAAGACGGTCACAGGCAGCCCAAATATAGTATTTTTCCCCAATTTTTTGGAAAAAGCCCTCTGCCTATATAGCCTGAATATCTCTTTCCCTGCCTCACCAGTACTGGCCCTATACTCTGTACAATGACTGCAGACTGCGGACGCAATGCTCTGCACGGCCGATATACAAAAAAAAAAAATTGTGCAACACTGCTAAAAGCAGCCTCAACAGTACTGCACACGGTCAGATGTGGCCCTAAGAAGGACCGTTGGGGTTCTTGAAGCCTAAAATAACTCCTAATGCTCTCCCTATAGCAGCTCCGGCACCAGCAGCACTTTCCCTGATCTCTGTCAGAATGCATCTGTGGCGAGCCGCGGGAGGGGCCGATTTATATACTTGGGTGACACCTGATCTCGCCAGCCACTCACTGCAGGGGGGTGGTATAGGGCTTGAACGTCGCAGGGGGAAGTTGTAATGCCTTCCCTGTCTTTCTATTGGCCAGAAAAGCGCGCTAACGTCTCAGAGATGAAAGTGAAAGTAACTCGAACATCGCGTGGTACTCGCCTCTAGTAACGAGCATGTCGAACACGCTAATACTCGAACGAGTATCAAGCTCGGACGAGTACGTTCGCTCATCTCTAGTTGTTACATGTTGTGGTTTTGTGGTGTCATGGAATATAAAGTGTTAAGCTTCAGAATGCAATAAGTGTATGTTTCTTACCTTGTATTGGACTATTGACCCTCAAATAGAAGACTAAAACCTATGCTTTGTAGTGTCAGGAACTAGGATTTTATGATAAGAAGTCAACAGACAAATTAAATAAGGCTAAGCTATGTTAACAGAGAAGACACACAACTATTGCAGAACTATTGTCTAATGGAACAGCAATATCCTGACTTAGGTAATTTCTATGTTTGAGATGGGCCTTAAGAGCTTTGAGACTATTTGGTAGATGTCAATAAGTCTTGTGATCAATAAGTATTTTCCCCTTTGTAACAGTAAGCTACGTAACACTAATCTTTGTACCAAGCAACATTTGGATACGCCCTCGTCTTTCTGTATAAGAGTTGGCAATGTTCATAATAAAGTAGAATTCATTCTCACTGGAGAAATGTCTTGACATAACATGGAGTGATTTCATGCTATTGGTCGATAATGCTAGCAAAATCTCCTCATCACGGGCTTCCATATCTACCAATTTGGAACCTGGCAACGAGGTCATCAGATCGGTACCGGTGTGGTCCGATAACAGCGGCGATTGGGAAAAGTGGGTCAAGAAAAAAGACAGTAGGAAGCAAAAAATGGAGACTCGCTGAGAAATAGGGGATACAATGCTGAGTAAGAGGACAAGTCCAGAAAGAGCAGTAAAATAATGTAGTTTAATTGCGAACACTAAATATGAACATTTTTAGCAAACGATTAACTTGACACAATAAACAGGTTTTACACAAAATGACAACCAATAATTGTGGTATTCAATATTTAAATCTCTTAATTAACTGGTATATTTCATTTTATCACTAAACAGCTGTTCGCAAAAAACCTCACAGTGTCCACATGTAATATAAGGAACAAGTTTAGAACTAATATTTGAACTCTTGTCTAACTGGATCTTTATCGCGGGAATATAAGCAAGTCCACAATTTAGTCCGTAACTTTGGTTGTCATCCCTGGGAGGTCTGCAGAACACTAAAGATATGGCACTGTGTGATAGAGCTCTATACCGCAAGGATGTGGCCTGGTACCTGTTACCACGGAAATCACAAATCCAGCAATCACTCCCTGTAAGAAGTGGGGCAGCTGCAGTTGCTTGTGTCTTTGGCGTGTACACACTTACTTGCAGATTTCAGCATCTGCCTTGTTCCTGATAGAAAACCTAACAGTCCACCGGTAATAACTTACCTGTGTGGAGACTTGTCTGGTGTTGCAGAGTGTCCTTCTCTCTCACTGTGGAGATAAAGTATAGATAAAGAGAGATCTCTACGTTTGTAAGAGTTCTATTTTTGTTGCATATGGAGCAAAACAATCCGTCAAAGCATGTTCCAATATATATATATATATATTTTTTGTTCCAACAAAGCAAGAAAAAAAACCCAAAACATATAAAGCTCTGACTCATACATCAGGTCTGCATAGTGCAACGAGTTTCAGGGCAGACCCTTTTTTTAAGCGCTAGTCTTCTGGTCTTTGTAGTCTAGTGTCTATAAGTATATAGGTTGCTTGGGAAGTCTATTACTATTGGGGCTACTGTGGGGTTAATATTACTACTGGGGCTAATGAGGGGGTTAATATTGCTACTGAGGGGGTTAATATTACTGGGGCTACTGTGGGGTTAATATTATTACTGGGGCTACTGTGGGGTTAATATTACTACTGGGGCTACTGAAGGGTTAATATTACTACTGCGGCTACTGAGGGGTTCATATTACTGGAGCTACTGTGGGATTAATATTACTACTGGGATAGTGTGGGGTTAATTTTATTACTGGGGCCACTGTGGGGTTAATATTATTACTGGGGCTAATGGGGGTTTTAATAATACTAATGAGGGGCCTAATATAACTACTGAGGCTACTGAGGCGGTTAAATTGACAACTGGGGCTACTCTGGGGGTTAGTATTACTACTGGGGCTACAGTGGTGTTAATATTACTGGGGCTACGTAGGGATTAATATTACTCTGGGGCTATGGAGGGGGTTAATATTATTACTGTGGCTATGGAGAGGGTCAATATTATTTCTGGGGCTACTGTGGGGTTAATATTACTACTTGGGCTACTGAGGGTGCAGCGTCCCGTAGGGTGATCCCAGACACATGGCATTAGCTGAGGAGCTGGGAGGGCAAGATGCTGGCTTGTCACGGCGGCACTTACCACGCTCCCTCTAGGAGGGATGCACGCAGCCAAGGCAAGGGCAGCGCTGGGCCTCTTCCAGACACCCCCGGCATAGGGATGCCCAATAGATGGTGGAACAAGGATTGCGGTTGTTACGGGTAACGCCACCATTCTGACACTCACCGGCATGAACATCGGCGGGGAAATAAATGAGCCACAGACAGTGATATAGTACTCCAGGTCCCCGGGAACGGTCAGGGCCTGGAATAACTTTACTTGAAGGAAACTTCCACAATACACAAGGCACAAATTACAGACTGAGAAAGTGCAGGCAATAGATAAGCTAGAGTACCTCTACATGGCAGGCCCAGACTTCAGGACGCCTGTGTGTGTGACAATTGTAGATGCGTACCTTCACCCAGCAGTCCCAGACTTCAGGACGTTTGGGCGTGAACAGTTGAGAAAAGAAAAGTACCTCTGCACTTGGCCTTGAGAAAGTCTTACTCACTAGTTGCTCACTCTCTCTCTTGGGGGCTCACTCCATAATCATCACAGAAACAAGCACTCCTGGAAACCTCTCCTCCTATTCCATCTTCAACACATGAGAGCTGAAGGTGCCCTCATGTGTCTCAGTGCTTTGCTCTCTTAGCTGGAACTGAAGATGGGACACACGATGGAAGCCCTTTGCCACTCTCAAGCACTCACATTTATAGCCTCACTTATACCACCTGACAGGACATAAATTGATACATTTACAGACAGTCAGCTCACACTTTGCAGACATTAACCTCTCGTTTGCTGCAGCTGTGCAGTACACATAAAATAATGACAAGACAGTTTTGCACAGAGCATCTACATAAGAAATACATGTATGACATTATGGTGGGGCCAGGAAAGCATGTACTGGGCCACTACAAGGGGATAATATTACTACTGGGGCTACTGAGGGGTTAATATTACTACTGGGGCTACTGTGGGGTTAATATTACTACTGGGGCCACTGTGGGGTTAATATTATTACTGGGGCCAGTCTGCATGGGGCAGCATACCTCAAGCTGACTTAGGGTATGTTTACATGTGGCGGAAATGCTGCGCAATGTCCACAGTAGGGATTTCCGTGGCAAATTCCACAGCATTTTTGCATCCAAAAAACAGTCAGAATCCATACCATTGGTGCAGATACTGACTGGAAATCTGTTGCGTATTCGCAGCTGATTTCATACTATATGGCACTCCCATCACTTCTTTCGTAGGCTTCTTGCCGTCAGCGCCAGCTTGGTCAGGTGCGGTGCCACTGGTTGGGTCATGCTGATCAGTTGCTGGGAACAAGAAGCCGGACAGCGCTGACTGCGGGGAGCCTTTGGAGGAGGTGAGGTGGAGCGCCGCTTAGAATGAAATTAACTGTGGGTACGCTGCTGATTTCTAGTCAAAATCCACACTAACAGCAATCCATAGGGAAAAAAGAAACAGAGTTCCTTCCTGACTATTTTGAAGCGGCCATGTCCTTTTTATAATGACTGAGGTAAAAATCATACGTCGTGATAAGCCCTGCTCCCTGAACTGCTGGCACTTTACTAAGTTTGGGCACTTAGTCTCTAAAAGGTTCACCATCACTGCCCTGTGAGGACTGAAAGAAAATGTAAAAATCAGTTGAAAAAAGTTTAATTAATTATTTTTTAAAAAGTTAATAAAAGTTAAAAAAAAACCTGTCTTTTGCCATATTTATAATAAAAAATCTAAATAAAAAAACCCAAATCATTTTTTTTAATCGCTGCATCCATAAAAGCCTAATCTATCAAAGTATTGCATTATTTACCCCGCACATTGAACATGGTCAGAACAGCCCCCCCTCCCCCTGCCGCACAGCCAGGATTGCGCTTTTTTGCTCACCCTGTTTCCAAGAAAAATGTAATAGCAAGTGATCAAACAGTCATATGCAGTCCAACATGGTACCAATGGAACCTACAGGACTTCTTGCAAAAATTGAGCTCTTGCACAACTATGTAGACATAAAAATAAAAATGGTATGGTGGGCAGAATGTGGCAGCAGAAAATAATTTATTTCCAAAGATATTTTAGATTTTAAAAGTAGTGCAGCAAACAAAAAACTATTATATAAATTTGGTATCATAGAATCATACCAACCCACAGAATAAAGTTATGTCACATTTGCTGCAGTGTTTAAGTCACAGGAAAAATATTGCTACACGGATGGCGAAATTTAGTTTTTTTCCCATTTCACTCCACTTAGAAATTTTAAAAAGTTTTTCAGTACATTATATGGGACATTACATAGAACCATTGAAAAAAACAACAAGCCCTCAGAAATCTACATTGATGGATAAATAAAAGTTATGCTTTTAAGGGGCTAGTAACTCCCAGCTACATTACCACCACCTAAAACTGGCATAACCCAGCCGTGTTGTTGGCAACAGCTGCACGCCGGTCCTAAGTCCGGATAAATGGGGAGGGGCGGGGAAAGCAATGGCAAACTACTCCACTAACACTGCCAAAGATCAAGAAAAGCAAGGATATTAGCATTGCAACAAAAACCAGACTGGTTAATGCAATCGTCTTTCCCATAATGACGTATGGTTGCAAAAGTTGGACGCTCAGAAAAACAGACAGAAGGAAAATTGATGCGTTTGAACTATGGTGCTGGAGGAGAATGCTACAGATACCTTGGACTGCCATGACAACGAACAAGGTAGTGTTAGATCGCGTCAAACCGAAAATATCACTAGAGGGCAAAATCATCGAATAGCGGCTCTCTTTTTTGGACACGTGATGCACGCTAACTCACTGGAAACAGTACTGCTAAACTATAGCCATGTGCTTGCACTGTGTGTATCTGATAGGACCTTTAGGCCTTAGTCAGACGGGCATTTTTTCGCGCGATTTGCGCATGCGCATGCGATTTGCGCATATATAGAACCAATGGTTCGCTATGGTATCGGTCACATGTCCGCTTTTTATGCGGATATGCGAAAAATTATAGGACACGACGATTCGCAGATCGCGCCTATCTACGTTCTGCGTTTTATGTGCGCACCAAAATCATTTTTTTCGCCGGTCAGTCTAAGTTTGATGCGCATTTTGATGCGCACGGCGATTTTTCTCCGGTCAGATGGGCGTTTTGCTGCGACGATTAACGCGGCCAGGTGCATATTTTTCCCGCGATTTTTCGCCGCCGGTCACACGATTTGCGCATGCGACATGCGATGCGCAAATCGCGCGAAAAAACGCCCGTCTGACTAAGGCCTCAGGGTGATTTTACACGATAAAATTGTGCGATTTACATACGATGCGAGAGTGAGTAAAATTGCAGCATGCTCTATCTTTCTGCATTTTGCTTTTTTTTTTAATCTCCCAGGTTTTCCTATGGAGCCTTCTTTTTATCGCATCGCAAAGCACGAACTTCTGATTTTTGTGCGTTGCAATGTGTTTTTAACATTAGAAATTCCTATTGACTTTTGTGCTAAAAATAAAATGCGAGAAAAACACATGCGAGATAATTGCAAGTGGCAGCGATGTTTGCAAGTGGCAGCGACTGAGAAAAAGCAGTACTGAAGCTCCAAAATCACAGGAAAAAAGTTGCGATTTCACGGAGATTTTCTCGCTGCAATATCGCGATCATCTGTGTGAAACTAGCCTTACGCCACTCTCACACAGGCATTTTTTACAGTATTTAGCGGGCTTTTCTGTACTGTACTGAGTCTCTATTGAGTTCACTGGGGCTTCTTAGATGAGCGTTTTAGTGATGCGTTTCTAACGTGCGCTAAATCGAATGCTAGTTGTTTGATTTTTCAGTATTTGCAACAAAGGGGTGCGTTAAAATGCAGTTTTAAAATGCTGTAAATGCAGTGTTAAAAGACCGCGATGTGTAATGGACAGCAAAATAAAGCTATATTCAAATCTAGATCTGTTGGATATGCAGATTTTGGTGTGGACTTTTCTGCACGGTGAAATATTCCTGTTACGTGTTGAGAACTCCCTTAGGGCTTGGTCAGATGCTAGCAGCGCACAGAATGTGGTTTTAATAGGAAACCAATAGGTTCCTATCGAAGCGCTCACATGAGAGAATGTTAGGTGCGCACCTAACAAAGATAGGACATGCTGCAGGTCACATATAGCTCCGTAGTGCTCGCCAAAGATAGGACCTGTCCTATCTTCAGTGCGCGATGTGCAGGAGTTTCCATTGACTACTATAGGAGCAGGAGATTATGGAAACTCATGCGCAGGAAAAGAAGATTCCCCGCTGCTTACAGCAGGACATTTAAAATCTGCTGCCCAGAAGCACATTTTAAATGTCCCGCAATAAACTCCTGTTAGTTCCCGCAGGAACTAACAGAAATTTACAGCGGGACATATAAAATGTGCTTCTGTGCAGCTTGTTTTAAATGTCCTGCTGTAAGCAGCGGGGTACTCCTACAGCCCCGCTGCTGCGGAATTCCCCAGCAGCGAGGAGGGGGGGGGGGGGGGAGGAGGGGACTTCCTCCACCTCTCTCCCCAAGGGATTTCCCTATTGTGGAGAAAGAGAGGGAGCAGGGTTATAGGGTTGTCCCCTGAGAGCATGGGATCAATTCTCTAGCCCCACCCCCTATATTTGCTATAGGGAATCTCTGTGAGAAGCCCTATAGCCCTGCCCACTCTCTCTGTGCTATGGGGATATCCCTCGGGGGTTCTCAGAGTAGGGGGAGAGAGAACAGGACTGTGGATTAATCCCCTATAGCAAGAAGATCAATGTGAAAAACAGAAAATTAACCAGCGCTCCGGTGCTTTGGAAAATGGCAGATGATGCAAGGTAGTGCAAACGAGGTGTATATGATGTGGATGTTTACTTACTTCGCAGGGGTGCTAGTGGTTAAGCACCCCTGAATCCAAGGTAGCAGGCAGAATTCAGAAGGTATATATAGTAATTCCTTTTTATTGCGACGCGTTTTGGCCGTTATATCGGCCAAAACGCGTCGCAATAAAAAGGAATTACTATATATACCTTCTGAATTCTGCCTGCTACCTTGGATTCAGGGGTGCTTAACCACTAGCACCCCTGCGAAGTAAGTAAACATCCACAGCATATACACCTCGTTTGCACTACCTTGCATCATCTGCCATTTTCCAAAGCACCGGAGCGCTGGTTAATTTTCTGTTTTTCACATTGATCTATCCCTATCCCGTGGTGGTTTTTTCATCGCCGGGAGCAACCAAGACGCTCTCCTCAGGATGTCTCATGAGACCGGTGTGAGGAATTTCTTTCTGGATTGACACGCCATCTTGGATATTGACGCACGGGCACCCCACAGACGGGCCCAGCGTCACGGCATGAGTTACTTTCTGCACACGATTGCCCCATATTTATTTACGTATATTCTCTGTATTTTTTGACAACCACGTCTTATCCATTTCTTGGAGCGCTATCCATCTTTATCTTCTATAGCAAGAAGAGAGAGCATCTCTCCTTGCTATGAGTCTTTCCATCTCTCCCTGCTATGGGTTAATCTCCCATAGCTCTGCTCTCTCCATGCTATGGGGAAATCCTGAAGCCCTGCGGGGCTTCTCTCTCTGCTCCTGGAGCAGCTGCACTTTTTAAAAAGCAGCTGCTTAAGAGAATGGGCGGTTTTGAAGTGCGTGAAGCTCGGGTCTAATGCACATTAAACATTGCCCTTTCTCACGATTTTTACACACACAAGTGGTATGCCTATTGGTGCGCAAAAAAAATGCTCATCTGACCGAGCCCCTACTGGTCAGTACAAGAATCATATTTTGTACCAAGAATATCAAATCTCATCCTGTGAAATCAAGAATATATATTTTTTACAATGCTAGCTTTGGGAAAGGCCCTCCTGACCTAGCAGGTCACAATCTGATCATATACTTGGCTAAATATACATGCTGCAAAAACTCTGTTCTGGTTTCAGTAATAAATATCAGGAAGTCACATTTTTGTTCATATGTCCAGAAGACATTCCCTATACCTCATGCGGGATCCCGCAGCAGAATCCAGCTGTGACCCCCGCCAGCGACCCCGCATACCTGCATTAGCTGTAATGAAGATGACTGTAGAGGCTCAATGTTGGTCATGTGGAGTACAGTTTTAAAAAAAAAAAATTGTATTTTCCACGCTGTCACTAGGAGCTGATGCAGATACTCACAGCACATCCACAATGTTAATTGCATATGGGTTGCTGGTCGGATGGTTGTCCATGCAGAGACCCCAGGAAAATAGAGCATGCTTTGACTTTTCCTCCACTCGCGGAATATGCAATTCGTATCCGCAAATGTTTAGGATAAAGCGAAAGTACATACCTTTCAATGTGTGCAATTGATCGCGGATTCTGCACTAGGAATCCGGGCGTGTGGAGCCGGCCTCAGTTTTAGTGTAGAAATAGCACATAGAATAATACATTGCTTTTGGCAAACATCGTCAGGAAAGTATTTTGTATTTACCGCGCTAGAGACAAAATAGCACATCATGGGATTTATATCCTCATGCATTTTTATGACAAGCTTTGATGTATCAGGCAGATTCAGACCGCTGCGGCGCAAAACTAAACAAGTGTTCTGTGTTTGTAAGCAATAGTTTAAGTGCTGTCACCGCATATTTGTCAGCAGTGCTGCCTTGGCATGAAACAATTCATATAACAGTACATAGCTAGATAATATGCAAGCTGAGACATGTATGAGAAGGATTAGATTCTATGTATTGAATACAATCACTGGCATTAATCAGCTGTGTTAAACACTTCAACTCTCAGCATCACGCTAAACTATTTGAAGACCAGAGATTTTATTTTCATTTTTGGTTTTTTTTGTCCCTGCCTTCTAAGAGCCTTAACTTTTTTTTCCATTGACATAGCTGTGTAAGTTCTTATTTTCTGCAGTATCACTTGTATTTATTAAAGATAGGGCTAAACAGCAACTTTGCCTACGACGAGGGATGTGCGAGCCAAGATCACTGTGTAGCCCTGTGTCTTTATGCTGCTATCGAAGTCAATGGTGTGGCAGTCCAAGTCGCAGTTACTCACAGGTGGCAAAACAATCTTTTGAGGTTGGCTTGTTACATGCTAGAGTCATAGTTATAACAATTATCACTAGAAAAGAATGTCTAATATATTTCTGATGGACATAAGAGATTTCCATCAGTGAGAAATAACATTTTCACATGCTTTCAATTAGTTTTACAAAAAATGAGTATTAGTAATAATCACTTCTATTAATATAGCACGTGCATATTACATCACTTAATACTGGGTTCTGTCCCCATTGGGGCTCACAATCTATTTTCACGCATTTATATGTTTTTCGGAGTCTGGGTAGAAAGTAAGAGAAAACGCATGGATAACATAAACTCCATGCAGATGTTGTCTCTGGTGGGATTTGAAGTTAGGACTCCAGCACTATAAGGCAACAGTGCTCACCACCGAGCCACCATGCTATTAGCAAGTGCAATAGATTAAATGTAGGGATTTTGAGCTAGAGTTTGTATAGGGGAATGGGAAATTATATACCTACTAGCTAATATACCTGTCTTTGCCCGAGTTAATTTGGTACAGGTGTTTACCTGTTGTTCGCGTGGAAAATTTTATGGAGTCATGGTGACTTTGGAGGAACCAAGGAATAAAATATGTATACACATAGAGGAGAGTTAGATTATCCTCAGACTGCATGTATTGATGTCCATCTGCAGAATGTGCCACCCCTCCCACTCTCCTTAGTTTTTACCCTTAAAGGTAACACCTCTTTTATTCACATTTAATTCCAGACTGGAGGTTGCAGCTCCTTCTTAGCCTTGAAGGCATGCTCATCCCTGCAGTCCATGGCTGCTTCCTTATGTACTTTACAGCCTTAGATTCTCCTTAGTATATAAACATAGAAGTGAGGTAGATTCTCCTCAGTATACAAATCATTTCTCTAGGCTTTAAGGTTCTAAGAAAAGAACTATGTCATGTATCGCAAATTTTCACAGTTTTTCATGCTTAGAATTGAATATTGTAGTTGGAACCCTTTTATTTTTCCTATTAGGATATAAAGAATGGTTATGGCAAATTTCAAGCTTGTACGGCAGGGGGAAGTTACATAACATAGGGATGCACTTACTTTTGCATTTAGCATTGAATAATCGAGTTGTGACCCCTTTACTTTTCCTATTTAAGACCTAAAGAATGGTTGTGCCAAATTTCATGTTTGTACGACACTGGGAAATTAGAGAATTAGTGGTGAGTCAGTCAGTCTGTCAGTGAGTGAGAGCTTTCGACTTTATATATATGGATATAATCTCCAGTTTAATTTGCATACAAAGATTGATTGGCACATTACTATGGTATTGGTTGTTTTTAATGAATATATAAAAGGCTCCTCTAGAAGGAGTTAAGGGGTCACCATGGCAACAGACTAGATTGAGGTAAACTGATGACCGGAAGGACTAGGTATATTTGGCCACTCTCCAAACAGAGAGAATTGTTGCTGCATCAGAGGAAGTGGGGCAGTGAAGCAGTGGACAGAGAGATAGCAAGAGCTGTGTGCAGGGACTGACAGAAAAAATCTGTACTGCGCATGTCCGATGGCGAGCCGCCGGGTCCATCCACATTACAGATAAGGAACAGAAATAACATGTGCACACGGATGCCACTGCTGTCAGAGTCGGAATCCACTGTGGGCTCCCGCATGCAGAATCTGTCTCTACCGTGTGCAGGCAGCCTGAGGGCTCAGTCACACGGGCGCATCGGCGTCCGTGTGACTGCAGCCAGCAGACGGCCGTACCTGAAGACGGACATCTCTCTGCAGTGCCGGGAGTAAGCATGTGACCAGCTTCATTGCCGGTCATGTGTTCTTTCATCAGCGCTGGAGAGAGACGGCCGTCTTCAGGTACGGCCGTCTTCTAACTGTCAGTCACACGGGCGCATCGGCGCCGGTGAACGGGTGCCGATGCACCCGTGTGACTGAGCCCTTAGTCAGAGTTGAACCCAAGACCCCAGTACTTTAAAACAGCAATGTAACAAGTGAGCCACCATTGATTTTAACTTGTATGCATTTATTTGAATAATTACACTTTGTTGCAAAATTGCAAGAAGGCGTTTTCAGAGTGCTGAGTGGTATTTTTAATGTGCTTTTTTTTCAGAAAATAAGGATGTCAGCGTTTAGCATAAATTTTGTATTTTATAATTTAGGTTTCACTTGCATAAGTGGGAAACTACTAAAAGGTGTAATGACTGTCATGGTTACCAGAGCTGCAAAGTTACCAAAAATGCCTAGCAGCAAAAGGGTAAAAAAAAAAGATGTATATGCGGTTATGCCTGATGCAAGGCCTAACTGGGCAGTGTATGACACATCGGATTAAGAGAGAAAAACTTTGTGTCATACAACATCCCCTCTGGCCCTGTAACTGATGCCATATCAAAGTTGCCAAGGGAGTTCCTATAAAATTAGAAAACATTAATTGTACTATAAAATATATACATTTTACAAATAAATTCCAGTAATTATTAATTTCTACAGTGGCATTATCTTCCATGACCATATACAACGTCATAAGAGTGAGAATGTATACATAACTGTATAACTTCAGTGTATATAATAGAGGCAGAACAAACATGGTAGTAAGAGTACGTTCACATTAGCGTTAGGGCATCATTAGGCCTCTCTGTCTCCCTATTCTGTTTGTGAAGCAGAGAAACAGAATTAAAACTGAAATAAAATGTTTCCTTTTCCCCCCCACTGATTTTAATGTTTTGGTTTTCTTTTAATGGAAAGCTTCCAGTTTGCTTCCATTCCATTAGGCTATGTAAAAAACAAAATTGGAAGCCTAACAAAACTTCCATTTATTTTCTCCTCCCCAAACAAAAATAAGTAGCAACCTAATGGCATGGAAGAAAAGTGAAAGCTTTCTGTTTTTTTTAAACCCATTGAAATCAATTGGGGAAAAAATCAAGCTTTATTTCATTTTTTAGCTCTATCAACGATTGGAGGTCCTGAATGGCTCTCCCATGATAAGATTGCGGGGTCCCATGCGGGTGTCATTATAACTATGCATAATATATCAGGGAGTCAGTACAGAGATCTCTCCCATAATCTATTATACCCAGAACTGTAACAAGGGGCACTCTAATAACTATGTATAGATATATCAGGGGTCAGTACAGAGATCTCTCAATCATCTATTAGAACCAGGACTGTGACAAAGGGGCGCTCTAATAATTATCTATAGATATATCAGGATACAATACAGAGATCTCGCCCATCATCTATTTATACCCTGGGCTGGGAATGTAACAAGGTGTGCTCTCTATGCCTGGAGGAAAGAAGGTTTCTAAACAACATAGAAGGGGGTTCTTTACTGTAAGAGCAGTGAGACTATGGAACTCTCTGCCTGAAGATGTGGTCATGACAAATTCGATAAAAACATTTAAGAGGAGCCTTGACAATTTTTTGTGTAATAAATAATATTGCATGTTATATCACTGATTGCTTTAGAAAGGTCGGTGATCCAGGGATTATTCCAATTGCCAGACTTGGCATCAGGAAGGGTTTTTTTTCTCCTAAATGAGGAAACTCGGCTTCTATGTCATTGTTTTTATTCCCTTCCCTTGGATCAACATTGGGGGTAACAGGCTGAACTAGTTGGATTTATGTATTTTTTTCGATCTAACATATGTTATTATTAGAGATGAGCGAGCACCAAAATGCTCGGGTGCTCGTTACTCGTGACGAAATTTTCGCGATGCTTGAGGGTTCGTTTCGAGTAACGAACCCCATTGAAGTCACTGGGCGACCCGAGCATTTTTGTATATCGCCGATGCTCGCTAACGTTTCCATTTGTGAAAATCTGGGCAATTCAAGAAAGTGATGGGAACGATACAGCAACGGATAGGGCAGGCGAGGGGCTACATGTTGGGCTGCATCTCAAGTTCCCAGGTCCCACTATTAAGCCACAATAGCGGCAAGAGTGGGCCCCCCCCCACTGTCAGCATAAAGATCGTTCTCCTCTGCCATAGCTGTAACAGCTGTGGCAGAGAAGAACGATGTTTGCCCATTGAATTCAATGGAGCCAGCAATACAGCAGGTTCCACTGAAAGCAATGGGCTGCCGGCGATCGCGGGATGAATTGTCGGGAAGGGCTTAAATATATAAGCCCTTCCCTGCAATTCATCCAGAAATGTGTTACAATAAAAATATATACCGGCGTATAAGGCGACGGGGCGTATAAGACGACCCCCCAACTGTCACCTTATACGCCGGGAATAGAGTGGAGCAAAGAATAAAAATCATTACTCACTTCACCGGTGCTTCTGCGGTGCTCCTGCAGGCAGTCGCTCCCTTCTGGTCCCCGGCAGAGCATTGCTTTCTGGACGCAGTGGTTGAAATCCCCGCCTCCAGAAACACACGTGCCTTCAGCCAATCACAGCCATTCAATGACATCATTGTCATTGGCTGTGATTGGCTGAAGGCACGTGTGTTTCTGGAGGCGGGGATTTAAAGCCCTTCGTAGAGAAAGCAATGCTCTGCCGGGAACCAGGAGGGAGCGACAGCCTGCAGCAGCGGCGCAGAACACCAGGAGAAGTGAGTAATGATTTTTATTCTTTGCTCCGCTGTATTGCCGGCGTATAAGGTGACAGTTGGGGGGTCGTCTTATACGCCCCGTCGCCTTATATGCCGGTATATATTTTTATTGTAACACATTTCTGGATGAATTGCAGGGAAGGGCTTATATATTTAAGCCCTTCCCGACAATTCATCCCGCGATCGCCGGCAGGCCATTGCTTTCAGTGGAACCTGCTGTATTGCTGGCTCCATTGAATTCAATGGGCAAACATCATTCTTCTCTTCCACAGCTGTTACAGCTGTGGCAGAGAAGAATGATTTGTCTTCTATATGTTCTCAATGGGGTCGGCGCTGCTGCCGCCGGCCCCATTGAGCGCATATAGAGAAGAGAACAGAAATCGCAGATCGCACATAGGTGCGATCTGCGATTTCTATGGCCTAAGAAGGACCGTTGGGGTTCTTGAAGCCTAAAATCACTCCTAACACTCTCCCTATAGCAGCTCCGGCATCAACAACACTTTCCCTAAACTATGTCAGAATGCATCTGTGGCGAGCCGCGGGAGGGGCAGATTTTAATACTCGGGTGACACCTAATCTCGCCAGCCACTCACTGCAGGGGGGTGGTATAGGGCTTGAACGTTGTAGGGGGAAGTTGTAATGCCTTCCCTGTCTTTCTATTGGCCAGAAAAGCGCGCAAATTTGTCAGGGAAGAAAATGAAAGTAACCCGAACACCGCGTGGTACTCGTTACGAGTAACAAGCATCTCGAACACCCTAATACTCGAACGAGTATCAAGCTCGGACGAGTATGCTCGCTCATCTCTAGTTATTATGCAATTGAAACTATCGTGGTTTACAAAAGTAGCTACTTTCAAAATGCTTTTGTTGCCAAAAAAGCTATATTTACTTCATACTCTTTCCATGGAATTACGTTTTTTATAGCCGCGAATCAAATGTTATCCCATTTAATTGGGGCACCACACATACCCTGCCTAGCTAATAAAATACTTACAAAAGACAGATGGGTAGCAGGTATGGACCTCTCAGATATTCATAAATATTACCTTGCTTTCTTGTTTCCAAACTAGTAGTATGGTGGAGGTCTGAGATGCAGAAACAACAGGTCCATATAAGGAGTTCCCTATCATCTCCTGTTTCAATGAAATCACTTGTAATTCCTTTATGGAACTTACCCTTACCATCCTGCCTTTCTCCATTAATCTATAGGTCTTTAAAAGGTGTGGAAAGTGTTTCATAATAATGTAAAGCCCCATGTGTCTTCCCAAAGAAATATGTATTTCTGGACCTACTTCAGGATGTGGTTCCTTACTTGAAAATCTCTAGGTGGTTCACATTGGGTAATTCTACCTTGCCACAAGTATTGCAGGGTCAGTCCCTTAGACTGTTTGAACAACTAGTATTCCCATATCATCTGACTACTGGAAACTACTATAACTATTTAGAAATCTATTATTTCTTAAATGCTCAAAAATCTTCACTACTGCGGGGCAATCCAAATACATACAAAGTGTTTTCCAGAGGCACCAAAGGTTAAAACCCGTATATACTTTACTGCATGATCGTGCAACCTATCAAAAATACATCCACTAAGAGAATGGGAGAGGGAGTCTTTCACCTAACTCACAAAGCACTTAAGTGAAGCTCACAGGTGGAGACATTAACGAAAACAACATTAGATTGGTATTTACACCAGTTTGTCTGGCCCATATGTACCCCAACTGCACGGCCAATTACTAAAGAATTTGTGGAGATATGGGAACACCATTGCATCTTTTCTGGAGTTGCCCTTCAGCAATACTGGGACCCCTGTTTCAGACACTTATCTTCTCTGGTGGGATGTCTTGTTTAGAGAACCCAACCTTCTCACTCTTGTACAATGGCTCACGCACAATCCCACCAAAATCTTGGATAGAAAATGCTGGTTATGCAATTTGGTTATATAGCAACACTAGAAATGTGTAGATGTTCCTAATTTAGGAGAAATTATAGCCTTGATATATTAGACATATGTTTATGAGAAAATACTCGCAAGGAATGCCTTACGCTTTTTATATTCTATCATATATGGGTAACCTGGTCGTCCAGCTCCTATTGTCTAACTCCCATTATACATCTGATTAATTATACACCCTTAGGGGTTAAACACATGTATGTGGCTTAGTCCCGTTTAATCATCCGATAACTATCATGGCCGCATTACGGGACCAAACGAAACCACTTATTTCAATTGGTTTCAGTGGTTTCATTTTCACTATCGGGATTCTCGCCCATTAATTGTAGAGGAGACAAAAGAAAGGACTTGCCCTGTATATAGTATTAAGTACATGTGGGAAAGATAGGGCAGGACCTATCTTACCGCTATTTTTTTCAAACTCCTGCACTATGGTGCGGAGTTTGAATGGCCAGCAAAAAAAAAAAACAACCAAAAACCTTATTCAAGCGTCACAACGCTCCATACCAGCGAACGTAGTTGTGCATACGGCCATCTGAAATCGCCGTCATTCTCATGAAACACACATAAACTGCCATACAAAATGATAAAGACTTGTGCCTATCTTTCCGTGTTCAGGCTTTTTTGATATTCTTTTTAGTTTTATGTTTAAACACAACTACATCCTTCAGTTAATGTCTGACTGTTTTTATATGCTATTTCACATCAAATATATGATTGTATATTCTCTGTACATGAAAGACAATCACTTAACTTAAAATTACTTAACCGGTTGTATTCGGTTTTGAAATTTTAAACATTAAAAAATACAATTGAAACAAAACAAAATCCACAATGAACTTCATACCCGACTACATTGTGGAATTTGGTGCGGTTTTCACTGCAGATTTCACTCATTGCAAAGAATGAAATACAAGGTGAAAATCTGCCACTTCATGTGAGATCCACAGAATGAGTAGATTCTGTTGTGGATTTCTTTTACTGTGAGTGAATGCAGTTTGTTAAAACCCCATTCACTTTCATTGAACTGTATTTTGCTGCAGCATAGCCGTGTGTATTCTGCAGCCAAAATTCAGCAACAATTCCACAATTTGCGGACTGTCATAGAGTGTTGCTACACAGTGTTCAAATCAGTCACAAGATTCAAACAGTAAAAATAATAAAATTGCAAATGACGGGCTTAAATAGCACATGGTGGATTCCATTGACTACAATGGGGTCTGACGGTTTACCGTCATCCACGACAGCATATTACCCGACAACATAGCGCATCATGGTCATTTTATTTTGCTATCATTTAGTCAAATCAATTCACATTCGGGACAACTTTATTTCCATTGCCATGTGATGAGCATACTTTCATAATGTTTAAAGTTTCTTTTGCCTTTACTGCACTTGTTTCAGAATATATCTAAGTACTTTTTCTTTCAACAGAAGAGATAAATAGTTAGTTTGCAAGCTGTAACTTCTAAATGCACTCTGGTAAAGGAATTTTTCAGCGTGGGTGTGGGAATTTACTAGGTCTGTGAACTGGTTCAGTGTACAAACCCCACTCATTCACGCCTTGCTTGGAGCTGATAAACAGCACATAAATTAAATCCCTCCCCCCCATGTAATAAACCAGATGAGATGGGCATCTCTTTCCATCCTCCCTGAATGGTGATAATTTGATTAGTCACGCAAACCTTATGAATAGACATTCATTGCCTCTGTCAGAAGTACGGCTTTTTGAAGAGTGAAAGCAAAAAGAAAGAAAATGAAACAAAAATGTCAGGATTCATTAAGAGTATATGGGTCTGACTAAAGCCGTTATCTACATGGTAACTGCAAGTGTACTTCAGCTCTACTTACTAACTCTCCCTTTATTTTGTAGCACAGTAGATGTGGCCCATTTTGTAGTGACACATTACACAGAAGGGTCCTTTGACTATACCTGTCATATAATGCTTGGTCTGTGTGAATTAATGGTCCACTAAACCTAATGTACTAAACTGATACAAGAGATGCTAATATTTGCAAAATATAAATGTTACTGTTGGTTATAAGACAGGAGGTGGAGTAGAGCTCATGGGAGCAGACATTATTTTGGACTTCTAATCACTAACTCAAATGAAGAGCACTGCAACTACTCTCTCCCCATCATGAAATGATTGCATACATGGTTAGATGGAACAACAGATGAGATACAACTGCATAGTAAATGTACAGAAAATAGGCTTTAAGAAATGTCCCCTTTAACGGCTACTACAAATTCCTATTTAAAGTCACTGTCCCCTTGCACATCCTTTTACATTAAGAATTGTTATACATAACATGTTGAGCAGTTTTTATAGTACATAGTAGGATTGAAAAAAAAACATATGTCCACAAAGACATTCAGTATGTACATTTTATCTTGTACAGTTACAGCCTGTATTAATGTCTCCTGTCCAGAGTTGCACTTAAGAGGTTTTCTGAACCCTAAATGTATGTCACTCTGTGCATGTATACTGTATATACACTCTTTGTAAAAAGAAACATTTGCCTCTACAAGAAATTGTCGTTTTGCTGTAAAACTTGTCATGCGGTTACATTGCAGGCAGATATGTAAAATGAGAGTTGTTGTGTGATTATGTAGTGGCTCAGCACATCATCCTGGTCCCCTCCATAAATGTCATGTTACGTGTGCTGCTGGGATCTGTAGTTCTAAGCTTCCTAGCAGCACAGACCTTACAGGGTTAATTAATTGAGCTGGCTGGATGTGGTACTTCCTGCTAGCTAATCTCCTGAGTTTGTGCTCACATATAAACCCAGCTCCTGGTCAGTCTCTGTCTGGTGTTCAGGGTGAGCATTCATGAATCCTTATCTGTTGAAGTTTGCTGTGTGATCTGTGTCTTATTGGTTTATGTCCGTTTGTTCATTTACTTTCTGTCAGTTTGTGTTAGCTTGCTGTGTGACCTGTGATCTGTGTCCTGTCCTGTTGCAGCGTGTGGTGAACTGTGTCCGGTTCTGCTGGACTCCTAGTTAGTGTAGGGACTAGCAGTATAACCAGGATCCGTGAAGTGGCCTGCTAGCTTTCACGTTTTGTACAAAATGTCAACTGATACCTGGTATTTATATTCAGCCTTCTATCTGTTACTAGTGGTTGCATTTTGGCTGCTGTATGTTGTGTATTCTGGCTCTGTGTGTCCTGTTGTTCAGTCCCTGTCATGTGGCATGTGAATGCGTGTTATTCTGGTGCGTGGCTCCTAGGATCAGCTAGGGCCCAGATCGGAAGACCACTGGGCACACCTTGCTGCAGGGCGGAACCCGAGACAGGAATACAGACTGCATAACGCGGGACGGGTAACAGACAGAGATGAAACTCAGACACAACATGCATGCCATCAAAGCTATATGGAGCCACCACACCCACCAGACAAGGGGAAGGACCGCCAGAACACCTATCTGGCCTATAAAGAAAATTGTGGCTGGCATCACCAGCTCGCACCACGCACACAAAATAAGATGTTTGGAGGCCGCACCTGCCAAGGGAAAGGAGAAACCTGCGAGTGGCTGCACTTGCGCAGTCACCGAACCACACACTACTGAGTGCACCACCCCAGAACGCCAGGAGTGGAGGAACAGCAGGTGTCCAAACCATCTGCGGGGAAATATGGGGAAACTTGCTCCAATAACCGCATGCAAAAGACACTACAACACAATGTGTCTAACATACATATGAACCCCAGCATACTCAGAACAGTACTATCCACACCTGATGTCTGGCCCCCTGCACAGACACTGGATCTGTCACTGTTCAAACACAACTTACCAACATAGAACATACTAACATTGATGTTGCACAACATAATAACATACTACATACCAACATAGCTAACATAACATATAGCATAACATACTCACATAGCAACATACTCAGAATCAACATATAACATAGCTAACATAACATAGCAACATATAACATAATACCCCCCCACTTACAAAAGGGGGTGCATTATGTTACAATCATATCCAGAGGGGACTGGGTACGCACATGGGTTTCAAGCAAACTGACCCTGTGCTACAGGGGAGGAATGGCATGGCCCTACCTAAGCGGGGACCCTGCCCCAATAAGGGCAGCCCAGCGGTCTTCGGATCTGGGCCCTAGCTGATCCTAGGAGCCACGCACCAGAACAGGACGCATTCACATGCCACATGACAGGCACTGAACAACAGGACACACAGAGCCAGAATACACAACATACAGCAGCCAAAATGCAACTACTAGTAACAGATGGAAGGCTGAATATAAATACCAGGTATTAGTTGACATTTTGTACAAAACGTGAAAGCTAGCAGGCCACTTCACGGATCCTGGTTATACTGATAGTCCCTACACTAACCAGGAGTCCAGCAGAACCGGACACCGTTCACACAGAACGCTGCAACAGGACAGGAAACAGATAGCAGGTCACACAGCAAGCTAACACAAAACTGACAGAAAATAAACGAACAAACGGACATAAACCAGCAAGACACTCATTACACAGCAAACTTCAACAGACAAGGATTCATGACTGCTCACCCTGCACACCAGACAGAGACTGACCAGGAGCTGGGTTTATATGTGAGCACAAACTCAGGAGATTGGCTAGCAGGAAGTACCACACCCAGCCAGCTCAATCAATTAACCCTGTGAGGTCTGTGCTGCTAGGAAGCTTAGAACTACGGATCCCAGCAGCACATGTAACATGTCATACATGTTTGTCTCATATAGATGCGAGCCTGTCTTGTCATTTCCAGTGTCTGTGTTGCACAGCTGCGGCGCTTTAGAGGTTAACATCTGTAAAATCATTGCCTGGATGTAAATGTATCAGTCTGTCATGTCATGTGGTATGAGTGAGGGTATAAATAGGAGTGATTGAGGGTGGGAAAGGAGTTCCAGGTTCTTCCATCTTGTCTGCTACCTGAGTACCACCTAACACAGAGCCACATGGAAGCACCTTCAGCTTCCTTGTGGTGAAGAAATTTTGAGATCAGTAGATGCGTGAAGGCATGCATATAAGGCCACCGGGTCATGACTCCCTCGACAGACCATCAGTAGAGAGGATCAAATAACAAGCACGAGCAGCTCCAAATGTTTCATTGTCCACAATCCAGAGACATATGGCACTATCTTCACAGGCCCTTGTGTCTGTTGGGACCATTTCCAGGCACTTGGCTGAAGGATATTTGGTCTCACGGTGCCAAATACATGTTCTGCCTTTGACATCCACCGTTGCCTCCGTTTGCAGTGGTGTTATGGACAACAATACTGCACACTAGGGAATAAAACTGGCTTGTCTTCGACAATGAATCCAGGTTGAGTTTTAGCGCTGACGACGGCCGTATTTGTGTCTGAAGACTTTGGGGTGAGCTCCTCAATCCTGCTTTTGCTGTGGAGCGCACATTGCACCCACTGCTGGTATGATGGTCTGGTGGGTCATCACATATGACAGTTGGTCACCCCTAGTAGTGGTACAAGGGACAATGACAGCTCAGAGAAATGTTCAGGACATCCTGCAGCCAGATATGTTCCTCTCATGGTGGCTTCCAAGAGGCAGCAGGATAATGCTCGGACGCACACACAAGAGGTCACAGGAATACCCCCACAACATTGTCACATTTCCATGGCTGCCTGGTCGCCAGATTTATTGCACATAGAATATGTATGGGGCCATCTGAGATGCCAATTTCTACAGCCTATGAGTTTGCAGGATCTAGAGACTCATTACAGCAAATGTGGAGTGATATGGATACCATATGGAATCTTTATGCCTCCATGCCTGCTCGTATCACATCTTGCATCCAAGCTAGAGGTGGTACAACAGGGTACTTGAGCCTCCATGCCCCCCCCCCCCCCTAATCACATCTTGAATTCAAGCTAGAGGCGGTACAACAGGGTACTTGAGCTAAATATGTATGCATATATGTGCCAGCAGGTGTGTGGTATATACTGGTAAATACTCTAGATGCCTGTGTGCTTGTGTAATGTCTATATATATATATATATATATATATATATATGCTGAAGTCTTGATTTTCTGCTTTTCTTGAGTGTTGTACATGGCTGCAATCTGCTTAAATGTTCTCTGTTCTATCAGAACAATTCTTGACATCCTACTCTGACTCCTTTTGTCGGCAAGTTATGTCTACAAGCTCCCATTTTGTTGGATGCTGCTCCACCAGTCGAAGAGGTGCTGTACAGTCTTTCATGTTGAGAGTGCATGGCCAGCACTTTCTCCCTCTTTCTAGGCTCTGCAGACTGCTCCCTCCCTGTCGCTACTCCCTCTGTAGTGCCATCAGCCAAATGCTGTTTCTACCTCAGCAAAGGTAGCATTCAGATGATTGCCCTGCCTGTTGTAGTACAGACAGTCCCTATCCCCCTTTACTGTCTCACATCACTTCTATAAGGCAAAAGAATCTCTGGATACAGCCAGGAGATAAGACAATGGTAGGTAAGTGTGTATACATGTATTACTCTATATTCATGTTACAATATATAAATAATTAAAAGTATAACTAAACTTCTTTTAAGAGACTTATGACATATGAGAAGTATTGATCAAGGGGGGTGGGGGTTGTTCTAAGATCCCAACCGGTCACTAGAACAATAGAAAAAAGCATTTATCTGAGTGTTGGTTCAGTTCAGTTCTGTTCATCTCTGCTTGGATTGGTGTACCATAAAAAGTACAGCGCCAGGCCTCCACAATATATAGAACTGTCTACTTGCAGCAACAAAGCAGCTCCGTATATCAGTACACTGACTCTGGCAATCAGATATTGATCACCTGTACTAAAGGTAGGTAATCAATATTGGAAATAGGGCAACTGCTTTAACTCCTCAGTGACCGGCCTTATTTGTGCCTTACTGACCAAGCAATTTTCATCGTCGCACTGCAAAAGGCATAAATTGACATAGCCATAAGAGGGCTTGTTTTTTTGTGGAATGAGTTGTATATGGGCCCACTATGTAACTTCAGGCTTTTGCGCCCCAGGGTGAAATCTATCTATCGATCAATTGATCAATAGATAGATATATTTCACACTGGGGTACAGAAGCCTGAAGTTACACTTATGACTATGCATACATATAATAGCCCAGCTTCAGGATTGCTGAAGAGAAGTACTGAAATAGATGGTCAGATGTACTGATTATTAATTTGCAATGTGGGAATTTGCCTAGTGAATAATTAACCCCTTATCATCCTTTTAAAATATTGGCCGTCATATATATATATATACTATATATATATATATATATATAAAAAAAACATGATAGAACTTTA
The DNA here is from genome assembly GCF_035609145.1 of Eleutherodactylus coqui. Taxonomy (NCBI): domain Eukaryota; kingdom Metazoa; phylum Chordata; class Amphibia; order Anura; family Eleutherodactylidae; genus Eleutherodactylus; species Eleutherodactylus coqui. The sequence goes on from NC_089840.1 coordinate 171,774,853, forward strand.
TTACGCACTATTTCTATACTTCAAAGACCCCAAAGTCTACAAGGAGATGAGCCTTAAATAACCTTGCTGATACATCAACCCCCGGCCTATAATTAGTTTGTTTTTTTTTCTTTGCAGGGATTTTTTTTTGCACTTTGACTGGCAAGTTAATCACCCCCGCTCTTGAGTCGCAGTATAGATAGCTTCAGGGGGACTCATTCACTTTGAGACTTATGGTTGCGATCAACGTGAGGAAATTAACTCCGGACACACAAGTTTTATTTTTTTTTTAACTTTAGCTTTTTCCCTTTTATACATGAAAATATTTATCAAACAGTGACAATGACAGAAAGCAGTGGGGCATTACAATGCTCCCCATTAGTCTAAAACATGAAAAATGCAGCAAGACCTCATAGAAGCACAACATGTGTTATAGTGTCTGGCAGTCCATTAACAGCTGATAGACATTTCACTTACCTAAGTCAAATATAACAGTCTAGTATTCATTAATATAAGAATGGGGATGTAGGATCGGGGTTGCCATCTGGTTAGAACGACAGAATAATCTACAACTCATGATTAGGTCTAAGGAGTGGAATTTCACTTTAATCTTTTTCATTGCTCGAAATTTCCATCTGCAGAATAAGACACATCGTTCATCTTCAAGACAAATGTGCTGGTTTTCATGTTCCAAAATTAGATCACAAGCTGACGATTAATCATGTCAGTGCCCTGGGAGAGGAAACAAAGCCAGCAGATACGCTCTCTCCTAAGGAGAAAGGAAAGTGCCATTCTCTCCCAAGCTAGAAGATATGGTGCCAATATGCTGGACATAGGGTGGACCCCTTTTTTCACCTTGTCACCTAGCTAGGAGACTGCAAACATGCAGCTTGCATAAAATGTTGTGAATATGCAAATCATGTAAAATGTATACTAAGTTTTTTATTGTATTTGGATTATATAAAAAAAAAATTCTAAGCCCAGCATTTTGGATTCAGAGCATTTGAATGTGGTGCTCAGAATGATGCATGCAATTAATATATAATTTAATAATTCTATACAGTTGTAGAAATGTTTAACTTGACTCATAACTTTCTGTGATAGGTTATTTTATCCCAAGCCAGTAGGGCTTATTCAGACGACCGTATATCAGCCGCGTATTCACGCTGGCCGATATTCGTCGTCCCTCTCTGCAGGGGGAGGAGGCTAATTCCCGGAACTTAGCCCCGCCTCGGTCCCGCCTCCTCTCATTGCAAATAGTACAGAGGGGTGGAGAGGGGGTGGAGAGGAGGCAGAGAGGGGGGCGGGAGCTCAGTGGACTGCTCTTGGCTCTTCCAGCCTCCTCCCCCTGCAGAGAGGGACGCCGTATATCGGCCGTCGTGAATACCCGGCCGATATACGGTCGTCTGAATAAACCCTTAAAAAGATATTCTCTAAATACAGTGAAATTCATCTAAACGCTTTTAAAAGTGTAAACAAATGGTGGCACAGAAAGTTATTGCAACGTATTGAGTGAAGTTGAACTTTGCTACATCTGTACTGTGAACTTTAATGGCTATGTATTTTACATAAGGATCCTAGAGCAATTCATAGAGCTACTGGACTCAACTAGTCAAAAATTAAGAGGGTAGTAGCAATATGAGTCAGGATTGGTTTAGACTAGGGCTACACTGGCCCAATAAGGGCTCGTTCACACCTGTGTTAGCATTTTCGATACAATTCTGTCTCTGTGTTCCATTTTTTAAGCAGAAAAAAAGAAGTAAATGATTACATTTTTCCTCATTGCTTTTAATGCATTAAAAGAAGGATTCCTGCCAATTTGCTTCCATTCTGTTATGTTTCAGTTTTTTTTTACTGGAACAAATAAAACGTCAGACTGCACTATTTGTTCCTTTAAAATATGGAAACCTAACAGAATAGAATCAGATTGACAACAATCCTTTTTTTATATTAAACCCACTGAAAACAATGGGGAAAACCTGAAATGTTTAATTTTGTTTTCCTGCTATGCTGCTCCAACAAACAGAGAGATGGAATTGTGCGGGAAAGCTAAAAATCAGGTGTGAACGCAGCCTAATATTGCATGGAGAACCATTGTGGCCATAGATAATGATAGAGAGGATTTGATGTTTTTCAACTAGAGTAGTATAAGGCTATGTTTGATTTTTTTTATATGTATGGCACACAATATATCTGCAAGAAATTATAGATACAAGGCAAGTAAATGGGATTTTCAGCAAAATTTCCTTGTAACACAAATTTACTCTAAGATATTCACTAAAGCTGTATGAAGTAGCCAGTATGGAAGGCTAGAGGTGGGGTGTCTGTGCTACGGAGTCACCTTGTGTGGTTCTGTGGAGCTGCCCCCTAGAATGATTGCAGTGTACACAACACAAGCTATGAAGTGATTTCTGCAAAACAGCAAGTGTGAATCTCTTATGGCATATTCGAATTTCCAGACAGCTTTTCACAATAAACTGCCATGCCAGTGTGTACATGGGGAGTAGCGGTATTTCTGGCCATTATATGACTTATATCTTGCATCACCAGTTTTCCCCTTTACATGTTGTATATCTAATTCTCAGTCTTCCCTGAGCTGAAGAGTCGAGACTAGCTGCTATGTCTCCATATACTGCACATAGAGAAAACAGCAGAGTCTGCTCCCTAACTCTCTGTAGGAAAAGCAAAGAAATAACAGAATCAGAAAGATACTATAGAATAATACTGTAGATGTAATTCCATTAGTTGTAACACAGTAAACACTTTCTATTAGCTGCAGTAATGTCTCAGAGTCATTCCCCCTTTAGAAGCTTGCCCTCCCCCTTACCACTCTGTAGACCTCTGTGGGCAGCATTAGAAAACACCTTCCGCAACTTCCTGTGCTCACTTTACAAGGGGCAGTGGGCAACAAATTAGAAGGTTAGGAGACTCTGATTTACCAGCACTTTAGAATGATTTTCCAGCACAAAAAAATGTTGCTTTAGGTATATAAATTGACTTGCATCTTTGCTAGTTATCATACTGGTTATCATGTCAACAGAAATCTCAAAGTATGGTGACCATTTAAGTTTTTCAAGATTTTTTTATTTAGCATCTCTAATAACATGAAAAATCTCAGCAATTAAAATAAAACTTCACTCTTTTGGAGCCGCATCCTACTTAGCTAGCTTTGCTTTTCTCTATTAGTTTGTGCTTCAGTATCATGAATATTATACTGTTTAAACTTTTTTAGATCCTTAATTCTGGTTTAATTGGATACATAATGGGCACACAATTAATTGGATACATAATGGGTACATTGCTATGGAAAGCAAACGTGTGAAGCGAATAAAAAAAATAACAATAATGACTGTGTCACAAACTAGATGCTTCCATGACATGTAAATGGTTAATTCTAAAAAAGCATGAAAAATTGTATATTGGGTGTCAAATTGTGCTGCTGAGATCTGCTGTTCAACATGGATTTCAGCAGCACAGCTTCACAGGTGTGGGGATAACGGAGCTGGCTGGGTGTTGATTTCTCCAGCCAGCCAATCCCCTCTAGTCTGCTGCACATAAATACCAGCTCCTCTGATTAGAGGATGCTGGGTATTTTATTGTTTATGCATTTTGTGTTAATCCCAATCTGAGCTTGGTGTTATGTATGTCTACACTTTCCTGAGGACTGTCTGGACACCTGAGGATGGTCTGGACACCTTGTCTGCATTTTATACTAATCCCCTCTTCCTTTCCCTTTGACAGGTGTAGCCTCTAGATGTCGGATGTCTTATGTGTGTGTCAGGGGGTGTGCCTGACTCTTTCCCCTTGGTTTGAGGACACTTGCGCTTGCATGTCAGTTCTAAATGGGGTTTCTGTATTGGGTTTCTCTGTCACCCTAGGATTTTGCATTTATGCATGATGTGTGGTGCGTGTCTGTGTAGGTGGCCAGACAGGTGAGTGAACAGTGTTGTGTTCATTGGGTCTGCGCAGGTGCCAGATAAGGTGTATGAACAGACCTGTTTTATCTTGCGTGCAAGTCTCTGGGGGTGTTGGTGTGAACAGTGACATGTTCAGTGTCTGTGGAGGTTTCCAGACACCAGGTGTGAACAGTCCTGTTCTGTGAGTTGGTGTGAGCTGCGTCCTGTCCTGCTATGGATCGTTTGCCATCCAGGGATAGCTAGGTCCCTAGGCTCCAATGCAAAAAAGGACTTGTTTTATCTGGATTACTTATATAAAAAAGTCAGAAATATTATTTGGAAGCTGTAAATCACTTTCAGTGTAGAGAACAGGAGCTTTTTAAGGGTCCTGCACATTGTAGCATAAACATATCATGAGGCTGCTCTCACCTGGTATTAAAAAAAAAGGGGCAGCTTATCCTGGCACAAGTACAGAACATGTAGTACTGTATTGTAGAGAGACACTACTACCATGGTTCCCCGAAAATAAAACCCACCCCTAAAATAAGCCCTACTGGGATTTTAGATGGGTCTTGAAATATAAGCCCTACCCCGAAAATAAGCCCTAACTATACTACATAAAAAATAAAAAGCAATACATTACCTATCAGGCGCCATCCGGGTTCTTCCCGCTGGTCTACAGAGGCAGGCTTGCTTGCAGTTCTCAGCCGCTGACAGAAGATTGCTTGCTGGTAATGTAGTGGCCTGAAAAAAGGCACTACATAGCACTGTTTACCTGTGGGGACAGGTAATTTAATAACCAGCCCTAGGGGTTTAATCTGAGTCATTTTGCACAAGGGATGCAGATAACCTAGCAATCAGTTAGTCGTTGTTATTCAGCTGTAAAGGTTACAAAAAATGCTTAGAGACGCAGATGATGCAGGTAGCCTAGCAACCAAATAGGTTGTGATTGGCTGCAGACAGACTAGTCAGATGACAGAGGCGATAAATAGCCGGGCAATGGTCGCAGGAGGCAGAAATGGCAGAGAGCGGGAGAAGCCAGTGAGAAGCCAAGCAGGATACAGCAGAAAACCACAGAGAAAAGAACATAACTGGATCTCATTACGCCAAATATGCGAAGGAGCCCATAGGAAACCAAATTTGCCTGCATTCATGAAGTAGTTGTATCGGCTGATGCCTGGTTTACCACCCAACAAAAGGAATTCTATCTGATTGGATTGAAGACGATGCAACAATGTAGTCAGAAGTGCATTGATATCCAAGGAGACTATGTAAATTAACCGTGAAATTTAATAGTTCTATGTCAGTTTTTGTGCTCAAAGTTGAGGACTTAACTGCACCCTCTTGTAGCACATGACAGGTTCCCTTTAATTTTAGATACATATCTAATATATTGTTGCCACAATAAAGCCTTGTAACTCCAGGACTTGTTCTTCATTTAACTATTTCAAAACTAAATAAGGCTGCTGACACATGAGCATATTATAGCCACATTTATGCTTCCACAATATGGATGAGTGTCCTGGCCTGACCATGGGTATCCTGACCCAAAATTCAAGCATCATAAGAATGTATTCCTATGTCCATATTACATACCCATGAATGCGACTGTAATACACTCGTGTGACACTGGCCGAAATAGAATGTTATGCTGTCACATGACCCATCAAATGTAACAGAATAATGCCCCATGTCCACGGGAAAAATATGGCCCGTGCGGATTTTTGCTGCGGATTTCTGCTGTGGATTTCCGCAGCACATGCACTTATAAATGCATGCAGGAGATCAATTGAGATAGGGGACAATTGAGCCCATCCGCACGCGATTGGCGTTAAAATGGAGCATGCTGCGTTTTTTTCCTCGCGCGTGAAATACGCAAATCGAAATAAATCACATCCACAACCGTTAAATTAACCGCGGATGGTCAATGATTCCCTATGGGAAAATTGATCTGCGGATTTCACGCGCCAGAGAAACATGTGGATTTGCTAAATGAATTATGCTCATTGACATGAGGCCTAAAAATAACAGTAGAAAGCATATATAATCCTGCCTGTATTTAAATAAATTAGAAAAACAGAGAAATGTATAATCTAATTACTATTAATACAGATTACTATATAGAGTGTTTTTCTCAATTCACCATCAAAGTCTGGTTGTTGTTATACTGTACAACGCAGCATCTTCATTAGTCATTGTATAGATTTATTGATGCTGCACATGTTCAGGAGCACTCCTCCATATGGTAATTATTTATGAATCTAGTACATAACTCTGAACACAGAATTTACTGTTTATATTCAGATTAATTTGATTGTCTTGTGGCTTTTAAGTGGCTATTTCATTGGCATCCAAAACACATTAGATATTATTTTCATTTAAATTATTTCTAGCTTTTTTTCAGTAGACTTGGTTTATCATTCTTACCTACTAATTCTCCTCTGACTTGTTGCCATTTTTTCCCCCAAATAACCAATCCTGTAACTCTCTCCAGCCACCCATTATATAATATATATAAGCGCTGCGGAATAAGTTGGGGCTATACAAATAAAGATTATTACTATTATCATTATATATTCCAGGGGTGTGTAGAGTGCCCTCAGGCCATAGGCCCAATTTGCCTCCATTGCTAAAACACTGAACCTGCACTGAACGTAGACCCAATGCTTCTTTCCATGCACAGGCAGTACAAGGAGTAAGTATATCCAATCAGCTGGGTTGCCAAACGTCTGTAAATTTAGGGGGGTTTCCTGCCATCTGTAGTATTTTGCTTTTTAAACCCCATAAGGATGACCTGCTGTAAATGTAAATGTTTCTGACAGGTGACATCTGCCTGGAACGGCAGCTCCAGTTCCTGCTGTTAACTGCTTGGGTGTCACTGTCAAAGTTGTGCATCTAAGCAGCCAGCCGGAGGGGGTTCCACATCCAGAGCCCCATTGTCCCCCTGCAACACAATAAGGGAGTGCTGATGGTTCACAAGACAATATGGAACCTAGTGAAGGCTCACAGGGCTGCCATATATTACAGTCTCCTAAGTTCTGCTAGTGGCTGGGTTGAATAGACTATTGTTAAAAATACTATGTACTGCAATAGTGAAGTATTGTGGTATATTGGAGAAGCTATCAAACTGCCTAAAAAGACAAAAAATAAAAATAAATGAAACAAAATAGTTTTAAAAATATTTTTAAAAAGTAAAAGTAAAAAAAACAACTTTTCCCATTTCTCATATAAAGTAAACATAATGGCTATCATCGTGTCCATAAAAATCGTAACTATTAAAATATATATTTATTCTACATGGAGAATGTCTTAAGTACCCCAAAATAGTACCTCTAAAGACTACAAGTCAATTAAGGTTTTCAAAATACAATGACACAAAGTAATTTTTTTTGTTAAAAAAAAAAAGTAAAATTAATGAAACTGTTAAAAAACTATATAAGATTGTTATTACCCCATTTGTACTGACCTGCAGAATAAGGGCTTATTCACACGGCCGTTGGCGTTTTATGTGCGCCTGCCGGTGCTGTACAGATGTGTGAATGGGCACACGAAGCTAGCATTTGTGTGCCCGTTTAGACTGTCCGAGCCCGGCGCATATATGCCGGGCCCGCAGTGCTCTGCTAAACTGTTCTCCCCCTTCCCTCCCCCTTGCCAACTCTCTGGCAACGGGAGTTGATGGGGCGGAGCTTAGGTGACTTGACTTTTACATGTACTGTATATGTCTCATGCTACAAAGTATTACAATGTTCTGGCACGTGTGCTTGCTGGGTGCTTAATGGTATTGTACCTTGAGGATATGGTGATATATTCTACCTCTACAGCTAGATTCTATTTTACTGGGAGTAAATGTACAGAAATGAAATGCCCACAAAAAATAAGATAAAGAGGTTGTTCACCAGACAAATTTATCTCTTACCCATAGGATAAAGGATAATTACACTGCCCAATGATGATTTTGTTTCGGGCTCAAAATTAGCGTATTCTTATGTATTTCCAAGTGCTGAATTCAAAAATCACCATTAAAATGACCGATTAGCTCTTGCTTTGGAGATACAGTGACATGTCATTTTTTACAGTTTACATTTTTATTTTGGGGGATTTTTTTTGGGGGGGTGGGAGTTGTCACACCTCTCAACTGACATAACACAATGTTCTCCATATGTTTGTAGGTTATAACATATTAAATGTTGCTATGACTGAGTTTCATATTGTTTCTTTTTTTCAGAATTTCTGGTTTTCTAGTGCTTTTGAAGTGTAAAATTTGCTATATCAAAATGCCCCGAAAATGTGTAAATTTAGTGAATAATTTTTGTTCCATTTGTGGTATAATAACATTTTCGTCACAGGAACGCAATCTGACGCCTCTTGTGAAGACTGCCTATCATCATTATTTTGGTATGAAGGTAGGGGACTAAGATAAGTCATGGGCTCCACATATTTGTTGCAACTCTTGTTCAGTTAAACTACAAGAATGGCTGAATAATAAAAAATGATCTATGGCTCTTGCTGTGCCTATGGTTTGGCAGAAGCCTACAAACCATACAGATGACTGCTATTTCTGCTTGACTATGCCTATAAAGGCTGGATTGTCAATGAAGAAAACAGGAACAGTTCAATACCCGAATCTTCCCTCTGCTATTTGACCTATTCCACATTCAGAAAGTTTACCAGTTCCTACTCCACCCCAACATTATGAGCTTGAAGTAGAAAATAAGGAAAGTGTGGAAAAAGAAGAACCCAACAAGCCTTCTACATCCCATGACCCTGACCTTGAGGTAAAAGATGATCCACTGAACAGACTGAGTGATCTCATTCGAGACCTTGACTTGTCAAAGGAGAAGGCGGAACTTCTAGGCTCAAGACTACAGCAATAGAATCTTCTCCAATGTGATGTCAGGGTCTCACAGTACAGAGAATGTCAGAGGGATCTGCTTCCCTTTTTTGAGAAGAAAAACAATCTGGTTGTTTGCTGTGACATTAATGGCTTGATGAAATGTTTGAATTTGAACCATAATCCAATTGACTGGAGGCTATTCATAGACATCTCCAAGCTTAGTTTGAAAGCTGTATTACTTCACAATGGCAACCGTCTTCCTTCTATTCCTGTTGGTCATGCAGTTCACATTAAGGAGACTTATGCAAACATGACAGCCCTCCTCGACTCTGTCAAATATGCTGAATACAAATGGAAAATCTGTGGTGATTTAAAAGTCATCGCTGTACTCTTAGGAATGCAACTGGGGTACACTAAATACTGTTGCTTTTTATGTATGTGGGAGAGTAGGAATAGGAAATCACATTACATTCAAGCGGACTGGCCTGCAAAAACTCTTGACTCTGCCGAGAAAAATATCGTTGCCGAGCCTCTTGTGGACCCAAAAGATGTTCTTCCTCCACCCTTCATATAAAGCTAGGTTTAATGAAAAAAATTGTCTGGGGTATGAACCAGGAAGGACAGGCGTTTAAGTACTTAAGATTGAGTGATGCAAAGGTTAAGGAAGGTATTTTTGTTGGGCCACAAATTCAACGACGTGTAAAGGATCCTGCGTTTGACCAAATTTTGCAGGGAAAAGAAAAGGAAGCTTGGCAAGCCTTAGGGCTCCCGCACACTTGCGTCTTTATTGCACGTATTTCATGGGATATCGCTGCGTTTTTTTCACACGATTGTCAATGGGACTTTCTAATGTTAAAAACGCATCGCACAAAAATTGCAAAGCACCAACCTGCAATGTGTTTTTAACATTAGAAAGTCCCATTGACAATCGCATGAAAAAAATGCAGTGATATCTAGTGGAAAAAATGCGCAAGAAAAACGCACGTGTGCAGGAGCCCTTAAAGGGAGTTATTCATGGATTCTTAGGCAACAAAAGAGATGATAACTACACTCAGTTGGTGACACTGCTTCTGGAAAAATACCATCAACTCAGATGCAACATCTCCCTTAAAATCCATTGTCTTCACTCCCACCTAGATTTTTTTCCTCTTAGTTGTAGAGCTGTCAGTGATGAACACAGAGAAAGATTCTACCAGGATATTTCTGTAAGGGCTCCCACACACTTGCGATTGCGTTTTTTGTTAATGCGATTGTCAATGGGACTTTCTAATGTTAAAAACGCAACGCACCAAAAACGCAGTTGCGTGTGTTGCGTTTTTTTACAATAGAATGTCCCATTGACAATCTCGTTAACAAAAAACGCAATCGCAAGTGTGTGGGAGCCCTAATGGAACAAAGATATCAGGGCCATTGGAATGAAGCAATGCTTGCAGATTACTGCTGGTCTGTGTGTATGGATGCTTCGGAACTCACTTACAAGAGGCAAGCCAAAAGAAAATGATCTTATGAAGTCACTTTAGAATCAATTTAGAACTCTTAGAATGTAACTGTCACTAAAAAGAATTTCAAATGCACTTACAGGCCTTAGTCAGACGGGCGTTTTTTCGCGCGATTTGCGCATGCGCATGCGTCCGGCGATTTTTTAAAACCATTGCTTTGCAATGGTATCGGACACATGAGTGCTTTTTATGCGCTCGTCCGATAAATTATAGAACAGAGTTCGCAGATCGCACCTATCTGCGATCTGCAATTCCTGTTCTCTTCTCTATATGCGCTCAATGGGGCCGGCGGCAGCAGCGCCGACCCCATTGAGAGCATATACTAGACAAATCATTCTTCTCTGCCACAGCTGTAATAGCTGTGGCAGAGAAGAACGATGTTTGCCCATTGAATTCAATGGAGCCGGCAATACAGCCGGCTCCATTGAAAGCAATGGGCTGCCGGCGATTGCGGGATGAATTGTCGGGAAGGGCTTAAATATATAAGCCTTTCCCTGCAATTCATCCAGAAATGTGTAAAAAGAAAATATATATATATATACTCACCTTGTCCCGGCAGTCGAAGTTCAGCGCGGCCGGCCTGCAGTGGGTGTGAAGGGGGTGTGAGTCAGACCTGCCCCTGATTGGCTCAGCGCTGAGCCAATCAGAGGCAGGTCTCACTCACACCCATTCATGAATTCATGAATGGGTGTGAGTGAGACCTGCCTCTGATTGGCTCAGCCAATCAGGGGCAGGTCTGACTCACACCCCCTTCACACCCACTGCAGGCCGGCCGTGCTGAACTCCGTCTGCCGGGACAAGGTGAGTATATATATATATATATATATTTTTTTTTTTACACATTTCTGGATGAATTGCAGGGAAGGGCTTATATATTTAAGCCCTTCCCGACAATTCATCCCACGCTCGCCCGCAGCGCATTGCTTTCAATGGAGCCGGCTATATTGCCGGCTCCATTGAATTCAATGCGCTGGACAGCTCCGGCCCGTTTCTAATGGAACGCGGCTAGGAGCAGATTTTTCGGGCGATTTTTGGGCCCCGGTCACGCGATTTGCGGATGCGCATCCGTCATGCGATCCGCAAATCGCGCAAAAAAATGCCCGTGTGACTAAGGCCTCAATGTTGTTAGCATATGCAATTAAAATGTATCATTTTCTCTTAATCTCTTTAAATAATATACTTCCACCTATTGTATATCACAGAAACTAGAGCTAATAAAAAATATTCTCTGTCATATTCGTTTTTCTCACCCCCAAATTAGTATCATTTGACTCATGGAGTTAAGGAAACATTCCAAAATATTTCTTTTGTTGGCCATGTTATCTGATCAGTGGGGTTCAGCCCCTGGGACCGCCCAGTAAACACATGAACATGTTTTCCTATATGTATGGAATGGCAGTCAAGCATGCTCATTGCTGCTGTTTTCATTTTATTTGGGACTATTGGAGATAGGTGAATGTTTGAATTTGCTATATCCAGCAGTCTCGTTAACCCCTTAAGGACATGGCTTATTTTGGTTTTAAGAATGCAACAATTTTTGGGGGGATTTTCATCTCTACTTTTCAAAACCCATATCTTTATTTTCCATCGACATGGCCGTATGAGGGCTTGTTTTTTGCATGGTGAGCGGTAGTTTTTATTGGTACCATTTTATGGGTACATATAATGTATTGTTTAACTCTGATTAATTTTTTATGGTGGGCAGGGAGAAAAAAACACTCCAATTCTGCCATAGTTTTTTGTTTTCTTTTAGCCCCTTAAGGTCATGGCCTATTTTGGCCATGATGACGCAACAATTGTTTGGGATTTTCAGCTTCACTTTTCAAAAGTTATAACTTTTTATTTTTCCGTTGACATGGTCATTTGAGGGTTTGTATTTTGCATTGCAAACTGTAGTTTTTATTGATACCATATAATGTATTGTAAACTGTAAATTTTGGGGGGAGAACAGAAAGAGAAAACACATAAATTCTACCATAGTATTTTTCTATGTTCAATTTATTGTACAGGTTGTTACTGAGACGATAATACCAAGTATGTGGGATTTTTAAACTTATATTTTATATATGAACAGGGGAAAGTTTACAAAAAATGCCTTTTGTTTTTTTTTACGTTTTTTTATTTTTACGCTATTTTTATAATTTTTTGGGGTAGGGGACTTGAGCCACACAAGCTATGATCACTGTGATAATGCATTGCAGTACTTACAATAGCGATCATAGGTTATGGCAGGCTGGCGCACCAGTGTCTGGCGTCTGGGTACCATGACAATTCGTTGGCTCTCCACGATTACATTGCTCCCACTGTCAACCTTGTACATGCCGCAATGTACATTTATCAAGGAATGTAGGGAGTAAATAGTGGGGATCACTTCTGAGCCCGCATTATCCACAGGAAATAAGTTTACATCCTGTTGTCTTAAGTGCCACCCTGCCAGAATGCAAACTTATGTCCTGTGGCGTTAAGGGGCTAATCATAGGCGTAGAGTCAGGGGGTGTTGGGGTCGCCATGGCGACCCGGCCCCTGCGTTCAGGGGGCTCCCGAGGCCACCCTCTGCAATACCAACATGCACATTTAGTACATTAATGGCTGGCCGTTCTGACTGCAGCAAAATTCTCATCATGCGGCAGCCAGAACGGCCAGCCTGAGAGGAAGGCCCGGCAGAGCAGGGAGGAGAAGGGAGGAACTCACATGGGCCGGCAGGGGAGGAGGGAGGAAGTCACATGGGCCGGCAGGGGAGGAGGGAAGAAGTCACATGGGGCGGCAGAGCACAGTGATCATGTGCTTCCCCCTGCTTTCTGCTGAACGGGAAGCTTTTGAGTTTGCCTCTCCTGCTGCTGTCACATGGAGGAGAAGTGGACCGGGCCCTGGGGTAAGTGCATATGTGTGTGTCTGTCTCCCTCCTTTATCTATCTATCTATCTATATATACTATCTTTCTATCTGCTATCTATATACTATCTATCTATATACTATCTATCTATCTGCTTTCTATATACTATCTATCTATCTACTATCTATCTATCTGCTATCTATATACTATCTATCTATCTATCTATCCCATATCTAGCTATGTACTATCTATCTATCTGCTATCTATCTATATACTATCTATCTATCTGCTATCTATATACTATTTATCTATCCATCCCATATCTATCTATATACTATCTATCTACTATTTATATACTATCTATCTATCTGCTATCTATATACTATCTATCTATCTATTCCATATCTATCTATATACTATCTATCTATATACTATCTATCTATCTGCTATCTATATACTATCTATCTATCCCATATCTATCTATATACTATCTATCTGCTATCTATATACTATCTATCTATCTGCTATCTATATACTATCTATCCATCCCATATCTATCTATATACTATCTATCTATTTACTATCTATCTATCTACTATCTATATACTATCTATCTGCTATATATATACTATCTATCTATCTATCTATCTATCTATCTATCTATCTCATACCTATCTATATACTATCTATCTGCTATAAATATACTATCTATCTATCTGCTATCTATCTATATACTATCTATCTGCTATCTATATACTATCTATCTGCTATCTATATACTATCTATCTATCCCATATCTATGTATATACTATCTATCTATCTATCTGCTATCTATCTATCTATATACTATCTATCTGCTATCTATATACTATCTATCTATCTCTCCCATATCTATCCATATACCATCTATCTACTATCTATCTATCTACTATCTATCTATATACTATCTATGTTTCTGCTATCTATATTGTACTTACTATCAATCTATCTATCTATCCCATAGCTATATACTATCTATCTATATACTATCTATCTATCTGCTATCTATATACTATCTATCTATCCCATATCTATCTATATACTATCTATCTATCTGCTATCTATATACTATTTATCTGTCCCATATCTATCTATATACTATCTATCTATCTGCTATCTATATACTATCTATCTATTCATCCATCTATCTATCTATATACTATCTATCTGCTATCTATATACTATCTATCTCATATGAGATAGATAGATAGTATATAGATAGATGAATAGATAGTATATAAATAGATAGATAGTATATAGATAGATGGATGAATAGATGGTATATAAATAGCAGATATATATATAGATAGTATATAGATAGATATGAGATAGATAGATAGTGTATAGATAGATATGAGATAGATAGTGTATATAGATAGATAGTGTATAGATAGTAGATAGATAGATAGTGTAAAGATAGTAGATAGATAGTGTATAGATAGTATATAGATAGATAGACATGAGATAGATAGTGTATAGATAGATATGAGATAGATAGATATGATATAGATAGATGGATGAATAGATAGATAGTATATAGATAGCAGATAGATAGTATATAGATAGATATGGGATAGATAGTATATAGATAGATATGGGATAGATAGTATATAGATATATATGGGATAGATAGATAGTATATAGATAGGAGATAGATAGTATATAGATAGATATGGGATAGACAGATAGCATATAGATAGATATGGGATAGATAGATAGTATATAGATAGATATGGGATAGATAGTATAGATATAGATAAATAGACACGTGTTCAGAAAACGCAGGTTTAAGTAAGCTCATTAAAATCTATGGGAGTGTTGTACCGCGGTTAGTACGGCGCTCGGGACACCGCGCTAATAGCGGTAAAAAGCGGTGTGTGTGAGTGGCCTGTGGGGCTACAAACAAATTTTCATGTGCAGGAAATGCGTCATGTTTGGAAAGATTAGGCCAAGGGGCAGATCATGTATGCAGCACGATCTAGGTATGGGTACGGGGGAGTGTAGGGTGGAGGCCCAAGGGGGGCCCCCCGAGCTGAACTTTTGCACCCTGGCCCCTGACCCCTTAGGTGCGCCCCTGGGGCTAATCATAGAACATGATAATTTTTTGCATTGCTGTGTTCAAAATTCTCAAACTTTTTTTTCCATCAACGTAACTCTGCAAAGGCTTATTTTTTTCATGACATGATGACTTACAGTTTATATTGATACCATTTTTTGGGTACATATAATGTATTGTATAACTTTTATTAATTTTTTGGTGGGCAGGGAGAAAAACAGAGTTCAATTCTGACATTTTGGGTCTTTGATGACTTTTATCATGGTGTTTTTTGTCCCTACATGTACAAGTAGGAATGGGTGGTGTTCTGTAAGACTGAAGAGTCTTGACAGTCTATCAGACACATCTTTGATTTGTGGTATCACCGAGGGAATCACTAAAATATAACGTTTATTAAATAAAATTTAAAAAATGTCTAACGCGTGATCCTTTATTACTGTTCGACTCCAATTAAAAGAATTGGCATTGTATAGACGAGAAAATCCTTACGCATACTATATGTCAATGTACAGAGATCAGCTGCACCGATGTAAGCATAGTACACCCACTATGGTGACAATGGCACCCCTAATTTGTATATTGCCATAGGTCAATACTATAGTTGTATACAGCTCCAACTAAAGCAGTCACTGTTTTATTTATTGGTGACTGATGTACATAGCAACAATTTTATATTGGAGCTGGCAGAGAGTCAATACCGCTTAAAGGTTATTTTGGGGGGTACAGGATAGAGTAGTGTGCAGTATGATAAACACTAAAGCACCGTATAATTTCACCCCGAAATCAAAAAGTGGAACACTGATAGTATGGTCTCTATTTACCGCTCCAGTAAATAGAGACCATACTATCAGTGTTCCACTTTTTGGTTTCGGGGTGATATGGTATGGTGCTGTAGTGTCTATCATACTACACACCACTCTACCTTGTACACCAAGAACATCTTAGCGGTATTTTCTCTTTGCCAGCAACAATTTTATATTGGAGCTGGCAATCTATATCAGTCACTAACAAAAACAGTGACTGTTTTATTTGGAGCTGTATACAACTACAGTGTTGACCTATGGCAATACACAAATTAGATGTGCCACTGTCACCGTAGTTGTTGTACCATACTTAGATCGATGCAGCTGATCTCTGTACTTTGATATACAGTATATGTAAGGACTAGAGATGAGCGAACGCGTTCGTCCGAGCTTGATATTCGTGCGAATATTAGGGTGTTCGGGATGTTCGTTATTCGTGACGAACACCATGCGGTGTTCTGGTTACTTTCACTTCCTTCCCTGAGACGTTAGCGCGCTTTTCTGGCCAATTGAAAGACAGGGAAGGCATTACAACTTCCCCCTGCAACGTTTAAGCCCTATACCACCCCCCTGCTGTGAGTGGCTGGCGAGATCAGGTGTTCGCCTAATATAAAAGTCGGCCCCTCCCGCGGCTCGCCTCAGATGCGGTGTGAGTTAGATGAGGGACAGTGCTGTTTATACCGGAGCTGCTGTAGGGAAAGAATTGGTAGTTAGTGTAGGCTTCAAGACCCCCCAAAGGTCCTTATTAGGGCCACTGATAGCTGTGTGTTGGCTGCTGTTAGCAGTGGGATTTTTTTTTTTTTCTCAAAATCGCCTCTGCAGACCGTTGCACCTGGCATTAGGGACAGAAGTGCTGCATAGGCAGGGAGAGTGTTAGGAGTGAGTGTAGCCTTCAAGAACCTCAACGGTCCTTTCTAGGGCCATATTTATCCGTGTGCAGTACTGTCCAGGCTGCTGTTGGCTGTGCTGCATTTTTTTTGGGCTTCTCAAAATCGCCTCTGCAGAGCATTGCACCCTCCATTGATACTGCAGGGAAAGAATTGTATAGGCAGGGCCACAACACAGTTATTATTCATAGAATATACGCAGTGCTGCCTGTTGGTGGGAAAAAACTGAAAACAAATCTATTTGTCCAGCCTGTGTCCGTCCTTACGCCTGTGTAGACGTGTGAGCTGCGTGAAAAACATTGCTAAATCATACGCAGCCAGCTACGCTTTACTGCTGGGTTCGCCATTTGCTTTCCTTAATTGGGAAAAAAAAATACCTGCTCTCCAAGAGTTATAATAACTCTGCTACCCTCACGTTCTGTGACACATAAGCAGGGACACAGCGCAGTTATTAAACTTCGCAGGTTCATTGAATATACGCAGTGCTGCCTGTTGGTGGGAAAAAACTGAAAACAAATCTATTTGTCCAGCCTGTGTCCGTCCTTACGCCTGTGTAGACGTGTGAGCTGCGTGAAAAACATTGCTAAATCATACGCAGCCAGCTACGCTTTACTGCTGGGTTCGCCATTTGCTTTCCTTAATTGGGAAAAAAAAATACCTGCTCTCCAAGAGTTATAATAACTCTGCTACCCTCACGTTCTGTGACACATAAGCAGGGACACAGCGCAGTTATTAAACTTCGCAGGTTCATTGAATATACGCAGTGCTGCCTGTTGGTGGGAAAAAACTGAAAACAAATCTATTTGTCCAGCCTGTGTCCGTCCTTACGCCTGTGTAGACGTGTGAGCTGCGTGAAAAACATTGCTAAATCATACGCACCCAGCTACGCTTTACTGCTGGGTTCGCCATTTGCTTTCCTTAATTGGGAAAAAAAATACCTGCTCTCCAAGAGTTATAATAACTCTGCTACCCTCACGTTCTGTGACACATAAGCAGGGACACAGCGCAGTTATTAAACTTCGCAGGTTCATTGAATATACGCAGTGCTGCCTGTTGGTGGGAAAAAACTGAAAACAAATCTATTTGTCCAGCCTGTGTCCGTCCTTACGCCTGTGTAGACGTGTGAGCTGCGTGAAAAACATTGCTAAATCATACGCACCCAGCTACGCTTTACTGCTGGGTTCGCCATTTGCTTTCCTTAATTGGGAAAAAAAATACCTGCTCTCCAAGAGTTATAATAACTCTGCTACCCTCACGTTCTGTGACACATAAGCAGGGACACAGCGCAGTTATTAAACTTCGCAGGTTCATTGAATATACGCAGTGCTGCCTGTTGGTGGGAAAAAACTGAAAACAAATCTATTTGTCCAGCCTGTGTCCGTCCTTACGCCTGTGTAGACGTGTGAGCTGCGTGAAAAACATTGCTAAATCATACGCAGCCAGCTACGCTTTACTGCTGGGTTCGCCATTTGCTTTCCTTAATTGGGAAAAAAAAATACCTGCTCTCCAAGAGTTATAATAACTCTGCTACCCTCACGTTCTGTGACACATAAGCAGGGACACAGCGCAGTTATTAAACTTCGCAGGTTCATTGAATATACGCAGTGCTGCCTGTTGGTGGGAAAAAACTGAAAACAAATCTATTTGTCCAGCCTGTGTCCGTCCTTACGCCTGTGTAGACGTGTGAGCTGCGTGAAAAACATTGCTAAATCATACGCACCCAGCTACGCTTTACTGCTGGGTTCGCCATTTGCTTTCCTTAATTGGGAAAAAAAATACCTGCTCTCCAAGAGTTATAATAACTCTGCTACCCTCACGTTCTGTGACACATAAGCAGGGACACAGCACAGTTATTAAACTTAGATAATTCATTCACTAGAGGCAGTGGGGCCTTTCGTTTTCCAAAAAGGGCAAAAATTATATTTGGCCTGCAGTCTTGCGCCAATTTATTTCCTGCCTGGGAAATCTAATCACTGGTAATACAGCATGCTGAGGGGTAGGGGTAAGCCTAGAGGACGTGGACGTGGACGTGGCCGAGGACGCGGAGGGCCAAGTGAGGGTGTGGGCACAGGCCAAGCTCCTGATCCAGGTGTGTCGCAGCTGTCTGCTGCGCGATTAGGAGAGAGGCACGTTTCTGGCGTCCCCACATTCATCGCCCAATTAATGGGTCCACGCGGGAGACGGTTATTAGAAAATGAGCAGTGTGAGCAGGTCCTGTCCTGGATGGCAGAAAGTGCTTCGAGCAACCTATCGTCTACCCGCAGTTCTGCGCCGTCCACTGCTGCCAATCCGAATCCTCTGTCTGCTGCTCCTCCTTCCTCCCAGCCTCCTCAGTCCACTACAATGACACCTGCTCAGGAGCGGGAACACTCCCAGGAACTGTTCTCGGGCCCCTGCTTAGATTGGGCAGCAGCGGTTCCTCTCCCACCAGAGGAGTTTATCGTCACTGATGCCCAACCATTCGAAAGTTCCCGGGGTCCGGGGGAAGAGGCTGGGGACTTCCGCCAACTGTCTCAACAACTTTCTGTGGGTGAGGAGGACGATGACGATCAGACACAGTTGTCTTGCAGTGAGGTAGTAGTAAGGGCAGTAAGTCCCAGGGAGCAGCGCACAGAGGATTCGGAGGAAGAGCAGCAGGACGATGAGGTGACTGACCCCACCTGGTGTGCAACGCTTACTCAGGAGGACAGGTCTTCAGAGGGGGAGTCAAGGGCATCAGCAGGGCAGGTTGCAAGAGGCAGTGCGGTGGCCAGGGGTAGAGGCAGGGCCAGACCGAATAATCCACCAAGTGTTTCCCAAAGCGCCCCCTCGCGCCATGCCACCCTGCGTAGGCCGAGGTGCTCTAAGGTCTGGCAGTTTTTCACAGAGACGCCTGACGACCGACGAACAGTGGTGTGCAACCTTTGTCGCGCAAAGCTCAGCCGGGGAGCCAACACCAACAGCCTCACCACCACCACCATGCGCAGACATATGATGGCCAAGCACCCCGCAAGGTGGGACAAAGGCCGTTCACCGTCTCCGGTTTGCACCCCTGCCTCTCCCCCTGTGCCCCAACCTGCCACTGAGATGCAACCCCCCTCTCAGGACACAGGCACTACCGCCTCATGGCCTGCACCCACACCCTCATCTCCGCTGTCCTCGGCCCCATCCAGCAGTGTAGTTCAGCGCACCGTTCAGCCGTCGCTTGCGCAAGTGTTCGAGCGCAAGCGCAAGTACGCCGCCACGCACCCGCACGCTCAAACGTTAACCGTCCGCATCGCAAAATTCATCAGCCTTGAGATGCTGCCGTATAGGGTTGTGGAAACGGAGTCCTTCAAAAGTATCATGGAGGCGGCGGCCCCGCGCTACTCAGTTCCCAGTCGCCACTACTTTTCCCGATGTGCCGTCCCAGCCCTGCACGAGCACGTCTCCCGCAACATTGTGCGCGCCCTCACCAACGCGGTTACTGCCACGGTCCACTTAACTACGGACACGTGGACAAGCACAGGCGGGCAGGGCCACTACATCTCCCTGACGGCACATTGGGTGAATTTAGTGGAGGCTGGGACAGAGTCAGAGCCTGGGACCGCTCACGTCCTACCCACCCCCAGAATTGCGGGCCCCAGCTCGGTGCTGGTATCTGCGGAGGTGTATGCTTCCTCCACTAAAGCACCCTCCTCCTCCTCCTCCTCCTCTGTCTCACAATCAAGATGTGTTAGCAGCAGCATGTCGCCAGCAGTCGGTGTCGCGCGGTGTGGCAGCACAGCGGTGGGCAAGCGTCAGCAGGCCGTGCTGAAACTACTCAGCTTAGGCGATAAGAGGCACACGGCCCACGAACTGCTGCAGGGTCTGACACAGCAGACCGACCGCTGGCTTGCGCCGCTGAGCCTCCAACCGGGCATGGTCGTGTGTGACAACGGCCGTAACCTGGTGGCGGCTCTGCAGCTTGGCAGCCTCACGCACGTGCCATGCCTGGCCCACGTCTTTAATTTGGTGGTTCAGCGGTTTCTGAAAAGCTACCCACGCTTGTCAGACCTGCTCGTAAAGGCGCGCCGGCTCTGCGCACATTTCCGCAAGTCCCACACGGACGCTGCCACCCTGCGCACCCTGCAACATCACTTTAAGCTGCCAGTGCACCGACTGCTGTGCGACGTGCCCACACGGTGGAACTCTACGCTCCACATGTTGGCCAGGCTCTATGAACAACGGAGAGCTATAGTCGAATACCAACTCCAACATGGGCGGCGCAGTGGGAGTCAGCCTCCTCAATTCCTTTCAGAAGAGTGGGCCTGGTTGGCAGACATCTGCCATGTCCTTGGTAATTTTGAGGAGTCTACCCAGGTGGTGAGCGGCGATGCTACAATCATTAGCGTCACCATTCCTCTGCTATGCATCTTGAGAAATTCCCTGCAAACCATAAAGGCAGCTGCTTTGCGCTCGGAAACGGGGGCGGGGGAAGACAGTATGCCGCTGGATAGTCAGGGCACCCTCCTGTCTATTTCTCAGCGCGTACAGGAGGAGGAGGAGGAGCATGAGGAGGATGAGGAGGAGGGGGAAGAGACAGCTTGGCCCGCTGCTGACGGTACACCGGCTGATTGCCTGTCATCCTTTCAGCGTGTATGGCCTGAGGAGGAGGAGGAGGAGGAGGAGGATCCTGAAAGTGATCTTCCTAGTGAAGACAGCCATGTGTTGCGTACAGGTACCCTGGCACACATGGCTGACTTCATGTTAGGATGCCTTTCTCGTGACCCTCGCGTTGCACGCATTCTGGCCACGACGGATTACTGGGTGTACACACTGCTCGATCCACGGTATAAGGAGAACCTGCCCACTCTGATTCCCGAAGAGGAAAGGGGTTCGAGAGTGTTGCTATACCACAGGACCCTTGCGGACAAGCTGATGGTAAAATTCCCAGCCGACAGCGCTAGTGGCAGAAGGCGCAGTTCCGAGGGCCATGTTGCAGGGGATGTGCGTAGATCGAGCAGCATGTACATCCCAGGCAGTGCAACAGTCTTTAAGGGCCTGGCCAGCTTTATGGCTCCCCACCAAGACTGTGTCACCGCTCCCCAGTCACGGCTGAGTCGGCGGGAGCACTGCAAAAGGATGGTGAGGGAGTACGTAGCGGATCGCACGACCATCCTTGGTGACGCCTCTGCCCCCTACAACTACTGGGTGTCGAAGCTGGACACGTGGCCTGAACTAGCCCTGTATGCCCTTGAGGTGCTTGCTTGTCCTGCGGCTAGCGTGTTGTCGGAGAGGGTGTTTAGTGCGGCTGGGGGAATCATCACAGATAAGCGTAGCCGCTTGTCAACCGACAGTGCCGACAGGCTAACACTCATCAAGATGAACAAAGGCTGGATTTCCCCAGACTTCTGTTCTCCACCAGCGGACAGCAGCGATACGTAAGCAATACGTAGGCTGCACCCGCGGATGGAAGCTACGTTCTCTCTCACCATCCAAAACGGGGACATTTCTGCTTCATCAATCTGTGTCTAATATTCCTCCTCCTCCTCCTCCTGCTCCACCTCCTGAAACCTCACGTAATCACGCTGAACGGGCAATTTTTCTTAGGGCCACAAGGCTCACTCAAATAATTTTTCAGAACAATTTTTATAAGTTTCAATGCGCTTAAAAGCATTGGAACTTTAACTTGAACCAATTTTTCGTTACACTGGGCTGCCTCCAGGCCTAGTTACCACTTAAGCCACATTAACCAAAGCGATTAATGGGTTTCACCTGCCCTCTTGGCTGGCCATGGCCAATTTTTGGGATGTACATTAGTACTGTTGATACAGCAATTTGTGTGGGCCCTCGCCTACAGTGTAATCAAATTAATTTTTAGCCCACCTGCATTACAGCTGACGTTACCTCAGCTGTGTTGGGCAATGCAATGGGATATTTTTGTGTACCGCCGGTGGGTTCCAGGGAGCCACCCATGCTGTAGGTGCACACTGAGTTTTTAATACATCTGTACACTTCTAAAGAACCCGTCTGACCGGGGCATGCAGTGTGGGCCGAAGCCCACCTGTATTACGCACGACATTACTACCTCAGCTGTGTTGGGCAATGCAATGGGATATTTCTATGTACCGCCGGTGGCTTCCTGGCACCCACCCAGGCAGTGGGTCCACAGGGAGTTAAACCTACATGTGTCCACTTGTAAAGAATCCCAGTCTGACTGGGGCATGCAGTGTGGGCCGAAGCACACCTGTATTACGCACGACATTACTACCTCAGCTGTGTTGGGCAATGCAATGGGATATTTCTATGTACCGCCGGTGGCTTCCTGGCACCCACCCAGGCAGTGGGTCCACAGGGAGTTAAACCTACATGTGTCCACTTGTAAAGAATCCCAGTCTGACTGGGGCATGCAGTGTGGGCCGAAGCCCACCTGTATTACGCACGACATTACTACCTCAGCTGTGTTGGGCAATGCAATGGGATATTTTTGTGTACCGCCGGTGGGTTCCAGGGAGCCACCCATGCTGTGGGTCGACAGGGACTTCACAATAGGGAGTTGTACCTGCCTGTGTCTATGAATTAAAAAGCCCGGTCTGACTGGGGCATGCAGACACCTTGACAGAATGAATAGTGTGTGGCACATAGGTTCCCCATTGCTATGCCCACGTGTGCAGCTCCAGATGGCGGTGGCACAGGATTCTATTTCTCATTGCTTCTGTACAGCATTGTGGGCTATCGCTCCGCCACTTTTAAAGAGGGTCGCTGCCTAGCCGTGCCAACCTCTGCAGTGTATGCCTGCGGTCCCTCGTCATGGCAGACGCAATTCTAAATAGACATGAGCGTGGTGTGGCATGAGGGCAGCTGAAGGCTGCGCAGGGACACTTTGGTGTGCGCTGTGGGGGGGAGGGGGTGCGGTTGGGCAGCATGTAACTCAGGAGAAGTGGCAGTGGAGTGTCATGCAGGCAGTGATTGTGCTTTGTTGGAGGTAGTGTGGTGCTTAGCAAAGGTATGCCATGCTAATGAGCGCTTTTCAGAAGTAAAAGTTGTTGGGAGGGGGGGGGGGCCCACTCTTGCCGCTATTGTGGCTTAATAGTGGGACCTGTGAACTTAGGATGCAGCCCAACATGTAGCCCCTCGCCTGCCCTATCCGTCACTGTGTCATTCCCATCACTTTCCTGAATTGCCCAGATTTTCACACATGAAAACCTTAGCGAGCATCGGCAAAATACAAAAATGTTCTGGTCGCCCATTGACTTCAATGGGGTTCGTTGTTCGAAACGAACCCTCGAGCATCACGGGAAGTTCGTTACGAATAACGAACACCCGAACATTTTGGTGTTCGCTCATCTCTAGTAAGGACCTATTCGTCTATATGACGCCAATTCTCGTAATTGGAGTACCGCTCTACTAAATAGAGACTATACTATCAGTGTTCTATCTTTAACCTTGGGGTGAAATTATACGGTGCTTTAGTGTTTATCATACTGCACACTACTCTATCCTGTACCCCCCAAAATAACCTTTAAGCGGTATTGTCTCTCTGCCAGCTCCAATATAAAATTGTTGCTATGTACATCAGTCACCAATAAATAAAACAGTGACTGCTTTAGTTGGAGCTGTATACAACTATAGTATTGACCTATGGCAATATACAAATTAGGGGTGCCATTGTCACCATAGTGGGTGTACTATACTTACATCGGTGCAGCTGATCTCTGTACATTGACATATAGTATGCGTAAGGATTTTCTCGTCTATACAATGCCAATTCTTTTAATTGGAGTCGAACAGTAATAAAGGATCACGTGTTAGACATTTTTAAAATTTTATTTAATAAAAGTTATATTTTAGTGATTCCCTCGGTGATACTATTTTCTATTCTTTAGGGTTTTTCTCTGTCACGGTGACATCTTTGATTTGTGCCCCTGGAAAACAGCACACCTCCCGTGAGATTATGTCAGGTCTGCAGACAGCGGCCTCTGTTTCTCTGAATAGGGAATCCCCCACAACCAGCGCTCTCCTTTTCTTCTTCACAACATAACTTCTTTTTCTCCATTCAAGAGGATTCTGGGTGTTTACTAGGCTGTTCTTTGTGGGCAATGTGATTTCTTGCTGTACCTCCTAATTATTCTCCTGCGTGAGAGCCTGGTACCAGTTCCTGAGCAGTATGGGTGCTGACTGACTCCTGATCCTCCGGCTTCTTTGGGTCACATGCTTTCATTCCTCTGCTTCTGCGGGTACACTGAAAATGTCTTTTCCTTCAACATTTTGAAGACTTTATTCTGCTGTCAAGGAAATCCTCATCTTCCTTAATGAGTTTCAATGAAGCTATTCTCTCCTAAAGACTTTGCACTTTTTCCTCCAGTATTTCTGGCAGGTGAAGTTTGGCTTTTCCTCTAGAAGGTCTGTAAAATTTATAGCATACATTGCAGCTCATCATATGGCTGCTCTCCCATTCCATGTTGTCAGTTGATGTCCACTTCTAAACTTCCACTTCTAAAAGTCAAGAATTGTAGTGAAGATATACAGTGGGGAAAAAAGTATTTAGTCAGATACCAATTGTACAAGTTCTCCCACTTAAAAAGATGAGAGGGGCCTGTAATTGACATAATTAAAAATCAGACAATGTGATTTTCTGGGTGTGTTTTCTCATGTTGTCTCTCATAGTTGAGGTCTACCTATGTAATTTAATTCTCTCACGTAATTTAAGGTACGTAATTTAATTCTCTCACTTTCCGATGTCGTAGAAACATGAAATTTGGCATGAGCATTGATTATGTCATAAATAGGAAAAGTTAATGGGTCCCAACTCGATTATTTAATTCTAAGCGCAAAAGAATTAGCGTCCAAATTTTACGTACGGAATCTAATTCACTTCCCGATGTCATAGAAACGTGAAATTTGGCACGAGCATTGATTATGTCATAAATAGAAAAAGCTAATGGGTCCCAATTCGATTATTCAAGTCTAGCGCAAAAGAATTAGCATCCAAATTTTACGTACGTAATCTAATTCTCTCACTTCCCCAAGTCGTAGAAACATGAAATTTGGCACGAGCATTGATTATGTCATAAATAGGAAAAGTTAATGGGTCTCAACTCGATTATTTAATTCTAAGCGCAAAAGAATTAGCGTCCAAATTTTACGTACGTAATCTAATTCTCTCACTTCCCGATGTCATAGAAACTTGACATTTGGCACGAGCATTGATTATGTCATAAATAGGAAAAGCTAATGGGTCCCAACTCGATTATTCAACTGTAGTGCAAAAGAATTAGCGTCCAAATTTTACGTACGTAATTTAATTCTCTCACTTCCTGATGTCGTAGAAACATGAAATTTGACACGAGCATTGATTATGTCATAAATAGGAAAAGCTAATGGGTCCCAACTCGATTATTTAATTCTAAGCGCAAAAGAATTAGCGTCCAAATTTTACGTACAGAATCTAATTCTCTCACTTCCCGATGTCATAAAAACGTGAAATTTGACACGCGCATTGATTATGTCATAAATAGGAAAAGTTAATGGGTCCCAACTCGATTATTTAATTCTAAGCGCAAAAGAATTAGCGTCCAAATTTTACGTACGGAATCTAATTCTCTCACTTCCCGATGTCATAGAAATGTGAAATTTGGCACGAGCATTGATTATGTCATAAATAGGAAAAGCTAATGGGTCCCAACTCGATTATTTAAGTCTAGCGCAAAAGAATTAGCATCCAAATTTTACGTACGTAATCTAATTCTCTCTCTTCCCCAAGTCGTAGAAACATGAAATTTGGCACGAGCATTGAATATGTCATAAATAGGAAAAGCTAATGGGTCCCAACTCGATTATTGAATTCTAAGCACAAAAGAATTAGCGCCTAAATTTTACCTACGGAATCTAATTCTCTCACTTCCCAATGTCATAGAAACGTGAAATTTGGCACGAGCATTGATTATGTCATAAATAGGAAAAGCTTGTGGGTCCCAACTCGATTATTCAATTCTATTTTACATACGTTATCTAATTCTCTAACTTCCTGATGTCATTTTATATAAAGGAAATATCGCATGGTTACCTCCGTGTGGTGTTTCCTGGGTAATGCAAAGAACCATGCAAAATGGTGAACATATTTTTTCCCTCTATATCTATAAAGTAACCACGACTTCATAAGATTTTCCGTGTGAAAACCAGATAAACACCAGTACCAAATTAACTCGGGCGAAGCCGGGTATATCAGCTAGTAACCTATAAGATGCTACTGGTGATGTCCTCCGAGTGGCTAAACACCTCTAATCCCAGCAATCTTCCTGCTCACAGTAACCCTTTACTCTTCCCAGAATGCACAGGTTTGTTCAGATGCAATTTTGCTTTAGTTTTACTTTTTAGAAAAAAAATGACTACTTATTAAAACCTGTAATTTTTCATTTATTTATAAAAGTTGGAGAGGAACACACAATTGATATTTTGGAAGCTTCAAAATGGGAAAGTTGAGTCAGCACGTGGTTGGAAGGGGATATGTGATTAATATTAGATTGTGGGACCAATACCTGATACCCCTGCCAAACAGCTGTTTAACGATACTGCGGCACTCAGGCAAACACTGTGGCCTCTTCTTTGGTCACACGGCTTATGTGCAACTCAGTCCCATTCAAGTGAATGGGATACAGCTGCAATAGCAGTGACCACCATTACAAACTAAACAGAGATGTACCTGACATACAATGAAGCAGGCCTGGTAAAACCCCCTCCCAACATCCGCTGCACATGTATGATAGATGGCATGTGTCATATGTGTGAATATATAGAGAGGGCCTGGGAGCTCCATACTTGGTGGGTTTTATCTGTTTTCTACCCTTCTGACAATGGCATTTAAAAGCCCAGACAGAGGGAAGAAGCTACCTCTGTCACCCGAACGACTCGCTGAATATAAAATCGTGGGCAGCCATTCGGTCATGGCAGACTGAGGTCTTGTGAAGGTGTCCTGGTAGGGGTAGGCGACACAGAAATCTGGGTACGATGCAAGAACCAGGCTTACAAAAATCTACATTTTTTTTATTATAAGAAATAAACTTGGATATTAAGTTGGCAATAGAAGCTTCTGTTAATAGATAATCAATAAGCGGTTGGACAACCTACCTGGCTCTTAAGAGTATGTTTAAGGGCTACTACCCACTGCTGGATATTTGCTGCGGAATCCGCTGTGGTCGTCCGCACTGCAGATCCGCAGCAAATAGCACCCATAGCATGCTATGGGAAATCGATTCTTCCTCCACACTTGCAAAAATTAATCGCGGTTCTGCAAGCGGAGGAAAAGACGCAACATGCTCCATTTTTCTGCGAACTTTGTTCTCTCAGCGATGTCTGTTCTGGCGCATTATAGAGCTGCACTTCTCAAACACCAGATGCCTCCTTTCTTGTGCCAGTGCCCTTCTCTAATAGGCACAGATTCTCCAGGACATATCCTCCATGGCTCCCCAAACTGAATCCTCACTCCTTTGGCAGCTCTCTCTCCTGGCAATGCAGTCTCTCTTAAGGTTCAGTACCACTAAAATTGCTCTCCAGCCTCAGCTCTCTAATCTCAAGTCCTCTAGATCTCCCACCTGACCTCTGCAGCCAATGTGAAGTCACATAAATCCCTCCATAGAGAAATACACAAAATGCAGCAATGTATGATGGCCAGTAGAGGTCGCCCTTATACCATCTAAAATACATTACTATAACAGAGTTTATTACAGCATAAACTCGAACCTGGGCTTCCTCCTTACAACGGCCCCCATGGCTGCCATGTATTTCCTCTATATTAGGACACTCCTGCGGCATGGATTAAAAGAATGACTGCAGAAATACAATATATTGCAATACTGAAGTACTGCGACATATTGTATAAGTGGCCAAACAATCGATAGTTTAAGTAGCCTATGGAGACTAAAGTAAAAATAAGATAAGGGCTTTATTCACATGTGTGAGGGCAATTTTAATCAGTGATAAACTGACCAATTTCACAGCAAGTGTATGTAAACGTTACAAGATTTTTGAATGTGCAAATGTTATGTGAGAGCAATCTGTGTGAAAACAAATGAAGACAGCCAAATTGATGTAAATTAAAACTTATATTGAAGTAAATGGGTGTGTGCATCACAACTTAACACACTTGCATGACATACGAGTGCATTTCGTTTTTATTAATGCACTCATTGACTTGAGTGCACGATTCTGGTCCCATCATCACAGTGTTCAGTGATGATGGGACTCCCCACGGGCACAAAAGAATCACCTGCCACAGCTGTCACAGATGTGGCAGAGGACCGCGATGTTATCTCATTGCTTTCAATGGGGCTGGCGCTGCTGCTGCCCCATTGAAAGCAATGGGATAAAGGTAACACCTGCAGGGATGATTTTCGACACGCATTATAAGCACGCATGTCCTATCTTTTGCAAGTGCGAGTATTTTGCGCCTCTTAAAAAGAGACATATGAACACTTCATAAAAAACCAATAGTTCTAATAGGCACGCAAAAAAATTGCTTGTCTGACCACAGCCTAAGGGGGAGAATGGAGGGTGTCACATGAGTGTATTTTTGCACATTTTGGCATGCAGAAAAATCCCATTCGCAGAACGCAGAGGATAGAACCCTTTGGTTTCAATGGGTTCTTTCTCATTTCTTATTTTTGCGCAAATCTAGACTAGGCTGTCTCAAAATGCACCAGATATATGACAGTAGTTTAGCTGAATGATAAAGCTCTTGAATTTTAAGGCCGTCTAGTACAAGTTTGCTTAGTATACACCAAAACTTGTGTTAAAATTTTGGCGTAATTCATGGCAATTCGGCACAATTTTTGGTGCAATTCAGGCTTATGTCTCTATTTCAGACAAATTGTAAAAACTGTGAAAAGGGGTAAAAAATACGTAGTAATTGTGGAGCAAAGCATGTAAGGCAGTTTTCTGGCAGTTTTTGCATACTTCTTTCAGCGTGTTTTTATTAACCCCTTAACGACTGCCCCATCGGGAAACTACGTCCTCAGAAAGTGGGCTTTAATCCTAGAGGATGTAGTTTTATGCATCCTCTTTGGATTGATGCCCACCTGCTTGAGGACGTGACAGCTCCATGCTGTGGGTGCCCACAGGTAGCCGACAGCATGGAGCTGTCATCCCAGGATGCGGGCAGTCCCCCCCGGCATTGTGATCGGTGCTATCCAATGGATAGCGCCGATCGCAAAAAAGTAAACAAAAATGTTAAAAAAAGTAAAGATTCAGCTGCCCTGATGGATCGGATGCATCAGGGAAGCTGAAAATACTCACGCGGCTTGTCCCAGGTGTCCCCTGGAGATCGGGTCCTCCCGGACCCGCCGGCGGTCTTCTGCGCATGCGCGCCAGACGATGACGTCAGGCGCATGCGCAGAAGCCCAGGAGCCCCGGCAAATTTGAAATCTCCTGGCTCCCGGCTCCTGAAGGTAGCCGGGGAACAGGAGGTGTTACCGGGGACCGCTGTGCGCGGTCCCCGGGCACGCGATCGCCGCTATCCATTGGATAGCGTCGATCGTGAAAAAGTTAAAAAAAAGTTTTAAAAAAAGTCAGTTTCACCTCCCCTCATAGATCGGATCCATGAGGGGAGGTGAAAATACTCACCTAAGTCCTCCCCGATGTCCCGGGACCCGAATCCCCGTCTGCGCATGCGCGCCCGATGATTGACATCGGGCTCATGCTCAGACGGGCTCGACCCCCGGGAAATTTAAAATCTCTCTGCTCTTGGCTGCCATGTGTAGCCTGGAGCAGAGAGATTATACCGGGGACATGATCACTGTTATCCAATGGATAGCAGTGATCATGTAAAGTAAAAAAAAAGTGTAAAAAGTGAAAAAAAAAAGTGTAAAAGTAAAGAAAAAAGTTTAAAAAAAGGTTTAAAAAGTTTTAAAAAAGTTTAAAAAGCTTGCGTTTCATCTCCCCCCACGGATCATATCTGTGAGGTAGGATGAAATTACGTGCCTAAGGCCCGCGGATTTATCCACGGACCTTACCCCAGCTTCTGCGCACACGCCCGTCGCCAAAATGGCGGACGCATGCGCAAAAGCCGTGGATTGCCAGGATAATTTAAAATCTCCCTGCTCCTGGCTACAAAACTTAGCCGAGAGCCTGGAGATTTCACGGGGGGGGGGGGGGGGGGGGGCTGCGGTGAGCGGTTCCTCGTCACGTGTTCGCCGTTATCCAATGGATAATGGCGATCACGTAAAAGTTAAAAAAAGGTGAAGCTTCATCTACCCTCACCGATGCGATCAGTGAGAGGAGATAAAACATTTTACCGGAGGCCTCTGTATTTGCACCCCGACGCGATCCTCATCCGTGAACTTACCCGGATCCTGCGCATGCGACCGCCGGGAAAACACCGGACACATGCGCAGGAGTCGGGGAGCCCAGGAAATTTAAAATCTCCTTGCTCCCAGCGACCAATGGTCGCCGAGAGCCTGGAGCAGTGACGGGTGGCCTCGTTGAGCGGTCCCCGGTCACGTGATAAAAAGGTAGCGATCTGCCTTAGGCCGGTCTCACATGACCGGATAGGAATTACGGATTCCGCATGCGTCTGATCCGCGGTAATACGCAGATGAAGCGCATTGGATTACACAATTCTGCTCACATTAGCGGGTCGGAATTGTGTAATCCACTCACAGAAAAGAGAACGCAGCAGCTTCTATTTTACCGCGGATATCTGCAACATAGAGCCCATTGTGCTCCATTGTCGCGGATATACCCGCTGCCCATACGCTACTACATTGTGTACGGGCTGCGGGTACCCACATCATCGCTAAGCGACGGTGCGGGAAATACAAACAAAAAAAAGGTGTACTGCGCATGACCGCCTGTGTGAGTAGGCAGTTATGCGCAGTACATTAAGCGGCCGTACGCAGGGTCACAGACGGGCTCACAGATGGGATCCGCTGTGGGCCTCCGCAAGCGGATTCCACCTACGGCTGCGTGAGCCCGGTGTTATTCAGACCGCTACCTGTAAAACGCAATTTACAAGAAGCCCCGGGAATGCTCGCCTTCATGCAGTTCTAGGAGCACCTTGTTGAGCGTCTCCTGTGCGAGATCGCCGCACCTCATCAAGCTTACGGAGCCTCACAGAGCGCCACTTTTTACACCCCATACCCACCACTGAGGTCATGAAATACCCCCAAAAAAGCATGAGGAGAGGGGAGGAGATACCCGGTTTTATTGCCCCATGTACCCATTCCAACCAGCCTCCGTAATTACCCCTGTCTTCGGAAATACCACACAGTTCACATTATTACTTTTATCTAAGATTTGGGGAACGCCGAAAAGGGTGCGGAGGGGGGGGGGGATATTTTTAGGGAGTCAATTTTTATTCCGTACAAATGAACAATGGGGCCTGGGATTTATTCAGTTGTGCCCTGCAATCCAACGGGTGTTCTCTCCATTATGGGCCTAACCATGTGTCCTATAAGTAGATTAGGGCCACAATGGGTATGTTTTTGAACACGGGACAAACGGGGGGATCCATTTTGGGGTGAAAGTCTTCATTCCTATGTACACTGTACAAAAAAAAACAGTTTTTAAATTGACAAAATTGCCAAAAAAATGAAAATCGTAATTTTTTCCTTCTGCTTTGCTTAGATTTATTCAAATACTGTGAGGTCAAAATATGCAGTACACCCCTAGATGAATTTGCTAAGGGGTCTAGTTTTTAAAATGGGGTCATTTGAGGGGGTTCTTTATCGTTTTGGACGCTCAATGGCTCTACAAGTGGGCAATGGGGCCTGGAATTTATTCCGTTGTACCCTGAAATCAAACGGGTGCTCCTTCCATTATAGGCCTAGCCATGTGTCCTTTAAGTATCTTAGGGCCACAATGGGTATGTATCTGAACACAGGACAAACAGGGGTATACATTTTGGGGTGAAAGTCTTCATTCCTATGTACATTGTACAAAAAAACCTGTTTTTAAATTGACACAACTGCCAAAAAAATGAAAATTGTAATTTTTTTCCTACTGCTTTGCTTAGATTTATTCAAAAATTGTAGGGTAAAAATACACAGTACACCCCTAGATGAATTCGTTAAGGGGTCTAGTTTTCAAAATGGGGTCATTTGTGGGGGTTCTCTGTCGTTTTGGTCACTCAAGGGCTCTACAAGTGGGCAATGGGGCCTAAATCACCTTCATGCTAAATTTCTGTTCTGAAAGCCACCGACTACTTCTTTCATTTTGGGCCCCGTTGTGCATCCAGACAAAAGATTAGGGCCACAATGCGTATGTCTCTGAACACGGAACAAACAGGGGTATCCATTTTGGGGTGCAAGTCTTCATTCATGTGTGTGCTGTACAAAAAAAGCAGTTTTTAAAACGACAGAATTGCCAAAAAAAACGAAAATAACATTTTTTTCCCTTTTGCTTTGCTTGAATTCATTCAAAAACTGTGGGGTCAAAATGGGCAGTACACCCCTAGATAAAATCGTTAAGGGGTCTAGTTTTCAAAATGGTATCACTTGTGGGGGTTCTCTTTGGTTTTGGCTGCTCAAGAGCTCTACAAAAGTGCTATGGGCCTAAAACGCCTTCAAGCAAAATTTATGTTCTGAAAGACACCGACTACTCCTTTCATTTTGGGTCCCGTTGTGCATCCAGACATAAGATTAGGGCCACAATGGGTATGTTTCTAAACACGGGAGAAAAGGGGGTATCCATTTTGGGGTGTAAATCCTCATTTTCATGGGCACTATAGGAAAAAAATATGTCTTTAAAATGACATATTTGCAAAAATATGAAATTTTATTTTTTCTCCTCTAAATTGAATTAATTCCTGAAAAAAACTGGTAGGGTCAAAATACTCATGACACCCCTCAGTGAATACATTAAGGGGTGTAGTTTTTTAAAATGGGGTCATTTGGGGGGGGGGTATCTATTATTCTGACACTCATGAGCCTTTGCAAACTTGGCTTGGTGCAGGAAAACAAAGTGTTCCTCAAAATGCTGAAAAGTAATGTTAAATTTGTACGTCCTATAAATGGTTAAAAAAAAAAACACAAAAGTTTTTCAAGTGTGCATTCAGAATAAAGTAAACAGATGGAAATATATATCTTATCAAAAATTTTACAGTATGTTTGGACATATTTGAGATATTACAGTTGAAAATGTGAAAAAATGACAATTTTTTCAAAATTTTTCCAATATTGGTACTTTTAATAAATATACACAAATTATATCGGTCTCTTTTTACAACCAAAATGAAGTACAACATGTGGCGAAAAAACAATGTCAGAATCACTTGGATATGTAAAGCCTTTACGGAGTTATGCTACGTTGAATGACGCATGTCAGATTTCCAAAATTTGGCTCCGTCACTAAGGCGCAAACAGGCTTCGTCACTAAGGGGTTAATATACAGCAGCTAAGAATCTTAGCACAGTGATATATTTACTTAAGATTTACAGAGCTCCACAGAAATAAACTAATTTAGCAGTTACAGAAGTAGTTAATATCAGGTCAGTTCTGGTGCAGATCAGTTTTGCTAAAACTCCTGGTGTAATCGTGCGTTCGGTTTGTTATTCGTGCCGACAAGTAACATAGCACGGAGCGGGATCGTCATTATCACCACCCGGCACAACGTGTTTTATTTGTCTTAGCTGAAGACATTGAGCCCAAACTGCAGCATCATGGCTAAGGGCAGAGTGTCAGGTGGCTGCTGTCCCTTGCTGTGACAGTGACAGGTCATCGGAAGGGACAGTGATGTTCTCACAGTTTGACATAGAAAGGGATCTTTTTTGCAGTGGGGCCTGTCTGTCAGGCCGCTCTCAAGTCATAACAAATCACCAGCACTTTGCTCAGCCAGCACATGGCCATGATAAATGGCCTGCAGTCCTTTGAAGTGCTTTGGCAGTTGAGATGGGCCCAGGGTGCTGACAGAAAAATATACACAACAGCCTATCCAATAATGAGAACATTAAACATTCCTGCAGCATGACAGGCAGTCTGAGAGAAGCAACCCCGCATCAATCAGCTGGCAACATATAACCTTCACAATTAGCTCCACTATGCAGGAGCTTCTCCTCTTTACTCGCACTCCGTGTTTTCCAGTCAACCTTAGTTTTTTTTTTGCATTTTTCTGCCCTACGTATTCAGCATTCTCCACCTTCCAATTCTTTGGCTACAGAACATTTTACTTAATAGATTCCCCTAGTAATCACTTTCTGGAGAGTATAAAGAGTAATCATGGGATTGCATCTTTGGAGTATCGCTCATGGTAGCAGATGGTGAGTTCTGGAAGTAGTACATCTGAATAGATAGATGCACACACTACCATACAGACACCTACATACACATGTGCTAATGATGTATGGGTGTAGCTGGGGAGGCTTCGGTGCAAAATCTAGAGGGGGTGCAGAATGGGCCCTTTCCATATTTACAAAATAAATAAAAAATGGCCATTATCTATTGAATTGATCCAGTAGGTAATGACCTTTATGCCAGCATACCCTACTTGTCACAGCTCTAGTTCAGCTTGTGGCAGTGCACACAACATTCTGATGCTGGACTGGTATGGTACTGAGTCTGCATTACTATAAGACTCCTACATTAAATATGCTGGCCTGGGGTCTGATATTAACGGCTTCAGACAAGAGGGCACACATGTGGGGAAGGGTGTGGTGTGGGTCCGGAAGCCAAGCCCATGCTGCATAAACGATCAGCGATGAAGCTCATCGCAGATCGTGCAGTTTAAACAGCCGCCGTTTAGTAGTGAACAGCGGCTATGTTATGTGAATGGACGGGGGCGGAGGAACGAGAGGAGAGAAATCTCCTGCACTGCCCTGCCCCCCTCCTGGCAGCTCCATGAACCAGCCTGCTCTGCTAGCTCCCGTGCAGGAGCACGGGAGCGCAGAGACACAGGGATGAGTGTCGGGCATCGTTTGCCCGACATTTGTCCTGTGTAAATGGGGCTTTAGGAAGCTAGAAGAAGAAATATAGTTTCATACTGGAATGACAACTTAAATAGAAAATCCACAGAGAATGGAAACAAACTGAAAAATAAATTGGAATTGCGTCTAATTAGTACAATGTAAAGTTTGTAACCTATAGCTGATGAAATTAAATATGATATAGACGTTAAATTCATTGCTCATAATTTGAAATATCAAAAAAGAAGAACAAGTTGAAAAAGAACAAATATACCGAAGAAATCTATCGTAATGATGGAGCTTGATGTATGATTTGATTAGAACTCTTATAAATTATTACATGACACTGCTGAAATTCAGTTGTTTATTGGGATCCTGTGGGGTTGCTGACTTCATCCTGCACAGATTATTTCAAATGGGACTTGCCGTGTATGACCACGCCCACTGTTATTAGGCTCCACCCTTTCCCCTTTCTTTTTGTTGGGGCCTGGCATAGATGCCTAAAAAGTCACAATTTTGACTCTTTTGCCAAGATTGTGACTTTTGTATGTCAGAATCCTGGCATACAGAGCATAATAGATATGCCTCCATGTCTTTGTACTAGTTATGGTTTGTCAGCACCAGAAATGAAGGCACTCTTATATTTGGCAAGAGTTGCCCATGGATGCGAGGTGTTTTTATATCAAAACCGCCTTGCATCACTTCAGGGAAGTAGCAACAGCCATGGCAGAGGATTGTGGAGTGCCTCCCATTGTTTCCAATTGGAAGTACTTGTGGTGCACCATGTGCACCATGCACGTGGTATGATGCTGCCGCTGGCCCCATTGAAAACAACAGGGCGATGCGATGGCACGCCTAAAGATAAGACGTCTTGCAACTTATTTTGATAAAATCACTCATGTGTATGACAAAAGAGTGGCGTTCATATTCGTGCAAGATTTGTGCGTCTCGCAACACACAAATCTTGCGTGATTTTCTCAGCCATGTGAAGGTTGGTAAAACTGTCACAAATATGTAAAATATGGGGAGTCTATTAAAAATATTGAGCTCAATTTCTGGACAGACATCAGTTGATGCCCATATTATAGCATCATGTAGAGTGGAACCTTTTGAGAATACCACCCTGTCATCCAGACCAGGTTGCCCGGGAAAGAGTTTCAGTTCCACCCTTTATTTTGCATACCGGCCATCATCTTTGAGAAGCCCTCCTTTTAATTCAGTTTCTGCTCATCTCAAAGAGGTTTCACTCTATCACATTCCTTATACTAAAAGGATACAAGGCTTTTCCTTGTTGCAATATGAGAAATGATCTGAGCTCAATAAAGATTTCCCCTCCTTGACTTCTTTGCCGTCAGACCATAGACTGCGGGCAGCCTTTCAAGAAATCCTTTCCTCCTTCTGCCTGCTTATTGGAAGACAGACAAGGGGTATGCGGAGCTCTGTCTTCCAGTTACAACAGTCTACCTGTAATCCAGCTGTATAATTAGCTGTTCTCCAAGATGATGTATGAGTTTCCCTACCTCTTGGGACCAAAGACTAAATGAGGACACAGCTAATTGCCGTGCAAAGCAGTCTGGCTCACAGGAGAAAAATGCAACCCTGTATCTCCTGCCAGAAAAGACTCACACACATATACACACGGACTTTAGTTTCTATTCTGCAGTCATTGCTATTTTTTATATAAAGCCGTAGGAGTTCACTGTATGTCTATAAATCATGGTCTGCTTATAGCTGATTCTGCATCAACTCTTCCATGTGTTTTAAGCTGAGTGAGAGATTCCATTATGACAACAATGGAGTGAATTTTTTCTTGCGCCTCCCACTCCGAGGACTTATAAGAATTTATTAACAAGCTATTTGCCAGGCCTCGTATTTTATTAAATTATATCAGCTTTATTGCACCATGTGCCCACAGAATGCTACCATGTCTTGTATTACTCAGGAAATAATGCTTTGACATATTGAAGAGACTGTCACCATCTTTCTGCACCCCTTTCTGAGAGCAGTATAAGGTGGTGACAGTCACAGTGAAATGTCTGCTGTATTGGGTCTGTGTAGTATTTTGGGAGAAACCTGCATTTTATCAGTAGCAGTAAATACATAGAGGACTACTTAAAATAGTCCTGGATATTCATGAGTTGCAGACTAGAAACACCCACCCCGCTCTCCAGCTACTGATTGACTGCTGTCTGCCTACTACTGTGCATAGAGAGAGCTGACAATCATTGGCTGGTGGGTAAAGTGGATGTGGCTAGCTGCATCTTATGAATATGCAAGACTACTTTTGTGTCTGGGTGCTACTAATTAAATGTAAGTTTCTCCTAACTTACTGCAGCAGCCAGACACTACCTTATGATGCTGTCAGTGAAGGCAACAAAAACATGGTGACAGAGAGTCTTAAGTGTAGTAGTGGGTCTAGAAATAGGAAGACATCAAGAAAGAAGCTGGAATAAGAGAAATGTTTATGAATGCTAAAAGTCAGGCATGACAAGTGTTAAAGAGGATCTCTAAGTTATTTTATTTTGTTTCCAAATGATCTTCCATCTTGTCAGTATGTTAGTTGTAATTTACTTCTTGTATGCCAAATACACTGTTTCCGCAGTCATGTGCTAAATGACATCACCCATTGAGATCAGGCAGTGATGTCCCATAAACCCATCATATGGGCTAGAACACTGTAGTCCTGTCCATGTTAACGGGACAAATAAATGGAAAGATAAAAAAATAACTCTGGGGTGGGGAGCGAAGGAAGGAGCACTGGACTCATGTATTGAAATTCCGGGCAGGACACCCAGGAACCACCCAAACCTACAGCACAGAGCCATGGCAAAAGGTGGGAGAAGCAAGGGAAGTGCTCTGCCAGCCGCGGACACTCCGATGAGCCGTTTCCTCTGCAGCCCAGCTGCCTCTTCTCCCCGCTGCTCACCTAATATGGCGTTGGGGGACCACGTGGATGCACCCATTAAAAGTGTTCTGCAACCTCCATCTCAGCACTCACAATGGGCAGTCCAGGACGCTGCTTCTCTCCTTTAAGAGCAGCGACCTTGTCTTACCTCATCTGAGGTGAATCCCCTTCTGGAGCTGGCTGCTGTACTGGCGCAGCATCCGGTGCTTTCTGTCGCCCGGGGGGTTAGTGAAATTCCTGCTCTGGCGGGACAACACATAGTGACTGCCCATAGTGATCAGCACGATGGAGGCACCACAGAGTGTAAAAGGGAGGGAGAGGGACATACACAGCAGCACCCTCCCCACTAAGCTTGCCAGAATGCAGGGAGACCTTCACTCCATCCTGCTCTTCCCTAATGGTTCCAAGGGACCTCATGCTTGCTCACCCTTGTGGAACACAAAAGCTGCATCACCACAATCCCAGCAGAGTGGGATCAAACTTCCCCCGCTACACAAGGTGGACATAGAGGCACCAGAAGATTTGACACTACAGGTCCCAACAGCTTCTCCCGCAAGACAGATGTGCTTCCACATTAGGCAATGTATAGGATCCCATGGTCAGACAAGACAGCACGGTTTCCAGCCCTCCACCGCCCCCTTATTATTAGAGTACTCTCTCTGCAGATAGGAGTGCCTATACCTCCACCATAAACCTCCCACAGAATATGGAGACCATATCTCCCCCATCAAGAACGACCTGTCTCCTCCAGCCCGATTCACAGCCAACAGATGGTCCACTTCACAGTGTCCCCTCAGGCTTGACTCATACTTTGCAGGAGTTGTGAAAGATGGTCAGCGCCTTGCCAACTAAGACAGACCTGGAACACTAGATTCGATGTATTGAAGAAAAACACGCCACAGCGATTCAAGCAGTCAATCAATTAGTCCATTCCCTTACAGCTCGCGTTCTAACTCTACAGCAAAAATATACGGCTACCTCTCTAGATTTGCAGCAGCTAGCCCATTCGTTAGACAACCACAGGTCCCAGACGAGAGACTTTGCATTGCACCGGAATGACATCGAAAATAGGGGCCGCCGTAACAATCTAAAGCTCAGAGGCCTGTCTGGGACCGTGGAAACGTAACCCTAACTATCCAAGGGATGTTATCTGTTGAGTACACTCTTATAGACAAATAGACAAAAGGAAGACATCCAACGTTGTGCTTGAGAACGAAGTCCAGTTAATTTCAAGGGTTCAGAGATCTCCATTCTACTGGATGTTACACATGCAGAGGGCTGTCAGAACCCTGTTGGAGGCCATTCCAGCGAGGGATCCAACGAAAAGATGGGGCCGCCCATTACATATCATTATTAGAAGACGCGGCCATACCTTTACAGTTAGGTCACTAGCTGATCTAGAGGGTGTGTTCTTATTCCTGAAGGTTCCAGCTGTCCCTGTACTGAACTGGACTCTTTCCCCAGCTTTCATCCAACCATTGGAGGAAGATTCAGCCTCCGGCGTCAGGACGCCAAGAAGAGAGCCTGGAAGATCTCCACAATTCCAGACCTAAATGCAAAACCTACGCTTCCCATCGTCCTCCACAGCATTTTCATCCTGCCTCTTCACCTCTGGATGGGACCTTTATTTTTTTCTATTTCTTTCTTCCGCCTGGCCTATTTCTCCATTCTCTTTCTATTCCTTCATTAGTGGGTTTCGGAACTACCCATTTTTCTGTAATCGGCTAGATACACACCTTCTGGGTTTTTTTTTGGCTCCTGGGAATGTCTGCTCAGGCAACGTTTTGCCTTTCTACCTTACCCACATAGGGCTGGGTTGCCTCCCCGGTTTAAAAAGTTTCAAAGTTAAGACAACTTAACCAGCACCCATTGCCCAGGACGGATTGGCCAGTTACTGCTGCTCTCCTACTATTTTCTCCCCTACCCTTAACCACCTCAACACTTCCCTGTCCTCCCTGCGTACTCTAGTGTGCTCCATACTTCCCCTTCACACATTTAATTTTCTTTCCTTTTCCTCTTTTTTTCTTCTCTTCTTCTTTCTTTTGTTATTTATATTATTGAAAGTGGGCTCCTTCCCCCCCCCCCCCTTGCATCTGATCCGCTGCGTGGCCCAATATAGATACTTCCTCCATCCAAATTATGTCCTCTGACAGCTCTAACCTTAATATTGTTTCCATCAACTTACAGGAACTGAACATACCAGGAAAAAGGTCCTCTCTTCTTCGCCTGATGTGGCAGAAAAGAGCCCACATTGCATTTTTTCAAGAAACCCACTTCAGGGTGAATTCTATTCCAAAGCTGAAGGGTGCTCATTTTCCAGATGTTTACTACAGTGCTTGTCCTGTCTCCAAAACCAAAGAAGTCTCCATCCTCA
The DNA here is from genome assembly GCF_035609145.1 of Eleutherodactylus coqui. Taxonomy (NCBI): domain Eukaryota; kingdom Metazoa; phylum Chordata; class Amphibia; order Anura; family Eleutherodactylidae; genus Eleutherodactylus; species Eleutherodactylus coqui. The sequence continues at coordinate 171,815,786 of NC_089840.1, forward strand.
TTGCTGGCTGCACGCCCTAGGAGCACATGGACACGCGAGAGGATGGTGCAGGTAGATACTTTTTCATTAAGGGTAAGCTAGCAAACACTGCAGTCACCTTGATTTCACTTTATCTCCCCAACTCTGCCCAGGTTTTTTCCTTGAGGAAGCCTTTGGTGGATCTGGAGGAATTCTGGGAGGGCATCCTGATACTAGGGGTTGACCTACACATCCCTTTAAACTTATCTTCAGATACCTCTAGGGTGGCCAGTAGTTGGCCTGCGTCCACACATCGTAGGTTCCGCAAGACATTATATTAACATCAATTGGTAGATGCTTCGAGAACTATTCACCCCTGCACTAAAGATTATACCTTCTTTTCCAGCCCACACAACTCGTATACTAGGATAGACTATTTCCTGGTCCAACATGCAAGTCTCCCTCTCATCACATAAGCGCACTTTGACAACATATCTTTCTCAGAGCATGCTCTCATCTCTCTCTCACTTTCTTTCCCCTCTCTACACCACAGGACCCGGCACTGGTGCCTTAAAGGGGTTGTCTCGCGAAAGCAAGTGGGGTTATACACTTCTGTATGGCCATATTAATGCACTTTGTAATGTACATCGTGCATTAAATATGAGCCATACAGAAGTTATTCACTTACCTGCTCCGTTGCTAGCGTCCCCGTCGCCATGGATCCGTCTAATTCTGATGTCTTCTTGCTTTTTTAGACGCGCTTGCGCTGTGCGGTCTTCTGCCTGGTGAATGGGGCCGCTCATGCCGGAGAGCTGGTCACCGTGTCGTCATCGTAGCTCCGCCCCGTCACGTGTGCCGATTCCAGCCAATCAGGAGGCTGGAATCGGCAATGGAACGCACAGAGCCATGGTGCACCATGGGAGAAGACCTGCGGTGCACCATGGGAGAAAACCGCAGTGCATCCCTGGGAAAGTACCGGCGGCCATCTTTGGGAGAAGATATTTTAAAGTCCTTATTTCGTCGGATCGGTGAGTAGCAAGCGGTTTAAAAACCGCTTTAATTTGCTATTTTATGCCAGGGGGGTGACAGGGGGAATGGGGTAAGGTAAAATTTTGAGGTTTGCCGCGAGACAACACCTTTAATGAATCTCTCATACAAGACTCAACTATTAAAAATGAGATACAAAACTCCCTAAAGGAGTACTTTAATAATAACTAATCTTTAGAGACTGCTCTGCTTTCAGTTTGGGAGGCACATAAGTGCGTTATCCAGGGTTCCATCATCAGTATTAATTCCAGAATTAGGCCAGTTTCACACGGGTGACAAAATCGCGTGATTTTCTCGCAATGCGACAGTGCTACAAATTGAATATATGAGAAGCCCATGCTTTTCTATGGGTTCTTTCACATTAGCAGTATTTTGGAGCCTGCAACATTGCGAGAAAAAAAATCACGGGTTGCTAAATATTACCGAGATTTACAATGTTTTGTAGCCCATTTTTCCCTATGGATCCTTCCTTTCTGTTGCATTGCATTGCATGAAAACACGGTTTCGTGCAGTGCGATGCAACTTTTACAGTAGGAAATCCTACTGCAAAAGGCCTAAAATAAGCCGTAGCTGCATAAAAAAAAATACATCCCCTAACAGCCGCTGTTTACTTCGCCACGTTTTCTCTGCGGGTCCCCTGCACTTTTTTGTAGTTTTCTCTCAGTGCTTCCTGGTAAGGTGTCAAATTCCCCCGTCCAGGAACTACAGGCTGTGATTGGTTCTCGAGCACCGCAGCTCAGCCAATCAGAGCAAGCACTCAATGAACCAATCACACCCGTTGTCTATTGCATTGAATGGCTGTGATTGGTTCATCGAGTGCCGGCTCCGATTGGTTCACGAGCATCGCGGCTCACCCAATCACAGCCAGCGCTTCCTGGAGCTGGGGAATTTGAACCTCCATAGAAGCGATGACAGAAGACTTCAAGCAAGTGCTGGAGCTGCAGGGGAGACACGCTGGAAGCTGACAGCGCTTGAAAGGGGATCTATTCTTTTTTTTATGCAGCTACTGCTTATTTTCGGGGTAGGACTTATATTTCAAGCCCCCAACCCGAAAATCCTTGCACATGGTGCTACAAAGTTGGCCGACTTTGTAGTGACACAAAATCACGGTATCGCCGTGAGAAAAAACAGCCCACCGATGCATTTTCACTGCAATTTTCTCCCAGCGATATTGCGTCGCCCATGTGAAGGAGGCCTTAAGAAGGATTGTAGTACTCAACTCAAGAACCTTTTAGGGTGTATCCAAATCCTGGAATCATCACACAAGCAAACTCTAAATGTGGGATCGGGTTCTGAGCTAGCACAATTGAGAGAACAGGTACGCTCAATTTACATTTTGTGTGCCAAAGGCTTTCTAGCAAAATGTAGGAGACACTTTTACGAGTATGGCAATCAACCCAGCCATACGCTGGCCTGCCCATTTAGAAAGGAGAGGACCCGCTCCTATATCCCACACATTTCTTCTTCTTGTGGCCGCAACCTACATTTGCCACAACAGATCACTGAGACATTCCGCAATTACTATCAATCTTTATATAACCTTTCTCCACCGCTTTCAGTGGAGGATGGTTTTCCACGTAGTTCACAATCCAATTTTATCTCCTTAACTCAGGGTTTCCCCATCTTTCACAGGAAGCATTCCAATCACTAGAATCTCCCATCTCACAAGAGAAACTCACTTCCACACTAAACGAATCCTGCACAGGAAAAGCCCCTGGCCCAGAGGGGTTCACCCCCAGGTACAAGACTTTTTCCGATACCCTGTCCCCTCATTTCCTTCGGGTCTTTAACTCTCTTACATCAGGTACCAGTCCACCAAGAGACACCCTGAAAACATTTATTACAGTAATCCCGAAAGAGGGGAAGGATCCTTCCCTTTGTCAGAGTTATCGTCCTATATCCCTGCTAAACGTAGATCTAAAATTATTTTCAAAAAATCATTGCTAATCACTTATCAACCCTCCTCCACTACGTTATACACAGGGACCAGGTGGGTTTTCTGACACTGAGGGAGGCACGCAACAACACTATTAAGGCCATTAATCTCATCCATCAGGCAAAAAAAATCCCTTTATATATGCCTTCTCTCCTCGGACGTTGACAAAGCGTTTGATAGGATTCATTTGGTCTTCCTGCAAGAAACTCTCTGCTGCATGGGACTAGGCCATAACACGATGAACTGGATCTCTAGCTTATACTCATTCCCCTCAGCCTCAGTTAAAGTTAAGAGTCAGTTTTCCACCCCCTTTCCAATTTCCAATGGCACACGACAGGGATCCCATCTTTTCCCCCTTCTCTTTATCTTGTACCTGGAGCCCCTCTTTGGCCATATCCATTCCAACACCAACATTGGGGGAGTACAGATGGGGGCTCCGTACACAAGGTAGTTGCTATCGAATTTCAAAATTAATTACCAAAAATCTGCAGCATGCAATGTATCTCTGTCTCACTGCCTGGCCACTGAGCTAAAACATTCCTTCTCCTTTCAATGGGCCACAGATAACACTAAATATTTGGGGATCCACCTAACGGCGGATATCTCTGACCTAAACGTAGCCAACTACCCAAGCCTTTTAAATAGCACTAAAAAGGACCTAACTTCCTGGACCAAGGGCCTTTTTTCTGGTTTGGCAGATGATCAATATTCAAGATGAATGTCCCTCCCAGAATATTGTATATCCTCCAAGCCTTACCCATTCATATCCCTAGATTTTTCTTTAGACACTTATCTTCCCTGCTCACAAAGTTTATATCGGTGAACAAGCCCATCCGCATAGCCTGGTGTACCCCGTCGAGGACTAAGGAGATGGGCGGTCTTGGCCTACTAGATTTAATGGCCTATCACCAAGCCTCTCATCTACTGAGCGTAGTCAACTGGAATAGGCACCTTGACTATAAGCAATGGATCTCGTTAGAACAGGTGTTTTCCCCCATACCCCTGTCTGCTCTACCTTGGATACAGGGTGACTCACCTCCGGAGGCCAGTTCTCACCCCACAATCGGTCCCAATCTCAGGGTCCTCTCTCAAGTTTTCCCCAAACTCGGGATCTCGCCCATGCCCTCATTCTTATTTCCCATTTGGGGAAACCCAGCTTTCCCACATAGCCTTGAAGGGGGCACACTCCACATATGGCTCCGCAGTGGTAGGTTCAGAGCATTCCACTTCCTATCAGAGGGACAGTGGCTATCTATAGCGGGGCTGGCAAATATCACAGAACCTATGCTGCTGACTTACTTGCAAATCCTACAAATGAGACATTTTCTCCATTCCTTACCTCCCGATTCTCAAGAGGGAAGACTCCATTTAAGCAGCACTGCAGTGACACAGGTCCCTCCCACCACACCCTTTCGCATATATACAACATAATAACCATGCATGCCGAGGCCCCACCACCATCATATGTTCTCGCCTGGGAAATAGATTTGTTAATATCATTTACTCCTGAACAATTAAATAGAGTTTTCACATTTATACATAAATCATCCATCTCAAGCAAGGTTCAGGAAACAGGATTCAAAATTCTCTTGCGGTGGTATATGGTGCCCTCCCAATTACATAAAATGATACCGTTTCCCCCATGTGTTGGAGATGCAGTGCAGTCCAGGGAACCCTACTACTATTTTGGGATTGCCCAGTGTTCGCAAACTTCTGGTCTGAGGTTTGGTGCATTACCACCAAATTTACAGATTTTGTTCTCCCAAAATCACCCGTATTCTTCCTCCTACTCAGCGACATCCCCTCTGTGGTGAGTCATCTGGTTGACGCAACAAGGGCATGCATACCGAAACTCTGGAGACAAACGTCACCTCCCTCTGTTTCAGTGTTGTTTCAATAGATCCACGAGACAATGGAGATGGAGGGCCTTACAGCCTCTATCAAAGACTCTCAGGATAGGTTCCCAAAAACATGACACTATTTGTCGCAGTTCCTAAACTCACAGGCATTTAAGGATCTTTATGGTTTATGAGACCTCTCAACCTACCCCTGCTGGGCTCCAGTCTAAGTGGCCAAACCCTGTGTTCCCACTCCCTTCCTCCCAATACAATATGGAATCAGGGTTATCGGGAAAAATTCCTCCCTCTTTTTTTTTCTTCCCCCCTCTCTTTCTCCTATCTGTGTCACTGGTCCTCCTCCTCCCTTATACCTATCCTCATCCCCCCTCCTCTTTCTAAGCCTAACCTCTTTTCTATTGGCTCCAGGGAGCTAGCAGACAATTTCTATCATAAGGAAATATTTCGGTTGACCATTACTTCAGTTAACAGGTTCCAAATCCATTCTAATTTCTGTAACAAAGCGTTCCTGAACCTGTCCCAGTATATTGTTGTAGATATGGTAGATACAAGAAAATATGAAACTAACATTCTGTAGTTGCAATTGGATAATGCAAAATTGTTTCTCTTACTTGAAAAACGAATAAATAAATAAATATATATATTTATGTGCTCATAAGTACTTATGGGTATAAAGAATCTGATTATTTACATGAGAAGAAAGGGGTGAAGTCTTATGGGTATAAAGAATCTGATTACTTACATGAGAAGAAAGGGGTGAAGTCTCTAATTAAGTAAAGAAACCCCCTACTTAGGGCCCAAGAATCCAAAGGAAGGTATATTCAGGGAATCCAATAAGCGGTAATATCCAAAATGAAGGTTTTTTGGTGGTAAAATAGGATGCAACATTTTTCGACACTAAGGTACCTTTTTTTGTATCTCTACCCATTTTTTTATAAATTTGGGGTCCTTTCTTGCTGCTTTCCTACGGTGTGGATGACTTGCGGGGCATAAGGATTACTAATTGCATAGCTTGCCACGATTTCAGGTGCTAGTGGGTTGGTCCTCCACCAGGGGCCTCCCTGCTTGCGCCACGTAAGTCCTATTTCTTCATCTTTTCATATAGAAAAGATTCTTTATATCTCTACTCCTATATCTAAGGCACTGTCCTGCTCACCCTCTCATGTTTACAGGAAATTACTGCTCATTTACGCCAGGTCCAGCGTTAGAGAGGAACTAGAGTACAGACACTGGGGACAAACCAAAACCGACAACAAACAAAAGACAAGAATACACATGATACAAACGAAACTGGGAACTAAACAGAAGACAGACAGGAGCCAGACAACAGACAGGAAAGCTGAGGGTGCTGACAAGGGAGTGAGGAGATGCCACTTAGCATGCAGCTTTACATTACAGATGGTAGTCCTGTATATGCAAAAAAGATTCAGTTGGTTGTATCAGTGGCTGGAGCGTTGGTCTTTTGGGACTGGGGACTGGGCCTGGCTGCTAGAAAAGCACAACTGTGGAGAAGCCGGACACATTTGCAACCACATATGTGAGGTCACTACTGTTCAAAGATGGCTTAGACGCAGGAGCAGACCGAACAAAGGGGTACAGAGCAAGACACTCCAAACCCCTCCAACAGAACTCACCTCGAAGCAGAGCACCCGTCCTGAAAGTTATGACCCCAGTACATGCACAAAGCCAGGTCCAGCGTTAGAGAGGAACTAGAGTACAGACACCGGGGACAAACCAAAAACGACAACAAACAAAAGACAAGAATACACATGATACAAACGAAACTGGGAACTAAACAGAAGACAGACAGGAGCCAGACAACAGACAGGAAAGCTGAGGGTGCTGACAAGACCCGAGATACGGAAGTATAACCAGCATTTCTAGCCAGGAAGAGCTGGATTATAAAGGGAAAAGTAAGAAACTGATTGGCTACCAGAGCTGTCAAAACACAGACAGCACAACAGCTGACATAATTAATGAAGCACCTGGTTAATTGACAGAGATGGCAATCATCAGCTACAACTTCAGTCAACAGCAACAAAGATTTATTAACCCTAACTATTTCGGACAGAACCAACTGAAGAAAATGTGACCATCTCTAATTGCCAAGGTCATATCATCCTCCAGCATGCAAGGTGTAGCATACTGAACCATTACGTTCTTCAGTTTGCATAACAGGCTGAAACAGAACTCGCTTACGAATTTTACATTTAGCAAGGGCAACACAATCTGGATCATCATAGAGCAGGCCTAGGGCTGAGAAAAACAGGATAAGTGGAAGGGAAAATGCTCAGGCCTGAGGGTCTCCTTGTAACCGAGAGATTACAATGCCTACTCGCTGGACCTCATTCCAAGAGGAAATTGCCCTTAAAACAAAAATACAACTTACAGGCTTCATAAAACGAGACAAAATCACTACATTTGCCAGAAAATCGGTCTGTTAACTCAAGCTTTGGTTCAGTTTGTGCTGAAGCAGCAGAAGATGCAGGAATAGGCTTAATGGCAGACAGCTATTGCATAATGTCCACCAACTGCTGTGACAACGCCAATCTCTACTGAACCAAAGCTTGCATTGTATCTTGTACAGACATAGCTTTAACCTGTTTAGTAAGTGACTGAACAGGATGCATACTGCATCTTTAATGTTGGTCCACCACACTGTTCCTAGACTGTAAGCCTAGTTTAGAAGGCTTTAATCAGGCAACCAGAGAAAGGCTGCATCCTAATTAATGAAGCACCTGGTTAATTGACAGAGATGGCAATCATCAGCTACAACTTCAGTCAACAGCAACAAAGATTTATTAACCCTAACTATTTCGGACAGAACCAACTGAAGAAAATGTGACCATCTCTAATTGCCAAGGTCAGATCATCCTCCAGCATGCAAGGTGTAGCATACTGAACCATTACGTTCTTCACTTTGCATGACAGGCTGAAACAGAACTCGCTTACGAATTTTACATTTAGCAAGGGCAACACAATCTGGATCATCATAGAGCAGGCCTAGGGCTGAGAAAAACAGGAGAAGTGGAAGGGAAAATGCTCAGGCCTGAGGGTCTCCTTGTAACCGAGAGATTACAATGCCTACTTGCTGGACCTCATTCCAAGAGGAAATTGCCCTTAAAACAGAAATACAACTTACAGGCTTCATAAAACGAGACAAAATCACTACATTTGCCAGAAAATCGGTCTGTTAACTCAAGCTTTGGTTCAGTTTGTGCTGAAGCAGCAGAAGATGCAGGAATAGGCTTAATGGCAGACAGCTATTGCATAATGTCCACCAACTGCTGTGACAACGCCAATCTCTACTGAACCAAAGCTTGCATTGTATCTTGTACAGACATAGCTTTAACCTGTTTAGTAAGTGACTAAACAGGATGCATACTGCATCTTTAATGTTGGTCCACCACACTGTTCCCAGACTGTAAGCCTAGTTTAGAAGGCTTTAATCAGGCAACCAGAGAAAGGCTGCCAGGGATAGGTAGAAATGTCCTATACATGGGCTGATTTAGAGCAGTCAGTGTAGAGTGGGGAAGAGGAGTGAGCAGGAGAGATTAGTTTAGTCTGCAAGGAAGTTGGAAAGAAGCTGAAGAAAGATAGGGTTGCTAGACAAGGAACTCCAGTGAAAGAGTAAAGCTGCTGATCAGTGCAGTGAGAAGCATAAAAAGTGTGAGTACCCAAAAGTTCTATCATTCAGAGGAAGAGGAAAGGAACGAGAAGAAATAGATAAACTTCAGCAAGAATCCAGAAAAACTGTAAAGCACTAAGGAAATCTTAATACTGTAAGGAATAGAAGAGAATCAGCTAGGGAATAAAGTAAACATAATGTTCGCTAGTAAAGGAAGTTCAAAAGAATAGCTGCAAATAGAAAAAGAGGAGCAGGAGGGCAAAGCATAGAGGATAGAAAAAAATCCCATGCTTAAATACTGTCATAGAGCCCGTTTGTTGTCCAGAAAGCAAGTCTGCGCCTCATGCCTGCATATGCTTTACCTGTTCAGTTACTACCTGAAAGTAAAGTAAACTAAGAAAGAAACACACCTTAACCACTTAGTACGGCCCCATTGCCTTTTTGCGTCCTGCCTAATTGGGCTTTAATCCTAGAGTACGTAAAAAAACATATATCCTATAAGGATTAAAGCCACGTGGGCTGTGGATGTGACAGCTACATGCTGTCAGCTCCTGGAGGTACCCGACAACATGGAGCTGTCATGAGGAGCTGTGGCAAGCCCTCCACTGGCAATGCGATTGGATAGCGCCAATTGCAAAAAAGTTAAGAAAAAGTTAAAGATTTAGCTGCCCTGATGGATCCGATCCATCAGGGCAGCTGAGCATAGTCACCCTGGTCCTCCGTGATGTCCGGCGGTGATCTGGTCCTCCAGGACCGGATGCCGCTCTTCTGCTCCAGCACGCCAGACATATGATGTCACGTGGAGAAGGCTGGGAGCCCCAGCGAATTTGAAATCTCCTGACTCCCGGTTACTTTCAGGAGGAGATGTCCCCCGGCCTGTGATTGCTGGTATCCAATGGCTTCCAGTGATCACGGAAAAATAAAAAAAAAGTTCTAAAAGGTTAAAATTTCAGCTGCCCTCATGGATCAGATTCTCCGTGATGTCCCACAGCGATAAGGACCTGCCATAGGCTTGTGTGCATGCGCTGAAGTGGCACACATGCACAGAAGGCCGGAGAGCCTGGCAAATGTAAAATCTGCCTGCACCCGCCTGTCAAAGACAGCACAGTGCAGGGAGATGTGACTGGGGACTGCTGTATGCAGTTCCCGGTCACAGGATCATCGTTATGCACCAGATAACAGTAATCGTATAAAATTTAAAAAAGTAAAAATAAAAAGTTTAAAAAGTTAAAGTTTCATCTCCCCTTATGGATCCCTTTACATAATTAGCGTCCACAGATTTCTCCCACAATGGGATCTTTATCCGCAGACCTTACAATGGCTTCTGTGCATGCGCCCGTCAGCAAAATAGTGGACGCATGCACAAAATTTAAAATATCCCTGCTCTTGGCTACCAAAGGTAGACGAGAACCTGGAGATGTCACGGGGGGGGGGGGGGGGGGGGCTGCGGCAAGCAGTTCCTGGTCACGTGATCGAGTTGAAGTTTCATCTCCCCTCCCTGATGCGATCGGTGAGAGGAGATGATCCTTTTTACCAGAGGTTCCGTATTTGAACCCCGACACGTTCCTCCTTTATGGATGTTACCCAGATTCTGTGCATGCGCCCGTTGGCAAAATGCCGGACACATTCGCAGGAGGCAGGGAGCCTGGGAAATTTTAAATCTCCTTGCTCCCGGCGACCAGTGGTGTGTTATGTGTGTTGTACAAAAAAAGCTGTTTTGAAATTGACACAATTGCCAAAAAAATGAAAGTCGTAATTTTTTCATACTGCATTGCTTAAAGGGGTTGTCCCGAGGCAGCAAGTGGGTCTATACACTTCTGCATGGCCATAATAATGCACTTTGTAATGTACATTGTGCATTAATTATGAGCCATACAGAAGTTATAAAAAGTTTTATACTTACCTGCTCCGTTGCTGGCGTCCTCGTCTCCATGGTGCCGACTAATTTTCGCCCTCCGATGGCCAAATTAGCCGCGCTTGCGCAGTCCGGGTCTTCTCCTCTTCTCTATGGGGCTCCGTGTAGCTCCGCCCCGTCACGTGCCGATTCCAGCCAATCAGGAGGCTGGAATCGGCAATGGACCGCACAGAAGCCCTGCGGTCCATGAAGACAGAGGATCCCGGCGGCCATCTTCAGCAGGTGAGTATGAAGACGCCGGACCGCCGGGATTCAGGTAAGCGCTGTGCGGGTGGGTTTTTTAACCCCTGCATCGGGGTTGTCTCGCGCCGAACGGGGGGGGGGGTTTAAAAAAAAAAAAAAACCCGTTTCGGCGCGGGACATCTCCTTTAAATTAATTCAAAAACTGTGGGATCAAAATACGCAGTACAGGAACCCCTTGACACAATATTATTCTAACATAACCTCCCCCCCCCCCTTGCTGAGAAAGTAATCACACATAACGAAACTCAGATATAGATGTTGTAGTGATCAAATGACTGCATTTCAGTTTTCAAGGATTTTTTCCTTAGATTCATCTTTCTGCTAATTATCTTTAAACTTAATTCTTAACCCACGCATCGGACTATAAATGAAAATTGTGGGAAATAGTCCGATTCACACGGGCAAAGTTTTAATTGCTGGACAAAGCATGTGTACCCTGCTATTTTTCTCATGAATATACAATATGTTACACATTGTGCACATGTATTCTCATGTACTGTTTACCCGTGTAATAACCCAATAAAAACTATTTGTTAAAAAAAAAAAAAAACGCAGTACAGGTGGCTTCACACAAGCGTGTTTTTGTGCGTGCATATGCGTGCCCCAAAACACGTGTCTATTACGACCAATACATTCCCTATGGTGTGTTCACATGTCCGTGTTTTACAGCGTGTGCCTGTAAAGATAGGACATGCGTGCACCCTAGGGAATATAAGCATTGCCTTCCATGGAGCCGCGGCTGCTGCCAGCGGCTCCATTGAAAGTAATGGTCTGCTGACACTCCTTAATTGTTTTTCAGGGAAGAGCTTTAAATATAAGCTCTTCCCTGAAAAACAACCATTTTAGTGTTAAAAAAATAAACACATATATACTTACTAGAGATGAGCGAGCATACTCGTCTGAGCTTGATGCTCGTTCGAGTATTAGGGTGCTCGAGATGCTCGTTACTCGAGACGAGCACCATGCGGTACTCGTCTCGATTAAACGAGCACTGACCATTGAATTCAATGGAGCCGGCAATACAGCCGGCTCCAAAGAAAGCAATGGGCTGCCGGCGATCGCGGGATGAATTGTCGGGAAGGGCTTAAATATATAAGCCCTTTCCTGCAATTCATCCAGAAATGTGTAAAAATAAAAAATATATATACTCACCTTGTCCCGGCAGAACGATGTTAGCCCATTGAATTCAATGGAGCCGGCAATAAAGCCGGCTCCATTGAAAGCAATGGGCTTCCGGCGATCGCAGGATGAATTGTCGGGAAGGGCTTAAATATATACGCCCTTCCCTGCAATTCATCCAGAAATGTGTAAAAATTGCTGATTGTGCCTCTGATTGAATTTTAAATCCCCGGCTGCTGAATACTACTCACAGCTGTTCAGAGCAGTTCAGGAGGACTGCCGCCGGCTGCGCTGAACTCCGTCTGCCGGGACCAGGTGAGTATATATATTTTATTATTTTTACACATTTCTGGATGAATTGCAGGGAAGGGCTTATATATTTAAGCCGTTCCCGACAATTCATCCCGTGATCGCCGGCAGCCCATTGCTTTCAATGGAGCCGGCTGTATTGCCATCTCCATTGAATTCAATGGGCTAACATCGTTCTTCTCTGCCACAGCTGTTATAACTGTGGCAGAGGAGAACGATCTTTACGCTGACAGTGCGGGGGGGGGGGGGGGGTCTCACTCTTGCCACTATTGTGGCTTAATAGTGGGACCTGGGAACTTGAGATGCAGCCCAACATGTAGCCCCTCGCCTGCCCTATCTGTTTCTGTGTCGTTCCCATCACTTTCTTGAATTTCCCAGGTTTTCACAAATGAAAACCTTAGCGAGCATCGGCGATATACAAAAATGCTCGAGTCGCCCATTGACTTTAATGGGGTTCGTTACTCGAAACGAACTCTCGAGCATCACTGAAAGTTCGACTCGAGTAACGAGCACTCGAGCATTTTGGTGCTCGCTCATCTCTAATACTTACCTGTCCGCTGCTGCCGTGTCCCCAGCCGGGATGATGAACACATCTGCCACATGCAGCAGATGTTTTCTTCATCCCCTCGGGGAAGAAGAATTCCCTAGCCTGTCTGAGGCTGAATGAATGACAGACGAGAGCTGTCTGTGATTGGCAGAGCGCCTCAGCCAATCAGAAGCAGCTCTTTCAGCAGTCTGGGATTTTAAATCCCCGCCTGCTCAAAGAACTGCATTGCAGAGCAGGGGACAGCGCAGAGAGGACATGGCTGAGCCCCGGCAAGGTGAGTATGTTTTTTTAAATTTTTAACACTACTTTGCCTTGTTTTTTTAGGGAAGGGCTGATATTTAAAGCCTTTCCCCGAAAAACAATTACAGGATGCCGGCAGCTTGGTCCTCTGCCGCAGCTGTCATCTGTGACAGCTGTGGTAGAGAATTCTTTATTCCCCACATCTATGACAGGTGCAGCAGGGAATTTTTTATTCCCCACGGGGATGAAGAAAACAGAAAAAAAAGACAAAAAGATGTGTTCTTCATCCCCACGGGGATTTAGAATTCCTTTGCTGCATCTGTCACAGATGTGGCAGGTCTGGCAGATGCAGCAGGGAATTCTTTTTTCCTGTGGGGATGAAGAAAACATCTGTCGCATGCGGCAGATGTGTTCTTCATCCCCACGGGGGACACGGCAGCGGCGGACAGGTAAGTATATTTTTATTTTTATTTTTTTTACACTAAAAATTGTTGTTTTTCAAGGAAGAGCTTATATTTAAAGCTCTTCCCTGACAAACAATTACGGGGTGCCAGCAGACCATTGCCTTAAATGGAGCCGCTGGCAGCAGCTGCGGCTTCATTAAAGACAATGCGCTCCTGCATACACGAGTGTTTTTGCGCATATAGGGGTTCTCACATATGTACGCACCTATGTATGCACATGCTCGTGTGAAGCCACTCTAAGCCTATTTGCACCTTAATGACCAGGTCAAATTTTGGAATTCTGACATGTGTCACTAACGTAGAATAACTCCGTAAAGTAATTCTGACTTTTTTTTGCCACATACTGTACTTCAGTTTAGTGCTAAAAATAGGCCGATAGAATTTGTCTATATTTATTAAAATATGGGAAAATTGGGAAAATTAATAAAATTAATGTAATTTTTTCTCATTTTAAACAGCAATATGTCATATACATTTTTCCATCTGTTTACTTTATTCTGGAGTCACATTTGAAAAACTTAGTTTTTTAAAAAGCAATTTAGCAGATGTACAAATTTAAAATCTAAAATTAATTTTTATTAAAATTTTAAGGAAAATTTGTTTTTTTTAACACCAAGGCAAGCTTGTGGAAGGCTCATAGGTGTCATAATGATAGATACCCTCACAAATGACTCCATTTAAAAAAATATACCCCTTAGTGTATTCACTGAAGGGTGTCAGGACTATTTTGACCCCACAGTTTTTTTTCAGTTGATGCAAGTTAGAGGAGAAAAAATAAAATGTCATATATTTCCAAATATGTCATTTTAAAGACACTTTTCTTTTCTATAGTGCTCATAAAAATGAGGATTCGCACCCCAAAATGAATACTCCTGTTTGTCCTGTGTTCAGAAACATACCCATTATAGCCCCAATCTTATGTCTGTATGCGCAATGGAGCCCAAACCGAAAGGAGCAGCCAGTGGCTTTATGAACAGACATTTTGCTTGGAGGTGTTTTAGGCCCCATTACACATTTGTAGAGGGCTTGAGCTGTCAAACGTGATGGAGAACCCACACAAATTACACCATTTTGAAAACTAGACCCCTTAACAAATACATCTAGGTGTGTACTGCCCCTACCCCCGAGTTTTTCAATGAATCTAAGCAAAGCAGAAGGAAAAATGTATGATTTTCATTTTTTGGCAATTTGTCAATGTGTCATTTTAAAAACTGTTTTTTTTCTACAGCACACATATGAATAAAGACTTGCACCCCAAAATGGATACCCCTGTTTGTTCTGTGTTCAGAAACATACCAATTGTAGCCCCAATCTGCTTACTAGACACATGGGTAGGCCTATAATGGAGGGAACATCCTTCGGCTTTCAGGGCACAACAACTGGATGGTTCCCTACCAAGAAATATCAATTAGTTAACAGGTCGGGTGACTGTATCATGTAAAGCAAGCAGAATGCCAATGACCCAACTTTTCAATCTGCTTGTCTGCCAGACATCACCAATGTCTGGATCAGGAGGAGTAGCTGTCATCCACTAATCTCCATAATCCAGGAGAGCAAATTGAAGGCCCCAGATCTGCATGCAGGAGGAGACTATGAAAATGCTGCTACTGAAAACAAGAAAGAATATCTGTTATATCATAAGAAACATCAGGGTCATAGCGCATAACCAAATATTGCATTTTAGGCCTACACAGACCAACCAGTGTAACAAAGCCAAAGCAATTTGAGGAGAAACAGACTTTAAATCGTTCATGGCATGAACCATAGAGTGAAAGATAATTTCTTTATCGAGCACCACAAAGTTAAAAAACAACAACCGAAGGGAATAATTCAAAGTTATATTCCTTCAAAGTCTCTTGGGAGACTTGCAATTGTGCGCATTATAAAAGTTCAAAAAATTATTCCACATCAAAAGATCAGTCCCAAGAAATTCTAATAAAAGGATGGGGTTGCTTCCTTGGCCATATCTAATGATGAACGCTGTGAGAACACCTTACCCATATGCATGATTCTCAACACAAATATCAACAAACCCAACAGGGATTGAATCTGCTTGAGTGTGGCTTTATGGGTCCAAGTCAACTTATCCAAAGCCTCATGAAGATACTATAACTTCTTTTCTGGCAACTTCTCAATTTCAATACCCAAAAATGATATTACAGTACATGGCTTCTCTTTTTTTCTTCCAACAGGAGGACCCCGTAGCATACTGATGAGTAACAAAATGTGCTCAGCAGAAACTGAAAATGAGGAAAGTCTGCAGCACTTACTAAAAGAATATCAATAAGACAATAGATGAGGGAAACTGACTTTGTCTCCAAATTGACAACCCACTTCAAAACTAAAGACTTGTCATGTCCAAGCAGGACACACTAGATCCATAAGCCTTAGATACTCATGCAACTGCACACACGCTAAACACCTAAAGAAAGTGAACTAGTAAACTTATAACGGGACTCACAAGCAGACATGATTAAATGACTGACAAACACCCAAAACACTTACCTAACATACCTGCACACACAAACAGATGGAATTGCTATGGTACGAGGTATTTGTTTGTATTTTGGCCAATATGCTTAAGCCCACAAGCCCACGACAAGGGTCCTCTTTGTCCCGTAGCTCCTTAGTCTACCAAGACAACAACCCTGTGAGTCCTGCCAATAGGTACGGCTCTGATGCTGGAACCTAAGGGTCTGGCTTGGCCTAGATGGCACAACAATCCAAGCAGAACAGGACACAGTTCACACCAACACACAAGGGAATGCATAGCACATGGAACAGGACTGTTCACACCACATGTCCAACTACTTGCACACATCTATTGCTGTTCATACCTACAGAACAACATGCATGAATACAAGTACAAGGGTACTGGGAGGGAAATGAGGAAACCAGCCCCCCCAAGCCAGAGGGTCTGGTATTTATGTGCAGCAGACTAGTGGTGATTAGCTGGCTAGGGAACTCCACACCCAGCTAGCTCAAACATTCCCATATCTATGCTCCTGGAAACCCATAGAACTACAGGTTCCAGGAGCACAACCTAACAAGACCTCAAAGTAAAAATATGAAATCACTTGCTGTAGTAAAAACAGAAATACACGTGTTGTAGTAAAATTAACTTTCAAGCTTCCATGCAAGGAGGTAGATACAATGAGCATGAACAGGCTGAAATGCAGACTATGTCAGATTTCACCATAAGGGTGCCATGAGTGGCTTTTCTAACCAGCACCACATGTTCAAAGAATGAATAAGACACTGCATCTAGCTGTTTGTCTCTACTATAATTGACTGATAAATCCTTCTGGTAAGACACATAGTGACTTAATGAAAAATTCCCTTGCTCTTTTTTTAAACCAACCCCCAGGGAGAAGACCCGTGAGCGGGAAATCAAAAGGGCCAGAAAAACTATCTACTTTGAAGACCACGGCAGGAAAGTGAAGGAACTAGGAGCACAGGTGGTATTCTCATCCATCATCCCAGTGGATGGCCATGGCATAAAAAGATGGAACAGGATTCTAGAGGTGTAAAACTGGCTACATCGATGGTGTTGTCAGCAAAGATTTGGATTTCTAGACCATGTAATGAATTACCTTCATGATGGACTACTTGCTAGAGACAGGTTGCACCTTGCAAAGACAGGTAAGCATATATTTGGCAGGCTCCTTGCTACACTCATCAGGAAAGTTTTAAACTAGAACAATATGGGAAGGGAAGGGACGTGAAAGGCAAAAATATACAGCTAATGAATACAATTGTGAACCTTGCTTTCATAAGTGGAAAGAACAAAGACAAGCAATTCAGAAGGAAAATAGAAGAGCAAGAGACACTGATCACAAACTAAAATGTTTCTATACAATTACACAAAGCATGGAAAACAAACAATGGGAATTGGAGCTCCTAACACAGGAAGAGAAATATGATATCATAGGCATCATGGAAACGTTTAGCTGATTCTAAATAAATCAAATTCTTGTGATCAGTGATAACTGTCACCTTATGTTGAGCCCCTTCCAGTAGATGTCGCCATTCCTTAAAAGCCCAGTCAATGGCCAACAACTCTCTGTCCCCAACATCATAGTTCTGTTTAGTAGAGGTAAACTTTCGTGAGAAAAATGCCCAAGGATGAAGATTCTTTAATTTGCCAGTGCTTTGAGACAGAACATCTACTACCCCGACCTCTTAAGCATCCACCTCAACAACAAAAGGTTTCGACGAGTCTAGCTGTACAAGAATGGGGGCAGATGCAAAACACCTCTTCAAAGTCTCAAATGCATGAATTGCTTTTGGCAACCATTCAGAAGTAAAACACCCTTTTTTTGTCATATCGGTCAAAGTTTTAACCCTCTCTGAAAACCTGCATATAAACTTACGATAGTAATTCATGAACCCCAAGAATCTTTGAAAGGACTTCAAACCCAGTCCAAAACAGCTCGGACTTTCCCCGGGTCCATCTTAAGCCTCTCTGGGGTTATAATATGCGCTAGAAAAGAAATCTCCTGTCCTGCGAAAGTACACTTCTCTCTCTTGGCAACTAGGGCATTTTCACGGAGAGCTTGCAACACCTGTTCAACATGCAGAATATGACAATCATACTCAGGGGAAAAAATAAGAATGTTATCCAAATAAATCAACACAAAACGTCTGATGAACTTCTGAAGTACCTCATTTATGAAAGCCTGAAATACTGCGGGGTCATTGGTCAAACTGAAAGGCATCACAAGATTTTCAAAATGACCCTCAGGAGTATTGAAAGCTGTCTTCCATTCAGCCCCCTCTCTGATCTGTATTAAGTTGTATGCCCCCGCAAGTCTAGCTTAGAAAACCAGCAGGCACCCATTAACTGGCTAAACAAATCAGGAATGAGCGGTAATGGATAAGGGTTGCGCTGAGTGATCTTGTTGAGTTCCCTAAAATCCAGACATGGTCGCAGACCCCCATCTACTGGCAAATTGGATGGGCGTATGTGTCTCTTTCTCAAACTGTCCGCGATATACTCCTTGAGAGCCTGCCTCTCTAGACCTGACACATTATGCATGCGACTCTTGGGTAGTTTGCAACCTGGAATGAGGTCAATAGTGCAATCCCCCTCCCTATGAGGTGGTAAACCTATCTGCTCCCGCCTTAGAAAAAATGTCAGCAAAATCCTTGATGTACTCAGGTAACTCCTCGGTTTGTACCGCAGTGGCATAGACTGACATGCAGTTCTGCCTACAAGAAGGATTCCATGTCTCCCTTTTCCCAGTCTACCACTGGGTTGTGCAACTTCAGCCATGACAAACCCAACACTACCTGAGTAGGAAGTGATTTCATGACAAACAACATTATTAACAACATTGTATGGAATAACCCAATCTTAAGACAAACAACTGAAACAAAAAAATGTATGCACTTCTGGGACAGTGGGGCAGAATCAATGGCTGACACAGGTATCAGGCAATCCAAAGGTCTTATATCAAGTTTTAGCTGTTTGGCTACCTCATAATAAATTAAATTGACTCCAACTCGACTATCCAAAAAGACTGTTACCGGGCAACCAACCTGGAGGATTATATTCAGGCGACTTGCGGACTCAACTAGAACTTCCTCTTAGCTTTCAGGCCAGCAAGTTCCTCCCACTGAGACCCTCTGAAAGGACAAACCTGTATGAAGTGTCTTTTACGGCTGCAAAAAAACCCAACTGCGACTTCTGTCCCCCTGCTTCTCCCTTTTCCCCGTACCACTAGATAAAGAGCCTAATTGTATGGGTTCATCAAGCTCCATGGGTTCTACGGACGAGGCAAAGGAAAGCTCACTTGCCCACTCTCTCAACCACTGACCAATCCGTATGCCTAGGGACATGGCCTCATCAAGAGTTCTAGGAGTGGGATGTGAAACCATGAGATCTTTTATCTTATCATTCCACTGTAAATCATTAGAACAATGGTGAAACTCTGCGCAAAAGTCTTCAATAGGTGATTTTTCCCTGACATAGGCCTCTAATCTGACTCTCCACCAGGGATACCCTATGGGGTCATCGTAGATCAGGCCCAAAGCCAAAAAAATGAATCCACCAACTAAAAAGCCTCAGAGGTGGGAGGTAATGAAAACGCCCAGGCCTGGGGATCTCCCTGCAACCTGGAGATCACCAACGCTACCCTCTGAGACTCATCATCATTAGAAAAAACAGGGCGCAGTTTAAAGTACAGTTTGTAGGATTCTTTGAAAACAAAAATCTCCTGTCTTTTATCAGAAAAACGATCTGGTAGATCCAGCTTAAGGTCTTTTAAACCCATACCACATAAACGTTGTTGCTTAACCTCAGCAACCTCAATAGCCAGAGACCTAAGCTGGTTGAATAATGTCTCAATGGGATCCATGACCCTGCAAGGAAAAGCAAAAAACCCACTGAGGAAAACATCTGGCTGCTTATGTCACATCTGTGCGGCACACAAGCACCACGCTCAGCATGGACGCAGGGTGACGTTCATGACTACTGCCGTTGATAATACTATGCACTGCCAAACAGTGTGCACCACAACAGGAGTACGTAAACCAGTAAGTAAGGCCCGTGCAACACAAGAGTACTATGCTTAGCACGGCATCAGAGATTGTACACACTGCTGGAAATAGACACACACCATGCTACGCTGAACAGTAGTATCACTCCAGTTTTTCCTGTCATATTGGTCTATCCTTTCAGCCTGGCCTGTCAGTACCAGTAAGTTGTTTTCAGCATAGGTACGGCGGTTCCTTCCTGTCTTGCCACTAGGCAGCGTAGGGTTAGTGTTGGCGGCCTGGACCTGTCCACCTTTGGGGCTACCTCCAGGAAGGAACATTGCCGTGTGTGAGGGTCAGGGTGTCAGGGTAAAATATTCTAAGTACAGCACCAATCGGGCCCACCCCACTTGCCCCGCTACCGGCGGTAAGAAGAGACACCACACGGAGGTCTGGTATAGTTTCTCACACGGGACATGGCTCTCTGCCGTTTATTACAGATTACATGAGATCTTATACCCTGTCTCATCACCAGCAAGGGGTGATGGGCCCATAACCATATATGGGAAGTCCGGATTTCCGGCCTGAGACAGTGAAAACAGTCGTTATCTTGCTACGGCGCCTCTTGCTTATGTACAGAAAATCACGTATTCAATTAACTCCAGTGCAAAGAATCACCCACTCAATTCTAAGAAAGCGGCCAAGCATGCACTCTCCATATATGGGAAGTCCGGATTTCCGGCCTGAGACACTGAAAATCATATAACAGTCATTATCTTGATACTGGCGCCTCCTGGGAAAACAGCCAAGTACGCGTCCTTGTGTCTGGTTCTTCCTTTGCTGTGTTTAAAGATACATTTTGTTCAAGATACATTTTGTCTTCGCCTGGCAAGGCCTCTTGGCATATCTGATGTAAGGCGACAGATTAAGTTTTTTCTCATTTGGAATTGAATAGAACTTGCATATAGGTATAAAGCATAAAATACATATGGCAATATACACTACCGTTCAAAAGTTTGGGGTCACATTGAAATGTCCTTATTTTTGAAGGAAAAGCACTGTACTTTTCAATGAAGATAACTTTAAACTAGTCCTAACTTTAAACAAATGCACTCTATACATTGCTAATGTGGTAAATGACTATTCTAGCTGCAAATGCCTGTTTTTGTGTGCAATATCTACAAAGGTGAATAGAGGCCCATTTCCAGCAACTATCACTCCAGTGTTCTAATGGTACAATGTGTTTGCTCATTGGCTCAGAAGGCTAATTGATGATTAGAAAACCCTTGTGCAATCATGTTCACACATCTGAAAACAGTCTAGCTCGTTACAGAAGCTACAAAACTGACCTTCCTGTGAGCAGATTGAGTTTCTGGAGCATCACATTTGTGGGGTCAATTAAACGCTCAAAATGGCCAGAAAAAGAGAACTTTCATCTGAAACTCGACAGTCTATTCTTGTTCTTAGAAATGAAGGCTATTCCATGCGAGAAATTGCTAAGAAATTGAAGATTTCCTACAATGGTGTGTACTACTCCCTTCAGAGGACAGCACAAACAGGCTCTAACCAGAGTAGAAAAAGAAGTGGGAGGCCGCGTTGCACAACTAAGCAAGAAGATAAGCACATTAGAGTCTCTAGTTTGAGAAACAGACGCCTCACAGGTACCCAACTGGCATCTTCATTAAATAGTACCCGCAAAACACCAGTGTCAACATCTACAGTGAAGAGGCGGCTGCGGGATTTTGGGCTTCAGGGCAGAGTGGCAAAGAAAAAGCCATATCTGAGACTGGCCAACAAAAGAAAAAGATTAAGATGGGCAAAAGAACACAGACATTGGACAGAGGAAGACTGGAAAAAAGTGTTGTGGACGGATGAATCCAAGTTGGAGGTGTTTGGATCACAAAGAAAAACGTTTGTGAGACGCAGAACAAATGAAAAGATGCTGGAAGAATGCCTGACGCCATCTGTTAAGCATGGTGGAGGTAATGTGATGGTCTGGGGTTGCTTTGGTGCTGGTAAGGTGGGAGATTTGTACAGGGTAAAAGGGATTCTGAATAAGGAAGGCTATCACTCCATTTTGCAACGCCATGCCATACCCAGTGGACAGCGCTTGATTGGAACCAATTTCATCCTACAACAGGACAATGACCCTAAACACACCTCCAAATTGTGCAAGAACTATTTACAGCAAAAGCAGGCAGCTGGTATTCTATCGGTAATGGAGTGGCCAGCGCAGTCACCAGATCTGAACCCCATTGAGCTGTTGTGGGAGCAGCTTGACCGTATGGTACGCCAGAAGTGCCCATCCAACCAATCCAACTTGTGGGAGATGCTTCTAGAAGCGTGGGGTGCAATTTCACAAGCTTACCTCAACAAATTAACAGCTAGAATGTCAAAGGTGTGCAATGCTGTAATTGCTGCAAAAGGAGGATTCTTTGACGAAAGCAAAGTTTGATGTAAAAACAATGTTATTTCAAATACAAATCATTATTTCTAACCTTGTCAATGTCTTGACTCTATTTTCTATTCATTTCACAACGCATGGTGGTGAATAAGTGTGACTTTTCATGGAAAACACAAAATTGTTTGGGTGACCCCAAACTTTTGAACGGTAGTGTATATATATATCCTCACAAACCCCCCTAAAAAACTTAATATGGAGATCAAGTACCAGGCCTTGCACTCTTCCTCGGTCATCTCTCCCTTGCATCAGGGTTTCTCCACTTGCCCGTAAGTCCCTACGCCTAAAAGGGAGGGATCCCTACCTCACCTCAGAAGGAGGCCATGGATTTCCTGGGCTTATTTCCGGGCATCCATACCCTCTATCTGTACGAGTTAACACCCCGCAGGGTGTGTCCTCGCCGGAACCTAAGGTCTTCTGCACTTTCCCTAGGCAAATGGGAAGTCCACTGACAGTACATCTTATGAGACCGGGACAGGCGCAGTACTAGTCCATCTCTCCATTCTTCTGGTAACGTATCTGGTTGGCATTATCGGAACTGGCTCTTCATCTTTTTCAAACAAGGGAAACGTTGGTGTCACATTATGCAGTCCCTTACTCATACTCTTTTTGATCAAAGGGATAATACACATACAGAAAATTACATACCCCACCTCTTTCTGCTAAAATCATATCCAGGGCTACTCTATTTTGGAACGCCATGGATGCAGTGGGCCCTAACTGGTCAGCTAACCCTTGTAAAGCATCTCTGGTGTAGTTTACAAACCTCTGCTGATTGTAATAGATAATAATTCATCCAATCTACATTATTATTAACAGTGACAATAGCAAATAAGGACTCAAAACCTGCTTTAACCTGATCTCTAGAATTAAATTCATCTGGCACCCCCCTTGACACTCCTATTGCATCTATGTATACATGTGGATCAAAGTTACCACCTGGAGCGTCAATGTCTCTCTTAGCACGATGCGGTGTTGGATTCTCACCCTCAGTGTAGGCTTCATATTGCACATTTGATTGTATTAATTTGTTCTGAAACAGGGGGCTAGTGTACAGTAGTCAAAGGTGTGTGTTAGAGGAATTGTATCACATTATAGCATGTAAAGGATATACAGGATCATGAGTTCTTTCAGTGCGAAGTGTGGATCCAAGTGGGCTTTCCTTCGAGCTTGACTGCAGTTGGGGTGGTGAACAACATCTGGTAAGGACCTTCAAACAGGGTTTCTCTCTTAAACTTTTTCACATAGACCCTGTCACCTGGGTTCAGATTGTGACACCCATCTGTAGGACCTGGGAGAAAAGCAGAGACTGCAGAATGCATTATTTACAATTCCTTGGGGAAGCCTATGACAACATTAACAAGAGAATAATTCCCCAAACTCAGCTACTGTGGCATGTATCTTCCTGGAGAAAAAGAAAAACTAATAGAAGACACTCAATTCAAAATTTACCCATTTCCTCCATTGCCTTTTGTATCTACTTTCCCACTACTCCGCGGATGGTAGGGTGTGTGAAAAGCCTGGAATATACCCAAAAACAGACATGATGTATTGCATTATTTCACCTGTGAAGTGTGTACCTTTGTTTGACTCAATCACTTCCGGTACCCCGTATCTGCGGATTACCTCATTCATGAGCTTCTGTGCGATTACCTGCTTATTTACTTTGGTAACAGGGTAGGTCTCCAACCTGAAAAGAAATCAACAACAACAAGCACATTTTCATGCTTCCCAACAGGTAGGAGCTGAGTGTAGCCAATTTGCAATCCCTGAAATGGGTAGAGTGGTCTAGGCAAGTGTGATGTGGCAAATTTTACTTCTGCCCTGTTGCTTACGGCAAAGATCATGCAAAATTGGACAAATGATGCAGCAGCTACAGAAAACCAAGGAGCCACCCGTCCTCGTTCAAGCGTCGACATCATTGCTGCTTTGAGAGGCGCGTCTTTCCGTGCGTCAGCTGGGCCATCATGAGGCACAGGGACTGTGGTAGGCAAGTGCTGTTGACTGTTCGCCATACGCTGTCCCTTTTTAGTCCATTTTTCCTTTTCTTCCTTGCTGGCTTGTAACTGTAAAGTCTTTAGCATATCAAAGTCCAAATTTTTATCAAAGTCCAAGTTTTTATCAAAGTCCAAAATTATTATCAAAGTCCAAGTTCATATCAAAGTCCAAGATTTTTATCAAAGTCCAAGATTTTTATCAAAGTCCGAGATTTTATCAAAGTCCAAGTTCATATCAAAGTCCAAAGTTATTGTTAAATTCTTCTTTTCTTCTTTTCTTCCACGGCTTGAGGGCCGCTGCTTTTGCTGTGTGGTCTGTGATGGCGTTGCCTCTTGTTTCTCCGGTGTAGGAATTGGTGTGAGCTTTCCACCTTGTCAGGTAGAAGTAGGGCCTCCATGAGACTCTGCACCGCTGCAACATTCTTAATTGGCTATCCTGCTGAGGTAAAAAACTGTCTGGCCTTCCATGTTGGGCCGTAATCATGAGCTATGCCAAATGCATACCGGGAGTCAGTGTAAATATTTACCGTCTTACCTTTGCCACTCTACAGGCCTCAGTGAGGGCCTTTAGTTCCGCTTCTTGTACTGCGACATGCGGAGGCATTCTGCTTTTAGGACATCTTGTTGTGTAACCACTGTATATCCAGTGTGGAGTCGTCAATCACCCTGGGTACCATCTATAAAAAACAACTCAAAATATGCATTATTAACAAGGGCTTTCAGTAACTTTTAAAACTTAAATTTTCTTGTTGCATCACTGCTAGACAATCAGGCTGGTATTCTATTTGAAAAAGATCAGAACCTTGTTGCAAAAAATTAAAAAAATTAAAAAATGGCTTGCAAAAAAATTAAAAAAATGGCTGACTTGCAATACCTAGATCACCTATGCCTTCTCCTCCCCCCCTTTGAAACAGGGTACGCAATTGGAACAAGAGTAGCCGGTTTCAAGGTAGTATAACATTGTAAAAAGATTTGATGGATGCAGATAAGGCCTGTAAGAAGTTAGCACCTATACCACAGACATGAGTTACATCGGGGAAGAATAATCTACAAACATCTACTAATATTGGAAATGTGAGATCCGTTTAAGTGAATTCATTATTAGTCTGTTCCTGCCTGCAATGTCTTATCAAAATTTGAGACAGGAGAAAAAACCAAAACAAAAACTTTTACTAGCTGCTCAAACTCCTCACCCCTCCCTTGTGGACAAGAGGGATGAAACATTACGTACTATTACATCATCTAGCTCCACCCCTTCGATATTGGCTCCGTGCGTCTTTTTTCAGAACTTCATTTCAGCTTAACAGTCTACACGTCCACATCTCAACCAAGCAAAGTCCCATGCATGGGGAGGACTTTTATCCCCAGTCATTACCTGCATCACACATTCCACACAGCCCGAACACGGGTCACTAACTCTCATCCATCCATGCTCTCAAGTTTGCTCCGTCACCCCCCTTGAAGGTGTACCAGTACATACAGATGCACAGCCAAAAAAAAGTTTGGCAAACATACATACATCAGTAGAAAAACATTGAGGTGAGTGCTATCTTTTATAAAGTACATGATTCTATTGAGATGAGATTGTGAATGAGCGCTATCTTTGACAAATTATGTGAAAAAGTTTGCTGAGTGACTGAGACATTCTATCTTTCTTATTTACTGAAGCTATTATATGCTGTATTAAACGCTGAAGTGTTTTAGTTTCTGTGACCCTGAATTTGGAGTGAATTCTGAAAGCCCCCACCTTTTTAAAACATGTCTTATCTCTCTACGAATATGAAACACAGACTGAATTGTTTTAGCTTAAACTATTGCCTGCATTTGAACTCATAATTAACACATATGCTGGGACCTTGCAACATTCATTTTCAACCCCTGTATAAGTAAGAATATACCTTAGAAATTGCTATATTTCCTGCCTACTAAGACAGTATAATTAATTAAATTCATTTCAATTCATTTTAAGCAAGCAAAGATATTATCCAGGGTCAGTATTTCATTTTCTCTCGCTGTTATCTTCCGACCTTGAAAACTAAACACAAGCTCGCAGCTACATGTCAACAAACCCTCTCTTCTAAAAGCAAGCTCAGTTAACTATTTGCACATACAGTATATACATATATACACACATATATATCCACCTGGTATGGATTATACATATTATACACCTTTTACTCTCTCTTTGCCAACAAATCACATGCATTGTAACTTTCTTCTCGACTTTGCCTGTTCCTCTTATTTCTCTCCCCTACCTAGCTGCCAATATCACCTTCAATAGACACTCTCCTGACGCCCTCTTGATCACTTACTGTACTTTTCAACATTTCACTTACGGATACTTTCTTAAACAAATAATGTGTACATACCTAACTTTCTCTGACTGTCTCTCTCTCTTCCTCCCTGTACTTTCTAGCAAACCTTGATCTTCCAAGGCACCTCTCGGTCCTAAAGACCTCCCTCCCAGACATCATTTTTGTAATCTACCGTGCGGGTCGATGTCACACATTTTCATAAGTTTTGTTACATT
Organism: Eleutherodactylus coqui; assembly: GCF_035609145.1. Classification (NCBI taxonomy): domain Eukaryota; kingdom Metazoa; phylum Chordata; class Amphibia; order Anura; family Eleutherodactylidae; genus Eleutherodactylus; species Eleutherodactylus coqui. Next base: position 171,842,513 of record NC_089840.1, read on the forward strand.
TTACAGATTCATCCACACGGCGGCAGCCCTTGAGGGGCTCTATCTTCTTTAATAAGATCTTACGCATATTAGAACATCAACAACAATAATAATAACACGCTCCATAGAGTGCATCCCTCTTAATTTTCAAATTGTCAGCCCCTTATATACCGGCAAAACAACCGAGGGTCCCTTCTCCTTATGGAACCAGCCTCATAAAATGCATCTCTCTGAAATCAAATCGTTAGCCCCATATATAAGGCAAAACAACCGAGAGTCCCTTCTCCTATGAAGCCTATCTCACAAAATGCATCCCTCTTAATTTTCTAATTGTTAGCCTCTTATATACTGGAAACACAACCGAGGGTCCCTTCTCTTGTGAGACTAAATACAACAAACAACCTTCACTATCGTTAAAACACCATGGACTTCAAAGTACAAATAAACTACAGACTAGTTTCTGGGTGACCGATTGGTGCGCATATCACGGTCAGTGGTCCATGACGGCAAACCCGAAGCCCACACGAGTTACCGTGTAGAACTCTTAACCCAACCCGTCCGGTCACAAACCACAGATAGTCAGTCCTGCTGCAAGACTCTCAGCGTAAAACACAACATAAATATATGCTGGTCTTACCTGGAGTTCTTGTGAGTTGATCAGGCTCGGTTTGCAGCAGGACGGCTTCTCAGTAGCGTGGATCCGGGTGGAATGCGTTGTAAGCTCCGGTTTTGTCGCCCCACAGTTGGTTGCGCCATTTGTCAGGGTAAAATATTCTAAGTACAGCACCAATCGGGCCCACCCCACTTGCCCCGCTACCGGCGGTAAGAAGAGACACCACACGGAGGTCTGGTATAGTTTCTCACACGGGACATGGCTTTCTGCCGTTTATTACAGATTACATGAGATCTTATACCCTGTCTCATCACCAGCAAGGGGTGATGGGCCCAAAGCCATATATGGGAAGTCCAGATTTCCGGCCTGAGACAGTGAAAACAGTCGTTATCTTGCTACGGCGCCTCTGGCTTATGTACAGAAAATCACGTATTCAATTAACTCCAGTGCAAAGAATCACCCACTCAATTCTAAGAAAGCGGCCAAGCATGCACTCTCCATATATGGGAAGTCCGGATTTCCGGGCTGAGACACTGAAAATCATATAACAGTCATTATCTTGATACTGGCGCCTCCTGGGAAAACAGCCAAGTACGCATCCTTGTGTCTGGTTCTTCCTTTGCTGTGTTTAAAGATACATTTTGTTCAAGATACATTTTGTCTTCGCCTGGCAAGGCCTCTTGGCATATCTGATGTAAGGCGACAGATTAAGTTTTTTCTCATTTGGAATTGAATAGAACTTGCATATAGGTATAAAGCATAAAATACATATGGCAATATATATATATATATCCTCACAAGGGAGTCCCGTGCCATGCGTACCTGTGCACAATACTAGTATTGTAAGTCCCGTGCCGTGCGTACCTGTGCACACTACTAGTATTGTAACACCAGCACAGAGGAGCTCCATTTTCCACTACTTCACTTTGGAACGGAATAAGCAGCACTGAGCAAAGGGAGGGATGAGAATATAAAGCTACTTCACACCTGAGGACTGGCAGAGTAATTAGAGAACCACACTTCCAACCATCTCCCAGGCATGACTTATCTAGCATGCATCCATGCAGCAAAGTGACAGCACCCTGCATTGAGGCCACCATGCCACGAAGCTGTTGTGACCGACAAGCCGCGACAGGAACGAATTGGGCTAAGCAGCAAATGTGAAAAAGACTTGAGTATACTAAACTGAACATGAGTCAACAGTGCAATAAAGCAACAAAAAAAGGCAAACACAATCCTGGGATGTATCAAGAAAAGCATAGATGCTAGATCATGTGACTTAATTATCCTCCTCTATTCTTTCTTAGTCAGACCTCATCTGGAATACCGTGTCCAGTTCTGGACATGCCAAATTAAGAAACAAGCGCATAAGTATAATCCTTCTTTATTCCTCCATTATTGTGACGTTTCGAGCTGCTCTGAGTCTTTGTCAAGCGCAATAATGGAGGAATAAAGAAGGATATGCGCCTGATATGTTGTCACTTTCTCCTGATATTGTGGATTATGCATATGAGTCTTAGGCTCGGACTCTTTAAATGACGTGTATTTATGACCTGAAGGATCTGACTATTGAGGCATATGCCAAAGAAGTGCTGTGGACTAATTGTGTTGGATAACCCCAATTTAAGAAAGACATTGACAAACTGGAGTAAATTCAGAGAAGAGCTAACAGGATGAGCGGTCTGCAAACCATGTCTTATGAGAAATGGTTATAGGATCTAGGAATGTTTAGCTTGCAAAAAAAAGGAGGCTGAGAGGAGACTTAATAGCTGTCTACAAATATCTGAAGGGCTGTCGCAGTGCAGAGGGATCAGCCCTATTCTCATCTGCACAAGGAAAGACTAGAAGCAAAGGGATGAAGCTGAAAGGGAGGAGACACAGATTAGATATTAGACAGTGAGGGTCATCAATGAGTGGAACAGGTAGACACTGGAGGTGATGCGTTCTCCTTCAATGGAAGTCTTGAAAGGCTGGACAGACATTTGCCTGGGATGATATAGTGATCCTGCATTGAGCAGGGGGTTGGACCCGATGACCCTGAAAGTCCCCTCCAACTCTACCATTCTAAGATTCTATGAGTCTACTCTTGACCTCTGTAGCTGATTGACCCCCCTCTCAGATTTATTTATCTATATACCATACATGCTAAATATAACATTGTTTTGCTTTTCTATATCTGTTACACTATTTGTATATCTTATTTGTGTCTTTTGATCTTGCATGTCTTGCATAGTGATATGTTTCTTGATATCTTGGGTGTCTTTTGATATCTTGCATGTATATTTACTTTTATCATTTTACGTAAAACTGATTAATATTTAGCCTGTATGTATGTGAACCCATTTATTCTCGCTGTGGAACCCGCCATAAAAACATTTGTTGGCGGTGTTGGGATAGTTTAAACTGCAACAACACTAGATATATTCCAGTATCTTTGCTTTCATGGTATCTACGAATCCACAGATATGGTGAGAAGTGATATTAAAGGGTTTTGAAGGTGCGCTGTTATCTCTATAACTCTGTGCAAGATATGCTGGACACCTATGCCTATATGAGATGTGTAGTGACCCAGAGTTAATAGGGCCCCTCCATAATGTTATATATCTGTCTCGTGCCATTGTCTTGTTGATGTCTTATTTGTAGAGTGCATTTGATTTATGTGGATTGGATGGCTGCAGGACTGCAAGAGTTAAAGGGGTTGTCCCGCGCCGAAACGGGTTTTTTTTTTTTTCAACCCCCCCCCCCGTTCGGCGCGAGACAACCCCGATGCAGGGAGGTAAAGAAAGCTCACCGGAGCGCTTACCTGAATCCCCGCGCTCCGGTGACTTCTCTACTCACCGCTGAAGATGGCCTCTTCCTCCGTGGACCGCAGGGCTTGTGTGCGGTCCACTGCCGATTCCAGCCTCCTGATTGGCTGGAATCGGCACGTGACGGGGCGGAGCTACACGGAGCTACACGGAGCCCCATAGAAGACTGCAGAAGACCCGGACTGCGCAAGCGCGGCTAATTTGGCCATCGGAGGGCGAAAATTAGTCGGCACCATGGAGACGAGGACGCCAGCAACGGAACAGGTAAGTATAAAACTTTTTATAACTTCTGCATGGCTCATAATTAATGCACAATGTACATTACAAAGTGCATTATTATGGCCATGCAGAAGTGTACAGACCCACTTGCTGCCTCGGGACAACCCCTTTAACTGTCTGGTATGTGGTATCCTGTCTTGAAAATGTATCGTTTTGTGAATCATGTGACTATTCTTTATATATGTATTTGCACAAAGGCAAGACTAGGTTAGTGTGGGCAGCATGCTTTTGGAAGTCAAGGTTCTGTGCTTCTTGTGAGAGTCTGCCTATACACAGGCACTTATTGGCCTGTGTGTAGAAGGATGGAAGAGTCTGAGCGACTGCTGGATGCATAGCCTCGGATTAAACCCAGAGATCCTCGGTATGACTACTGGATGCCGAGAGCATGGAAAAAAGGAAGTAAGTGAATTGTCGGTGTTGAGAGATTTATGCCAGGAGAACGTGATCACAAGAGATAACTGGGACTGAGGATTGTGCGAATGCCTCGAGAACCTCCACTGATTCTACGTTCCACTTTTCTAAGAAACTGTGTACCTGTTTTGTGACTGTTTAAGAAGTTAATTAAACGGACATTACCGACTGTATCCAGTTCTGTCCAGAAAAAGAACTCTTTTAGTGCGGTGGTGTCAGAAGTGACAATCGGACTTAAAGGGGTTGTCTCGCGCCGAAACGGGTTTTTTTTTTCCATAGGCCCCCCGTTTGGCGCAGGACAACCCCAATGGACGTGTTAAAAAAAACCAAAACATATTACTTACCCGAATCCCCACTCTGCGATGTCTTCCTTCTTCCTACTTCTTCCTTCACCAAGATGGCCGCCGGGATCTTCACCCACGATGTACCGCGGGTCCTTTCCCATGGTGCACCGTGGGCTCTGTGCGGTCCATTGCCGATTCCAGCCTCCTGATTGGCTGGAATCGGCACACGTGACGGGGCGGAGCTACGATGACCAGCTCTCCGGCACGAGCGGCCCCATACACCAGGGAGAAGACCGCACAGCGCAAGCGCGTCTAAAAACACCAGAAGAAAGCGAAATTAGACGGATCCATGGCGACGGGGACGCTAGCAACGGAGCAGGTAAGTGAATAACTTCTGTATGGCTCATATTTAATGCACGATGTATCTTACAAAGTGCATTAATATGGCCATACAGAAGTGTATAACCCCACTTGCTTTCGTGAGACAACCCCTTTAAGGTTACTACCCCGGTGGTCTCCCCAAGCAGTGGTGTGTCCTGAGATACCCCCAGGGGAGGAGATGGTAGAGCCCTGTGACAAGCTTAATATCTCTATCCTGCTATCTCCTCGGCTGAGGGCCTGCTCCTTGGATGCTGCAGATGTAGGTTATTAAGTTCCAGTCTTGATACCTCTGGAATAGATGGATAGTAGATTGTTAGCTCCTTAGCTCTGTTCTGGACTTGCTAGATACCTATATGATATGTAGGTTGATAGATTTCACAGTCTTGATACCCCTGGGATAGATTGGACAGTATTTTGCAGTACCCCTATCAAAAGTGTAATTCAGTTATGCAAAACAGGTGTACAGTCACAGCTGCAGGTGTGTTTTTAGTTGTGTGTGTGAAATAACTTTGAGCTGGAATGTATTGCATGAAGTATGCTAATGTTGATAAATGGCAGCCAAGTATGAGAGAGCAAATATTTCATGAGTGAAAGTATGTTATGAGACAATGCAGTACAATACAGTAAATAGCTTTGACATAGCTATGCAGCAGTGAAAGCAACTGAAGAGTTAATTGAGTCTGTGCTGTGGCGCTTGGTACGGAGAACATTCCAATCATTCACCATTTTGGAAAATTGGTTAGTCAGGAAACGAACTAAGGCCTCAGTCACACAGGCATTTGTAGTAAACGCAGCGTTTGTCTGTGCCTGCAGAGCATCTCTTGGTAACGGAGTTTAAGACCACGACCCCAGCAAAAGATTGCTCTGATTGGCTAAGCAGCAAGCCATTCATTCATTGAATGGCTGTGATTGGTGCAAGCAGTGCTGGAAGTGATTGGCGCTGGATTGGCCCATCAGAGCAATCTCTTGCTGGAGCTGTTAGCTGCACTATCAAAAAAAAAGTTATATTCACCGATGCTGGTGCTGTCCGAGCCCTGGAAAGCAATCCCGCGTTTGGCGCTGTACTTTCAGCAGCACTACTAACGCTGCCGATTGATTTCAATGGGTGACGCATGGCTGAAAACGGCCAAAGGTAGAACATGAATTGCTGTAAAAGCGCAGCGTTTTGACGCTTGTGTGAACAGCCCTATCTAAATGAATCGGAGCCTTGTACAGCATTTAGCGATACGCTGAAAAGGCAGCGCTAAACGCTGTAAAAAAGGCTGTGTGAGGGAGGCCTTAGAAATGTGTGTGGTATCAATTTATCTGCGTGTAGAACAGTGTAAATAAGGCCTCATGTCCACGGGGAAAATCAGATCCGCTGCAGATTCTCCATGTAGAATCTGCAGCGGGTCCCTCCTGCCCCGCGGACATGAGCGCCGAAAATAGCAATTTAAAAACATTTACCTATCCGGCGCGGGCGGGGAATGTCAGCTGTTCCTCACGGCCGGATCTTCATTTTCGGCCGGCGGATGAATTCCTGACGCCGGCGGCACGTCGCCGGCACGTCGTCGACGTGCCGCGCGCATGCGCCGGGCACATCCGCCGAGCCGAAGCAAGGAAGATGCGGCCGTGAGGAACAGCTGACATTCCCCGCCCGCGCCGGATAGGTAAATGCTTTAAATTCCTATTTTAGGTCTCCCGCGGATCCGGACGGCTTCCATAGGCTTCAATAGAAGCCCGCGGGAGCCGTCCCCGCGGGAGACCCGCACGAAAATGGAGCATGGTCCAGATTTTTCCATGCTCCATTTTTTTTTAAATCCCTTTTATTGACGATCCGCGGGTATTTATCTACCCGCGGGTGGTCAATGCATCCCTATGGGATGCGGATCCGCATGCGGGAGATCCGCTGCGGATCTTAAATCATATTTTGCCCGTGGACATGAGCCCTAACTCCTAGTAAAGAATTGTTTCTTTACTTTTTGCAGGAAACAGGGAGTGCTAGCAACATGAGTCCACTTCTTATCTTGTCCACTTTACTGGTGTTGCTATTTATTTATTTATTATGTTTAGATATAGAACTAATCTTTTGCTAATTTGCATGATTAATAAAGATGAATTAACTGTCCATATACAAATGGGATCACTGCATAAAAGATAAGTGGAAAGAATATAATTGGTTTCAGCACTGATAGTTTTTTTTGCACTGAAATAAAGTGTTTTTGACTATGAAAAGTGTGCATTTGTTATTTTTTGGTAACTTTCACTTTTGTGACCTTTGCTTTGCACTTGCTTGGCCGTTCTATTGGAACGACTCGCCCCTTGTTTTCAATGGGGCAGGCAAAAGCATTGCAGGACATGCAAGATGTATGCGATTGTGATGCGAGGTTTCCCATTGAAAACATTGGGAAACACTTGCTGATCCACCACAGAACAAACACTTGCTGGGCCTCACCGGAGGATCGCTACTTCCCTGAAGTGATGCAAGATGTTTTTGACACTAAAACACCTCTCATCTGCAGGTAAATCACAAGTTCCATTGTGTAATATTGGGCCGAGTTTCACAGCCTGAGGGCTTATTCAGATGGGTGTATATTGGTCGGGTTTTCGTGCCCAGCAGATATATGCTGCCCCGCTCTGCACTTGCACTGAGCTTCAGCCCCCTCTCCACCCTCTATCCTCCCCTCGCCACTGTTTGCAAATGGAGGGGTGGGACGGAGGCGGAGCTAATCACAGTCTTTGACACTTATGTAGCCATTGGTTCACTAGTAGAGATGAGCGAACGTACTCGGATAAGCACTACTCGTCCGAGTAATGTGCTTTATCCGAGTACCTCCCCGCTCGTCCTGAAAGATTCGGGACGCGCTGCGGAGCAGGGAGCTGCAGGGGAGAGCGGGGAGGAACGGAGGGGAGATCTTTCTCTCCTTCTCTCCCGCCCGCTCTGCCCCGCTCCCCGCTGCGACTCACCTGTCAGCAGCGGCAGCTCCCGAATCTTTCAGCACGAGTACAGCGGTACTCGGATAAGGCACATTACTCGGACGAGTAGTGCTTATCCGAGTACGTTCGCTCATCTCTATTCACTAGCCATCCTAGGCTGGCTGCATCTACTACAATATTTCTTCTATTATCATACCACTCTCCCCCGTTTTTCTTTCTTTTTTTTCTTTCTATTTTCTTAACAAGTTTTTATTTAAAACAAGATAAGACAGTTGGAGGAGCAAATACAGTGTTAGAATACAAGTTAAGTAACTAATCCGAGTACAGGGCAGGTAGGCCAAGTGTTGAGAATAGCAGATGCATAAAAGTGAACTAGGCAGAAAAAAAGATGCGCAAGTGAAACACTGTCTAGAGCAGTGATGGCGAACCTATGGCACGCGAGCCAGAGGCGGGACGCAGAGCTCTCCCTGATTGCACACATCGCCGTCAGCCACTCACCACGTTAGTGAATACTAGCAGGGGCCGTGGCTCCCCTGCCGGAATTCACTCAGCTGCCCTGCTAGCAGCGCTGATCCTGGCACATACTGTGACGTCAGTATGCAGCCGGGACCCTTCTTCCTCCTCCCCTGACGTCTCCTCTTAGATTCCGCGAAAGTAGGGGGAGGAGGCGTCTGGCAGCACACTGTCGTCACAGTGTGCACCCGGGATCAGCGCCAAGCAGAGGAGCAGCGGAGCTTCCACAAGAAGGAGAGGGTAAGTATGTGGATCTAGGAGGACCGCTGTGGGATGTCACTATTATACGGGGGCCGCTGTGGGGTGTCAGCATTACACTGGGGCCACTGTGGGGTGTCACCATTACTACTGGGGGGGCGCTGCAGGGGGTCACTATTATCGCTGGGGCTGCTGCGGGAGGGTCACTATTACTGCTGGCGAGGGGTCACTATTACCATTGGGGCTGCTGGGGGGGGGGGTTGTCACTATTACCGCTGGGGCCGCCGGGGGGGGGGGGGGGGTCACTATTATCGCTGAAGCCGCTAGGAAGGGGGTCACTATTACCGTTGGGGTATGTTTACATGTTGCGGAAATGGGCAGGGCTGTTTCAAAATAGACAGCGTGCAGATTTTGACTGCTTTTTGGATGCGGAAATGCTGCAGACTTTTCCACAGAAATATCCACTAAGGTCATTCTGCAGTATTTCTGCATCCAAAAAGCAGTCAAACTCTGCATACTGTCTATTTTGAAGCAGCCCCCTTTTTTTTTAAGAACAATGGGGGTAAAATCAGACATTGTGATAAGCCCCGCCCCCTGACATATTGGCACTTTACGATACATAAGTGGATTTTGGGCTGCAGTTTGGGCACTCGATCTCTAAAAGGTTCGCCATCACTGGTCTAGAGGGAATAGGATGATATAAAAGACAATATAAACTATATACAAGGTTACCTTCCACCCATGTGCCAGGAGCTAGCAAATATAATAACTTGTGATAGATAAAGTTATACATTTTTTAAAAGAGATAATGGGTCTACCACGAAGTATATTTTGATTTTTAAACCCAAACAATTTCAAAGAGAAGGCCAATGGAGCATTACAGAAAAGGGGTCAAAAAAGAACGTGGTGAGTGACATTTAGATTGTTGTCAGTACAGCCAAGGGGACCTCATTTGTTGAGATTTATCCGAGAAGAAGGCAGTCTCTTGGGTTGCATCATACTCCTAGTGATTTTCCTCACACTTTATCCATCTGTGAAGCAGTTTGTCAAAACTTTACATTTTATCAGTATTGTCAGGAATTGAACCAGGAACCTCCTGATGGCTCTCACTGCTGAGCTATGCAGCCTTTGGACAGTTCCCTTGCATAACTCTCAGCCTTGTTCCCTGATCCCAGTTACCTAGTTCCTGCCTCCTGGTCCTGCCCCCGCCTCTGTTCCTGATTGCATTTCCTTTAAAAGCTTGGCCCTGTGCTAGGTACCTGTATCCCAGGAGGCCCCTCTTTAAAGGGAAAGTACTTGTTGCAGCATTACTGAGATTGCTGCCGGATTGATGAAGTCCGCTGCAGGTTTTAGATTTGGTTCTGCACCTTCTAGCTCAGTAGGTGTGATGTAATGCAGTCCCATCTGTGGGTAATTAGCTGGGTATTTACCAGGGCTGGATATTGAGCTAGGTGCTGTGAATTCTCATTGCTCGCTGTCTGAGCTGGCAGTACGTGGCTTCCGTGGACACCATGGTATCTGCTGTGATGTAACAGAGGACGGCTCTGTGTGTTCCGGCTTCACTACCAGCTAAGTGCTGTGTGTCATTTTGTTTTCCTTTTGTCGTTTTTCTTGTCCTTTATTTTGTTGGCCAAGTAGGGTTACTTAGGTCCCAGGAAGGAGTGCCGGCCCACATCTATCGAAGCAATCAGTCTGCCGCGTTAGGCAGGGCCCTCTCCCTCGTATTTAGGGAAAGACTTATTGTGTATAATTGCAGGTGCAGGTCCAGCACGTCATTTGCGAACATAACACAATTCACAGCTGTACTTACTCCGTGGGATATTGTTTACTTTTGTTAAGATGAATCCCATTGAGGTGTTATCTAGTCAGCTGAAGGCGCTGACATTGGAGGTTGCTGAGATCAAACAGCATCAACCCATCTTGGAGGCTTATATTAAGGAGCCAAGGATCGATCTTCCAAATCGTTTTTCTGAAGATAGGTTAAATTCTTTTTGTTTCAAAGGGTTCTGCAAACTTTATTTCAGCCTACGCCCCCTGTCCTCTGGTGATGAGCGTCAGAGGGTGGTAATCATTTTTCCAGGTTGCAGGGTGCCCCCCAGGCATGGGCATTTTTTCTGCTCCCCTCTTCTGAAGCTTTGCGCTCTGTGAATCGTTTTTTTGAGGCCTTAGAGTTAATTTATGATGTCACTGATAGAGTCTCACTGGCAGAGGGGAAGCTCAGAGGCTTAGGTCAGGGAGATTCTCCTATTGAGCAGTTCTGCGACGAATTTCACCGCTGGTTGACTGAGACTAATTGGAATGACCCTGTATTGCGGAGTCAGTTTCATTGCAGCATAGCAGATAAGATTAAGGACCTTTTGGTGGCGTATCCCGTGCCTCAAACCCTTGATGCAGCAATGACTTTAGCCATTAGGGTAGGAAGACTGATTAGGGGAAGACATGAGGAGCTTTCTCATATCCCTGCTTCCCTGCCTACAGATGGGGTGGAACCCATGCAACTGGGTTCATTGGTTGGCAATGTTCGTAGGTGGGAGAGGGGTCAAGGCAAAGGGCGGTTTTTCCACTGCAACCAGACGATACATTTCCTGCAAAATTGTCCTCGCCGTTACTCTCAGCCAGGAAGACTAGGTAGTCTGGAGTATAGAGGGGAGACCCCTCTAGGTCCAGTGATTGCTTGGATGTTGTCCTCCGGGCTTGTGCTTCCCGCTGAGATACTCGCTGAGGGTGGTATTGATCCAATCACGATCTTCTTGGTTTGTGGAGCGGGCATTAATCCTATTCATCAAGAGATGGTCAAGCGGTGTGGGTTAGAGGTAAAACCTCTGGATTTTTCCCTCCTCGTCTCTGCTAATGATACCTCTCTATTTTCTCAGAGGTTTCTGAGGTTTTGTGTACCAAACCTTTGTTTAAAAATTGGATTATCTCACACCGAAGTCATCACTTTGTATGTAATGGAATCTCTTCCGGCGCAAATTGTCTTGGGTTTGCCTTGGTTGCGGTAGATTGGGAAAAGGGACACATTGTTAAAGGGGTTGTTTAGCACTTCTGTATGGCCATATAAATGCACTTTGTAATATACATCGTGCATTAAATATTGGCCATACAGAAGTTATATACTTACCCCCTCCGATGTTGGCGTCCCCATCTCCATGGCGCCGACCGAAGCCTTCTTCTGCCTGGATTAGACGCGCTGTCTGCTTCTTCTGTCCCGCTAAACGGGCCGCTCCGGCGTGCACGCGCCTCACAGGTCTTCTGCGCATGCGCAGAAGACCTCTGCGGCGTGAGCACGCCGGAGCGGGACAGAAGAGGGCAGACTACGCAAGCGCGTCTAATCCAGGCAAAAGAAGGCTTCAGTCGACGCCATGGAGACGGGGACGCCAACACCGGAGGGGGTAAGTATATAACTTCTGTATGGCTAATATTTAATGCACGATGTATATTACAAAGTGCATTTATATGGCCATACAGAAGTGCTTAACCCCACTTGCTTTCACGGGACAACCCCTTTAAGCGGAGCCCCTACTGTAATGATTTTTGTATTTTGGTAGAAGTGTCTACCAAATCCAAGTTACCTGAATATTGGTCTGTCTTTGCTAATGTGTTTCCACAAGAACGTTAAAATCATTTCAGGCATTGAAGGGATGTTTGGCAGTAGCTCCGGTTTTAGTACAACCGGACTCGTCCAGACCGTTTGTAGTGGAGATGGATGCCTCAGAAGTGGGGGTAGGTGCAGTGCTATCCCAAGGTACTAATACATTGCAAGACCTTTGGCCTTGTGCTTTTTTTTCACACAAGTTTTTGCCGGCCGAGTGCAATTATGACATTGGTGACAGAGAACTGTTGGCGATTAAGTGGGCGTTGGAGTGGCAACACTGGTTGGAAGGGGTGCAGCATTAGGTGACTTTTTTTACGGATCACGAAAACTTAATCTACCTGGAGTCAGCCAAGAGACTTGACTCGAGACGCGCGCGGCTGATGGGCTGATGCTGTTTCTAGGAGTTTTGTTCCCGTAATTTAAGATGAATCTACCGTGCCAATTCTTTCGGAGGGGGTAGTGGTATCAGGTAGTGGTTTTAAGTTAGGTCGCTTAGTGGACTCTCACTTAGCTAGAAATTTTCACAGGCTGAATCCTAAGCAACCTGGTTCTAAGGCTCCTGGGGCCCCTCCTGGAAGGGGAGGTACTGTTGTAGCAGTGCTGAGATCGCTGCTGGATTGACGAAGTCCGGTGCGGGTTTTAGATTTGGTTCTGCTTCTAGCTCAGTAGGTGTGACGTCATGTCACATCTTTGGGTAATTAGCTGGGTATTTACCTGGGCTGGATATTAAGTTAGGTGCTGTGAATTGTCAGTTGCTCGCTGTCTGAACTGGCAGTAAGTGGCTCCCGTGGACAGCGTGGTATCCGCTGTGACATAACAGAGGACGGCTCTGTGTGTTGCAGTTTCACTACCAAGTTAGCCAAGTAGGGTTACTTAGGTCCCAGGAATGAGTGCAGGCCCGCATCTATCGAAGTGATCAGTTTGCCGTGTTAGGCAGGGCCCTCTCCCTTGTTGGTACATGTTTAGGGAAAAATTTTCCATTTATTTTGTGTTGTTTATTTCAGTTGCTGCACTTTGGGCTATTTTTGTGCATAATCGCAGCTGCAGGGCCAGCACGTCATTTGCAGACGTAACAGTACTGATAAATACCTGTATCCCCAGAGGCTCCTCTTTAAGGCCTTGAACACACAAGTGACATGGCATCGCTGCAAGAAACTCGCAGCGCTATCACATCGCTGGTCCGTGCGATATCGCTGCGGCTTCTCGTGGTGATGCCGCGACTTTGTAGTACCATATGCGAGGATTTTCAGGGAGAGGGGGGGGGGCTTGAAATATAAGCCCTACCCTGAAAATAAGCTGTAGCTGAAGAAACAAAACAAAAAAAAGTATACTTCGTCTTTCCCGCGCTGTCCCGCTGCAACTTCTTCTCGGTCCCTAGCACTGTTTTTCTTCATCAATTTCTGGACGGGATTTAAAAATCCCCGTCTCCTGGAAGCATTGGCTGTGATTGGCTCATGCTTAGCCAATCACAGCCAGCACTCGATGAATGGCTGTGACTGGTTCAATCACATTGTGCTCCCCTGACACTGCTGTGACAGTGGTGGCAGGGGATTCCTTCATCCCGTGGGGACCACTGGGATGAAGTAATCCCCTGCCACAGCTGTCATAGCTGTGTCAGGGGAGCGCAATGTTCTCCCTATGTTTCCAATGGGGCTAGCACTGCTGCCGCTGGCCTCATTAAAAGCAATGAGCGGTATCGCCTATTCTTCTCTGCGATGCGAGATTATAGTGAAAACATTGCAAATGAGAATAAAACCATTGAAAATCATTAGATTCATTATCATGCGTTTTCACTCACTCTGGCATCACAAAACTATCGCATAGCAAGTGGGTGTCCATCCTATGGGAGAAAGAAAATTGCATCGCACTTGCATGTAGATGCAATTTTCATACAAGTGTGATGCAATTTTTTTATTTTTACTATTGAAGCAACACGCAATGTTTATGTGTGTGAAAAATACACATGACAATCGCATGTACCATGATGCAAATTGTTTTTCTTGCAAAAGGCATTTCACTACCATAGAGAATTGCAGATCGATGAGTGCAATATCAGTCCAAGATTGCACTCGCCCATTTCAATGCATCCCTACTATGAATTAAAAATAAAGATTTATGTCACTACCTGCAGCTTCATGCCTTTGTGCAATCAGGGTCTTACTTGGTGACTTGTAATATTCTCATAATTTATAGTCAGTGGTAGGACATAATGATCCCAGGACCTAATCCTACCACTTGCCATTTACTATACATGTGTCTTCTGTGTAGTAGAGTGTCCTTTGGTTCCCTTCTTGCTCTAGGGCCAAGTTGCAACTGCTACCTCTGCATCAACAAATTGCCATGCTGTTGATTATACCATATATAAGAGCAAAGCCACCTAGTCTGGGCCCATAATGGTGAACCTTAAAATAACTGCGCCTGTGCCCTAACAGCAGGGTTGAACAACTTTTTGTGGTCTCAGGGCCACATTGCCTTACTGAACCACTTCCAAGAGTCACAAGGATATTCCCATCTGAAACATTTATGGTATGTCCTAAGTATATGCCATAGTAAATCAAAGCAAGTTCCACTTCCAGGATTCCCACCTATTGGGAGAATGGTGGTCACCTTCCCCCTCAATCAGCACTCCAGAGAGAAGGAGACGATGCATATTGCTCTCTCCATGATATATGTCGAGGTAATAACCCCACATTTCATAAGTCCTATAAACTACAATATAGAGAGCTGCCTCCATATATGCTGCCTCTAACTCATATAATCATTTCTGGAGTGCCAAACGGGTCAAAAGATTTTATCCTCCTAATATATGAGGCCCAGACAAGGCTGTGTGGCGTCCGAGTGCAGACCTTAGCGGGGAGACAACGAGAAATTAGATGGTTGTCAACGGTGACTCTACTGTCCCTTCCCCAGATTATCAAGACGCGGCCTGGCCCAGCTGCATACAATGGAAATATAATAATGGTGGCAACGAATGCTTTAGTTTGAATGATCACGTGATGGCAGTACCTTTTCAGCAAAGCATTCTGGTAGCAATGTAATAAAGAGTCCAAACCAGATTTGTTAAAGTAAACCAAAGGTACACAGTTTACTTCACGCTTGGTTGATTAACCACAGTTCATACTTTGCACAACTTCCAATTAACATTGATTTAAACAGATTTGCTGTGAATAGAAAAAATAAGTCCTAACTCTTGAACGGTTCCATGGTTCAGGAAGATGTGCCTGCCAGTCTAAGTTATCTGGGGAGTCTTCCGGTAGTGTGTTTGTAGAGTAATGTAGAGCTTAATCAGAGTTGACAGTACTCCCTCTGATTTCTAGTTACATGGGGCATGTACACTGACTGTTGAAAAGTATTCTTTCAGGTTCCTTCTCTTCACTAAGACTTGTTCCTGACCATTTTCTCCATTCCCCTCCATATCCAAGTCGCACCCCATATCCAAGTGGGGCAGACTTCAGCTTAGCGTGGACGTAATTGTCGGAGCCTAAGAACTTTTCACACGTCCTCCTTCTCGGACTGCATATCCCTCTCTTTTCTCACTCTGACCACGCCCCCCTAACCAAACGCAGACAGAACACACGTCATACACGCAACACCAAGCAGGTTAGGGTTACAGGGATACGGACACACTAAAGTTTGGTAGCACAGACACACACATAGATGATCCAAATGAGGTAGCCAAACAAGTGCTAACTCTGGCCCACTACAGCTGCACAAGGAACCCTTTATACTTGTCTGTTGCCCTATTATGTGCCATTCATTTTCACCCTGACATGGAAACTTTATGGGAGCAGCCACACATAGATATTACTGTGTCCAGATGATTGGGACCACACAGAATGGCATTGTGGGCTATATGTGGCCCCCAGGTCCATGTTGTGCACCAGTGTCTTCCAATAACTTCTATTGTTTCAGTGTATCTTGGAATTTTACAGCAGGAATTGTCTACCCCCTGTTCACTAGAAGACCAAGTGGGAATTACAAGCACAAGCTGTATAAAATAACAAATTGAATAAAGAATGATACATAAAAAGATTGAAAGTCCTACAGAACACCGCCCATTCCTACTAGTACATGTAGGGACAAATGACACTGCAAAAAAAGGACCTTGCAACGATCTGCAGAGACTTTGAAGAGCTTGGAAAGAAGGTAAAGGAACTAGGAGCGCAGGTGGTCTTCTCATCCATCCTCCCAGTGGATGACAATGGAATAAGAAGATGGAACAGGATTCTAAAGGTGAACAACTTGCAATGTCGATGGTGTTGTCAGCAAAGATTTGGATTTCTAGACCATGGAGTGATTTATCTGTATGATGGACTGCTTGCTAGAGATGGGTTGCACTTTACAAAAAAAAGTTAATCATATATTTGGTAGGCGCCTTGCTTCACTCATTAGGAAAGCTTTAAACTAGAACAATATGGGAAGGGAAGTGAAAGGCCAAGTAAAAACATACAGCCAATTAATACATTTGAGACCCTCGCTATTAGGAGTGGAAAGGAAGAACAAAGACAAAAAAATCAGAAGGAAAATAGAGGATCAAGAGACATTGATCACAAACTAAAATGTTTTTACACAAATGCACAGAGCATGGGAAACAAACAAGGAGAATTAGAGTTCCTAACACAGGAAGAGAAATATGATGTCATAGGCATCACGGAAACTTGGTGGAATGATACACATGATTGGAATACAAGGCTTGAAGGATATAACTTATTTATAAGAAGCGGACCTAAAAAAAAGGGAAGGAGGTGTTGCGTTGTATGTTAGGAAGACATTCATCTCCACAGAGATTCAAGCATCAGAGAATGGCAGTTCTGTAGAAACTGTTTAGGTCAGAATATAAGGAGAGAACAGAAAGGACACAATTGTGGGTATTTACTATAGGCCACCTGGACAAGCAGAAGATATTGATGAACTCTTTCTACATCAGATGGCCAAGCTCTCAAAGGAGCATGACATAGTGATCATAGGAGATTTTAACTATCCAGACATTTATTGGGAATCCCTCTTGGGTAAAAGTAATGGATGCAACAAATTCTTATCTGCTCTTGCTGACAACTTTATCTTCCAAAAGGTAGAAGAGAAAACAAGGGGATCTGCTATCTTGTACCTAATTCTTACCAACAGGGAGGGAATGGTTGAGGAAGTAAGAGTGGGTGGGACCTTCGGAGACAGTGATCATGCTATCCTTAAATTTTGGATAAAAAAGGCAGGGAGGCCTGAGAAAACTCAGACCTCAAGGTTGGCTTTCAGAAAGGCAGATTTTAATGAACTTAGAAAGAGGATAGGAAGGGTCCAATGGCTGGATGTTCTTAAGGACAGAAATGTCCAAGAAGGTTGGGAAATATTGTGAAATGAGATTCTCAAAGCACAATCGTTAACAATCCCTAATAGAAGGAAGAATGGGATTCATTTAAAGAGAACAGGATAGATGAACACAGAACTTGCACACATGTTAAAAACTAACAAAAATATGTTTATCAAATGGAAAGAGGGGGAAATATCTACAGAAGAATATAATGTGGTCTGCAGAAACTGTAGGGCAAGTGTCAGAAAAGCTAAAGCTAATAATGAATTGATGCTTGCAACAGAGGCCAAAAGCAATAAAAAAGATTTTGGGGGATGTCAAAAGCAAAGGAGAAGTCAAAGATTCTGTCAGGTCTGGCGGCTCTGGGGGTCTCCGTGCCCGCACTGCCAGTCCTATTACCCGGGCTGCAGGGGTGCAGTGCAGGGGAGCCCCGGTTTTGGTGACCTGCCCTGGCCACTGTAGTCCTGGACACCGGCTCCGGGCATGCACTCCCGTGCACAGAGAGCATGCGCATAGTTAGCCGGATTGCTGGAAATGCGGCGGATTACTGCGCCGCATCCCCGTTACCGTGACACCCGGACGCGCTTGTTCTGCGCTCGCTACTTAAGGTTTGGATCTCTTCTCTGCACTCACTGCTTGAGGTTTGGGTCTCTGCTCTGCACTCACTGCTTGAGGTCTGGGTCTCTGTCTGCCCTTAGCA
Organism: Eleutherodactylus coqui; assembly: GCF_035609145.1. Taxonomy (NCBI): domain Eukaryota; kingdom Metazoa; phylum Chordata; class Amphibia; order Anura; family Eleutherodactylidae; genus Eleutherodactylus; species Eleutherodactylus coqui. The sequence continues at coordinate 171,860,494 of NC_089840.1, forward strand.
GGCGCTGGAGGCAGTTCTCCCAGTGTCTGATGATTGCGTCCTGCTGCTGTCAGGCTCCCAGCTCCAATCAGCTGCTGGGGCGGGAGTTCTGACAGCATTCAAACTGCTCAGTTTCAGTCTCATGTTGCCAGTGTATGTTAGGTCTCCAGCTACACCCGCGTTACTCGTATTGGATTTCCTGTTTTGACTTGCTTGCTCGGACTTGACCTTACCTTCGCCTGATCCTTTGTACCTCGCCTTCTTATGTTGCTGACCCGGATTGCCTGACCTGCCTTTGTGTTCGATTGTATCCTATCTGTGAGTCTGACTCCTGCCCTGCATCCTTAGTAAGTCTAGGGACTGTAGCCTAGTTGTCATCCTAGGGCCTAGCCTAGGGGGCCAAGTAGGTATGGACAGGGGTCGTGGGAAGTTTTCAGGGACTCCCAGTTACCCAGACCCCAGCTCCCTGACAGATACACTGGCCCACAACAGGTCAGACACAGTTATCCGACCCGCTATGTTAGCTCCTTCTATTGAGGCCATGCCTTTCTTTGCAAACCAGTCCAGGACCTAACTACCATGGTTCAGGACCTGGCTACCCATTTACAACAACGAGAACAGGTGTTGGCTACGTCTCCGGGTCAGCCCCCCTCGGTACCGGTGACAACTCCTGAGCCTCGAGCTACTTTGCCCGATTTCTTTGCTGGTGAGAGGAAACAGTTTTTTGCTTTCCGGGAAGGCTGCAAACTATTTTGATTTGCGACCCCACTCTTCTGACACAGCGTATTAGAGGGTGGGAATGGTGATTTCCCAACTGAGGGGAGACCCTCAAAATTGGGCATTCTCTTTACCCTCTGACTCCTCCACACAACAGTCTTTGAACGCTTTCTTTTCTGCTCTGGGGCAAATCTATGACGAGGCCAACCGGTCTGCCTATGCTGTCTTCCAGCTGTTGTCCTTGCGTCAGAGTTGGAAGGTGGCAGAGGAATACTGCTCCCAATTCAGACAGCACTGCACTGAGTCAGGGTGGAACGACTCAGCCCTCAAGGACTTGTTCTTGACTAGCCTATCCGAAGACCTCAAGGATCTGCTGGTTGCCCACCCTAAGCCTAATACCCTGGAGCAAGCAATGTCACTAGCTATTCGAGCTGACCATCGACTGAGGGCCAGTCGATCCGTTAGAACCAGTCCCGTCCACCTTCTCTATAAACCAGACAATTTCACCCCCTCCGCAGAACCCATGGAATTGGGAACAATGTCCCCTAAACAGCGAAGGGAATACTGACTAAGGAGGAACCTCTGTTTGTATTGTGGAGAGTCTGGTAATTGGATCGCTGTCTGCGGGAAGAAGCCGAGGCAGGAAAGACTTCCACTCCTAGTCAGTTCTCGGAAGGACTATCTAGGAGCTAAGGTACTCCCAGTTGCGTCTAAGATGTTCTTGCCCTGCACCTTAGATTTCCTCTCTTTCTCTCGTGCAGGGCAAGCATTTGTTGATCCCGGGGCCACAGCAAATTTTGTTAATTTTGATTTTGTGGCTCAGATTTCTGGTTTCTTGCTACGTGTAGATCCCCCGACCTCCTCAATCAGGTTTCTGAGGGCCCAGTGGTTCTCTAAGCTCGACCTGAGGGGAGCTTATAATCTAATCCATGCACGGGAAGGGGATAAGTGGAAGACGGCCTTTAATACACCTCTTGGCCACTTCGAATACCTCGTTATGCCTTTTGGGTTATGTAATACCCCAGCTATTTTCCAAGGGTTTATGAATTCCATTTTCCAGGATATCATGGGCGTGTTCGTTGTGATATACCTGGATGACATCCTGATTTTCTCCTTTGACTGGGAGACACACCGTGTCCATTTATAGTCTGCGCTGACTCGCCACAGGGCTAACAAATTTTCGCTAAATTTGAGAAATGTGTTTTCGGTGTCCATAAAATATAATTCTTGGGTTACATCATTACATCATGTGATATTCAGATGCATCCGGTAAATGTGAAAGCGATCATGGAATGGGCTCAACCAGTCACCTTAAAAGCTCTACAGCGCTTCCTTGGGTTTGCTAACTACTACCGTACATTTGTTAAAAACTTCTCTGTGGTAGCTAAGCCTTTAACGGATCTCACCAAAAAGGGGGCTGATGTGGTCTTCTGATGCTCTTGCAGCTTTCTCTACCCTGAAGGCTGCCTTCTCTTCTGCACCTGTCCTCATCCAGCCTGACCTATCCTGTCCGTTTTTTGGTGGAGGTAGATGCCTCTGAGTTTGGAGTTGGAGCATTACTGTCTCAAGGTCCCTCCACAGTCACAAACCTACGATTTTGTGCCTATTTTTCCAAAACATTTTCGTCTACTGAATGAAACTAGGATATAGGAATATACGATATACGATATGGGAATTACTTGCCATTAAATGGGCTTTTGAGGAATGGAAGCACTTTCTGGAAGGATCACTCCATCAGATCACGGTACTCACAGACCATAAAAACCTATTTTATTTAGACTCTGCGAAGAGGCTGAAAGCTCATCAAGCCCGCTGGGCCTTGTTTTTCTCGTGGTTCAACTTTCTGGTGACGTACAGACCCAGTTCAAAAAATGTTAAGGCAGATGCCTTGTCTAGGAGTTTTGCTACCCCGGAACCTGCAGTGTCTGAGCCTGAGAGTATTTTCTTCCCCTGGGTGGTTCTCGCTGCTGTCTCCTCCGACCTTTCACGTCTTATACATGCTGCTCAACAATTGGCCCCTGAAGCCCTTCCAGAAGACAAACTTATTGTTCCTTTGTCATTGAGGTTAAAGGTGTTAGAGGAGAAGCATTGTTCAGTCCTAACTGGTCACCTTGGTATCAGGGGATCTCAGGAACTTCTATCCAGAGTCTATGGTGGCCTCATATGTCCAGGGATGTACGGTTGTTTGTGTCTGCATGCCCGGTTTGCGCAAGGGGGGAAGAATCTCAGGAGACGTCCTGAGGGTCCTCTTCTCCCCTTGCCCATTCCATCAAGGCCATGGTCACATCTGTCCATGGACTTTATAACTGATTTGCCACCCTCGCTTGGGAACACGGTTAATTGGGTTATAGTTGATCGTTTCACCAAAATGTCACATTTCGTCCCTCTATGCAAGTTACCTAACGCCAAGTTATTACCTGAAATATTTATCAAAGAGGTTGTTTGGCTACATGGGATTCCAGAGGATATTGTCTCAGATAGAGGGGTACAGTTCGTCGCTCGCTTCTGGTGAGCCTTCTGCAAGAATCTAAATGTGAATTTGTCTTTTTCTTCTGTATTCCATCCTGAGTCTAATGGACAAACTGAACGCATGAATCAAGAATTCATCCAGTACCTATGACTTTTTGTTTCTGCTAATCAGTTTCAGTGAGCCAACTACTTACCTCTCGCCGAATTTGCCATAAATAACCATGTAAATTCATCTTCCCAGGTGTCACCGTTTTTTGTAATTATGGTTTCCATCCCCGGTTTACATTCTCGTCTCCTTCTGCTTCTAACACTCAGTCTGCTGATACATCTATTGATGAACTGTGCAAAGTTTGGGCCCAGGTTTGTAAGAACCTTCAGGGTTCCCAGGAGAAACTGCTTAGACAGTCAAATAAAAGATGCACTATCACTGCCACTTTTGTGGTTGGGGAGCAAGTTTTACTGTCGTCCAAGAATTTGAGACTCAAAGTGCCGTCCCTGAAACTTGCTCCTCGTTTCATTGGTCTGTTTGTGGTTTCTCAGTTTGTCAATCCTGTGGCATATAAGTTGTCCCTGCCTGGGTCTTGGAGGATTCACAAGGTCTTCCATAAAAGCTTACTCAAGACATACGCGGCTCCAGTTCTGCCCGCCCAGAGCCCGCTCCCTCCTACGCTGGTACAGGGGCAACTGGAGTATGAGTTCGAAAATAATTATTGATGCCAGAAGGGTTAGAGGTGCGTTACAGTACCTGGTACACTGGAGGGGGTTTTGCCCGGAGGACCGAATGTGGGTTCCCGACAGGGACGTGCATGCTCCACTTTTAGTCCAATGATTCCACGTGGCCTTTCCCCTCAAGCCCACTCTTGTTTGTGGAGGTCCAGTGTCCCCCCAGAGGAGGGGGGGTACTGTCAGGTCCAGCGGCTCTGGGGGTCTCCGTGCCTGCACTACCGGTCCTATTACCCAGGCTGCGGGGGTGCAGGGGAGCCCCGGTTTTGGTAACCTGCCCTGGACATCAGCTCTGGGCACGTGCTCCCGTGCGCCTAGTTAGCCGGGTTGCTGGAGACATGGTGGATTACCACCCTGCGCCGCATCCCCATTACCATGACACCCCGATGCGCTTGTTTTGCATTTGCTGCTTGAGGTCTGGGTCAATGCTCTGCACTCACTTCTTGAGGTGTGGGTTTCTGCTCTGCACTTGCTGCCTGATGTCTGAGTCTCTGCCTGTCCTTAGCAGGCGCTGGGGGCTGTTCTCCGGTGATTGGGTCCTGCTGCTGTCAGGCTCCCTGCCCCAATCAGCTGCTGGGGCGGGAGTTCTGACAGCATTTAAACTGCTCAGTTTCTGTCTCATGTTGCCAGTGTATGTTTGGTCTCCAGCTACACCCGCGTTACGTAAATTGGATTTCCTGGTTTGACTTGCTTGCTTGGACTTGATCTTGTCTTCGCCTGACTCTTTGTACCTTGCCTTCTTCTGTTGCCGACCCGGATTGCCAGACCTGTATTTGTGTTCGTTTGTCTCCTGTATTTTTCTGAGTCTGACTCCTGCCCCACATCCTTAGTAAGTCGGGGGACTGTCGCTCAGTTGTCGCCCTAGAGCCTAGCCTAGGGGGGCAAGTAGGTAGGGACAGAGGTCCTGGGAAGTTTTCAGGGACTCCCAGTTACCCGGACCCCAGCTCCCTGACAGATGCTATTGGATGCTTACAAGATAAAAATGGTGAATTGCTTAAGAGTAATGTTGAGTAGGCTGAACTTTTAAATTCCTATTTTTTATCTGTTTTCTCTCAGAAAGTAGATGGAACATCAACTGATCTTTCCTGTGCTATTTGGTGTTAAAGAATGCAGGCTATCTATAAGCAGAGAGATGGTGAGGGAACACATAGCTAACTTAAAGGGGTTGTCCCACGAAACAAAGTGGGGGTATACACTTCTGTATGGCCATATTAATGCACTTTGTAATGTACATTGTGCATTAATTATGAGCCAAACAGAAGTTATTCACTTACCTGTTCCGTTGCTAGCGTCCTCGTCTCCATGGTGCAGTCTAATTTTCAGCGTCTAATTGCCGGATTAGACGCGCTTGCGCAGTCCGGTCTTCTTCTTTTCTGAATGGGGCCGCTCGTGCCGGAGAGCAGCTCCTTGTAGCTCCGCCCCGTCACGTGCCGATTCCAGCCAATCAGGAGGCTGGAATCGGCAATGGACCGCACAGAAGACCTGCGGTCCACCGAGGGAGAAGATCCCGGCGGCCATCTTCACCAGGTAAGTAAGAAGTCACCGGAGCGCGGGGATTCATGTAAGCACTATCCGGTTTTCTTTTTTAACCCCTGCATCGGGTTTGTCTCGCGCTATTGAAAAAAAAAAAAAAACCGTTTCGGCGCGGGACAACCCCTTTAAAGGAATTCAAGTCTCAAGGTCCAGATGAATTACATCCTAGGATACTAAAGGAAGCAGTAGAGATAATTGCTGAACAACTTGCCATAATCTTTGAAAATTCCTGGAGAACAAGAGAAGTCCCAGAAGATTGGATAAGGGCAAATGTTGTCCCTATCTTCAAAAAAGGGAAGAAAGGGGATTCAGGAAACTACAGGCCTGTGAGCCCGACTTCTATACCAGGAAAGATCTTTTGAACAAATTATTGAACAGCATGTATGCAAGTACTTGGATAAAAATGGATTAATTAACCAGATCCAGCATGGCTTTGTAACAAGCAAGTCATGCCGGATGAATCTAATTTCCTTCTATGACAGAATCACTGACTGGGTTGATCAGGGAAATGCGGTGGATATAGTATATCTTGACTTTAGGAAAGCATTTGATAAAGTATCTCATACCATACTTATTGAAAAAAATGACCAAATATGGGATTGACAAGGCAACTGTCATTTTTATAAATGATCTGGAGGAGGTAATTGATGGGAAAGTGATCAAATTTGCCGACGACACAAAGCTAGGAGGGATAGCTAATACTAGGAAAGAGAGGGATCAAAAAGATCTAGAAAAATTTGAACAGTGGGCGGCGAGTAACAGAATAGTATTTAACAAGGAGAAATGCACAGTTCTACATCTGGGCAAGAAAAATAAAAAAGCACATACAGAATGGGAGGAATTTGGCTAAGCAGCAGCACATGTGAAAAAGACTTGGGTATACTAATAGATCATAGACTGAACATGAGTCAAAAATGTGATGCAGCAGCAAAAAGACAAACACAATTCTGGGATGTATTAAGAGAAGCATAGAGTTTAGATCACGTGAGGTCATTATCTCCCTCTACTCTTTCTTGGTCAGACCTCATCTGGAATACTGTTTCAAGTTCTGGACACCGCCCATTTAAAAAAGACATAGACAAACTGGAGAGGAGAGGAGTTACCAAAATGGTAAGCGGTCTGCAAATCCTGTCCTATGAAGAATGGTTAAAGGATCTGGGAATGTTTCGTTTGCAAAAAGGAAGGCTGGGAGGAGACTTAATAGCTGTCTACAAATATCTGAAGGGCTGTCACATTGCAGAGGGATCAGCCCTCTTCTCATTTGCACAAGGAAAGACTAGAAGCAATGGGATGAAACTAAAAAGGAGGAGACGAGTTAAAAATTGCACCAAAGGGGGCGTGGCCTGGCCATGGCTGAGAGCAGCAGCAGACACTAAGAGCTCCCGATACCGGAGGCGCCGATAGCCTGCAGCACGGCTACATACATCACCAAAGAAGCCAAAATGGGCAGCAGCAAGAAAGGCAGATCCCAGCGGCGCCTAACCCACTCCCAGACTTCCACGGACCGAGGACTGAAAGGTTTCATGCTAGGAAGACAGCGGAGAGAGCCTCAAGATGGCGCTGGCGACAGAGCAGATAGAGAGCCGCAGGAGCGCCGCGAATCCACACAGCAGCCGACTGGGAGGGAATCTCCCCCTCTCTCTTCCACAGCATCCGAGCGTCTCCATAGCGGCACCCGAGGCACAGAGCTGGACCAAAAGACCAGCGATAACTCTCCTGGTCGCGGCACCGGCAACCACACGTGGCAAGCAGCGGCCATCTTGAAAGGAGTGATGGCGGACCCCGAACCTGAGCGCGACACCGGAGGTATAGCAAGGGGGACTGCTATCTCTGGACCCAGAGGGAACAGCGGAGCTCCGAGATGAGGCCCCCGATGACCGCCGCCTTAAAGCAACAGCCCTCACAGATACATGCGGCCACACAAAATGGCGGCCATACCCCACAGCAGCCCCCCTCACAAGTTACCACCACTGCAACACAACAGCCCCCACCAGCATACGCGGCCATACAGGACGGCAGTTGTACCCCTCAGTGACACCCTTTGCAGTCCCCCACCGCCACACTACAGCAGCTCTCACCGGCGCTTACGGCCGCACAAAATGGCGGCTTCACCCCACAGTGGCCCCCCTCACAGGAGACTGGCTGCAACCTCTCTGACAGTGGGCCTGCGGACAGAGGAAAGTCCCCCAGCATAATAGGGGGCCCAGGGCCCGAACAGGAGTCAATATTTGCCAATGGCGGCAGCAGAAAAGTGGCTCATTAACCCCAATCAGAGACACAAATCAATACAGACCTCAGAAAAGGGCCCTCAACAACCCCCCAAGATAACTGGGCTAAAGCTGCGCACCGCGCTTTAACCCCCAAAAAAGGTGTCATGGCTGCCAACACAGAACCAGACTCAAACGGCGGTTACGTCATGCCCACCTTATGCAGAACGAACCCGTCCATAATGGAGAACGTAGGCACAGTAACACCACAATATATAACGAGCGCCGCAGGCAATCTGAGTGCCAACAACTCCCCATCTCCGCAACAAGGGGGTCATGACTATACAATATCAGAATTCCGCGAACTACGCGCACAGCTTCAATCCATTCCCACTAGAGAAGATATGGAAGCCTACATCTCGCGACTAGAATCAGCATAGAAAACTGAAATCTGTGCCGTCCACCAAGATGTTCACCATCTGGGAGAGAGGGTCTCAGCAGCTGAGGGCGAAGTAGCTACCCTTACCGATAAAGTGGAAAACCACAAAGACGCTCTAGCTACGGTTTCTCATCAACTACATTTCCTTATGGACTCCCTCAACGATATCGAAAATAGAGGTCGCAGGAATAATATCTGTATCAGAGGTCTCCCCGAGGAGATTGAGCTCGCTAACCTAGAGAGGACTGTGCGCCTCATCTTTAACGATCTACAGGAAGCCCCACCTGATGCCCACTAGAAATGGACAGATATCACAGAGCCCTCGGCCCCCAATCCACAGACCTGGACAGGCCACGCGACGTAGTATGCTGGATAAATAAGTTCCAACTGAAAGAAGCCATAATGAAAGGGGCGCGTGAAAAACGAGACATACAGTTTGAAGGAACCCGGCTTCAGATCTTACTGGACTTATCCCAATTCACACTGGCTAAAACACAGGCTCTGCGCCCCCTGCTGGAAGAGCTACGTAACAGAGACATTGCTTATAGCTGGGGGTCCCCCTTTCGTCTCCAAGTCCGACATAGAGGGGGTCTGAGAGAGCTGAGACACCCAGAAGAGGTGCCAGCCTTCTGTGAGACACTTAATATTCCAATACCTGATATCTTGGGGTGGCCTTGCTACCTGGGAAGCGACTCTTCCCTCGCTACCCAGGAACGAACAGTTCCAATAGCCATACAGGGGCCCTAAGAGGAGGAGAAGACGCCGAGAAAGACGTAATAGAGAGCGCTCGCCACCTGACTTTCCACCTGGCTGATTCTGCCTTCAAAGAACCTGCACAAGCAAGCTTCCTGTTACGGTACTCTGATCCCCCCCCCCCCCCCCCGAGCGCCAGATGGGGTGCGCTGAACTTACCGCACCCCCTGTCCCTGCCTACTTGCCTTGGCCTGGCTAACCCCAGGCGGACAACCGGGCAGCGGTCCGGTCCTTACCCTGGCTAGGGACCTGGCGACAGCACTAGATGGACCTACTAACGGGGGACCGAGTACCGACAAGGAAAGGCAGATGGAGTGACCAAACAGACAATACTAAGCACAAGGCAAGCGGGGAAAGGAAGCTGACGAGCCAACTAGGGAACTGACTGAGACTACTGCAGACAGGACTGACTAGGAGCTGACAGAAGCAGCTAGGGAACTGACTGAGAACTGCAGACAGGACTGACTAGGAGCTGACAGAAGCAGCTAGGGAACTGACTGAGAACTGCAGACAGGACTGACTTGGAGCTGACAGAACCAGCTAGGGAACTGACTGAGAACTGCAGACAGGACTGACTAGGAGCAGACAGAACCAATAACTGGCAGTGAGCTCAGGTCACTGCCAGCCTTATGACTACAGAACTCTGCCCAGGGGCGGAGAGTGGAAGGAGCTAACTCCCCCACTCATGGTACAAGAGAGACAGAGGAGTGCGGCGGGCACCCTACGGGCAGACACGCCCACGCCGCTGCACGCCGGCTGCCCCACATCGCCGGGGAAGCCCTGACATCAGAGCTCCAGGACGCCGCAACGGCGCGCGCTGACCGCGGGACCCTACACCGCCCTGCACGGTAACACTTCCTATAGAACACTCATAAGCTGCGAACAAGTTTGAATATTTTGAAAATTTAACCAATGGTTTCTTTAAAAGATGCATATTGAATAATGTTGCCGCGTAGCGGGCTGGAGGTGCTTTCTGGAATGGTCTCTTCGCCGTTGGAAAGCGCGTCCCAGATTGGGGGGCCCAAGACTGACTTTTTGTTGTCACAAGGGCAGTTACTAACTTTTCCTCCCCCATTGTTTTTGCATCATACTGTTTCTTTTCTCTTTATTAATATTCTGGGGACACAGGTGTCTCCTCCACTCTACCTAACTGTCTGGTAGATTATACACCCTAAAAGGAACTACCGACCCTAAATTCTAGGGAGATTCATCCCCTAACGTAACAATCTTTTGTTTTATATCTAAACCTCTCTTTCTCATCCCGCCCCCTTCTTCTCTTCTCATTGTTTTCTCCACCCCTCCCACCCATCTCCCCTACCCTCCCCCCGCCCACCAACCTTTCACTCTCTAAGCAATACATGAGGTCGGAGGGCCCCTAGGACAGGTAGATACCTAATCAGACCCGGTCTCTGGGCACATTACTTGACCCTATCGCCTCGCTTCCGGGCACACCATATGCCACCCGTAATTTTTGCTCTCTAAACGTTAGGGGGCTCAAAGTAGCGCAAAAAAGAAGTCAAATCTTATACCAAGTGTATAAACTAAAATCACATGTTCTATTTCTGCAGGAGACACACATCCACGCTGGTCATGTTCCAACTATGAGAGACAGACGCTTCATAGCATGGTACCACAGCACGAACCCCACTGCTAAAACGAGGGGAGTTTCAATAGCAATACATAGAGCAGTTCCCCATGAAATCCTGGACTCAGACCTGGACCCAGAGGGACGCTTCGCCTTCCTGAAAGTCCGTATGTGGGGTAAGCTATTCACTCTAGCGACATGGTACCTTCCCAATCGGAGTCCTGCCCAGGTGGTGAGGGTTATACTAAATAGACTAGCTAACTTTGCGGAAGGGGTGGTGATACTAGGGGGCGACTTCAATTTCCCCCTAGATCCCGAATGTGACTGCTCATCTGGTCGTGCTTCGGTTTCGGCTCCTCAGCTCTGCAGATTTCACAAGACACTTAGGCAGCTCCAACTGGTAGAAGTTTGGCGGCTGACACATCCCACGGAACGAGACTACTCATACTTCTCCCCAGCTCACCAATCTCATAGCCGTATTGACCTCATACTCATAAGCCATCACGCGTTGACATGGAATCCAGAGGCCTCTATCGGGTCGGCAATTTGGTCAGACCATGCCCCAGTCCTCCTCTCCCTAACGGTCCCTGGCGCCATGGAAAGACCATGGTCTTGGAGATTAAATGACAACCTCCTAAAAGATCCGCTATTTTGCGATGATATAAGAAAATCTATTGAGAACTTCCTCACTGATCACACCGCCGACACGACCTCTAAGGGTGCCTACCCACTAGAGTCTTTTTTTCTCTGCGAAATTCGCAGCATTTTTTTTTCTGCAGGGGTCTATGGGATCTGTAATGTTAAAATCGCGGTAAATTGCGATTTTGCGAGATCGTGATTTTAACATTACAAGTCCCATAGACCCCTGCAGAGAAAAAAATGCTGCAAATTTCAAAGGGAAAAAACCTCTAGTGGGTAGGCACCCTTAACCGGTACAGTGGGAGGCGCTTAAGTGCGTGCTGAGGGGGGTCATTATCAAACACGGGACGCATCTAAAACGGGAAAAGGCAGCGAAAGTGATTTCCCTACCAGATAAAATAACGAACCTAGAGAGGGAATTCAGTCCCTCCAGAAATCTATCCATTCAAAATGAACTAATGAACGTAAGAGAGGAGTTGAGGTTTCTTCTAGACCAGAAATAACTGTGATTTAGGGACAGGCTGAAACGTTACTCCTACGAACATGCAAACAAATGTGGCCGCTCGCTGGTGCGTTTCCTCCGTAACCAAACGAACTCCACACATGTTCCCTACATAACAGGAATAGGAAAGGCCAAAAGAAGCACAACCCCAGGGAAATCACAGAAGCCTTCAGGTCTTATTATCAAGACCTATATAATATACAAGGACAACTGGTGGACATGACACCCACGGGGCGAAAAACCAAAATAGAAGCCTACATGCAAAAAACAGACCTACCGGGCATATCAGAGGAGGCAAGGGAAGCCCTGGATGCTGAATTTACGGCAGGAGAAATTAGCGATGCCATCAAATTCTCTCCGTCCGGGAAGGCTCCAGGCCCAGACAGGTTTACTCCCCGTTTATTTAAGCAATTTGGGTAGATTCTTACCCCAATACTGTTTGAGGCGTTCAACCGGGCTTCCCCTTCGGCTCCCTTCCCCCCTCAATCACTCATGGCACATATCACAGTGCTCCCCAAACCAGGCAAGGACATCAGAGAGTGCTCCAGTTACCGCCCGATCTCGCTCCTCAGCCTTGACGTTAAATTATTCTCCAAAGTGCTAGCGAATAGATTGGCCCCCATACTCCCCTCTCAAATACATAACGATCAGGTGGGGTTCATAAAAGGGCGGGAAGCGAGGGATAATACTAACAAGACCCTTCTCCTTATAAGTCAGGTCTTTCGCATTCCACAGCCATTCTGCTCCTTCTCAATAGATGCCGAGAAGGCCTTTGACCGCGTTGATTGGGAATTCCTGAGTGCCTCACTGTCACAATTGGCCCTGGGACCGAAATTCTTAAACTGAATCTTGGCGCTATATGTTAATCCGTCAGCGCAGGTCCGAGTAAATGGCCTACTGTCTGAACCAGTCCATATCAGAAATGGGATGAGACAGGGATGCCCCTTGTCTCCATTCTTGTAAGCCATTGTAATGGAACATTTGACAGTGGCATTACGGGACAACCCAAATGTGCGCGGTCTACAGGTTGGGAACCAGATCTGTAAGACAGCCCTCTATGCAGATGACCTTCTCCTATTCGTATCGCAGCCGCGCACCACATTTCCAGCAATCCTACAAGAATTCGCCCAATATGGCCACTTAAGTAACTTCAAGGTCAATCTACATAAATCCGAAGCTATGAACATATCGCTCCCCCACAGCGAAGTAGCACACTTAGCAGATCAGTTTAACTTTAAATGGCGCTCAACTTCCATCCAATACTTAGGGGTTCAACTAGCGGCAGATACTTTGGCGCTATATAATCTTAACTATATCCCCTTACTAGAAAAAGTGACGAAAGAACTAAAAGGATACGCCACTAAACAACTAAGCTGGTTCGGGCAGATAAACGTTTTGAAAATGGACGTGACCCCAAAGTTCCTATACCTATTTCAAGCCCTGCCAATTAAGCTGCCAGCCCAATACTTCAATCAGTTACATCAAGTATTTCGCAGATTTGTGTGGGGAACGAGATATTGCCGTATTAGTTACAGAACCATGTCGCGCCCTAAATCCAAAGGAAGAGTTGGCCTTTCAGACCTCAAGGTATACCATTCTGCAGCAGTTCTTACCAGGCTGATAGACTGGCATCACCATGCAGCCTCAAAACAGTGGGTTGGTATGGAAGCGGCACTGATTTGGCCCCACCTTAGGTTACTACCATGGATAAAAAAAGAAGCCAGGCCCACGAATCTGCCGCACACCCCAATGACATTGAACTGCATAGAAACATGGGATAGACGGACGACCAAAGGAGACGTGACACTTCACAAAGGAGCATTGACCCCGATATTCCACAACCCCGCATTCCCACCAGGATGTGAGAGACGGAGCTTTCTAGGGTGGAGGGCGGAGGAAGACATCAGGTGCTGTCAGATCATGGGGACTGGAGGCCTACCGTCCTTTAATGATCTTCAGGCATCCCGACCCGATCAGAAACTACTTTGGATGGAATATTTACAGTTGGCCTAGTTTTGGAGAACCCAATTAGAGTCACGCACTTACGGGAACCCCCCCCCCGAGCCTATTGAGGAGCTAATTCTAAGATCCAAGCCTCTGGTTCAGGTCCTTTCCCGACTCTATAAAATCATCCTGGATAGGCTCACACCAGGCCTGCCGGGTTACACGGTGGGCTGGGAGAGGGAGCTGACAGGGAGCTTGCAGGACTCCGATTGGGAGAGGGCCTTCACATTCGCACATAAACTACCCCTAGCCTGTGCAGTGCAGGAGAAAAACTTCAAGCTCCTTTCCAGGTGGTACAGATGCCCAGATAAAATCCATCGCATCTATCCCTCGATCCCCGAGGAATGCTGGAGATGCAGGTCCAAGCGTGGTACTATGCTACACATCTGGTGGAGTTGCTCACTCGTCCAGCCCTTCTGGAGCGAGGTCTTCGAACTTTACGAAGACACATCGCACTCCACTGTGGAGGCCACCCCGCAGATGGCACTGCTGTCGATCATCCCTGGTTCGCTCCCATTAAAAAAGGGCTGTTGCACCACTTCCTCACTGCTGCAAGAGCAGTTATCCCATGCCACTGGCGTGGTACTATAACCCCTCCCATCCTGGAGTTTGTTCAGGAACTGAATCAACTGATGCATATGGAGGAGATGGGTGACGAGGGAGCTGAAGGGCCCAGACGCGACGTCCAAGCTTGGGCAGCATGGAATGCGTATCGTGACTCGCCGCAATTCCAACTAGCGATGGGATGGTGATGGACACGACCCAGGAAGCGAGGCGTAACGTTCCGAAGGTAATAACCTGAGCCAGTTGTGGGTACTCAAGGTGAGTCCAGACGTGCTCGTCTCCCCTCCCGTCCCCACCCAACCCTACTCCCCTAAACCTTTTTCTTCTTCATCCCCTTTCTCTTCCTGCTGTCTCCTAACCTAACCCCCCTGGTTATATTTTGTTTCTTTTTTGTCTACGCAATGTTGGGTATTATCCCAAGGTTAGGCACAATAAGTTTTGTACTGAGTTATTTAAATAAGGCATGTGAACACTTTTGACATAATGACGTGTTGTCATAGTTGGCCACATTCAAGAAGCCACAAGAGAGAAAAGCAGCTGCTGAGTTGGTTTCTTGAACTCTGTTGCACAAATCTCTTTCTATCAATCCCATTGGCTTAGCCCTGAGGGGTGCGATACAAACAACTGCCTTGTTTTCGTTATTTGTACTATGTTTTGTATGTGTAAAAAATCTAATAAAAACATATTAAACATAAAAGGGAGGAGACATAAATTAGATATTAGAAACAACTTTCTGACAGTGAGGGTGATCAATGAGTGGAACAGGTTACCAGGGAGGTGGTGAGTTCTCCTTTAATGGACGTGTTCAAACAAAGGCTGGACACATATCTGTTTGGGATGATTTACTGAATCCTTCACTGAGCAGGGGGTTGGACCAGATGACCCTGGAGGGGTCTACCGTTCTATGATTCTCTATATAGTTTTACACACACAAAGTGTACATCTTATAGACACATAGGTGTACTTTTACATACACTTCACATGTGTACATAGAAACACACAGGACACTTACACACAATACATACAAGGTATACACATACATTACAGGTACACATATACATATTTATACATGGAGAGCAAATGCAGTCTGAACCAACCCCAATAACATTTGAGTGCTCAGGAGGATGACGGCCAGCAGCAAGAAGAAGAGAAGAGCAACAACTCAAAGAACATGCTACTTTTTGATAGTTAAGGCAACTACAGAAAAATACATCCACACCCGCGGCACCTCAACCATGCATCATCTGTGAGACAAAACAACCACAGTGCAACTGTGAATGCCCATGGCTACTTGGAACAGCTAAAATCATGTATGACATGCCTAAGGCAGAAAAAGGGTTCTCCATGACCACCCACTTAACTAAATAAAAACACAAGACACAATTTTCTATATTGGATTGTGAATTGTCACAGCTTTATTATAGTGTAATTGTTCTCAGTAAAGGAAACAAAGTAATCTTGTAGATATGATAGCTTTTAATGTTTAACAAAAATACATGTGGTTGTTGTGGGCTTTCAAACCTATGACAAGGAAAAAATGATCATGTATCTCTAGTAGTGACCTGCAACTCACAGCTACACATTCACTGAAAAAGCCAAAAATGCAATACCTGAAGGTCTGCAAAGCAGACACGGTCGCCATAGGCACGATCGCCATAAGGCAGGCACAATCACCACCGGCACAATCGCCGTAGGGCAGGCGCAATGGCCTTAAGCCCTGAAGATATGTAGTCAGCCAGACAATAATGTGTGGAGGAGCAGCTTGTTCCTGGCAGGCTAATATGCAGTCACCCACTCATCCCAGCCCAGTTTGGGGAGGAGTGACTGCATATACTAATAGCCTGCACATGTGAACGATACCAAAGATGTCAGCCATAGATGGGTGGTGACCCACCATACAGGATATCAACCCTGGCTGATATGACAGCGGGTCGCCCTGTATCTCCAAGGTGGGCCACACTGGCTGACATCTTGGGCTTCCCCACCAACTAGCAAACTACATACAAAGATACTAATGCATACTAATAAAATGCGGGTGTTGGTACTGCATTTTGGCCAAAACGCATAGGCTGACGGACCGCGTCGAGGTCACACCGCTTCCGTCAGTACCTACGCTAACTCACAATAAATTACATAAAATCACAGAGGTGAGGAAAAAGAAAAAAAAACACATTCACTGAAAAAGCCAAAAATACAATACCTGAAGGTCTGCAATGAGTGGGATGAGTGGGTGACTGCATATTAGCCTGCCAGGAACAAGCTGCTCCTCCACACATTATTGTCTGGCTGACTACATATCTTCAGGGCTTAAGGCCATTGCGCCTGCCCTACGGCGATTGTGCCGGTGGCGATTGTGCCTGCCTTATGGCGATCGTGCCTATGGCGACCGTGTCTGCTTTGCAGACCTTCAGGTATTGTATTTTTGGCTTTTTCAATGAATGTGTTTTTTTTTCTTTTTCCTCACCTCTGTGATTTTATGTAATTTATTGTGAGTTAGCGTAGGTACTGACGGAAGCGGTGTGACCTCGACGCGGTCCGTCAGCCTATGCGTTTTGGCCAAAATGCAGTACCAACACCCGCATTTTATTAGTATGCATTAGTATCTTTGTATGTAGTTTGCTAGTTGGTGGGGGAGCCCAAGATGTCAGCCAGTGTGGCCCACCTTGGAGATACAGGGCGACCCGCTGTCATATCAGCCAGGGTTGATATCCTGTATGGTGGGTCACCACCCATCTATGGCTGACATCTTTGGTATCGTTCACATGTGCAGGCTATTAGTATATGCAGTCACTCCTCCCCAAACTGGGCTGGGATGAGTGGGTGACTGCATATTAGCCTGCCAGGAACAAGCTGCTCCTCCACACATTATTGTCTGGCTGACTACATATCTTCAGGGCTTAAGGCCATTGCGCCTGCCCTACGGCGATTGTGCCTGCCTTATGGCGATCGTGCCTATGGCGACCGTGTCTGCTTTGCAGACCTTCAGGTATTGTATTTTTGGCTTTTTCAGTGAATGTGTTTTTTTTTCTTTTTCCTCACCTCTGTGATTTTATGTAATTTATTGTGAGTTAGCGTAGGTACTGACGGAAGCGGTGTGACCTCGACGCGGTCCGTCAGCCTATGCGTTTTGGCCAAAATGCAGTACCAACACCCGCATTTTATTAGTATGCATTAGTATCTTTGTATGTAGTTTGCTAGTTGGTGGGGGAGCCCAAGATGTCAGCCAGTGTGGCCCACCTTGGAGATACAGGGCGACCCGCTGTCATATCAGCCAGGGTTGATATCCTGTATGGTGGGTCACCACCCATCTATGGCTGACATCTTTGGTATCGTTCACATGTGCAGGCTATTAGTATATGCAGTCACTCCTCCCCAAACTGGGCTGGGATGAGTGGGTGACTGCATATTAGCCTGCCAGGAACAAGCTGCTCCTCCACACATTTATTGTCTGGCTGACTACATATCTTCAGGGCTTAAGGCCATTGCGCCTGCCCTACGGCGATTGTGCCTGCCTTATGGCGATCGTGCCTATGGCGACCGTGTCTGCTTTGCAGACCTTCAGGTATTGTATTTTTGGCTTTTTCAGTGAATGTGTTTTTTTTTCTTTTTCCTCACCTCTGTGATTTTATGTAATTTATTGTGAGTTAGCGTAGGTACTGACGGAAGCGGTGTGACCTCGACGCGGTCCGTCAGCCTATGCGTTTTGGCCAAAATGCAGTACCAACACCCGCATTTTATTAGTATGCATTAGTATCTTTGTATGTAGTTTGCTAGTTGGTGGGGGAGCCCAAGATGTCAGCCAGTGTGGCCCACCTTGGAGATACAGGGCGACCCGCTGTCATATCAGCCAGGGTTGATATCCTGTATGGTGGGTAACCACCCATCTATGGCTGACGTCTTTGGTATCGTTCACATGTGCAGGCTATTAGTATATGCAGTCACTCCTCCCCAAACTGGGCTGGGATGAGTGGGTGACTGCATATTAGCCTGCCAGGAACAAGCTGCTCCTCCACACATTATTGTCTGGCTGACTACATATCTTCAGGGCTTAAGGCCATTGCGCCTGCCCTACGGCGATTGTGCCGGTGGCGATTGTGCCTGCCTTATGGCGATCGTGCCTATGGCGACCGTGTCTGCTTTGCAGACCTTCAGGTATTGTATTTTTGGCTTTTTCAGTGAATGTGTTTTTTTTTCTTTTTCCTCACCTCTGTGATTTTATGTAATTTATTGTGAGTTAGCGTAGGTACTGACGGAAGCGGTGTGACCTCGACGCGGTCCGTCAGCCTATGCGTTTTGGCCAAAATGCAGTACCAACACCCGCATTTTATTAGTATGCATTAGTATCTTTGTATGTAGTTTGCTAGTTGGTGGGGGAGCCCAAGATGTCAGCCAGTGTGGCCCACCTTGGAGATACAGGGCGACCCGCTGTCATATCAGCCAGGGTTGATATCCTGTATGGTGGGTCACCACCCATCTATGGCTGACATCTTTGGTATCGTTCACATGTGCAGGCTATTAGTATATGCAGTCACTCCTCCCCAAACTGGGCTGGGATGAGTGGGTGACTGCATATTAGCCTGCCAGGAACAAGCTGCTCCTCCACACATTATTGTCTGGCTGACTACATATCTTCAGGGCTTAAGGCCATTGCGCCTGCCCTACGGCGATTGTGCCTGCCTTATGGCGATCGTGCCTATGGCGACCGTGTCTGCTTTGCAGACCTTCAGGTATTGTATTTTTGGCTTTTTCAGTGAATGTGTTTTTTTTTCTTTTTCCTCACCTCTGTGATTTTATGTAATTTATTGTGAGTTAGCGTAGGTACTGACGGAAGCGGTGTGACCTCGACGCGGTCCGTCAGCCTATGCGTTTTGGCCAAAATGCAGTACCAACACCCGCATTTTATTAGTATGCATTAGTATCTTTGTATGTAGTTTGCTAGTTGGTGGGGGAGCCCAAGATGTCAGCCAGTGTGGCCCACCTTGGAGATACAGGGCGACCCGCTGTCATATCAGCCAGGGTTGATATCCTGTATGGTGGGTCACCACCCATCTATGGCTGACATCTTTGGTATCGTTCACATGTGCAGGCTATTAGTATATGCAGTCACTCCTCCCCAAACTGGGCTGGGATGAGTGGGTGACTGCATATTAGCCTGCCAGGAACAAGCTGCTCCTCCACACATTTATTGTCTGGCTGACTACATATCTTCAGGGCTTAAGGCCATTGCGCCTGCCCTACGGCGATTGTGCCTGCCTTATGGCGATCGTGCCTATGGCGACCGTGTCTGCTTTGCAGACCTTCAGGTATTGTATTTTTGGCTTTTTCAGTGAATGTGTTTTTTTTTCTTTTTCCTCACCTCTGTGATTTTATGTAATTTATTGTGAGTTAGCGTAGGTACTGACGGAAGCGGTGTGACCTCGACGCGGTCCGTCAGCCTATGCGTTTTGGCCAAAATGCAGTACCAACACCCGCATTTTATTAGTATGCATTAGTATCTTTGTATGTAGTTTGCTAGTTGGTGGGGGAGCCCAAGATGTCAGCCAGTGTGGCCCACCTTGGAGATACAGGGCGACCCGCTGTCATATCAGCCAGGGTTGATATCCTGTATGGTGGGTAACCACCCATCTATGGCTGACGTCTTTGGTATCGTTCACATGTGCAGGCTATTAGTATATGCAGTCACTCCTCCCCAAACTGGGCTGGGATGAGTGGGTGACTGCATATTAGCCTGCCAGGAACAAGCTGCTCCTCCACACATTATTGTCTGGCTGACTACATATCTTCAGGGCTTAAGGCCATTGCGCCTGCCCTACGGCGATTGTGCCGGTGGCGATTGTGCCTGCCTTATGGCGATCGTGCCTATGGCGACCGTGTCTGCTTTGCAGACCTTCAGGTATTGTATTTTTGGCTTTTTCAGTGAATGTGTTTTTTTTCTTTTTCCTCACCTCTGTGATTTTATGTAATTTATTGTGAGTTAGCGTAGGTACTGACAGAAGCGGTGTGACCTCGACGCGGTCCGTCAGCCTATGCGTTTTGGCCAAAATGCAGTACCAACACCCGCATTTTATTAGTATGCATTAGTATCTTTGTATGTAGTTTGCTAGTTGGTGGGGGAGCCCAAGATATCAGCCAGTGTGGCCCACCTTGGAGATACAGGGCGACCCGCTGTCATATCAGCCAGGGTTGATATCCTGTATGGTGGGTCACCACCCATCTATGGCTGACATCTTTGGTATCGTTCACATGTGCAGGCTATTAGTATATGCAGTCACTCCTCCCCAAACTGGGCTGGGATGAGTGGGTGACTGCATATTAGCCTGCCAGGAACAAGCTGCTCCTCCACACATTATTGTCTGGCTGACTACATATCTTCAGGGCTTAAGGCCATTGCGCCTGCCCTACGGCGATTGTGCCGGTGGCGATTGTGCCTGCCTTATGGCGATCGTGCCTATGGCGACCGTGTCTGCTTTGCAGACCTTCAGGTATTGTATTTTTGGCTTTTTCAGTGAATGTGTTTTTTTTTCTTTTTCCTCACCTCTGTGATTTTATGTAATTTATTGTGAGTTAGCGTAGGTACTGACGGAAGCGGTGTGACCTCGACGCGGTCCGTCAGCCTATGCGTTTTGGCCAAAATGCAGTACCAACACCTGCATTTTATTAGTATGCATTAGTATCTTTGTATGTAGTTTGCTAGTTGGTGGGGGAGCCCAAGATGTCAGCCAGTGTGGCCCACCTTGGAGATACAGGGCGACCCGCTGTCATATCAGCCAGGGTTGATATCCTGTATGGTGCGTCACCACCCATCTATGGCTGACATCTTTGGTATCGTTCACATGTGCAGGCTATTAGTATATGCAGTCACTCCTCCCCAAACTGGGCTGGGATGAGTGGGTGACTGCATATTAGCCTGCCAGGAACAAGCTGCTCCTCCACACATTATTGTCTGGCTGACTACATATCTTCAGGGCTTAAGGCCATTGCGCCTGCCCTACGGCGATTGTGCCTGCCTTATGGCGATCGTGCCTATGGCGACCGTGTCTGCTTTGCAGACCTTCAGGTATTGTATTTTTGGCTTTTTCAGTGAATGTGTTTTTTTTTCTTTTTCCTCACCTCTGTGATTTTATGCAACTCACAGCTAGAGGTACTAAGGAAAACTGCAAAAAAAACCCTCCATTATACCCTACACAAGGATGACCATCTGAAAAACATATCCCAGGATCCTTCCCTTCTGTGTTACAGGCATCCTCCAAATTGGAGGAACTTAATAATCAGAAGTGGATTGCCCTCTGACACACATAAAGGAACTTATCCTTGCAAGGTAAGGAGCTGCAAGACTTGCTCACATGTACTGACCATGGACAGTATGTGGAAGCCCAACACACAGCAGGACTATAAGATCCATGGAACATTTACATGTTTCATGTCCGATGTTGTGCACCTGATCCTGTTCACCGAATGTCCTGTTGGGGCCCTTTATGTTGGAGGAACAGGACAAAAACGAGAAAGCAAGGCTGAGATCGCATCACATCTCAATGACCTCAACACCTTTATTACAGCCATAGATCAAGTTTTTGATGACCCAAATCGCTGTGCCTCAGCAGAAGGAAAACTACACAACTTTTGATGTTCTGTTGCCAAATATACAGCAAAATTTCATCACTGGACCTCGGATACCACATGGAACCTCGACACACAGCAGAATCAGTTTCGACGAGGACTATCAGAATGTGTTAAGGATGAGCTTGCCTGAGTAGAAATCCCTGGTACTTTGGAAGACTTTATTCAACTATGTATTCCAATTGACCAGAGGCTTACTGAGCTATGAAAGGAGAAGCTACAGGTTTTTGCAAACAACCCTACCTATTATTTTAGTCAACCAGCACTGAACACCCAGCAAAGGTTGGAAACCACATTTGAACCAATACAGATCGATGTCATCCGCAAACCTATCTCCATGGCTGAGAAAGAGAGGTACTGTACTGAGAACTTATGCCTTTTTTGTGGGGCCTTGAGACATTATGTTACAAACTGTTAATAAATTCCAGAGGACTATCGCCCTTGCCAATGACAAGATATTAATTGACCCTGCCATTTCTAACCCGTCAGTTACCGCCATGCAGCCTTGTAATGGATTGTAATAAACTAAGTAAAATGCCTATTGCAAATATGTGCTTCTGTTCTACGCTTGCTAACACAGCTACCTGCTAAAGTGCTGACTAACTACTTGCTTCCCCCCCTCCCACCGTGTAACTCAAGATGGCGCCTCCATCCAAGAATGTAACCAAGATACCACAGATCATGACGTCAGCTCCTAGAGGAAGAGACCCATATAAGGGCAATAACCAATCAGCTACAGATTTGTACTTCATTAACTATGCATACTATCTATAAAACCCCATGCAGCTTGATTAGAATAAAAAAGTTTCATTTTTGCTGAACAGTGTGTCAGAATGATGCTTCCCATGCATGCAGAGGCCTTGGACCTTCTAATTAGGAAGGGGGCAGATATTCATCGGGTACTCTTAGTACTAATCCATAACAGCCTACTTCACCCGCAACTCAAGAGGGCGCTGAGATCCATCCTTCATCCCTCCATTTTGTCATCCCCATTGAGGTCTTAATTGAGAACCATAAAATGCAATGCTCTGCAATGTTAGATTCAGGAGCAGAAGGAAATTTCATGGACTCAAAATACGCTTTCGCTAATAACATTGCAAGCAGAACTAACCCCATGCTAATTGAGATGGAAACTGTGGATAGATCACCTTTTATCGTCAGGACTGGTCCCTTAGGACAATTGAACCACAAATTCGCATTGAACCTGATCACCAAGAAATGATTAGTTTTAATTAGAGATGAGCGAACGTGCTCGGCCACGCCCCTTTTTTTCCCGAATACCGCGATTTTCAAGTACTTCACTACTCGGGTGAAAAGTACTCGGGTGCGCCGGGGGGCGGGGAGAGGCGTGGCGGCGTGGGGGGTAGCAGCGGGGAACAGGGGGGAGCCCTCTCTCTCTCCCTCTCCCCCCCACTCCCTGCTGCAACCCCCCGCGCCGCCACGGCGACCCCCGAATTTTTTCGCCCGAGTATGGAAGTACTCGAAAATCGCGGTATTCGGGCAAAAAAGGGGCGTGGCCGAGCACGTTCGCTCATCTCTAGTTTTAATCTCATCTCTTCTCCCAAATTTCCTGTTATTATTGGGATCCCTTGTTTTTCTATTCATAGTCCTTCAATCAAATGGGGTTCAAGGACTATTATCTTTCCTTCAGAAAATTGTAGGCAGAATTGTCAGATGATGCCGATGGCTCCCAAACATGTCCAAGACTTTGAGGGTTGTTGTCAGAATTGTGAAAAGTTGCCATCCCAGTACCAGCTTTTCAGTGATGTTTGCAACAAGATGAAAGCTGACCAACTACCATCTCATCAGCAATATGATTGTTCAGTAGAGTTGCTCCCTGGAACAACTATTCCATTTGGGCGAATCCACAATCTTTCTTGACAAGAGCTGAAGGTCCTCAGAGAATATCTAGCTGAAAACTTAAAGAAAGGTTTCATTCGACCTTCTTCCTCCCCAGCTGGGGTACTCATATTCCTCGTAGAGAAAAAAGACTCAACTCTGCGGCCATGTATTGAATACAGGGAACTAAATAAGATCACGATTAAAAATGGATACCCTCTTCCCTTAATTCTGGAATTGCTGGAGAGCCTCCGTTTTACCAAAATCTTTATTAAACTGGATCTGAGAGGAGCTTACAATCTTATGCGGATTTGGATAGGGGACAAGTGGAAGATTGTTTGGACATTTGGCGATATGGACATTTCAAATACCTGGTTATGCCTTTCAGCCTTTGCAATGCTTCTGCCACCTTTCAGCACTTTATAAGTGACTTGTTTAGAGACCTGTTGGATCAATTTGTGGTGGCGTATCTCAATGACATCCTTATCTTCTCTGACAACTTAAAGGAACATCACAGGAATGTCTGGCTAGTCTTGGAGAACTCCAAAAGAATCATCTCTCTATCTAACTAGAGAAATGTTAGTTTGAATAAACCCGGATGCAATTTCTGGGAAATATCATCTCTCTAGATGAACTGAGCATGGATCCCAGCAAGATTAAAGCCATCATTAAATGGCATTTTCCAACAAATTTAAAAGATGTACAACGCCTTATCGGATTCGCTAACGTCCACAGAAAATTTATAAAAGACTTCTCCAAGGTCATCTTACCTATCATGTCCCTCACCAAGAAAGTACAAGTGTTTTAATGGTCCTCAGAGGTGCAGACCACTTTTAAGAAACTCAAGACTCTTTCACCTCCGCACCGGTACTGGTCCACCCAAATCCTGAATTACCTTTTGTCCGACTTTTCTGTAGGAGCTGTCTTGTATCAACGTGTCAGAGGTAAAATGCAGTTGCATCCACGTGTTTTTGTCCTATAAGGAACTCTTATCCATCAAAATTGCTTATTCCAAATGGAGACATCTCGTGGAAGAAACCCATTATCCGGTAACAGATCTTATGGACCATAAGAATCTAGAGTTTCTTTGTACAGCGAAGAGACTATAGTCAAGACAGCACGATGGGCCTTGTTCTTCTCCAGATTCAACTTAATCGTGTCCTACTGGCCCGGTTCCAGAAGTGGCAAGGCTGATGGCTTGTCCAGGATTCATGCTGAACCTGAGTAAAGGCATAACACAGACTGTACTATTTTGCCCCCCCAAAATTTCCTGAGTATTCTTAAATCAAAAGACCTACTAGAACTCTAGAGAAACATCTGTACGACCTGTCTTCTGCTTTCCATGCCCAGTCCAATCGTCAGAACGAAAGAACAAAACAGACTCTAGAGCAGTATCTCCACTGCTTTATTTCTCACCTCCATGATGATTGGGTGGATTACCTACCAATGCCCGAATTCACCTATAACAATACCAGACACAGTTCCACCTCCCTGAGTCCATTTTTTAACCCTTTAGTAACCAAGCCTGTTTGCGCCTTAGTGACGGAGCCAATTGTGTCAATTTAAAAACAGTTTTTTTTATACAACACACATATGAATGAAGACTTGCACACCAAAATGGATCCCCATGCTTGTTCCATGTTCAGAAACTTACCTATTGTGGCCTTTATCTACTTACAGGACACATGGTTAGGCCTATAATGGAGGGAACACCCTTTGGATTTCGGGGTACAGCTGAATAAATTCCAGGCCCCACTGCTCAGTTGTAGAGCCATCAAACTGCCAAAATGATACAACACCCTCCACAAATGACCCCATTTTGAAGTCTAAACCCCTTAGCCCATTTATCTAGCTTGGTACTGATCATTCTGACTCCACCGTTTTCTGCAAAAAGTATTTTAACCCCTTAGTGACGAAGCCTGTTTGCGCCTTAGTGACGGAGCCAAATTTTGGAAATCTGACATGCGTCGTTCAACGTGGCATAACTCCGTAAAGGCTTTACATATCCCAGTGATTCTGACATTGTTTTTTCGCCACATGTTGTACTTCATTTAGATTGTAAAAAGAGACCGATATAATTTGTGTATATTTATTAAAAGTACCAATATTGGAAAAATTTTGAAAAAATTGTCATTTTTTCACATTTTCAACCGTAATATCTCAAATATGTCCAAACATACTGTACAAAATTTTGATAAGATATGTATTTCCATCTGTTTACTTTATTCTGAATGCACACTTGAAAAACTTTTGTGTTTTTTTTTTAACCATTTAGAGGACGTACAAATTTAACATTACTTTTCAGCATTTTGAGGAGCACTTTGTTTTCCTGCACCAAGCCAAGTTTGCAGAGGCTCATAAGTGTCAGAATAATAGATACCTACCAAATTACCCCATTTTAAAAACGACACCCCTTAGTGTATTCACTGAGGGGTGTCATGAGTATTTTGACCCCACCAGTTCTTTTCAGGAATTAGTTCAATTTAGGGGACAAAAAATAAAATTTCATATTTTTGCAAATATGTCATTTTAAAGACATATTTTTTTCCTATAGAGCCCATGAAAATGAGGATTTACACACCAAAATGGATACCCCCGTTTCTCCCGTGTTCAGAAACATACCCATTGTGGCCCTAATCTTATGTCTGGATGCATAACGGGAGCCAAAATGAAAAGAGTAGTCGGTGTCTTTCAGAACATAAATTTTGCTTGAAGGCGTTTTAGGCCCCATAGCACTTTTGTAGAGCTCTTGAGTGGCCAAAACCAAAGAGAACCCCCACAAGTGACCCAATTTTGAAAACTAGACCCCTTAACGAATTTATATAGGGGTGTACTGACCATTTTGACCCCACAGTTTTTGAATGAATTCAAGCCAAGCAAAAGGAAAAAATTGTGATTTTCATTTTTTTGTCAATTCTGTCATTTTAAAAACAGCTTTTTTTGTACAGCACACGCATGAATGAAGCCTTTCATCCCAAAATGGATACCCCCGTTTCTCCCGTGTTCAGAAACATACCCATTGTGGCCCTAATCTTATGTCTGGATGCATAACGGGAGCCAAAATGAAAGGAGTAGTCGGTGTCTTTCAGAACATAAATTTTGCTTGAAGGCGTTTTAGGCCCCATAGCACTTTTGTAGAGCTCTTGAGTGGCCAAAACCAAAGAGAACCCCCACAAGTGACCCAATTTTGAAAACTAGACCCCTTAACGAATTTATATAGGGGTGTACTGACCATTTTGACCCCACAGTTTTTGAATGAATTCAAGCCAAGCAAAAGGAAAAAATTGTGATTTTCATTTTTTTGTCAATTCTGTCATTTTAAAAACAGCTTTTTTTGTACAGCACACGCATGAATGAAGCCTTTCATCCCAAAATGGATACCCCTGTTTCTCCCGTGTTCAGAGACATACCCATTGTGGCCCTAATCTTATGTCTGGATGCACAATGGGGCCCAAAACGAAAGGAGTAGTCGGTGGCTTTAAGAACATAGATTTTCCTTGAAGGAGTTTTAGGCCCATAGCACTTTTGTAGAGCTCTTGAGCGGCCAAAATCAAAGAGAACCCCCACAAATGACCCCATTTTGAAAACTAGACCCCTTAATGAATTTATCTAGGGGTGTACTGCCCATTTTGAGCCCACAGTTTTTGAATGAATTGAAGCAAAGCAAAAGGAAAAAATTGTGATTTTCGTTTTTTTGGCAATTCTGTCGTTTTAAAAACTGCTTTTTTGGTACAGCACACACATGAATGAAGACTTGCACCCCAAAGTGGATACCCCTGTTTGTCCCGTGTTCAGAGACATACCCATTGTGGCCCTAATCTTTTGTCTGGATGCACAACGGGGCCCAAAATGAAAGGAGTAGTCGGTGGCTTTCAGAACAGAAATTTAGCATGAAGGTGATTTAGACCCCATTGCACACTTGTAGAGCCCTTGAGCGGCCAAAACGACAGAGAACCCCCACAAATGATCCCATTTTGAAAACTAGACCCCCTAACGAATTTATCTAGGGGTGTACTGTGTATTTTTACCCTACAATTTTTGAATAAATCTAAGCAAAGCAGTAGGAAAAAAATTACAATTTTCATTTTGTTGGCAGTTGTATCAATTTAAAAACTGTTTTTTTTGTACAGCACACATAGGGATGAAGACTTTCACCCCAAAATGGATACCCCTGTTTGTCCCGTGTTCAGAACCATACCCCTTGTGGCCCTAATCTACTTAAAGGACGCATGGCTAGGCCTATAATGGAAGGAGCACCCGTTGGATTTTAGGGTACAACGGAATAAATTCCAGGCCCCATTGCCCACTTATAGAGTCATTGAGCGTCCAAAACTATAAAGACCCCCACAAATATCCCCATTTTAAAAACTAGACCCCTTAATGAATTCATCTAGGGGTGTACTGCGTATTTTGACCACACAGTATTTGAATAAATTTCAGCAAAGCAGAAGAAAAAAATTACAATTTTCATTTTTTTGGCAATTTTGTCAATTTAAAAACTTTTTTTTTGTACAGTTTACATAGGAATGAAGACGTTCACCCCAAAATGGATACCCCCGTTTGTCCCGTGTTCAAAAACATACCAATTGTGGCCCTAATTCACTTACAGGAAACATGGCAAGGCCTGTAATGGAGGGAACACCAGTTGGATTGCAGGGCATAACTGAATACATTCCAGGCCCCATTGCTCATTTGTGCGGAATAAAAATTGACTCCCTAAAATCCCCCCCTCCCCCTCCATGCCCTTTTTGGCGTTCCCCAAATCTTAGATAAAAGTAATAATGTGAACTGTGTAGTATTTCCAAAGACGGGTAATTATGGAGGCTGGTTGGGATGGGCACATGGGGCAATAAAACCGGGTATCCCCCCTCCTCTCATGCTTTTTGGGAGTCATTTTTTGACCTCAGTGGCGGGGATGGGGTGTAAAAAGTGGCGCTCTGTGAGTCTCCGTAAGCTTGATGAGGTGCGGCGGTCTCACACAGAAGGCGCTCAACAAGCTGCTCCTGGAACTGCATGAAGGCGAGCGTTCCCGGGGCTTCTTGTAAATTGCGTATTACAGGTAGCGGTCTGAATAACGCCGGGCTCACACAGCCGTAGGTGGATCCCGGCTGTGAGCCCGGCTGTGACCCTGCGTACGGCCGCGTAATGTACTGCGCATAACTGCCTACTTACACGGGCGGTCATGCGCAGTACACTTTTTTTGTTGTTGTTTGTATTTCCCGCACCGTCGCTTAGCGATGACGCGGGTACCCGCAGCCCGTATACAACGTAGTTGCGTATGGGCTGCGGGTATATCCACGACCACGGAGCACAATGGGCTTTATGTTGCGGATATCCGCGGTAAAATAGAACCTGCTGCGTTCTCTTTTCTGCGAGTGAATTACGCAATTCCAACCCGCTAATGTGAGCGGAATTGTGTAATCCAATGCGATTGATCTGCGTATTACCGCTAATCAAACGCATGCGGAATCCGTAATTCCTATCCGGTCATGTGAGACCGGCCAAAGGTAGATCGCTACCATTTTTTTACGTGACTGGGGACCGCTCAACGAGGCCACCAGTCACTGCTCCGGGCTCTCGGTGACCGTTGGTCGCCAAGAGCAAGGAGATATTAAGTTTCCTGGGCTCCCCGACTCCTGCGCATGTGTCCGGTGTTTTGCCAGCGGTCGCATGCGCAGAATACGGGAAAGTTCACGGAAGAAGATTGCGTCGGGGTGCAAATATGGAGGCCTCCGTTAAAAAATTTTATCTCCTCTCACCGATCGCATCAGTGAGGGGAGATGAAGCTTCACCTTTTTTTAACTTTTACGTGATCGCCATTATTCTTTGGATAACGGTGAACACGTGATCAGAAACCGCTCACCGCGGCCCCCCCGTGAAATCTCCAGGCTCTCGGCTAAGTTTTGTAGCCAGGAGCAGGGAGATTTTAAAAAACCACGGCTTTTGCGCATGCGCCTGCCACATTGGTGACGGGCGCGTGCGCAGAAGCTGGGTTGAGGTCCGCGGATAAATCCGCAGGCCTTAGGTACGTCATTTCATCCTCCCTCACGGATATGATCCATGGGGGGAGATGAAACGCAAGCTTTTTTTAACTTTTTAAAACTTTTTTTTTACTTTTTGCACTTTTTTTATTTTTTACCTTTTACCCCTTTTTTTATTTTTTTTTTTTTTACTTTTTGCACTTTTTTTTACTTTACATGATCACTGTCATCCATTGGATGACAGTGATCATGTCCCTGGTGACATCCCTCTGCTCTTGGCTACACATGGCAGCCAGGAGCAGAGCAATTTTGAATTTCCCGGGGCTCGAGCCCCTCTGTGCACGCGCCCGATGTCAATCATCGGGCGCGCATGCGCAGACGGGGATTTCGGGTCCCGGGACATCGGGACATCGCAGAGGACCGGGGGTGAGTATCTTCACCTCCCCTCATGGATCCGATCCATGAGGGGAGGTGAAACTTTACTTTTGTTTTACTTTTTAAACTTTTTCGCGATCACCGCTATCGCAATGGATAGCGGTGATCGCGGGCCCGGGGACCGCTCACAGTGGTCCCCGGTAACACCTCCTGGTTCCCGGCTACCTTCAGGAGCCGGGAGCCAGGAGATTTTAAATTTGCCGGGGACACCCGGGCTTCTGCGCGTGCGCGTGACGTCATCGTCAGGCGCGCATGCGCAGAAGGCCGCCGGCGGGTCCGGGAGGACCAGATCTCCGGGGGACACCGCCGACAAGCCGTGTGAGTATTTTCAGCTGCCGTGATGGATCCGATCCATCATAGCAGCTGAATTACTACTTTTTTACACTTTTTTATTTACTTTTTTGCGATCGGCGCTATTCATTTTATAGCGCCGATCGCAATGCCGGGGGGGACTGCCCGCATCCTGGGATGACAGCTCCATGCTGTCGGCTACCTGCGGGCACCGACAGCATGGAGCTGTCACGTCCTCAGGCCAGTGGGCATCAATCCAAAGAGGATGCATAAAACTACGTCCTCTAGGATTAAGGCCCACTTTCTGAGGACGTAGTTTCCCGATGGGGCCGTCGTTAAGGGGTTAAAGCATGTAAAACATAAATAAAATTTTCTTTTTTTTGATAAATGTCATTTACATAACAGCTTCCTTTGTTTCAAGCACAAAAAACCTGGGAGACACACATCAAATTTTATAGCACTAGTTCTTCTGTGTTCAGCAATACCCCCATTGTAGCCCCAATCTACTTATAGAACACATGGCTAGGCCCATAATGGAGGGAACAACCTTTGGATTTTAGGGCACAGCTAAATAAATTCCAGGCCCCATTGCTCAATTGTGCAGAAAAAAAATTGACTCCGTAAAAAGAATCCCCTCCTCCTTTTTTTGGCAATCCCTATGTAGTGGCCCAGTACATACTTACCTGGCCCTCTCCATAATGTCATACATGTATGTCTTATGTTAATGCTCTGTGGAAATCTGTCTAGTCATTCTGTTATATGTATTGCACAGCTACAGCGTGTGATGGCTTGTGTTTGCAAAAGCCTGCAGATTGCCTGTGAATGTATCAATTTCTGTCCTGTCACGTGCTATGAGTGAGAATATAAATAGGAGTGTGTGAAAGCGGGTCAGAGTTCCATGTCTTCTGGGTTCCTGTTAAAGAGCGCCAGCTACATGGGGGGTACCTTTAATCCTAATTTAGTGAAGAATGGAAGAGGAGGAGAGGTTCCCCAGAGTGAGTGTTCCAGTAATGCAAGAGGAGTAAGCCCCAAGTGGAGAAAGAGAGAGCGTGAGACAAATTGTAAGTCTAATCTCCCAAGGCCCAGTGCAGAGGTACTCTTTATCAATTGTAAACATCGGAGCATCCTGAAGTCTGGAATCGCTGGGTGGAGGTACTCCTAATCAAGTCTATCTAAATGCCTGCACTTGGAATATTGTCTACTTTGCATAATACTGTTGGAGTTTTATTCAAGTAAAGTTATTCCAGGCCTTGACCATTCCCAGCGACCTGAGGTACATTATATATGTCTGCAGCTCCTTTATTCTCCATTGAAGGTCATTTCAGTGTGTAACGGAGCAGTGGCATCACCCGTGACAACTACCATCATTGTTTGCATGTTTATTGTACCCCCCTCTCCGAGGGGTGTCTGTAAGAGGCCTAGCACTGCCCTGGCCAAGGCTGCGTGCGTCCCTCCAGGAGTGAGGGTGGTAAGTGTCGCCGTGACAAGTGACAAGCTAGCATCTTACCCTCCCCGCTCCTCAACGCACGCCCTGTGTCCCGGGTCACCCTACGGGACGCTGCACCTAAATCTTTGATGAAAGTAATAATGTAAAACTGCGTGGTATGTCTGAAAACAGGGGTAATTATGGAGGCCCAGTTGGGATAGACACATGGGGCAATAAAACCGTGTATTCCTCCTCCTTCCATGCTTGCTGCAAACCTGACACTTTTTGGGGGGTATTTCGTGACCTCAGTGGCAGGAATGGGGTGTAAAAAGTGGTGCTTAGTGAGGCTTTGTAAGCTTGTTGAGGTGCGGCGGTCTCAAACAGAAGGCACTCAAGAAGCTGCTCCTGTAACTACAGGAAAGTGAGCGTTCCCGGAGACTTCTTGTAAATTACACCTTTAGCACAGAACATCATGTAGTTTATCCTGCAAAAGCTCACCTCAAGTTTATCTCGCAGCATTTATCACACATGCTGGCAGTTCATGCAGGGATCCATTCACTTGCCATATCTTTAGCACATAGCAGTGTACTGCTGCATGGTAGCACGCACCATTTGCAGCAAGTGTCATAGGCGTGACCCTGATATTTGTACATATTCAGCAAGCAAGTATATTGTTTCTCTTAGACTGGTTTTGTCTATTGTATTACATTCACTCACACTACATTGACGCTCTTTTTAATTCATTGCTACTCTAAAATATTTTATTACATACCAATAAAAGTTATTTTATATGGAGACCCAACTGTGGGTTTCAGCTTATGGCAAAGGCTGTGGTGGGATTGGTTACAATTTAACCCTAGTGGGCCCTTGAGTGCCTAAAATTTTCATTTATATAAAGGCTGCATGCACATAGCCATGCCACATGAGTCCTAAGGATTGATGGATAGATATTAACTGCATTAAATAAAGCTTGCTATATTGATTTTTACAGTACTAAATGGACTTTACAGAGGAATTTATTATTGCTTGACTCTAAAATGTGTCGAACATGCCATTTTCCAGGAAGAATATTGTCACTCTCTAAACATTCAAGATCAAAATGAAGATTCAGTTAATGAACTATGGAAATGTATGATGCAATGTTGGAATCCCAATCCTACAAAGAGGCCTCTTTTGTACATGATACTTGATATTATTAATGATATATTGATAGAATATGCTCAGTGCTGGTAAGTTTGCTTTTGTAAGCAGTTTGGGCCTCATGTATCCTTAATGCCTTTCAATGGAATCCCAACAATCAGACTTCCACAGATCAAACATTAATCATGTGTCAATGTAATCTAAGTATTCTACGGATCTTTGTATACATTTGCTAATACCACTTTTAAAGGGAATTACTATAGAATCTTATGCTATATATATGGACATTACTAATAAAGAAGGGAGGGGGGGCATTTAGTTTATATGTATGTGTAGATAGATAGATAGAGATTATGTATATTATATTAAAAGTGGATAGATAGATATTAGAGATGAGCGAACGTACTCGTCCGAGCTTGATATTCGTGCGAATATTAGGGTGTTCGTGATGCTCGTTACTCTTAACGAGCACCACGCGGTGTTCCGGTTACTTTCAGTTTCATCTCTGAGACGTTAGCGCGCTTTTCTGGCCAATTGAAAGACAGGGAAGGCATTACAACTTCCCCCTGTGATGTTCAAGCCCTATACCACCCCCCTGCTGTGAGTGGCTGGGGCGATCAGATGTCACCCGAGTATAAAGGTCGGCCCCTCCCGTGGCTCGCCTCAGATGTCTTGTGAGTTAGCTGAGGGAAAGTGCTGTTGGTGCTGGAGCTGCTATAGGGAGAGTGTTAGGAGTTAGTGTAGGCTTCAAGAACCCCAACGGTCCTTCTCAGGGCCACATCTATCCGTGTGCAGTACTGTGGAGGGTGCTGTTAGCAGTGTTGCACAAATTTTTTTTTTTTCAAAATCGGCAGTCTGCAGAGCATTGCGCCTTGCAGTAATAGTACAGGGACAGAAGTGGTGGTTAGGCAGGGAGAGTGTTAGGAGTGAGTGTAGGCTTCAAGAACCCCAACGGTCCTTCTTAGGGCCACATCTATCCGTGTGCAGTACTGTGCAGGCTGCTGTTAGCAGTGTTGCATATTTTTTTATTTTCAAAATCGGCTGTCTGCAGAGCATTGCGCCTTGCAGTAATACTACAGGGAGAGAATTGTGTAGGCAGGGCCAGAAGACATATATTATTGATTGAATATAGTCAGTGGGCCCTCCGTTTCCAAAAAAGGGAAAAATTGTATTTGTCCTGCAGGCTTGCGCCAATTTATTTCCTGCCTGGGAAAAGTAACCGCTGTGCTGCACTTCATATAACTGCATTTCTGTGCAACACATATCTTATCTGATTGAATATAGTCAGTGGGCCCTCCGTTTCCCAAAAAGGGAAACATTCTATTTGTCCTGCAGTCTTGCGCCAATTTATTTGCTGCCTGTGAAAAGTCTCCGTTCTGCTGCACTTCATATAACTGCATTTCTGTGCAACACATATCTTATCTGATTGAATATAGTCAGTGGGCCCTCCGTTTCCCAAAAAGGGAAACATTCTATTTGTCCTGCAGGCTTGCGCCAATTTATTTGCTGCCTGTGAAAAGTCTCCGCTCTGCTGCACTTCATATAACTGCATTTCTGTGCAACACATATCTTATCTGATTGAATATAGTCAGTGGGCCCTCCGTTTCCCAAAAAGGGAAACATTCTATTTGTCCTGTAGGCTTGCGCCAATCTATTTCCTGCCTGGGAAAAGTAACCGCTGTGCTGCACTTCATATAACTGCATTTCTGTGCAACACATATCTTATCTGATTGAATATAGTCAGTGGGCCCTCCGTTTCCCAAAAAGGGAAACATTCTATTTGTCCTGCAGTCTTGCGCCAATTTATTTCCTTCCTGGGAAAAGTAACCGCTGTGCTGCACTTCATATAACTGCATTTCTGTGCAACACATATCTTATCTGATTGAATATAGTCAGTGGGCCCTCCGTTTCCCAAAAAGGGAAACATTCAATTTGTCCTGCAGGCTTGCGCCAATTTATTTGCTGCCTAGGAAAAGTAACCGCTGTGCTGCACTTCATATAACTGCATTTCTGTGCAACACATATCTTATCTGATTGAATATAGTCAGTGGGCCCTCCGTTTCCCAAAAAGGGAAACATTCTATTTGTCCTGCAGGCTTGCGCCAATTTATTTGCTGCCTGTGAAAAGTCTCCGCTCTGCTGCACTTCATATAACTGCATTTCTGTGCAACACATATCTTATCTGATTGAATATAGTCAGTGGGCCCTCCGTTTCCCAAAAAGGGAAACATTCTATTTGTCCTGCAGGCTTGCGCCAATTTATTTCCTGCCTGGGAAATCACTGGTAATACAGCATGCTGAGGGGTAGGGGTAAGCCTAGAGGACGTGGACGTGGCCGAGGACGCGTAGGCCCAAGTGAGGGTGTGGGCACAGGGCGAGCTCCTGATCAAGGTGTATCGCAGCCGACTGCTGCGCGATTAGGAGAGAGGCACGTTTCTGGCGTCCCCACATTCATCGCCCAATTAATGGGTCCACGCGGGAGACCTTTATTAGAAAATGAGCAGTGTGAGCAGGTCCTGTCGTGGATGGCAGAAAGTGCTTCGAGCAAGCTATCATCCACCCACAGTTCTGCGCCGTCCAGTGCTGCAAATCCAAATCCTCTGGCTGCTACTCCTCCTTCCTCCCAGCCTCCTCACTCCACTACAATGACACATGCTCAGGAGCGGGCAGACTCCCAGGAACTGTTCTCGGGCCCCTGCTCAGATTGGGCAGCAGTGGTTCCTCTCCCAGCAGAGGAGTTTATCGTCACTGATGCCCAACCATTGGAAAGTTCCCGGGGTCCGGGGGATGAGGCTGGGGACTTCCGGCAACTGTCTCAAGACCTTTCAGTGGGTGAGGAGGACGATGACGATGAGACACAGTTGTCTTGCAGTGAGGTAGTAGTAAGGGCAGTAAGTCCGAGAGAGGAGCGCACAGAGGATTCGGAGGAAGAGCAGCAAGACGATGAGGTGACTGACCCCACCTGGTGTGCAACGCCTACACAGGACAGGTCTTCAGAGGAGGAGGCACGGGCAGCAGCAGGGCAGGTTGCAAGAGGCAGTGCGGTGTCCAGGGGTAGAGGCAGGGCCAGACCAAATAATCCACCAACTATTTCCCAAAGCACACCCTCGCGCCATGCCACCCTGCAGAGGCCGAGGTGCTCTAAGGTCTGGCAGTTTTTCACAGAGACGCCTGACGACCGACGAACAGTGGTGTGCAACCTTTGTCGCGCCAAGATCAGCCGGGGAGCCACCACCAACAGCCTCACCACCACCAGCATGCGCAGACATATGATGGCCAAGCACCCCACAAGGTGGGACGAAGGCCGTTCACCGCCTCCGGTTTGCACCGCTGCCTCTCCCCCTGTGCCCCAACCTGCCACTGAGATCCAACCCCGCTCTGAGGACACAGGCACTACCGTCTCCTGGCCTGCACCCACACCCTCACCTCCGCTGTCCTCGGCCCCATCCACCAATGTCTCGCACCGCACCGTCCAGCCGTCGCTAGCGCAAGTGTTTGAGCGCAAGCGCAAGTACGCCGCCACGCACCCGCACGCTCAAGCGTTAACCGTCCACATAGCCAAATTTATCAGCCTTGAGATGCTGCCGTATAGGGTTGTGGAAACGGAGTCCTTCAAAAGTATAATGGAGGCAGCGGCCCCGCGCTACTCAGTTCCCAGTCGCCACTACTTTTCCCGATGTGCCGTCCCAGCCCTGCACGACCACGTCTCCCGCAGCATTGTACGCGCCCTCACCAACGCGGTTACTGCCAAGGTCCACTTAACAACGGACACGTGGACAAGCACAGGCGGCCAGGGCCACTACATCTCCCTGACGGCACATTGGGTGAATTTAGTGGAGGCTGGGACCGAGTCAGAGCCTGGGACCGCTCACGTCCTACCCACCCCCAGAATTGCGTGCCCCAGCTCGGTGCTGGTATCTGCGGCGGTGTATGCTTCCTCCACTAAAGCCCCCTTCTCCTCCTCCGCAACCTCTGTCTCGCAATCAAGATGTGTCAGCAGCAGCAGCATGTCGCCAGCAGTCGGTGTCGCGCGGCGTGGCAGCACAGCGGTGGGCAAGCGTCAGCAGGCCGTGCTGAAACTACTCAGCTTAGGAGATAAGAGGCACACGGCCCACGAACTGCTGCAGGGTCTGACAGAGCAGACCGACCGCTGGCTTGCGCCGCTGAGCCTCCAACCGGGCATGGTCGTGTGTGACAACGGCCGTAACCTGGTGGCGGCTCTGCAGCTCGGCAGCCTCACGCACGTGCCATGCCTGGCCCACGTCTTTAATTTGGTGGTTCAGCGCTTTCTGAAAAGCTACCCACGCTTGTCAGACCTGCTCGTAAAGGTGCGCCGGCTCTGCCCACATTTCCGCAAGTCCCAACCGGACGCTGCCACCCTGCGGACCCTGCAACATCGGTTTAATCTGCCAGTGCACCGACTGCTGTGCGACGTGCCCACACGGTGGAACTCTACGCTCCACATGTTGGCCAGGCTCTATGAGCAGCATAGAGCTATAGTGGAATACCAACTCCAACATGGGCGGCGCAGTGGGAGTCAGCCTCCTCAATTCTTTTCAGAAGAGTGGGCCTGGTTGGCAGACATCTGCCAGGTCCTTCGAAACTTTGAGCAGTCTACCCAGGTGGTGAGCGGCGATGCTGCAATCATTAGCGTCACCATTCCTCTGCTATGCATCTTGAGAAGTTCCCTGCAAACCATAAAGGCAGCCGCTTTGCGCTCGGAAACAGAGCCGGGGGAAGACAGTATGTCGCTGGATAGTCAGAGCACCCTCCTGTCTATATCTCAGCGCGTTCAGGAGGAGGAGGAGGAGCATGAGGAGGATGAGGAGGAGGGGGAAGAGACAGCTTGGCCCACTGCTGACGGTACCCATGCTGCTTGCCTGTCATCATTTCAGCGTGTATGGCCTGAGGAGGAGGAGGATCCTGAAAGTGATCTTCCTAGTGCGGACAGCCATGTGTTGCGTACAGGTACCCTGGCACACATGGCTGACTTCATGTTAGGATGCCTTTCTCGTGACCCTCGCGTTACACGCATTCTGGCCACTACGGATTACTGGGTGTACACACTGCTCGACCCACGCTTTAAGGAGAACCTTCCCACTCTCATTCCCGAAGAGGAAAGGGGTTCGAGAGTGTTGCTATACCACAGGACCCTGGCGCACAAGCTGATGGTAAAATTCCCATCCGACAGCGCTAGTGGCAGAAGGCGCAGTTCCGAGGGCCAGGTAGCAGGGGAGGTGCGGAGATCGAGCAGCATGTACAGCCCAGGCAGTGCAACAGTCTTTAAGGGCCTGGACAGCTTTATGGCTCCCCAGCAAGACTGTGTCACCGCTCCCCAGTCAAGGCTGAGTCGGCGGGAGCACTGTAAAAGGATGGTGAGGGAGTACGTAGCCGATCGCACGACCGTCCTCCATGACGCCTCTGCCACCTACAACTACTGGGTGTCGAAGCTGGACACGTGGCCTGAACTAGCGCTGTATGCCCTGGAGGTGCTTGCTTGTCCTGCGGCTAGCGTCTTGTCGGAGAGGGTGTTTAGTGCGGCTGGGGGAATCATCACAGATAAGCGTACCCGCCTGTCAACCGACAGTGCCGACAGGCTAACACTCATCAAGATGAACAAAGCCTGGATTTCCCCAGACTTCTCTTCTCCACCAGCGGACAGCAGCGATACCTAAGCAATACGTAGGCTGCACCCGCGGATGGAAGCATCGTTCTCTCTCACCATCCAAAACGGGGACAT
The DNA here is from genome assembly GCF_035609145.1 of Eleutherodactylus coqui. Classification (NCBI taxonomy): domain Eukaryota; kingdom Metazoa; phylum Chordata; class Amphibia; order Anura; family Eleutherodactylidae; genus Eleutherodactylus; species Eleutherodactylus coqui. The sequence continues at coordinate 171,899,077 of NC_089840.1, forward strand.
TTCTGCTTCATCAATCTGTGTATAATATTCCTCCTCCTCCTGCTCCTCCTCCTGAAACCTCACGTAATCACGCTGAACGGGCAATTTTTCTTAGGGCCACAAGGCTCACTCATATAATTTTTCTAAAATTTTTTTATACGTTTCAATGCTCTTAAAAGCGTTGGAACTTTAACTTGAACCAATTTTTCGTTAAACTGGGCTGCCTCCAGGCCTAGTTACCACTTAAGCCACATTAACCAAAGCGATTAATGGGTTTCACCTGTCATCTTGGTTGGGCATGGCCAATTTTTACTGAGGTACATTAGTACTGTTGGTACACCAATTTTTTTGGGCCCTCACCTACAGTGTAATCATAGCAATTTCCATCTTCTTCGCCTGCACTCATGGTACAGAAAGGTGTGTGGGGTTGGCCTACACTTTAGCTACATAAATGTAACTTGGGCCTTGGCTATACTGCAGCTACTGAAATGGAACTAAGACTGCGCTCCCACTATACTGCTGCTTCGGAATTGTTCCTGGGGCCTGTGTAGGCTGCTACTATTACTTAAATGGAACTTAGACTATGCTCCTCCTATACTGCTGCTTCGGAATTGTTACTGGGGCCTGTCTTGAGTGCTACTATTACTGAAATGGAACGAAGACTGCGCTCCCACTATACTGCTGCTTCGGAATTGTTACTGGGGCCTGTCTTGAGTGCTACTATTACTGAAATGGAACGAAGACTGCGCTCCCACTATACTGCTGCTTCGGAATTGTTACTGGGGACTGTCTTGAGTGCTACTATTACTGAAATGGAACTAATACTGTGCTCCCCCTATAATGCTGCTAGTGATATGTTAGTGGGGCCTGTCCTAATGCTACGGCTGAAATGTTACGAATTATGGGCTCTGCCTATACCGCTGCTAATGGTATGTCTCTGGGGTGTGGAAACAGAGGCTTCCCAAAGACATGATGGCAGCGAGGCCATTTCCCACCAACGCGGTTACTGTTAAGGTGCATATAACCACGGACACGTGGAGAGGACACGTAGTGCCTCAAAAACATCCCCCTCCTCCTCCAACAATGAAAACATTCTTGGCAAATGCCTTTGCATTGGTTCGTCTGGTGGCAGTCCAAGAATTTCACCTTTACCGACACAACAAGAGAGCCCCCCCACCATCCCCCCGCCACGGCCCACTTAATCCTGGCCACATTCCGAAAACCAACAAAATACAACCGCGCTACTAGGTCCGCAGTCACCACCACATTACCACCAACGCGGTTACTGTTAAGGTGCATATAACCACGGACACGTGGAGAGGACACGTAGTGCCTCAAAAACATCCCCCGCCACGGCCAACTTAATCCTGGCCACATCCCGAAAACCAACAAAATACAACCGCGCTACTAGGTCCGCAGTCACCACCACATTACTACCAACGCGGTTACTGTTAAGGTACATATTACCAGTCTGACTGGGGCATGCAGACACCTTGACAGAATGAATAGTGTGTGGCACATAGGTTCCCCATTGCTATGCCCACGTGTGCAGCTCCTGATGGCGGTGGCACAGGATTATATTTCTCATTGCTTCTGTACAGCATTGTGGGCTATCGGCCTACCACTTTTAAAGAGGGTCGCTGCCTAGCCGTGCCAACCCTCTGCAGTGTGTGCCTGCAGTTCCTCCTCATGGCAGACGCACTTATAAATAGACATGAGGGTGGTGTGGCATGAGGGCAGCTGAAGGCTGCGCAGGGACAGTTTGGTGTGCGCTGTGGACACTGCGTCGTGCAGGGGGGAGGGGGGTTGGGCAGCATGTAACCCAGGAGAAGTGGCAGCAGAGTGTCATGCAGGCAGTGATTGTGCTTTGTTGTAGGTAGTGTGGTGCTTAGCTAAGGTATGCCATGCTAATGAGGGCTTTTCAGAAGTAAAAGTTGTTGGGAGGGGGGGGGGCCCACTCTTGCCGGTATTGTGGCTTAATAGTGGGACCTGTGAACTTGAGATGCAGCCCAACATGTAGCCCCTCACCTGCCCTATCCGTTGCTGTGTCGTTCCCATCACTTTCTTGAATTGCCCAGATTTTCACACATGGAAACCTTAGCGAGCATCGGCGAAATACAAAAATGCTCGGGTCGCCCATTGACTTCAATGGGGTTCGTTACTCGAAACGAACTCTCGAGCATTGCGAAAATTTCGTCCCGAGTAACGAGCACCCGAGCATTTTGGTGCTCGCTCATCTCTAATAGATATGCGTTGTCCAGGCGGAAGGCCGTTGTGGAGGAGACCACGGGGCTCTCAAGATGGTTGTCACGGGTGGCGCTGTGATCTCTCCCCAACAATGGCGGAACATAGCCAAGCTTCGCCACACACAGTACAAAAAGAACAGGCAGATGTAAATGATGGTAATTAGTCCTAACGGAGTTGTCACATGACGCCAGTACCTCTTTTCAAGTAAACAGTTGCTTGTTTGGGGAGGGGGAGGCATAGGTGATCTAGGTATTACATATCAGCTATTTTTAAATTCTTTGCAGCAAGATTCTGACTTATTTGAAGTAGAACATGAACATGATTGTCTAGCATTGAAGCAACAAGAAGCTGCAGGTTTTGAAACAGTTACTGGAACCCCTGTTGACAATGCATATTATGAGCTTTCTGTAGATGGCTCCAGGTACCAGGGTGAGGATTGACGACTCCATACCGGATATGCAGTGGTCACACAACATGATGTCCTAAAAGCAGAAGCTCTGCTTTCGCATGTCTCAGCACAAGAAGTGGAACTGAAGGCCCTCACTGAGGCATGTAGAGTGGCAGAAGGTAAGACGGCAAACATTTAGACTGATTTAGCTCATGATTACGGCCCAATATGGAAGGCCATACAGTTTCTTACCTCAGCAGGACAGCCAATTGAGAATGGTGCAGCGGTGCAGAGTCTCATGGAGGCCTTACTCCTACTTGACAAAGTGGCAGTCTTTAACGTGAAAGCTCACACCACAGCCTACACTGGAGAAGCAAGAAGGCAATGCCCTGGAAGACTTCACAGCAAAGACAGCAGCCCTCAAGAAAAGAAGATACTGACAGCAGAAGTCAGAGACATTGACAACAACTTGATAAAAATTTGATATGCTAAGGACTTTACAGTTACAAGCCAGTAAGGGAAGAAAGGATAAATGGACTAAAAATGGGGGCAGCAGAACAGGATGGCGTATGGTGAATAGTCAACAGAACTTGACTACTACAGTCCCTGTATCCCATGATAGCCCAGCTGATGCACGGAAAGACTCACCTATCAAAAGCAGCAATGAAGTTGATGCTTGAACGAGAATGGGTGGCTCTTGGATTCTCTGTAGCTGCTGCATCATTTGTCCAATCTTGCATGATCTGTGTCATAAGCAACCCAGGACAGAAGGTAAAGGTGCTACAAAAACACTTACCTAGGCCTCATTTCAGAGATTTCAAATTGACTACTTTCAGCTCCCACCTGTTGGGAAGTACGAGTATGTGCTGTATTTTCAGGTTGGAGGCCTACCCTGTTACCAAGCTATCTGAGCAGGTAACCGCAAAGAAGCTTATGAATGAGGTAATCTGCAGATATGGGGTACTAGAAGTAATTGAGTCAGATAGGGGTACACAATTCACTGGTGAAATAATGCAACACATCATGTCTGCTCTGGGTGTATCCCAGACCTTTCACGCGCCCTACCATCCACAGAGTAGTGGGAAAGTAGAAAGGATGAACGTAGCCTGAAATTAAAAATATAGAAGGCAATGAAGGAAACGGGCAAATCTTGGACTGAGTGCCTTCCATTAGCCCTTTTCTCAGTTAGGTACATACTTAATAGGAAGATAGGATTGTCTCCCTATGAAATTTTGTTTGGCAGTGTGCCAAGACTGGGTCTGTACTTTCCTCAACAACTGTGGGCACAGTTTGGGACACTGACTATGTACATTCTCTAAGTAAACGTCTGAAAGTAACGCACAACCAAGTGTTCTCTTCTATTTGAGATCCTAATTCTTTTGAAGGTACACATGACCTGCAGCCTGGTGATTGGGTGGTCATCCGGAGACATGTGAAAAGAATACTGGAACCCAGATTTGATGGTCCCTACCAGGTTCTGTTGAGCACTAGCATTTTAGTCAAATTGGAGGGAAAACCAAATTGGATCCATGCCTCGCACTGCAAAAAGACAACCAAACCCCAGGGGCAAGGAGGCCTGTATCCCTCATGGCCTGTGGTATAACTGTCATGGTCTTTGCATTCTTCCTCTCTGGTTTCGCACCAGCTTTTGAACCAGAGCAGCTAAGGCATAGAGGGTGATGATAGCAATGGGCAGAAGGGCATGCCAATATGTGGGAATACCTGGCTCAGGATGTATTAACTTTTACTAATATGTGTATGACAAATCTCAGGAGCAGTGAGGACATACTGCGTACCTGCCTGTTAACAGTACCCACCTCAATTTCAGTACTAAAAAGTATATTTTCAGTAATCCATAATGACACCGAGGTAGAGGAAAAAGATATTCTGAATTTTGTAAATATCTATGACTACTGTCCAGGGTGCCCACAAGTAAAACTCACCCGGTGGGCAAATATGACCAAGTTTTAAGACAGAAGGGTGGCAGGAGCAGAAGTCTGTTATAACTTCACCTGCAACAAGTCTAAGATAGGGAAATGTGCATAAATATCACTTAACCAGGTGTCAGGAACATCTGATTCAATGATATTGTGTAACCAAACAAAATGCCAAAGTATGACCAACAGTATGAAATGTAACAACACTGTAAAAAGTCCTAGTCACTTTAGACATGTCAGGTTACCTACAGGCTCAGTCTTTTCTTGCGAGAATATTATATATACTGTGAGGGATTAGCGTCAGGATAAGGTAGCAGCCTGGACATCCACAGTCAGTGACACAAGGTGTAAAGTTCATAGTCCAGGCTTTGCCTGGGTTTATTTCAGCAAAATAAAAACAAAACAGGCCTTAACTCTAGGCAAACAGAAAATCAACACCTGCTTGTCTGAGCACTTACTATACACAGGATGTTCCTGACTACTCACTGCAAAACACCACTTGCTGCTCACAGCCAGTCTTTTCCTCAGAGATGCAGAGGTTTCACCACCCCACACTGCAGACATGCAGTCCTGGCTTTTATAGGGCCTGATACCAGCCTCACGTGGTACGTGGGAGTGGCCATCCCACCCTTCACTTGGACCACTCCAGGAAAAGCCGGCCCGGACCAAGCGACTTGGAGCCACTATATTACACTACAATGTGTCAATACTACAAGTATTACAAGTACTACAATACTACAAGTATTTTTATGTATCAGAAGCCAGAACCTCTGCACAAAAGTAAGAGAGAGACAAAAGAACTGGATGAGAACTGTGAAGGACCTCCAACCCTTCTAAGTAATTTAGAAGTAATATCCTTAGGAGCTTCCATGGTAGGAGTATGTGGCTTGGCAGTATATAATGGGTGAGAAATAAATGGCATAGCATGGGATATGGCCAAGGCTCTGAATGCTACTTCTCAAGCTCTGGACTTGTTACTTCTAGATGTACAAGGGGAACGAAAGGCAGCAAAGGGCCAAAAACGGCCCACCACAAAGTTTCCCGTCTTGCTTTCTTATCTTAAGATGTTTCTTGCCAAAAACATACTAATGATGTAGTTAGATAGTATCTAAAGGACTAACATTTCCAAGGAGGAAGATGATGATAATAAACTGCTATGTATGTATATTAATTATGTTTGGCGTAAAGCCACTTGCTTTGTAAAATCCTATAAAATTGAACACATAGCATAATAAATTTAGAATGCTTTGCACATAGCATTGTCTCTGTGTGTCTGTGTTTCTCATGACCAATCAGTCATACCACTTTAATTTGGAGCCCGACAGCATATGAAGGAAACTGTTGAATTTCCCTAACATTGTTAAATAAAAGACTCCACAGACAAAGAGATAGTTTTCAAACCAGAGGTACATAGTTTTTCTTTACTCATATAGTCCAACTTTGATTTTTTAAGTATGAAGCAAGTTGACAGTCTCAGACACAACACTTCTGGCAGGCTTCCTTCTAATTCAACTCTGTTATTCACACACGCATTCTTCTAGAAGGCACTTTTCTTCCCTTAATCCAAGTGCCCTCAGTCTAAGTTATCTGATAGGCGATCCCCGGTGGTACACTCCTGACATGGTGGGTTAACACACAACTCTTGCCTTTCCTTGCTTGCTAGTTACTCCTCTGGACTTGTCATAGCAGGAACTGTTACTTTGAGCTTCAGTTCCTGGAGGGGAAAAATCCCACGGCAAATGAGATAGGCTTATGGCTCTGCACAGGCAGAAGCAAAAGTGAGCTTCAGCCTCCCACTGACATGTCCTCCTCCACCTACTATAACTCTGCACTCCATTCTCACACTACTCTAGACTCCACCCCCAATGTCTCCTAAACTCCCACAATGCCACACACAACAAACAAGTTAGGTAAGATAGATTTGCCACAACAAAGCTTGTTAGCACTTACATAGAACACAGATCAAAACAAGTACACACAGATACACACAAGCCAGTTTTACACAAAACAGACATACACCTACTCTAAAGACACCCCAACTCTGGGCCACTACAGATTGATAGATAGATAGATAGATAGATAGATAGATAGATAGATAGATAGATAGATAGATAGATAGATAGATAGATAGGGACTAGACTTCATAGAAAGCAATCCAGCTCTGATTTCTAGTTTAACATGGAGCCGATGATCAGACTGGAGTTGTCCCTGGGCCATAGGAGAGGGTTTGGCTACTACAGTGTCAGTTTGCATATCTGTTTCAACCCAACACAAAATTATAGTACTCTGATCAGCTTTGGGTCATAAGGTGTTAGTGTTCCGGCTTCGGCCACAATAAATCTGGTTTTGGCTATGGTCAGATCTCTCTGAAGGGGCAATGTGGCCGTTCTCTTCTATTGTGAATAACTAATATAGGCATCAAACATCTTCTATGCTGGGAACAACAACTTTATTTTAACAGTGCAACAAGCAGGACAGCTTCAAGGCCGTATATATGTCGACTACCAATAAAGTCCCATCACTAGGTCTCAAGAGTTCAAAAGTCCTTTCTCCCTTATCCGTTAGAGCAATAAGCAAACATAAAAAGTAGTTCATTATGACACCAGTACTTCATAGCCTGACTTTATTTATGAAGATTTTCCAACTCTGTGTTAATTAACTCATAGAGAGGAACCTGGACACACAGCTGCGGCGATCTCTTAATCATGTCAATGCTCCATTAATCAGCTTCAGCCCGTGGGGCTTTGCAATCATCCCATATTCATCCATAGGACTCATTGTAGCTTTGCTTTTTCCTATGCAGCACCATGCTGCTTGGTTGCCTTGGTTGCGTTTGCATAATCCTGTGGTGGATTGGGAAAAGGGAAACATCTCTAAATGGAGTCCTTATTGTAATTCTCATTGCATATCGATAAAGGTGTCTTCCGTGCAAGTTGATAAATTGCTGGAATATATTGCAGATTTCTCTGATGTCTTTGCTCACGAGGGGGCAGACAAGTTACCTCTTCACATTGCTCTATTGAACTTATCCCAGACTATAAGCTACTGAAAAGCTGTATGCACAACCTAACTGCTCCTGAGAGACAGGCTCCATATGATCAAAGGTTGGTGGAGGATTCAAGAAGCATCATTGATCTGGAGAAGGTCTGGGCAGTGCCAGACTGGGTGCTACTAGAATATAGGTAAGCTCTTTAAAGGTTTCTCGGGTTCGCCAATTACTTTCGAAAATTATTAGAAGAATTTCGGTGGTGGTTAAATCTCTGATTGATATGACAGTAAGGTTGTTTCCCCTCTAAATGGTCCCCAAGAGCATTACATTTTTTTATTCCTTGAAGAAATGTTTTGCGATGACTCCAGTTCTAGTGCAACCGGACTCATCCAGATCTTTCGTGGTGGAGGATGTGGCCTCGGAGGTTGGGGTTGGAGCGTTGCTAATATATGTTGCGAGATCTTCGTCCTTGTGCTTTTTTCATGTAAAGTTACTATTATTGCACAAAATTACGATATAGATGACTGAGAGCTGTTGGCAATTAAGTGGGCTTTTGAGGACTGGCGTCATCTCCTCAAAGGGGCTCGAAATAAGGTAACGGTTTTTATGGACCACAAAAACCTGATCTACTTAGAGCAGCTAAAAGTCTTAATTCAAAACAGATGCAGTGGTCACTATTTTTCTCACATTTCGACTTTGTAGTTACATATCGTCCTGGCAGTAGAAATGTATAAGCCGATGCCCTTTAAAGTTTTGTCCCAATGGTTTTGGGCAAAGCTTCTGCAGCCAATCATTCTGAGGGGGTGAATTTCTTGATGGGAGACTTGGTTTAGTTGTCGACAAAAAACGTTAAACTAAAACAACACTCCTTCAAGTTAGGTGTCAGGTTGTGCTGCTGGAATCTGTTGTACTACAGGGTTCCAGGAGCACACATTCACAGGTGTGGGTTAATTGAGCTGCCTGGGTGTGGTATTCTCCAGCAGCCAATCTCCTTTAGTCCGCACCACGTAAAAATCAGCATCTTTCAGTGGTTGTTGCTGGTCTTTGTACTGTTTGGCTATATCTGTCTTGTGCCCACTCAGAGCTGTGATTGCATTTAGGTCTGTTGTGTCTCTCTGCTTCCCAAAGATGGTTTGGACACCTGTAGTCCTTGTCTGTATCATATACAGACCCCCTCTTCCCTTCCCCTGTCAGGTGCGGCCTCCAAACGTCTTATGTCTCGTTTGTTTGTCAGATGGGTGATGTCTGACTCAGTTCCCTATGTCAGCATGGTGGCTGACTGTCTATCCCCCTGGTATGAGGACACTTAGACTTGCTGTGGAGTTTCATCTGTGTGCATGTTAGCTTTGGGTGGTCTGTGTTGTATGCACTACCTGTTGTAGTCTGGTGTGAGCCGTCTTGTTCTGTGTTCATTCTGTCTCTGTGGTGTGAACAGGTTCAATGCGTGGTGGCTGCAAGAAAGGTTTGTGTCGCTGGACTCCTGGTTAGTGTAGGGACTAGAGATATAGCCAGGAACTGTGAAGTGGCCCGCTAGCTTCCATATTTTGATCAAACTGTCAACTAATACCTGGCATTTGTAGCTTAACATCTGCTATTAGTGTTTGCATTTTGTCTGCTGTATGGTGTGATTCCGACTGTGTGTCAGCTTACTCTGTCCAGTTGTCCCTGTTGTGGTGGCATGTTTGTGTCCATGTGGATCATCTTGTAAAAAATATTGATAGACTAAATCCAAATTGACCTGGTTCTAAGGATCCTTCGGCCACTTCTAAAAGGGAAGGTACTCTTGCAGCGGTTCTGGGATCACTTCCTTTCTAAATCATCTGGTACAGGTTTTATATGTGTTTCTCTATCTTCTGGCTCTGATGGGAGTGGTATTAGGTGAGACTTGCTTGGCCTGTAATTTGTCAGGACTATTTAGCCTGGCATGGTGCTTAGCTAACAGCTGTTTAATTTTCAGTCTTCCTCTGGCTGTGGAGGAAGCCAGAGCTTGGAGCTGGTTCCCCCTTTTACCTGAGTCTTCCCAAAGCTAAGTACAGTGGTTATTATCTGTTACATCTTGTTTGCTGTGTTATTTACCTATCCCACTTAGGGTCAGCTAGTGGCCTAGGTTCATGGTCAGGTTTGCCCTTCTCAGGGCAGGTTACCTGCATATAGGCAGTTCTCTTCCCTGGGTAGGTTCATTAGGGACAGCATTTCCCTTGTTGGGGTTGTCTTTATTATTTACCACCATTGGGTGTGCATTTGCATTAGTATCTCAGGTTACAGATCCAGCACGTCCTACAAGTACATGACACTTACCTATGCTTAAGCATTTTTTTCCTGACCCCTCTGTTCTCCTGGTTCGGTACTGCATTTTTGGGCGGCCATTGTGGCCGCCATTTTTCAGTAATCTAATAGATGCTGTGAAGTGCCCTGTGATTGGCCAACGCTGCTCATATGAGTAGCATTGGCCTAACACAGAGAAGCTACAGTGCATTGGTAGTCCTAGCATTACCAATGTACTATAGATGCTCTGGTAGTCTAAAGATGGCAGCGGCAACGTTGGCCACTTCAAAAGCACAACTGGAGCTTGCAGTATGAAGAGCCAGAAGGAGAAGCTAAGATACCTTTCCAGTCCTGGGACACAATTTTACCCCGAAACCGTATGTCACTGTACTCTGTAGATGTACAGCTCTGTAGAAGATAAAATGATGGCATGGATAAATAAACCTATTATATTTTGGTAACACAGCTGAAGCAGAAAATGCACATTACATACATACTTTTCCAGCATTTGACATGGGCACGACTGCAAGGGGTTAGTCTATTTCCACTCAGGTGGCAAATGGAATATAAATCATTACCTAACACAGTTCACACACCCCAAATATATACAGCACCCACTTATCAAAAATGAATGATGAGTTCCCAACAGTCACCCTGCTCTCCAATACTCCAACGGCTAAACTCTATAAAAGGCTATGGATTTTTTTTTTTTAAAAAACAAGCAAGAACAAAAAAATTCATTAGTTTTAAGTTGTAATAGAAAATGCACAGTGCTTATCAAAAGTACAAAAAGCAAAATAAAATGACATACAATACAAGCAAGTCAGATGTAAAATAAAAAGGGACTAAAAACAAAATACCTAACACTTTAAATTCTTAGGGACCTTTCACACGGAACGCAATAGACCTCATGATGTACCGTAAGCCACGGTAAATTCTGCACCAAAATCCTAAGGCTACCAGCGGATTTTGATATGGAATTGAAAGTGTCTTAAAACCTGCCTGTGATTCTGCATCAAAATCCACAGCTAGACCTGTGGATTTTTTATGCAGAATTCTGCAGCTGCGGATTTGGCTGCATCCTAAGGCGTAATTCCTTCGCATCGGAAAGTTCCATAAGAGCCTTTTCTGCTTCCTTGAGGGCAGAGTGAACAAGGGAACCCACCTTACCACTTCAGACTTGGCTGACCCCCACAATGTTAATCGTTTTCAAAGGTTCAGATGATATTTTTATAGTTCCAGTCTTTGACTGAGATCTAAAAACTGTTGATTAATTCATTAGACAAATTCCTTGTTTCTGCCTGTGCAATGAGTTACAGTAATAAGCAGGGAAGGACTATGAATACTGATCAGTTCTTTGTCTCCCAAATGACTCCTGAGTTTGGATAAACAGAAGTCATTTGAAGCTGAGAAATCCCAGGCCTGGGTGTCAGATGTGACACTCTTATCTAAGAGATTTCTGCAATAAAAGGTCTTAAAGCTACTCTTTGGTCCTGGGATGTATACTAATGTGCAGTGTGCATCAGGTAGTCACAGAAGTGGTTCAGCCATCCTTATGTGTCCAGGACTGGAGGTTCACTTTAAATTGCTCATATACATATGAAATATCTTACTAAAATACTCTAGACCAAAATGGCAGATGGTCACACAAAAAAAACCCATCTACGATAAAAACGGATATGCTTGGCTTGTGCAGAGTTGCAAATTATTGGCTGAATTCTTCCAAGCATGCCACGCACTTTCAACCAACCACAGGCAAAATGTTCAACATGACAGATCACATTGTAAGCAGACTAAAGTCTGTTGTCGACCACTGCGGATAATTGTTTGCATATTTTTCAAACGATGATCACCTAAAATGGCCAATATCGACCACTGATGTGACTTTAATTATTGTGGTAACTTGGGGGTTGTTAGTTCATCGGATCACAGTCTTTCCACAACCAGATGGATGGTCACACACCAGTAAACTACGTCCAGGCTAGAAGTTTGGTGCAAACTTAGGAAATCCGTCTTTTATTGCAGTCAATCAACAGAAATCATACCACAATCTTCACACTGTTATTCGTCACAGTGTACACAAATACATACAAGTCCCTGGCCAGCTGGCTTCTACATAACATAGCGCTTACCCTCTCTATCATGCAGGCCTAGTGTCTCAAACACATGGAATAAAGTCCATCACTTTGTGCCCATCCAGGTTGCCAGTCTAAGGGCCATCCACACTTGTCAGAATACTGGTTTACCCCGGTAGCAACAGAAGTTCCACACTAGACCAACACTTGGTCTCCAATGAAGCAGAATGGAACTTGAGCTCCACAATTCTGGAAGTTTTCTTTCCTCCATCCAATTAGCAGACTAGACCCTTTCCCTGCAGGCCATTTTTTTAAACAGCCTGCTGTCCAGTCCCCTAAAGGCATTTTTTGGTACTGCACTTCTACAGTGTATAGACAACTATAGCCAGTTCAAAGAGTTTTATGTTCTGTAAATAGTTAACCCTGTAGACACTGAATACATGCAGTTTTTATACTATACATTCTCTTTTCATCATCAAGTAGAACACAATGGGCCGTGAAACACTACAAATGTGGGGGAACCTGTGAGACGTGCTTCGTGGATCTTTTTTAATTTGGTAAAAAGCCTGAACATTATGAACTAATGTATTTTTAGTGTCTTATTTAAGTTTTCTTGAGCCCTGCAAACCACATATTAGAATAGTGATTCTGGCTTTTAGTGTGATTCATTTTGTGTTTTTTTTCTATTGTACAGATTTATAAGACTTGTAAATCTGGATTAGAAAGCTATTGTTGTACAAGAGAATGGAAAATTAAATATACTTCTCAGCAGCAACGTCAACAGACAATGCTTCAACCCTAATTCATAATGGCTTTGTGCTCTTTCAGTTTTCACAGCCACCCGTCAGTTATTTCACTTGGTAATTACCTCTTTTTGCATAAAAAGACTGTTTCAAAACCCAGTCACAGGTTAGTTGCGGGAACACATTGCTGTAAATTGCTGTACTGAACGTCCATTCTTGAACATCATTTTTCTAATCTGGTTAGTTCCAAATTGTTGTGCTTATTAATTACTTAATATAGCTCTGTATAAATCAGAGATCTGTTTTCGTAATATAGAGCTCAAAATTCTCTGCTAAAATCTAGATTTAAAGTTATTATTTTGCCTTCAGCCACCAGAAGAGGGAGCTTGAGAGCTTACTGCATACTCTTTATACCAATGTGCCAAAGTACTATTGCCCTGGCACTTTTTTTGCTCTAAAAAGAGGCAACCAGGATTTGGTTTTAATGTTCTATCAGTGTCTGGGGCCTCCCTAAAGCCCGCAGTAGGCCTTGGATATGGACAGGTTAGTCGCCACAGTCACGATCTTAAGAGATGGCCATGAACATGAAAATGCACAGTCATATAAGCCTGAAGATTACCACCAAAACCATCTGGATTCATGCCACTGTTCATTTTTGTTCTCTCACTATGAGAGCAGTGGGTCATTTTAAAGGTGAATTATGTTATGGGAATGAATCCTGATAATACTATTGGGGATCCTATGTGGGATTTCTATGGCAGGCACAGTTTGGAGATGCAGTGGATGTCATGGGAATCTATGGCTGTTATGCAAGGTCTATAGCTGTTACTGTTATGGTGGGATCTATAACTGTTACTTTTATGCGGGGGGCGGGATTTATGGATAATAATAGAAAATAATAACCTTTATACAGCGCCAACATATTTCGCAGCACTTTCAGTCAGAGGGAACAAAATAAGACATTACATATGGTATTGAACCCATAGTCAATTTGAACAATAGGAGAGGCCCTGCTAGCAAGAGCGTACAGTCTATGAGGAAATAGGGATGACACAAGAGGTGCAAGTGCTTGTTCAGTACAATAGTCCAGCCATCTTTTATATAAATAGGGCGGTATACATAAAGCTGTATGAGCCGTCAGTGGCTGCTATCTGTGTATCTGTGCCAAATCCAGAGGCGACATCCGAGGAACCACAATCTTCACCCTTTCACTCCACTAGTAGGCATCTGTGCTTTGCTGAAGGGCTCTTCACCCTTTCACTCCACTAGTAGGCATCTGTGCTTTGCTGAAGGGCTCTCTTACATTGGAAGTGGTCATTATGTGGCAGCTGATGCTACTATAGACCAAGATGCTGTACCTGAGCCTGTGAACAGAGACGTAGTCAGACAGTCTTGGTTGAGGCAGGCAGCACAACTTCAAGATGAGGAACAAGCTGGAGGTCAGGGCACAGAATAGGTTCAGCGCAATACAATCAGGCCAGGAGTGACGGCAGGCAGCAGATAGGAGAATGGTCAATACAACAAGCCCAGGTCAGGAGTGGAGTATGCAGCAAAATCAGGAATAGCCAGATTCAGAAAACCAGAGTAAATATAAACAAAATAGCAACTTAAAGGGGTTGTCCCGCGCCGAAACGGGTTTTTTTTTTAATTCAATAGGCCCCCCGTTCGGCGCGAGACAAACCCAATGCATGTGTTAAAAAAAAAAACGTTTAGTACTTACCCGAATCCCCGCGCTGCGGCGACTTCTTCCTTACCTTAGTAAGATGGCCGCCGGGATCTTCACCCACGATGCACCGCGGGTCTTCTCCCATGGTGCACCGTGGGCTCTGTGCGGTTCATTGCCGATTCCAGCCTCCTGATTGGCTGGAATCGGCACACGTGACGGGGCGGAGCTACGAGGACCAGCTCTCCGGCACGAGCGGCCCCATTCACCAGGGAGAAGACCGGACTGCGCAAGCGCGTCTAATCGGGCGATTAGCCGCTGAAATTAGACGGCACCATGGAGACGAGGACGCTAGCAACGGAACAGGTAAGTGAATAACTTCTGTATGGCTCATAATTAATGCACGATGTACATTACAAAGTGCATTAATATGGGCATACAGAAGTGTATAACCCCACTTGCTTTCGCGGGACAACCCCTTTAAGTGGGACCAAAAGACCAAGAACTTAGGCATCTTCCATAGGTGAAGGTGCCTAATATAACCAGAGGCACTTCATGATTGACTTGAACGTGCAATGGCCCTTTAAGGTGGCTGTCTTCTGGGCAGCAACGAGAGAGGGGACAGATGCTGAAGCTGGGAGCCTACAGGAGATCCAAAGAGATTGCAAGAGGAGGAGAGGTAAAATGGTGCATGCATCTCAGAAGATAAATGGTACAAAAAGTTTAATTAAACTCTATTGCAAAAATTATTGTTAGTCCAAAATACATGCGTTTAAGTAAAAAGAAATTCCTCCCAAAGGTGTCCTTAGCCATTACAGTTACATTATAAAATCACGGATTAGGAGGAATAATATGTTAAAAGGAATGACTAATTTTTCAGGAACATTTTGAATCTATCTTAAAACTACATAGTTTTCCTACAACAGGTGAAAGCCAGTTCATTTCTGACCGCATTTCAAACCTGTGTACTTATATCCATACAGTGAAACTGCAAACACAGACTTCTAGTTCATCTGATGGGTAACAGATGTTAAATAGCTGTTAATAGAAACGCAATGCCCTATTTATGCAGTCAGGTAAACAGTCTTTATAGATACCTGTAAAAGCTGCTTATTTAGTCAAAGCTTGTCATAATCAGACCCCTCAACATCACCAATACATGGCATAAACCTCAGTTGTCTGCAGTACTCGCTCTTTAAGTAGCATATTAGAATACCTGGCAGCTCATTAACTTACCAGATTTAGAAAACACAGTATTCTAATTCACATCAATGTCTATAACAATTGTATTTTATGTTTTTTAAAAGCATAAAATAGAAACACTTTTTAATTGGGTGCATAAAAGAGACCCCTTGCCAATTCATAAAAGTAATGCATACTAAATTTGGAGATGAGAGAGGCTATTTTGTCGAGAACACAGAATTTAAGTTTCAAATCCCACAATATGCTAGAGTCTACATTATACAAAGAATAAAAGAAGTAAATTTAGTTTACTTTTGCTTTGTATCACCTTGCATATGACAGCACTGTATTTATAGAAAGTCCCTCATGTCTAATTTCATAATGATTTATTTACAATTTGAAAGCTGAGAATTAAAAACACGTTTTCAGCACCATCTTCTAAGTGTTCAAGAGAGTGCTAAAATAAGGTTCTTTGACATGATTGTGCTGGTCTGACCTCAGTCCGTACAGAACATGTGCATCAGCACTTTTAATTGCATGGTAAACGTTGTTGTTATAATTGCACACAGTGGTCATATTGTCAATGAGGTCTTATTTATGAATCAAACTACTAACGACCACTTGTCTGTATGTGTGTGAGTGATTCTTATGCTCCACCCCTGGTAACGTCATCGCTCCGCCCCCTGATGACGCCATCGAAGGTCCTGCAACATATCTAAAACACAGAGTCTGAACAACAAAAGAACAACACATTTAGGCTCTTGGAAGGGGAGGACAAAAATAACAAAATGAGAATACAACTAAGCCGTTATAATCTCAGAAGATGCAACACAGCAGTCCTGACAGAACACACTGACCTACCTCCACCACAGAGATCCAGTGGGCTAAAGGACCTGTGGTGATGTCACTGCTGTGGGAGGATAATGAGAGCTTAGAAAAGCGATTCAAAATAAGAGACTTTAGAAGAGATTCAAGAAAGGAATTGGGTATTCTACAAGCCACTGATAATTCGAGTTTTTCTATGTGACTTGGTTTATCTGTTTTCAACTGGGAACAAACGCAGCAATTGTGGTACAAATTTGAACTAGGGTAAATGTAACAAAATATTTATTGAAGGAAAGCCAGATTCTTTTTTCTGGGGAGAAAACAGGTGAAGGTTTGTGTTTCTTGCCAGCCATCTTCTTCATGAGGGATACAGTTTGAGTCCTTAACGTTTTCCCAGATGCGGAGAAATTCATGATGTGAGGCATTCACAGCAGGAACTGGAGATGTTGAGGTAGATATGGGAAATGGTACCCAAGGATGGTGACTGTATACAATGTCTAATAGAAGTCTGTGAAATTGTAAACATGGTTATTCAGTCAAAACTCTGCCCAGGGCAGGAGTGCAACGCAGGAAGGTCTTCAGAGTGTGATTGGTTTCTTCTACTTGGCCAACTGTCTATGGTTGATAACCCAAAGAGAAATCCAATTTTACCTCTAGTAAACAAGACAGAGCTCTCCTGAATCATGATGTAAACTGAACTCCCCAATCTAACATAATATGAAGAGGCAAGCTGTGGCATTAAAGATATGTTTAAAGAATAACTGCGCCAACAGGTAGCAGATGGTAAACCTGGAAGAGATACCAAATGGGCCATCTTAGAGAATCAGTCAATTATGACCAAAACACCAAGCAGCAAGAAGAGAGAGGCAGATCTGTAATGAAATGTATGGCTATGTGAAGCCAGGAGGACTCCTGAATAGCCAGGGGCATCTGAAGACCAGAGGGTCATTATCAAGAAGTTTTATTACTTCCACATACCTGACAGGTAGAAAAAACTCTTGTCCTGAGTCAAAGGGGGCCACCAGTACTATTGTAAAGTGAGCTCTGTAGTCATCCTAGGATGACTGGCAAGCTTGGTACAGTGCCCCCAAGGCAGAATCCTTGCTATTTGCTTGGTGGAAACAAACGTTTTGCCAGATGGGATGTCACAAAGGCAAAGAATGTTGGATGTTTCAATCTTGTCTGACTTGATAATAAAATAGTGGTTTTTGGTGGGCATTATTCACATCAAAGAATCTAGACATAGCATCCGCTTTGTTCGTTTTATCAGTAGGCTAGAAGTATAAGCAACAATCAAATTTTGCAAAGAATAAAGGCCAATGGGCTTGTTGCGAATTAAGGCACTGAGCTGACTGGAGATAAGTGAGATTTTTGTGGTCGGTGTAAATGTGGACCAGAAAAAAAGACCCCTCAAGTACTCAGGAACCAATTGTTTTTGTGAAAAAGCTCCCAGTCACTTATAAAAAATTTTCTGCTAAGGAAAACAGTTTGGAGAAGAAACTGCATGTGATGTTCTTACCCATGGGAGATTTTTGTAGAAAGATTGCTCCAGCTCCAGTAGATGACACAGCCAAAACTTAATGGAATGGCTTGAAAGTGTCAGATCAATGCAGGACAGGTGCAAAAGAGTAGGCAGTCTGTCACATTACAGCCAGCATGCGGTCAAGTCTTTGCCAGCACTCCTTTGCTTCTGTGGGTTCTGACTAGTTAGAGTTAACATCTCCTGTGCTTACTAGTTCAGGTTAATTAGTCCTGCAGCTGTAAGCTGAGGTGTGGCAGTTGACTGACATTTCTGTCAACCAATCAGCTTCTCCCTCTTCCCTATATAATCCAGCTATTCCTGGTTGGGAGTTGCTGGTTATTTTCCAGTGTTCTCTGTGCAGTCAGCTTGCTCAGTGCTCCTGTGTGTCTGGCTCCTGTGTTTGGATTTGTTCTCCATTGTATTTGTTTGGCTGGTATTCCGTTGTTCTTGTCTTTTAGTTAGGGTGCCTTCACATTTGCGATCGCGATATCGCTGCATTTTTTAATGCGACTGCCATAGGACTTTCTAAGGTTAAAAATGCATTGCACAAAAATTGCACGTTTGTGCTTTGCGATTTTTGTGCGATTTGTTTTTAATATTAGAAAGTCCTATTGACATTCGCGTTAAAAAAAAGAGCAGTGATATCGCAAATGTGAAGGCCCCCTTAATATCAGTCTCTGTTTGTTCCTTGGTTGTCTGTACTCTAGTTCCCTTCGGACCCCCAACCTGTCCTTGTGGAAGAAGGTGGGTTTGTTGCGAGGTGGGTTCATTTCTGTTCGTCCTGCACCTAGCCAGCAGTATAGCAAGCTTACACGTCCGTTCTGGCTGCCCTTGTACCAAGTGACCTCAGGCTTCAATTGGCAGTCCAGTCTGAAAGGTGGTCCACAAAGGGTTTATTAGATCAAAAAATGCACCAAGGAAGTCAGCAAGTGTGTTGCTTGTTTTAAAATTCTGAAAGAAAATTCTGCCAGGTGAACACAACACTCAAGCACGGGCCTACTCAAAAGAACAGCTGAAGATTTACCACAAATTATGCTGCGCAATTCAGCAGATGTGGTGCTTATGTTAAAAGCAATGTCATAAACTTTACAAGGACAAATTCTACCAGATGAACAGAGCAGCCGAGCACGGGCCTTCTCTAAGAAAAAGCTGCAGAGCTACACATGTATCTTGTGCTTTAGAAAATTTTCGTTTTGGGAACAGGAGGAGGAAACATGGTGGAAGCAGGAGGAAGAGAGCAGCAGCAGCAGCACCAACAGCAGCTTGAGGGCAGAATATACTGCTCATGGAAACATGTTAACTGTAGCTATATATTTCCATATTGACATATTTTTATTTGGGGGGCAGTAGGCGGAGAAGGAAACATGGCGGAAGTAGGAAAAGGAAAACATCAGTGGTGCCAACAGCAGCTTGAGGGAACAGTGTGGTGTTTGATGTAAATCTATGCTGATTCATATGTGAGTAACATATGCCGGGGTTCTAATTAGTCAGGAAAATCGGCCATGGGGGTGCAATCCCTGGGAGGCACAATATGAGAGAACAGAAGACCACAGAGTATATAGCTTGTATCTTTGTGAACTGTCCCTTTTGGGCACAACATAATTGAATTCCCCTCACCCCACTGCTAGCTGCAATAGGTCTACAAATAATTTTTAGTAGCGAGATTGTCAACTTTGAACAACGTCTGATGCCACTGCCACGCACACTTTGTATTTGCTGTTTCCCTGTTTGGATTTCTTTTCATTTTGCATGAACAAAAAAACCACTGCCAACTGAATAAGCCACAATTCCTGGGTGGCAGCGATATGTGAGAACAGAAAGACACACAGTATTGCTTGTATTTTTGTGAACTGTCATTGTTTGGCGCAGCGGAATTGAATTCCCCAAACCCCACTGCTAGCTGTGTAAGGGCTACAAATAATTCATAGTGGCTGGACTGTTGACTTTGAACAATGTCTGAGGCTACAGAGAGAGAACTGCAATACTCCCCATGCCAAAGCATAATTTGTCTGTCTGCTTTGCTGCAATATACATTGACAGCAGCAAAAATGTCCCCTCTGCCAATATACAGACCACGTTTCATAAAGGCTTATAAACGTGATGCGGCTTCTTTCTCTGCTTCCTCCAACAGAACCCTAGTATACACATTTTCACACCCAGCAGTAATATATCCTTAGTAGAATATCTGTCCCCAACAACAGATCATGTGTTACACAGGCATAAAAACGTGATGCAGCTTCTCTGTCCAGTGCTCAAATGTAAAATGGTCGCTGGTTATACTGCCTATGTTATATATCACTAAGTCATGTGATGCAGGTGTCGAGTTAAAATGCTGCCCATAAGCAAAATGGAGGACACATTTGGTAACATAATCAAGGTACCCTGGCTGCTGATTGACTGGTCTTACCAAATTCAATTTTACTAAAATCTGGGTGATTTTATGGACTGGCCAGTCAAGACAAGCAACACTACTTGTGATGGGAAGGCAGCTTTGGGGTGAAAATCAAAATCAGCCAGATAGGCAACAACAGAACAGTAAAGAAGGTCTTGGTATCCATAGTGGCCATCACAGGTATTAAACACAGTCTTCCAATCAGCATTTTCATGGATTCCAATTAGATTATATATGGATGTTCCTCTTAAGAGTTCCGCGCTACCTTCAACTCAGCACTCCCATTAGTGGCTATCTGGATGCCTGACTTACATCTCCAATGGTCATGAAGGGCAGCTGCCACGGACATCCTCAGAGGGCAGCATGCATAAATTTTTAAAGGATATAGTGGGCGGGACTGGAAATAACAGGGCACCAGTGTAAGCATGTGGAGCAGACCAGTCTTTTTCTTTAGCTGTCACAACTTCCTTAGCCCCTTCAGCTTCCTCAGATCTGCAACAAGCTGAAACAGACTCCTCATGGCTTCAGCTTCTGCATCAGCTGGTGGTCACTCATCCTCTGCAGGGAGCCTGATAAGGTAACGTTTTCCTACTAGGGAGCTGCTATGTCTAGGGACTGTATCAGGAACTTGCAGAAATAACTCTCTGCTATCCCCCACAAAGAACGATATGGGAAGCTGTCTACAGAAATTGGAAGCTGCCTATCTTATAAGTCTGAAATGCAGTCTCTTACATACAACCTATCAGTTACCTGACCAGATGCACAGACTTGAGGGAGAGACATCCACCATTAGAGTGTAACAGAATATGCAGCAACAAACACTGGCCCAACATTCTCAGCAAATGCACCTGCTGAGGATCATGAGAACAGAAACAGCCAGAATAACATCTGTGTACCAGGGCTCCTTGAGTCTGTGTCTTCGGTGTGGCTAATACCTATATTGCAGCGCCTGTTTAACTCTATTCTGGGGGTCGACGCTGATACTGATCTAGAAATAAGGCTGGCCACACAGAACCCGAACACTGGCATGTTCTCAGAAATCATGAGATTCCTTACTCCTGGGGGCATCCGTTCCGGCTTTAGGTCACACAGGATGGCTCCATCTTCTAGTGACTTTCCTGTTTTTTGTGCTGTGCTCAACATACCTCCAGTTTCTATTCCAGACTGCCCTTGGTCAGTTTTTTGCCTCAATAGCCTCGCCAACGATGCTGTGGAAGGTCTCCTGATTGGAAGTAGTCCAGGGCATAAAGACATTGAGCCCGGTCAATAGACCACTTTTCTAAACAATGGATGGAGCAGACATTCGCCTGCATATTTTATCTGCTTGCTAGTTTCTCTGAGGGTTTTTCTGAGATCTTGTATTTGGGGTGCATTACTCCTGTAGCTAATAAAGCGTGTTACCCAGCTATATTCTGCAGATATATATAATGGGGTCTTTGTTCATCTTGCAAGCTAAGTGCGTTCATAGGTTATGGTTGGTTTCTCCTTTCTGCACCTCTTCCAATCTTTTATAAATGGAAGTATGAAGCTTGTACTCTCTCTATACTTGATCTGATAACTGATAACTGATAACTAATAACTGCTCTGATAACTGTATCTGATACTGACTTTGTTACGCCTTTTTTTCACACAGCCCTGCTTCTAATTTACTTCAAAGCTGTCAGGAATATTAGTATTCATATCGCTGTATATAGCAATGCTCGGCAAATGGGAGTTCATTGTATCATGGTGCTCTTTTTGAACAGTTGAACTATAGTGCTGGTTTGGGGGTGGGCAATCATTTTGGCATCATTTGTTGTTGTGTCCCTTTATACATCGATTACACAGGAGAAGGGCTTGGAGGCAGTTGAGCAATCTGTTGCTGGCTCGGACTTTTCGCCAGGATGTGCACAGGCTGTCCTCTTTCTGTTGGAATTGTTTTTTGGGGTGTGTTCTACTGGCAATGGCAGGGGACTGCAATAGGGTCTAATGTGGTCTCCACTTATGCCAACATCTATATGGGGGCCTTTGAGAATGCAATGTCTACACTTCTGTTTACTGGTATAGGGTTCGAGCCAGGTGGAGATACATTGATGATATCTTTGGGACGGAATACAGACAGATTTACTAGAGTTCAGATGGAGATCAATGGGGTATATCCTGATTTACAGTTCACATTGACTCACTCTACGGAAAGTATTCAATTTCTAGATGTACTGGTTTCAAAACAAGGTGACAGTTTGAATACAGATCTATTTGTGAAGCCAATGGATAGAAATAATCTGCTGGCCTATCAAAGTTGCCATCCACGGAGGTTGTTGGACTCCCTTCCATGGAGCCAACTACTCAGCGTGAGATGCATAGTGAGTGAACAGTCCATGGATCGATGTTTGGAACAAATGTATACCAAATTTTTGTAAAGGGGTTACCTTGAGTCTCTGGTCTATGAGTCTTCCAGAAACGTGAAGTTTACTGATTGTAGTACCCTGTTGAGACCATCGATTAATGAGTCAATAAATTGGAGCGTGTGTCTTTTGTTTCAACATTTGGACCCACTAGTGGGCAGATCTCAGGTATTATTAGGAAGCACTGGAACCTTTTAGAGAGAGGCTGTGTGAACATTAAACAATTCTCAGTTCCACCGATTATTTCACTAGGCATGAACCAAATTTGAAAGATGGATTGGTATACTCGATTCATAAGAAGGATACACTGGGACAAATGGTTCTATACCCAGTTGAGATGCAGAATTTTCTATGTCTTAATTGCTCATGTTGCAACAATCTCCTGAGGGGTGATAAATGTAACCATCCTCTAACTGGTGAAGTCTTTGATATCAAGGGGAGATATGCCTGTACTTCCTTCTTTGTAGTATATGTGATCACTTGGCTGCGTGGTCTACTCCATGTGGGGAAAACCACGATGAAGGTTAGGTTAAGAATCGTGAAACATAAGAGTTCAATACATACAGGGTAAACTGATCTCCCAATACTTCGAGAGAGGAAAATCAATAAACCAACTACGGTTCCAGGTAATCGATCATGTACCTCTATCTATCAGCGGTGGGGACCGGGTTAGATTACTAAAGCAAAAAGAACTGAGATGGGTTTTCTTATTGGATAGTATGTTACTGAGAGGATTGAACCTTAAATATGTGTCTCTATTTATATAACACCGGTCTTGTCTTATTTTGCTTTTGCTCAGTGTTTTTATGCATGTTTTTTAAAGTATACACCTTTCATTATTTTTCTAGTGCTTATGGTGAATACCGTGGAAGGTGACCTACTTGCTTATCCACATGGTCCCCTGTTGGGTTATTGCCCTTGGTAAGTGATGAATAATCAAGATATTTCTCTTCCGTTTTGCTTTTTTTCCCCTTGTCCTTTGTTTTGAGATCCGTAAAGAGAATCACCCTTAAAATTATAATAAAATTTCTCTTGGATGATATAGAGATGAGTGATGGAGTTTTGTTTTCCCTATAGACAGCTTTTGTTATAGGTATGAGTGATAGGGATATAAGGATAGGGATTAAAATTGAGATTTGACCATGCTTTGGGGATTTGTCCCCCTTGTTGAGAAACCCCCAGATATGAGGTCCTCTCAATGGCTCATTACTGCAAGGTGGTCACCTCAAATATTTTTTAAGAGAGGTGGGTAATAGAAATTGTTGAGGTAATCGTATTTTGATTTTGATAAAGATCGTGTTGTACAGATATAGGACTTGATTTATACCTGATTTATCTGTCCCTTGAACAGCGCATTGGACTACTCATATTTCTATTGAGTCAATGCTGTGCTTTGCACATGTGTGATTTGAGCGCTAAGGAGCTTCTGTGATGCTATGCAAAGATATCTGTGCATGCTCAGGCTATCTGGCTGATGCTAATGGGTATACACTCTCGCAGTGCTTTGTACCATGCAAGCGCAGTTGCTTCTCCCGACGCTGGGTATTGAAATTTCTATACTCTTGTGATGCTTTGCCCTGCGCATACGCAACCGCATCTTCTGACATTGGTGCTGGTGCAGCTATGGCTGGGGAGCCTCTGAATGTGTGCTCTCAATGTGGGAGATGCTTGCTTCTCTGGACACTTTGGATCCATTGGAGGTGCCATGTTGGATTTGCTAATCACCATTCTGTTATCATCATGACACCGCCATTCTTCACTATGAAGTAAGATCACCTGTTTGATGGGAGAAGTCTTAAAGGGTGTTTGCCACCTTTTTTTTTTTTTAGACATCTATATATATAAAGACGAAAGCCCTCACTGACTCACTGACTGACTGACTCACTGACTGACTGACTCATGAGTGACTGACTGACTCACTGACTGACTGACTCGCCAAAAGTTCTCCAACTTCCCGATGTCGTAGAAACATGAATTTTGGCACAAGCATAGATTATCTCCAAAATAGGAAAAGTAATTGGGTTCCAACTCGATTATTCAATTCTAGCGCAAAAGAATTAGCGTCGAAATTTAAGGTACATAATCTAAATCTCTCACTTCCCAATGTCATAGAAATTAGAAATTTGGCACGGGCATTGGATATGTCATAAATAGGAAAAGCTAATGGGTCCCAACTTGATTATTCAATTCTATGCGCAAAAGAATTAGCGTCCAAATTTTACATACGGAATCTAATTCTCTCACTTCTTGGTGTCATAGAAACTCGAAATTTGGCAGGAGCATTGATTATGTCATAAAAAGGAAAAGCTAATGGGTCCCAACTCGATTATTCAATTCTATACGCCAAAGAATTAACGTCCAAATTTTACATACGGAATGTAATTTTCTCACTTTCCGGTGTCATAGAAACGTGAAATTTGGCATGAGCATTGATTATGTCATAAGTAGGAAAAGCTAATGGGTCCCAACTCGACTATTCAATTCTATGCGCAAAAGAATTAGCATCCAATTTTTTCGTACGGAATGTATTTTTCTCACTTTCCGGTGTCATAGAAACATGAAATTTGGCACGAGCATTGATTATGTCATAAGTAGGAAAAGCTAATGGGTCCCAACTCGATTATTCAATTCTGTGCGCCAAAGAATTAGCGTCCAAATTTTACGTACGGAATCTAATTCTCTCACTTCCTGGTGTCATAGAAACTGAATATTTGGCAGGAGCATTGATTATGTCATAAGTAGGAAAAGCTAATGGGTCCAAACTCGATTATTCAATTCTATGCGCCAAAGAATTAGCGTCCAAATTTTACGTACGGAATGTAATTTTCTCACTATCCGGTGTCATAGAAACGTGGAATTTGGCACGAGCATTGATTATGTCATAAATAGGAAAAGCTAATGGGTCCCAACTCGATTATTTAATTCTATGTGCAAAAGAATTAGCGTCAAAATTTTACATACGGAATGTAATTTTCTCACTTTCCGGTGTCATAGAAACGTGAAATTTGGCACGAGCATTGATTATGTCATAACTAGGAAAAGCTAATGGGTCCCAACTCAATTATTCAATTCTATGTGCAAAAGAATTAGCGTCCAAATTTTATGTGCGGAATGTATTTTTCTCACTTTCCGGTGCCATAGAAACGTGAAATTTGGCACGAGCATTGATTATGTCGTAAGTAGGAAAAGCTAATGGGTCCCAACTCGATTATTCAATTCTATGCGCAAAAGAATTAGCATCCAAATTTTACGTACTGAATGTAATTTTCTCACTTTCCGGTGTCATAGAAACGTGAAATTTGGCACGAGCATTGATTTTGTCATAAATAGGAAAAGCTAATGGGTCCCAACTCCATTATTCAATTCTATGTGCAAAAGAATTAGCGTCCAAATTTTACGTACGGAATGTAATTTTCTCACTTTCCGGTGTCATAGAAATGTGAAATTTGGCACGAGCATTGATTATGTCATAAATAGGAAAAGTTAATGGGTCCCAACTCGATTATTCAATTCTAGCGCAAAAGAACTAGCATTAGAGATGAGCGAGCACCAAAATGCTCGAGTGCTCGTTACTCGAGTCGAACTTTCAGTGATGCTCAAGAGTTCGTTTCGAGTAACGAACCGCATTGAAGTCAATGGGCGACTCGAGCATTTTTGTATATGACTGGTGCTCCGCTAAGGTTTTCATTTGTGAAAATCTTAGCAAATCACCAAAGTCATGTAAAAAACACAGAAATGGATAGGGCAGGCGAGGAGCAACATGCAGGGCTGCATTTCGGTCTCCGAGGTCTCACTATTAAGCCACAATAGTGGCAAGAGTGAGACCCCCCTCCCCCACTGTCAGCATAATGATCGTTCTCCTCTGCCACAGCTGTAACAGCTGTGGCAGAGAAGAACGATGTTAGCCCATTGAATTCAATGGAGCCGGCAATACAGCCGGCTCCATTGAAAGCAATAGGCTGCCGGCGAGCGCGGGATGAATTTTCGGGAAGGGCTTAAAAATATAAGCCCTTACCTGAAAAAGAAAGATTTTAGTGTAGAAAAGAATAAAAATGCAGGCATTCTCTTCAATGGAGCCGCTGCTGCTGCCGGCGACTCCATTGAAGACAATGGTCCGCTGGCACACCTGAATTCTTTTTCAGGGAAGGGCTTTACATATAAGCCATTCCCTGGAAATGAATTAAAAGTGATTTAAAAAACTAAAGAAATAGATACTCACCTCCCTTCAGCTGCCGGGGCACAGCCGCATCTTCTCCTGTGGTGCTGAACTGCTGTCATTCAGCTGAGAGCTGCGCTGAGCCAATCAGAGGCAGCATTCACTCACACATTCATGAATTCATGAATGGGTGTGAGTGAGATCTGCCTCTGATTGGTCAGGCTGTGACCAATCAGAGGCAGCTCATTCAGCAGGCGGGGATTTTAAATCCCCGGCTGCTGAATACTACAGAGAGCAGTTCAGGAGAACTGCCAGCTGGCCGCAGCTGAGCTCCGTCTGCCGGGACCAGGTGAGTATATATATTTTTTTTATTTTTACACATTTCTGGATCAATTGCAGGGAAGGGCTTATATATTTAAGCCCTTCCCGAAAATTCATTGTGCGATAGCCGCTGTATTGCCGGCTCCATTGAATTCAATGGGCTAACATCGTTCTGCCGGGACAAGGTAAGTATATTTTTTTTTTTACTTTTTACACATTTTAGGATGATTTTCAGGTAAGGGCTTATATTTTTAAGCCCTTCCCGAAAATTCATCCTGCGCTCACCGGCAGCCCATTGCTTTCAATGGAGCTGGCTGTATTGCCGACTCCATTGAATTCAATGGTCAGTGCTCGTTTAATCGAGACGAGTACCGCGTGGTGCTCGTCTCGAGTAACGAGCATCTCGAGCACCCTAATACTCGAACGAGCATCAAGCTCAGACGAGTATGCTCACTCATGTCTAGCTAGCGTCCAAATTTTACGTACGGAATCTAATTCTAATAATGTTCACTTTTTGATGTCATAGAAACATGAAATTTGGATCGGGCATTGATTATGTCATAAATAGGAAAAGTTAATGGGTCCCACCTTGATTGTTCAATTCTAAGCGCAAAAGAATTAGCGTCCATATTTTACGTACGAAATCTAATTATCTCACTTCCCGATGTCATAGAAACTTGAAATTTGGCACAGGCATTGATTATATCATAAATAGGAAAAGTTAATGGGTCCCAACTCGATTATTCAATTCTAAGAGCAAAAGAATTAGCGTCCAAATTTTACGTATGGAATCTAATTCTCTCACTTCCTGATGTCATTTTATATAAAGGAAACGTCGCATGGTTACCTCCCCGTGCTATTTCCTGGGTAACGCAGAGAACTATGCAAAATGGTGAACATATGTTTTTCCGGTATCTCTAAAGTAATCACGACTTCATAAGATTTTCCGTGTGAACACCAGATAAACACCAGTACCAAATTAACTCGGGCGAAGTCGGGTATATCAGCTAGTCTATATATATATAAAGACGAAAGCCCTCACTGACTCACTCACTCACTGACTCGCCACTAATTCTCCAACTTCCCGATGTCATAGAAACATGATATTTGGCACAAGCATAGATTATGTCCAAAATAGAAAAAGTAAAGGGGTCCCAACTTGATTATTCAATTCTAGCTCAAAAAAACTAGTGTCCAAATTTTATGTATGGAATCTAATTCTCCAACTTCCCAATGTCATAGAAACATGAAATTTGGCACGAGCATTAATTATGTCATAAATAGGAAGTGTAAAGATGTCCCAACTCGATTATTCAATTCTAAGCACAAAAGAATTAGTGTCCAAATTTTAAGTACGTAATCTAATTCTCTCCCTTTCCGATGTCATAGAATCTTGAAATGTGGCACGAGCATTGATTATGTCATAAATAGGAAAAGCTTATGGGTCCCAACTCGATTATTCACTTCTTAATGCAAAAGAATTAGCATCCAAATTTTACGTACAGAATCTAATTCTGCAACTTCCCGATGTCATAGAAACGTGAAATTTGGCACGAGCATTGATTATGTCATAAATAGGAAAAGCTTATGGGTCCCAACTCGATTATTCAATTCTAAATGCAAAAGAATTAGCATCCAAATTTTACGTACGGAATCTAATTCTCTCACTTCCCGATGTCATAAAAACTTGAAATTTGGCACGAGCATTGATTATGTCCAAAATAGGAAAAATAAAGAAGTCCTAACTCAATTATTCAATTCTAAGCGCAAAAGAATTAGCGTCCAAATTTTACGTACGTAATCTAATTCTCTCACTTCCCAGTGTCATTTTATATAAAGGAAACGTGGTGTTTCCTGGGTAACGCAAAGAACCATGCAAAATGGTGAACATATTTTTTTCCCGGTATCTCTAAAGTAACTACGACTTCTTAAGATTTTCCGTGTGAACACCAGAAAAACACCAGTACCAAATTAACTCGGGTGAAGCCGGGTTTATCAGCTAGTTTACCTATAAATGCTTGTGTATTATACATGTTTTTATGCTTGACAAAGACTCCTAAAGACTCCTTGAGTTGAAATGTTGCTGTTTGTTTGTCAGGGAGGAATAAAGAGGACATTTTGTGTTTTGCGCCATTGATGCTGTCATATTTTTTTTACAACTGTCTATACTCTGGACCTTGGATTCAGGTTCTGGTTTGGCTTTGCATTATAATTGCCCTGCTGAAGATGGCTGTTAGGACTATGCTGTTGACACCCGCTTTTTTACTACTCCCACCGTTAGGGTCTGTACCGGTGTTTCAGTCCCTTTTCTCTGTTCGTTTCTTTGTAGCTCTCTTCAAAACAGTTGCCAGAGAGAAAGCGTCCTATTGTATGCCTTTTTTCTACATGCTATTTAATGTAATTTTCCTGGTCTTTTCTCTCTGCATTTCTCTTTATTTATTCTACTTTCTACCCATTTATTCTCTCCACACCGTTCTGCTTTTTTTTCCCTTTCCTTAGGGCTTTTTCACACTGGTGAGGGTAATATCGGGCCGTGATATCCCACATGCCACCATATGAAACCTCTGTGGATACGAGGCATTTTCATGTGAAAACAGCCTCGCATGACTGTGGGGATGAAGGCTGCTACAGCCACGGCAGAGGGTGATGGAGCTCTCCCATTGCTTTCAATGGGACCGACACTGTTGCTGTTAGCCCCGTTGAAAGCAATGGGCGATATCGCAGAAAGATAAAACATCCTGCAATGTGTTTCTCGTATCACATCACTGTGCCATGCAGGAAAACATCGCTAATGTTAATCAACCATTCAAAAGAATAGGTTTCATATTTGTGCGAGACTTGTGTATCTCGTAATGCAAAAATCTCACACGATTTTCTCGCTAGTGTGAAGGCACCCTTACCCCTTCCTTAATTTTTGTACGGCAACTGCTCAGATGAAGATGTGCTTTTTAAATGCTCATGGCATTAATATTCCTGAAAACCCCCACCAATTTTATACGACATGCATAAAGAAAGAGTAAAATGTAATTGTTCCCAGCAAGAGAAACCAAATAATCTTGTAGATATGATACCTTTTAATTGCTAACAAAAATACATGATGTAATAGCGAGCTTGCGAACCTCTCCGGCTCTTCGTCAGGCTAAAACTGGATTAGATCTGAAGAGGCATGAATAGTTATACAAACTTATAACTTACATACTTATGACAAGGCACAGACATGGATGTGATTGGTTTGCACTTAAAAGGAATTCTGCAACAGAAAGCAAACTTTTTTTGTTTAGGCACTAATAGCGGAGTGAAAGTTTTATAGTCCCTGAGTTACTATGTGTGTGTGTGTGTGTGTGGGAGGGGGGGGGGGGGTAGTCAGGCCAGGAATGCTACAAGAGGTACACAAACATTTTTAACTAGACACTGATAAGGGATTATAAATTTATGGTCCCTGAATTACTGTTGATGGGGGTTTTCACCAGGCCAGCAGTCTTATCTGTGCAATAAATGTCTCACACCTCCCATTCACGCATAAATCCTGGGGAATAATATAACCCACTGTTCAGCGTGTCAAAAGTTGTTATCAATTTATATTCCCAAATTCTTCTGTGGTTTTGTGACTTGAAACCACCCTTCAATATCAAAACTCTCATATCTCCTATGTCATGTTCATGGTTAGAAAAGTGCTCGGCCACAGGTAATTCTCTCTTTCTTTGTCTAATCGTGTGGTGATGAGATCTCATCCTGGCTTTCAGTCATTGCCCTGTTTCTCCGACATAAAGGCCCCCAACAGGACATTTACTGCACATGATCAGGTACACAACATTGGACGTGGAACATGTGAGTGTCCCTGGGATCTTATAGTCCTACTGTGTGTTGGGGATCCGTATCCTGTCCGCAGTCAGTATAAGAGTTTCTTTCCTTTTTATTTTTACAAGAAACCCACTTTAAGAGGGACCATATCACTTGTCTTCATAACCGTTACTATACTTCTTGGTACCATAGCACTAACTCCCAGTCCAAATCAAATGGAGTGAACATTTGTATACACAAGTCATTGCCACATCAGGTACTTGTGGCAAAGTGGTTATTGAAGGTAAAACATTCACTTTAGCGAACCTTTATCTTCCTAATAAGGATGCTGCCAGATCCTTGCATGGATTGGAGAAGTTTTCAAAGGGACTTTTAATTGTTGTTAGTAACTTCAACTTCATTTTTGACAGGGTACTAGATATTTCCTTGGGCAGGAGCTCGGTGCCAAAGACTCAGCTAACAGCACTTACTTCCACTCTTCATAAGATGCAAATAATAGAGGCCTGGAGGATCCTTCAGCCTGAGGTAAAGGACTACACATATTTCTCTCCCCATCACATATAGTAGGCTAGACTTGTTCCTTCTTAGCAGCCATCTCCTCACAAAGTCTCTTTGATGAGCACCATGCTGTGGTCAGACCATACTCCTGTACATGAGTATGATTCAACCACAGCATGGTACTCATCAAAGAGACTTTGTGAGGAGATGGCTGATGCACTTCCTTGTTGCCTCAGTATTGGGGTGTTTTCCTCTGTGTCCCTCCACTGCTAGGTCTTCTGTCTCTTGACTATGCAAGTCTAATTTGACCTTTATCTGCTTGTCCTGTTTGTTCCTTTGCCTTGTGCTCTATATCTGTAAGTGTGTCCGTTTCTTTTCTGTCTGTGCTTCATTCTGATCTCTGTAGTAAGTTAGTTCTGTGCAGTGTCTTCATTTCTGTGTTTCAGTTCTTGATCCTTGTTTTCTCTCAGGTGTAGACAGTCCCAAGGTTCCAGTACAGGGCCGCCCTTATTGGGGCGATTACCCTGCTTGTAGGCAGGGCCCCTTCCATCTCCCTGCTTACCTTAGGGCCAGTTACCTATCTGTAGGTATTCCTTCTGCTGGGGTCAGCTGCCAGACACCTGGTCTGGTCTAAAAACCAGGCTGGTTGGTTAGCCCAGTGGGTCCACATCCAAAATCCATAACAATTACTTTTCACTTTATAACCTTCAGGGGCACAATCGGACCTGTCTGATGATGCGCTTCGGGAAAGGGTCCACACATATGTTGCCAAAACAGCACTTCCAACTTTGTCTCTAGCTGAAGCTAGGGACCTAGAAGAGGACTTTACTGAAACTGAAGTCATAGAGACTATCAAGGATTTTACCCTGGACAAAAGCCTGTAACCTGATGGCTTTAATAATAAATTCTGCAAACTCTTTGGAGAGCAGTTGGCACCCTTCATAACCATGTCAAGGGTTTTTAATTCTCTCCCACTTGTCTCTTTGTTCCTCAATCACTGGAAGCCTATATAAGATTGTTGTCCAAGCCGGGCAAGGACACTATGCACCAATCTGCATCTAATTTCTCTCACCAACGTTAATTTAAATTTTTTTGAAAAAACAATCACATCCCATCTATCCCCTCTACTACCACCTCTTATTAAGGATGTCAGTCGATGAGAGGCACGGGATAATACTGATTAATCACTCTTATTGATGTCACATGCACAACATAATGAGATCCCAGCTTGTCTACTATCGATGCTGCAAAGGCATTTGGCAGGGTGCTTTGGGTGTTTTTCCGTAGTACCCTTAGTTAAACTGGGTTGTGCCCATGTATTATAGGAAAAATTCTGATGCTTTAGTAACAATCCTATAGCATAGGTTTGAGTCAATGGCTTGCTATCTGGACCGCTACAGATCTCAAATGGTATCAGACAAGGGTACCCTGTGTTGCCTCTGTTTTTTGTAATGATGATGGGACATGTGGCTGTGGCAATGTGAAGGAGCCCAAATATCAAGGGCATTTGGGTGGGGTCTGACCTGGCTTAACTGGCCATGTAAACTGATGATCTTTTGCTCAACCTCACTGATCCTATGCTGTCCCTGCCTTCACTGGTGCTTTAGTTTGCGCACTTCAGTAACTTTAAAGTAAACTACTCAAAATCGGAAGCCCTTAACATAACTTTGACTAAAAGATTGGTTGATCATCTCTCCCAAGTTTTCCCATTTAAAAGGCAACCCTCTTCAATTAAAGGGGTTGTCCTGCGATGACAAGTTAAGTTAAACACTTCTGTATGGCCATATACATGCACTTTGTAATATACATTGTGCATGAAATATGTGCCATACAGTAGTTATATACTCACCTTCCCTGCGCTGGCGTCCCCGTCTCCATGGTGCCGTCTAATTTCAGCGTCTAATCGCCCGATTAGACGCGCTTGCGCAGAAGGGTCTTCTCCCTTTTGGTCGGTCCGGGCACAAGCGGCGTTCTGGCTCCGCCCCCCTCTACGCATCATCGCGTAGCTCCGCCCCGTCACGTGTGCCGATTCCAGCCAATCAGGAGGCTGGAATCGGCAATGGACCGCACAGAGCCCACGGTGCACCATGGGAGAAGACCCACGGTGTATCGTGGGTGAAGATCCCGGCGGCCATCTTGGAGGAAAAGAAGGAAGAAGTTGCAGAGAGGGGATTCGGGTAAGTAAAATTTTTTTTTTTAATTTCAACACATCCCTTGGGTTTGTCCTGCGCTGAACAGGGGGCCTATGCAAAAAAAAAAAAACGTTTCGGCGCGGGACAACCCCTTTAAGTATTTAGGCGTCTTTATTTTCACGAACTCAAATGATCACTAAAATTGAATTATATGCCGCTCTTGCAGCACATATTGAAAGACTTATCTGCTTACAATGCAAGGGTCTTTCCTGGTTTGGCAGGATCATTGCTATTAAAATGGACATTTTACCAAGGTTCTTGTATATTTCTCAGACTTTTCCCACTCTGGTGCCCTCGTCCTGCTTTTAGAGCTTTTTAAGGGCACTTCGCAAGTTTATGTGGGATAGCAACAGACTTTGTGTCAAGTGGTTAACTCTCTGTCGCCCTAAATCTGAAGGAGGCACAGGCCTACCCGACTTTTATAGACATACAATAAGCTTGCCATCTCTTAATCGACAGTTCCTTAACACCTGGGACGTTTTGTGTAAGACATTTAAACTTTCTAGAAATCTTAGTCCTTTAACACCGCTCTTTGATAACCCCAACTTTCTTCCTGCTTTTAGAATGGCCTGCTTTCTGCATTTTGATAGGGATGAGGGTGTTTGCTTGGCTGGGATATTGTTAGATACTGGCGAGGTTCTAGAGTTTTTTAAAAGCTCCTGCCCTGGGAAATATTTATCTAGGTTCTCGCATTCCCAATTTAAATCTTACATATCCTCAATTGGGGATAAACATGCTTTTCTTTGGGACAAAACTCACATCAGCCCCTTCAGGTTTATTATCATATATAATAATAAACTCCTTATGGGAGGACAGAAACTCCTATCACAGTTACTGATGATGATTAGAAGCTTCTGTCACACAGTTATAATGAAGGAGATCACAGATTATCATGCTGACTGTATAATTATAGTCTGTAGTCTAGGTGAATAAAGAAAACAGAAGGTAATGGCAGTGAGCTCCCAGTAGTTATGGTATCACCTCCTTTTTCAAGCAAGCTATATGTGCTTGAGAAAAGAGAAAAGATTGCATAACTCATTGCATGACCTATATTAGTGCGTTATAAACTATTCTTTACTAGTTATAACTATTATAAACTATTCTTTACTAGTTATTTTGGTAACTGAATATTCTTGATATGGAACATACTTTCTTGTTGGCTGACCTGGATTTAGAAGATATTCTGGAAGCCATAGGCACACTCTATCGAAGATAGTGAATATCTGCCATATACAGGGTGGGTCATGGAAAAGTAGCCCGGCACCACACTCTTATGAAAGCTGTCTAAAAGCAGATCTGGCTTTATTGCATAGCAACCAATCATAGTGCAGATTTAATTTCTTGTACTACTGAGGTAAAATAAAAGCTGCGCTGTGATTGGTTGCAGTTGGCAAAGTTAGATCTGCTTTTGGACAGCTTTCATAAGAGTGTGGTGCCAGGCTACTTTTTTCATGACCCTTCCTGTAGATCATAATTAATTGATATTATATGCAAGTTTTTTTCTTTTTTGTTTTATTATACTTATCCTATTAACTGGAACAGGACCCATGCACAAAACTCAATGGGCATTGTATGTTTGCATCAGCAATTATTCCAATTTTGTCTCTTCATGCCCAGTGTCAAATCATGCGGGAAAGACGTTCATGGTATATACTGCCGAAAATGTACTGATGTATCAGAAAAGAAAACTCCTTTTATTGTGCCCCTTGGAGGTGATACAGTCTGAAAATGTAGCCCCTGTGCATTATAGAAGATGCTGTTCATTCTGAACAAAATTAGGCAGATTTATGATTGAAAATGTACCAG
The DNA here is from genome assembly GCF_035609145.1 of Eleutherodactylus coqui. Lineage (NCBI taxonomy): Eukaryota > Metazoa > Chordata > Amphibia > Anura > Eleutherodactylidae > Eleutherodactylus > Eleutherodactylus coqui. The sequence goes on from NC_089840.1 coordinate 171,934,442, forward strand.
TTTTCTATATCTTATATGTTTTGAATCACATTTATTATGCATCGTAAATAGTGTTGCTCATCTTGATCAGAGAAGTGATAAAATTGCTCCAATTTTAGCAAAATCAAATCAGGTAAATCTGAAATTTTTCAGGGAAAAATCGAATTCTATAATGCCTGTATCACATGATCTAGACATATATAACACAGACAGTATAACCAGCGGTCAGTTTACAGTGCAACACAGAACAGAGATGCTTATATAACATGTGGTCTGTTGTTAGGGACAGTTATTCTACAGAGCATATTTTGCTGCTGGTGTGAAAGCTTGAAAACGGGAGTTCTATTGGAAGGAGCATAGAAAGAAGCTGCATTAAATTTATATGCCTATACAAGACATGGTCTGTAGATTGGGAGAGAATTTATTTCCACAGCTTGTCACAAACAGGGGGGAGAGAGAGATATCACTTTAAGTGTTGCACAGGTGGATTTGTAACCAGTTTTCACTGGGTCCTGCCACATGTAGACCAAAAGCACAATTCACCCCCTGATCCGGTCTAATGCACTCCAGTACTCAACAATGCCGTTCGTACACATGCTGCCACCACCATCTTTTATAGTTAAGCTGAAATTCAGACTATGAATTATGGACACAAGCTCTTCGGAGTTATGGTTCATTTTAAAATGGACAAGGCTCGACTAATTGCAGATTTATTTTAAAAAGGACTAGCAGTACAGATATATATATATATATTGTCATGTCTCATCTACCTGACTCTATTCATTGACATGTATAACCTGTACTGTATCTGCAAGTGTTTGCCTTCTTTAGTTTGTCCCTTCTGGTTCTCTGTACCCCCTGTATTGCATAACTCCTCCTTTTCCTCCTGCTAGGGAGTTTCCTGTCTATAGCCTATGTGCTAGGTCTCTACTCTGTGCTTTGGCTAATCATCATTCTTTTTACCTACTGCTGAATGTGCATTATACAAGATTTGTACCTGAATAAACCCTGGAATCTTCTCACATGCCTCTGCAGTTGAGTTGGATGCTGTCTGACAACATATATCTTCTGTGAGTACTGGTTCATAACTACAAGAGAAGTTACTTCAGCCGATACGCTTACAGCCATGTTATTGAGTCAGAATAGTAAAAAGAATGTATAAATACAGCCAGACACCGCTGTAAAGACTCCTCCAGCAGCTCCACATACAACCACAGCTGCAGCTCATAATCTATTACCAAGCTATAACTCTCCTCGGTGTTACCTCCATCCTGTGTGCTGCATCATGGCTGAAGAACACTCTGAGGCACAAGCTAGCATGGACCCTAGTCTGCAGTCTAGTGAGAGAGACAGGCGCTCTAATAAGCCAACCTGGAAGGTTAGAGAGAACCTTGAAAGTCTCAAGCAGGAACTTTCCTCTGACATTTTAAAACTGTGGGAAACATTACTAAGTCATGTCTCCAACATTCAGCAGAGTCTGTCTTCACTCCATGTGTCACCACTAGAGGGAGCCCTGCAACAGCTTCGTGCAACGTACGAACATTATAATATAAAGGTCCAGGAGTACGAAAACACTTTGAGAAAATTAAACACAGAGGATTCCATAGAGGAATTGCAAAGCTTCCAACATCTCAGTGTAGAAAGAGACGGCTTAGTACGCGACATTAAGTCTAAGACAGAAGCGAGAATTGCGCAACTTCAGAAGGTGTCATCTCACATTTCTGACTCTACCAGGCACTCCAAGCGTACATCTAGGTCACGATCTTCAAAGCATTCCACCCTCAGTGAGCAGCTTCTAAAAGCACGCGTAGAAGCGGAACGACTAAGATGCAGGCCGTCTTTGCGCAGAAGAAAGCAGAAGTGGAAGCTGCACATAAGAAAGCAGAAGCAGAAGTGGAAGCTGCACATAAGAAAGCAGAAGCAGAAGTGGAAGCTGCACATAAGAAAGCAGAAGCAGAAGTGGAAGCTGCACATAAGAAAGCAGAAGCAGAAATGGAAGCTGCACATAGAAAAGCGGAAATAGAGGCTCTGGAGAAACAATGTGAACATGCTACAGCCGTAGCAAGGTTAAGAGTTTTAGAACAAGCCACGAGTCAGAGCGAAAGAGACAGCATTGACTTCAGCGGACTGGATGCAGAGGAACCTCTCGAGCGTACAAGAGACTATGTACTAAGTCAATGCTTCAATTCCCCATCTGCCACAAACATTCCAGACAAAACAGATGTCTCTCCAGAGCGACAGGCCACACATTCTTCCACAGCACCAGGCATGCAAAGTCAGCACAGAACTCCGCTCGTTCCTCACACCAACCTTCCGTTCTATATGGAGCACCAAGGCTCTGCACCCCAGCGAGCTCAATATACGGGAATTCATGGACAATTCAAAATACCAGCGGTTCTCCAAACCTCTAGCAATTACGTGGTTCCATATCCACATGTCACCAAACCTATGGACTTCAAACCAGCTCCCAGGCTGAACACCCTGACAGCCCCATATGTACCTACGTCTCTCACGCAAAACACCACAAACGATGTGATTAGCACCACTCAACCAATTTCACACCTGAAGTCAGAGAAAACCGACATGTCAGAGTTTGCAAGATACATGGTACGTCGTGAGCTCACCAAGACAGGACTGATAAGGTTCGACGACCAGCCTGAGAATTACAGAGGCTGGAAATGTGCCTTCAGAACCGCAACTCACGATCTCGGCATTACTTCTTCGGAAGAACTAGATCTCCTGATCCGGTGGCTTGGCCCACAGTCTACAGAACGAGTAAAGAGACTCAGATCTGTCCACATTGAAAATCCAGCAGCAGGCCTTGCAGCTGCTTGGGAGAGACTGGAGAGAACCTATGGTAGTCCTGAAGCAATAGAAAATGCTCTGTTCAAACGTCTGCAAGCCTTTCCAAGGATATCTGGTAAAGACAATCAGAAATTCCAAGAGCTCTGCGACTTACTGCTAGAGCTACAGCTGGCCAAGGGAGACACTCACCTACCTGGCCTCAGTTACCTGGTTACTGCTCGTGGAGTGAACCCAATCGTGTCAAAGCTGCCATACAACCTTCAAGAGAAGTGGACCGCTCTGGGGTCAAGATATAAGAGAGAAAATCAAGTCTCTTTTCCTCCATTTTCCTACTTCTGTGAGTTCATCAAAAACATTGCAGAATCCAAGAACGACCCAAGCTTCTCCTATGAGGAATCCAATCCCGGTCCACATCCATTCAAGTCTGACAACTCACGCGTCGACTACAAAGGCCGCAGAGGTCCAGTGTCAGTAAAAAAGACTGATATTTTTCCCTCTACTTTGTCAGCTTCACAGGGAGTCAGTTACAAAAGCAATCAAGATGAAAAGGTTGAAAACCCTAATCGCCTGTGTCCCTTACATAAGAAGCCTCATCCCCTCAAGAAGTGCATCGGCTTCAGGAAGAAACCACTCCAAGAATGCAAGGAGCTTCTAAAGAAGTTTGGGGTATGTTTCAGATGTTGCGCTTCTACTGAACACATTGCTAAAGACTGTAAAAATGCCATCAAATGCATTGAGTGTGGTTGTGAGGATCACGTACAAGCTCTTCACCCATCTCAAACTAGTACTGCACCAGCTACGAGTTTCCCTACCCCACCGACGTATGGTGGGGAGAACACACATCAAGCAGCAAGTCCTACCACTGTATCTTCTTCATGCACAGAAGTCTGTGGAGAAGGCATTTGCGACCAGTCCTGTGCAAGGATATGCCTAGTCGATGTGTACCCCCAGGGTCAACCAGAAAGGACTATGAAGGTGTACACCATCCTCGATGACCAGAGCAACCGATCACTTGCAAGGTCAGAACTCTTTGATTTGTTTAACATAAAGGGAGATGTTTACCCATACACCTTGGGTACATGTAGTGGAGTGACAGAGGTCTCGGGGAGAAGAGCCAGCGGACTTGTAGTAGCCTCTCTTAAGGGCAATCTTGAGATACCCTTGCCCACACTTGTTGAATGTAATCAGATACCATCCAATAGGGGAGAGATCCCTACACCAGAAGCCGCTTTCCATCATCCCCACCTAAGGGCTATAGCTAATGAAATACCAGCCCTTGACAAGAGCGCAGAGATCCTACTTCTGCTGGGTAGAGACATTCTTAGGGTGCACAAAATATGTCAGCAAATTAATGGACCTCATGATGCACTATTTGCCCAGCGCCTTGACTTAGGATGGGTCATCATAGGTAATGTCTGTATAGACAAGATGAAAAAACCATCCAAGATTTCCTCATTTAAAACACACATCTTGCCAAATGGTCGCAGTACTTATTTTCATCCATGCCCACACCATTATCGGGTGAAGGAGAAACTGACTAACAGTAAGTGGCACCACGACCAACAAGACAGTACAAACACTTTCCTCTGGGATGACAGTCTTGGATCAACAGTGTTCAATACAACAAGTGACGATAACAAGTTGGCACCTGCTAGAGAAGACATTGAATTTCTCAAGGTCATGGAAAGGGAATTCACCCAAGATGACTCCAATAGCTGGGTAGCTCCCTTACCCTTCCGTTCTCCAAGAGTAAAGCTACCTAACAACAGGCAGCAAGCTACCACTAGATTCTCCTCTCTGAAACGCACTCTTGAGAGAAAACCAGTAATGGAAAAATATTTCGTAGACTTCATGCAGAAGGTATTCGATAGAGACCATGCAGAACCTGCACCACCGGTAAGGGAAGGAGAAGAATGCTGGTACCTTCCGTCCTTTGGCATGTATCACCCCCGCAAGCCTGAACAAATCAGAGTTGTGTTCGATTCCAGTGCTCAGCATGAAGGTGTCTCTCTCAACAACCTTCTCCTCACAGGCCCTAACCTAAACAACAGCCTCATGGGCGTTCTAATTCGCTTCAGACAAGAACCCGTTGTGGTTATGGCTGACATCCAGCAGATGTTCCATTGCTTCATCGTTAAGGAAGATGACAGAAACTATCTCAGGTTCCTATGGCACAAGGACAATGATGTCAGCAAAGAGGTCATAGATTACCGGATGAAGGTACATGTCTTTGGCAACAGTCCATCACCTGCTGTAGCAATCTATGGACTGAGAAGGACAGCCCAAGAAGGTGAGAAGGAGCACGGATCGGATGCTCTGCAATTCGTCGAGAAGAACTTCTACGTAGACGACGGACTTAAATCCTTACCCACAAGCGCAGAGGCGATTGATCTCCTCACCAGAACCAAGCAAATGCTGTCTGTCGCGAACCTTAGGCTTCACAAGATTACCTCCAACAGCAAGGAAGTAATGAAGGCCTTTCCATCTGATGATCATGCAATCAACTTGCGGGACCTTGACCTCAGCTCTGAGGTTCTTCCTATACAATGCAGCCTAGGATTGCTCTGGAATATCGAACAAGATACATTTATATTTCAAGTATTAGCTTGCGACAAACCTTTCACCAAGCGTGGAGTTTTATCGGTCGTGAACAGTTTTTATGATCCTCTCGGGTTCATAGCCCCCATCACTATTCAGGGCAAGATACTTCTGAGACAGCTTACTACTGAGAATATGGATTGGGACGCTCCCTTACCTGTCGAGAAACAACAAAGGTGGGAAAAATGGAAAGGGTCCTTGAAAGTATTAGAACAACTCCAAGTACCGCGCTGTTATGCTCCCAGTTCTCTTTCAGCTGCTGTCAAAGGGGAAATACACATCTTCTCTGATGCATCAATGGAAGCCATAGCCGCAGTGGCCTATCTGAAGATCTCAGGAGCCAACAATGAGCTACACTGTGGATTCGTACTAGGTAAGGCCAAACTAACCCCAAAACCTGCGCATTCCATACCAAGACTTGAACTCTGTGCAGCCGTGTTAGCAGTAGAGATTGCCGAAGTGATAAGGGATGAAATGGACGTCGCATTTGATTCATTCACCTTTTATACAGACAGTAAGGTTGTTCTCGGTTATATACACAACCAAACAAAACAATTCTACATGTATGTAGGACACCGAGTAGAAAGGATCAGAAGTTTCTCCACCCCTAACCAGTGGCATTACATCCCCACAGAACTTAATCCAGCCGACCGGGGAACAAGAGCCGCACCAACATCAAATCTGCTAGACCACATATGGTCTTCACCTCCAAGTTTTCTATACGAAGATCCTTGTTTGTTACCTACCAATGCCATCTATGATCTGGTGGACCCTGCGTCTGACAAGGAAATCAGAGCCCTAAGTTCTACACTCTACACTTCTGTAACTTCTAAGGTGAAGCTGAAGTCACATCGCTTCGAACGTTTCTCGACATGGAGATCTCTCGTGCAAGCTATTGGCAGACTAATTCACATTGCTCAGTGTTTTGCAAAGAACGCATCGTCAAAGTGTAGTGGTTGGCATATGTGTAAAGCACACCCTACAGTCACAGAATTTGAACTAGTGCCTTTTCTTCCAAGGCAGGAAGTCACCTGAGGAAGCCATGATTATCCTACACAGCTCATGGCGGGGAGCATATCACCGCAGACTGCAACTGAGAGAACCTGAAGAAAGCCACCTGTGGATTACTTTGCCACAACAGTTGATTTGTTCATTTATTATTGCCGTTGCATTTGTTTATTTGTTTTTTAGGTTGAACAAGAATTTCTGGACTTTGAAGGACATTATGTCAAAACAGTATTCAGTGAAATCTAAAGATTTCAGACGGGGAGTGTCATGTCTCATCTACCTGACTCTATTCATTGACATGTATAACCTGTACTGTATCTGCAAGTGTTTGCCTTCTTTAGTTTGTCCCTTCTGGTTCTCTGTACCCCCTGTATTGCATAACTCCTCCTTTTCCTCCTGCTAGGGAGTTTCCTGTCTATAGCCTATGTGCTAGGTCTCTACTCTGTGCTTTGGCTAATCATCATTCTTTTTACCTACTGCTGAATGTGCATTATACAAGATTTGTATCTGAATAAAACCTGGAATCTTCTCACATGCCTCTGCAGTCGAGTTGGATGCTGTCTGACAACATATATCTTCTGTGAGTACTGGTTCATAACTACAAGAGAAGTTACTTCAGCCGATACGCTTACAGCCATGTTATTGAGTCAGAATATATATATACCAATAGGTTGTTATACAGGAGTATAAGGGTATTCACGCACACAACAAACAGTACTTTAAAATAAACCATCTTTGAAGTCTGAACCTGGGTCCCCCTGAGACCCCTGGTTTTAAAATTTCCCCAGAGCACACCTCCCCACACCCCCTCTAGGGTCATTCAGAGAAGGGTGAGGTAAATGCATATGGACCTGTGGAAAAACCATAATTTCCCATTTTGGCCATATCTTCACAGAACATATCTGTCATATTTCTGGCCATGATATTATCTATTCAGCGATATTAAACATGACACGTAAATTACAACAAGGTACACGGATACACCATTTGGGGGTGATCTGGGCCCTGCACCACAATGAGTGTAGATGTGATTTGTTCAGCTGCCCTGCCCAATTCTGAAAATATAATTCATATCGGGCTAGGACCTTCACACAACCAATAATCTTTATTAAAAGATTTCTCCCTAATCTGAATTTCGGCTCCAGACTGTCTGCGAGAAGCTAGCTTACTAGGTGAATGATTTTCCTAAAGCCCCATTTACACAGGACAACTGTCAGGCAAACAATGCCTGAAACTCGTCATCACACATACTCGCTCCTGTGTTGTTGCATAGGAGCGAGTATCTTTGGCTCACAGCGGGGTGGCTGGAGGAGATTTCTCTCCTCGCACTCCCTCACTCCTCTCCATTCACTTTAACAGCGGCTGTTCAGTACTGAATGGCTGATGTTTACACTGAACAATCATCATTCAGGATCATCAGGCTGATTTAGCTATATGACAGGGTGCTCAATCTACCTTATTTTATGACAGGTGGGCTTGTTTTCATCCCAACAGCCGTTGAGTCCGTTTTTCTGTATTTAGAAACAATACCTTGAATTTGTCTAGCACGGTACATCCACAAGTCTCAGAAACTGCATATTGCGATTTTCCCTTTTTATGAATATTTATAATTGCTTCCCTTCATTAATTATGTACTGGTTTACCACAATACATTTCCAAAAATTTTCTAGAAAAATGTTATGACTAACGCTTAAGTACGTTTTATTGTATACTTTGACTGGCTTAAAAGTAAGCTAAACTGAGACGTTATTCTGATTAATTAGCTTTATGAAAATAAGTTTCCCACCACTTAAAATTGCCAATCACTGGCTAGAGAAAGTCACAGTTTTGAGTGTTTTAAAGCAATTTTAACCTTTTTAACCAATCTGTAAACAGTAATTGGACTATTATGATAGTTCCCGGGTGGGGGAAGGGGGCAGATGGATTCTTATGCAACATTGGCTGATGTTGAAGAACTTCTATAACTTTTCTGTAAATCATATTGTTTGTATTCCGGAACTTACATTCTACAGATGAATAAGTATAGTTTAAGAAAAAAAAAGTTTGAATAATTGACAAACAGGAACAATTTGTTTGGATTTTACAAAAATGCACACATTCAAAACAAATTGTATCTGGACTATTATGAAAAGGAGTAGTATTAGTAAATATGCCCAAATATGCTTTACTAAGACTTGTATTTTCTCTTCCCTATGGTTTCTATTATAATAATCAGCAGAGTTTATCATATTTTTGTGCTTCACATACAGTGAAGACCAATGCAAAGAAAGGGGTTAATAATCATGTACTAGCCTGCAAATATTCATAAATTGAGATCTGTTTGAATCTTGTAGTTAGGACATTATTCTCTCTAGTTTTTCCCTCTATTGCCTTTCTCAGCTGCAGAGGGCGTGCACTACCATTAAACTTCGATCTCAGCCTTCTATCCAACAACCTGGGATAATAGCTTTGGAAAGTCAAACTCAGGGCCTTGGCATTCACATACCATCTAGGGGGGGATTAAAGCTCTTAATGACTAGGGGTGAGTAGGCACAGTACCAGTTCAAGCTAAACACCGCTGGCTGGAAAAAATGGTTTGCAAGAAAAAAAAAAGCAGCTGGCTCAGTGCAGGTCGCTGGAAGAGGAGAGTTGGAAAGGGAAGGAAGGATTACAGACTCTGCTTTTCACAGTACCTGTATTTGGCTACGTAACCTTCTTTCTCCCAGATAATGTGATTTTAATAGCTTGTCTATAAGTGAGGCACCACCAGTCGGAAACTGTTAATGAAAGACCCCAGAATGACCTCGGATCATAACAAAAAAATCCAAGGCAGCCAACCTAACCAATTTTAATGTCTCAATGAAAAGAACTGTCAACACGCATTCATTAACTATAGTGCCATTTCTTCTCAAATTGCATAATTATAGCTACCAAAAATAACTTATAATACAAGCCAAAATATGACTGCAGTTATCCAAAGTTTAGGAATCTCTCATTAACATGTCTCATTGTATCCATGACCATTCCAAAAAAAAAGTTTACTGAGTGTTTACAGTTATTTCTTCACTTAATGTATAAAGCATATCTGTCACCTACGTAGGGGCAACCATATGACAGAGACATGTCCATTCTCCTATTAGTCACAGGGGTAGATAAAAAATATATATTGTTTGTCTAAAAGGAGAGATCAAAGACTACAGCAAACTCATAGAGGGAAGTGCTCCCAGTACTCTCAAAGGTAGAAAAGTGGATGTGGTGGCAGCATAAAATGATGCAGAAAATTATGTCATACAAAGGAACATGTTTATTGCGTCCAAGTTAAGATAGGCAACGTTTCGACCTATAATTAGGTCTTTTTCAAGCCAAATAACATAAGGATCAGGATATGTAGTCGATGTTCCACTCAGTTTAATCTTCACTATTAGGCAAATTCAGATCAGTAAAAGGTAAATATACGGAGGCAAATGGTGATATAATACGGATAACATATAGATGTAATGTAATCTAAAACGCGTCCCTATTACACATCCATATTATGGACATATGAAAATACACAGTATTTTGTGCTGCATTGGCTGTGAGGAGAAGTACCTGTAGCTGCAATATGCTTGTCACATTCATGTGGCACAAGAGCACTACGCCCAGCACAGACATCGGGTGGCGTTCACACTGAAACGCAAAAAGCACGCACAATACTACAGACTACACCACTCCAAGCAATAATTAGATAGAGAAACCTATCCCTTACAAATCAGGGAAATGGGGAATAACTGCCTAAAAGTGGGGTAAGGCGCCTAAAGATGCTAATGATGCTGCGCCTACTGAGACAGCTAGGACGGCAGACAGACACTGGTGCACTTAAGTGGATTAGTAGGGTGTAGCATCTAGACCTCCTGTCTCATACATTCTTCATTCAATCACACTCAGTCAGTTGACTGCCAGCCAAACTTTTACTTTAAACTATCGTCACTCTCTTGTACATTAGCTTTAAACAATTTAAACGTTACCTTAAACATTTAGCAATCAGATTATACATTAAACTTTAGACAAAATAAACATTTGCATATTTGAACTATGCAATGGGGAGATAAATGACTTTTGAGTCTTTTTGGACATAACAGGAACAAAAGGGAAAAAAAGTCTCTGAAAAAAGAGAGCCCAAAACAGAATAAACTCATGGAGTATTTTTAGCACTATGTCACCTTTTTAGCAATGGACGACACAGTCTCAGATTCAGTACTTAAACCTGTTGGCGTGGCGTTACTGCTTCAAGACCGTATCCCAACAGAAGAACACAGGGACGGACTGGCTCTTATAATTGCTTTCAACTCTGAGTCCCCTGAATCACTGTCCTCCTCCTGCATTGGCTCAGAACAGCCAAATTCTGGCTGCCGCCGGGCTTGTGACAAGTACTCCAGGCAAGGAATTGGTTCCGGGCAACTTGGTGGCAACAGGACACTGCTGTATGGACGTCGTCGACCCACCAGACGTCCTCTCGGGTGGTCATCCATGAAGTAAAACCCGAAGTTCGAGTCCCCATATTCCTTGATAAATGGGTGAATAGAAGGTGGCAGCATGCCTTCACTACTTGGTTATTGCGGTGAATAAGAATCCACAGAGGAATCCTGTACTGCTGCAATCTCCTAGGCCTCTTCTCAGCTGGAAAAGCATTAGAAGGAGGAGATATAACCTCTGCAGAAATAGAGTCACAGTCCAAGGTTCCTCAAGTCTCTCCTCTGCTGGAGGTGGAGTGGGGGGAGCTACCGCTACTGTAGCTCTGGCTCATCACCCCAATAAAACCTGGGCTGAGGTAATGGATAACTAGAAGCAATGTAATGAAGAGCTGAAGAAGTCATCTGGCCTGCAGTGGTGTTCACGCTGGTCTGACAAGACAAGTCCAGAGGCTCACTCACCTGCATTGGCAACTCATCCCCTGGGCGGCCTTCAGCTTGCTGCTGTTGCTCCGTGGTGGGCGTGAACCTTCCCCTACTTTTCCCAAAGCCACGGCGGGAACTGAGTAGCGGGAAAGCTTTGTGGCTTTTCTAAAGATAGAGAAAAAAGAAGCCTGGGCGCCATCCTGTGTCTCCATCTTGTCTTTCTGAAGTAGAGTGCAAATTAAGCAATTCTATCTTGTCCAACAACATCACATGATCCCTCCTTAGATGATAAAACATCCTAGATACATAGGAGTAGACTCTTGCAAGACTCTCACAGACTCTCTAGCATAGACTAGCCTAGCATCCTTGCACATAAAAAAGACATAGTTACATGACATACAACATGATACATTTTCCAGACATAACCCAGACATTAATCCATTCAGTGCTGCAGAGGTGCAATACACATAACTCAAATGCATTCCACAATTAGGACACTGATATGACAATGGCACAAGACAGACATATAACATTATGGCGGGGCCCCTCTAGCTCTGGGCCACTACAGTAACAAGAGGACATCCACTACATCTAGAAGAAAGCAGGTTTCATTATAAACATAGAAGGGAGTTCTTTACTGTAAGAGCAGTGAGACTGTGGAATTCTCTGCCTGAGGAAGCGGTGATGGCAAAATCAATAGAGGAGTTTAAGAGGAGACTATATATCTTTCTAGAGTACTATGATATTACAGGATAAAGATATTAAATAGCCAACAAGGTTGTTGAGCCGGGTCTTGAAGTCAGGTTGGAACTTTCAAACATTGATCCAGGGATTATTCTGACTGCCATTATGGAGTCAGGAAGGAATTTCTTCCCCCAAATGAGCTAATTTGCTCCTGCCTCATTGGGTGTTTTTTGCCTTCCTCTGGATCAACAAGGGAGGGTGGAAACGGTCTGAACTAGATGGATATTGTCTCCCTTCAGCCTAACATACTGTTACTATGTTACTATGCCTGGTAATGGCATACACCATCAAGTACTTTGTGATGACTCTCTGCTGCTGGCTTAGCCTCTGCAACATATGGTTAAGGTATACTACCCATGATACGCCAGCCCGGGTGCCCTAGATCTCACCCACAGACCCCTGTCCCTGCCTGCTTGCCTCCACTCCTGGTGAACCCCAGGTGGGCAACTGGGCGGCGGTTCCTACTCTAACTAGGGACCGAAAAATGGACGCTGGCATACCTGGATGGAAAGGGGAGAATACCAACAGAAAAGGCAGATGTAAATAACCAACACGAACAATCCTAACCCGAACTGAGGCAGATGGAAAAACCTGGCAGATAATAGCAAGGTATAGCAGACAAGCTGACAGTAGCAGGAGACCAACGGAGGCAGACTAGCTAGCACAGTGAGGGAAACCAATAACTGGCAGTGATTGCAAGTCTCTGCCTGACCTTTAAACAAAAGCCTCCGCCCAAGGGGGAGAGAGGGAGACAGCAGGGTGCCAATATGTGACAGTTGGAGCCCCTTTCCCCACCACTGTCACCTGCTTACATGTCCCAATCGCTATTGATAATGGCATAGAATGGGTTAAACAGTCAAAAATGGAAGCTGCTCCACTCCTAGCTGTTACAGTAGGAGCCCGGCTGCCAGTAGACAGCCGAGCACTGGACTTGCCTCTACTAAATTGCAGGAGATTTAAACCCACACTGCAAATTTACCATAAAGTGGGTTTAAAGCCCAGGACCAAGTGCCCAATATATATGCTGCTCGGTAGTTAAAACATTAAGTTGGGGAAAACTGTAGGAAGGTTTACTTGTTGTGTTAGTTGCTTTGAAAGATTCATGGCGGTACATCCCAAGTTGGGGGTCAACATTGTTGATTCATTTCTGTTTTTAGACCTTGTTTTCAGGATCTCAGTGTGTTCCATTTTAGTTTAGATGATTCAACTGTAAAAAGGATTGGGCATTGGGAGTCAGGTTGATTTTGTCTCTGCGTGTAGACACCGTTGGCCAAGATGTCAGAATTGATGTTGAAGGGTTATGAGTAGTCTGAGCTTTGTCATTAGAATGTTTTTGTTATGTTCTCTTTCTTTTTACGACTTGCTAAGTATGTTATTTGGATCATTATCACTATGCATCACTATGTCCACTGGGCTGACAAAAGTGTAGATGTGCGTCCATATGGTAGGTATTTGAGTTTGAACAGGAATGTAGCTAAGGTATGTTGGTTTGGTCTTGACCTGGATTCAGGTAAGGCCTCAGTTTCAGAACAGAGTTAGGAAATGGGGGTCTACTCACATATTGGTGATACATGCAGGGATTAATGATGTTGGGAGTTATACAATGCACAGTCTTATTAAAAACATAAAGTCAGATTTGGTTATCTGATCGGAGATTATTGAGCACTTTCAGTGGAGGAACGCGGTGTCAGTATCAGCCTTGAATAGCAGCAGAATTAAAATAAGCATTATTTGTATACCTAAATGGGAGCCTCGTTATGCGCTACAAGGTGTTGTAAAAAGAAGGGATGTATATGGATAAAGATGGTACGCACCTTATGGACATGGGGCTTGATGCATTTAATTTTGGGGTGGCTCCAGTGCTAGAATTAGGTCTGTGGGTTTAGTCAGGTCTGTGGGTTTTGTCAGGTATGCAGACTTGAGGAGTCAAGTCCGAATACTGTGGTAAGTACTTGACAGCAAATTGATTTATTCATTATATGGGGATCCAAAGAATTATTACAAGGAGTTGGATCTTATCTATGGGGTGGAACCTGGGAAGCAAGCTCTATTTCTAGTTAAATATTTTTGAGAATCTACTCACTGTGTGGTTTGTGGCTCATGGTTTTTGGGTTCCTTTGCACCTATATATGTGTGGTTATAGACTTTGAGAATCATAGATGCTGTTATAATTCATAAAGTGTCAACAACTCTGCTACAGGAATGTTATATATGGTATAAAATGTATTTCTGTGTTTTCCCTAATGTTATATTTTATGTTAAAAAAGAACATTGAATAAAGCTGTGACCATTCACCTTTCCAATAGAGAATGCTCTACTATGTGTATATTGTATGATGTAGGTCAGGTAGCCCATAGTTCAACCCTTGCCATGTTATGGATCTTGCAATTAATTCAGCAGGGAAATATATTAAATAATTGAATTGCAGGACGTGAACCCCCTCCACACACACAAAATGCAAGATAAAATGGGTGAAGGACGTTGTTTTTTTTCTGTGCAACAGACAAGCATTTTTAAGGTTATTAAACTGAAATAAGAATTTTTTTTGCTGGGAGCCAATATGTATGGTTATAAAGGAATCCCATCAACCATAAAATGTTGGAAAGGTCTATGGATAAGTCTTTATTACAGTGCCCGGTAAGTCTATGTGGGATTGGAAACATATGTTACTTGACACCTGTGAAAACAGCAATGCTTAGAGCTGAACATAGTGAAGGAGTCAACTATAGGGCAAGACCTTTTTTAAACCCCACATAGGTTCCAAATAGCAGACACTTTCCGAATGTTTAAAAACATATTGAACAACAGCAAAACTGGATTGATAGTACATCTTTAAAAGTCAAGAGGAAACAATAGCTAGAAATAATTATATTGAGTATTGTACATCTTAAATAAAGTGAAAGAGGCATCTGTATACAGACTTTAGTAAACAGCAAGGTGAAGGTTCATGCACCATCTAAATCAATGTTTCCCAAACTCCAGTCCTCATGGACTCCCCCCCACCAGCAGGTCATGTTTTCAGGATATCCTATAGTAAGAACACTTGTGGCAATGCCTGAGGCACTGACAATAATCACATCACCTGTGCAATACTGAGGAAATACAGAAAACATGACCTGTGGGCAGAGGCGTAATTTGAAGCTCCTGGGCCCCAATGCAAAACCTGTAACAGGGCCCTCAACTATAATGCTTTATTCATAGTACTGGGCTCCCTATATAGAGAAGAGAGGCCTTATGGGCCCTCTGAGGCTCCTGGGCCCGGGTTCAACCACATCCCCTGCATCCCCTATAGCTATGCCTGTGTCTGTGGGGGGTCCGTGAGGACTGGAGTTTGGGAAAAACTGAAGATAAAATATATAAAACTACGAGATGTTTCCCAAATTTTTTTATGTGCAGAATCTGTTCAAAACAGATCTTGAGCTTTTTCAGAAAATTGTCAGCTGAGTTTGTCATTGAAGATCCTGTAGTGTCTTTATGGTATTGTAATTGATCGGTACTGAAAGTACCCAATGAATATCTGCCCCCTTCCTGATTAGAAGCTCAAGAGCGGTGCATGCACGAGAAGAACCACACTGATACCTGCTGTTCAGCTGAATGATACTTCCTTTATTCTAACAGGTTACACAAGGTTATATAGACTATGTCTGTGACATGTGCAAAGCCGTCGCATAGCTCATACGTCATGAGGTACGAGTCTGTTGCTGCTTGGTTATTGCCTTATATGGGTTTCTTCCTCCAGGACATCGACGTCATCATCTTGGGTGCATTCTTGGATGGAGGCGGCATCTTGATCACATTGTTTCAAGCTTGATCGGAGGGGGAGCGAGCTGGCTGCTATTTCTAGCATAGCGGCCGTTTTAGCAAGCATCTTTTATTATTAAAAGCAGATGCACATATAAAAGTATAAAAGAATAGACATTTTACTCGGTCCACTACAGTATCTTAAAAAGAATCATTGTTAACCAAGTTGAACATATTGACTAAGTTTTCCAATGATAAACCAAAAGTCCAGAATTTCCCTTGACAGGCCTTGAATATAACACATTTTGAATTCTTAAGTACAAAATCTTTAAATTTGCTATGAGCAGACACAGATTGGTACCATAGTTAGGGAGCAGTCCAAATTTTATGCTGCATGGGGCTGAATGCAGTTTACCATGGAACCATAACTTGATCTTAGTTTGGCTGACAAACGTCTGGATCTTTTTTCTGTAACAAAGATTCCAAAGTGCAGCCATAAATAAGCTATGTGAAACCAGCTTGGCACCATGGTTTTCATTTGCACCAATTTTCATTACTCTTCCCCCAAGTGCCACAAGCCTGTCCATTAACTGTAAAATGTGCAGCTTTATCATTCATAGACAAAACATTCCTTGTCCATTAAAAACAGAGGACAGATTATTTTGTGAAAGAGATATCTAAAAGAGAATAAACCTTTAAGGCAAATTGGTAACATCTTCAAAACGTGTGTTTGGAATTGCACAAGACTATGTAAAAGTACTAACTGGGATCGTATGTTGATAAGAAGCCAGAATTAAAAAAAAATATCTAGTGCCAAGCTTTATAAAATAAATACAAATAAGAGCCATGTTTTATAACATATACAGTGAATATAAAAAGTCTATTCACCACAGTTAAAATGCCATGTTTTTGTCATGTTAAAAAATCCAACAAATATTAATTATCTCTGAATATTATCCACATTCATTGTGACCCATTATCTGTGCAATTCAATTGAAAAACAAACTGAAATCTTTTAGGGTGGGAAAAGCGTGAAAATAATGTGGTTGTATGAATATGCACACCTTAAAACCAATTTGTTGATGTACCCTTTGGCTTAATGACAGCATTCAGTTTTTTTGGATAGCATGGCACATCTTGACTTGGCAATCTTTGCCCACTCTTCCTTGCAAAAGTGCTCCAAATGTGTCAGATTGCGAGGGCATCTCGTGTGTAGCGCCCACTGATCTGCAATGGGATTCTGGTCTGGGCTCTGGCTGGGCCATTCCAAAGCTTTGATCTTCAGGTGAAGCCATTCTTGTGTTAATTTGGAGGTCTGCTTTGAGTCATTATCGAGCTGAAGGTGAAATTCTTCCTTATCTTCAGCTTTTTAACTGAGGCCTGAGGTTTTGTGCCAAGATGGACTGATATTTGGAACTGTTCAGAATTCCCTTCCCCTTGACTAAAGCCCCAGTTCCAGTAGCAGAACAGCCTCACACATAATGCTGCCCCCCTCATTGTTACTGCGGGTCCGGTAGTATTCTGGTGACGGCAGTGTTGGCTTTGCGGCAAACATATCTTCTGGAATTTTGCCTAACAAGTTCCCTCTCAATCTCATCAGACATAACACGTTTTCCACAGACTCCTGGCAGACTTGATGGGGTTTTGGTATAACATGGCCAGGCTTGGATGTTTTTCTTTGCCCTCTACCCCACAGCCCAGAATACGGGAGATTGTGGTCACATACACTACACAACCAGTACTTGCCAGAAATTCCTGCAGCTCCTTTAGTGTTACTGTAAGCCTCTTGGCAGCCTCCCAGACCAATTTTACTCTGGTCTTTTCAGCAATTTTTGAGGGACGTCTAATTCTTGGTAATGACACTGTTGTGCCAAATGTAATCCACTTCTTGCTAATTTCTTCACTGAGTTCCTTGGTATATGTAATGTCTTGGACATGTTTTAGTCCCCTTCTCCGGACTGACACCTTCCAACAATCAGACCCCTTTTGCTGAAGAATGAAACTATGAAAATATCCGGAAAATCCTCCTAAAAGAACTGAACTTTATATGGGGGAAATCAGAATCCTTGTAAATAATGGCAGTGGAGTGCTGACTACTGTTTATAATGAGGTTAAATGTGATTGGCTAATTCTGAACACAACCACATCCCCAATATAAGAGGGTGTGAACACTTATGCAACCACATTATTGCAGTTTTGTTATTTTTATTTTCCCACCCTAAATGATTTCACTTTGTTTTCCAATGGAATTATACAGATAACGGGTCACACTGAAGGGAAAAAGAAATCTGAAATGATTCATCTTTGTCGGATTTTTAAACATGACAAAAACATGGCATCTTAACAGCGGTGTGTAGACTTTTTCTATCCACTGTAGCAAAACTCATGCAGCCAACAGCTTCAAATGTTGGCTTTTATTGAAAAACAAATGGGTGCAACATTTTTTATGTAGCTCCAGTAAATTATCCCCTTAAACAGTAAGAAATAACTCAAAGACAGGTCCATCTGCTTTGAATAATTTTTAATTTCCTCTTCTGTCTTTTTCCCATTAGCCATTCCATTGAGAGTTCAGTTAAATTCTTTCATTTAGTTTATCCCATCTGTATCCAATTACACAGGTCCCTCACAGTGCAAAATATATTGGTTTATGGTCATTTTCAAGCATTAGCTTTGCAAGGTGTAACGCTAGGTATCCAAAATTGTACTCGCCCTAAGTAAACACACATGTGCAGACGGTCTGGAAAGAACACTTATGCTAGCTCTTGCTTCTACCATCTTCACTTAATTTACTTATAGCACTTCCATTTTCTAAAGCACAATAATTTGTTGCTGTCATAATAAAACAGCCTTTAATTTATACCAATTCTTAGTTTATGCGACCATGCAATTTAAATATTTCTATACCACATGGGTCTTAAATGCATAAAAACACAATTAAACAAAGGGATTTTGTCAAAATAACAAAACTTTGGTAATGTGTTAGTAAGCAGAAAAATTACACTTTAATTTAGACATGAGGCCCATTTTGTAGTGAAAAATGTGTTTGACATAATGATAACTGAGGCCACAAACAACGCAAATTTAAATGACTTGTCCAGGGTTACCTTTCTCCCCCAAAAACCTTGCCATTCTTCTCCATGGGCAAGTTGGGCTCTGCTGCAGTGTCATAAACATTATAAGGCCAAGAGTGGCGCTATAACAGGAAAATAAAGCTGACCATTTTTCCAAATCATAGGCAACCTCCTCCAAACCTAATTCATTCAATTCAACTACTTTTCTGTAACTGAATATTGGAATCCCTTGTAATATGCAGCCGTGTATCTTCCCTTCATTTCTCTTTATGAATTTTCTTATGCATCCTTCTCTCCAGCTGTTAATACCTTCATGTTGCAATACATGTGTTTTTAAAGCTCGAGAATACCAAAAAAATATCTACCATGTGCTTCTTCGACTACATCAAGGCCTTTGACTGCGTCGACCATGACAAGCTATGGCAGGCCCTACAAGAGCTGGGTGTATCGGCACATCTAGTCAAGCTGATAAAATCACTTTATACCAATCAAGAAGCCACTGTGAGAACACAATATGGAAACACAGATTGGTTTGGGATCAGCAAAGGCATGCGGCAGGGCTTCATCCTCCCACCCTTCTTGTTTAACCTATATGCGGAAGTGATCATGCAGAAAATGGGCCTAGACGAATTGAAAATCGGGGTGAAAATAGATGGAAGAAACATCAACAATCTCCGTTATGCAGACGACACAAATCTGCTTGCAGAAACAGAAGTTGGACTGAAGCAGCTGATATGTAAGATTAAAACTGAAAGTTAAAAATGGGCCACTACTTGAATTTAAAGAAAACTAAAATTATGACAAATGCAAAAAATGGCCAAATTCAAATGAAAATTGACAATGAGGTCATAGAATGCATGCGAGGCTTGATCTTCCTTAGCTCAAAAATTAACCAGACTGGAGAATCTATGCCAAAGATAAAAGGTAGGATAGCATTGGGGCGAAGCGCAATGCTAAACACAGACAAAATCTGGAAAGGTAGGGATATCGGTATAGCAACTAAATGCAGGAAAGTGCAAACCACAGTTTTCCCCATAGCAATATGTGGATGTGAAAGCTGGACTGCGACAAAAGCTGATAGAAGGAGGATTCATGCATTCAAGCTATGGTGCTGACGAAAGGTGCTGCGTATACCATGGACGGTGAGAGTAACAAACAGAGAAGTCCTGAATCATGTAAGACCCGATATATCACTGGAGGGCAAGATGGCCCAGCTCTCAGGCTCACATATTTTGGCCATGTAATGCGAGCAGAGTTGCTAGAGAATTCTACAATGCTTGGACAGATCAGTGGCAAAAGAAGTCCTGGCGGCCAGATACATGATGGTTGGTACTGTCAAAGCTGATACTGGCATGAAACACCACAACTCTCCTCTTCAATTCCCTGCCGATACAGCGCAGATGCCCTGGTGGTCCCTAACAGCTCCTGCAGCCAATCAGTAACCTTAATGGTCTCATGACACTACTCAGAATGGAGACAAAATGCCAATAGGCATAATATGATCATAGAAAGAAAAACCAGAGGTATAAAGGAGTTTTCATATTTAGGTTTTTACTAGAGATGAGCGAACGTACTCGTCCGAGCCTGATATTCGTGCGAATCTTAGGGTGTTCGGGATGCTCGTTACTCGTAACGAGTACCACGCGGTGTTCCGGTTACTTTCAGTTTCCTCTCTGAGACGTTAGCGCGCTTTTCTGGCCAATTGAAAGACAGGGAAGGCATTACAACTTCCCCCTGTGACGTTCAAGCCCTATACCACCCCCCTGCTGTGAGTGGCTGGGGCGATCAGATGTCACCCGAGTATAAAAATCGGCCCCTCCCGCGGCTCGCCTCAGATGTCTTGTGAGTTAGCTGAGGGACAGTGGTATCGTGCTGGAGCTGCTGTAGGGAGAGCGTTAGGAGTGAGTGTAGGCTTCAAGAACCCCAACGGTCCTTCTCAGGGCCACATCTTAAAGTGTGCAGTACTGTGTTAGCACTGTATATATTTTTTTTTTTTCAAAATTGGATCTGCAGAGCATTGCGCCCTGCAATAGGGACAGAAGTGGTGGTTAGGCAGGGAGAGTGTTAGCAGTGAGTGTAGGCTTCAAGAACCCCAACGGTCCTTTCTAGGGCCACATCTATCCGTGTGCAGTACTGTCCAGGCTGCTGTTAGCAGTGTTGCATATTTTTTTTTTTATTTTCTCAAAACCGGCTGTGCAGACCATTGCACCCGGCATTAATACTACAGGGATAGAATTGTGTAGGCAGGGCCAGAAGACATACATTATTCATTGAATAGAAGCAGTGTGGCTTTTCCTTTGAAAAACAAGGGAAAAAATTCTATTTCGCCTGCCTCTGACAGTCCTCAGGGCTCTGGGTACGTGTGTGCTGCGTGCAGAATGTAAAAAAACATCAGACGCAGCCAGCTATGTTTTACTGCAGGCTTGCGCCAATTTTTTTCCTGCATGGGAAATCCCTGATCTGCTGGAGCCAATAACTTTGCATCACTGCAGTTCTGTGACACATTTGCAGGGCCACAACACAGTTATTAAACTTAGTAGTATTCATTGAATACACGCAGTGTGGCTTGTCCTTTGAAAAACAAGGGAAAAAATTGTATTTTGCCTGCCTCTGACAGTCCTCAGGGCTCTGGGTACGTGTGTGCTGCGTGCAGAACGTTAAAAAAAATCAGACGCAGCCAGCTACGTTTTACTGCAGGCTTGCGCCAATTTTTTTCCTGCATGGGAAATCCCTGATCTGCTGGAGCCAATAACTTTGCATCACTGCAGTTCTCTGACACATTTGCAGGGCCACAACACAGTTATTAAACTTAGTAGTATTCATTGAATACACGCAGTGTGGCTTGTCCTTTGAAAAACAAGGGAAAAAATTCTATTTTGGCTGCAGGCTTGCGCCAATTTCTTTCCTGGCTTGGAAATCACTGGTAATACAGCATGCTGAGGGGTAGGGGTAGGCCGAGAGGACGTGGACGCGGCCGAGGACGCGTAGGCCCAAGTGAGGGTGTGGGCACAGGCCGAGCTCCTGATCCAGGTGTATCGCAGCCGACTGCTGCGGGATTAGGAGAGAGGCACGTTTCTGGCGTCCCCACATTCATCGCCCAATTAATGGGTCCACGCGGGAGACCTTTATTAGAAAATGAGCAGTGTGAGCAGGTCCTGTCGTGGATGGCTCGAAAGTGCTTCGAGCAAGCTATCATCCACCCAGAGTTCTGCGCCGTCCAGTGCTGCAAATCCGAATCCTCTGTCTGCTGCTCCTCCTTCCTCCCAGCCTCCTCACTCCACTACAATGACACATGCTCAGGAGCGGGAAGACTCCCAGGAACTGTTCTCGGGCCCCTGCTCAGATTGGGCAGCAGTGGTTCCTCTCCCACCAGATGAGTTTATCGTCACTGATGCACAACCATTGGAAAGTTCCCGGGGTCCGGGGGATGAGGCTGGGGACTTCCGGCAACTGTCTCAAGACCTTTCAGTGGGTGAGGAGGACGATGACGATGAGACACAGTTGTCTTGCAGTGAGGTAGTAGTAAGGGCAGTAAGTCCGAGGGAGGAGCGCACAGAGGATTCGGAGGAAGAGCAGCAGGACGATGAGGTGACTGACCCCACCTGGTGTGCAACGCCTACACAGGACAGGTCTTCAGAGGGGGAGGCACGGGCAGCAGCAGGGCAGGTTGCAAGAGGCAGTGCGGTGTCCAGGGGTAGAGGCAGGGCCAGACCAAATAATCCACCAACTGTTTCCCAAAGCACACCCTCGCGCCATGCCACCCTGCAGAGGCCGAGGTGCTCTAAGGTCTGGCAGTTTTTCACAGAGACGCCTGACGACCGACGAACAGTGGTGTGCAACCTTTGTCGCGCCAAGATCAGCCGGGGAGCCACCACCAACAGCCTCACCACCACCAGCATGCGCAGACATATGATGGCCAAGCACCCCACAAGGTGGGACGAAGGCCGTTCACCGCCTCCGGTTTGCACCGCTGCCTCTCCCCCTGTGCCCCAACCTGCCACTGAGATCCAACCCCCCTCTCAGGACACAGGCACTACCGTCTCATGGCCTGCACCCACACCCTCACCTCCGCTGTCCTCGGCCCCATCCACCAATGTCTCGCACCGCACAGTCCAGCCGTTGCTAGCGCAAGTGTTGGAGCGCAAGCGCAAGTACGCCGCCACGCACCCGCACGCTCAATCGTTAACCGTCCACATAGCCAAATTTATCAGCCTTGAGATGCTGCCGTATAGGGTTGTGGAAACGGAGGCTTTCAAAGCTATGATGGCGGCGGCGGCCCCGCGCTACTCAGTTCCCAGTCGCCACTACTTTTCCCGATGTGCCGTCCCAGCCCTGCACGACCACGTCTCCCGCAACATTGTACGCGCCCTCACCAACGCGGTTACTGCCAAGGTCCACTTAACAACGGACACGTGGACAAGCACAGGCGGGCAGGGCCACTACATCTCCCTGACGGCACATTGGGTGAATTTAGTGGAGGCTGGGACAGAGTCAGAGCCTGGGACCGCTCACGTCCTACCCACCCCCAGAATTGCGGGCCCCAGCTCGGTGGTGGTATGTTCGGCGGTGTATGCTTCGTCCACTAAAGCACCCTCCTCCTCCTCCTCCTCCTCAACCTCTGTCTCGCAATCTAGATGTGTCAGCAGCAGCAGGACGTCGCCAGCAGTCGGTGTCGCGCGGCGTGGCAGCACAGCGGTGGGCAAGCGTCAGCAGGCCGTGCTGAAACTACTCAGCTTAGGAAATAAGAGGCACACGGCCCACGAACTGCTGCGGGGTCTAACAGAGCAGACCGACCGTTGGCTTGCGCCGCTGAGCCTCCAACCGGGCATGGTCGTGTGTGACAACGGGCGTAACCTGGTGGCGGCTCTGCAGCTCGGCAGCCTCACGCACGTGCCATGCCTGGCCCACGTCTTTAATTTGGTGGTTCAGTGCTTTCTGAAAAGCTACCCACGCTTGTCAGACCTGCTCGTAAAGGTGCGCCGGCTCTGCGCACATTTCCGCAAGTCCCACATGGACGCTGCCACCCTGCACACCCTGCAACATCGGTTTAATCTGCCAGTGCATCGACTGCTGTGCGACGTGCCCACACGGTGGAACTCTACGCTCCACATGTTGGCTAGGCTCTATGAGCAGCGTAGAGCTATAGTGGAATACCAACTCCAACATGGGCGGCGCAGTGAGAGTCAGCCTCCTCAATTCTTTTCAGAAGAGTGGGCCTGGTTGGCAGACATCTGCCAGGTCCTTCGAAACTTTGAGCAGTCTACCCAGGTGGTGAGCGGCGATGCTGCAATCATTAGCGTCACCATTCCTCTGCTATGCATCTTGAGAAGTTCCCTGCAAACCATAAAGGCAGCCGCTTTGCGCTCGGAAACAGAGCCGGGGGAAGACAGTATGTCGCTGGATAGTCAGAGCACCCTCCTGTCTATATCTCAGTGCGTTCAGGAGGAGGAGGAGGAGCATGAGGAGGAGGGGGAAGAGACAGCTTGGCCCACTGCTGACGGTACCCATGCTGCTTGCCTGTCATCATTTCAGCGTGTATGGCCTGAGGAGGAGGAGGAGGAGGAGGATCCTGAAAGTGATCTTCCTAGTGCGGACAGCCATGTGTTGCGTACAGGTACCCTGGCACACATGGCTGACTTCATGTTAGGATGCCTTTCTTGTGACCCTCGCGTTACACGCATTCTGGCCACTACGGATTACTGGGTGTACACACTGCTCGACCCACGCTATAAGGAGAACCTTCCCACTCTCATTCCCGAAGAGGAAAGGGGTTCGAGAGTGTTGCTATACCACAGGTCCCTTGCGGACAAGCTGATGGTAAAATTCCCATCCGACAGCGCTAGTGGCAGAAGGCGCAGTTCCGAGGGCCAGGTAGCAGGGGAGGTGCGGAGATCGAGCAGCATGTACAGCCCAGGCAGTGCAACAGTCTTTAAGGGCCTGGACAGCTTTATGGCTCCCCAGCAAGACTGTGTCACCGCTCCCCAGTCAAGGCTGAGTCGGCGGGAGCACTGTAAAAGGATGGTGAGGGAGTACGTAGCCGATCGCACGACCGTCCTCCGTGACGCCTCTGCCCCCTACAACTACTGGGTGTCGAAGCTGGACACGTGGCCTGAACTAGCGCTGTATGCCCTGGAGGTGCTTGCTTGTCCTGCGGCTAGCGTCTTGTCGGAAAGGGTGTTTAGTGCGGCTGGGGGAATCATCACAGATAAGCGTACCCGCCTGTCAACCGACAGTGCCGACAGGCTAACACTCATCAAGATGAACAAAGCCTGGATTTCCCCAGACTTCTCTTCTCCACCAGCGGACAGCAGCGATACGTAAGCAATACGTAGGCTGCACCCGCGGATGGAAGCTACGTTCTCTCTCACCATCCAAAACGGGGACATTTCTGCTTCATCAATCTGTGTCTAATATTCCTCCTCCTCCTGCTCCTCCTCCTGAAACCTCACGTAATCACGCTGAACGGGCAATTTTTCTTAGGGCCACAAGGCTCACTCATATAATTTTTCTAAAAATTTTTTATACGTTTCAATGCTCTTAAAAGTGTTGGAACTTTAACTTGAACCAATTTTTCGTTAAACTGGGCTGCCTCCAGGCCTAGTTACCACTTAAGCCACATTAACCAAAGCGATTAATGGGTTTCACCTGCCATCTTGGTTGGGCATGGCCAATTTTTACTGAGGTACATTAGTACTGTTGGTACACCAATGTTTTGGGGCCCTCACCTACAGTGTAATCATAGCAATTTGTATGTTCTTCGCCTGCACTCATGGTACAGAAGTGTGTGTGGGGTTGGCCTACACTTTAGCTACATAAATGTAACTTGGGCCTTTGCTATACTGCAGCTACTGAAATGGAACTAAGACTGCGCTCCCACTATACTGCTGCTTCGGAATTGTTCCTGGGGCCTGTGTAGGCTGCTACTATTACTGAAATGGAACGAAGACTGCGCTCCCACTATACTGCTGCTTCGGAATTGTTCCTGGGGCCTGTGTAGGCTGCTACTATTACTGAAATGGAACGAAGACTGCGCTCCCACTATACTGCTGCTTCGGAATTGTTCCTGGGGCCTGTGTAGGCTGCTACTATTACTGAAATGGAACGAAGACTGCGCTCCCACTATACTGCTGCTTCGGAATTGTTACTGGGGCCTGTGTAGGCTGCTACTATTACTGAAATGGAACTAAGACTGTGCTCCCCCTATAATGCTGCTAGTGATATGTTAGTGGGGCCTGTCGCTAATGCTACGGCTGAAATGTTACTAATTCTGGGCTCTGCCTATACCGCTGCTAATGGTATGTCTCTGGGGTGTGGAAACAGAGGCTTCCCAAAGACATTATTGCGGCGAGGCCATTTCCCACCAACGCTGTTACTGTTAAGGTGCATATAACCACGGACACGTGGAGAGGACACATAGTGCCTCCAAAACATCCCCCGCCACGGCCCACTTAATCCTGGCCACATTCCGAAAACCAACAAAATAAAACCGCGCTACTAGGTCCGCAGTCACCACCACATTACCACCAACGCGGTTACAGTTAAGGTACATATTACCAGTCTGACTGGGGCATGCAGTGTTGGCCGGAGCCCACCTGCATTAAGCACGACATTACTACCTCAGCTGTGTTGGGCAATGCAATGGGATATTTCTATGTACCGCCGGTGGCTTCCTGGCACCCACCCATGCTGTGGGTCCACAGGGAATTATAAATGCATCTGTTTCCACTTGTAAAGAACCCCAGTCAGACTGGGGCATGCAGTGTGGGCCGAAGCCCACCTGCATTAAGCACGACATTACTACCTCAGCTGTGTTGGGCAATGCAATGGGATATTTCTATGTACCGCCGGTGGCTTCCTGGCACCCACCCATGCTGTGGGTCCACAGGGAATTATAAATGCATCTGTTTCCACTTGTAAAGAACCCCAGTCAGACTGGGGCATGCAGTGTGGGCCGAAGCCCACCTGCATTAAGCACGACATTACTACCTCAGCTGTGTTGGGCAATGCAATGGGATATTTTTGTGTATCGCCCGTGGGTTCCAGGGAGCCACCCATGCTGTCGGTCGACAGGGACTTCACAATAGGGAGTTGTACCTGCCTGTGTCTATGAATTAAAAAGCCCGGTCTGACTGGGGCATGCAGACACCTTGACAGAATGAATAGTGTGTGGCACATAGGTTCCCCATTTCTATGCCCACGTGTGCAGCTCCTGATGGCGGTGGCACAGGATTCTATTTCTCTTTGCTTCTGTACAGCATTGTGGGCTATCGCCCCGCCCCTTTTAAAGAGGGTCGCTGCCTAACCGTGCCAACCCTCTGCAGTGTGTGCCTGCGGTTCCTCGTCATGGCAGACGCACTTCTAAATAGACATGAGGGTGGTGTGGCATGAGGGCAGCTGAAGGCTGCGCAGGGACACTTTGGTGTGCGCTGTGGGGGGGAGGGGGGCGGTTGGGCAGCATGTAACCCAGGAGAAGTGGCAGTGGAGTGTCATGCAGGCAGTGATTGTGCTTTGTTGGAAGTAGTGTGGTGCTTAGCAAAGGTATGCCATGCTAATGAGGGCTTTTCAGAAGTAAAAGTTGTTGGGAGGGGGGGGCCCCTCTCTTGCCGCTATTGTGGCTTAATAGTGGGACCTGTGAACTTGAGATGCAGCCCAACATGTAGCCCCTCGCCTGCCCTATCCGTTGCTGTGTCGTTCCCATCACTTTCTTGAATTGCCCAGATTTTCACACAAGGAAACCTTAGCGAGCATCGGCGAAATACAAAAATGCTCGGGTCGCCCATTGACTTCAATGGGGTTCGTTACTCGAAACGAACCCTCGAGCATCGCGAAAAGTTCATCCCGAGTAACGAGCACCCGAGCATTTTGGTGCTCGCTCATCTCTAGTTTTTACATTTTTTTTCAATTTCATAATATGTCTCTTTTTTTTTTGAAACAAGAAAACTCCTTTAAATTAATAAGTTTCTTATTTATATGTATGTTTTATCCTATTTTACAACATATTAGTATAAAGTGTGGTTTCGGACAGAAAGCAGAACATAGTGTGTACAGTCTGCTATTGCTGAATATTTTAGATTCTCTGGTGGCACTCCATTAGTACTGTAGTAACTGTAGCTTTAACGATCATAGCACTAGTGAATATGTAAGAGAGTCAGGTTTGGCCTATGACCTTCAACATGTACCATACATGAGGATGACGCACTGACTAAGGCTGCCTGTCCACAGGCGACGATCCGCGGGCAATAAATTGCCCGCAGATCACGCTATGTAAAGCCTTTGATAGAGTTGCTATGGAAAGCACAGCGATTCTCCGCTCGCTGGATTTAAATCGCAGCATGCTGCGCTTGCCACGATTCTCTGCGGTGAGCCTATCTATCAGATAGGCTCATTGCTAGCAATATTCCACCATGGGGCAGCCCTGACAGGTCTCCGAGATGAGCCTATCTGATAGATAGGCTCATTTCAGAGACCTGTCAGGGCTCACCCCTCCTCCCCCGCGGCGGTATATCACTAGCGATATTCCGCCTGGGCCGTGGACAGGGGGCCTAACTCTGACTCAACAAAGTTCAATTTCCACAGAAGTCTACATAAATTGAGGCAACTAGTGTAGTACTTACAGATGCAGAATCTTGGCAGTTTTAATAATAATAATCTTTATTTATACAACACCAACATATTTTGCAGCACTTTACAAATCAAAGGGAATATGAGCAGACAAAACCAGTCATTACAATATTAAACTAAGAAACAATCTGAATACCTTAAGAGTTCAAGGCCAACATGTAAGAGTTTTCACCGTCTATTCCCTAGAGGTGCAGAAGCATCGTCAGAAGTTCACGGAGGCAAAGCGTCTCCTACACGCCAAACAGCTGGACTATGCAATGCTGTTCCCGGCTAAACATAAGGTGATCAGAGACAACCGAGCTCATTCCTTTGATAGACCGGAGAATGTGATCGCCTGGTTAGAGCGCCAATAGATCCTGAGTGCCCTATGACACTTTAATGGGACTGATCAGCTGCGATGTACTCTCCTTTGGTGAGGAGGGGGAGATATGTGATTGATTGCATAATATACTACTGACTCATGTATGTCTTATAATTGCATTAAAGGGGGTTGTCCCGCGATAGCAAGTGGGGTTAAGCACTTCTGTATGGCCATATTAATACACTTTGTAATATACATCGTGCATTAAATATTGGCCATACAGAAGTTATACACTTACCCCTCTGGTGCTGGCGTCCCCGTCTCCATGGCGCCGACAAAGCTGCCTTCTCCCTGGATTAGACACGCTTGCGCTGAAGGGGCCGCTCCGGCGTGCTCGCGCCGGAGAGGTCTTCTGCGCATGCGCGGGACAACCCCTTTAAAGTAGCTGCTGTGTGCTTTCTGTCGCCACTCTTCCTCTCTCCTTGGGATTATGACTGGTTGATCCCACACAGACATTTAGGCCTGCAAGTCAGATATATTGTGGCTTTGTTGGGGGCTTTTGGCTTTGGGGGGACGTTTCCTCCCTGGCTGAACAGACCCTTTCCCTGCAATGGGCCATTGGCCGGACTGCAGAATATGTGATCCTAGGTGTTATACGGGCCTATGTCTGCCATACTCCCTCTTCTTCCCTCTTGCTCTGTTCTTTTTGCAGGATTTCTTCTTTCCTGCTTCCTAGAAGTTCTTTGGTGGGCCCACGCCCCTCTTTTCTTGAGTGAAATGTTTCAGAGATTTAAACCTGTCCTCGGTTGGGTTGGATGGGTACGGTGGGGAGGGAAGTTCGTGTTTATGTACAGGTTGATTTTCAGGTTTGACCCACGATATGACAATCAATTTCTCTTGATTCCCAATGGCTGATAAACTTAAGCTGATTTCATGGAATGTCAGAGGCCTTAACTCTAAAGTAAGGAGAGCGTTAGTGTTTAATTTTCTTAAAAACTATTCCCCTCATATCCTCTTGCTACAAGAGATGCACTTACAGGGCTCTAAGGTGATGGTTCTTAAACGTGCATTTGTCGGCTTAGCTCACCACTCCACATACTATAATTATGCTAGAGGGGTGACAATCCTGGTGGCTAAATCCATACCATTTACCTTTGAAAGATTACATATTTACCCTAATGACCATTTCCTTATACTGCAGAGTTCCTTCAGTGGACAACTCCTAACCATAGTTAATGTTTATTTACCTCCCCCAGCTGATACTCAAGTGTGCATGATATTATGGCTGAGGTGGTGCTCTTGGACACAGCCCCATTAATACTGATGGGAGATTTTAATCAACTCATGGACCCGGTATGGGACCATCTTCGCCAGACGACCTAGGTGGGAACCCAACTACCAACATAGGTTTCCTCTTACCTGCTAGAGGACATGTGGCGTTTGAGACACCCGAATGATACTGCATGCTCTTGCCACTCAGTGTCGCACGGCTCCTTTTCCAGAATAGATTTGTGTTTTGGGTCTTTCCTTGGTGTGTGATGTCTCTTACTTGCCCCGAGGTGTTTCCCATCATTCACTACTTCAGCTAGTTCTACATTTGAGGAGGGGAGACTCGTCCCCCATGGAAGCTTAATCCCCTATGGCTAGATCTGCAGGAGGTCTGTATCTATACTGATCGGGAGGCGAAGACCTATTGGAGAGTCAATACTGCTTCGGCGCCTGAGTCTGTGGTCTGGGAGGTCTTCAAGGCCTTTAGCAGGGGCTTCTTTGAGGTAGCTATATCTGTCCATAGAAAGGCCCTACAACAGGATAGACTTGACTTGGAGCGCCCCTTCTGTGAGGCAGAGGCTTGCTATACTACGAGCCCCACCGAAGCCATGGTCACTAACCGTGAGCTTATGAGCTTATCAGTAATACATTTGCTAACTTCTATACCACATTGTATACGTCTAAACTCAATTGCCTCGGGGAAGACCTAAGCACTTACCTCAACGCTATTGCATTCCCGACATTGCCCCAGAGTAGCGTGACTATGCTAGATGGGAACTTCGAGCTAGAGGAGGTAGTGGAGGTTATCCAATCCTTCCCGAATAGAAAATCCCAAGGCCCAGACGGACTCCCTATAGAGTGGTACAAAAGAAATACGGAATTAATTGCCCCGAAACTTCTCGAGTTATATAATAACATCCTTCGGGAAGCGATCTTGCCAGCAACTATGCGTGAAGCCATAATAGTTTTAATACCTAAACCCGGAAAAGATCCAGGGGACTGTGGTTCATACCTACCGATCTTCCTCCTTAACAACGATATTAAAATCCCAGCAAAAGTACTTTAAATATGTATTCATAGGGTCCTTCACCATATCATACACAGCTGATCAATCGGGATTCATGCCAGGCAAGAGTGCGACCATGAATGTTAGGCGACTTTTCACTAACCTTGCACTATCGCACTCCAACCAGGAAAAGTGTACTCTGGTCTTCATTGACCAAGCTAAGGCCTTTGATTCGGTGGAATGGAGATATCTGTGGGAGGTGATGACATGGTTCAGTTTTGGGGCAAGATTCATTAAATGGGTACAAACCTTATACTATCTACCGGTGGCCCGGATACGTACAAATACCTATATATCTAAACAGTTCTTCCTGGCTAGAAGAACGCATCAGGGATGCCCTCTGTCCCCAGCACTTTTTGTGATTGCAATCGAACCACTAGCGATCCAAATCAGGGTGTCAGCTGAGGTCGCGGGGTTCCGACTGAGAGCATATGAGATACGGGTGGCGCTTTATGCGGATGATACCCTCTTATTCTTGCAAGACCCTGAATCCTCCTTGGCTGCAGTACTGTTTATTTTTGATATATTTGGAATATACTCTGGGGTGAAGGTCAATTGGGACAAAACTGGGTGCTGGAAGTCGATACTCATTAGACCTCTTTGGCCCTCCCTGCTCCTCTGAGGTGGACTGACAGGGTTACCTACCTTGGGATAGTGGTGCAAAGGTCTGTTGACCATTTCTATGCAGACAACCTTGCTCACTGTTGGAGTGGGCAGGAGTTATGGCAACCCGATGGGCTTTACTCTCACTGACGCTAGTAGGTCGCGTAAATCTAATCAAAATAAAGCTATTGCCCAAATTTCTATATATATTTCAGAATACACCTATTTTGATCCCTAAAAAGTTCTTTGCAGCTTTCCGAAAGATACTCGTCAATATTCTGTGGCGAGGATCCACCCCGAGAATTGAACTAAAAAACTCTTTGTCTGCCCATGGAGGGAGGGGGACAAGCCCTCCCCTACTTTCAATACTACTACCTGGCTATTCAACTGGTATGTGCAGGGTGGTGGCTGTCTTCTACTGATTATAACCCAGTGGTGGGGTTTGAGCACAGAATAGTAAATCCCGAAAAAAGTTTGAGAGGATTATTGCTATGGGGCCCTACTTTGCACATAACTACCCCGCCTATACCTATGTGGGTGACCCTTGAGGTTTGGAGTATAGCCCTCCACTTGCTACAGGACGAGGCAGCAAAATGGTCCCCTCATACTCCCTTGTGGAGAAATCCTAACCTCCCGCACTTGCAAGAAATTCAAACATTATCTTCTGGAGACATCGTGCGATAACTACCCTCTTGGATGTGGTTGAGAATGGTGTTCTTAGTACCTTCTCACAACTACCGATGCAATTGGGCCTCCCTAATAACTCCCTTTTTATATATTTCCAACTTCGTCATGCGCACGGAGCCCAATTTGGAGGCCTGAACATACCCCTCACACTGACCCACCTAAAAGAGCTGGCACAGATGCCCAACATTCTGAAGCCACTCTCCTGTTTTTATAGACAACTGACAAGGGGTCTTGCCTCACTGGGGGACGGGGCTCTTGATAAGTAGGGCTTGGAAGTACCGAACCTAGACTCGGACGACTGTGATGGCCTCTTGGCAAGCTTAGGGCCGCCATTGATCAGTGCAAGAAACAGGTTGATCCAAGTCAAGTTCCTACACAGAGTCTACTATACTCCTACCAGTTTGTGTACCATGGGCCTAATCCCCAATGTAGACTGTCCAAGATGCTTGATGAGTGCGGGCACCATCATGCATATGGTTTGGGAATGCCATGTTTTGCAGACCTATTGGAGAGATGTCCTCAAGTATATGGAGACGCACCTAGGGGCCTCGCTCATCCTGCATCCTAAAATTTGTCTCTTTGGTCTTGTGGGGGACATTCCAGTTGACACAGTAAGACGCACTTTATATAAATTGCTGTTCTTTTACGCTAAAAATGTTATACTGCTTAACTGGAAACATCCAAAAAACCTACTAGGGCTGCTTGGCAGCGTGAAGTGAATGGGGTCATCCCTCTATATAAGTTGACATATATGGCCCGAGGCTGCCACGCCAAATTTTCCAAGATACAGGGGCGGTGAGTTGACTGCCCTAATACTGCATCAGGGGTATCTGACTAGTTTCTTGGCATAAGGAAAATTTGGAGGTTTTTCTTTTTATGCTCTTCGCTATGCGCATATTGAATGTTTGCTGTGATGATGGTCATGTCATGGTTGAAACCTTTGCTTCTATGTTTTAGTTACTACTATTTCCCAGGTTGGGGATCTTGAGGTCTGATTTTGGGGGGAAATAAATAAAAGGGTATATGTAATTACAAAGGACAGGAGGAGTACAAGAGTTCTGATTAATGAAATTTACAAAACACTGCCGATATCTTTTTCTATACATGTCTGTATTGTATTGTATTGTATAAGAATATCCAATAAACATTTCTTTAAAAAAGAAAAAAAACTGAATAGGAGTGAGAGCCCTGCTTGTAAGCTTTCAATCTACAAGGAAACAAGAGGTAACAATTCTTGATTCCCTACAATTGTCTTTCCATCTTTTATATAAGTAGAATATTATAAATAAAGCTGCACTAGCCAGTCGATAGCCGGTATGTGTGTATACACAGATATGAGGTGCATTAGGGTGTAAGGGCTTTGTGCCATATGGTACGATGGGGTTCTGAGGGAAAGTGTAGAAGAGAGAAGATTGGCAAACAGAGAAAATTAGACTAGTGAATAGGCCTCCCTAAAGATATGTGTTTTTAGGTTACATTTAAAACTGTGGCTGTTGGGGATTTAACTTCATTGTCTAGGGTAGCGCATTCCAGAGAACAGGTGCAGCTCGGTAAGAGTCTTGGAGACAGGAGTAGGAGGTTCGGATTAAGGAGGAACTTCAGTATTCTAGGATGTAATTCATCTGGACCTGGGATTGAATTCAGGTAAGCAGGAAGTAAATAAAGGGCTACAGCATTTCAAATCTATTTTTCCCCACATTGAATAGACTAAAGAGCTACTCAACAGAATACACAGACACTATCCTTGTCAACTAAGTTCTGAATCTTTTGATGGTTTAAATGTATGAATTTATGGGGTATCGTAAAGGGGTTATTTGGGCAGGAAGAAAAAAATTACCTCTGGAGTGCTGAAAAAACAAATAAGAAGACCAAGTCATTTTAGTTGGTCCCCACCACTCGGATTTCCCTGCTGCCTGTCCTCCACTGCCTTCTACTTCTGGATACAGAGAGACAGTGATGACATCACCAATACCAGGAAAACATGACCACTACAACCAGTCATCAGCTCACTTTGGCTGAGGATTAGCTGCAACAGTCACATGTCCTGTTGTTAGGACAGCATTGCCACTGCCACCGGAAGTGAAAACCAGCAAGCAACTGGGTTCAGGGGATATAGCTTTTTAGTTTTTTCAGCACTTTGACACGATTTCAATTTTTATTTCTCCCCAGATAACCCCTTTACGTAAAACACGTGTCTGCGTAGAAAGAAATCCAGGGAAAATATTCACTAAAAAGACTCAAGTCCTGACGAGCAATGATATTTGCGGCACAATTGTTGTACCCATAATTTATTTAGCTTTTTGAGTATCAAACCAAGGAATATTTTCTAAAGGTTGGAACTATATTATAGTGACAGCAGCTTGGCAGACCAAATCTACTGCCACAAATATTAGGTTTAGACAAGGCTTTAGACTAGCTTAAGGCCGACTGCACACGAATGATCCACATTCTGCATGCAAGTTGCTGCAGCGGAATCCGTCTGTGACATCGGTCGGCGACCCTGCGTATCTGTAATGAGGATGACTGCGGACGTTCGCCAGTGGTCATGTGCAGTACAGATTTTTTTTTTTATATTTGTTTTTCCTGCACCATCACTAGGTGATGAAGTGTGTAACCACGGCACATCCTCAATGTCAATTGCAGATCTGTCATATGGCATGAACAACTTTTAATTACAGCACCCAATAATACCTGAAAAGATCTAATGTGGTAAACCAATTTTCCAACACATAGATCTACCATTGATCTGCTTCTGTTACGCTTGCCCATTTCACCATTTAGACCATGTTCTGGTAAGCAAAACATGGTCTAAATTGGCCTTTTTGGCCATCAAAAATCTCTAATATATAGGCAATTTAATGAGTTTGCAAAGGGGATGAAAAATTTTAATCCCAAGTAGGTAGTGAAAGGTTATTGTAGAGTGTTATTGTAGGGATGACATAATATAACAGATTTAGGTGAGTAATGTAACTACTTTATGTTTAGTATGCAAATAGGGGATGGAAAAGTACCTCCATAGTGCAACCTATTGAAAAGTGACTTCCCTATAAGTCAATGTTTGACCTCTCAACAGGCCTTGAAAACATGGGTAAAGTTATTAGCCAAACCAGAGTCTTCTCTAGAAGGAAGACACCCATCTGTGGACAAAACTGTTTTAAAGGTGTTTGCTCCCCGTGAATGTGACAGTGTGGCCTACAAATTAGAAATGATTGTGCATCACTAGTACGAAGGGCTGCTGATAAGTCTTTGGTTTTACCCAGAAAGAAACGAGATAGCAAGGTGAAACTTTACATTTATTCCACATACTCTCCACTGATGTCAACACACTTCTTACATCGGTATTCCAAGTTCTGTAAGCCTTCCAAAAAGAAGGATTTCAGTTGTGCCTCAAACCAGTCATCTATAGCAGCCATGGCATCAGAAATGGTGTGAAATTTGGTTCCCTTGAGGTGTTTCTTCAGGTTTGGAAACAGATGATAGTCGGAGGGAGCTAGATCTGGTGAATAAGGTGGGTGGTCAACCAGCTGGAAGCCTAGCTCCACCAGTTGTGTAGTGTGAGCGGAGGCGTTGTCTTGCAGGAACAAGATTCTTTTGGACAGCTTGCCGCGCATTTTGGCCTTCAGAGCTGCTTTCAATTGGTCCAAAAGTTCAATGTAATACCTTGCATTGATGGTGGAACCATTTTGAAGGTAGTCCGCTAGCAGCACGCCCTCCTTATCCCAGAACACAGACGCCATCATCTTTAGTGGCTGATTTTTGTACCCTGAACTTCTTTGGGCGAGGAGAACCACTGTGCCTCCACTCTTTTGACTGCTCCTTGGTTTCAGGGTCATACAAATAAATCCAGGTCTCATCCATAGTGACCAGTCGATCCAGGAAGTTCTTATCAGTCCGTAAACACTGACCAATGGACCAGGAAGTTTTCACTCGCATGCTTTTCTGCTCTGTTGTCAAACATTTGGGGACCCACTTTGCAAATAACTTCTTCATGTTCAAATGTTCATGGATAATGACACAAACACGTTTACGAGAAATCCCCATGATGTCTGCTATTCCTTTAGCTGAAATTCGCCGAT
This sequence comes from Eleutherodactylus coqui, assembly GCF_035609145.1. Classification (NCBI taxonomy): domain Eukaryota; kingdom Metazoa; phylum Chordata; class Amphibia; order Anura; family Eleutherodactylidae; genus Eleutherodactylus; species Eleutherodactylus coqui. The sequence goes on from NC_089840.1 coordinate 171,970,867, forward strand.
TCTCCAGTATGAGGTTGTACGCAGCATCGACGATCTCTGGAACAGCAACCTCTCTCAGTCGTCCAGGACGTTCCTCATCATTGGTGCTGAAGTGACCCGTTTTAAATTTGGCAACCCAGTTCTTAACTGTAGAATATGAAGGGCATTGATCCCCCAATGTCTGTGACATATCACTATGAATATCCTTCGCGGACTTTCCTTGCAAAAACAAGAATTTTATCACTCCTCTGCTCTCATTTGCTGTGAATTTCGCCTTAGACTCCGCCATTTTGTTTTCCCGTGTGCCTAGATCACTGTTACCATAAGCTACAAACACAAAATTTTGAAAACCTATATTAGACACATAAGGCTTTCATGTGATGAAAACATTCGTTACCATGGAAACAAAAAAAAGAATGCAAAGCCAAAGACTTATCAGCACCCCCTCATACAGAGTGTACTAAGAGCCAGTGAAAAGTAAATATGCTATCTATTGCCTGAAGATAACCACATGCAAAGTAACCTATAGTATTATGCTACAAGTTGCCAGGCCTTAAAGAAAAGAAACCCTTGATAGGAAGTGTAGAAATTTGAGAACTGAAAAATTTCAGAACCTATAGGGAAAGACTGGTAGTATAACCTACTAGTTTAAAATGTGTTTTTTTTGTATTTTTAGTGCTTTTTAGCTGCAGACTATCATTTGTCCTATGCAAAACCTATAAAGAGTTTGCTTGTTTAAGGAAGTCCATGTTTAAGAAAGTAGTTCACTGAGACAGCATTGAATTTAGTTAGATTTTCTGAAAATCTCCCCCAATACCAGATACTGGGAAAGGATTTGTATAGAAGATGATCAATTGCAGCATGTTCCAGTCTCATTATATGATTTAGGAAATTCAAAAGTTAGATATTTGCAAGTGTAATGGATGCACTGGGGCAATCAAAACTATATGCCTAAAAGCGATAACAGAAAGTCCATCTAGGAAAGATGATGGGGATTTCAGAATAAAGCTAGTTTCACATGATGAACGCGATTTTGCTGCAAAAAATGTGGCAAATTCGAGTCTTTGGTCCTGCGATTTTTAAGCATTAGCAATGCTTTTTTTTTTTTTTTGAATAATCACTCATCGCATCTCTGCCACCCATGATAAAATTGCGCGATTTTTTTATCGCAAAATTCAAGGACTTACTAATGTTAAAATCACATCACAATGTATGTTTTGTGCGTTGCCATGCAATAAAAAGAAGGCTCCATATGGAAACATGGGCGTTAAAAGAAGGCAAAACACAGAAAGATAGAGTATGCTGCCATTTTTTTTGTTCTCTCAACATCGCATCAGTGAAAACATCGCTAATGGGAAGGAAACCATTGTAAATCATTGGATTCACAATCTTCTTTTTTACTAACTCTCGCATCACACAAAAATCGCACGATTTTCTCGCCCATGTGAAACCACCCTAAATGAGCATGTATTATTTCACTGAATGCCCAGTTTATTACAGACACCAGCCCCTTTATAATTTGGACTTCTCTATGTGGAAATTACACATGTGACCACAAAGTGCAACATAAAATCAAGTGAGCAAGTGTTCTGTGGATCTATTTTAGTGGGAATCCACATTAACACTGGAAAATGTGAGGGACTTCAAACAGGGTATGGTCATTATTGCTAGACTAGCCAGGGCCAGTATTTGAAAAACTGCTAATCTTGTGGAGTTTTCTCATGCAATGGTGGCAAAAGCATACTGTGAATGGTGTGATCACAGAAAAGACATAAACAACTTTTGAGCTAAAATGTCAGAATGTGAATAATCATTTCAATGAACAGACGATGCACATTCCAGCAAATTATAGTTGAATACAACTGTGGGTTCTCCAGTAAACGTGTTTGAACTGACTTTGCTGTCTAAGAGGAGTAGAAAGACAGTACTCTAGTGGGCAAACATGCGCAAAAACTGTATCACTAAGCAATGTGAAAACAGCGCCTAGTCAGACGAATCCAGGTTCCTAATGAATCGGCCTGATGGGAGTGTCAAAATTTGGTACAGTTAGTATGAATTATTGAACTCTTCTTGTCAGTTTAGGCTGGTGGAAGTGGAGCAATGGTGTGGGGATTCTTCTGGCACACCCTGGCTTCTCTGATACCGGTGGATGGATGAATTTTGTGGTTCTGAAGGTCAAATGAGCTTCAACAGGCTGCTAGATGGATGTCTAATAAAATGGACATTCAGTATATATGTAAAAGACAGTAGGAAAAATTGTGTGCTGCAAGTCAGGACATCTGGATACAATTGTGTGACTAGTTTATTCATAATTCTGAGGACAAGTTGGTATATTTTCATAAAAGGCAAGACAGAAACTTCTCCCAGTTATGTAGTACCACCAAATTAGATGCACTCCCAAAATATTGAGCAGAATGCCATTTCATTTTAGGCCAAACATTCTGATTAACCCCTTAGTGACCGCCCCATAGAGTTTTTACATCCTGGATAAGTGGGCTTTAGGCCTCATGTCCACGGGCAAAATATGATTTTAAATCCACAGTGGATCACCCGCATGCGGATCCGCATCCCATAGGGATGCATTGACCATTGGTCAATAAAAGTGAATAAAAAAAAATGGAGCATGAAAAAAAAACGTGACATGCTCCATTTTCGTGCGGGTCTCCCGCGGGGACGGCTCCCGCAGGCTTCTATTGAAGCCTATGGAAGCCGTCCGGATCTGCGGGAGACCTAAAATAAGAATAACTTACCCGCAGCGGACTGGGCAGGTCTTCTTTTCTTCACGGCCAGATCTTCTTTCTTTGGCCTAGCGGATGTGCCCAGCGCATGCGGGTGGCATGCCGCCGGCCGAAGAAAGAAGATCTGGCCGTGAAGAAGGGAAGACCTGCCCGGTCCGCTGTGGGTAAGTTTATTCTTATTTTCAGCGCTCATGTCCGCGGGGCAGGGGGGACCCGCTATGGATTCTCCATGGAGAATCTGTAGCGGGCCTGATTTTCCCCGTGGACATGAAACCCTAATCCCCAGGGCCATAAAAACATACTCGCTCTGGGGATTAAGGCCGCAGGGGCTGTGGATATGACAGCTCTCTGCTGTCAACTTCCAGAGGTAGCCAAGAGCGTGGAGCTGTCATGGGGGGCTGCAAAATGCGACCCCTGGTTATGCGATCTGATAACGGCGATCGCATAAAAGTGATAAAACGTGAAAGAAAGTTAAAGTTTCAGCTCCGTTCACGGTTCGAAGCTGTGAGGGGAGCTGAGAGTACTCACCTCCATCCTCCGCGATGTCCCGTGGCGTTCTGGTCTTTCCAGGACCTGATGCCGTCTTCTGCTTGCCAGATGTAAAGCATTAGGCACAAGCACAGAAGGCCAGATGGCCCAGGAGATTTAAAATCTCCCTGCTACTGGCTTGCATAAGTAGCCGAGAGCAGGCAGATGTCACCGGGAACCACTGTATTCAGCTCCCGGTCACATGAGCGCAGTTATCCAATGGATCATGTAAAGTAAAAAAAAAAAGTGTAAAAACAGAAAAAAAAGTTTTAAAAGTTTAAGATTCATCTCCCCTCATGGATCATATATGCAGCCACTTTGCAGGCGTCAAGTGACTGATCGCCATACAGCACCTGCCAATGACATACACCATTTGGTACTCTGTGATTGCATATGTTGCAGAGGCTAAGCCAGCCTAAGAGAGCAAAGTGGAATTCCACCATGCAGGCACATCACTGATGCGATGGTTGGGTGGTAGCCCAAACTGTTGTTGCCAACCGTCTGCCAACCACCAGACGAGAGGCGCTTGTAAAGACAAAGTGCAAGCAGTTTTTAGCATTTCCCAGCAGCGGATGTAGATCAGGGTAATTGTTTAGGCAACACTGGGGGGGGGGGGGGGCACGTAGATGACTGCGGCGCAGGGCAGGAGGCTCAGGCTACATGACAGCGTGCCGCTTCTAGGCCCAGCTCTCAGACATTAGCAGGGGGGACCGGGGTCAAAGCAGCCCTGCTCAAAGATGGTCATCCTGCCGCCGCTGCGCCCGCAGAGATGGCAGCCCGGAGCAGCCGATCATGGTTCAGCGTCCTACTGGGACTGGTGCTCGGCTTCCTGCTCGCCTCGTGGCTCATCATCCCATGGGTCGCCAAGCTGCACCGCTACAGCCATAGAGGCTTCCGCAGCGCACTTCGGAGGCAGGCGGCAGGGTGCGGGGTCTGCAGGTGTCCTACATCGGCTCCCTGGAGCCCGGTAACGAGGAGGACATGCCCCGCGGCAAGAGCTTCATCTACGTGGGAGTGATGACCGCACAGAAGTACCTGAAGACCCGAGCAGTGGCAGCGTACAGGTGAGCGGGGCATTACCGGGCACCATGTGTGGGTGGGCACTAGATAAGGGGAACTGGGTGCCACACAAGGGACTGGTGCAAAGTGGCACTAGCACCCTATATGGGATGGGTACAAAGAGGCACTAGACAAGGGACTAGTGTAAAGTGATCCTGGGTGCCACACATGGGACTGGAGCACAGGGGCACAATGCATGGGGCAGGAGCATAGGAACACTGAGTGGCATAGGGGCATAATGCATAGGCTGAAGTCAAGAGGCACCAGCACTGTACATGGGATGGTACAAAGGGGCACAATCCATGTTACAATGCACAATGCTCCCAAGCCACGCCCATTTTTACCATGGCTGGTATTTTTTCAGGACAAAGGTGGAAACCCTATACCGGGTGCAGAAAATTTTTTTGTCACCCTCCCCCAATTCCCTGGCCCCATTTTTGAAATTATTAATAGAAGGAAAGACAAGATACTTACAGTTGCAAGTGTAATTTTCTGGTTTATTTACTTAACATTGTGGGCATAAACACTTAAAACCTTTGTCTCCTAACTTTGTTCTCTGCAAATTTTGAAATCACATCATCAGCTTCAATTCCTTTCGCTACTTTGTTTTCAATTGACAAGATGTCTAAGCCAGAGAGCCGAGCCTGACTCATCGTGGACCTAAGAGAGCTCTGGATTAATTTTAGTTTTGAAAGACTCCACTCACGATGCTACTGAAACACATGATGTTAACAAGAATCTTAAGGCCAGAGTGATAGTCACAGCTCACCTCCTTCCCCTCCCTGCACAGGTCACAGTGCTGCTGGAATAGTCTCCCATAGAAATTATTAGATCAGCTTCTGTCTACTGTGTGAAAGGCCCATGAGTTCTGCAGTAAAGCATCTCTCTAAATGCTGTCTCGATTATTGCAACTCGTTGCTGATTGGCCTCCCCTGCACCAGACTCTACCCTCTCCAATCCATCCTAAATGCGGCAGCCAGGCTCATCTTTCTGTCCAGCCGCTACTCGGACGCCTCTGCCCTGTGCCAGTCACTGCACTGGCTGCCCGTTAAAGGGGTTGTCCCGCGAAAGCAAGTGGGGTTATACACTTCTGTATGGCCATATTAATGCACTTTGTAATGTACATCGTGCATTAATTATGAGCTATACAGAAGTTATTCACTTACCTGTTCCGTTGCTAGCGTCCTCGTCTCCATGGTAACGTCTAATTTCAGCGTCTAATCGCCCGATTAGACGCGCTTGCGCAGTCCGTTCTTCTCCCTGGTGAATGGGGCCGCTCGTGCCGGAGAGCTGGTCCTCGTAGCTCCGCCCCGTCACGTGTGCAGATTCCAGCCAATCAGGAGGCTGGAATCGGCAATGGACCGCACAGAGCCCACGGTGCACCATGGGAGAAGACCCGCGGTGCATCGTGGGTGAAGATCCCGGCGGCCATCTTGCTAAGGTAAGGAAGAAGTCGCCGCAGCGCGGGGATTCGGGTAAGTACTAAACGTTTTTTTTTTTTAACTCATGCATTGGGTTTGTCTCGCGCCGAACGGGGGGCGTATTGAAAAAAAAAAACCCGTTTCGGCGCGGGACAACCCCTTTAAATACAGAATTCAATTTAAACTCGCTACCTTCATCCACAAAGCCCTCCACAGCGCAGCGCCGCCCCCCCCCCCCCCCTATATCGCCTTCCTCATCTCGATCCATCAACCAGCCCAGGCTTTACGCACTGCTAACGAAACCAGACTGAGCACCCCTTTAATTCAAACTTCTCATTCCTGCCTCCAAGACTTCTCCAGAGCAGCACCGGTCCTCTGGAACGCACTACCAAAGGCTACCCGACCAATCCAGAACTCGCAGAACTTCAGGCGTGCTCTAAAAATGCACCTCTTCAGGGAGGCATACCACATTCCTTAAACAAACCCCTCTAAACTCCGTCTGATAACATGCTCTCTGACCTATTGACTGCAATCCCTGCTAGCCATCATAAACCGCTCCTGCAGTCATACTGCTTCTGCCATCACACGGCTAAATGTCTGACCATCGTCTATGTGTATAACATCGCTCACTCTCCACCTCGCCATACCGCGCACATCTCCAGCCCCTTTACCTTCCGTATCACCCCACTATTGGTAGTATGTAAGCTCGTTGGAGCAGGACCCGCACCCCTATTGTTTCCATCAATTGATTACTATGTAACCGTGGTTCTGTAATGTTTGTGCCTTTGTCCCCTAGCCTGAAGGAAAGCATTTCCATTGCAGTCCAATGCTTTCGTTCAGGCTCTCTGCTCGTGGATGGTTGGAGTGGTATTAATTTACATTCCCATAGCGGGGGGATGGAGGGCTGACTGCTGAGATTCACTGGAATATGGATTGGATGTCAATGTCGGTGAAGGTGGTGGTGATGGTGGCGGCTCAAATTCTGCTTTTTGTTTCCCATTCCTGGCTCTGAAGCCTGCAGACCGATCATCAGTTGTGGAGGAGAGGTCTGAATTAGTTGTGCTACTGCCCCTCTACAAAAGTGACCCGCACCCCTATTGTTTCCATCAATTGATTACTATGTAACCGTGGTTCTGTAATGTTTGTACTTTTGTCTTTCTGTATCCCCCTGTCTATGTAAGCGCTGCGGAATATGTTGGCGCTATACAAATAAAGATTATTATTATTGTTAAATGCTGTGAACTGCAGTAAAGACAAGATGGCCGCCCCATAGTCATGTACAAACAATAGAATAAAAAGAAAATCTATAACAATAAAATAAAAAGAGTTAAATGGAATATGCTTCACTATCTGGTTTTCCTCAGTGAAAAGAATACAGATGATACATTTCCTTTAAGGCTTCCCTGAACGATCAATTTTTGGGTGATTCCCCCCCCCCCCAAAAAAAAAAGATGGATTTAAAAAATGTCAACATTTTTTAACAGACACAAGAGTTTTTCACAGGTGTTTTTGGGTGGTGCTTATTTGTTTACTTATGTTTAGCATGCATTTTTTTCTGCAATTATTCATGGAGACGTCTAAGCAGAAACATCTAAAAAAAAAGGCCAAAAAATAGACACTGACCCAAAAAAACGCAAGCGAAAGATGTGCTATTTGAATCATGTTTACTGTTTCCCTGCTGACTTGCAGCTAAGCTCGCGATCCTCTGCTGCGTCTGACAGCTGCGGCGGGGATTCCCTCCATCCCTGCAGCGATGCAAGGCTATTTTCACATGAAAACTCCTCGCATCCACGGGGCATTCACATGGTGGGAAGTGCGATGTTTGGCTGTGATTCACATATCGCGCTCGCCCTTGTAAAGGAGCCCTAACCTGGGTATCTCCGGTATATTATCATGTATGTACAGCTGCTGTATAGAGTGATATACCAGGTTATACCAGCATGCTCCATATCACTATATACAGGGGATGTCTAGCTTATACCAGTAGTACATATATAATTATAGATACCCAGGTTACCCCAGCATGGTCCATATCACTATATACAGGAAATATACATCCCCTGTATATAGTGATGCTGTTTAAACCTAGATATGTTCTGTACGTAATTATATGTACAGCTGGTATAACGTATGCCACCTAAACATATAAGATTATATGCAGTACATGGTATATACCTTGTACCGCGTGTACTGCTCCTCTGCTCTCATTCTCGGGTCCTGACACTGTTACTGCAGGGCTGTCCGGACATCCATCCTGACATCCACACATTACCCACACACAAAACTCCGCTACATCCATCCTGATCCCCAGACATCAGACACACATCTCCGCTACATCCATCCTGACCCCCACACATCACACACACAGCTGTGCTACATCCATCTTGATCCCCACACATCACACACATCGATCCGCTACATCCATCCTGATCCCCACACATCACACACACTGCTGCGCTACCTCCATCCTGATCCCCACACATCATACACAGCTCCGCTACATCCCTCCTGACCCCCACACATCACACACAGCTCCGCTACATCCATCCTGATGCCCACACATCACACCCAGCTCTGCTACATTCATCCTGATCCCCACACATCACACACACAGATCTGCTACATCCATCCTGATCCCCACACATCACACACACAGCTCTGCCACATCCATCCTGATCCCCACACATCACACACAGCTCCGCTACATCCATTCTGATGCCCACACATCACACCCAGCTCCGCTACATCCATTCTGATCCCCACACATCAAACACCCAGATCCACAACATCCATCCTGATCCCCACACATCACACACCCAACTCTGGTGCATCCATCCTGATCCCCACACATCACACACACAGCTCCGCTACATCCATCCTGATCCCCACCCATCACACACACAGCTCTGCTACATCCATCCTGATCCCCACACATCACACACGGCTCCGCTACATCCATCCTGCTCCCCATCCATCACACACACAGCTCCGCTACATCCATCCTGATCCCCATACATCACACACAGCTCCACTACAGCCATCCTGATCCACACACACAACTCGCTACATCCATCCTGATCCCTACACATCACACACACAGCTCCGCTACATCCATCCTGATCCCCACACATCACACACACAGCTCCGCGACATCCATCCTGATCCCCACACATCACACACACAGCTCCGCTACATCAATCCTGATCCCTACACATCACACACACAGCTCCGTTACATCTATCCTGATCCTCACACATCACACACAGAATTCTGCCCTTCCATATGGTACGCCAGCGTCCCTTCTCGGTCCCTAGTGAGAGTAGGGACTGCCTACCAGTTGCCTGCCTGGGGTTAGCAAGGAGTGGAAGTAAGCAGGCAGGGACAGGGGTTGTGGATGAAATCGGGGCTCGCATATCAAGGGTAGTATACCGTAACACTTTCAGCTTTATTGATCCAATGTGCTATTTAGTATATATAATGCTCCTTACCATGGTTACTGGACCACGTGTTTGATCAGGTGCACCCTGCCACTGACTGCATTCTTCAACACCAGGGACACATTACTCACATTGTGGTGCAGGGCTGAGATCGCTTTTTGGGCAAAGAAATGGTAGCTAGACATCTAGGACTGTGGGTTAGCATGGAGCATCCCATTGCAGAAGGTGCCTTTGTCCCCTAAGCCTGAAGGGAAGCATTTCCATTGCAGTCAGCTGTGCAATGCTTTCGTTCAGGCTCTGTGCTCGTGGATGGTTGGAGTGGTATTAATTTACATTCCCATAGCGGGGGGATGGAGGGCTGACTGCTGAGATTCACTGGAATATGGGTTGGATGTCAATGTCGGTGAAGGTGGTGGTGATGGTGGCAGCTCAAATTCTGCTTTCTGTTTCCCATTCCTGGCTCTGAAGCCTGCAGACCGATCATCAGTTGTGGAGGAGAGGTCTGAAGTAGTTGTGCTACTGCCCCTCTACAAAAGTGCCCCTCTGTGCTCAGAGTCTATTGCATAATCAGGGAGGGAGATGGAGGAAGAGGCAGATACAGCAGCGGAAGAGGGGAGCAGGATGAGGGTGTCAAAGGCAGCAGGTGGTGGGAGTTTATACACATTGTGTTGTTTACGTTCTTGCCGCATTTTAAACCCTTACTGCAGATGTTACAGATGACCACTCTTGTATTATTACCTGCAGTTTCAAAGAATGCCGAGGCTGCACAAGTCCTGTGAGTAGACCTCTTTGCGGGCCTGATATTGGTGCTGCTGTGACTAGCAGTAGCATTGTGTTGCCCTGCAATATCCACCTCTTCAGGTAGGATATCGCAGTCGGAATCCGACCCACTTTCGGCCTAAGGCCTGCAAATAATTCGTAGTGGCCAGACTGATGACCTTGAACAACATCTGAGACCAAAAACAGAGAACTACAACATTCCCCACGCCAAAGTGTAGTTTGTCGGTCTGCTTTGCTGCTATACACAGCGGTGACAGCACCAGAAATATATACTCTCCAAATGTACAGACCATGTTTTGTATAGGCATATAAATGTGATGCAGCAACTTTCTCTACTCCCTCTAATAGAATCCTGTTTAAGTTCTCTGCTGGTATACAAGATTTCACACCTGCAGTAATATATCCTTTGTAGAATATCTGGCCCTAACAACAGACCACATGTTATATAGGCATATAAATGTGATGCAGCTAAATGCAGAAAGATAGAACATGCTGCAATTTACAAATCTCGCAACATTGCATGATGGAAAGCATCACAGATGGGAATGAAGTAATTGAAAAGCATAGGTTTCATTGTTCTGCGTTTTCTCACACTTTTGTATCACTCAAAAATCATGCAATTTTCTTGCCAGTGTGAAGGCAGCCTTAGGCCACTCTCACATAGGCGTTTTTATATAGCACTATACTGAGCCTCCATTGACTTCAATGGGGCTTCTCAGACGAGGGTTTTAGAGCGGTATCTCTAACGTGCGCTAAATCGAAAGCTGTATGTTCTGTTTTTCGGCATTGCAGCACTTAACGCACAATATCAGCCATTGCAATGATGGGGTGTGTTTAAAACGCTGTCGAACGTGTTTAAAAACGCCATTTTAAAATGCTGTAAAATGCCTGTGTGAGATTGGCCTTAGTATGAAGCCTTATCCTACGAATACCATCAGGGCCTTTTATTAAAAATAAACATTCCTACACCCAGGAACATTCTCAACTAGAAACCTTTTCTTCCTATCTAGGGGAAAAATTATTAATGGAGAAGCCTTTGCTTCTTCTATTCGTGATTTAACACTTATCTATGGTCATTACAAGTGTCTGAAAACATATTTGAAAGTAGAATGTGCCCAGTTTCAAAATATACAAGACATTTATAAAACTTACATATGTGAGGCATCTACACATTTGGCAGACTTTTTGGATTTGGTGATTTTTGTGATTGTTACGCCCAGTTTATGCGTACAAAAATTGACAGCTTTGAATAGAGAAAGGTGTTGATGGATAGAAATACAGTACATCAAGAGAAAATCTTGAACCTGTTATGAAAATTGCTGCATATCAAATAGCAAAACTTTTATAGAGATAGGCTGGCTGCACACGGCCAGGTCGGATTCCGCATGTGGGATCCTGCAGCGGAATCAGACCCTATGCCAATCGGTGACCCCCCGCCTACCTGTCCGGATTGGTCTTTTGTGTGCTGTCCACTGTGCCGGCCGGTACAGTGCAGAGAATGCCGCGCTGGCAATGACGCTGATTCACAGGATTTCGAAATTGACATCTCAGAATCGCCGCAGGTCGGACAGCTTCCATTGACTGCAATGGAAGCCGTCCATGAGAATCCCGCACAAGAATAAAGCATGCTGCAATTCTTCCTTGCAAGTGATTTCCACTCGGGTGCGTGGAAGAATAATTTTACATTGCATGCTATGGACGAACATTGCTGCAGAATCCGTGGCCAGACGCCCACTGCGGATTCTGCAGCAAAAATCCGCCCGTGTGCATTGGGCCTAAACTTCATTTCTAAAATACATGATAGAAGGTTTGCAGAGAAAGAAAGTTCCCTCCAGCAATGAGAGAGTTACAAAAGGTACAACTTTTCAATGATGCTTTCACAATGCACTAATCCCATTCATAAGAGGTTTCCTTTGACCCATTTATTAAATCCTGTATCTTTTTCAGGTTCATATTTGTCTACAGGCCTTTGGTGCTGCTGGGAGGAGCGACCAGAAAGAAGAGATTTCCTGCATTTAGTCCCAAAGATGAGTTGTTGAAGAGAGGTGAGAGGGCATAGAAAATGTAACAATGTACCATTTCCCGACACCTTCCATGTGCTTGTTCTTTAGTCCCTGGAGTCTATGGTAATGTGTGCCACTGAGAGCCATATGCTACATTTAATTTCCTCTTTCTACAAATGTCTCAGAATTGGAGGTATCAGCAATACAAAGAGAAATAAAGCAAACTAACATTACACCTCCTATGGGAAAACTCATTGCATTGTGCTGAATTTCCCTGGCATACACAATGCATACCACAGTAGACATGCGAGGGAAATTCTATTATAACAAAAGAGGTAATAGTGCTGTGAAGTTATATATTCAGGGTTTAAATTTAAAGAGTACCCACACTTTTTTAACGTACAGAATGGGCAATTCTAAGCATTTTTTGCAATAGGTTTTATTAGTCTATTCTGTACATTTTTCTTTAAAAAAAACTATGCAGTTAGGTGAAGAGAGGGCTGAGAAATCCGTCTTCTCTTAGCTGTATAACAGTAGAGAGTGCTCCTTCCTATGTGTTTATACCTGTTCTCTATAGAACGCTGCAGACACTACTGTTGTGTATAACAGTGTATGAAGGGTCTTTAAAGGGGTTGTCTCGTGAAATCAAGTGGGGTTCAGCACTTCTGTATGGCTATATTAATGCACTTTGTAATATACATCGTGCATTAAATATGAGCCATACAGAAGTTATTCACTTACCTGCTCCGTTGCTAGCGTCCCCGTCGCCATGGATCCGTCTAAATTCGCTGTCTTCTGGCGTTTTTAGACGCGCTTGCGCAGTCCGGTCTTCTCCCTGGTGAATGGGGCCGCTCGTGCCGGAGAGCTGGTCCTCGTAGCTCCGCCCCGCCACGTGTGCGGATTCCAGCCAATCAGGAGGCTGGAATCGGCAATGGACCGCACAGAGCCCATGGTGCACCATGGGAGAAGACCCGCGGTGCATCGTGGGTGAAGATCCCGGTGGCCATCTTGGTAAAGGAAGAAAGAAGTCGCCGCAGCGCGGGGATTCGGGTAAGTAATAAACGTTTTTTTTTTTGAACCCATCCCTTGGATTTGTCTTGTGCCGAACGGGGGGCCTATTGAATAAAAAAAAAACCCGTTTCGGCGTGAGACAACCTCTTTAATAGATATGCTTTATTTTCAATAATGCTCTGCCCCTCACTCTGTCCCATCACATCCATGTGTTGTACTGCTCTCCCCGCTTATATATCAGCTCCTTCCCCACTGATATCAGATGATTACTGGGAATTATAAGCTGATCAACTACTGATGGTCCATCCTGAGGGTAGGTCATCAACAGTAAAGTCCCAGAAACCCCATTAAAATCCATTTATGTGTACAGATTATTTTTGTAAGACCTACGAGTTATCTTGTCAGCGCTCCACAATGGCTACTAATATTAAGCTTATTTGCTAGCATCTCTTTTTGCTAATAGTTCCAAATCACATCAAATTTCCTTCAAATGCATCCATAACCAGAAGATGAGGTTATTTAATTTAAAGTGTACCTAATAGAGATGAGCGAGCACCAAAATGCTCGGGTACTCGTTACTCGAGTTGAACTTTCAGTGATGCTCGAGAGTTCGTTTCGAGTAACGAACCCCATTGAAGTCAATGGGCGACTCAAGCATTTTTGTATATCGCCGATGCTCGCTAAGGTTTTCATTTGTGAAAACCTGGGAAATTCAAGAAAGTGATGGGAACAACACAGAAATGGATAGGGCAGGCGAGGGGCTACATGTTGGGCTGCATCTCAAGTTCCCAGGTCCCACTATTAAGCCACAATAGTGGCAAGAGTGAGACACCCCCCCCCCCCGCACTGTCAGCATAAAGATCGTTCTCCTCTGCCACAGCTGTAACAGCTGTGGCAGAGAAGAACGATGTTAGCCCATTGAATTCAATGGAGCCGGCAATACAGCCGGCTCCATTGAAAGCAATGGGCTGCCGGTGATCGCGGGATGAATTGTCGGTGAGGGCTTAAATATATAAGCCCTTCCCTGCAATTCATCCAGAAATGTGTAAAAATAAAAAAAAAAATATACTCACCTTGTCCCGGCAGAACGATGTTAGCCCATTGAATTCAATGGAGCCGGCAATACAGCCGACTCCATTGAAAGCAATGGGCTGCCGGCGATCGCAGGATGAATTGTCGGGAAGGGCTTAAATATATAAGCCCTTACCTGCAATTCATCCAGAAATGTGTAAAAATAAAAAAAATATATATACTCACCTGATCCTGGCAGACGGAGTTCAGCGCGGCCGGCGGCAGTCCTCCTGAACTGCTCTGAACAGCTGTGAGTAGTATTCAGCAGCCGGGGATTTAAAATCCCCGCCTGCTGAAAGAGCTGCCTCTGATTGGTCACAGCCTGACCAATCAGAGGCAGATCTCACTCACACACCCATTCATGAATTTAAGAATGGGTGAGTGACTGCTGCCTCTCATTGGCTCAGCGGGACCAATCAGATTAGGGCCACAATGGGTATGTTTCTGAGCACAGGACAAACAGGGGTACCCATTTTGGGGTGCAAGTCTTCATTCATATATGTGCTGTACAAAAAAACTGCTTTAAAAATGACAGAATTACCAAAAAAATGAAAATCGTAATTTTTTTCCTTCGGCTTGACTTAGATTCATTCAAAAACTGTAAAGTCAAAAAAGTTATCGTACCCCTAGATAAATTCGTTAAGGGGTCTACTTTTCAAAATGGGTTCACTTGTGGGGGTTCTCCATCGTTTTGGTCACTCAATGGCTCTATAAGTGGGCAATGGGGACTAAATCTCCTTCAAGCAAAATTTCTGTTCCGAAAGCCACCGGTTGCTCCTTTCATTTTGGGCCCCATTGTGCATCCCGACATAAGATTAGGGCCACAATGGGTATGTTTCTGAGCACAGGACAAACAGGGGTACCCATTTTGGGGTGCAAGTCTTCATTCATATATGTGCTGTACAAAAAAACTGCTTTAAAAATGACAGAATTACCAAAAAAATGAAAATCATAATTTTTTTCCTTCGGCTTGGCTTAGATTCATTCAAAAACTGTGAGGTCAAAAAAGTCATCGTACCGCTAGATAAATTCGTTAAGGGGTCTACTTTTCAAAATGAGGTCACTTGTGGGGGTTCTCCATCATTTTGGTCACTCAATGGCTCTAAAAGTGGGCAATAGGGCCTAAATCTCCTTCAAGCAAAATTTCTGTTCCGAAAGCCACCGGTTGCTCCTTTCATTTTGGGCCCCATTGTGCATCCAGACATAATACTAGAGCCACAATGGGTATGTTTCTGAGCACGGGACAAACAGGGGTATCCATTCTGCAAATCTTCATTTTCATGTGTACTATAGAAAAAAGTCCTGTCTTTAAAATGACACATTTGCAAAAATATGAAATTTTTGTTTTTCTCCTCTAAATTGCATTGACTCCTAAAAAAAAACTATGTGGTTAAAATACTCATGACACCCCTCAGTGAATACGTTAAGGGGTGTCGTTTTTAAAATGGGGTGATATGTGGGGGTATCTATCATTTTGACTCCTATGAGCCTTTCCAATCTTGGTTTGGTGTAGGAAAACAAAGTGTTCCTCAAAATGCTGAAAAGTAATGTTAAATTTGTACGTCTCCTAAATGGTTAAAAAAAAACGAAAGTTTTTCCAGTGTGCACCCAAAATAAAGTAAACAGATGGAAATATATATCTTAGCAAAAATTTCTATGTTATGTTTGCACATATTTCAGATATTGCAGTTGGAAATGTGAAAAAATGACGATTTTTTCCAAATTTTCCCAATTTTGGCGCCTTTAATAAATAAACACAAATTCTATCGGTCTTTTTTTCCCGCCTAAATGAAGTACAACATGTGGCGAAAAAACAATGTCAGAATCGCTTGGATATGCAAAACCTTTATGGTGTTTTTCCATGTTAAAGTGACACATGTCAGATTTGCAAAATTTGGCCTGGTCATTATGGCGCAAACAGGCTTGGTCACTAAGGGGTTAATAACGATATTAAAATCCTAGCAAAAATACTGGCAATACGCATTAATAGGGCCCTTAGCAATATCATACACGTTGATCAATCGGGATTCATGCCGGGCATGATTCATAAGTGTGACCATGAATATTAGACAACTTTTCACTAACCTTGCATTATTGCAATCCGACCAAGCTAAGGCCTTTGATTCAGTGAAGTGGAAATATTTATGGGAGTTGATGACTCAATTCGGTTTTGGGGCGAGCGTCATTAAATGGGTGCAAACGCTATACTATCTCCCGGTGGCTTGAATATGCACAAACATCTATACATCTAAGCAGTTCTCCCAGGCTAGAGGAACATGTCGGGGTTGCCCCCTGTCCCCAGCACTTTTTGCAATTGCAATCGAACCACTAGCGATTCAAATCAGAGCATCAAATGAGGTCACGGGGTTCCGACTGAAAGCATATGAAGAAGCATATGTTTTCACTACTACTACCTGGCTAGTCAGCTGATATGTGCGGGGTGGTGGCTGTCTTCTACTGACTATAACCCAGTGGTGAGGCTCGAGCACAGAATAGATATATCAGGGGTCAATACAGAGATTTCTCCCATCATCTGTTAATACCCAGGACTGTAACAAGGAAGCGCTCTAATAACTATGTATAGATTTATCAGGGGACAATACAGACATCTCTCCCATTATCTATTATACCCAGTACTGTAACAAGGGGGTGCTCTAATAACTATGTATATCAGGGTACAATACAGAGATCTCTTCCATCATCTATTTATTGTTCAATCTTTCTTTCATTAGGGATTTTTCAATATAACAAACACACAAACCAACAAATCACAGGTCTTGCAGGACCTTATATAATAATTATACATCACAAATGGCGAATGACCTGAAGTGCCATTCATAAACCTAACAGGTGGAGCATGACCTTGTATCCCTATAATTATCCTCTCGTCTCAACATATGATGTGTCCTGAGCCCATCATCTATTTACACCCAGGACTGTAACAAGGGGGCGCTCTAATAACTATGTATAAATATATCAGGGGTCAGTATAGCGATCTCTCCCATCATCTATTTATACACTTAACTGTAACAAGGGGTGCTCTAATTACTATGTATAGATATATCAGGGGACAATACAGAGATCTGACTAAAAGAGTTTAAGAGGGGCCTGGATGCTTTTCTTGAGCGATACAATATCACATGTTATATCACTGATTACTCAGAAGGGTCTGTGATCCGGGGATTATTCTGATTGCCAGATTGGTATTGGGAAGGAATTTTTGTCCCCTAAATTGAGGAAAATTGGCTTCTACCTCATTGTGTGTTTTTGCCTTCTTCTGGATCAACATTAGGGGGTAGGAGGCTGAACTAGATGTATGTATGTGTTTTTTCAGCCTAAAATACAATGTTACTGTGTTATGACAATTTATATATAAATGATTAATATTATCATATGATTATACAATATTTTGTACTATTTTCCTATTTAGCTATAAAAACAAGCCAGGAAATGTGGAAAAATAGTAATAGGATTTAGCCTGTAACCTATAAAACTTTAAGCAGTAGCATAAAGATAATAGGTTATTTTTATGTGGCTAATAAAAAATAGCTTTCTTTTACCTTTCCATTGTCACAATTAAACATTCAGAATAGTAAAAGCGTTCTACTCGGAGTACTGGCATTCCAACCATGACATTTTTTCTTGTTTGCATAATTACAGCTTTGGTTATAGGAATAAAACTATGTGAGCAGTTGACGTCACGCTGGATATTTGAGTCAGTTTAAACTGGAAAAACCATTCCTGGATTTAGTGTTAACCTTCGGGGATTTTAGTGCTGACCGGGATAATAGAGGCGTCTTTCGGGTTGAATGGACTCCTCTATAAAGTAAGTGGTGTTGTACATTCTATCTAATATTGGTTGTCACTTTGCATATTACATACCCATCCAGAGCATTGTACCCCTCCATTCAATGTATTTAATCCCTAGGGAAAAAAAGAAACAATCTAGCTACAATGTATGAGCTAAAAGATTACTATGCTAAATCACTTACATTTATTCCTCCTTTGCACCCAACAAAAAAAATCTCTAGGGCCTTAAAAACTGTTCCTGATGAAGATCCCAGTCTGAAGAGTGTTGAAATGTGTAGCACGATATGAATGAAGATTCCAGTTTATTTTACATTTCTGTGGCAAGACCCCGTGTTTTATTCAGTCCATGCATGGCAGTGCTCTATTTAAATATTTTTTAGCTGTTTTTGCTTGTGTTCTAGCGAGTTCATGCAGTCTGTTGCTCATTAAAAACACCTAGGCCAAATTGGTCGATGTGCTGCGACCAAGGCAAAACAAAAAGAAAGGGGACAGAATATGTAAATAGACCAAAAAGTATAAAAAAAATATGTCAACCACACATCTACATATTATAGATGGTTCTATTGCTGCTAAGCAAAAATATTTATCTTTCTTAGCTACATTTTGATCAAATAACATAAGTCCACTAGCTGATGAGACGATATGTGATGGTGAGCCATTCATGAATGGGTGTGAGTGAGACCTGCCTCTGATTGGCTCAGCGCTGAGCCAATCAGGGGCAGGTCTGACTCACACCCCCTTCACACCCACTGCAGGCCGGCCGCGCTGAACTCCGTCTGATGGGACAAGGTGAGTATATATATTTTTTTTATTTTTACACATTTCTGGATGAATTGCAGGGAAGGGCTTATATATTTAAGCCCTTCCCGACAATTCATCCTGCGCTCGCCGGCAGACCATTGCTTTCAATGGAGCCGGCTGTATTGCCGGCTCCATTGAATTCAATGGGCAAACATCGTTCTTCTCTGCCACAGCTGTTACAGCTGTGGCAGAGAAGAATGATTTCTCTCCTATATGTTCTCAATGGGGTCGGCGCTGCTGCCGCCAGCCCCATTGAGCGCATATAGAGAAGAGAACAGGAATCACAGATCGCAGATAGGTGCGATCTGCGATTTCTGTTCTATAATTTATCGGACGAGCACATAAAAAGCGCTCATGTGTCCGATACCATTGCAAAGCAATGGTTTTAAAAAAATCGCCGGACGCATGCACATGCGCAAATCGCGTGAAAAAACGCCCGTCTGACTAAGGCCTGATGCTGCAGAGCTGCATGGTTCTATCAGACCCTAATTAGCTCTGTTAGTGACTATTGTCACTACAGGGGTATGTTTTGCCCTGTAACTGGGGCTCCTATGGATGGGGCTCTTATGGATGCAGCTCCTATGGATGCCGCAGCTACAGTGGAAGGGCTCTTTCACACGGGCGTATTTTTCATCAGTATTTTGTGAGCCAAAAACAGGAGTGGGTCCAAAATATGAAAGAAATGCAAATCTTTCCATTTTTCTTTCTCTCTGTAAGTTCTGCATCTGGTTTTGGCTCACAAAATACTGATTAAAAATACGCTTGTGTGAAAGAGCCTTAAACGTGTGAAATAAAAAAATAAAAATAAAACATGTGAATGACCCCCAGAGGTCTTATATGACGTCATGGGGGTCATAGATGGTAAAAGAACAGTTACAAAAATAAGTAAGAAAAATTACAAATAAAATAAAAATATATACATAGAAAAGAAAATGACCCAAAGCCGACACCACCAAAACTGTCACCGTTTGTGCCCTATAATCCAAAACTATACATATTATACATCAAACGTCTTAAAACAAAATGAGGAAGCCATCCCCATACTTTATTTTAGCGTAAATATACAAATTTTAAAAAAAACAACTATAAATGTAAAAATCTTTCTTTTTAGGCTTTTTACTCCCAATAAAGCAAAAAAATGTAATAAAAAGTCAGCAAAAAACATATTAAAATAATGGCCCTATACGTCTCGTTAAAAAAATGCAGCTAAAAGAATTTTCATAGCTGAAGGAAAAAAATAGGGCAGTAAAACCACCACATGGGTAAAATCCCTAAAAAGTGTCTGGTGCTTTAGGTACAAAACAGCCCGGTCCAAAAGGGGTCAAAAGTGGTATTCCGGCAATTCAAAGTGAAAGCTATATGCTTCATATGGCGATAACATGTAATTTTGCAATGCACTGTTATAACTTGTTCTATAAAGCAGGAGAGATATGGCTTTACACCCCCTCCCTCCCTTTCCCCACCCTCACTTAGTTCTCCATTGATATCCAATGGCTACGACCTGTATGCTCTGCTGTTTTACCGGTCAGGCATTCTCAGTGCCTTCAAGTGCACTAGCACTTGTCAGTAACCCAGCTGTGGGGCATTGTGGGAGATGTAGCTTTTGCACTCCCTGATGGCCATTTTAACCCCTTAAGGACATGGCTTATTTTGGGCATAAGGATGCAGTCATTTTTTGGGGATTTTCAGCTACACTTTTCAAAAGCCATACCTTTTTTATTTTTCCGTGGACACGGCCGTATGAGGGCTTGTTTTTTGCGTGGCGAACTGTAGCTTTTATTGGTGCCATTTTTGGGTACATAGACTATTTTCTAAAACGCTTATTAATTTTTCCATGATAGCAGTGAAATGGGGGAATTTTTACAGCGTGAGGCCTTAGTCAGACGGGCGTTTTTTCGCGCGATTTGCGCATGTGCATACGTCCGGCGATTTTTTAAAACCATTGCTTTGCAATGGTATCGGACACATGAGCGCTTTTTATGCGCTCGTCCAAAAAATTATAGAACAGAAATCGCAGATCGCACCTATCTGCGATCTGCGATTCCTGTTCTCTTCTCTATATGCACTCAATGGGGCCGGCGGCAGCAGCGCCGACCCCATTGAGAACATATAGGAGAGAAATCATTCTTCTCTGCCACAGCTGTAACAGCTGTGGCAGAGAAGAACGATGTTTGCCCATTGAAATCAATGGAGCCGGCAATACAGCCGGCTCCATTGAAAGCAATGGTCTGCCGGCGAGCGCAGGATGAATTGTCGGGAAGGGCTTAAATATATAAGCCCTTCCCTGCAATTCATCCAGAAATGTGTAAAAAAAAAAAAAAAAAAGTATACTTACCTTTCCGCTGCAGCCGGAGTTTAGCGGCGGCCGCCGGCAGTTCTCCTGAACTGCTTCTCTATAGTGTTCAGCAGCCGGGGATTTAAAATCCCCGCCTGCTGAATGAGCTGCCTCTAATTGGTCACAGCCTGACTAATCAGAGGCAGATCTCACTCACACACCCATTCATGAATTCATGAATGGGTGAGTGACTGCTGCCTCTCATTGGCTCAGCGCAGGGACCAATCTGATTAACTAGAGGCTTAGGGGCACTGATGCAAAAGGTGAGCTGGGGCCCCCCCTCTATCTGTATCTGTACCCGTACCCATACCTAAACCATGCTGCACAGAGGTGTAACTTGAAGCTTCTGGGCCCCAATGCAAAACCTGTAACAGGTTCCCTGACTATAATGCTTTATTCATAGTACTGGGCTCCCTATATGGAGAAGAGAGGCCTTATGGGCACCCTAAGGCTCCTGGGCCCGGGTGCAACTGCATCACCTGCACCCTCTATAGTTACGCCCCTGGGTCAAAGACATTTTATTACATAGAGAAGAGGAGCTCATTCCACCACAATGAACTACTGCAAACTCAGAGACACAAACATCATAACTGAGGCAGATTGTTGGTGCAGAATGCCCGCTGAAAAAGACACCATGCTGTGAAACAAGAAAAAAGTCACTCTTGGATTTCTAACAGTAAATTCATGGACAGTGCATATATTTTAGCCACTGTTTTTTAAGTTGAGGATACTTGTGCAGGTTATTATATTATAGTTCCTGCTAATAATGCGTTCATTTTACTGTTCTGAGATGTAAATATATATTAC
This sequence comes from Eleutherodactylus coqui, assembly GCF_035609145.1. NCBI lineage: Eukaryota > Metazoa > Chordata > Amphibia > Anura > Eleutherodactylidae > Eleutherodactylus > Eleutherodactylus coqui. The sequence continues at coordinate 171,992,647 of NC_089840.1, forward strand.
TAATAATCCTTATGACTTAGATTTGTGTTGTCTGTTTCTCTGTAAAAACATTGGATCAAGTGAAGATAATGTAGGACATAAACTTCACTTGACACAACTGTTGCTAAAGTTAGGGTTTGAATGAATTCTTTACTTGTTCAATTAGGGGGACATGAAAGTCAGTAAGGAAGGCACAGGTAAACATAATTTCCACTTGATCCAAAACATCATGTTTGGCTGTAATACAGAGCAGATTGGTAACCCAGATACTCTCTAGTATAGTCACTTGCGGACAACAGTTATTTCTTGCCCATCTTTTCCCCAGTAACGAATAAAATACTGCAGTACCAGTAATGTCCACCAGATGTCAGGTTCACTCTGAATGTAAACTATAACTTTATTACTGTTTACTACCGTAGTACTTTACACTGCATAGAAGTTACAATCTGAGACATATGCAAACGGAGTCCTCAGCTATTCTAGAACGGAACGGTTATGTATGCAGTAGTTAAATGACATGTACTTCCTGAACAACTGAGTCGCTTTCTTTTTCTAAATGCTATGCAACTGACATTGCTGAAAATGTACAAACCTTGATAAACGCATGACTACCAGCTTATACTCAGTTGTGAAGGTGTTGCCTTTAAGCTGCAAATGGTGACCATAACTTCTGACTTTCAGACAGATGACAGAGGGAACCCAAATGCAGTGGCAACTTTTGGTGTCTTGGGTTTCTCGATGCTTTCGGTGAACCGGTAATATTGGGTGGCAGCTGCAACATCTCAAACAACTACAGCCAAATGCCCTCATATAAGATGATAGAAAAAGGACCTGAAATGCAGTGCCTGACCAATGCCCTAGCATTGACTTGCCATCCCCATACCACCATATACAGTGTAGTGCATGCCCAACGTGCTTGCCTGATTGCAACACACTAGAGTCAACCACTTGTCCTTCTATATACCGTGTCAACCGGCTTTGCAGGCGGCACTGAAATATGTGGGGCTGCTGCACTTGTCACAGAGTTTTCAGATATCCCTGGCAGAAGGCTAAGATACGATCCCTACCGAGGAAGGCCACAGATGGTATGTGGGCCACCAAGTTCCATCAAGGTTTTAGTTTGACCATAAACGTGCAGGCTCCAAACCAGATGTAGTGTTTATTCTCCTCCTTTTTGGGCATACCCACCACCATACCAATTGAGCCACATCAGGATATCACAGCAAGAGAGTTACTCATTATGAGTCAAAATGGTCACTCGCTTGACTCTAGTCTGGCGGGTTACCATTTGCGCAGCGAAACTTCGCCATTCAGGCTCATCCTTCGCCAGCTCATAGTTCCCCCAGAAAAAGCTCAAGGCCCTCTGGGCAAACAAAGTTGATGTCAAGCTCAGACGTGCCATAGGGATGGATCAGGACATAGATCTCATCTGCCCTGAAACCCATCTTCAGCAGAAGCTCCACCACCTTGCCTCCTGAGGGGCACACATGTCAGAATTATGGATTCTGCTGGGCACTTGGAAACTTTCATAGTAACATAATATGTAAGGCCGAATGAAGACAATGTCCATCTAGTTCAGCCTGTTTATCCTCCTATGTTGTTAATCCAGAGGAAGGCAAAAAACCCCAAGAGGCAGGAGCCAATTAGCCCATTTGGGGGAAAATTCCTTCCCGACTCCCTAATGGCAATCAGACTAATCCCTGGATCAACCTCTAATAGTTCCTACCTGCCTGTATACCCGGATTAACAATTAACCTAAGATTTATATCCTGTAATATCCTTCCGCTGCAGAAAGACATCAAGTCCCCTATTAAACTCCTCTATGGATTTTGCCATCACCACATCCTCAGGCAGAGAGTTCCACAGTCTCACTGCTTTTACAGTAAAGAACCCTTTTCTGTGTTGGCGATGCAGAAGAAAAATTTTTGTAGCCTTCTCCAGATCTGTGCCTCCACACAATCCCGTCTCTGAGCTCTACAAGCAGTTCTTTCCTCCTCGTGGTTTGGTTTGGGGTCTGATAAGCATTTTGAGCTGTGAGACCTTATATAAACAGGGGGGCATCTTTTAAAATGATATCCAGTTAACTGAATTTACCGCAGATGACTCCAATCAAGATGTAGAAACATTTCAAGAGAAATCAAGAGAAACTGGATATCCCCAGAGCTTTAAGGCCGTATGCACACGGCCGTGATGGGCTCCGCAAGTGGAATACCGCAGCGGAGTCCGTCATGGCGCCCCCCAAAGTCCCCATACTTACCTCTGGATCCGCTGCGCGAAGTCCCGTATTACGCTCCGGCGCGCATGCGCAGTAGAGCGCATGACACACCAGCAGTGTCATATGATGCGGTGGGCGGGGGTGCGTATTCATGCTATACTTCCGCTGTGCTACAGCGGAAGTATAGCGTGACCGGCGGCTTCCATTGACTAAAATAGAAGCCGTCCACTCGTATACTATAGGACATGCTGCTGTGAACCTAATAGCTGTGGTGAAACGCCGCATTAGGCCCAAGTGTCATACAAAATGCAAAATGTTAGTTTTCCTTTTTTTTTTTTTTTTAAATTGAGAAATATTACTACCATCTTGTTGTCCCTTTGTCATTATGGGGTGTGGAGTGCAGAATGATGGGGAAATACTTTTTTTTATTTGCACAAAGCCACAACATAACAAAATGTAAAAAAAGGTGAAGGGTCTGAAGACTTCCTGGACCCCCTGTATAGTATGATATACTCCTAATTACCTTCAACACAGGAACACAATTATCTGAAACTAAAAGACTGAATCAGAAAATGGTGTCAAGATATAACAGCTGTTTGTATGATAAAATGTATTTAAAATTCTTAATCACCATTTCAGTTTTCTGTTAAAATCTCCCAGTCATCGCTATCCAAGCCATTCTGTTTCATTTCTTGTGCAGATGGCAGATTTAACCGGTTTATAGTTCTCTTCATCCCCATTATTGTCTCTTACACCTGGTTATTTCTTGATGAGTGAAGATAAATACAGCATTGTCTTCAATTTTTCTCCTATAATCATCCTTACCTTGCAGACTACAAGTGTGGTAATGCAGAGTATAGAAATGAGACGATTTCCAGAAACAGAACATCTTCATATGTATCATTACTTAGCCGGAATCATATAAACAAGTTATGTGAATAATGAGAGCATCTCTAGGTAATATAGGCAGACAAGACCCGTTGACCAGCTATATCAAAGCACATTGCACTGGTCTATAGACAACGGATCATGCTTGCATGGTCATTTAGCTTATCTTGTTAACATCATCTACATCATGAAAATTGGTTTACTACAACCAATTGGAAAATGTAAGAGTAAGGCCTCCCTCACACAGCAGCTTTGCAAAGCACCCCGATTTCCATTGCCGCGCTTTACCGCAATTTTACTTTCACTTTCAGAGCTTAGTATACCTCTGCAGCGTCTGAGGAGCAGGCCCACAGCCGAGGAGACAGCGAGGTGGAGAAAGGCCTTGTTACGGGTCTCTACCATCTCCTCCCCTGGGTGTAGCTCAGGACCTGACCACGTTAGTGCTGGGGGAGGTCCCTGGGATTGTAACCGGGGGTTACCTTAAGTCCAGTTGTCACTCATGACGCCACTGTTCCGTCCTCTGCACGGATCCTTCAGACTAAATAAATTAGTCCACACACAGAGTAACTTTCTGAACAATAACTGGGAATGGTCGGTTCTGCTTGTTTACTGTAAACTCTTGAACGCAGAACCAAACAAACAGTCTTGGTACAGAAGCAGCAAGTCAGAGTGGTGCAACAGGGAGGATTCTCGGGGTATTTGAGTAATCCACAGTCCCAGTTATCTGTGCAATCACTCTCCTGGAAAACTCTCTCTCTCTACCAGTCAACGCTCACTCTCATTTCTTCTTCTTGCTGTTTGTCCTTCTCTCTGCGCTCAGTAAAAGCACTGATGTCTCCTGGGTAGAATAGACCCAAGCTGAGCGTAAAGAAGTTGCTCGGCTTCCTCCATAATCTCCACACACCTGATGACTCACTCTCCCTCAACTCTGTTGACTCACTTTCTGACTTCTGCAGACACATATATCTAACATCCTCACGTGACTATAAAATGATACACCAAATACAATACATTTTCTGGAAAGAACAGGACATACCAGACCAGTTAACACTTTCAGTCCTGCAACCATTAAATCCACATAAACCTAATGCATTCCACAAACAAGACATTGACATGAGACAGACACAGAACATGATGGAGGGGCCCTACCAACTCTAGGCCACTACACCTCATCATGAATGAGGTGTGCTAAACGCCGAAAATAGAACAGACTCTGCTCGAAAATTACAGCACTGGAGAGCACCACATTTGAGTGTCTGTCTGAGAGGCTCCATTGAAAACAATGAGAGCGTTATACCATGATTAGCGTGGCGCTGAAAATGCCTAAGGTCTCTTTCACACAGGTGCTTTTTACCACAATTAACGCCACGTTTTCAAAAAGGCGCATTAATCGCAGTATAAAGCTTCCATTAAAATCAATGGGATCTCACAGACAGCCGCTCGATCGTGGTGATGGACGGGAGTGAAGTCTGTTCTACATTTGTCTGTTTAGCACACCTAATCACCCATCACAATGATGGGGTGCGCTAAAACACGCTGTCGACCACAGGGAGATGCGTCTGAAAGCGAAAGTAAAATCACGGCAAAGCGCTGCATTTGAAAACACGTCACTTTGCCGTGTCAACGTGTGAGAGCAACCTTAGGCGTTTTACGCACCGCGCTAATCACAGTATAACGCTCTGTTTTCTACAGAAGCATAACAAGGACCCGCATAAATGCATGAGGCCTCTTTTGCCCCATATACCTCTGACCCTATACATAATATGCGGCATTGTCTTATCGTATGCTGTATGTTTGGAGAAATGTTGGTAGGAGAAAATCTCTCCATGTTTAAGGCATAATGATTTTTTTAAAAAGAGAAAATCAAAAAATAAATTGAGGATTTCACTTTTCCCAGCTACCTGAGATATAAAAAGGGGCGTACGACTTTCAAAAGATAAAGCTTATTCTTTGTAGAATTAAAAATTTTCACAGCTTTCAAATGTATTTTCCAGTAGATAAAGATCAGTTGAGATCATGTGATGGACAGATGGTCATTTAGATATAATGCTCCTTCTTGCCCTCTTTTAGATATGTAAAATATAGTGGCAGCATCAATGGTGGATTTATAATAAAATCAGCTTTTACTGCTCCATAGTACAAAATACAGATAGTCCCCGACTTGCGAACATTCGACTTGCGAATTTCGCTAGATACGAACTATCTGTACAGCACAGTATGATGTAATGCTATGGCATTACATCGTACTGTGCAGGGACCGGACAAGCTTCTATCAAGCCTGATAGCAGCCTGTCCGGTCAGATCGCGGTTGCTAGGTAGCCGGGGGCCTTCTGAAAGGCCCTAGGGCTGTCTATGCAGAGCGCCTATCAAGCCGTGCGCTCTATGGGCGCTCTGCATAGGCAGCCCTGGGGCCTTTCAGGAGGTCCCCGGCTGCCTAGCAACCACACAGCGTCCCGCGATCTCATCATGGGACGCTGTACGAGCCCCCTGAACGTCGGGTGCAGGCTGTTTCTTACAGCGGGCACCCGGCGGCAGCAGTCCCGATGAGCCGCGCCGCTCGTCAGAACTGTTAACACTTTAAATACCGCTGTCAGAGCGGTATTTAAAGTGTTAACAGTTCCGACAAGCGGCGCGGCTCGTCGGAACTGCTGCCGCCGGGTGCCCGCTGTAAGAACAGCCGGCACCCGACGTTGTATGGAGCGGGATCCACCCGCGATCCCGCTCCATACTACCATTTGTTCGACTTGCGAACAAAACGGACTTGCGAACGGGCTCCCGGAACGGAACCTGTTCGCAAGTCGGGGAGTAACTGTACAGGCAACGTTTCAACTGTAAGAAGCCTTTTTCAAGCCAGTGATTCATGTATTGGATATACCATAAGGCCCCCTTGGACTATCAGTGTGAACGCCTGTCATCCGACAGGAGTTCCATACCAGGTGAGTCCCCCTTTTCTTCTAAAAATATTCTAACTACAATCCATTGATTGGATCGCTGATCCTTGAATTATTTTATTGTTGTTTTTTACCAAGGTGTTTATCAGACTTGACCCTTTCCAATCCAATTTGTATCCTGGTTTTCCTAGGGGGCTTACTCTTTTTCTGCCGTTATACAAAGGCGCTATATGCTGGCTAAAGCCAGTACTACATGAGGTGACATGTTGGTTAGGCTCCGACAGCAGAGAGGCTGGCAATATACAGTAAGAGAACCCCGCCGGATGTCTTCCAGCATCGGAGCTGTACAGCCTTAAATCGTAATGTCTTCAGAGGTCAGACTGTGGATTGGAAAGGGTTAACCCCTTAACGCTTCAAGATGTACATTTACATCATGCAGCGACGGGGTATGTATGAAGAGAGGTCGCCCCGTGATCTCTCTTGATATGTATGTATGAAGAGAGATCACAGGGTGACCTCTCTTTCTACAGCATGAGCGTCAGCTGTTTATTACAGCTGACACCCGGGGGGAAAAGCTGCAATCTGCCGCGCGGCTAATCAGCGCTATTAACCCTTTGAATTCCGCTGTCAATTCTGGGTCCTGTACGGCCCCCATGCAATGAAATCACAGGAAGACATGCGGGTGTCATGGCAGCCGAGTTCCTCCTGAAAGGCCCCAGGGCAGCCTTAGCAGAGTGCCTGGGAAGCCATCCCTGTGGGGTGGCTTGATAGACTGCCTGTCAGATTGCAGTATGATGTAATGCTATAGCATCATACTGCAGGAGCGATCAAAGCATCGCTAGTTGCGGTCCCCTGGGGGGGGGGCTAAAAAAAAAAAGTAAAAATAAGACCCATAAAGTTTTACTAATTGTAAAAAAAAAGTAATAAAAGTTTAAATCACCCCCCCCCCCTTTTACCATATCTATAATAAAAAAATCAAAATCATAAAACAAAAATACATATTTGGTATCGCTGCGTCTGTAAAAGTCCGATCTTTTAAAGTAGCACATTATTTACCCCGCATGGTGAACATCGTCTGAAAAAAAAACAATAAAGAATGCAAGAAATGCCCTTTATCGGTCACCCTGTCTCCCAGAAAAAAATGCAATAAAAAGCGATTAAAAAGTCATATGTTTTCCGAAATGGTACCGTCGTAAACTACAGGATGTTTTGCAAAAAAAATGAGCCCTTGCACTACTACATCAACGGAAAAATAAAAAATTATTGCGCACAGAGGATGGTGGCAGAAAATAATTTTTAAAAATTAAATGTCTTTGAAAAAAAATAAAAGTAGTACAGCAAACAACTATACAAGTTTGGTATCGTAGTAGTCATACTGACCCGTAGAATAAAGTTTTTATGTCATTTTTGTTGCAGTTTGTGCACCATAGGAACAAGACGCACTAAAAGATGGCAGAATGTCATTTCTGGCTTTTTTCTTTACTCCACTTAGAATTTTTTTAAAGTTTTTCAGTACATTATATAGTATATATTATATAGTATGCATTAAATAGTACCATTGAAAAACGCAACTCGTCCCGCAAAAAACAAGCCATCATACAGCTACGTCGATGGATAAATAAAAGGAGTTACAATTTTTTAAAAGGAGGGAGGAAAAAACAAAAATGGAGAAAAAAAAAGGTCTGCATCATTAAGGAGTTAAAAAAAAACAATTGCGGGCCTAATGGCTGTGTCGAAACCAGCAGCCTTGGCGCTCCTACCCCATGGGGCCATGTGGGCCCCAGCACCTATCCAGTTTTGCCAGTTGTTGGCCTTGCCCAGGTTAATGTCTTGAGTAACTAAAAGCCTTCCACTGTAACAACATTTTTGCCAGGAAGATGTTAATATTGCACTTTAATTGTAATGGATACAATTTTTTTTCCTTTAGACAGAGAACGAGGAAAAAATATAGGATAAGAAGCGATCCAAGTCTTGATATTGATATTCCAGCTTATTGCACTTGTGCACTTGTGACTTTTATGACTTTGCAATTATGTTTATCTGAGACATAAATACGCGGTGTTCACACAGCAGAGGGAAGCTGATGCATTGGGCTTATCTGCTCAACTAGGCTCCTCATTTGTCAACCTGCTTGTACTAAAACGATGGACTCATTAATGTATAAATAACAAATCTTATAGTCTAATTATTTTCTTGAAAAATATTTCAAGCATTTTGGTGATGAAATATGTTCCTTCTTTAATTGTTACCTCTCACAGCTGCTCCACTGACGACTAAATAATAAAATGCCTGCAGGCTGCTTCAGGCTATAGTTTTCTTATTACACTAATCTTGCAATGTATTGCAGTGTCTAGCCCTAATGCATCTCAATATTAACTATCATATTTCTGCAAAACTTGGCAAATATTTGTGCATCAAGGTGATGCCTCCTGGAGGAGCTGCAATGACGGCAGTATTGTCACCCAACTACCCCATAAATACTGTAGGTGGGTGGCAATGTTTGAATTTTAACATATTAAAAGATGACAACTTATAGAATTGTATTAAAAGGTTTTTTGTGGCTGGGATATTGATGACCTTTCTAATACATCATCAGTACTCGACTGCTGAAGGTCCATCACCTCGGATCCCTGCCGATCAACTCTTTGAAAAGGCCAAGTCCCATGGCCTCTTCTCAGGCCAGTGACATCATGTTCATTTGTTATACCAGGCACAGCCGCTATGAAATGTATGGCACTATGCCTGGTATGTAAAGAAGAGGCCACAACACTTACCTGAGCAGCTGATTGTCGTGGATCCCAGGCAGCGGACCCCCACCAATAAGATATTAAATTACCCATCCTGAGGACAGGTCATCAATATCTAATTTACAGAAAAACCCTTTAACTAGGAACAATGTAGACCAAAAGCATTTTAATGTCAAAATCTGGAGGAGCCTACTATATTCCTGTGGGACACTACAACCGTATTAATTGCGCCTGTACCTCATAACCAAATAGAATAGCTCAGATTTTCCATAAATTTTGCAGCAGCTTATATAAACATAAACCACAATCCCAACCCTCTACCCCTCGAGAATTCTTAAAACACCTGTCCCTCCCAAAACTCAACTCTCCCTGCAATCAACAATTAAATGATCCAGTCACAGAGGAGATAAAAGAAATCGATAAAGAATCAAAATTAGGTAAAGCCCTGATGGCTTCATGGCCTTGTACTACAAAAAAATTGTCACTCTTGTCGCCACCCCTCTTACGTTTGTATACAACGAGATCCTATATGGGAAACACATACCCAGCGAATTCCTAGACACCCATATAACGGTGGTAACGAAACCAATTAAAGACCCTACCTTACCTAAAAATTATCCCTTAATACCACTATTAAATCTAGATTACAAAATCCTGACATGCATTCTCGCCAGACGATTAAATGTGTTTCTCCCACATCTTATACATAAGGATCAGGTAGATTTCCTACCATCAAGGCAGGCACTAGACAATGTTAGGAAAGCTCTTACATTTTCCATACCGCACATCAAAAGCAAACACCTCCGATAGCTCTTGCACTTGATATAGAAAAGGCCTTTGACAGCCTTTCATGTAGCTATCTTCTTGCAGTTCTGGAAAAGGGGGGAATACACGGATCCTATATCACGGTTCACGGCTCTTTACTCCTTAAACTCTTCCCCATTTGCAACATTGAAACTACCATGCTCAGACTCGATCCAATCCATATTCAGAGAGGCATAAGCAGGGGTATCCCCTCTCCTCGGCATTGTTTGCCTTAACCATGGAGCCCCTAACCCGCATAATTAGGAATAATTCAAACATAGCTGGAATTACAAAAGGCTGGAAAGAGTATAAAATTAGTCTTTCTGACGACGATATTTTCCTTACTCTAATTCAGCGAGTCCCAAACTGTGCTCTGCAGAGCCCTTGGGGCTCCACGAACGATAGTCAGGGGCTCCATGGCGAATCTATGGCACACGTGCCAGGGAGGGCACACTGAGCGCTCTCTGCTGGCACGCGCACCGTCAGCCGGTCCTCATTGTAGTGATTACCAGCATGGTGCTGCAGCTCCCAGCCAGTAATTACGTAGCGACGCTGATCCCGGTGCACACTCTGACGTCAGTGTGCACCCGGGGTTCCTCATCCCCTGAGTCCTCGTCTCCTGAGTTCCACAGGAGAGGACAAGGGAAGAAACGTACTGGGCTCACACACTAACGTCAGTGTGCACCCGGAATCAACGCTGAGCAGAGGAAGAGTGGCGCTGACAGCAAGGAGGAGATAATTATATGAGTTGGGGGGCTATTATTACTAGGGCTAACTACAGTGGCACTAATATTACTGGGGCTAGCTACACTGGGATTAATATTACTGAGGCTAGTTACATTGGGGTTAATATTACTGGGGCTACTTCCACTGGGGTTTATATTACTGGGGCTACCTACAGTGGAGTTAATATCACTGAGGCTGCCTACACTGGGGTTAATATTACTGAGGCTACTTACACTGGGGTCAATATTACTGGGGGTACCTACACTGGGGTTAATATTACTGAGGCTACTCACTGTGGGGTTAATATTACTGAGGTGGGTTTTATTACTTGGGCTACTGTGTGGTTATTATTACTACTGGAGCTACTGTGGGGTTAATATTACTGAGGGAGTTAATATTATTACTGGGTCTACTGTGGGATTAATATTACTACTGGGGCAAATGTGGGGGTTAATGTTACTGAGGAGGTTAATATTTTAGTGGGGCTGCTGTGGGGTCACTATTACTACTGGGGCTACTGTGGGATTAATATAACTGGGGCCATTATAGATGCTATAACTACTGGAGCTACTATTTGGGGTCACCATTACTACTGAGGCCACTGTGGGGATCACTATTAATACACAGGGCCAATATAGGAAACACTACTGCTACTGGGGCCACCAATATAGGGGATCACTATTACTACACGGGACGGATTTGCTGTGGAATTCACAGTAGCTGTAGCAGCAAAGTAGATGAGATTTTGAAAATTTCATCCACACACCGAAGAAAAAATCTGCACAAAACCCGTGCAGATATTGGCATGTGGTACGGGATTTAATTCTGCAGCATGTTAATTTTAAATATAATGTACATCAATAGCCCATCCAGATCTCCAGCAAAATCCCTGTTTCTTTTTTTTTTTGTCCCTGTCGTTTTTACAATGAAGAAGGTAAAAATAATATGTTTTGATAAGCCACTTTGGGGCTCCACAAGAAACTTTTGCTTCAAAAAGGGCTCCATGGCTGAAAAAGTTTGGAAACCCACTGCTCTAACCAGACCTCTCACTACACTCCCAAACTTAAAGGCTACATTGGAAAATTTTGAGGCAGTATCTGTTTTCTAGGTAAATATAGACAAAACAGAAGCCATGTTTATTAACACCCCCCTGAATATTCAAAAATTAATCAAACTCCATTTCGGTTTTCATTGTCCCCCACACTATATCACCTATTTAGGTATTAAAATCACCCACACCCTGAGCTCCCTCTACAAATGGAATTACACCCCGCTGTTTAGCACCCTCAAACTAGAAATAAAAAAATGGAACCAGCGCACCCTGTTCTGGGTCGGTCACATAAACTCAATTTAAAATGAGCATCATACCACAACTCCTCAAGCTATTTAGCTGCCTTCTAACTAACATCCCCCCACCAGACATGAAAGCTAGGCAATGGGCCATCTCACAATTGATTTGGAACAAGAGACCCCAGATTAAACAAAAAAGAATGTACTTTTACAGAAGAATAGGGGGGCTATCCGTACCTAATCTACTAAAAAATATTTCTATGCAGCACAGATGGCCCAGATTCCCCTTATGTTTGCAGGCCCAGGAACTCCTGTCTGGGTAGAGATGGATGCCTCCCTAGTGTCCCCTGTGGAACTGAGAGCTATGTTTTGGAACAAGAAAATTCAACACATTTAAAATACCACACCTCTCACCTTCCACCTCCTTACAGTTTGGAAATTAAAAAAAAAAATCAAACACTCCTTAATCTCACACCATCCACCCCTACTCCCCATTATTCCAAACCACACTTTTCCTCCCAGACTGTTAACAGATAGTTTTGCCTGGTGGCGAAGTAGAGGACTGATCTCACTACAACATTTTAGCATACTAAATATACCCATGACTTTTCAACAAATCTTAGAAAAATACTCAATTCCAGGCCACTTATGTTGGAAACACGCCAGATATAGAGCTTCTGGCAAACAATGTTTCCTCAACTCCACTCTTGAATACCCAAAACACCGATTGAAAAGCTGAGCGTCTGTTCACCCCTTCAGCCTGGGACAATCAATCTCCTATATAATAATATGAATCAGCCCTCACATGAAGTTAACCTCCCATTCATGAGACGCTGGGAGGAGGACCTGAACATATCACTCTCTTCGGCAAGATTGCACCACTGCTGTGCATTCATTGCCAAGGGCAGCCATCAGGTGACGCTGGTCGAAACCTCCTACAAGATACTACACAGGTTACACTACGTCCCCACAACAATACACAAATTCACCCCTACTACCTCTCCTAATTGCTTTAGAGGTTGCGGGTCACTGGGTTCAGTTTTGCATACCTGGTGAACATGCCCAGTGGTGAGATCCCTGTGGAGGTAAGTAGCCAGTCTTGTTTCGAGAGTTTTGGGCAAGACATTTCCTCTCACTCCCCCGGTTTTCCTGCTGGCGGACAAACCGACCGGGTATAATAATCAACAACACACACTATCCCAGTTTATATATATATGGCGGCAAGGATATACATAGCATCTCAGTGGTTGAAACCATCCCATATTCTTAACCCCATCATAGCTAGAATCTTCAAAATGACAATCTGTGAAAAGCTGTCTGCTATCAGGGGTGATTTTATGGAGGGCTTCCTTCAGACTTGTCATCCATGGTCTGGCTATCTAAATATCTTAAATATGTCACGACTACTGACCTCATAGGAGTAAATTTTCTGAGACACACCAGATAATGATACCTATAACACCCTATATACAAATGGGAACATTTTTCATACAGATACAATAATGAGTGGAAACCTATATGATATGTTTTATGTGTATTTGTTTAACATTTATAGTCTTAAGATTAATTTTACTAAAGTCACTACTGCGTGGGGTATTCTTCAGCTTTTTATCGTGTAAAGTTATCTAAAAATTAAAATGTTTGAAACTAAATTAGTATTTAAAACTAAATTAGCCTCACTACAATATTCATATCACTACACTATTAGTACTATTGCTGTAATTATAATAGTCCCTGATACCTACTTCTATTTTCTGCCAAGCCTCTAATCATCCCAAGATCCAGGAGGGTCAATAGGACTAGCCTAACTGGCAACTCAAGAATACTTTTGAATTTTACATCAATTCTTTTAGCCCACAAGCCCCGCTTTCAAATTTCATTTTACACATTTATATAGCACATACATATTCTGTAGCGCTGCGCATCACTTGATGGCCCCATTAAGGCTACCAGTCTAAATTGGTAAATTTTGGAGTTTAGTGCAAATTGAATTAACCGGAGGAAACCAACGCAAACACAAAGAGAGCATACAAACTCCATACAGGAATACTTTCAGGGTCTCTTTAAGCCTGACAATTTCTAGTTTGAACACATAATTAATGATGTCAGAGTTCATTTTTGTGCAGCCTGTTTATAGAGCAGATACATCGTTGGCTTGTTCAAACGAGAAATCATTCAGTCGTACACAATTTACTGCAGAATGACTGATGAGGACTGAACCATTGGTATTTATACCAAATGATAAGTGAATGAGCCAATAATGATTTTAATGTCTGCATAAAATGAGCGATAAATAAAAGCTTTATTGTGGGCTGTGTTAACACTGAACAATTATTGTTCATTTTCGCTCTTTTGAATGTTAATTGTTAGCTTGCAGACTAAAGTATAAGGACCTTAAGTCTGCAAGCTAAGGATGGTTAATGAGAGCAATTGAAGACAATGTTCATTGGGAAGAAACCATAATAGGGATAAAGATGTTGGTGGGATTTGAACACCCAGGATCCTAGCGTTGCATGGCAACAGTGCTAACTGCTGAGCCACCATGCTCCCCAAATTCATGCAAAGCCCCTAAAACTAAAGCCAGAGAGCTCCCACAAATAGTGGCAGAGTGCCCCTGCATACTGCCAGTTCCCAACCTGTAAGGCCATGGTCACACAGGGCGGATTCCCGATGGAAATGTCATGGTTTGGCCGCAGCGAAAAACCGTGACATTTCCGCTGGGAGAACCACCGCGGCAAGGCCGCAGCGGCTTTGAAGCGGCCCGGCCACTCGCTCTTCTGCTAAGGACAGCGCTCCATTAGAGGAGAGCGCGGCCGCAGCGGAAAAAAAATATAGACATGCTGCGGTCGGCAAATCCATGCCGCAGCAGTGGCTTCTACCGGCTTAGCCGCAGCGGATTTGCCATCCCGTGTGGACGAGATTTCCGAGAAATCTCATCCACATGGCTGGCTAATCCCGGGACTAGCGGCCGCATGCGGATTTGCCGCGCTAAATTCTACACGGAATTTCCCCGGCAAATTACCTCTCCGCCGCTGCCATGTTTCTTGCATCCCCGCAAGGAAAAAGAGTTCCCTGCTGCACCTGCTTCAGCCAATCACAATCAGAGCTACCAGCAGGCAGGGATTTAAAATCCCCACCTGCTGATAGCTGAGAACTATTGAGTGGGGACAGCGGCAGAAGTCACCGCTGAGCCCCGGCAGCCGTCAATGGCTTTTCAGGGAAGGGCTTCATTAAGCCCTTCCCTAAAAAGCCTTTTAAAATAGTGTTAAAAGAAAAAAAAAACTTGCCTGCCGGGGCTCAGCCGCAACTTCCGACGCTTTCCCCGACTCTGTAGTTCTTAGCTATCAGCAGCCGGGGATTTAAAATCCCCGCCTGCTGGTAGCCCTGATTGTGATTGGCTGAAGTGCTTCAGCATGCCTATATTAGTCTAAATCACCTTAAAAACCGAGGTCAACTAAAATTTTGTTCAAATTGTTCTCCAGGGTTATCTTTTTGCTTTGAAATCATTGTGTGCATTATCTTTAGGTTATGATACTGTATCCATTAACCCTTTGCTGCTATACCACGGTGTTCCTTAGCTGTGACATCACTGTGGTCATTATCCCTGTTCTACCACACAACTTCTGTAGCCGCATCATGCACATTATTTTGATACTGTGATATCACTGTGTGAGTTCAATTTTGGTTTTTCACTTTACATTCCTTTTTGCAGTGTCAATTAGGAGGTGATTTTTTTTTAAAATAATCATTTAGAAACAGAATAATTTTATTTTTGATTAAATTGTGGATTTGCAGAAGTTTAAATACACCAAGTTAACTGTAAATCGAAAAACAAAGTTCAAGTGATGTTATGAGTTTTTAAAGCTTCCGATTAGTCAACTGCCATAATAAAGAGTCGCCGAGTACATATGTTACTGTACATTGCAGCTATCAATTTAAACATACAGTCAAAGCCTTATCACAAAAAGAAAAATGTCCAACCAACTACCGCCGAGGCCGCCGGTGTCGACATGTATTTTCTTGTATTCTAAATAACTATTGGAATATTGAATAGGGATTGTTACATGTAGTGCCAGAGCCTGGAGGTCTCGTGTATTCTGTAAAGTGAGAATGCAGGAAGTCATCTGTTAAAATGAAGCAATAACAGGCAAGGTATAAAAGGCCAGATTGCTGTCAGATCTGGATGGAAAGGCTCTTTTCTGTCTGTTGTTTTAGTTCCTTTGAAAAGCCAAATCAATTCGTCCAACGCAATTTATCATGAAAACAAAGCTGACATTAATTGGGCTGTGTTATTACAAGAACAGGTCAGATGTGCTCTACTCTAATAGACTTTACAGATTCTTAGTTTTATAGATATTCCGAGAGGGCTCTAGTGCATTAGAGAAAGCTGAGGTCAACCCCATAGTCACCCTAAAGAAATAAAAGGAGAAGGATTTATATCACTTGCGCAGACAATGTGGTAGGGAAACAGGGGCCTTGGGCTTTGACTGTGCCAATAGAATCTCAAATTGGAATGCAACAGCTATAGTGCCAAAGGGCTCCTACCATATGCTTCAATATAATATACCTTCCCCTTTCATTGCTATAGTACAGGTACACCAATCAGCCAGAACACTACAACCATCTGCCTAATATTGTTTAGATCCCACTTGTGCTACCAAAGCAGTTGACCCGTTGCAGGGACATTGATGGGACCTTAAAAAGTCAAGGGAACAAGCCCCCCAGACCCACCCCCCCCCCAAAAAAAAATTTTCATAGCATATAGGCAGGGTCATATTTGCCACAAGGCACTGGAGGTGCAATTCCTAGGAGGGTTACTTGCAGGGGGCAACCACAGTACCACTGCCAACATACCAAAAACTTTTATTTTTCAACACTCTCATCTGCCTCCTACCAGACAAGAATTAAATCAGGTGTCTTTCTGGGGTAGATGGGAAGAACCGGCTACACAGCACAGTGAGAAGGATGGAGGCCAGCAATTCTCCTTTCTCTCCTCTGGCAGCTGGAAGAGACCACTCATTGGTGGAGTTTCTGCCTGCTGCTCCAGTTGATGTGTCACCAAGAGATCGCTGAGGAGATGCTTCCAGCCGTCAGGACCAGACTGCACAGGCAGCTTCTGTAAAATGGTAACTTTAACTGTTAGATCGAGGTTTCCTTCCATTCCTCTAGAACTCCCTCATGGTGGGGAAGGAGGATCACTATCAGTATAGCAGCTATGTATGCCTGACCCCATGCGAAGTATGCTTAACCTAGGTTAATCCCCCATGACAAATGGAACTGACCCATGGCATTTCAGCCATTACGACCGACCGCTCAGCTCAGGTTAGGGTACTGACCATCCATCCCCTGAACATGGCAGCATCTATGCGTCTATCTTTATTGCTGTTCCACAGTGTGTCCGCTGTATACCTTGTCATGGAATATAAAGTGTTAAGTTTCAGAATGCAATAAGTGTGTTTCTTACCTTGTATTGGACTATTGACCCTTAAATAGAAGACTAAAACCTATGCTTTGTAGTGTCAGGAACTAGGATTTTAAGATAAGAAGTCAACAGACAAATTAAATAAGGCTAAGCTATGTTAACAGAGAAGACACACAATTATTGCAGAACTATTGTCTAATGCAACAGTAATATCCTGACTTAGGTAATTTCTATGTCTGAGAGCTTTGAGACTATTTGATAGATGTCAATAAGTCTTATGATCAATAAGTATTTTCACCTTTGTAACAGTAAGCTACGTAACACTAATCTTTGTACCAAGCAACATTTGGATACGCCCATTCTTTCTGTATAAGAGTTGGCAATGTTGATAATAAAGTAGAATTCATTGATTCTCACTGGAGGTGTCTTGACATAACATGGAGTGATTTCATGCTATTGATAGATAATGCTAGCGAAATCTCCTCATCACGGGCTTCCATATCTACCAATTTGGCACCTGGCAACGAGGTCATCAGATCGGTACCGGTGTGGTCCGATAACAGCTGGCGCCCGAAATCAGGGACTGAGAGTGACCAGAACCTCTGACCCGACTTACTCTCGAAAGGACAGAATGCACAGACCCATAATCAGGACAAAGCCGGCTGGTAAGAAACTGTTATTCTTATCCCTCATTGTGTCTCTGTGATTCTGTCTGCTCAAAGTTGGGTAAGTGTTCCTTTATATTGAGTGGTTCATTTAAGGTCTAAACTCGGTCTATTTTATATGACAAAGAACCCTGTCAAATAAGCTGTCTCGTTGTCTAGGTTTGAATGAATGTATAACTCAGTGTGTTTAAAGGCCATAATAATATCAATAGGTTGAATAATTGTCCTAGTGTGGCTATTCTATAATCTAAGTTTCCTAATCTACTGGTAACGTGTTCTGGTCTCTGACGAAGGACCGATGGTTCAGGTGGGTCCTGCAATGTAAAGCCTGAGGTTTTTTTTAGGGTCACACAGCGGGAACACCTGTGTATATGGTTTAAGTGGGTCCTGCACTGTGAAGTCTGAGTTTTTTAGAGTCACGCAGCGGGAACACTCGTACTGTATGTTGTCTGTAGGAAAAGTGTCTGATTTGTGACAAGAATCTCTTGCCATAGTCGACATGATATCCTCAGACGGGGTTACCCTCTCCTCAAATAAGGAGGAAAAAGGTTATTAAAAATAAAAACCCCTATAGATTACCAGTGAAACATGGGTAATGGATGGTCTAAGAAAGCCACCTTGGATGAGTCAATGACCAAAAACATAGTAAGGAATATGGAAGGTAAAGAGATAGCTAAAGAATGTAAGGCTTTGATGTCTATCATGAAACAAGACACCAGACACGGGACCCTTAGTCCCCGTCTGTGGTCAAATGCAATGATAGAATATAAAGGCAGTTTTAAAGATGCTAAACTCCTAAGCTGAAGGTTGGGACAGATGTGCCTGCCTGGTTGCTAAAGGGCGGATAGAAGAAAGAATTGAAAATGATTGTGTGAGTAAGTGCAGAATGAGAAAGATAATATTACTAACAATGCCAGATCCTGAGAAACAACCCATGGGGTTCTATAGAGCTTGTCTACAGTTAGCAGGAGTTTATGACTGCTGTTATAAAGACCTAGAAGAAGTGGCCAGACATAAGGCTGATCCCTTCTTCTTCACCTTGATGATGGAGGAATTTAATCCACCACCTGACCCTAAGGTGTCAGGTTCAGGGGCTATTTTCCTACTTCATCTGAAAGACTGGGCTTCAAAGCGTATGACAGAGTTAGGAATTACCTTGCATGCTGTTAGGCAGGAGAAGACAGAATCAGCAGAAAAATGTTTGTCTAGGATTCTGGTAGCGTGGAGGGACTTAGGATACAGTCCTAATGTCCCTGCACATGCCCAACTTCTTACGCAAGCCATTGTGGGAGGTCTTATAAAGAAGGACAAACTAGAAGCGGCCCGTCCTGAGTGGCGTACTCTAGAGGCTCAGGCTCTTCTTTAAGTTGTCAGCAGTTTGGAGCTAGGCTCCTGTACCACGGTACTTGTAAACCTATCACTTGCTACAACTGTGGCAAACAGGGCCACATGCGTAGACAATGTAGGGCACCTCCTAAAGCTCAGAATGGACAGTTCAAATCCAGACCGTCCTCCTCTGACCATTAGGAAACAGATAATCCAGTGTCTGTACTCATTGATGACGTCTGGCCTTTGCAAGTTAGCAAATCCAGAAGGGGCCCAGTACCTATTGTCTCTGACTGTAGGTTCAGAAGGTCCTCTCCCCTTTCTGGTAGACACTGAAGCAGCCACTAGTGTAATACTTAGCAGACGTGTCAAAGAGAGTGACGTCAGTAAACAAAGTCTTTTATGTGTAGGAGTAGATGGAACACCAAAATATACTACTTTGTTTAAGCCAATGAAGTTCACAACCAATTATTCTCTGACTACTCGATTGTTGGTTAGTGAAACCACTCCTCTCAATCTATTAGGAGCGGATTTGCTGCAGAAAATCCACACCTCTTAGAGTTCAGGGAGGATGGGTTGGTTAAAATCACAGGTCAGTTAGCAGAGAAAGAAATCTGTATACTAGCTGCATTTTGTCAGTCTTCAGAAACCCCTATAGCCGTATGCACACCTTTGTTGTCAGAGGAGGAGCTGGAACATTGCTTACAACAAGTTCCAGCCCCGCCTTTGGAGTGAGGGAACAAGGGATATAGGCAGACTAGCAGTACTACCAATTCAGGTTAGGTTGAAACCAGGAGTCCCATTGCCATGTATTTCTCTATCCCTCTGTATAAAAGACAGTAGGTATTTGTTTGCTTTCACACACATAGGCAAGCAATATACCTGGGTTGTGACGCTGCAGGGAGCTCAGATATCACCCTCCCTGTTCTCACAGCTCATGGGTCAAGTGTTAGGCCTCCTTCCCACGAACGGATTTCCGCCGCGTAATTCGCGGCGAAAATCCGCTGCGTTGCCCGCAGCTATTAGGTTCTATTGAACCTAATAGCACAATGCTCACGATGCGTAATTCCAGCGCGGAATTACGCACCGCGATTTCTCCCGTCCTCACCCGCAGCATGCTCTATTTTCTGCGGGTGAGGACGGGCTGTACGCACTGACGGCTTCCATTGCAGTCAATGGAGGCCGTCCGTTCACGCTATCTCCCGCTGTAACCAGCGGGAGATAGCGTGAAAAAACGCTTTCCCGCCCACCGCCGCGCGTCATCTGACGCCAAATGACGCGGCCGGCCGCGTCACGTGACACGGCCGGCCGCGTCACGTGACACGCTCGGTGACGCGGCGGTGGTGGGCGGTGACGGGCGGTGACGCGGCGGTGGTGGGCGGGGAAGCGATTTCACGCTATCTCCCGCAGGTAAGTATAGGGGCTCTGGGGGGCGCCGTGACGGGCTTCACTGCGTAATATTACGCGGCGGACCCCGTCACGCTCGTGGGAAGGAGGCCTTAGAAGGCTGGCAACCTGAATCACAGGCTGATGTTTTGTTATGATACGTTGATGACCTTTTGCTCTGTGCTCCAGACAAAGCCACACGCGTAGAAGCTTCAATTTCTCTTCAATTCCTTATAAAGAACGGATGTAAGGCGTCAAAGAAGAAGCTCCAGTTTTGTTGTTCATCTGTGACTTTTCTTGGACATTGTCTCATGTCAGGAGCTCGTCATCTCACCCAGGATCATAAATCTGCTGTTATGGACATTAAGGTATCCGCTTCTGTTTCTAAACTACGTACCTTTCTAGGACTTGTTTCTTATTGTAGACCATGGACTGTGAATGCTTCGCAGCTGTTGTAGCCGCTGTATGACTGTCTCAAGAAGGAACCCTTCCAACTTACAGAAGTAGCCATCTTGGTAGCCCCAGCCCTGGGCTTACCCAATTATAACAAACCTTTCAGGCTCTACTGCAATGAGAACAATGGACATGCAGCAGCAGTCCTTACACAGCAGCACGATGGGCACCAACGACCCATTGCCTACTACTGCAGCAGGTTAGACCCTGTCGCTAGAGGATCACCTTCCTGTCTACGAGCAGTAGCAGCAGTCTCCAGGATGTTGGACAAGTCAGCAGACCTAGTTCTGGATCATGAGGTACAATTGTTAGCACCGCATGATATCTCTGCCATTCTAACACAGGTTGCCTGAGACTCCAATGTGCCCTCCTGATGCCTGCCAACGTTACCATCACCTGCTGTCAGACTTTGAATCCTGCCACTCTCTTACCAGAACAGGATGACACTGACCAAACGACTCAAGAAGAACCTCATGACTATGCCCAGCTCATGCAGATGGAAACTTCTGGGTTTGATTCCATCAAGGACACTACACTACTTAATCCCGACTTAACCGTGTTGAGTGATGGCTCCAGGTATGCTATAGATGGACAATTTCACACTGAATATGCGGTCACCACACAGACCCCTGTCCTTCATCAACAGTCATTACTTGCACACGTCTCAGCCCAACAAGCTGAACTGCCGGCCCTTACACACGCCTGTACGCTGGCACAAGACAGCTAATATTCACACGGACTCTAGATATGTCTTGGCAGACCAAGCAACCAAAGAAGCAGCCCTGCTACCCTTCACACCAGCAGTTCTGGCCACCTGCCAAGAAGAAGATGACATGTCACCGTCGCTAAATGTCTCACAGCATCTTCTTTTGTCTTTTCAGAAACAAGCATCTTCCCATGAAGTGTCAGGTTGGTGAGCAAAAGGAGCCACTTCAGATTTCAGTGGCATGTGGACACTTAACGGGAAGCCTTGTCTTCCAAGAGCCTTGTTTCCAGTGCTAGCCTCCATAACACATGACCTCATGCATGCCTCTAAAACTGCAATGTGTGATCTTGTTTCCAGGTATTGGTATGCGCCCGGTTTTTCGGTAGTTGCTGTCTCTTATGCTCAGGGATGAATGACTTGTGCATTGTCCAACTCAGGTAGGACTGTGAAAACCCCTTCTAAACACACTCCTAGGCCCTTGTACCCCTTCCAGAGGTTGCAGATTGACTAGATACAATTCCCTCAAATCTGGACCGTTTCAATACGTCCTTGTATGTATTGCTCTCTTCTCTGGCTGGAGACTTACCCCGTTTCTGCGGCTAATGCCAAAAATACAGCCAAAAAGCTTCTTTCTGAAGTGGTCTGTAGGTTTGGTGTCCCAGAAACCATTGAGAGTGACCATGGTGCTCCCTTTAGTGAGATGGCAGGGATGTTAGGCATAGAACAGGCATTACACACACCCTACCATCCTCAAAGCAGTGGGAGAGTAGAGAGGCTAAATGGGACCAGGAAAAAAGAATAAAAAATTAAATAAGATAAAATTTTAAAAGCAATGAGATTCTGTTCGGTTCGGCCCCTTATCTAGGCCTATATTTTCCTCAGCTATTACAGGTTCAATTTGAACATATGTTACCTCCATTGCAGGATGTCTGGTGGATTTGTGGTGATGGTAGGATGCGTGCAACCCTGCCCAAATTTTGGAAAGGTAAGTGCGCACCTACAAAGGTACTCCTCCCCTTTCAGCTATTCACAGCTGGGTGGACAGGACACACAAAGGCACCCCCACCAGGACATAAACAATCTCTGCATGGACTGCCATGTAATCTCCCTGGCGGATCTTTTGATGAAGGTATTTATGTTGATGAAATAGGGGTACTGAGGGGAATGCAGAATGAGTTTAAAGCCAGAAACCAGATTACAGGAGGAATCTAATCTGTCTTTTGTCCTTGGTGCACAATTAATAAAAATATTAATTGGATTAATTATATAAATTATAATCAACAGAGATTTGTAAACTACACCAGAGATGCCATACAAGGATTAGTGGAACAACTAGGCCCAACATCCTCTATAGCCTTCCTGAACCGTCTTGCTTTGGACATGTTCCTAGCAGAGAAAGGAGGAGTCTGCAAGATGAATGGGGATTCATGCTGCACCTACATCCCAACAACACGGCTCTGGACGGATCAGTGACTAAAGCTTTGCACGGACTACTAAGTCTATCTATTGAACTTTTGAAAAATTCTGGTGTTTATGATCCACTTGCATCATGGTTGGAGGACATTTTTGGACAATGGAGTGCTTGGGTCACGTCTCTTTTTACCACTTTGACTATTATAGTAATTGCTTTTGTAATAGTAGGTTGTTGTGTAGTATCTTGTATACGCTGCATATTAGCAAAATCTGCTAAAAAGGTGATATCCACTATGATAGCACAAAATGGTATATATGCCCAGCTCTTATGTTCACCCGGCTATGATTATTCTTGTATTGGTCAGAACAATAGTGAAATGTTATTGATAAAGGCTGGCAGACATCACTAGGATGGACTGAAGTACTTCAAATGTTTACTGTTGTTCTGGGACAAGATAAGAAACAAAAGGGGGAAATGTCATGGAATATAAAGTGTTAAGTTTCAGAATGCAATAAGTGTATGTTTCTTACCTTGTATTGGACCCTTAAATAGAAGACTAAAGCCTATGCTTTGTAGTGCCAGGAACTAGGATTTTAAGATAAGAAGTCAACAGACAAATTAAAAAAAGGCTAAGCTATGTTAACAGAGAAGATACACAATTATTGCAGAACTATTGTCTAATGCAACAGCAATATCCTGACTTAGGTAATTTCTATGTCTGAGAGCTTTGAGACTATTTGGTAGATGTCAATAAGTCTTATGATCAATAAGTATTTTCACCTTTGTAACAGTAAGCTACGTAACACTAATCTTTGTACCAAGCAGCATTTGGATACGCCCATTCTTTCTGTATAAGAGTTGGCAATGTTGATAATAAAGTAGAATTCATTGATTCTCACTGGAGGTGTCTGGACATAACATGGAGAGATTTCATGCTATTGATAGATAATGCTAGCAAAATCTCCTCATCACGGGCTTCCATATCTACCAATTTGGCACCTGGCAACGAGGTCATCAGATCGGTACCAGTGTGGTCCGATAACAACCTCATTAGCTGCACTCAGGGCTGAGCCAATCAGTGGCACTTGATGTGGAAAACAGTAGCTACTTTGCAGTCTGCACCTTTAGCTTTTGTAATATGGGCATCTTTTCCTTATGGAGAATACTCTGGTTTGGCTTCACACCTGTACTGACCATCTGACTGACCAGGCAATTTCCTCGTGGGCCGCACTACTCGATGAGTCTGCATTGCAGTTGCCATCCACCACAAATGCCTTCAACTTCTGCAGCTGATGAAAGAAAGTCTAAATTTCCACCCCCTCAGGACACTTACCTGACCTCAGTGACCTGTCACCTTACACTGGCTGCAGGAGGACGCTCTCCGCAGGGCAGCATCAGGATGGTTTGTGCAAGCAGGGAGCTAACGCTGCCTCTGCTTGTGAGCAGCCATGTTGGCCCTGCCTCTCAACGAGTCCAGACCAGTCACTGCCTGGGCTGCACTTGCATCCGTGTGTCACTTCTTCCAGACCAGGCAGTTCCTGCTCATACAGCCCGCTGCCTCCTCTAGAGAGTCCACTTTTCTTGTATCACTGTAACCCAATGTGAGCATCTGAAAAGTTACACGCGAGAAGCCTCTCTGGTGCAGTTTAAAGCTACCTCCCAGGGAATTACACAGCATTTTGTCAAGGTGGACGGGAGCATCTCGGATTTATATGTGTGGATAAGAAACACTAATCAAAAATTAATATGCATTTACACATACTGACACATTCATAATGACCCATATTATAAAATTATGGTTTTTATCCTGTATGATGAACGCCGTTTCAGTTTCATCCCAATAAGGAAGATGGAACAATACGTCCACAGTGCAACTTATTGGAAGGCATCATTCCTTCAAGTCAATGTTAGACTCTTTATAAAAGCCTTGTAACAATGACCGGGAATTTAAAACATTCCCCGTCATTGTTACAAGGCTTGTATAACGAGTCTAACATTGACTTAAAGGAATTCTGCCTTCCAATAGGTGACATTGTGGACGTATTGTTCCATTTTCCTTATTTGCATATTATCCAGAGGAGCATGAATGGCCTTTTAAGTCTCCTCCCTCACTCACCGTTTAAGTGCTATCCCTAAAGAGAAACTATGAAAGTCCTTCAGATATTTGTAGACAGCTATTAAGTCTCCTCTCAGCCTACTCTTCTGCAAGCTAAACATTCCCAGATCCTTTAACTGTTCCTCATAGGACACGATTTGCAGATAGATCACCTTTAGTCTGTGATCTATTAGTATACCCAAGTCTTTTTCACATGTGCTGCTGCTTAGCTCAATTCCTCCCATTCTGTATGTGTTTTTTCATTTTTCTTGCCCAGATGTAGGACTTTGCATTTTTCCTTGTTAAATACCACTCTGTTAGTTGCCGACCACTGTTCAAGTTTATACAGATCTTTTTGAATCCTCCCTCTCTTCTCCAGTTTTAGCTATCCCTCTTAGCTGTGTGTTGTCTGCAAATTTGATCAGTTTTCCCTCAATTCCCTCCTCTAGATTATTTATAAAAATGTTGAACAACACTGGGCCTAGGACAGAGCCTTGTGGTATCCCATTTATGACCACTCTGAGTTCGATCACTCGGCCAGTTGTGAATCCACCTAACAGTTGTGCTCACTGGACAAAAGAGATCAATGCCATAAAGTGTTTTTCATTTAATTGATATTCAATTAAAACACATCCCTGGCTGGGCGCCCCTTGCCTATGCAGGATAAAAAACGGTAATCAGGATAGCGCCTCAGAGAAAAAGTCCAAATAATTACACAGAAGGATAATGTAATGGACTCACCTGGTGTGAACAGCTAGACCAAGGAGAATAGGGTCATCTGTCACACCTGTAGTCTTAGTGCGTGTTTCAAAAGACCTCTTATACCAAATGAGGCATCCAAAATGGAAGCTGGAGAGCTGCAGGGGAATCAAAAACTCCAGTGGGGTTTGGTATAACTAAAGAAACTCTGTGTCTGCAAAAAACCTCTGCGCAAGAGGAATAGAAAGTAGAAGAAGGCAATTACTTTGCAGGAGGTGGGTATATTGCAACACATACACCCCCTCCTTAGGGCGCAATCTAGCAGATCAAAGAGGAAAGACCTGATCCAATTGAAGATATTTATTGGATACAAACATGTGGTGCAGGTGATTAAAGCAGGCAACTCGTTTCAGTGTGCAGAAGACACCTTTACTGAAGCCTAAATACAATAGTTGTAACAAGACTTCTTTATTTTCCTTCCCTATGCAGCATCATGCATATTGCAAGGGTCAATTTTAAGCATGTAAATGCCTCTTTTTGTATGCCATACATCCTCCCCCAAAGCAATTCTATGTTATTAGACTTCAGCACAGGAACAATGAATGTGTGGCATGGACACTATAGTTCATTGCTCAGAGCAAGCACATGATAAAGCCATGAAGTGTCCATATAATGTAAACCACAGAACCCCTAATATACTCATTACTGGATTTCCACATCTTGCATCGGGAGTTCTGTTTTCCTGTTCCATTATAGGAGCAGGAAAGGGGAATTCCCTGGCCGAATGGATCCATCCTATGATGGAACCCAACAGCAGCGAATTGACCCCATTGACTGCAATGGCGTGCGTTTGGTTTCCGCTCAGATTTGGTTTGGTTCCAGTTACTATCAGGGGTATTAAGTAAACAGCATTTCTATAATTATGTTCTTTCACTGCCGTTATGTTATTGTGCTACAGCCCCCCCGCCCTGGCTTTTATAAAGTAGTTACACATCTATAAATTTCATACATTTTGCCCCATAATGACGTAACTAAATTTTGACAATAAAAAGGTGAAGTAAAGGGCCAGGAACTTAATCTAATAGCTGGATGGAAGCGCTGCCGCTGTTTTCATTTTAAAGGCTCCCAGTAATTCTCTGGCTTGGTCACACTTGGCACCGACAATATTGGCACCATGCAGACATAGTAGAATGCCGGAGAAGGAAGCAGATGGACAGCAGAGCTATCACAATGTTGTTACTATACACGCAGTCTTCAGGTAGCCTCCACAAATACCTTTATACAGGCAATGAGAACACAAATGGCAATAAATGAAGTCATTTGCTAGTGGTAATCACATACAAGTTATGCACTAAGGTATCACCTTTGTAATGAACTGGGAGCAGTGACAGCCAATAAATGGCATCTTCATCCACCAGCATTAAAAAATCCTCTGGACATGAAATTAAATTGCTCGTTATACGTCAGCACATGGAGTCACTTTGGCTCCATATTACTAGAAGCTATGATGGAACAGAGTTTTACCACCGTTATATAGCACACATTGAGCAGGTCACTTTTTTAACAAAGATTTCTTAGGAATCTGTGAAAAGCCACCCAGGGTTCAGTATAGCCATAAGTAGGCTAAAGTGAGTAATCTGACTGCATACATGAGACCCGACAATCAAAGGTACATTTAGTTTGTGTCCCATTCATAACAAATTCATTTATTTATTAGCAGTTGCTAAAATGCTCATTCAAAGTGATAACCAATATAGCTGCATTTCCTGTTGTCCCTTCTACAAATACAGCCACAAAATATGAACGTGCTTGCAACTCAGTATGTTAGAAGTATATAACTACCAAACGTTGGTTACTTCTCTGATTTACTACCAATTTACTAATACATATTGCAACTTTTATGTTTTGGTTGAAAATGTGTTTCTTCCGATTCTCAATGGCCTCTAGTTCCTTATTTGTATACATTAGCAGTAGCAGTAATAGCTAGAAGTCCTTCTCCTCCAGTCGCTGGTAACATCTCTGTTCCTATATTCAAGTGTACGCAGCAAACAGAAATACAGGACTTGTTGTGTCCCATCCAAAGTCAACTGCTCTATACACTGTAAATATTACAACAAACACGCCAGCAGTCATGCCGACAACATGGGCGGACACCACTCAATAAGGCCAGTTACACATCTGCGTCGGAACCTACAGCTGGATTTTTCGTGACAGATCCAGCTCGAAATACTGGAAGAAGAAGTGCTGCATGGGACAGTTTTTCTTCCATCCAATAGCTGTTCACCTGGGAGGAAAGTGGACAGATTTTTTTTTGAAAACCCATTAAAATCAATGAGGAAAAAAACTGTTCATTTCAGTTTTACATTCTCCAGAGAGCCGGAAACCCCGAACTGACCCCAACACGAGTGTGAGAGCAGCCTTACGGTGATTTCACATCTGTATTGGGGATTCCACTTTCCTGTTCCATTCCGGACATTAAGCTACTCATATACTGGAATCAAGTTTTTGGACACCACAAACAACTCAATACAGACATCCCTATACTAGAAACCGATCGAGTGGCCCACATACCTCAGATGGGACAGTTTCCATCCTAAACACATCAAAAAGTCCATTGTCTACAGCCAGGCCATCAGATACAACTGGATCTGCTCCAATCTAATCTTAAAAGACATTTTTAAGTCAGGGCTACCATCCCATCTCAATCGATGACCAAATCACCAGAGCCACCAGGATACCCAGAAATCATCTAATACTGCAATACACAGAGAAGGAAGAAAACGGTTGTGTACCGCTAGTAGTGACCTACAATTCACAGCTAGAGGTACTAAGGCAAACCGCAAAGAAACTCCATTATACCCTACACAAGGATGAATGTCTGAAAACCATATTCCCGAACCCTCCCCTTCTGCGTTACAGGGAACCTCCAAATTTGAAGAACTTTATAATCAGGAGTGCATTGCCCTCTGACACACAAAAAGGAACTTAGCACTGTAAGGTAAGGAGCTGCAAGATCTGCTCACATGTACTGGCCACAGACAGAATACAAATCCCCAACATACAGGACTATAAGATCCCCAGGACATTCACATGTTCCACGTCCGATGTTGTGTACCTGATCCTGTGCAGTAAATGTCCTGTTGGGAGTCTTTATGTAGCAGAGACAGGACAAAACTGAAAGCGAGGATTAAAGAAAGAAAAACAGGATTACCTGTGGTTTAGCACTTCTCTAGTTGCAGACACAAAATAAAACATATGAAAGTCACCATATTAAAAAACTATTTTAAGTCACAAAGACATAGAAGAATTTGGGAGTACAAATTTATAACAACTTTAAGAGGATTCAAGTGTGACTGGGAAGTATAAAAAAAAGTCTATAGCAGACATAACACACAGTCCTGGTGACTAAAGCCCTATTTACACGGGACGACTGTTGGGCAAACGATGCTCGACACTCGTTCCCGCATGTACTAGCTCCCATGCTGTTGCACAGGAGCGAGTATCGTTGGCTCGCCCCTCTCTATTTACTTAACACAATGACCGTTCAGTACTGGACGGCTGCTGTTTATACTAAACTCTCATCATGCAGGATTTTATGCAGCTTGAAATTAAAAGGTATCATATCTACAAGATTACTTATTTTTAGAGATGAGCGAACACCAAAATGTTCGGGTGTTCGTTATTCGTAACGAACTTCCCGTGATGCTCGAGGGTTCGTTTCGAACAACGAACCCCATTGAAGTCAATGGGCGACCAGAACATTTTTGTATTTCGCCGATGCTCGCTAAGGTTTTCATGTGTGAAAATCTGGGCAATTCAGGAAAGTGATGGGAATGACACAGTGACGGATAGGGCAGGCGAGGGGCTACATGTTGGGCTGCATCCTAAGTTCACAGGTCCCACTATTAAGCCACAATAGCGGCAAGAGTGGGCCCCCCCCCCCTCCCAACAACTTTTACTTCTGAAAAGCCCTCATTAGCATGGCATACCTTTGCTAAGCACCACACTACCTCCAACAAAGCACAATCACTGCCTGCATGACACTCCACTGCCACTTCTCCTGAGTTACATGCTGCCCAACCGCACCCCCTCCCCCCCACAGCGCACACCAAAGTGTCCCTGCGCAGCCTTCAGCTGCCCTCATGCCACACCACGCTCATGTCTATTTAGAATTGCGTCTGCCATGACGAGGGACCGCAGGCATACACTGCAGAGGTTGGCACGGCTAGGCAGCGACCCTCTTTAAAAGTGGCGGAGCGATAGCCCACAATGCTGTACAGAAGCAATGCGAAATAGAATCCTGTGCCACCGCCATCAGGAGCTGCACACGTGGGCATAGCAATGGGGAACCTATGTGCCACACACTATTCATTCTGTCAAGGTGTCTGCATGCCCCAGTCAGACCGGGCTTTTTAATTCATAGACACAGGCAGGTACAACTCCCTATTGTGAAGTCCCTGTCGACCCACAGCATGGGTGGCTCCCTGGAACCCACCGGCGGTACACAGAAATATCCCATTGCATTGCCCAACACAGCTGAGGTAGTAATGTCGTGCGTAATACAGGTGGGCTTCGGCCCACACTGCATGCCCCAGTCAGACTGGGATTCTTTACAAGTGGACACATGTAGGTTTAACTCCCTGTGGACCCACTGCCTGGGTGGGTGCCAGGAAGCCACCGGCGGTACATAGAAATATCCCATTGCATTGCCCAACACAGCTGAGGTAACGTCAGCTGTAATGCAGGTGGGCTAAAAATTAATTTGATTACACTGTAGGCGAGGGCCCACAAAAATTGCTGTATCAACAGTACTAATGTACATCCCAAAAATTGGCCATGGCCAGCCAAGAGGGCAGGTGAAACCCATTAATCGCTTTGGTTAATGTGGCTTAAGTGGTAACTAGGCCTGGAGGCAGCCCAGTGTAACGAAAAATTGGTTCAAGTTAAAGTTCCAATGCTTTTAAGCGCATTGAAACTTATAAAAATTGTTCTGAAAAATTATTTGAGTGAGCCTTGTGGCCCTAAGAAAAATTGCCGGTTCAGCGTGATTACGTGAGGTTTCAGGAGGTGGAGCAGGAGGAGGAGGAGGAATATTAGACACAGATTGATGAAGCAGAAATGTCCCCGTTTTGGATGGTGAGAGAGAACGTAGCTTCCATCCGCGGGTGCAGCCTACGTATTGCTTACGTATCGCTGCTGTCCGCTGGTGGAGAACAGAAGTCTGGGGAAATCCAGCCTTTGTTCATCTTGATGAGTGTTAGCCTGTCGGCACTGTCGGTTGACAAGCGGCTACGCTTATCTGTGATGATTCCCCCAGCCGCACTAAACACCCTCTCCGACAAGACGCTAGCCGCAGGACAAGCAAGCACCTCAAGGGCATACAGGGCTAGTTCAGGCCACGTGTCCAGCTTCGACACCCAGTAGTTGTAGGGGGCAGAGGCGTCACCAAGGATGGTCGTGCGATCCGCTACGTACTCCCTCACCATCCTTTTGCAGTGCTCCCGCCGACTCAGCCGTGACTGGGGAGCGGTGACACAGTCTTGGTGGGGAGCCATAAAGCTGGCCAGGCCCTTAAAGACTGTTGCACTGCCTGGGATGTACATGCTGCTCGATCTACGCACATCCCCTGCAACATGGCCCTCGGAACTGCGCCTTCTGCCACTAGCGCTGTCGGCTGGGAATTTTACCATCAGCTTGTCCGCAAGGGTCCTGTGGTATAGCAACACTCTCGAACCCCTTTCCTCTTCGGGAATCAGAGTGGGCAGGTTCTCCTTATACCGTGGATCGAGCAGTGTGTACACCCAGTAATCCGTAGTGGCCAGAATGCGTGCAACGCGAGGGTCACGAGAAAGGCATCCTAACATGAAGTCAGCCATGTGTGCCAGGGTACCTGTACGCAACACATGGCTGTCTTCACTAGGAAGATCACTATCAGGATCCTCCTCCTCCTCCTCCTCCTCCTCAGGCCATACACGCTGAAAGGATGACAGGCAATCAGCCGGTGTACCGTCAGCAGCGGGCCAAGCTGTCTCTTCCCCCTCCTCCTCATCCTCCTCATGCTCCTCCTCCTCCTCCTGTACGCGCTGAGAAATAGACAGGAGGGTGCCCTGACTATCCAGCGGCATACTGTCTTCCCCCGCCCCCGTTTCCGAGCGCAAAGCAGCTGCCTTTATGGTTTGCAGGGAATTTCTCAAGATGCATAGCAGAGGAATGGTGACGCTAATGATTGTAGCATCGCCGCTCACCACCTGGGTAGACTCCTCAAAATTACCAAGGACATGGCAGATGTCTGCCAACCAGGCCCACTCTTCTGAAAGGAATTGAGGAGGCTGACTCCCACTGCGCCGCCCATGTTGGAGTTGGTATTCGACTATAGCTCTACGCTGTTCATAGAGCCTGGCCAACATGTGGAGCGTAGAGTTCCACCGTGTGGGCACGTCGCACAGCAGTCGGTGCACTGGCAGCTTAAAGTGATGTTGCAGGGTGCGCAGGGTGGCAGCGTCCGTGTGGGACTTGCGGAAATGTGCGCAGAGCCGGCGCGCCTTTACGAGCAGGTCTGACAAGCGTGGGTAGCTTTTCAGAAACCGCTGAACCACCAAATTAAAGACGTGGGCCAGGCATGGCACGTGCGTGAGGCTGCCGAGCTGCAGAGCCGCCACCAGGTTACGGCCGTTGTCACACACGACCATGCCCGGTTGGAGGCTCAGCGGCGCAAGCCAGCGGTCGGTCTGCTGTGTCAGACCCTGCAGCAGTTCGTGGGCCGTGTGCCTCTTATCGCCTAAGCTGAGTAGTTTCAGCACGGCCTGCTGACGCTTGCCCACCGCTGTGCTGCCACACCGCGCGACACCGACTGCTGGCGACATGCTGCTGCTAACACATCTTGATTGTGAGACAGAGGAGGAGGAGGAGGAGGAGGAGGGTGCTTTAGTGGAGGAAGCATACACCTCCGCAGATACCAGCACCGAGCTGGGGCCCGCAATTCTGGGGGTGGGTAGGACGTGAGCGGTCCCAGGCTCTGACTCTGTCCCAGCCTCCACTAAATTCACCCAATGTGCCGTCAGGGAGATGTAGTGGCCCTGCCCGCCTGTGCTTGTCCACGTGTCCGTAGTTAAGTGGACCGTGGCAGTAACCGCGTTGGTGAGGGCGCGCACAATGTTGCGGGAGACGTGGTCGTGCAGGGCTGGGACGGCACATCGGGAAAAGTAGTGGCGACTGGGAACTGAGTAGCGCGGGGCCGCCGCCTCCATGATACTTTTGAAGGACTCCGTTTCCACAACCCTATACGGCAGCATCTCAAGGCTGATGAATTTTGCGATGCGGACGGTTAACGTTTGAGCGTGCGGGTGCGTGGCGGCGTACTTGCGCTTGCGCTCGAACACTTGCGCAAGCGACGGCTGAACGGTGCGCTGAACTACACTGCTGGATGGGGCCGAGGACAGCGGAGATGAGGGTGTGGGTGCAGGCCATGAGGCGGTAGTGCCTGTGTCCTGAGAGGGGGGTTGCATCTCAGTGGCAGGTTGGGGCACAGGGGGAGAGGCAGGGGTGCAAACCGGAGGCGGTGAACGGCCTTTGTCCCACCTTGCGGGGTGCTTGGCCATCATATGTCTGCGCATGGTGGTGGTGGTGAGGCTGTTGGTGTTGGCTCCCCGGCTGAGCTTTGCGCGACAAAGGTTGCACACCACTGTTCGTCGGTCGTCAGGCGTCTCTGTGAAAAACTGCCAGACCTTAGAGCACCTCGGCCTCCGCAGGGTGGCATGGCGCGAGGGGGCGCTTTGGGAAACACTTGGTGGATTATTCGGTCTGGCCCTGCCTCTACCCCTGGCCACTGCACTGCCTCTTGCAACCTGCCCTGCTGATGCCCTTGACTCCCCCTCTGAAGACCTGTCCTCCTGAGTAAGCGTTGCACACCAGGTGGGGTCAGTCACCTCATCGTCCTGCTGCTCTTCCTCCGAATCCTCTGTGCGCTGCTCCCTGGGACTTACTGCCCTTACTACTACCTCACTGCAAGACAACTGTGTCTGATCGTCATCGTCCTCCTCACCCACAGAAAGTTGTTGAGACAGTTGGCGGAAGTCCCCAGCCTCTTCCCCCGGACCCCGGGAACTTTCGAATGGTTGGGCATCAGTGACGATAAACTCCTCTGGTGGGAGAGGAACCGCTGCTGCCCAATCTAAGCAGGGGCCCGAGAACAGTTCCTGGGAGTGTTCCCGCTCCTGAGCAGGTGTCATTGTAGTGGAGTGAGGAGGCTGGGAGGAAGGAGGAGCAGCAGACAGAGGATTCGGATTGGCAGCAGTGGACGGCGCAGAACTGCGGGTAGACGATAGGTTGCTCGAAGCACTTTCTGCCATCCAGGACAGGACCTGCTCACACTGCTCATTTTCTAATAACCGTCTCCCGCGTGGACCCATTAATTGGGCGATGAATGTGGGGACGCCAGAAACGTGCCTCTCTCCTAATCGCGCAGCAGTCGGCTGCGACACACCTGGATCAGGAGCTTGGCCTGTGCCCACACCCTGACTTGGCCCTCCGCGTCCTCGGCCGCGTCCACGTCCTCTAGGCCTACCCCTACCCCTCAGCATGCTGTATTACCAGTGATTTGATTTCACAGGCAGGAAATAAATTGGCGCAAGACTGCAGGCCAAATATAATTTTTGCCCTTTTTGGAAAACGAAAGGCCCCACTGCCTCTAGTGAATGAATTATCTAAGTTTAATAACTGTGCTGTGTCCCTGCTTATGTGTCACAGAACGTGAGGGTAGCAGAGTTATTAACTGTGGCAGAGCAGGTATTTTTTTTCCCAATTAAGGAAAGCAAATGGCGAACCCAGCAGTAAAGCGTAGCTGGGTGCGTATGATTTAGCAATGTTTTTCACGCAGCTCACACGTCTCCACAGGCGTAAGGACGGACACAGGCTGGACAAATAGATTTGTTTTCAGTTTTTTCCCACCAACAGGCAGCACTGCGTATATTCAATGAACCTGAGAAGTTTAATAACTGTGCTGTGTCCCTGCTTATGTGTCACAGAACGTGAGGGTAGCAGAGTTATTATAACTCTTGGAGAGCAGGTATTTTTTTTCCCAATTAAGGAAAGCAAATGGCGAACCCAGCAGTAAAGCGTAGCTGGCTGCGTATGATTTAGCAATGTTTTTCACGCAGCTCACACGTCTCCACAGGCGTAAGGACGGACACAGGCTGGACAAATAGATTTGTTTTCAGTTTTTTCCCACCAACAGGCAGCACTGCGTATATTCAATGAACCTGAGAAGTTTAATAACTGTGCTGTGTCCCTGCTTATGTGTCACAGAACGTGAGGGTAGCAGAGTTATTATAACTCTTGGAGAGCAGGTATTTTTTTTCCCAATTAAGGAAAGCAAATGGCGAACCCAGCAGTAAAGCGTAGCTGGCTGCGTATGATTTAGCAATGTTTTTCACGCAGCTCACACGTCTCCACAGGCGTAAGGACGGACACAGGCTGGACAAATAGATTTGTTTTCAGTTTTTTCCCACCAACAGGCAGCACTGCGTATATTCAATGAACCTGAGAAGTTTAATAACTGTGCTGTGTCCCTGCTTATGTGTCACAGAACGTGAGGGTAGCAGAGTTATTATAACTCTTGGAGAGCAGGTATTTTTTTTCCCAATTAAGGAAAGCAAATGGCGAACCCAGCAGTAAAGCGTAGCTGGCTGCGTATGATTTAGCAATGTTTTTCACGCAGCTCACACGTCTCCACAGGCGTAAGGACGGACACAGGCTGGACAAATAGATTTGTTTTCAGTTTTTTCCCACCAACAGGCAGCACTGCGTATATTCAATGAACCTGAGAAGTTTAATAACTGTGCTGTGTCCCTGCTTATGTGTCACAGAACGTGAGGGTAGCAGAGTTATTATAACTCTTGGAGAGCAGGTATTTTTTTTCCCAATTAAGGAAAGCAAATGGCGAACCCAGCAGTAAAGCGTAGCTGGCTGCGTATGATTTAGCAATGTTTTTCACGCAGCTCACACGTCTCCACAGGCGTAAGGACGGACACAGGCTGGACAAATAGATTTGTTTTCAGTTTTTTCCCACCAACAGGCAGCACTGCGTATATTCAATGAACCTGAGAAGTTTAATAACTGTGCTGTGTCCCTGCTTATGTGTCACAGAACGTGAGGGTAGCAGAGTTATTATAACTCTTGGAGAGCAGGTATTTTTTTTCCCAATTAAGGAAAGCAAATGGCGAACCCAGCAGTAAAGCGTAGCTGGCTGCGTATGATTTAGCAATGTTTTTCACGCAGCTCACACGTCTCCACAGGCGTAAGGACGGACACAGGCTGGACAAATAGATTTGTTTTCAGTTTTTTCCCACCAACAGGCAGCACTGCGTATATTCAATGAACCTGAGAAGTTTAATAACTGTGCTGTGTCCCTGCTTATGTGTCACAGAACGTGAGGGTAGCAGAGTTATTATAACTCTTGGAGAGCAGGTATTTTTTTTCCCAATTAAGGAAAGCAAATGGCGAACCCAGCAGTAAAGCGTAGCTGGCTGCGTATGATTTAGCAATGTTTTTCACGCAGCTCACACGTCTCCACAGGCGTAAGGACGGACACAGGCTGGACAAATAGATTTGTTTTCAGTTTTTTCCCACCAACAGGCAGCACTGCGTATATTCAATGAACCTGAGAAGTTTAATAACTGTGCTGTGTCCCTGCTTATGTGTCACAGAACGTGAGGGTAGCAGAGTTATTATAACTCTTGGAGAGCAGGTATTTTTTTTCCCAATTAAGGAAAGCAAATGGCGAACCCAGCAGTAAAGCGTAGCTGGCTGCGTATGATTTAGCAATGTTTTTCACGCAGCTCACACGTCTCCACAGGCGTAAGGACGGACAGAGACTGGACAAATAGATTTGTTTTCAGTTTTTTCCCACCAACAGGCAGCACTGCGTATATTCAATGAACCTGAGAAGTTTAATAACTGTGCTGTGTCCCTGCTTATGTGTCACAGAACGTGAGGGTAGCAGAGTTATTATAACTCTTGGAGAGCAGGTATTTTTTTTCCCAATTAAGGAAAGCAAATGGCGAACCCAGCAGTAAAGCGTAGCTGGCTGCGTATGATTTAGCAATGTTTTTCACGCAGCTCACACGTCTCCACAGGCGTAAGGACGGACACAGGCTGGACAAATAGATTTGTTTTCAGTTTTTTCCCACCAACAGGCAGCACTGCGTATATTCAATGAACCTGAGAAGTTTAATAACTGTGCTGTGTCCCTGCTTATGTGTCACAGAACGTGAGGGTAGCAGAGTTATTATAACTCTTGGAGAGCAGGTATTTTTTTTCCCAATTAAGGAAAGCAAATGGCGAACCCAGCAGTAAAGCGTAGCTGGCTGCGTATGATTTAGCAATGTTTTTCACGCAGCTCACACGTGTCCACCGCCCGTAAGGACGGACAGAGGCTGGACAAATAGATTTGTTTTCAGTTTTTTCCCACCAACAGGCAGCACTGCGTATATTCTATGAATAATAACTGTGTTGTGGCCCTGCCTATACAATTCTTTCCCTGCAGTATCAATGGAGGGTGGAATGCTCTGCAGAGGCGATTTTGAGAAGCCCAAAAAAAATGCAGCACAGCCAACAGCAGCCTGGACAGTACTGCACACGGATAAATATGGCCCTAGAAAGGACCGTTGAGGTTCTTGAAGGCTACACTCACTCCTAACACTCTCCCTGCCTATGCAGCACTTCTGTCCCTAATGCCAGGTGCAACGGTCTGCAGAGGCGATTTTGAGAAGAAAAAAAATCCCACTGCTAACAGCAGCCAACACACAGCTATCAGTGGCCCTAATAAGGACCTTTGGGGGGTCTTGAAGCCTACACTAACTACCAATTCTTTCCCTACAGCAGCTCCGGTATAAACAGCACTGTCCCTCATCTAACTCACACCGCATCTGAGGCGAGCCGCAGGAGGGGCCGACTTTTATATTAGGCGAACACCTGATCTCGCCAGCCACTCACAGCAGGGGGGTGGTATAGGGCTTAAACGTTGCAGGGGGAAGTTGTAATGCCTTCCCTGTCTTTCAATTGGCCAGAAAAGCGCGCTAACGTCTCAGGGAAGGAAGTGAAAGTAACCAGAACACCGCATGGTGTTCGTCACGAATAACGAACATCCCGAACACCCTAATATTCGCACGAATATCAAGCTCGGACGAACGCGTTCGCTCATCTCTACTTATTTTCTCTTTCTGGGAACAATCACACTCCAGGCCAAGAAAAGGGAATTTCTGCTGCTGAAAGGCTCTGTCTCTGGATGGAACCGAACACCGCTGGGCGGATCCTATTGTCTGTAATAGGGTCCATACGCTTTCCACCCACCTGCCTAGCATGTAGTGCCTTTTCTTCTGGTATTTTGAGCCGGATCTGTGACAGAACATCCATCCGGAGGGTCCAATGCAGATGAGAAACCTGCATTAAAAACACTTAAAATCATGAAACAAAACAAAACATGTATCACTTAGAAAATAGTATATCTAAGTGTACACAACAGCCTACCAGTATATAAGGACAGCCTGGATGGCAGAAATCATGTGAAAAGTATAAAAGCATATCCCATCCTGATATAAGGTGAATAAATATGGAAGGAATCCACAGGGACTAATCATCCTTCAGTCACACCGATGACATCACACAATTGATGACATCAGCAACTGATAAAATATTTCCATTTATAGTACAGAAGGCATTTCTATCCTTAAGATGGAAAACAGATTATACAAAAGTGATCACAACAAGCCAGAACTCTATCAGGGATGCAGATGTTCCGTAAGAACAATGGAAACAATTCTATTCAGTATTCCATGGGTTAAATAAGAATTTTTTATTCCATACTGAGCCCTGCAGAATATGTATACAGTAGCCTTCCCTCCATAGTAAATGTACCTGCTCAATCACTTGATACCAGAATTGGAACACAGAATGTCCTCTCTTTATAACCCCTTGCAGACACAGCCATTTGTCATTTCTCCACTTTTATCTTTTCCTCCCCACTTTTAAAAAATTATAAGTTTCTCATTTTTTTAAATCTAAATAGCCACATGAGGGCTTGTTTGCATGAAAAAAATACATGACATGACCTATCTTGTGCACATTTGCACATTGCAAAAGTCCATTGAAGTCCAGAGGCTTGCGTAAATGCACACAAGGAAAAGGTAAACAAAGGAGGGAAACTTTCCTTAAGGCTGCATTCAGACGAACGTATACCGGCTCGGTTTTCACGCCGAGCCGATATAAGTTGTCCTCGTGTGCAGGGGGGGGGGGAGGATGGAAGAGCCAGGAGCAGGAACTGAGCTCCCGCCCCCTCTCTGCCTCCTCTCCGCCCCTCTGCACTATTTGCAATGGGGAGAGGTGGAACGGGGGCGGGACTAATTCGCAAAATTTAGCCCCGCACCCACCCCGCCTCCTTTCATGCAAATAGTGCAGAGGGGCGGAGAGGAGGCAGAGAGGGGGCGGAAGCTCAGTTCCTGCCCCTGGCTCTTCCATCCCATCCCCCCCCTGCACATGAGGACAACGTATATCGGCTCGGCGTGAAAACCGAGCCAATATATGTTCATGGGAATGCAGCCTAAGGGGAATTAGAGGGTGACAACTCCTGCCTACTAATGTATAACTCGCCCTGATAAGGACTAGAGATGAGTGAGCATACTCATCCGAGCTAGATGCTCGTTCGAGTATTAGGGTACTCGAGATGCTTGTTACTCGAGACGAGCACCACGCGGTACTCGAGTCAATTCCATTTCCTTCCCTGCATGTTTAGCGCCATTTTCTGGCCAATAGAAATGCAGGGAAGGCATTACAACTTCCTCCTGTGACGTTCCAGCCCTATTCCACCCCCTGCAGTGAGTGGCTGGGGAGATCAAGTGACCGCCGAGTATTTAAAGCGGTCCTGCCTGCGGCTCGCCTCAGACACACGCTGGCAGAGATCAGGGAAAGTGCTGCTGCTCATTCAGGGATAGTGTTAGTGTAGGTTCCTGTCTTCAAGAACCCCAACGGTCCTTCTCAGGGCCACATCTGACCGTGTGGATTACTGTTGTGGCTGCTGGGAGCAGTTTTGCACCAAAATGTTTTTTTTCATCTCGGGCTGTGCAGGCTATTACAGCTATAGCGTTCTCAGTCTGCAGTCAATTATGCAGAGTATAGGGACAGTGCTGGTGAGACAGGGACAGTGGTAGTGTTGAATCCTGTCTACAAGAACCCCAACGGTCCTTCTTAGGGCTACCTGCGACCGTGTGCATTTTACTGCGTGGCTGCTGGGAGTTGTAGTGCATCACTATTACGCAGCTAGGCCTGTTTGCAGCCTTCCGTATAATTTTTTTCTGGCTACAGTTTGCATTACATTACCGGTGTCAGCCTCCAACTGTACGCCAATAATTCCATAATTTTTTACACCGGTCTGTGTCTGCCGTCAACTTCACGCACAGTGTACGGCGACAGCCGCTCATAGAGGGAAAGTCATATACACGCTATATAGCCTGTATTCTTTTTCAAAAAAATTCTTAAAAAAGCTCCTTCTTACGGCTACCTGTGACCGTGTGCTTTTTACTGTGCGGCTGCTGGGAGTTGTAGTGCATCACTATTGCAGAGGCAGACTTTTTTGCAGCCTTCCGTATAATTTTTTTCTGGCTGCAGTTTGCGTTACATTACCGCTGTCAGCCTCCAACTGTACGCCAATAATTCCATAATTTTTTACACTGGTCTGTGTCTGCCGTCAAATTCACGCACAGCGTACGGCGACAGCCGCTGATAGAGGGAAAGTCATATACACGGTATATAGCCTGTATTCTTTTTCAAAAAAATTTAAATGAAAGCTCCTTCTTACGGCTACCTCTGACCGTCTGAAATTTACTGGGTGTCTGGTCGGAGTTGTAGTGAATCATTATTGCACGGCTAGGCCTGTTTGCAGCCTTCCGTATTCTTTGTTTCTGCCTAGAGTTAGCATTACAATTCCGCTGTCAGACTCCAACTGTACGCAAATAATTCCATAATTATTTACACCGCACTGTGTCTGCTGTCAACTTCACGCACAGCGTACGGCAACAGCTGCTGATAGAGGGAAAGTTATATGCACGCTATATAGCCTGTATTCTTTTTCAAAAAAATTTAAAGAAAACCTCCTTCTTATGGCTGGCTCTGACCGTCTGAAATTTACTGGGTGTCTAGTGGGAGTTGTAGTGAATCCCTATTGCACGGCTAGGCCTGTTTGCAGCCTTCCGTATTCTTTGTTTCTGCCTGGAGTTAGCGTTACAATACCGTTGTCAGCCTCCAACTGTACGCAAATAATTCCATAATTATTTACACCGCTCTGTGTCTGCCGTCAACTTCACGCACAGCGTATGGTGACAGCCGCTGATAGAGGGAAAGTCATATACACGCTATATAGCCTGTATTATTTTTCAAAAAAATTTAAATAAAAGCTCCTTCGTTGGGCTACCTCTGACCGTCTGAAATTTACTGGATGTCTGGTGGGAGTTGCAGTGCATCTGTATTGCACAGCTAGGCCTGTTTGCAGCCTTCCGTATTCTTTGTTTCTGCCTGGAGTTAGCGTTACATTACCGCTGTCAGCCTCCAACTGTACGCCAATAATTCCATAATTTCTTACACCTCTCTGTGTCCGCCGTTAACTTCACGCAAAGCGTACGGCCACAGCCACTGATAGAGGGAAAGTCAAATACATGCTATATAGCCTGTATTCTTTTTCAAAATATTTAAATAAAAGCTCCTTCTTATGGCTAGCTCTGACCAACTGAAATTTACTGGGTGTCTGGTGGGAGTTGTAGTGAATCACTATTGCATGGCTAGCCCTGTATGCAGCCTTCCGTATTCTTTTTTCTGCCTGGAGTTAGCGTTATAATACCGCTGTCAGCCTCCAACTGTATGCAAATAATTCCATAATTATTTTCACCGCTTTGTGTCTGCTCTATTCGTAATCCACCATGCTGAGGGGTAGGGGTAGGGCTAGAGGACGTGGACGCGGGCGAGGATGCAGAGGTCCAAGTGAGGGTGTGGGCATAGGCCGAGTTCCTGGTCCAGGTGAATCGCAGCCGGCTGCTGCGGGATTAGGAGAGAGGCAAGTTTCTGGGGTCCCCAGCTTCATATCACAATTTTTGGGTACACGTGGTAGACCTTTATTACAAACAGGCCAGTGTGAGCAGGTCCTGTCGTGGATGGCAGAAAATGCATCCAGCAATGTATCGACCACCCAGTCTTCTACGCCGTCCACTGCTGCAACTCTGAATCCTCTCGCTGCTGCTCCTCCTTCCTCCCAGCCTCCTCACTCCATGAAAATGACACATTCTGATGAGCAGACAGACTCCCAGGAACTGTTCTCGGGCCCCTGCCTTGATTGGGAAAAAATGGTTCCTCTCTCACCTGAGGAGTTTGTCGTGACCGATGCCCAACCTTTGGAAAGTTCCCGGGGTCCGGTTGATGAGGCTGGGGACTTCCGGCAACTGTCTCAAGAGGTTTCAGTGGGTGAGGAGGACGATGATGATGAGACACAGTTGTCTATCAGTGAGGTAGTAGTAAGGACAGTAAGTCCGAGGGAGGAGCGCACAGAGGATTCGGAGGAAGAGCCGCTGGATGATGAGGTGACTGACCCCACCTGGTTTGCTAAGCCAACTGAGGACAGGTCTTCAGAGGGGGAGGCAAGTGCAGCAGCAGGACAGGTTGGAAGAGGCAGTGGGGTGGCCAGGGGTAGAGGCAGGGCCAGAGCGAAGAATCCCCCAACTGTTTCCCAAAGCACCCCCTCGCGCCAAGCCACCGTGCAGAGGCCTAGGTGTTCAAAGGTGTGGATGTTTTTCACTGAGAGCATGGATGACCGACGAACAGTGGTGTGCAACCTTTGTCGCGCCAAGATCAGACGGGGAGCCACCACCACCAGCATGCGCAGGCATATGATGGCCAAGCACCCCACAAGGTGGGATGAAGGCCGTTCACCACCTCTGGGTCGCACCACTGCCTCTCCCCTGTGCCCCAACCTGCCACTCAGATCCAACCCCCCTCTCAGGACACAGGCACAAGCACCTCCCGGCCTGCATCCACACCCTCACCTCCGCTGTCCTCGACCCCATCCAGCAATGTCTCTCTCAGCGCAGCATCCAGCAGTTGCTAGCGCAAGCGTTGGAGCAAAAGCGCAAATACGACGCCACGCACCCCCACGCTCAAGCTTTAAACATGCGCATTGCCAAATTGATCAGCCTGGAGATGCTGCCGTACAGGCTTGTAGAAACGGAGGCTTTTAAAAACATGATGGCGGCGGCGGTCCCACACTACTCGGTCCCCAGTCGCCACTATTTTTCCCAGTGTGCCGCCCCAGCCCTACACCAGCACGTCTCCCGCAACATCAATCATGCCCTCACCAACGCGGTTACTGGGAAGGTCCACTTAACCACGGACATGTGGACAAGTACTGGCGGGCAGGGCCACTATATCTCCCTGACAGCACACTGGGTGAATTTGGTGGAGGCTTGGACCGAGTCAGAGCCTGGAACCGCTCACGTCCTACCCACACCCAGAATAGCGGGTCCTTCCTCGGTTCTGGTATCTGTGGCGGTCTATGCCACCTCCTCTAAACCCTCCCTCTCCTCCTCCTCCTACGCAACTTCTACCTCTCAATTAAGAAATGTGAGCAGCACGTCACCAGCAGTCGGTGTGGCGCGGCAGCACAGCAGTGGGCAAGCGTCAGCAGGCTGTGCTGAAACTACTCAGCCTAGGTGACAAGAGGCACATGGCCCCCGAACTGTTGCAGGGTCTGACAGAGCAGACCGACCTCTGGCTTTCGCCGCTGAGCCTCCAACCTGGCATGGTCGTGTGTGACAACAGCCGTAACCTGGTGGCCGCTCTGCAGCTCGGCAGCGTCACACACGTGCCATGCCTGGCCCACGTCTTCAATCTGGTGGTTCAGCGGTTTCTGAAAAACTACCCGCACTTGTCTGACCTGCTCGGCAAGGTGCGCCGCGTCTGCGCACATTTCCGCAAGTCCACCACGGACGCTGCCACCCTGAGGACCCTGCAACATCGGTTTAATCTGCCAGAGCACCGACTGCTGTGCGATGTGCCCACATGGTGGAATTCTACGCTGCACATGTTGGACAGGCTCTATGAGCAACGTAGAGCAATAGTGGAATACCAACTCCAACATGGGCGGCGTAGTGATAGTCAGCCTCCCCAATTCTTTACCGAGGAGTCAGCCTGGATGGCAGACATCTGCCAGGTCCTGGGAAACTTTGAGGAGTCTACCCAGATAGTGAGCGGCGACG
This sequence comes from Eleutherodactylus coqui, assembly GCF_035609145.1. Taxonomy (NCBI): domain Eukaryota; kingdom Metazoa; phylum Chordata; class Amphibia; order Anura; family Eleutherodactylidae; genus Eleutherodactylus; species Eleutherodactylus coqui. The sequence continues at coordinate 172,036,640 of NC_089840.1, forward strand.
CTGCAATCATTAGCGTAACCATACCGCTGCTATGCCTGCTGAGCAGTTCGCTGCAAGGCATAAAGGCCGACGCTTTGCGGTTGGAACAGGAGACGGGGATGACAGTATGTCGCTTGATAGCCAGACCACCCTCATGTCTATATCTCAGCGCGTTTTGGAGGAGGAGGAGCAGGAGGAGGAGGAGGGGGAAGAGACAGCTGGGCACACTACAGAGGGTTGCCATGCTGCTTGCCTCTCATCTGTTCAGCGTGTATGGCCTGTGGAAGAGGAGGAGGAGAAGCCTGAAAGTCATCTTCCTAGTGAGGACAGCCATGTCTTGCGTACTGGAACCCAGGCACACATGACTGCTATGCTAGCATTGGAGCCTGCTCTATGCCTCTATTGCTGAGCATTTGTGCAGAGGCCTATGTCCTTGGCGCAGTGAAAATCTGCCATGTTTGGGCACTCTGATTTTCTTTATGTGTACTGTCTTTAAGTTCCTTGGACCCACCCATGCTGTGGGTGCATACAGACTTCCCATAGAGGTGTTTTACCTTTCTGTCCCCAAAACACTGACAGACTTGGGTAGGGTGCAGAGTGCAGATGGTTTACCCCTTGCGTTGTCGATGAGGTATCCGACACCCAAACAGAATGAGTAGTGTGTGGACACATAGATTCCCCATTGCTATGTCACTTGCAGCACCTTGGGCCATACAAGGTGTTTGCTGGGACAGAGGCAGACCCGGGGCCCGCTTACATACTTCCCACACAGAGTATTGCTGCATTGTGGAGATGTGTAGAAGTGCTGGGCTGGCAACTGAGTCCCCTTTATGACCATGTTTGCAGCTCCTGACGGAGGTGGCACAGGATTGGAATGAAGATCGAATGTTAATTTCTCATCGATTCTCTACAGCATTGTGGGCTATCACCCCGCCCCTTTTAAAGAGGGTCGCTGCCTGGCCCTGCCAACCCTCTGCAGTGTGTGTCTCCGGTTCCTCCTCATCGCAGACGCACTTATAAATAGACATGAGGGTGGTGTGGCTATGAAGCGAGCGTGTGGCATGAGGGCAGCTGAAGGCTGCGCAGGGACACTTTCGTGTGCGCTGCGGACACAGGGTCGTGTGGTGGGTTGGGCATCATGTAACCCAGGAGAAGAGGCAGCGGTGTGTCCTGCAGGCAGTGATTGTGCTTGGTTGGTGGAAGTGTGGTGCTTAGCTAAGGTGTGCCTTGCTAATGAGGGTTTGTCCGAAGTAAAAATTGTTGGGGGGGGGGGGCACACTCTTGCCGCTATTGTGGCTTAATAGTGAGACCTGGGAGCCTGAAATGCAGCCCTGCATGTTGCCCCTGGTCTGCCCAATCCATTTCTGTGGCGTTTCCATCACTTTCATAGCTTTTCCAGATTTTCACATGTGAAAACCTAAGCGGAGCATCGGTCATATACAAAAATGCTCGAGTCGCCCATTCACTTCAATGGGGTTCGTTACTCGAAACGAACTCTCGAGCATCATGGAAAGTTCGACTCGAGCAACGAGCACCCGAGCATTTTGGTGCTCGCTCATCTCTAATAAGGACGCATCCACCCTTCTGCCTGTGTCACTCACTAACGCTGATAAAGGAAAAACCACCATAAGAATAAATCTCAGTAATAAATCTCAGGACTCATCTGAAGAGCAGCTGAATGAACCACGAAACCAGATCCAGAGAGGTCCTCACTCTACAACAGAAAGAGACTGCACTGAGATTTACCAGCATAGGACCCAGGCCAGGACTGAACTAAAAATCCCCTCCCTAATTGCCCCCTGGTGTACACCAACAGTTGACACACCTATCAGAGGCAAAGACCACCAAACAGACAGTCAAGCTCAAACTGACACAACAAGGAGCTGCCGGTTATATTTCCACAGAATCACAATAAATCATAGTGTTCAATAAGGAATGTTTGATAAAGAGATATAAAGTAATAAAGAGCAAAAATATCTTCTTTAAGGTTGTTTGACAATGTGATGTAATTGTAGGCTGCAGTGTTCTGAATGAGTTAAAAGTACCCCAGCTCCATCTGCCACAAACATATTGAGTCAACGCTGCCCATTCCTCGGCCTCTCGGTTCTAGTTAGCTGTGAATCACCTGCAGAGAGTGCCCAGGTGCTCAGCTTGTAATTTGCAGCTGCTCTTATATTTGGAAGCTACCTGGACTTGGCATTGTGAGTAACATCTCTGGACCAGGATGAATGTTGGTCTGAAGTCAGCGCAGCAGATGTGAGCTGGACACGGGTCTGGCTTGGAGACACTGCAAGGTTAACATGAGCAAATGAGCACTCAGAGTGGCTGAGAGGGCCAGGAATGCAGATCATCAGAGATGTGTGCTGTTAATGAGCTTCTAACCACATTCCCTTTCCCTTAATTGGCTTTTTTATTATATTTTCATCTAATGAAGTATCATGTCTTTCAGGATGTAGGTCAATGAAGGACAATGAGGGTGCAAATAACTGGGAATGATTGGGAGCCAAATTTCTGCAGCATATAGCAAACAGGAATAAAGTTATGTACTGGACTGAAGAAGAGCAGGTAGAAGTGTTACCAAGAAGTGTAATACAGATAATTGTGCATTTTATATACTATCCAAAGCTGCAACACAGATTCCCTTCCGCAGTGAAGTGCGGCACCTTTTCTAATTTCCAGATGGCAACAACCTGGATTAGGTCTGTTAACCAACCTAATAAAATACCTATAAGGCTTGGGGCTCATGCAGCAACACTCATGATGAGGCCAAAAGCTCCTTGTCGGTGCGATTTCCAAATGAATTGAGTGTGACCCAATTGTTGATTGTTAATGAGACGCCTTAAAACCGTGCAGCCATTAACGATAAGTTAACACTCAATGCATTTGCAAACCGCACCGACATGGGGATTTTAGTTGCATCAGAGTCATGCAGTGGACGCGTGGTGACTACTACTTGAGACAGCACCCTAATGGTAGATTAGTCACTGAGTCTAAAGGTGCATTTACACGGGCGACAGCGGGTTGCGCCCGGCATTCTCAGGTGTGACTTACATTGCATAGTACACGGACACTCTACCTGTGTGCTGTGTGATGTGTGGGAGCCCGCAAATCTGCATGTTCTATTTTCATGTGAAATGAACATGCTGTGATTTTTTTGGCTTGCAGCATCGCGTAAGAAAAGTTAAAAAGTCACCCATCTAAATACACTCATTGCAAATAATGGGTTGTATCTTCGTGCATGTTTTGTGCATCTCGCACAATTTTTTCACCTGTGTGAGTGAATCCTAAGTGTCTGTGTAGAAATTTTTTGAAGAAAAGTATTAGCACACCGTGAAGTGATGGGTCAGCGTCCTACAGCCCTTTCTTTGATTAGGGGACATAACTAGAATTCATAGAGCTCAACAGAAAAACCATGGAAGAGCCCCCAACTTCGCTGACAGTCTGTTCATTGCACTGTGCTAATGCAAACAGCAGCATAGCGATGACTTTAACCAATGCAAATAAGGAAGATGGAACAATCCCTCTACACCAAAGGAAGGCAGCATTCCTGTAAATCAATGCTTGACCCTTCATACAGGTCATTGTAACAGTAATTAGTCATTGAAAGCCAAGCCAGAATCCATGCACAGACAGCTGTTTCGGGGTGTTTTCCTCCCATCAGTGTGCAGTAAGATCCTGGCTTGGTTAGTGAAAAGCCTGTGACATGGATGGGGAGGGGTATCATCACTCTCTAAGGCAGTGATGGCGAACCTTTTAGAGACCGAGTGCCCAAACTGCAACCCAAAACCCACTTATTTACTGCAAACACATCAGGGGGCGGGGCTTATCACGACGGATGATTTTACACCCACCATTCTAAAAAGCACAGGGTCGCTTCAAAGTTGACAGTGTGCAGATTTTGACTGCTTTTTGGATGCTGAAATACTCCAGAACGTCCACAGCGCCTCCCAGTATGATATCGACCCCCCCACAGCGGCCCCCAGTATGACAGCGAACCCCCCCCCAGCGGCCCACAGTATGACAGTGACCCCCCCACAGCAGCCCGCAGTATGAAAGTGACCCCGCCCCCCACGGCGGCCCACAGTATGACAGCGCTCCCCTCCTCCCCCCATGGCGGCCCACAGTCTGACAGTGACCCCTCCCCCCACGGCGGCCCACAGTATAACAGCGACCCCCCCCCCCCTTCCCCCATGTCAGTGTGCTGCTGGACGCCTCCTCCCCCTGCTCTCACAAAACTAAGTAGTAGAAGACATCGGGGGAGGGGGAGGAGGATCCCGGCTGCACACTGACGTCACAGTGTGTGCTGGGATCTGCTTTGCTATCAGCAGCGCTGAGTGAATGGCCGCAGGGGAGCCGCAGCCCCTGCCGACATTAACAAGTGGTGAGTGGCCGATGGCGACGCGTGCCAGCAGGGAGGGCCCTGCGTGGCGCCTCTGGCACGCGTGCCACAGGTTCGCCACCACTGCTCTAAGGAGAGCACCAAGGAGGTGAGTGAGGAGACTGATAAGGTCTTGCATGATCCTCTGGGTAATATATCCAAATAAGGAAGATGGAACCAAACGACACATAATAGTGTCATGTCAGATCAGCACCAAGTAGGACACGTGGTGAAGCTACACAACAGGGGAACACAACTGTATTTTTTTGTTCTCCAAAAGGAATGGCGTATAGTTGCTACACATTCGCAGGCATCCTCCAGTTACTGCCCCCTGATACACAAATACTTTTGCCATTTTTTTTTCGTTGGCTTAAATAAACAAGACTTACCTCTTAGGTGCTCCTCACACAGTGCTGCTTAATTTGCTTAAAGCCGGGCTCCCACAGCCATGAGCATAAAACGCCGCGGGGTCCCACAGCGTTTTACAGCTGTGAACCTGGCCATGACCCTGCATACAGTCGCGTATTGTAGCAAAATTGTACTGTGCATGACCGTGTACTCACTCAGGTAATCAGAATTGTGTCATAAACTGGCTTTGTCTAGATCATAGATCAGAACTGTCAGGTTATAACACTATTAAAATGAATGCAAGAAACCATTTTTATGGCTTTTTCATGGAAAGTGTATACAATGTTTACAGTCAATGATAAACGCAAATGAGTTAAAAAGAAACCAGCTTCTTCTCCGAGTGTCCAGCTGACAAATGTTTGTCATTGTTTAGGCATTTGATGGGCATCAAGCTCTTCAGGACAGTGAAGACTATATGGAACAGTCACTCTGACTTCATTGTGCAGCGTCCAAGGAGCAGGCCCCAGCCTAAGAGACAGCGGGTTAGAGTTTGGGCATTGTCACGGGGCTCTACCATCTCCCACCCTGAGGGTAGCACAGGATCAGTCCAATGGCAGGCCATTCAAAGGGTAACCTAAACTGTGGTTTACCTTAAGTCTTTGTCATGTGTGACGCATCCGTTCTGTCCTTTGCTGTGAATCAGGTGTAAATAAAGAGTCCACACACACACATAGAGTTAACATTTCAGAGCTGAACCAGGAACGGTCGGTAAAGCCCATTTACTTGAGGATAACTTGAAACAGTCCACAACAAATTATATCCACCATCAGGACACTGGTGCAGGCAAATTAGTAGTGTGACAGGGAGGTACTCTCGGGTTGCTCCAGACGATTCGCATTCCAGTTATCTGTACCGGTACACACTCATGCTTAAAGATAGGCACTCAGCGCTACACTGTGGGTTCTTGCACGCTTGCAGTTCTCCAAGTCACTAGCATAAAGGCCTGGGTAGATTGGGCCCAAGGCATTAGTTCAGCCTCTTCCATTGTGGGGTTCTTGTAAGACAAGGTGCACTCTCTTCTAATCACCAAAGGTCTCACTCCAACTCTAGCTCACACTTTCCAGGACCCAAAGAACAACAACAACCTGATGCATCTTGCAAACACATATATATAACAAGGTTACAGTACTGTTGTATCTTGTCTCCACTGGAAACAAGGAGGGGAGAGATGGGTGAGTTGTGTTGAGATGCAGGTGACACCCACAGCTGCTGACTGTGGTGTAGACAAGATACAACACTACCGTGGCTGTGACCCATCGGGGGACGGAGGTGTGAGCTGGTGGTGAAGTGCATCAAAGGATGCATTGTACCAATTGTAGCCCGGAGCCGGGATTGCAGAGAGGAGGCCAGTGGGGAGACTGTGCACTGGCCCGTGCGCGGACACATGACAACCCCCGGGGACTGTGACAGCATGGCCGCTAGCGGAGATGCAAGACCGCTGGGGACTACTGTGACAGCGGAGATGGCAGGCCAGCTGACGGCAGCGGGTTCGGGAGCTGGGAGATGCCAGTGGCACACTTACAGCAGCGGCCTCCGATACAGGTGTGTGTCTCTGCCAGCCAATCCGGAGCTGTGGGCTAGCTCCGGCAGGCCCAGTCCATGTCTCCACTCATTACTGTGGTGGAGACAAGATACAACAGTACCCAAGGTCACAACAAGATACATTTTCCAGCCATAACCCAGACCCGGCAAATGGGAATTTTAATATATTATAAAGTTACATTTCTTGTGTGCATTTCAAATTTTTAGATCAAGATAATTGCAACGGGCAGGGAGAGGGGAAAAAAGAGGAGAAAACTGGAAATATAGCTATCCTTCGATTATTGTTTTGGATTTGGTTAAAAGAGTGGACCGGGGAAATATGCTCTCTCCCTGGTAGGGAATCACTCCTATATCATCCACACTCCAGAAGCTATGGTTAGTCGTTTCTCTTCCTCCATCTTCACCAATATGGAAGCTAAAGTAGTTTCCATGCGGCTCTGTGTTAGTCCCTGAAGCAGGTAAGATGGAACCCTGCTCTAAAACAGATTGAAGAAGACAGACAGACCCCTTCCCGCTCTCAGACACTCACTTTTTAAACCTCACTTGTACCACATGACACAGAAGGAAAGATACATTCAGCAGAAGAGCTTACAGGCAATGATTTTATGGGAGTTAATCCTTCAGACGTCGCATCTGTGCAACAAACATACAGAAAATTGACATGACAGTTTTGCGCAGTGCATCCACATAAGACAATACATGTATGACAATTATGGAGGGGACCGGGATGACGTTCTGGGACACTACATAATATTTTATACATTTTATTAAAGGGGTTGTGGCAGAATCACAAGTTATCCTTTATCCACAGGATAGGGGATGGCTTGCAAATAGGTGGAGGATTCATTGTTGAAACCCCCACTGATCCAGAGAAAGGGGGTTCCTCTTCACGTCACGAAGAAGATGCTTCTCCCCCACAGTGATATCACAGTGCATGGAGCTCTTACTGCTCAGCTAGATCAACAGTCCCATTAAAAGTTAGTGAAGCAGCACATGGGGTGCAGTAACCCTGCAGTGAGGAGGGCGGGGAAAACAGGACCTTGTTCTTGGGACCGGCAGGAGTATTAGTGGTGATACCCTCACCGATCAGCAAGCTATACCCTTTCCTTCAGAGTAGGGGCATAGCTAAAGGCTCATGGGCCCGGGTGCAAAATATTATCTTGGGGCCCCCCAGCTTCTCTTAACCCCTTTATGCAAAGGAGTAACTTGAAGCTCCTGGGCCCTAATGCAAAACCTGTAACAGGGCCCCCAACTACAATGCTTTATTCATAGTACTGCGCTCCCTATATGGAGAAGAGAGGCCTTATGCGCCCTCTAAGGGCCTTGGGCCCAGGTGCAACTGCATCCTCTATAGTCACGCCAGTGCTTCAGAGAATAACTTGTAATTGTGTTACAATACCTTTAAGTGTCTTAAACAGCCATGTTTTGAGCGATGATTGTTGTGTCTTACTGCACTGACATTATGCAGTTTTCGTTAAGCTGTCGCTCATCGTTGTCTTTCAGCATGCCAGGCGCTCCGAGTAGAAAACAGCTGGATGCAGAAGACAAGCGGGGCCACCTCTCTTGTCTTCTGCATCCTCCGCTGGGAGCGCTCGGCTGTATAACAGCCGGGCGCTCCAAGAAGGGAACAGCTGGATGCAGAAGACAAGCGTCCCCGCTTCTCTTCTGCATTCTCCACTTGGAGTGCAAGGTGATCGCTCAACATTTGAGCGATCACCTTGTACTGTAAATGACACAACAAAAGTCGCACAAAAAACATCTTTTGAGCGATAATCGTTGTGTGTACATGGGCCTAAGGGAGGGTTCCCCAGCCAGGAGAAGACTCATCCATTTTCCAGAGGGTCTCCTGAGCAGGGGAGGATGGGTGTTGTAGTACTCCTCTTGAAAGCACCATATCCTGCGCTGGGGATAGGTTTAAGTGTAATGGCCCAGAACACCATCCTGGTCCCCTCCATAAATGTCATGTTTTGTCCTATGTAGATGCATTGTGCAAAGTTTGTTCTGTCATATCCAGTGTTTGTTGCACAGCTGCGGCGCTTGAGAGGTTAACACTAATAAAATCACTGCCTGCATGTAGATGTATCAGTTTTGTCTTGTCATGTGGTACACGTGAGGTTATAAATTTGAGTGTTTGAGAGTGTGAAGAGGTCTTCCATCTTGCCTGCTATGGAGTGCTAACACAGAGCCACATGGAAGCACCTTCAGCTTCTATGTAGTTGAAGATAGAGTAAGAGGAGCGGCATCCCGTAGCATTTGGAGTGTGGATGTGAGAGTCCCATCAGCAAACAGAGAGAGCCCTACAAAAGTTCCAAACAGTTCCCAGTTTACACTACAGGCTTTTCCTGTGCGGCCATCCATAGTTAGGATCACCACACAGAGGTGCACCTTATTGTGACACCCACGTGCCTGCCGTGCGGGGTGTTTATTGGCTAAGCCTTCTTTAATAATTGTCTGCCAGAGAGTCTGCGGAGTGACCGCTACCCCTCTTCCTCCTCTGGAGTGCTCTCAATCCATGATCGGTGATATACAGATAACGTGGACTGTAGGAGCGTATTCATCCTGTGTATGCTCCCTACCTCTGAGCTGTAGCCTGTTGGTTTACTGGTGTGTGGGAACGGTGGTGTCACGAGTGATAAGTACTACTACTCCCCCATCCCATTTATTGGCATTCCCTATCATAGGGGTGGAAGCTGGCCTGAGATACTACACTGATCTTGGCTGCGTGCCATCCCTCTGGGACCAGAGTATGGTAAGTGCCACGTGACAAGTCAGCACTTATCCCCCCCCCCCACGTTAGCCAGGTGCCCAGGGTCACCCCTCTGGGGTGTTGCATAAGGAATGAGCTCTGTGTTTATTACACCAGAGGCTCCATAATCACTTGCAGCCTCACACCTTTCAGGCAGGGTCCTCAGTGCGGTAGCAGGCCTCTGCCATCCAGCCGCCTGTTCAGGAAGCTGCTTCACCATCAGTGGCATTACCAGCCCAGAAGAGGAGGTGCATGGCGGGGGTCTCACGCTGCTTCATCCTTCGGTGGTGTCTGGAGACCCTTAAGAGTCACTGCTTGCAGTGGTGAAGCTCGGGGCCGGATCGGGCCCTGCAGGGGCCCATGAGAGAAGGCCCTGCATGACAGGGTTGTTAGGGAATGGAACGGATAGGATAGGGTTAACAAATAGTAAAGTAAGCTTGGGGAAGGGGGGGGAGGACATAGGAGAGTGGGCTGTTTATATTCAATTGGGTTGGTTAGGGGTTAAGTAAGGGGAGGGGTTAAAGAACTCATAAAAAGGGTAGTTTGGGCGGGAGCGCCATTTTCAAACTGGTATTAGCTGAGTGACATACCAGTATTCAGCTGGGTGAAAAGCTGTGAGTTAAAAGCGGAGCGTTATCAGCAGTAGTGGGAGAAAGACTTGCAGACTTACTGATGGCTTCGGTTGAAGAAGTTCTGGAGCAGCTGAGGGCAGCGGCGGAGCGCCACCCGGCGGGGTGGCTACAGCAGGAGGTAGTCGGCATGCTGAGCGGTTCAGCGGCAGCATCGGGACCAGCGGTAGCGGCGACGACTGAGACGAGTGGGAGAGCGCGGCGCGCGCGCAGGGCCCGTCCTCCGACAAGGCTGATAGCGGAGGAGACTGAGCCACAATCCAGGCGCAGGTATAGGAGCCCCTCCGGGGACCCTTTGGCCGGCCGTCCTGCTCCCAGAGCAAAAGGGAGCAGCAATAGACCGGTCAGGAGGAATCCTGCAAGCCGGCCTGGAGTAACGGCTTCTCGCAGGTCCCGCTCTCCTCGGGGGGCGGGCTAGCGGAGCCTGTAATGAGAGGCAGAGGAGAAGCAACGGCTGGTGCCCTGGATGATGTACCGGTCCAGGAGCCAGCCAGGCAGCGTGAGGCGCGTGCGGGGCCATCTGAGGAAGGATCTAGGTGCAGGACGGTCGGCTCAAGGAGAGCAGGGCCGGGTATGGACGGAGACCAGCAACATGAAAATCCGCCCAGGGCAACGGTGCGTTCCGCTGAGCGCACCAGTGAGAGGAGTTTGTCAGGCGACAGTGCAGCGGCAGGACCATCAAGGAGCTATATTAGGTCGGCGGTTATGGTGCCGACACAGCACGAGCATCAGGGTGGCTCGAGTCACATGCTGACAGGTCAGCGTTCAGCGACGATTGAGGACTCCATGGCGTATAGGAGGTCGGAGATTCCACAGGATCCGCGCAGTACGGCTGGTGAGGACACAGCGCCCATGCGGCCTGGTGAGCAAAATGTGTTATCCTATTTGTCTTTATCGCTAGATAGAAATGTTATGCAGGATAGTAATGTATTGCATGATAGAAATGTAATGCTAGATGCAGTGCGGGGTAGAAGTGTTATGCATTGTAGAAATGTGATGCAAGATAGCAATACAATGCAAGATAGTGATGTAATCCATGCTGGCAGTAATGTGGGGGGAGGGGGAGCAGGTGATAGAGAAAGGGGGGGCAGCAGTGAGGCTGATCTAAGTCAGTTATTGGGGAATGTGCGGGAAATCTTGGTAAGGTGTGAAAGGGGGTTAGCGTCAAGGGGCCTGAGTGGTCCGTCGCCTGTGGCGGCTTGGCTAGCAGGGGGGGGGGGGGGGGCGGTTCGGCAAATGATGCAGGAACATTAATGGACAGTCAGCCGGTCAGTACAGCGTCGGCGACGTCAGGGGTAACAGTTGCCGTTCAGACAGAGAAGGACGGGAATGCAGTGCGGCTTGATGACAAGGCTAAGGGAGAGGTGTATGTGTGCTTTGAGGGTCCTTTGGGGGCACACCTGAAAAAAGAGATAAAAGAAAAGATCTGGCGGGATGAGTATGTGGAGATATTTTCTCTACTCCCGTTGGAAAAATTTAATTTGGAAAAGGGAAAAAGGACGGAATACAAGAAGGAGGAAGAGGAAAAGAAGCGGTGGCGATTGATCCCGCAAACTTTTCAGAATTGGTTACAGGCGTTTGCAATACTAGCGAGCGTCATTGGCGAGAAGAATCCCGAGAATTGTTCAGGTTTATTCTGCTACCTGGACGCGATTGGAGAGGCATACCGTACATACGGGGGGCAAACTTGGCTCCGTTATGACGAACAATTTCGTCAGCGGAAGTCGGTTAGGCCCAGCATCCGATGGGACCATAAGGACATTGGTCTATGGCTTAGAGTGATGGCCCCGGTTAGACACGGGCATCCCTTTCAGGGAGGAGCCGGCGCAGCCGGCACAAGTGGGGTTTCAGGGAGCGGACAACAGGGGGGAGAGGCAGGAGGAAAAAAGCCAGGAGTATGCTGGCAATTTAATGAGGGAAAATGTAAATTTGGAGCGACGTGCAAGTTTAAGCACGTCTGCTCAGTTTGTGAAGGCGCATCTCACGGCGCCTCTCGGTGCTTCAGAAAGGATAAGGGAAAAGGGGGGGGGGGGAGCAATTGGAAAAGGGATGACACCGGTGAATCTTCAAAGGATGGTCCCTTATCTAAATAGATACCCAGATAAGAAAAAGGGGTTACTTTTGTTTGAAGGTTTTGAACAGGGTTTTAGGATACCTCGACCGAGGCATCAAGTTCCGTTTTCGTTGAAAAATTTGAAGTCGGCGGCGGAGCATAAGGAGGTCGTGAATGAAAAATTGTTTAAGGAGGTTAGTTTAGGTAGAATGGTGGGCCCATTTGAGGCCCCGCCTTGGGAGGATTTAGTGGTGTTCCCGCTGGGGTGGTCCCTAAAAAAGAGCCGAACAAATTTCGGCTCATTCATCACTTGTCTTACCCAAAAGGGGCGTCAGTAAATGACGGGATCGATCCAGAACTCTGTTCGGTGGTATACACGTCGTTTGATGCAGCCGTAAAATGGGTACGCAAATATGGGGTGGGGGCGACGCTAGCGAAAACTGATATTGAATCAGCATTTCGTTTGTTGCCGGTGCACCCAGACAGTTGTCGTTTGCTGGGTTGTTATTGGGAGGGGATGTTTTTTGTAGACAGATGTTTACCAATGGGGTGTTCAGTTCCATGCGCTTACTTTGAAGCGTTCAGTTCGTTTTTGGAGTGGGTGATTTGTGACGTGGCAGGGATTCAGTCAGTCATCCATTACTTAGATGACTTTTTGTGTATAGGGCCGGCAAATAATGATATTTGCAAGAACCTTTTGGATACGGTGCAATGGGTCGCATGTCAGTTCGGTGTGCCATTGGCTCCGGAAAAAACGGAAGGCCCTACAACATGTTTGAGCTTTCTAGGGATTGTAATTGACACTGTGGCTATGGAGTGTCGTTTGCCGCCAGAGAAGTTGTCTTCTTTGGAGCATGATTTACTTAAGGTAAGGTCAAGCAAAAAAGTGACGCTTAAAGATCTGCAATCCTTATTAGGAAAATTAAATTTTGCTTGCAGGATTATGCCCATGGGGCGAGTCTTTAGTAGAAAAATGGCTAGGGCAACGGCGGGGGTAAAATCTCCTCACCATTTCATTAGGGTCACAAAGGAAATGAAAGCTGACTTATCAGTTTGGCTGTCATTTCTTGAAAATATAATGGTCGGTCAATTATGATGGAAAAGGGGTGGATAATGTGGATTGGGAACTGTTCACGGACGCTGCAGGGGGCACAGGCTTTGGTGCAATTTTTAGAAAACAATGGTGTGCGGCGGCATGGCCAAAAGAATGGGTGGAAGCAGGTTTGGTTAAAAATCTGGTGTTAGAGTTATTCCCAATTGTCGTGGCAGTGACAATTTGGGGAGATTGGTTTCGTAATAAAAAGGTTAGGTTTTGTTGTGACAATCTGGGGGTGGTACAAGCTATCAATGCACTGAGTGCGCATTCGCCCCCAGTGGTGGACATGTTACGGCATTTGGTTTTGTTGTGTTTGTCACTTAACACATGGGTAATTGCTGTGCATGTTCCGGGGATTGAGAACGCCATTGCGGACTCAATTTCTCGCTTTCAGTGGGAGCGTTTTCGAACATTGGTGCCGGATGCAGAGGAGGAAGGAATCCGATGCCCTTGAGAACTTTGGAGTCTGGTACACGTGCAGCGGAGCACCTTATAAGAGGATCGTTGGCTGAGAATACGCGGAAAGCGTATGAATCGGCATGGAAAGAGTGGGAACGTTGGGTGGGAATTTTGGGGGAAGTCCATAGTGATGAAGATAGGACAGGGGCTTTGTTATGGTTATTGAGTGAGGCGTCTAGTAGTGGGTGGTCAGTGGCTAAGGTGGATCGCATTATGGCGGCTATAGCGTTTAATTTGAAATTGCAAGGTTTGAGGGATGTTACTAAAGAGTTTATAGTACGGCAAGCTTTAAAAGGTTTCAGAAAAGGTAAACGGGGAAAAGATGGTAGACGGCCGATATCTTTTGCTGTTTTGGAGAATTTGGGGAAGGCATTGGAGGTGGTTTGTCACAACTCGTTTGAATTAAGTTTGTTTAAGGCGGCGTTCTCATTAGCCTTTTTCGGGGCTTTTCGTATCAGTGAGTTGGTATCACCCAGCACAAAAATAGGGGGTGGTTTGATGTGCACAGACGTTACGTTATTGAGGGACCAGGTGGAAATCTGGTTGAGAAGCTCCAAGACCGACCAATTAGGAAAAGGAAAAAGGATTGTCCTTGGGTCAGTACCTGGGGCAAGGATGTGTCCGGTGGGGTGTGTGAAGAATCTGCTGGAAGGTTTAGTAATAAAGGATGGTCCGTTATTGAAGCACAGGAATGGCCTGTACCTATCCAAGTTTCAATTTGGTGCGGTGTTAAAAAAGGCGCTGGAGCAGTTAGGCCTTGAAGGAGTGGGTTATTCGTCCCATTCTTTTAGGATTGGTGCGGCTACAGAGGCTGCAGAATGGGGTTTGAGCCAGTCAGTGGTGCAAAAAATTGGGAGATGGGAATCGAAAAGATACCAAATCTATATTAGACCTGAGGGATGGTTTAATGATAGAGGATGAGACAAAAAAAAATAATTTTTATATAGGGTTTTGGGGGTATGTATACACATTTGAACGGTTATTTGATTGTTGGAAACTTTGTTGTTTGGTTTTGTCTTAACAGGTCAAGATCCAGCGCTGATTTGGATCGTCGGCCATTCTTTTGTGTTCTGGGCAGCTGATCGGGCTAAGCTGAGACCAGAAGGCCGTCAGCTGGGTTTTTCCAGGGATGACGCGATTATCCGCTGGATAGGTATAACGGGCATGATGTGGGGCAGGGTGCTTCCTGAGGTGAAAGGGTTTGCTGAGCTAGACAAGGCTCCTGACATCTTAGTGCTGCATGCCGGTGGCAATGACCTGGGTGGAAGACCAGCGAGGGAGGTACGCAGGGACATACAGCATGATTTCTTGCGCCTGCGAAGGTTATTCCCTGACATGATTATAGTCTGGTCGGAGATCTTGCCTAGGAAAACGTGGCGGATGGCAAGATCAGTAGAGAAGATAAATAAAGCTCGCATTAAAATCAACAGACACATTTCAAATTTTGTGGTTCGTAATGGTGGGGTAAAGATTCGCCACCATGATCTTGAAGGGGGTTATGAGGGTTATTGGAGGAGTGATGGGGTACACCTCAATGAGGTTGGTACCGATATGTGGACACTGGCGATCCAAGAGGGGATCGAGAGGGCTCTGTGATTGTGGTGGCTGCGCAGAATTAGGTAGTAAGTTCTGCTGGCTGTGGCGGACGGGGGGAGGGGTCCTTGGAGGCTGAGTTGGTATGTTGGGTGAAAGGAAGTATTGGTGGGGACGGCCTCACCGGTATTATCACCCTGGTGTTATGGTGTTGGGGCTGGTGTGTGGGAGAAGGCCAGGGAAGGGATTCCGGGTGGCCTTAAGATATTTTGTTTTTCTAGCATCCCGGTGGAGGGGGGCTAGTGGTGTCTCCGAGGCGGGTGACGGCTGGAGGCAAGGTACGGTTTTATTTATTTAACACCAGACCCCTTTGGTATTTTTGGTTTGCCTCCAGGGCCTCCCCTCGTATTAAAAGGTTAAGAAATAATTGTATGTGTTTTTGTTTAATAAACTTGGCTGCTGTGGCCAAAAATTTCCAAAGAATTTGGTCTCAGTGGTTTATTGTAGTTAAGTAAGGAAGAGAGTGGGTAACAATGGGGGAGTGAGTATAACATACCCGGGTCAAGCTCGGGGCCGGATCGGGCCCTGCAGGGGCCCATGAGAGAAGGCCCTGCATGACAGGGTTGTTAGGGAATGGAACAGGTAGGATAGGGTTAACAAATAGTAAAGTAAGCTTGGGGAAGGGGGGGGGAGGACATAGGAGAGTGGGCTGTTTATATTCAATTGGGTTGGTTAGGGGTTAAGTAAGGGGAGGGGTTAAAGAACTCATAAAAAGGGTAGTTTGGGTGGGAGCGCCATTTTCAAACTGGTATTAGCTGAGTCCCACCCTCCCTCCCTTGATATGGTTTGTAGATAGAATGAATTACATTATTTAACATTTTCAGGTACAACGATGAAGTGGCGCAAAAGGATATGTATAACATGTCGTGGCAGCCATTGGCGGATGGGGGGAGGGGTCCTTGGAGGCTGAGTTGGTATGTTGGGTGAAAGGAAGTATTGGTGGGGACGGCCTCACCGGTATTATCACCCTGGTGTTATGGTGTTGGGGCTGGTGTGTGGGAGAAGGCCAGGGAAGGGATTCCGGGTGGCCTTAAGATATTTTGTTTTTCTAGCATCCCGGTGGAGGGGGGCTAGTGGTGTCTCCGAGGCGGGTGACGGCTGGAGGCAAGGTACGGTTTTATTTATTTAACACCAGACCCCTTTGGTATTTTTGGTTTGCCTCCAGGGCCTCCCCTCGTATTAAAAGGTTAAGAAATAATTGTATGTGTTTTTGTTTAATAAACTTGGCTGCTGTGGCCAAAAATTTCCAAAGAATTTGGTCTCAGTGGTTTATTGTAGTTAAGTAAGGAAGAGAGTGGGTAACAATGGGGGAGTGAGTCTAACATACCCGGGTCATGTAGCTGCAGCAACACCATTTTCCCCAGGCCCAGCCGGGCAACTGAATACTTGCTCTGGTGAAGTATCTTCCGGTGGTCGACCCCTGTTCTCCATGCACGGAGCAGCGCTCTGGGAGTTAGGCGGTGAGCTGTCAGTCAGGAACCGCCTGATGCCCAGAGCCACAGGTGTCCCTACCTGAGCTACAGGATGGTGGTGTGAACTTGGACATGCAATATGTTTTACTGTCCCATTGAAAACAATGGGCAATGCCTTGCGAGGACATGAAAAGATAGGACATGCAGCGATTTTTACCTCGCTCTTGTATATGATTCCATTCAAAAGAATGGGGTTTATATTTGTGCAAGATTTGTGCATCTCGCAACACACAAATCTTGCCCTAGTTTCTCGGACGTGTGGAATCGGCCTTAGTGTGGCTTTACACAGCATTTTTCAGGGAAACACTGCATTTTCTCTGTTATTGGTGTCACTATTACTACTGGGGCAACTATTGGGGGTCATTATTACTGCAGGGGCAAGTGTTGGGGGTCTGTATTATTACTGTGGCAACTATTTGGGGGTCTGTATTACTGCCCTGGCCACTATGCTGAGACGCTGTATCTAAGACGATCCTGTGTGACATGTCTGCTCAGCAGCTGTATCTAAGCCGATCCTGTGTGATACAGCGTCTCAGCAGACTTATCACACAGGACCGGCTTAGATACAGCATCTCAGCAGACGTATCTAAGGTGATCATGTGTGATCCATCTGCTAAGCTGCTGTATCTAAGCCGATCGTGTGTGGTACTGCATCTCGGTAGATGTATCACATGATCGGATTAGATACATCTGCTCAGTAGACGTATCACATGGGACAGGCTAAGATCCAGCATCTCAGCAGATGTATCTAAGCCGATTCTGTGTGACAAATCTGCTGAGCTGCTGTGTCTAAGCTTATCCTGTCTGACACAGCATCTCGGTAGATGTATCACATGATCGGATTAGATACATCTGCTCAGCAGATGTATCAAACAGGATCTGCTTAGATACAGTGTATCAACAGACGTATCACCCAGGATCTGCTTAGATACACTGTCTTAGCAGACGTACTTCGCCGCAGATGTCACAGCCGTGACAGAGGATTGTGGAGCTTCTACCATTGCTTTCAGTGGGGACAGCGCTGCTGCCACAGCCCCATTGAAAATAATGGTCTGCGAAGGGAGATCATGCAGCAATACAGAACATGCTGCAATTTGTTTCCCGCATGGCATCGCAACACAGTGCCATCCAGGAAAACATCGCTCATGTGCATGACCCCATTCAAAATAATGGGGTTCATATTTCTCCGAGATTTGTGCCTCTTGCAAAGCACAAATGTCGTGCGATTTTATCGCCGTGTGAAGCTGGCCTAAAGAAAACTTTATAAAGATTTGAGCTCTATAATCCAATAGTTGTATTATGAATTGGTGACCACTAGATGGCAGCATAATACACAACTTTGGTCTGCTCGTCAGCTGCGCAGTGTGCATTCGCTGTAGGGCTGCTGTCTATAACAAAGCTAAGAGCTCTAATGTCCCAAACCTAAATTCTAGCCCAATGTTTATATAGAGGCACTGATTATAACCATGAAATACAATCAAATTATACTACGTAGTATATCTAGCAGCTCATGTCTTTTAATCCATCCAGGCTGCGTGAGTTGGTAATTCCCATAACCAGCAGGTGGCAGTCGTACGCTACGGTATGTCACCAAGAACTGTCTGCTTCCTATTCGCAGGAAGGTCACGTGACAGTATGAGGATGTGCGGCGTCCTCCGTGTCTGTCCTTTGTACCTCCTGCGGCTCCAGAACCATGTCCCTCTCTACCATCACCAGGGAAGCCGCGCTTGGCATAGGTGTGCTGGGGGTCACCTTCGCTGCGGGGGTCTACATTGGTAAGTGCATGAATACAAGTGTCAGAACTATTCTGTAATCACACCTGGATGTGGACATTGTAAGAGACAAACAGTTTCCATGGCCAGTGTCAAACTGGGTGCCCGGAGCCCACCAGTAAAATTCATTCTGGATCCACCTGTGCAGCTACATGCAAATATTACCTGCGGTCCGTTCCCAGATTCCCGGCAGCCACATCTCCATACACATCATTGGAGGGGGGCTGCATTGGAGTGCCCCTGGTTTGTATGTGACCTCACCCTTTAGAAGGCTCCTTGTGGTCCTGAGGGTCTGCAGCTGTCAGAGCATGCTGGGAGTTATAATCCCCTCTGGAGGAGGAAGGGATGACAGAAATGTGAGAATGACTGTATTTCCCTTCCCTGGTAGGTGAGGGGACACAAATACTTTCTTCAGTAGTAACTGCTGACTGGCCATTTCTTTAGACTGTTTTTGTTCTGAGGGTCCTCACAATAACCTGCTGCCTGACTAGTGCCCCCCCCCCCCCAACTATGTGACCAGTAATACATACCGGGCCGCACAGCGATGCCAAGAATATGAGGTCAGGGACTACCAGGTCACAGGCAGTAGTAAGAGGGTGCTTGGTGATGAGTGACTTCAGCAAGGGGCCTAGAAAGTTAGAAGGGACGATAGCAGCCGGTCTGTCAGCGCACCTAGATGTCATCTCCGCCAGGCAATGCATTTATATAATAGGTTTCTTATATGGAAAATAGATTGGTTGGGATGCTATATGCCGGCCCTCTGTATATAGTGCAGGTAGGTGCAAGGCTGGGGACCACGACTGCTCAGGGCCCACTGGGGTATTTTACTCTCCTGTGGGACAGTCCAACATGGCCTATTTTCAAATTCCAAAGGGCCTTATCTCATAGAATGCCACCCAGCTCTCACAGTAGGAACACACCCACCCACCCCCCACCTGTGCACCCCCTCACTCCTCAGAAGGAATGACCACTGTAAGTCCCCTCATAGTAAAAGCAACAGTGTGCACCTCCCACATAGTGGAAGCAGCCACTGTACATGCTCCCTTCCCACATGTAGTAGGAGCAGCCACGGTGCACTCCCTCCCCACTCCTCAGTGGGAGCTGACACTGTGTGCCCAGCCCCAATAGTAGGATCTGCCACTGTGTGCCCACCCTCCATAGTAGGATCTGCCACTGTGTGCCCACCCTCCATAGTAAGAGCTGCCACTGTATGCCCACCCTCCATAGTAGGAGCTGCCACTGTGTGCCCACACTCAGTAGCAGAAGCAGTAATTGTGCAGCCTCCCTCCATAGTAGGAGCAGCCACTGTCAGCCCAATCCCCATAATAGGGGCAGCCTCTGTGTGCCCACCCCCAGTAGTAGAAGCAGTCATTGTGCTCTCACCCTCCATAGTAGGAGCAGCAGCCACTGTGTATCCAAACCCCATAGTAGGAGTACCCCCCCCCCCATGCACCACCTCACCCCAGTAGGAGCAGCCATTGAGCACCCCCCCCCCTTCCATAATAGGAGCAGACACTGTGAGCACACCCCCCATAATAGGAGCAGCAGCCACTGTATATCCACCCTCCATAATAGCAGTCACTCTGCGCCCACCTGCCATAGTAGGGGCAGACGCTGTGTGTCCGCTCCATAGTAAGAGTACCCCCCCATGCACCACCTCACCCCCAGTAGGAGCAGCCACTGTGTTCTCAACTCCCACAATAGAAGCACTCTTCTAGGCACCACTCTTACCTCAGCAGAAGCAGCCACTGTGCACCCCCTCACAGTAGGACTAGCACTGAGCACCCACCATAATAGGAGCAGCCACTGTACAGCCACACCTCATTCTTAGAGCAGCTACTGTGTACCCACTCCACGTAGTAAGGGCACCTGCCTCACCCCCAGGAACAGCAGCCACTGTGCATCCCCTCATAGTAAGGAGCAACTACGGTTTGCTCATCCCCCATAGTATTAAAAGCGGCTGTGTACCCCTATTAGGAGAAAGCACTGTGCAACCCCACAGCCATTGTGTCCCACATAGCAGCAATAGTGATTCACCTGTAAACCCCACTGCAATGCAAACATGTAAATATGAGTGAATTGTGCAGGAACTGATTATTTGGTGTGTGCCCAAACTGTTGCCCGTTTTATAAAGCATCCCAAGAACTGCTTCTGTGGAAAATCACCTACCGGCTGTGTTTAACTTTTTTTATGTTGCTGTTGTTTGCTGTTATCACTTGCCCCTAATACATGCGGTAGATCATAGTATAACCATATATACTATGCAGTGGACCTGTGGAGACACAGAAACTATTTACAAATAAAGGGAGTGTTACATTAACCACTTCAAAACTTTTTGATGACAAATCCCTGAGTAAATAAAGAGAAGTTTGAAAAAAAAAACAAAAAAAAAAACAAATCCCTGAGTAGCTTTGATCCCCTTCTATCCCGCACCCCTCTAGTTCATTCTCAGAATTTGGCCAAACAACAATAGAAGTCTCCAGGCTCTTCTCTTCTTCTCACCCTACTACCAGCATTAGTGACCCTATTCCTCACACTTCCTCCAGCCTTTTTTCGTGGGTTCTCCTTACTACAATATTTTAAAGTTTTCCCACTGCTTAAAATTGCTTTGTAATCCCTCTGTCCTTCTTGGTTGCTGCTGTCCAGGACATGTGACTGCTGCAGCCAATCACTGGGTATAGATAGTCATTGCTGTGGTCAGTGATTGGCTGCAGCAGTCACATGTCCTGGTCAGCAGTAACCAGGAAGGACAGAGGGATTACAAAACAATTTTAAGCAGTGGGATAACCCGTTTAAGTTCTTACTTTCTTCTGGTAAAGTTCCCTGCTCCTTAAACATGCCATCATATGCCCATTACTAGAATCTCTCTGCAAATTTTCTTTTCGACCCCCTTACAATCTGGTTTTCGTACCTTCCATCCTACAGAAACCGTCCTTACAAAAGTGTCGCATAACTGAAGGACAGCTAAATCTAATGGCAACTACACTAATTCTTCTGGATCTTTCTGCAGTATTTGAGTCTGTAGATCACCAACTTCTCCTCAGTATGCTCGGCTCTATGGGCTTTAAGGATTCTGCTCTCTCCTGCTTTTCCTCCAACCTCTCTGACTGCACATTTAGTGTATTATTTGTTGGCACTACTTCTTCTCCTCTTCTTTTGGAGCATAAACTGCTGTGTGTACATGAGGAGTAGCAGTATTTCTATCCATGATATAACTTGTTTACATAATTTTCATCTGTTTTCCCCACTGCAGGCTCCATCAGTCTTCTCTGAGGTAGTGGATGGAGACTAGCTGCTACTATGTCTCTATACACAACACATGTAGCGGGACTGCTTTGTCTCTATCTCTCGGTAGGACACCTTCACCTCAAACGCATCATGGAGGTCATTATGCAGCAGTACTGAGCAGTGTTGATGTTATTTCAATAGGTCTGAGACAGGAAATATCTAGAGATGAGCGAGCATACTCGCTAAGGACAAATACTTGAGCGAGTATTGTCCTTAGCGAGTACCCCTCTCCTCGTGAGAAAAGATTCGGGTGCCGGTGGGGGGTAGCGGGTGGGAAAGGGGGGAAAATTTCTCTCCCCACTCCCTCCTGCTCACTCCCGCAACACACCGCTCACCCCCACCGACACCTAAATCTTTTCTCACGAGCGGGCAGGTACTCGAAAAGGACAATACTCGCTCAAGTATTTGTCCTTAGCGAGTATGCTAGCTCCTCTCTACAAATAACCTAATCTTGGTAAATAAAGAGGAGTCGGGGTCTGAGCCATTGGCTTCTTTGGTTATTAAGAGTTGCGATACCCTGTGCAGCTTTTTATCTCTTTCACTATCCTGCAGAACATCGCCCCTGGACACCTGTTGTACAAGGGACTGCACTACAACCCCATTCATTATTAATGGAGCTGTGCAGTGTTACCCTGCATAGCAGATGGCCAGGAGCCCCTGTGTAGGGAAGAAAAGAGACTGCTAAACTAGCACTGCAGCCCTTCATTCTCAGAATCTAGAGAAATGCTATTGCTTTATGAGATACCATTCTGTTTCAGGAAAAAGCTACTTAACATACCAAAGGAAAAAGTCCCAGAAGATGTTTGATGGCGCAGATGACCCACGGAGAACATATCTATTACACTTGTCCCTCAGAGAGCACCCATCTGCAAAGAGATTACGGCAGGTATAAACTACACAGCGGTCCCCCATGGGAATAAGGTCATATGTTGTTCTGTAGACGGCTCCAAAGTTTTTTAGGTCACAAATCCCTTTCAAACACAGTGAAATCTCTTTGAGACAACCACCCAAAATAGTTTTGACCTCTAGTAACAAGATCTGGTTATGATATGACATCCTTGATGTCACTAATGCACAACAATACCTGCAGGTTACAACAGCTGTTGATCCCCCTTCCCTCCAAGAGTCATGTGGTTTCAGAGCCACTGATTGCTCTAGTTATACACAGGTTAAACTCTCAAGCATTATTACGCATGTGTTATCGTACTGCAAGTTATTGTCTCTCCTACATTAAAGGGTTTGTGCCAAATTGTACACTTAAGTGTCTGACAGCTGGTTGTCCAATCGCTGTGACCCACGCCAGCTATGAAAACAGAGGTCCCACGTACCCCCATCTGAATGTAGTGATGGTCATTCATGTCCTCTGCCATTCATCTCTGTGGGATTGCTGGAGACAAGAGAGTACAGCGCTCAGCTATTTCATTCTGTTCCACAGAAATGAATGGCACAGCAGCACACTCGCTCAATCACTGCTACATTAATATGGGGGAACACAGGACTCTTTTTTTCATGATTGGTGGAAGCTACAGTGATCGGATCAGACACCCATCTGTGGATATGGAGTAAGTGTACAACTTGGAACAACTTCTTTAGGGTAAGTTCACACATTGCAAATCTGCTGTAGAATTTCGGTTGAGGTTTTCATGTCAGAATTCCGCAGCAATGTGCAGTGCAATGCAAGAAAACGGGGGTTTGACAAACCACATTCACTTATGATGGAAAAAGCAGCTGCAGAAGAGAAGCATGCTGTGGATTTTGAAATCCGTAGTATATTTTTTGTTGAATAGCACAGATTTTCACTCAGCGGAATTCAGTAAGTGAATTCTTCAGTCAAATTCACCATCAAAATACCCGTTTTGATTTCTTCCGCAATCTGTGCACTTTAATGTGAATCCCTGGTTTATGGCAATAAATCTACCAATTCTAGAATGAAAACAAAAGCTAGATACATGAGCAGCACTGATGTCTTTTGTTCTGTCCTTATGGTTTGCTACAATGTTACCAGTTTTGGCAAAAAGTATTTCGCTCACAGATTCTTGTGGAGACTGAAGATAATAGACCCTCCTTATGAGCCGTATTAGGGCTGCGCAGGTTTCATCCTATTGGTGTAAAGAATGTTCCCATTCACTTACAGAAATCAGAGATCTTGAATATGGTAAGAAATTGGAATACAAAGTAGACCAGAATGTTACAGAACTTTCCATGTTTTGCAGATCATGATAATGTAAATCTATGGATCTATTCACATGGCTGTATTTGTCACTGCCCTTTCTTTTTAAAGGGCCACTCCGGTGATTTTTAAAAATTCATTCATGATGCAGCTATTCCCTCCGTATATATAAGTTGGCTAGTGTTACCTTGGTTAATTATTTCTGTCTGAAGTTCCAGAACAATTAAATCTACTTGGGGTTATGGAATCATCTTCTAGTCAAATTCTCAGTTTGTGTGATGTTACATGGATCTACCACAGAAACTGTGTTGAGGGGAACACATGCAATCCTGTCACAGTTACTGATGGTGATCACAAAGGTATAATAGAAAAGATCACAGCTAGAGTTGAGCAAACATACTCTGCCGAGCTTGATGCTCGTTCGAATATTAGCGTACTCGATGGTGCTCGTTACTCGAACGAGCATCAAATTGTGTTCGACCCCCGCCCAAGCTTTTGGCTCCTCCCCACTGTGATGTGCCTGTTTTGGCCCCTCCACGCCATGACGCAGCGAACGTCATTGCCAAATTTTTTGTCTGGCAGGAAGAGAAAAGAGAGAGAGAGAACACGAACCTAGAAAAAAAAAAAAAACTCGGGACCCGGCATCCCACATACAAAAATGCTTGAGTCTCCCATTGTAGTCAATGGGGTTCGTTACTCGAGTAGAGCTCTCGAATTTTACGAAAGCTCGACTCGAATAACACGGGCCCGAGCATTTGGGTGCTCGCTCATCTCTAATCACAGCTCATCCTCCTGACTGTATACTTATGGGCTGTAGCTTATTGAGGTGAATATAGAAGGTAATGATAATTAAACTGTCACCCCAACAGGCAAAAGTGGTGTAGCCAATGGTATAGCTGTGCTGACGCATCATGGGAATAATGTGAAACTGAAAGAAAAAAATCTAAGCCTCAAGTAAATGAGTTTGAATCAAACATTGAGCAGCTCCTGTTTACATGGCCCAATAGTCACTTAGTTTTTTTTTTTTTTTTTAAACTCGTTTTATTGAACAGTGTATATTCCATACAAAACATGAATAAACAACTTTGGTTACATTTTGGCTCCATGTGATCGTACAGTTGCTCTTAAATGCGTCACATTAACATATACAGAGATCATTTACAATGCGTCATTATCTTTGCTAGTGGTGTCAATAATGTTTGCTTATTTTACGGGTTCCTTCTAGGCACAGCTGCTCTCATTAGGCTTTGGAATCGGTCTTGCGTGAATACTGTGCTGGTCGATCCACACCATCTTTCCCATATTTTATCAAATTTTTCTGGACACTTTCTGTTTTTGTATACTATTTTTTCATATGGTAGTATGGCGTTAATTATGTTCTGCCATTTTGTGAGTGTCGGGGGGCGTCTGTCCATCCACCGTAGGGCCACTGTTTTGCGGGCATAGAATAACGCCTTGGTGAGAAATATTTTATCGTGATATTGCCACTGTTCTTCATCTAAGATACCCAGGAGGCATATCGCTGGATCGTATGGTACCGGTACGCCCATCAGTTGGGTTAGGAATTCAGTAATTTCTCCCCAGTATGTGGCTATATTAGGGCAGTTCCATATTAGGTGATTAAAGTTTGCGTTAGGTGCTCTACACCGATGGCATTGGTTTGTGGGTGTCCTGTTCATTTTGTGGAGTCTGGTCGGTGTCAAGTAACATTGATGCAGTATATATAATTGTGTTAATTTATTATTTGCGGCTGGTGAGACCGCGGTGTACGTGGACATCGCGGTTTCCCAATCTTCATTCATGAGGGTGGGGATGAGATCTTTCCATCTCTCCATCACTGTCATGGGCGTATCGGGGATCTTAGATCGTAGTAGATGGGTGTATAGTACCGATATCAGGCCTTTGGGTCCCTGGGTGCGCAGTATACCTATTAGCGGGTAATGGGAGAAAGGCTGCCTGGGTTCTGGGAACTGTGCAGTTAAGGCGTGTCTGAGTTGTAGATATCTGAAGAAACCGGATCTTGGAATTTGGTATAGTTGCTGTAGCTGTTCAAAGGAAGCTAAGACTTGATCGAAGTATAAATGTTCTAGAGTGGTGATTCCCAGGTTTACCCAAAATTGTTTGTCTGGTAGATTTATCAAATGTGGTAGCTCTCTGTTATCCCATAGGGGGGTCTCCAGAGGGGTGTCTTCCCGCTTAGTCAAACGCTTGCATGCCTGCCACACATTGGCTGCGAGTCTATGTATGGGGAGCATCTGCTTGGTCAATAGTCTCGGTTTTTCTAGGAGGATCCAGAGCGATGCCTCTGAGAGAAAGAACATCAGGTGGTGCTCGGAGTTTGGGAGAGGGGAGCCCGATAACCAATGTCGGATGTACCTCACTTGTCCCGCTAGGTAGTAAATTTTGAAATCTGGTAGCGCCATTCCTGCCATTTCCTTAGGCCGCTGTAAAGTATCCATACGGAGTTTGGCTCTAGAGTTCCCCCATATGAATGGTATTATTAGAGAGTTGTTTTTTTTGAAGAATTTCTGTGGTATGGGTGCTTCTGCATGTTCTAGGCAGTATAGATACTTGGGGAGTATTATCATTTTAATGAGGTTAATTCTACCTGCCACAGACAGTGGCAGGGAGCTCCAGGATTTTAATTTCTGTTGTAGTGTTGTCAGTAAGGGGGTAATGTTTAGGTCTAAGCTATGCGTGTGGTCTCTGGTGATCCATATCCCTAAGTATTTAAATTGGGGGCTGACTTGCAGCCCACAAAGTATGTCTCCCATCTGCCATCCTTCTGTTCTTAGGGGCATAAAAACGGATTTCTGCCAATTTATGCGTAGTCCTGAGAAGTTTCCAAATTCGTCTATTAGGGAGATGGCTAACGGGAGGGCGTTTTTGGGGTCCGACATATACAGTATTATGTCATCTGCGTATAACCCGATTCTGTCCTCTCTGGGTCCTATCGAGATGCCTCTATATGCGTTATGCTGTCGGATCTTCAAGGCCAGGGGTTCTATTGCGATCGCAAACAAGAGGGGGGAAAGAGGGCAACCTTGTCGGGTCCCCCTATGCAGCTGGAAGGAGGTAGAGGCCAGGCCATTCACCACTACTTTAGCGGTTGGGGATCTATAGAGTATATAGATCCACTTAATAAATAATTCTCCCAGCCCAAACCTCCGTAAAATCTCCATCAGGTATGGCCATTCGACCGAGTCAAATGCTTTGGCCGCGTCCAATGAGGCCAAGGCCCAGTCTGACCTCCACCTCCACCCCACCTGCGTGATTACTTGCGTCCTTCTAATGTTGTCTGATGTGGACATTCCGGGGATGAAGCCCGTCTGATCGGGGTGAATAATGTCCTTTATGGCTTGGTTTAGACGGGTGGCCAATATTTTCGTAAGGATTTTATAATCTGTGTTTAACAATGATATAGGCCTGTATGAGCCACAGTCGTCTGGGTTTTTATCTGGCTTTAAAATGAGGACTATATTGGCTTCTGACATCGATTCTGAGAGCTGATTTTTATCAAATATGTGTTCGTATAGGGAGAGCAAGTGTGGTATTATTTCTTTCTTGTATTGTATGTAGACTTCTATCGGCAGACCATCTGTGCCAGGGGTCTTGTTTTTTGCCATGTCACTTAATGTTTCCTCAATCTCCTCTTCTGTAATTGGGGAATCTAACAGGGCTTTGTGGGTGTCTTGCAGTACTGGGAATGTTATGTCTGTCAAGTATGTTTCTAGTTCTTCTGGTAGATAATCAGTTCGTGTTTGATATAGGTCATCGTAGAATTGTTGGAATCTAATTAGGATCTCTTTTGGGTCAGTGAGTGTTTCTCCTTGGGCTGTTTTTATTCTCAGGACGGATGGGGGGGCAACTAGATTGGTTTCCCAGCTCGAAAAAGGATTGTCGGGTGTAAAAGAGATTCCTCTGGGCTTTTTCTCTCAAATATAGCAAGTAGTCCCTACCAGTCTGGAGCCATCTGTCTCTTTTAATGTCTGATGGGTCGGCGATAAACTCTCTTTCTAGTAGTTGACATTGCTCTGCTAAAAGCTCTCCTTCTCGCGCAGCGGCTTTTTTGATAAAGGATATTGAGGATCTGAAGCAACCTCTAAGGTAGGACTTAAATGTCTCCCACACTAATAGTTTGTCTATGTGCGCCTCGTGTGCTTCAAAATAGATCTGGATTTGGTCTGGAATACGGTCATTGGGGCCGAGCAGTGACAGCCAGAAAGGGTGTACATTTATTCTCTTGATAGTGGCCTGGCCTTGGTTTTTAAGGATCATGCGGATTGGTGTGTGATCCGAGATCCCTCGAGGCAGAAATTCTATGGAGCTGATTTTGGGGAATAGTGAAGGGGACCCGAATATATAGTCTATTCGACTGAGTGCATTATTGTGGGCTGCGTGGCAAGTGAACTCCTGCCTTTGTGGGTGGAATACGCGCCACAGATCCAGCCAGCCTGTCACCGATATGATAGAGGCGAGACGAGTCCTGCTCGTGTCCCCCTCCCTCCGAGCACCACCGCCGAATCTGTCCACCACAGGATCCATCACTAGATTCATATCTCCCATGCAGACAACTGTTGCGTCTGGTGAGAATGCTGCAAATTGGACGCCCTCTGCCAGAATGGCTGTTGTTGCTGGCGGTGGGTTATAGCAACACAGGAGAACGTATGGGTCATTATTGATTTTGGATCTTACGAAAATATATCTACCATCTGGGTCTCTCTTGATTTGTTCTACTTCCCATCTTAGTGACTTTGCTATCAGCAGAGACACCCCCCTGGAGTAGGATGTGTGACATGAATGAGCGGACCACTGCACCCACGGTTTCGACAAGATTTTTGTGGTTTCAGGTGTGAGGTGGGTCTCCTGCAGGCATAGTACATGTGGTCGCCAGGAGCGTATTAGGGAATTTATCGAGGATCGCTTCCTGGTCGATCCCAGTCCCCTGACGTTCCAGGACACGAAAATTACCTCCGCCATAGGCAAGGACAGGTCAATCGGGTCCGGATAAATTTCTTTATGACATTCTGCCTGTCAGGAGTCCCCCCCATGACACACCATTACATCTCTAACATACGTCATGCAACAGTATTTCAATGCGTTTTTACAGAAAACATGGAGCTCTTGATGCACACAATTCGTCAACATTACGGTAGTTTACTACCAACTTGGAACTCAGATAACTTGTTTCCAACAAACTTTAAGTGCTTCCTCTGCTGGGATAGCGTTCGTGGCCGACTAATATTTGTGGGAACCTACATAGTATAGCTATATCCTAGACTATACCTGAGGTATTATTGGATTAATATGATATTGATAGGAGCCGTTACTAGCTTAGTGGGCTTATACTAGGTGGGCCCCTATAGGGGGGGTAGGGAGGGGGTGGGAACGAAGGGGGGGATCAGGGGGGCACACAATAATAACACAAGGAGGAAGAATTACTAGCGTTGTTGCCAACGCCGGGGGGAGGACAGTCCACCACCCTTTGCAGGGAAGGGGGGCCAGACCGGGCAGTAGTAGTATATAGTCGGGGTTTCAGACCCGTGTCTCGGTCTCGAATCTTGGCAGGGCGCAGCTAGGGTATAATTTCTGGTGGGCATTGGGGTAGCTTTAATTATATATTTACTTATTCACATTAGAGTCCCAGTGCCTACAGGGGGGAAGAAAAGCGGTTATTTATACGTTACAGTCTCTTTGATGGGCGTTTGGTGGCCAGCCACTCCTCCGCGTCGGATGGTGTAGAGAAGAAGCGCGTGCGGTCTCCGTCTATCACTCGTAGTCGCGCCGGATACATCATGGAGTATGGCAGTTGCAGGTCTCGTAGCTGCCTTTTAATTCCAGTGAATGAGGCCCGTTGTTTCTGGAGGTCTGCCGAGAAATCAGGGAAAATGGATATTGCGGCGTTGTCAAATCGCAGAGGGCCTCCTTTTCTGGCAGCTTGTAAGATAGTGTCTCTATCTCGGGAATTGAGTAGTTTTGCCAGCAAGGGTCTAGGCGGTGCTCCTGGTATAGGCGGCTTCATAGGGACCCGCTGGGCTCGCTCAATCACGAATACTTGTGATAGTCCAGCATTTGGGAGGAGTTCGCGGAGCCATTTTTCCATGAATTCTTCAGGTCTCTGCCCCTCAGCTCGTTCTGGTAGACCCACTATGCGCAAATTATTCCGTCTTGACCGGTTTTCAAGGTCGTCCGCTTTTTGTCTCCAGTATTCGGCTTTTTGTGTGAGGTCACGTATTGCAGCCGACATTGGAGGGACGGTGTCGTCTAGTGTGGAGATTCTGTCTTCTGTACTTTTGACTCGTTCTCTCAGGTTTTGGAGGTCTTGCCTTAATAGGCTTACGTCCATTTTAACTTCGTCGATCTTTCCCGTGAGAGTGGTCGTGGATGTCTGTATTGCGGATAGGAGCTGATCAGATAGCTGCTGTAGGGTTTGAACTGAGCCCTCGGGTGGACCTGGGCTAGCGTCTTTCGCCGTTGATGTTCCTGCTATGGTGGGTTCAGGGCCAGGGTCTTTGCGGGTCTCCCCTCTAGCGAACGCCTTTAGTTTGTCAACTGAGGAGCTCTGCCTAGTGGGTCCCATAATGGATCTTTGTGCTGTATCGTTTTTCTTATGGCGGATGACTTTACGGAGTGTTGGATTCCTGGTAGGGGGCCTATAAAGGGCTGTGCTCTGCAGTGTTCTCTTTGGAGCGTGCGCCTTATGCCTGTCGCCTGGTGATTCACCTTTTTGTGCCTGTTAGGACTTCAATGGTACCTTTTGGTTTAGGTGTGTAGTGCTCACATTGGAGGGAGCTTGATTTATTTGTGCCTCTCCTCTTCCCCCCTGGGGTGGCAGTTGCTTGTGCTGCACTTCTAGCTGTCTGGGGTTGATGGCTGTGCACTTTGGGACTGGCTGTGGTGTAAGGGTGCCAGCAGGTGTCCCTTTCTATGGGAGAGTATGCAGCTTTGGCTGTGCAGCTTCCCCCTCGGCCCCCCCCCCGCGGTGTTTGTGGCGGGAAGGAGCGCAGCCCCCACACTCAGCGCTGTATAAGGGCTCCGGTACGGCCGCTCTCTTCACTGCACTGCCGCTCACTCTACCCCTGTCTCAGCGCTGCCCTCTCTGCTCAGGCGGTCTCCTCCACTTCCTCCCTTGTCCTCCGATCCCCCGGCGGTCAGCGCCGCGCTCAAAATGGCGGCGGTCGCGGTATCGCGGGTCTGCTGCCGGCGTTACCTCTGCTGTGGGAGCCGCGCGGATGTTACAGCTGGCTCCTTCCTCTCCCTCTCTGCTTCAGGAGGTGTTCGGGTGGGTTTGGGGGCCCTCAGGATTAGCTCAGGATGGCTGGTAAGTCGGCTTGTCCGGGAGCTACTCTTACATGCGGCCGGTGTCCTCGGCTGCTTGGCCACGCCCCCTAGTCACTTAGTTTTTAGTTCTGCTACTAGTAATTATTAGGAAATTAAAGTACTAGCGTTTCTGGTGGCGCAATGCGCCACACAGCTGTGCTATATGATACATCCATTATGATACTCACACACAGCTCTACTACATCCATCTTGACTTCACACATCACACAGCTCTAATACATCTATCCTGATTCCCAGACATCACACACACAGCTCTGCTACATCCATCCTGATTAACACACATTACACACACAGCTGTACTACATCAATGTTCATGTGCAGACATCAAACACACAGCTGTACTACATCCATGCAGACTCCCCACACATGACACACAGCTCTACTAGATCCATGCTGATTCCCACACATCACACACAGCTCTACTACAAGCATCCTGATTCCCACACATTATACCCACAGCTCTACTACATCCATGTTCATGGCCAGACATTACACCCATCCTGATTCCCACACATTACACACACAGCTTTACTACATCCATCCTGACCCCACACATTACACACACAGCTTTACTACATCCATCCTGATCCCATACATTACACACACAGCACATTACACACACACTCAGCTCTACTACATCCATCCTGGTTTCCACACATTACACACATAGTACATTATACACACAGTTCTACTACATCCATCTTGATTCACACACATTATACCCACAGCTCTGCTACATGCATCCTGATTCCTGCACATTACACACACAGCTCTACTACATATATCCTGATTCACACACAGCTCTACTACATGCATCCCGATTCATACATTACACATACAGCTCTGCTACATGCATCCTGATTCATACATTACACATACAGCTCTACTATATGCATGCTGATTCACACACATCACACACACAGCTGCGTTAAATCCATGCTGATTTCCAGACATCACCAACTCTGCAGACTCCTGGATACAGTGATCAGCCCTTGGTCATGTGATCCCTGACTCCACACATACAGGTAATGACATGATGGTGACATCATCACAGGTCCTGGTAGTAGCTGCTGTCGGTTTTTCCAGTATATAGTACTTTCTACCAAACTGCACAATGGCTCTTCCCACAGCAGTTACGTCACCACAGGTCCTTCAGACCACCGGATCTCTTACCAACTGCATAATGGCTCCTCCCACAGCAGTGATGTCACCACAGGTCCTTCAGCCCACCAGATCTCTGTGGTGGTGGTAGGTCGGTGTCTTCTATCAGGACCACTGAGTTTTGTCTGAGATAATAACAGCTTAGTTGTATTCTCATTTTGTTATTTTTGTCCGCTCTTTCCAAGAGCCCTAACTTTGTTGTTCTTCTGTCAGTCAGGCTCTGTGTTTTATATATGTTGTAGGACCTGCGATGGTGTCACCAGGGGCTGAGCCATGACATCACCATGGGTGAAGCATGAAAAGCACAGACATACATACACACTCACTGACACAAGTGTTTGTTAGTGGTTTGATAAACCAAGCGACTCCCAAAAGTGAGCGATTTATCGCTCAAGGCCCTCAGCCACGTGTACGCAGGATGATTATGGCCCAATTTGCTGTTTCCAGTGACAATTCAGGTGATAATCATCCTGTGTACAGGCACCTTATGGCTGTGGTTACAAAGTGTGTGAATTGCTGCAAAATATCAATCACAATGGAGTATCAGTTGTCACTTCAGGAAAAAAAAAAGGAAGAAACCTTGTGAATCTAATCTAATTTCTTGCACCACACTTTGATCCCTTTGCTTGACCTTTGGTGGATAATTTAATGTCATTAGAGTTGTGACCTGTCAGGCAAGGGCAAAATTCCTATATTAAAGGGGTTGTCCCGCGAAAGCAAGTGGGTCTATACACTTCTGTATGGCCATATTAATGCACTTTGTAATGTACATTGTGCATTAATTATGAGCCATACAGAAGTTATCAGAAGTTATTCACTTACCTGTTCCGTTGCTAGCGTCCCCGTCTCCATGGTGCCGTCTAATTTTCAGCGTCTAATCGCCGGATTAGACGCGCTTGCGCAGTCCGGGTCTTCTTCTTTTCTCAATGGGGCCGCTCGTGCCTGAGAGCGGCTCCTGGTAGCTCCGCCCCGTCACGTGCCGATTCCAGCCAATCAGGAGGCTGGAATCGGCAATGGACCGCACAGAAGCCCTGCGGTCCACCGAGGGAAAAGATCCCGGCGGCCATCTTCAACCGGTAAGTAAGAAGTCACCGGAGCGCGGGGATTCAGGTAAGCGCTGTGCGGATTTTTTTTAGGTCCCTGCATCGGGTTTGTCTCGTGCCGAACGGGGGGGCTGTTGAAAAAAAAAAACCGTTTCGGCGCGGGACAACCCCTTTAAGGCTAGCAGCACTGGTGTGCTTCAGCCAACAGGGCGCCAGGGAGAGTCAGGGCTCCTCCACACTGGTGAGGGTGATATCGGGCTGTGAATCACGGCCTGATCTCGCCCTCTCAATCCATGTGGAAACCGCTGGACGCGAGGCTTTTCACACGGATGCAGTTTTCTCCCATTGTTTTCAATAGGGTCTGCGCTGCTGCCGCTGGCCCCTTTAAGAACAATGGGCGATATTGCAAAAAGAAAAGAGATGCAGCAATTTTTTTCCATGCATAGCATCACAAATGTGGATGAACCCATTTTATGTTTGTGTAGCGAACATCGTGTCAGTCTAGTATTGTAGAAGTTTACACATCTGTGCTTTATACTTTTCTCATTATAGGCTAATTGTTTTAACTCGACCTTTGAGTTTGCAGTGTATTATTGATTATCTTGTACCAACTTACAGGAAAGCGCACAATAATATATGCGGGTGTTCATTTCCAGCATCTTTTAGGGACCGCGTCCCAGGAGGTCAGCAGCGATGCAGCCCAACTGTTGGCAAATCTGGCCAAACTTACCAACGCTAAGAAGATTTTGGAAATGGGTGAGGATTCGGCGCGTTCACTTAAAGGTGTATTCACTAATGTCATTCTTTGTATAATGAAGTCGCGCAGCTTTCTAATATACTTTCTTTATACATTCCCAGTGGTTTTACAACTTTCTAATATATTCTCTTCATACCGCTCGTCGTTTTTAGATCTCTGTTTGCTGTCATTGAATAGGAAACTTCATTGTTTTCCAGAGGATAAAGACGTGACCTGGTCATGTGACATACACAGAGGTGCACATGTAGCTACAGTTTGTGTGTATTTGCATGGCGCTGTCACAGCATGGTTTGTCCGTGTGCCTCATCACTCACCCTTAGGGCTTCTTCACACAAGTGTATGCGCAAAAACGCTTGCCGCATCGCTAGGTATTTGCGCATGAACGAAGTTGGATGAGGTACATATCCTCGCATGTCTGAGTATTGTACTGTTCTTTTTGTGTACACTGGGCCAGTTTACACACGTGCGCATGACCCATCCTTTTTGTGAATTAAAAGGCTTATTGGCCTATTGAGGTCCAGCTGTGTTATTTTTTTCACGGTTTTGCGCAGTGTTTCACGCATATTTTTAGGTATTTGTGTGCCTCCCATAGACTTCTATGGGGCCTTTGGTGCACAAAACATACACTTTTTTCCACGTGCGCAAAACATGCTCATGAGAATGAGCCCATTGAAATGGGATATACTCTTTGCGTTATGTGCACGTATATTTTATGCACCTGAACAAATACGGCCGTGTGAAGAAGCCCTCAGTCGGGTGACAGATGAGCAAATGCACTCCCTGGCTGTAGTGGGTCGGAGCTGGTCACATGACTAGGACAGACTTTTATCCACTGACAGTAAACTGATCCAGAAGGTATATTGAGTTCTCCTGACATGAAGCATAAGCTTTACGTCCTGAAAGCAGAAAACCTCTTGTGGATTTAGTTTTGTATTTGGACATTTTGTGAACATGCTGACTTTTTTCAGACCAGTTGCATTTGCTTAAGGCCTCGTTCACACGAGCGTTGTTTTGCACGCATCCGTGCTGCACAAAATGCAGCGCTGCACGGATCTGCAGAAAAAGCATGAACAAAGCTCCATGCCAATTGCTTTCAATGGGGATGCCGCTGCCGGTTGCCCCATTAAAAGCAATAGGCTGCAGGCACCCCCTGCAGTGATTTTCGGGGAAGGGCTTTAAATATAAGCCTTCCCTGAAAAACATCCCCAGCATGTAAAAAAATGTAAAATATTTATGCTCACCTCTCCGCTGCTGTCGGGGCTCAAGCGCATCTAGCTGCTTGGTCCCCCTGCACTGCTCTGAATCTCTTCCAGCAGGCGGGGATTTTAAATCGCCATCTGCTGAAATGGCTATGTTTGATTGGCTGAGCGCTCAGCCAATCACAGGCAGCGTTCAGCCATTCATAATTCAATGAAGTGAGGTGAGTATATATATTTTTTTAAATTTTTACACAAGCTAGGGATGATTTTCAGGGAAGGGCTTATATTTAAAGCCATTCCCTGAAAATCACTGCAGCGGTTGCCAGCAGCCCATTGCCTTCAGTGGGGCCGCCGACAGCAGCGGCGGCTCCATTGAAAGCAATGGGAGAACTTTGCGATCCTCTGCCACTGCTGCCCTTATTTACTCCCCTTGGGGAGTGCCATCATTACTGAACACTGACAGTGCTGTCACAGTGTTCAGTGATGAGGGGACACCCCGCAGGAAATATTTACATGCAACATGGACCTATGGTACATGCATGTCCTATCTTTTGCAGGTGCACGCATTTGCATGCCTGTAAAACGCGGACATGTGAACACATCATAGGAAACCAATGGTTCTAATAGACGCACGGTTTTGTGCGCACATAAACACGCTCGTCTGAACGATGCCTAAGACCAGAACTGAAGTATCTATAGAGCTGCATTATTAATGCCAAAAATCACAGTGGTATTTCAAATCTATATGGTCATAGGAACGCCCTTCACAGATATAGATTAAAATTAATAGCTTTTATTAACAACTAATTAAAATTAGGGCCACATACATCATATAACAAAACAAACGTGGACTGACAACATAGATCATGCTCTATAACCCAGTGACCGGGTCGTGTGAGGGTATCAATTTCCCTCCAGTAGCCAGTCAAGTTAGACCCTATTAGCAATATTAGGGGACTGGGTCACTAGTCTATAGTGGCACGTCACATTACGTGGAGTAGTCAAAAAGTGTCAGATTTCCAGTCTTAGGTAGTAGAGTAACTCAAATATTCCTATTTATGGTTCAGGACTAAGGGCTAGCTGACTGTTCGTGTCGCCGCTTAGATATTTCAATATACCTTTACACAGTAGGGATTTATGTAACTGGTCAGATGTTTTTATATGTTTCACCATTAAAGGTAAGTAATCGCTCAGATGTTTTTGCGTGTTTCAACGTTAGAAGTGGAGTAATTACTCAAAGGTAAGTAATCGCTCAGGTGTTTTTGCGTGTTTCAACGTTAGAAGTGGGGTAGTTGCTCGACGCGTTTCTCCGTCCCTGTCTGGGGCGGTTCCTCAGGAGCGGGGCCGATGATCGCCCTGAAATATGCGTGGTTATCCCTATTTGTCCTATCACGGTGATTCAGACCCTTGTTGGTAGTCCTTTAGAAAGTTAGACTTTGTCATTGATTAAAGCAGAATTCTCCTAAGACTCCTCTACCTGCCCTGGCTCAGGACCTTGGTGATTGCCAGCCGCTCACCATCAGAGCCACAGGCGCTACACCTTTTCTCCTTTCCTCCACCTGCACTATACCTCCCCTAGCTAGTGGGGTAACGCAGCATTGCCTTGCATTCTGGGTATTGCTGCTAACCCACATAAGCGCATTGGGACACTTGATTTATTCCCGCAATAGGGATCTTTTATGGACCAAGAGCCTGATTATCCTCTATAGGCTTTTCCTGTCCTTAATTAATAACAGAAGACGATTCCAGAGCTATTGTGCTTGGACCATATGGTCCATCTGGAATAGCCCCATGACATATATGGGCATGATATAGAATGCGCTTTAGGAGATAAATCTCTGCCTCCTGACATCTCTCCTGTGGGGAGGTATTGGGACGTTTAACTCCCACCTACTCGCTTTGAGACTAATACACCCCAACCGGTGTCTCAGTGCGACTAGGTGTGGTCTCCGATAAGTTACATAATCCCTACTGTGTAAAGGTATATTGAAATATCTAAGCGGCAACACGAACAGTCAGCTAGCCTCCAGTCCTGAACCATAAATAGGAATATTTGAGTTACTCTACTACCTAAGACTGGAAATCTGACACTTTTTGACTACTCCACGTAATGTGACGTGCCGCTATAGACTAGTGACCCAGTCCCCTAATATTGCTAATAGGGTCTAACTTGACTGGCTACTGGAGGGGAATTGATACCCTCACACCACCCGGTCACTGGGTTATTGAGCATGATCTATGTTGTCAGTCCACGTTTGTTTTGTTATATGATGTATGTGGCCCTAATTTTAATTAGTTGTTAATAAAAGCTATTAATTTTAATCTATATCTGTGAAGTGCATTATTAATGCCACAACAGAGATGAAGGTTTCCCAAGAGTAACATTTAAAATCATGTCAATGTAAAATCAAGTTGTGTGATACCTTGTATCGTATATTGTGGGTGGGTTTTGGACAAATTGATTTTGTTCAACTTCAAACGGCTGCAGCTCCGTTTCTGGTTCTTAAGGCTAAAATTAGTTTCGTCACTGAGGCCATTTTCACACTGCTGTGAAAAGTGCACAGGATTTCTGCATTGCAAGATGTACAAATCTCGCACTAATACCAACGTTATTCTTTTGAATGGGGTCATATATATGTGTGATTTTTATTTATTCTTTTTTCTTGCACCGCAGTGCAGGCAAAAATTGCAGAATGAACTATCTTTGAGCGTTCCCTCGGAACTTCTCGACCATTGTTTTCAATGGAGCCAGAAAACACATTGCACGGCGTGCTATGTACACGTGAGAGCGATACGAGGTTTCCTATTGAAAACAAAGGAAACCAGTTGTTGATCCTCCGCCGCGGCTGAAAGCCATGCCAGAGGATTGCAACGTCACCGAAGTGATGGGAGGCATTTTTGACACAAAAACGCCTCACATCCACAAGTACCTCGCACATTGGCGAATGCGATATTGCGCTTGCCCATGTGAAACTAGCCTAATGGGTTAAAAATGCACTTATGGCGACTGAGTTCTGCGCCAAATATATTTACATGAAACAAATTCAAAATTTACAATTAAAAAAGTGACATCTTTGGGAGTGTTTTTCCAATTTTCATGTGACTGTTGGGGGTTGAGGAGCGGCTCACACTATGGGGTGAGTACTGTTTACGGCAGGCAGTTTTACCACAGAGCCACAGCCAGCATAGGTGAAGATCATTACATAAACCACAGCAATTCACAGTAAAACAAGATCCGCAATGTGTGCCATGACCATGAGCTAAAAATCAAAGAGCACAATGCCACCCATAAGGGTGAGGTTACACATAGCCACATTGCAGCAGCGATGTGGCCAGTACTGATGGCGTCACACTGTTTTACCTTATAGAAGCTCTGCATTGCATCAGTATGTCCATGATGCAGGGAAACAGCAGAATATTTGAAATCCTTTCTAATCTGCAGTAGAACCGTATCGTGGAGGACAGATACAGGTTGCTAGCCAGACACCATATATTAATGTTTACGCCATTTTTGTGCCAGCACTTCTTTCCTGTTGGGATGAAGGTGCTCCATAGAATTTTTGGGAGCCTGGTCTATCTTCAGGCTGTTGAGATCCATCTGAAAACTCCTCTTGTCTATCATAGGGTGCAGCTACGGCTACAACCCCTTGGTCCTTGCCCTGGTGTTGCCATCTGATGGAAAACTAATATCCCACGTCCGAGATGCAGAAGATGTGAGTCATGCAAGACAATTTTGGAGAGAGGTAGGTACCTACTTATGATCCCAGTACAGCAGTGGGACGTCTGGCAATGTCTGCAGTAAGGAGCTCATGCAGGTTATCCTACTTGTAATTTTACAGGTCACAATTAGGGCTCCTTTACACTGGCAGTCACTGCAAAATCGCGTCTTTGTTTCTGGAATTTTTTTCTTACCAATCCCCGCTGATGCAGCCGGAGGCTGGCATTGAGCACGGCTGGCTCCTGCAGTGGAATGGTGTGAGCTTACTGCTGAGGCCCTGCCATCCACAGGACATAAGTTTACGCTTTGTTGTGTTAACTACCAACCTGCCTGGATGTGAACTTACCTCTTGTAACATTAAGGGGTTTTCCAGGCAAATGTTATTGACAACCTATGCTCAGGATAGGTTATCAGTAATTGCTTAGCTCCAGTCCAGTGCTTAGAATCCTACCAGATCAGCTGTTCAGGTGCCCGCTATCAGTGCCACAACACACAGGGCACAAAGTGGAAGCAGATCTCTCTGACCACTGTGTAATGGCTGGCGCTTGTAATTGCAAGCGAAACTCTCATTGATTTTAATTTTTACCACTGCTGGCCACTACACGGAACTTGGAGCAATATGCAGCTGCTCCATACCCCTTGTGTTGTGGCACTCACAGCGGGCGCCTGAGCAGCTGAACTGTTGGTTCCTGAGCCGGTCCGGAATTGATGACCAATACTGATTTTGCATGGAAAAACCCTTTAGGATCTGATATCTACAGTCTTTTGATAATGATATTCTACCACTGACATGTTTCTCATGGTACTGATGTCCACCTCAGTTGGTGGAGCTATACCGTGAAATAAAAAAAACAAAGAAAACTTGAAAATGTTATTGCAAGTATAGCATCTGCCAAAATATGTGACTTGTCCTAACACAGAAGACTGGTGCAAGTAACTTAGTAACTTTTAGTAATGTGGCTCCATTTCTTGGTTATTCATCCTTGAAATTTATAAACAGATTGATGATTGGGGGTTACCAATTCAGTCGTTACCCTCCCCCATCCAATTATGAGGAAAGATGCTCCAGAATTGTTGTTTCCTGAAATAGACAAGTTGGGAGAGTCGACCGCTCCTCTTCACATTGTCACTTCTTTTAGGCCCTTTTGATCCATCTAAAAAAGCCTCAAAAATGCCCCAAACCAAATCTGTGTGTGTGTATGCAGCGTCCGAGGAGCCGGCCCTAGCCTAAGAGGCAGCAAGAATGAGCTGCAGGCCTTGTCACGGTTGCACTACTGTCTCCCACCCGAAGGGTAGCCAGGAACAAGTCCAGCAGGGCTGCGGGCAGGCTTTTAAAGGGGTTGTCTCGCGAAAGCAAGTGGGTCTATACACTTCTGTATGGCCATATTAATGCACTTTGTAATATACATCGTGCATTAAATATGAGCCATACAGAAGTTATTCACTTACCTGCTCCGTTGCTAGCGTCCCCGTTGCCATGGTTCCGTCTAACTTCGGTGTCTTCTTGCTTTTTTAGACGCGCTTGCGCAGATGCATCTTCTCCCTTCGGCTGGTCTTGGAAGCATCGGCGTTTTGGCTCCGCCCCCCTTTTCGCGTCATCGCGTAGCTCCGCCCCCGTCATGTGCCGATTCCAGCCAATCAGGAGGCTGGAACCGGCACACATCATGGGGCAGAGCTACGCGATGACGCGAAAAGGGGGCGGAGCCAAAACGCTGATGCTTCCAAGACCAGCCGAAGGGAGAAGATGCATCTGCGCAAGCGCGTCTAAAAAAGCAAGAAGACACCGAAGTTAGACGGAACCATGGCAACGGGGACGCTAGCAACGGAGCAGGTAAGTGAATAACTTCTGTATGGCTCATATTTAATGCACGATGTATATTACAAAGTGCATTAATATGGCCATACAGAAGTGTATAACCCCACTTGCTGCCGCGAGACAACCCCTTTAAAGTAGTGGGTAACCGGGCACTAAGTTACCTTGGTTCTTCCTTTGGGTTGTCACTGGTGACTTCACCGTTCCTTCCTCTGTGGTGAAGCTGGATGATAAAATGATAGTCCACACACACAGAGTAAAGTTGAAAACAAAGACGGGAAAGGTCATCAGTGTTGTTTTACTTGGAATGCCAAAACTAAACAGTTCAACAGTACATAAGCCAGAGCACAGCACTGGTTTAGGCAGAATTGGTGGCGAGACAGGGAGGCAGAACACAGGATGAATATCGGGCCCACAGTCCTAGTTATATGTGTAGCTCTGCTCCTGGAAAACAACACACTTCTTTCTTCTCCGGACTCTCAACCTGTCTCAACACTTGCTCTTTCAGACGCCTTTCAGTGCTCCATGGCGAACTCCCCTTTCTCACAGAGGCTTGTAGTTATCCCGAGGTCTCCTGAGATCAGAGATGTCCAAGGAAGACGGGCCATAATTTTAAGCTTCTTCCATTCTCACTTCCACAGCGCTTCAAAGACACATCAACAGATATTTCAAGTGTCTTAGCTAGAGTGTGCAGTCTGAATCAGTCTAGTCAGTCTGCACAGAGCTAACTCACTTAGACCTAATTCCCACGGGCGGATTTCTGCCGCATTGCCCCGCAGCTATTAGGTTCTATTGAACCTAATAGCACAATGCTCACGGTGCGGAATTCTGCCCTGTGAAAGCACCTGTTATCACCCGCGGACGGCTTCCATTGCAGTCAATGGAAGCCGTCTGTCATGCTATCTTCCGCTATAGCACAGCGGAAGATAGCGTGAAAACGCTTCGCCGCCCACCGTTGGCCGCGTCACATGACGCTGCCGATGCGTAATGTGCTGTACTGCGCATGCGTGCCGGAGCATCATGTGGGATGTTGGGCAGCGGGTCCAGAGATAAGTATGGGGTCTCTGGGGGGCGCCGTGACTGACTCTGCTGCGGAATTTCGCTTGCGGAGCCCGTCACAGCCGTGGGCACTAGGCCTAAGACTGACTCAGACTTAAGGCCCATTTAGACATGATTCGCTCAAAAGCCATCTTGTGAGCGATAATCACTGCATCTAAACGTGTGCCCATCGTGCACTTTTCCTGCACTATTCATTCATCGCAGACTTCAAGCAAGCTTGAAGTCAGTGATGTGTTTTATCAAGACTGCACGCTGAGTTCTCAGCGGTATGGCGCTGATAGCATTCTTTCAGCTACAGTCCCACTCGAGAACAAAGCAGCTGAATTTTGATAACAGACCTCCAGCTGTTATCTGCATTCAGCAAAACGCTTCATTTGCATGCTAATAAACTCTTAAGTAGCTACTTAAGAGTTTATGCAAAATGATCGCTCAAAACGGTCACTCAAAATGACGTTTGAGCGATCATCATTGGGCCTTTAGACTGACTTGCACTCACATTTTGCAAACATTAATATAAAGCATGGTCAGGTGACCACAAACTCACAACACAAAATGATACATTTCCAGACATTAACCCTTTCAGTGCTGCAGAGGTGCACTACATACACTTTATGCATACAGGACTTGCTGACAATACAAATGCACATGACAAACATGAAATACATTCTGAAGTGGCCTATAAGTCTGGGCCACTACATGTAGACATTCTTACAATTTTTTGTAACATCCTACCAAATATCTAGCCAAATATCTTCACTTTTGGAAAAACAGAAATGCCACACAAAATCCCTTAGTGCGCATTCACACAGCAGTTGGATGCGGTTTTGAGATGCGGTAATTGATCAAATGGTTTTCATAGGTGTAAAGTAAATGTTTGCTTCATTGTAAAACCACATATGCGGTTTAAGCTATTGTAATACTGTTACATGTGATTATACTGTAAAAAAGGCAAGCGTGTAATGCAAGAAATGTGCGGATGTCCCACCGGCACTATAGATTACCCCCCAAGTGCAGGCTACTTCAATTTATCATGACAAAACAATGTGACTGCTGCATCTGTATATATGTGATTGGTGACAATTAACCGCATTTCTTTTTCATCTACTTTCCTTTGCAGGCTGGAATAGAGAGCAGGATTCAGGTAAATGGGAAGTCTGAAGAGCAAACACTGGGTAATTAATTCACTAACAGGTGACTTGCTCCTTATTTACCAATCAGCTGAGACACAGTGTAACATTTTGGGGAGCCGTACGTCCAGCTGTGCGTATAGCTCGTGGTTTACTGCTAATTGCCGTGCAGCACCTGTACTTGTAACTTGCAGTAATATGTACGCATGCATTACCCACAGCCGGCATGCGCTATCTCCGGTACAGGCAACCGTATGTTATACAAATTAATTCCCTGTGACTTTCAAAATCTCTGCGTGTAGTCAGATGTTATCGCGAGAGCCCGGCCTATCGCCATGGCAACAGGACGCGAGACACTGGCGTCCTGTAGTGCCAATGCCTAGGATCGCTGTATAAGCGATAGGGCATGGCAGGGCAGTAGCCCTGCCATGCCTTATCACAGCGATCATAAGTGCTGTGCTGTCCCTCAAAGGGACTCAAATTTTGTAAAAAATGTAAAATAAAAACGTTTAAAAAAAAAACTTTTGTGCTTTTTCTAATATTAGCATTAAAAAAAGGTTAAAAAAATTAAAATTGCACATATTTGGTATTGACGCGTCCGTAACGACGTGTACAAAAAGTTGAACATGCTTTTTATTTTGTAAGGCAAAAAGCGTAAAAAAGAGGCAAAATGCTAATTTTTAGCATTTTGCCTCCCTAAAAGTGATCAAAAAGCCGTATATTCCCCAAAATGGTACCAATAAAAACTACAGTTCGTCTCGCAAAAAATAAGCCCTCAGAGAGCTCCGTACATAAAAAAATAAAGTTACAGGACTTTGAATGCAGTGATCGAGGAAAAAAAATTGCCAAAAAAAGGGTTTTTATTGCAAAAAAAGTAGAAAAACCGAAAAAAAATAAGAATTTTGGTGTCGTTGTAATCGTACCAGCCTGCAGAAAAAATGTATTGTGTCATTTATGCTGCATGATTAACCCTGTAAAAAAAACAAACAAATCTATGGCAGAATAGATGCGTTTTCTCTCCCTGTTATCATAAAAAAAATAATAAAAGTTTTACGATATAGTCTATGTACCCAAACGTGGCACCGATGAAAACTGCAGTTCGCCACGCAAAAAACAAGCCCTTATACGGCCGCGTCGACAGAAAAATAAAAAAGTTATGGCTTTTGAAAAATAGAGATCCGCCAAAAATCGTTGCTTCCTTAAACTCAAAATAGGCCATGTCGTTAAGGGGTTAAACTAATTGCCCATCTCTATAGCTGTGATCATTGGTGTTTGGTTTTTTTTGTGCGGGCAATTGCACGCGCCTTGTATGCACAAAAAGTGAAGTAAAAACATAGTAGCGCATGCAAATACATAACACTCGATGCATAAAAACATGGAGCAAATACGCTTGCGCTTGTGTGAATACG
Organism: Eleutherodactylus coqui; assembly: GCF_035609145.1. NCBI lineage: Eukaryota > Metazoa > Chordata > Amphibia > Anura > Eleutherodactylidae > Eleutherodactylus > Eleutherodactylus coqui. The sequence goes on from NC_089840.1 coordinate 172,080,852, forward strand.
ACCTAAGGGTATGTTCACACAGCGGATTTTACTGTGGAAAAATTCCAAAGATTCATAACTATTAATTATTGTAGAAATTTCATCTTGGGCTCGCTTTTAAGCTAAAAGAGCACCTTTGCCACAACAAAATTATTTTAAAATAAATATTAAGTTTTTAATTTCAAGGTCACAATAAAAAGCTTGAATTTGAAGACCTAAAAAAGTGTATGTTCAGATAGGTGTGTTATACAGGTGAGTGTAACCTCTCATTGGTGTAAGATTCGTTTTGGTATGGCTTTGGGAACAGGAGTAGTGTTGAGCAAATCGAAACAGTAGAAACCTAAGGCCCCAGCATAGCAAGGCAACAGTGCAAACCTCTGAGTCACCAGACTGCTATTTCCTCCTCCCTTCCTCTGCCAGAGGAAAAAGAAGGCGAAAGAAAGAGAGAAAAGCACTGTGGCTCAGTGGTTAGCACTATTACCGGACAGTGCTAGAGTCCTAAGTTCAAATTTGGCCAAGGACACTGTCTGGGTGGAGTTTGTATCTTCTCCTTATGTTTGTGTTTCTTTATAATAATCACCTTATATAACACATTCACAAAAAGGAGAGAACATACCAACTCCTTACAGATGTTGTCATTGGTCACATTTGAACCAATGACCCCAGCACTTCAAAGCAACAGTGCTAACCACTAAGCCACATTGGAGCTTAACCACATTATACTGGGCTCTTACACAGTGTAAATCTAAACTTATTTTAACAGTGTTAATGAATAGAGATGAGCGAGCGTACTCGGCCACGCCCCTTTTTCGCCCGAATACCGCGATTTTCGAGTACTTCCGTACTCAGGCGAAAAAATTCGGCGGGTGCCGTGGGTGAGTGGGGGGTTGCAGCGGGGAGTGGGGGGAGAGGGAGAGAGAGAGGGCTCCCCCCTGTTCCCCGCTGCTACCCCCCGCGCCACCACGCCTCCCCCCCCCCCCGGCACCCCCCAAATCTTTTCCCCCCGAGTACTGAAGTACTCGAAAAATCGCGGTGCTCGATCGAGTAATTACTCGAAACGAGTACGTTCGCTCATCTCTAATAATGAAGTTGCAGTTGGTGAATCTAATATCACTGAGGGCTAAAATGTTACATCTGTCAGTTACTTTATGCCTCTACCATCCTACCAAATTTTGTGAAGATCTGAGATGGTCGTACTGGAAACATTGCTTTTTTGTGCTTATTTAGCATGGAATTACTAGGATTGCGTAACTACAATGTATTACAATTGTTACAGCTGTATGCAAAATGTGGTCTATTCATGGATCGCCATGGTCCCAAAAGTTGTATTACTGTAAAGTGAATCATATCTGAAGCAATTGGCCAAAGAATTATTCACATTTCGCAGTCATGTAGCAGTTTTTGCAGCAAATGCTCCATAATAATAGCAAATCTGCTTAATTTTGCCACGATTTCTGTAAACCGCAGCATGTCAATGAATTAGAATTCGTAATATATATATTGCTCCCATGGAGTGACATCGATTTTGAGTATTAGGTGTGAGCAGTTTCATGTGTTGGCATTCTGTGAAGAGAGAGTTGTGATTGCTCTAAAACAGTCGCTGCTCATGATTTACTTCTGAATTCTCTCTCTTGCAAAGGGCACAATTTGGAAATGGATACATTTTGAGACATTTCTTCAATTGCAAACTATAAGCGAAAGCTCAGAAAAAGGAATATATCATCATAAATGTAATAAATAGAGATGAGCGAGTATACTCGCTAAGGCACATTACTCGAGCGAGTAGAGCCTTAGCCGAGTATCTCCCCGCTCGTCTCTAAAGGTTCGGGGACGGGGAGATCTCCCTCTCTCCCGCCCGCTCCCCTGTCACCCCCGCCGGCCCCCGAATCTTTAGAAACGAGTGGGGAGATACTCGGCTAAGGCACTACTCGCTCAAGTAATGTGCCTTAGCGAGTATACTCGCTCATCTCTAGTAATAAACAAACAACCAGTCAAGTGAACCTCTCATATCATATTGCTTCTGTTGAACTCTCTTTTGTGTAGATGACTTCATATCTGCTGGGGAAGCCGAGACATTTGACTTAATCTTTATAAATATGGCTGGTCAAACACATTGCCGAAAATACTATGAGAAGTGTCTACGTCTGTTGAAGAGCAGAGGAATACTGGCGATAGATGGGGTAAGTTCATGGCCTGCGCATAATAGAGAATACATAAGGGCCCTTTTACATGGGGCGATAAATTGCTCATGTTCCTACATGAAATATTATCGCTCAGTATAAATGCAGCTTTGCCTGAACGATGAACAAGAATTCGTCAACTTCTCATTCGTTATTCATTTTTTGCATTCATAAGACTGAACGGTGAATTGGATGTGTAAACAGGCAGTCGGTCACTTATAAACGACGGCCTGCTTACTATGAATGGGACGGACAGACGAAACAATCCTTGGGCCACTCGCCTCTATTCACTGAGCAATGTTGGTTCCTGTGTAAATGCACAGGAAAGATAATCGCTTGGACAAACTGTCAGGCATCTGCGTCCGAGAGGTCATCCCATGTAAAAGGGCCCTTATACAGAAAGCAGCTGATGAGGTATATAATAATAATAATAAACTTTATTTCTATAACGCCAACATATTCCGCAGCGTTTACATAGACAGGGGATACAGAAAGACAAACATTACAGAAACACGGTTACAAAGTAAGCAATTGATGGAAACAATAGGGGTGCGGGTCCTGCTCCAACGAGCTTACATACTACAAGTAATGGGGTGATACAGAAGGTAAAGGGGCAGGAGATGTGCACTGTATGGCGAGGTGGAGAAAGAGGGGTGCTATACACATAAACAATGGTCAGACATTTAGCCGTGTGACGGCAGAAACAGTGACTGCAGGAGCGGTTTATGATGGCTAGCAGGGATTGCAGTCAGTAGGTCAGGGAGCATGTTATCAGGCGGAGTACTGAGGGGTTTGGTTTAGGGAATTCGGTATGCCTCCCTGAAGAGGTGCGTTTTTAGAGCACGCCTGAAGTTCTGCGAGTCCTGGATTGCTCGGGTAGGCTTTGGTAGTGCGTTCCAGAGGACCGGTGCTGCTCTGGAGAAGTCTTGGAGGCGGGAATGAGAAGTTCGAATTAAAGGGGCGCTCAGTCTGGTTTCGTTAGCAGAGCGGAGAGCCCAGGCTGGTTGATGGATTGAGATGAGGGAGGTGATATAGGGGGGGCGCTGCACTGTGGAGGGCTTTGTGGATGAAGGTGGCGAGTTTAAATTAAATTCTGTATTTAACGGGCAGCCAGTGCAGTGACTAGCACAGGGCAGAGGCATCCGAGTAGCGGCTGGACAGGAAGAGGAGCCTGGCTGCCGCATTCAGGATGGATTGGAGAGGGTAGAGTCTGGTGCAGGGGAGGCCGATCAGCAACGAGTTGCAATAATCGAGCCGGAGTGGATGAGAGCAACAGTAAGCGTTTTTAGCGTGTCCACAGTGAGAAAAGAGCGGATTCTTGCGATATTCTTGAGGTGCAGCTGACATGTTCGGGCCAGAGATTGGATGTAGGGGGTAAAAGAGAGATCAGAATCAAATATGACTCCAAGGCAGCGGGCATGTTGTCTAGGAGTTATGGTGGCGCCACACACTGAGATGGAGATGTCAGGAAGAGGTCGGTTAGTGGAGGGTGGAAATACCAGCAGGTCAGTTTTAGAGAGGTTTAGTTTTAGGTAGAGAGAGGACATGGTGTTAGAGACAGCGGACAGACAGTTAGTGATGTTTTGGAGTAAAGGTGCAGAGATGTCACGGGAAGAGGTGTATAGCTGGGTGTCGTCAGCATACAGGTGGTATTGGAGGCCAAATCTTCTGATGGTTTGTCCAATAGGGGCTGTGTAGATAGAGAAAAGAAGGGGGCCGAGGACAGAGCCCTGGGGGACCCCAACAGCAAGGGGAAGAGGAGGGGAGGTAGAGCCAGCAAAGGAGACACTGAAAGAGCGGTCAGATAGGTAGGAAGAGAACCAGGAGAGGGCAGTATCCTTTAGGCCAATGGAGCGTAGCATACTGAGGAGGAGTTTGTGGTCAAGTGTCAAATGCTGCGGAGAGGTCGAGGAGGATCAGTAGGGAGTAATCGCCCCTCGATTTGGCTGTCAGTAGGTCATTGGATACCCTTGTAAGGGCAGTTTGTCGAGTGTTGAGGTCGAAAGCCAGACTGTAGGGGGTCTAGGAGAGAGTGCTCTGATAGATAGCTTACAAGGCGGGAGTAAACCAGCCGTTCTAGTAGTTTGGAGATGAAGGGGAGGTTTGAGATAGGTCGGTAGTTGGCAGCATCAGTCGCGTCCAGAGTCGGCTTCTTTAGCAGTGGGGATATGATGGCGTGTTTGAAAGAAGAGGGAAAGATGCCAGAGGTCAGAGAGAGGTTGAATATAGTGGTGAGATGACCACTGGGGAGAAGGAACAGAGGAGGTGTAAGGGGAGGGGGTCGCTAGCGCAGGTGGTGGGGCGAGCAGAGAAGAGCAATTTGGAGACTTCTTCCTCTGTCACTGGTCTGAGTACAGACAGTGAGCAGGAGCTAGATGCAGTGCTGACAAGACTAGGGTCAGGGCTAGTCTGGGGTTGGGAAGTTATTTCCTGACGGATGTCATCAATTTTCTTTTTGAAATAAGCAGCCAGCTCTTCGGCACTGAGATCTGTCACCGGGGGCTGTGGTTTAGGGCTGAGAAGGGAGTGAAAAGTATCAAAGAGCCGTTTAGGGTTGTGGGATAGTGAGGAGACTAGAGAGGTGAAATAGGTATATAGCTGTACACAGTATTGTAGTTTTACTTCAAAGTTATGGAAAAAAACTAAGCCGCAAATTGTTTTCAGGTTTTGTGCAACGGAGCGGTCCTGACAAAGAACTCCATGACGGATAAGGTGCAAAGCATACAGCAGATGAATGAAGCCATCTTAAGGGATGCCCGTGTTTTTATAAGTATACTACCTCTCGCTGATGGACTGATGTTATGTTTTAAGCTTTAGAGTGTCCCTATCATTCTCGGTGAATTTTCAGTATAAGCCATTATTTGTGCACATGAGGAACAACACTATATATGGTTATTACATGACTTGTATCCTGCGCACCTGCATTTTTAGCAGTTTCACCCCTCTGTTAGCTCAATTTCTGTCAAGCTTTACCTGAGCTTAACTCCAGAGTGCGCTGAGTTTATCTGGTACCATGTCTATCATACACAGCAGACAGTGGAGCCAAATCCTTTGTTCTCTATCTTTAGCACCCCCCCCCCCCCCTCTCAAAATCCTGCAGCATGGAGGACATTATCCAGCAGTGGAGCTAAGGTGAGATACAACACTTCCTAGAAGCTGCAGCAGCATCTGTGTGTCTCCCTCAAGCGGTTCCATCCCCCTGATGCACTTCTCTCTTTATAGACTTCTGTTGGCTGCCGCTGTAACTTGATCTCTGTGTATTTCTATAGACTGATTTTTCCAGTGAATGCTTAGTGCAGGAGGAAGGTGGAAGGGAAAGGAGTCACTGATGAGTGGACAGCAGGGCATTTTTCTGAAATAAGCTATACTACAAAGTCTATTATCATAGCTTATATTATGGAGTTATGGAAAAGAGAATTAAATGACAATTACTTTTAAAATTAATTACCTTCTGTTCCAATAGAAAATCTGTACATTGTATCTTAAAAAAAAGACTGCAGTCTTAGGCTTCTTGGACTTGGCTATCTTATGGATCTGTAAGACACAAAACAAGCCGCACATAGACTTCTACCTAGTAATGTTTCTCGGTTTCCGACTGTAGCTTTTCTATAACATATGCTGCATTACGGAGGTAATAGGGGAGAATATCACAAGGCACACTGCATGTTCATGGATCCATAATATATACCCCCAGGGACTCCATATGTCACTCTATAGAATCTCTGCACATGACCTTACCGTGGACATGGACACTTATGGGATAGGAAATTTATACATTTGCAAAGAAACATAGTAACTTTAGTTGCAGGAGACAGATGTCCACAATGCAATGGACAATATGCTTATGCCAAGAGGTCTCTCTCAGTAAAATTAACACTTTTGCCAACTTCTACCGGTATGTCTAATGTAGGTGTGTCAGGGGGGAAGTTGTGATGTAAAAGGGACTTTTATTTTTCTTATAGTAAATCTGTCCAATGGAACACGCTGTCCAAACTGCAGGAATCATATTATAGAGCAGGTGGAGCCGTGCAGACGGATAGCTTGTGTTTTATTCACTTATATCGCTGCTTATTCTGTGCTGACCAGTCCAGTGGGCAGGGCTATCAGCTATGTATGACTGTATATAGGACCACCTACTGGACACTTTGTACCAGGATGTGCAGAGGTTTAAACAAATAAAATAAGATCTACTGAATATTTCCCCATAAACTATATATCAGTCTGCTTGGCTTTAAACTTGTGTCTTGTCCCAAACGCGTAGTCCTCTTACTAACCATAATAGTGTACACACTGGGATACAACGGGGTAGCTGCGCCTACAAATACAAGCGCCGGCCCTTACACAGGGGTCGGAGCAGCAGCTTCCGCTGCGAACCCACTGCATCCCAGAGGGCGAGGGGGAACCCTGGAAAACACTTTTAAGAGTAGAGTTATTGTCCAATGACAACAACTGCACACTATATATAATATCCATGTTCCTGAAAATTATTCAGTGGTATTAGGAATAATAGGTATAATTCAAAGGCATCAGCTATTATGAATACACAGAATACCCTCAGACAAACCAACGTTGAGATCCCTTTAGGTCTTGCCCCACCGGCCTACCACTGTAGACACTTGTGGAAGTTTTCCTAAACCTACATAGACTTTTATTTTACTGTTAGCACATATCATTACAATATTTTCTACTCCCACCATGCTCTACATTCCTGTACAGTGCTTCCATGTGGGCGCTGAGTGCGTCAGAAGCAGCTCAGTTAAAGCATGGTTCAGAATAGCAGGAGCCGCTCTCTGCTACACTGCTGAGTGCAATGCGATTGGATGATGCAACCTTTTCCTTTCACCCCAGTGCAAGAGCAGCTAGGCATAGGAGCCAGGGATCTGAGAGGTGAGCATCCTCCACCCCCTCCCAATCCACCTTGCTTGGGCAGCAGGGACCACTTGACACAGAAGCCGCTTAGCATACACATCACGCTGTACTTTCGAACCTCTTCCTCAGTACTCGCTGGAGATGCACTACGCAAATGCATATAAAACCATAGGGAGTAGGGAATAACATAATTCAGGTATAGAGAAGAAAATAGTACCGAAAAATGAATAAATACACTTATAATTCCATAATAGACAGAATCAATTGAATAACTCTTTAAAAAAAAAGTATTGGAAATATAAAAATAACCATGATTGAATCACTAATAAGCAATATAGAATAGTAAATACTGGATATTGAACAAGCCTTGTCATCAATAATCTAGTCAGATCAAAGAATAAAAAAGCTGGGAAAACAATGCTTTGTGACTGTATATCCTAATGCATGGCGTAAAAACGTCCTACAAATAGCAGTATGAAATTTACTCATAACTAATTTCTTGTTTTCAAAAAAGCTAATTGATGTTGCAGGATATTGGTATTAGAAACATTATGAGAATCCTCTTTAAAAATGATTCAAAAAGCTGCATAAAATGAATGCAAAAATTGTAGCCAAATGTGTGTTTAGGAAGTGTAACATGTCAGGGTATGTATTTACAATGTAGCAATCAGAGGTGAAATAAACTAAACCTCCACATGTTGAAGTGATAACTATATAGGTGTTAGTTTAATTAGATTGAGTAAAAATCGAATAAGGCGATGACCTAACCGTCCCCGATACTGATAACTAGAGTATCTGTTGTGTTAATGAATGCCTGATAAAGGCAGCTTTCAATAGGGCAAAAAGCAAATCTCAAGTGGAAGCCCTTGAAACGACAAGGGAAGCGGATAGTGATTTGGACAAATTGAATCTTTGTTTCATCACCACTTATAACCTGTTACATCCAACTATTAGAAGGATTCTAAAAACATATTGGCCCATCCTTTTCCAGGAACCGTACCTGTCGAGAATTATCCCACAAGAACCACAAGTTATTTTTAGGAGGGCTTGATCTCTAAAAATGTGTCTTCCCCCAAGTACATTAAGTTTATCTGGGGAATGCAGAGGAGGCATCCAACATATTCTTTCAAATTTAACAGGTAGTAACAGGTGTAACAAGAGAGGTTGCAAATGTTTCTGAAACGTCGTTAATAAAACCACGAATGTAGTGAGGCGTACTATTGAAGAAATTTACCAAATACCTTCAGGAATTGCTCATCAAATCTATGTTCTACAATGTTCGTGTCATCTACAATATGTGGGATGCACCACACAAGCCCTTAGGTGCAGGATTAACAAACATTGGTAATGTCACAGGGTTTCTTGAAGCACAGCGTGTCCAGACACACATCTTTAACACAGAAGTGTAACTTCAATTAATTCAAAGCAAGGCTGCTCTAACACATGCGTTCACAAAATGCCTCTGAGTTTGACAGCAGTTTTTAACACACCCCATCATTGTGATGGATATTGCTTCTGGTGAAGCAGAAGCAGCTGAGTCAAATGCACAGGTTGCTGTAGCAGGAGCCGCCTTCTACGATACTGCTGAGTGCAGGGCACGGTGGAGTGAGTGTGGATGAGATGGTTCCCCCACACCCCAATTAGTATCACTCACATCATGCTATACTTTCCTGTACAGCACTTCAATGTAGGAGCTGTGAGAGCCGCTCTCCGCTATACTGCTGAGTGGGTGGCACTGCATCGTCCTCCCTCAACCTCCAGTGCCCCGGCTGGTGTGTGCGACCAGTGTCCTCTACAGTATAAACAATTAGGTGTCAAGTCCCCCTCGATTAGCCCACATATACACTTTTTTTTTTTTTTTTGACTAGACACCCCCAGGTTTACAAAAATATATAGATTTCCTGCCAATTAAAACTTTCCTGCTGGTCTAAGGAAGTTGAGGTGAATAGCCAACAAACAGTCCATTCCTATGGCTGACTTCTGTTTACATGCTGGATTAAATAGCACTATACACTATGCTATTTCTTCTGTGAAAATGCCTGCCAGGCAGATGGAAACCAAATGTACCCCATTAAAATCAAAATAGAGCAAAAAGACAGAACTTCGCATCGCTGTGTCATTTATTGATCATTCAAACAAATTGTAACGGTGTGCAATTTGCGTGACGAGAACCAGTTTTTATTGGCATCATATTTATTTTTATAACACTTGTTTTTGCCAGTTGACACCTGCCATGTATGGTGTGGGCTGAGTTCCAGTGCCCACTCCATACAGCAATAACTCAGTGTACTTACATGATGCACATTAGGAAGGGGTTAAATGTAAGCTGCATCACTCTCACTTTTAAAACTTACTTCACTGTTTGGCAGGGGTTGAAATATGAATCTTTTCTAATGACCTCCTTTCTTAAAGGATCCATATATTTACATATTTAAGTTCCAAAGTTATCTTGTGCCGCAAGCAAATAAGCAGAGACATCTGGCTGAAAACTTGGACTCAAGAGCTGCCAAGCTAACCACAACCGCTAGTAGATAGATGGGCGTATTACAGCCATATTTGGTGTCTGTAATCCAGGTGTGTGTCCCACACTGACCATGGGGTTTACTGACTAACTTGGGGCATGATAGGACTCTATGATGCTCCGAATTCAGGTCAGTAAAACTAGTGCTCGGGCTAGGATACACATCCGTATCACAGATGCCGAAATGCATCGCTATTACACTTGTCTGAAGCAGACCTTGCAATTTATGAGGTACATGCCTTCATTGGCATAACAGATCTCTGAAATAGCATAACGGTCATAAATTCACAATTTTCAATCTGTACCATTGTAGAGTTACTGAAACTTCATAGTGCACCGTTTCCTTAGCTCCCATTCACTTCATTGAGTGCTCCGAGTAGGATTTCCATGACGGGTCACTTGGGGATTTCCCTTGTACTGGTAATCTCAGCTCTGCAAATAGGGGACTTAACAGGCAAAGGCTCCAGCAAAATCTGCACTCCAAAAGTCAAACATCCTTCCCCGTTGGAGCTCTGCTCGATGCCCACAGTTTACGAATTAATAAAATGTGTTATATATATATAATTTTAAGAAGTATAGTAATGCTAGAGTGTTTTAGAAGTTTTCCTCCTTACTCCTTGTGAAAAAGAAAAATGTAATCTAAACCTACATATTAGAAAACCACTATTTTTGTATGCAGGCTCTTATTCTGTGAAACACCTTAGGGGTCAAAATCATTTACAACACCAAATTATTGAGGGCTATAGTTTCTAAAATACAACAAATGATGAGAACAGCGCCGCAGTGCCTTACTATAAGGACTCACACACACACACACACACACACACGTTTTTGTTAACGTGATTGTCAATGAGACTTTCTAATGTAAGAAAACGCAACGCAGTGCAACTTGCGTTTTTGGTGCATTGCGTTGCATGGGGATTCCCACCTGCACCTGTTGTCCAAGTTAGCTTGTATAGTTCTTTTCCCATGCGATGCCCAGGGGTACTGGTGGTGTGTCTAGGAGAGTGCAAGATCTGTAGTGGCAGGGTCTTGATAAATGTAATCCAGATAAACGAAAAAGTTCTGCACGCTCCTCGGATACGAAGTTAGGCTATAATCAATGACAGATAGGTCTGTATTAATCAACTTAATTTTAATTCAGTTTATGCCATACGCCGCCTTTTTCAAGTATACATACATCACAAAAGCACACATATATAGCCATAGTGTACTTGCATTCCATCCTGCACCAGGCACCAGTAGCGTGACATAATTAGATGGACGGAGGATTCATTCTCCTCCATTTAGTCAGGTGGGGCAGTACATAGACCGCAACGTGCATTCCATTCAGAGACTTCTTGAAGTTATTTGGAGATTCATAAATGTCTTATAACCACAGCACCACATTTATGAATCTATTTAAATAACTTTCATTGATGTGTCACAGCTGATCGGCACATTGTCGTGACGTCACGCTGTTCCCGTTATGAAGCACACGTCTGCACTTCAACCAAGAGGTCTCTGAAGGGAATGCACGTAGCGTTCCACAAACTGTCCGACGTGACCAAACAGAGGAGAATTCCCCCCTATCTAATTATGTCACACTACCGGCATCTGGTGCAGGATGGAACGCAAGTAGACTATGGCTATAAAGGTGTGCTTTTGTGATCTGATGTATGTATACTTGAAAAAGGCGTTGTATGGCATAAGATGAATTAAAATTAGGTTAATACAGACCCTTTGGTCATTGATTATAACCCAACCCCGTATCAAAGAAGCACGTAGAACTCTTATCTGGATTAAAGTTTCTAAAATGGCATGGTTCTTAGGATTTGGCACTACAAGACATTTGCAAACATGAAATAGTGCCCGAAATAAATCCCAATAAAACAGGTCGTCACAAAAGTGTAGATACATTTGAGTCCTGTATTTGAGGCCAGCTGCACACTAAGGCATTGCTGGAAGCATTAAAAACGCCCCCATAAAATAGAACATGCAACGTTCGAAAAGCACAACAATGGGGCGGCTTTCTGAAAGCCCCCATTGAAAACAATGAGCATTGTGCCACGATTAGCATAGTGCTGAAAGCGCCACGCTAATCGTGGTAAAAAGTGCCTGTGTTGGGGAAACCTGCGGTCACAAGTGGGATATCTCAGAATACAGAACAATCAGGGTAATAGATACTGAGCTTTGTTGACTGTCCTGTGTAGAGCATAAAGTGTAAAAATCTGAAAAAAAAAATTTAATTTTCATTTTGTATCAATTCATGTGAATCACATGACCTGATTCCTGTTGCAAAAACCACGGTCGGCGTCTGCAGCAAGTCGCATGCATTGAAAGGTATGTACTTTCATGGATACAAATTACATATTCTATGAGCAGAGGAGAGAAAAGAAAAAAAAAAAATCACAGTATGCTCTATTTTGCTGCAGACTCAGAGTGGATGGCCTCCATTGAAATCAATGGAGGCTGTCCGACCTGCAGCTCATATACAATCGACATTGCGGATGGGCTGCGAGTACCTGTGTCATCGCATGTGCAGCCAGCCTAAGACTTCCCAAATGTAGTTTAAGATAGGGTGATGGAATAGGCCCCTCAAAGCCACTTTAGAATTAAAGTTCCAATCCCCCACCCACAAATATAGATTATGGATTCTGTTAATTTAAGATACTAAAGAATAAGGTCACAGCATCAGATGAAACTTGTAAAAAAGCATATCTGTATTCCTCCATGATAAAACTGGCAACATTTCGACCTAAACAGGTCTTTATCAAGCTTGAGAACAACAGGTCATGTTTTCAGAATATCCTATGGTAAGAACACCTGAGGCAATGTCTGAGGACTGACCATAATTACATCACCTGTGCAATACCAAGGAAATCCTGAAAACATGACCTGTTGGCAGTCCCTGAGGACTGGAGTTGGGGAACACTGCTTTAGTGGATATCTTAGTTGATCTTGATCCAGACCTGGTCTGGCTGTGCATCTCCCTTCCTGCCTAGTGAAGGCTAAAATACCAGTGGAAGATTCCTGGATCCACTTATGCTGCCGATTACCAATTTATAGCCTATAATTTAACAATTATTGCTACTACTTTACCTTCTGACTTCCTTGAGTTAAAAAAAAATAAATAAAAACTTTAGAAATGCATATCAGGATAAAGCAGATATAGCAGAAGTAAAAATGCAGCTGCATTCTCAAGTCCAAAAGTATTCTCTTAGAGACGTATACTTAGTGGCGATGGAACACTGCTCCACTCTCTCCAGCACCAGTGGGTGGTATTACAGAAACTGCTAAACTGGCCCATTGTACACCATCTCTAACTCCCATGGAATTGGATGGAAGTAAACCATAACAAGCTAAGAAGTTCATATAATGTGAACTGTGAAAACACTATGGGAGTTATGCAAAGAATGCAGAACAACCAGTTCAGCTGTTTCTGTGGCACCTACCGCCTTAGGCAAGAGGGGGCAGTTCTGGAGATATGTCTGTGAGGGATATACCACCTTTAAGATGTTACTAGTGCAGGCATGGAGGGGGGAGAGCAGCAAGTGTTATCAGAGGGTACAGTTCTGGCAACATCTCATGTACAGCCAGAAACCATATAGCTTCTCCCCTATGCTCTTGAAGATCTTTAGTGTACAAAGCTCCTTAGACACTTGGGGGACTGGGTGAACTACTCCACTGCCTCACCAGGTGATAAACCCCAGCAAGTTTATTTTACCAGTTCTACAAATGTGCTTGGAGTTTCACATCAGCATCACAATTCCACCTTTGTATATAAAGTAAGACAATGGCTCAAGTTGCACATGTAAGTTAAGGTTTTTATTCATATTTGTTTTTCCTGTATGGGATATCAAAAACCCTCACAAAATAAAGGTGATTTACTGAAAACTGCGGTCCCTCTGGATGATGAGATCTACGGCTCCAATGCTTGTGTCCGACTTGAATTATCAAATGGTAAAAAGGAACATAAAAACAGACATGCATACACATGTACATTTTGTGTTTCCCCTCTTCAGAGGTCTACGTGGACCGTCATGTGAAGCACTGCCTACTAGTTAAATGCACATAAATAACGTGTAAAGGAGGAGTGCTTCTCTGTAGGATCCCAAGAGGGAAGCTACTGGCAAGTTTAACTAGGCTCATCCAGAGCATGGAAATTCTACCTCAATGCACCTTCTGTCCTATGAAATGGTGGGGGGGGAGAACAGAGGGGGCAAAATAGGAGCTTTGCTGGTTATGATTTTGAAGACAAATATATAGGTAAGGCTGAGATTCCTGGATATCCCGTGGTGGATGCAAACAAAAGGGAGAAAAGCTTAAGCCTCCAATTCCAAACCTAAGCCAAGCTTGTGGCCACCAGCATTTATGTTCTTTCCATCCACCAATGCAGAGAGAGTTAGTTTCACACCTGGGGAAAGAGGCAAAAAGTGCAATTTAATCCAACCATTAGAAGTTGTACAAGTTGAACACAAGCAATCACAAGGGTTACTATGAACATTTCTTCAAACACATTAAAAGTTATTAGTATTAGGCCTCATGTCCACGGGCGGATTTGTGCTGCAGAATCTGGAGCGAGTGTTCCACTCTGGATTCCACAGCAATAACCCTCTATAGCATGCTATGGAGAAATGATTTTTCCTGTACACCAGCGAAAACCAAATGCAGATTCCGCTCGCGGATGGAACAAAAAAAACGCAGCATGGTTTATTTTTACTGCGGTTCCCGCACGGACGGCTTCCATTGAAGTCAATGTAAGTTGTTCGATCCGTGGACCGTCCGCAGTTGACATTGCAGATGGGCCACGGATTCCATGGGAAGAGAAGTGGATTAAAAAAAGTAAATCTGTACTGCGCATGTGCGCCAGCCAGCATTTCCACACACATCCGCAGTACAGAACTTCAAAACACGGACAGGTACACAGGGTTGCCAGCGGATTCCGTGTGGGAGGCCTTAGGTTGCTCAACATTCAGTTTCATCTAGATCAGGTAGTTTTTACTGAGAAAAAAAAAGTCTAGTAATAAAATCTATGTACCAAACTGTGCACCGTATAGCATGCAGAATCAGGCACTATATTTTCCCTAGATATTCTCTGGTTGCTGTAGGTTTGCAAGACACAACTGAAGTGCACTAGCACAGTGCTCGCGTTCTGTGCCATACAGATGTCGAATGACTGCATGAGGACAGACACACTGGATGGAAAAAAATGCTATAGGTCCTGACAGATTTTTAGTGCTCCAGTATAGCAACACACTGAACTCCGCATTCTTTTTCTATGATAAATGCAACTACAAGTTTTACCCCCCCAAAAAAACACAAACACACAATCCATCTCTCAAGGTGCGACACATAAGGAATACAATCTACAACCAACGCACTCGTTGGCTGAATATTTTCCACCACATTCAGCGGCCAACAGACTAGAGCTCCCAACAAACAGCAGTGTAATCTGACAAAGTTCACATGTTCAGAAGTTTGCCATTTTTGAAATAATGTCAGAGCTAAAGGAAGCAGTAATATAATATCCACAGACTTCAATAGGGCCCCATCGTACATACATATTCCTTTTGCAGAATCCAGAGATAACATTGTGCCATGTCCATCACGCCGCCACACTTGGGAGCAATTCTTGAAGGACTGCTCTGATGTTAGAACTCCACAAAATAAAAACTGAACAGCGTGGCTCTACCGGCTGAGCGAGTCTCCGTACAGCCTCCACGAGGCTTCATGATTACAGGGTAAAACTTCATTTAGCTAAGGGGCATATATTAGGAAACAGTTTACCCGTGTACTTTTAAACAAGACTTACAAGGATTTCTCATTTTAAAAAAAAGGAGTCGGTCAGGTGGACCGTGCAGGCTGCCCTGCAGGCCAATGTTAAATAAGCAGAGAAATAGAATACAAGCTTTAGAGCTGAACAGTCCAGTGGGTGGAGCTATGAGCGATTGACAGCTACCCCTGTATGTACAGTCATACACAACTGTCAATCACAGATAGCTCCACCACCCACTGGACTATTCAGCTCAAAATTTGGAGAGCTATAAAGGAATAACATACAAGTTCTGCTGAATCTTTCCCCATAAACTATATATTAGTCTGGTCAACTCCTCCTGCTCTATAACATCATGCCCGCAGAACAGACAGCAGGCTACAGCTGAAAGATTCCCTTTAAAACAGTGCTGCCCAGGATTAGAAAAACATGATTGCTTTCTTCCAAGAACAGCACCATGCCCGTCAACAGGTTGGGTGTGGTATTACAGCTCAGCCCCATTCACCTTAATGGAGCCAAGTTGAAATACAGGTGTTAAGACATGCAATCCCACAGAAGTGTCTAACATGCAGTAATTAGGTGCACCTTGAATCTCCAAGTTAGAAACATCAAATATTTATAGAGGACAAGAGATCTCAAACAGGCAAATTCTGCAGCAGTGACTATCTGTCCGTGCACTCACCGGGCCTGAGAGTCTGGGTATAACCTACTCCAACAAGGCTGGCGTTGTTCACTTTTGCCTAATGAAAATGACACATTTTAGAGTTCAGGTTAGTTTTTATTCCTCCATACATTGTGTGAAACATTCTTTCATTCAGACATTATATATTTGCATAGATATGTGGATACAAACAGGAATATCACATTGTAGAGCTAGTGTTAACCCACTGCTGCCTGGTGTGAGACCTCAAAAAGCTAAAAATACACAAGCAAGCTTAACATACGCCTTGTTTAGGACACTCAGCCATGTTACTAGTTCATGTAAGGCATATTATAAGAGACACAGGATATGCTACCATTTGGGAAAAATATACGGTTTCTGCACAGACTAAAATAAGGCGATGTGAAAACAATGCAGGTTTTTAAATCCCAATCATGTATATAATTCATGAAAACAAGGATGCCCTCCTGAAGATCCTGCCATGTCAGATGCAATGTTAATAGCTTACATGACTAAGTGTCGGGCGGAAGGCCAGGAAATCCTTTGTGTTTCCGCATTGGCGCTCACATATGGTGAGCATGCATCAGCAGCTACAACAAAACTGGTTGCACAAAATGGCCGAGATCCAATACTTACAGAAATAGATGCATTAGAGTCCAACTGGTATTTAGCAGCAATGCCGAAACGGGTACTGTTGTTTCCAGATGTCCAAGCAAGGTTAACTGCTGTCTCCAATTTATCACTAACTTTCTGATAAATGGAGCCAGCAAATTCAGCTCCATCATTACTGAAGAGACAAGGAACAAGTCAGTATGGTCCTAGTTTGTGCAAGCGTAACAGTCAGCAAAACACATACCTAAGATGCTAAACTTGGATCACAATAGGTTTTCAGCACTAAAGTTTTAGAAGCCATATGCAATCAGGTCAGGATCTCTCTAAACAGATCAAGAGTCTGCAGCTAAATTAGACCCTACCCGCAGCCTAAGACCCTGCTTACCTGTCCGGGTCTTCACTGCAGATGTGTGCGGTAGTGCCGGCCAGCATGCCGCTGCACATTCGCAGTATTTTTTTTTAAGTCTGCTTTCTTGCAGAATCCGCAGCCCATCTGCAATTCAAGTGGATTGGATGGCTTCCATTGACTTCAATGGAAGCAGATTGTGCGGGAACCACAGCAAAATGGAGCATGCAGCTATTTGTTTTCTGGACCAGAAGGTCTGCAAAACAAGTCCGTATGCTTTAATTAAGCTGCGGACGACCATGTCTCCCTATGGGTGGCTTGAATTTCGGATCACAATTCACATTTGCCTGTAGACATTGGACCTTACTGACACTTTCTTTACATGCTTTTAGTTAGTGCAGGTATACAGGGCAGCTTATTCTACTAATTTCCCATCAGAACATTGAAACACTAGGATCTAAAGTAATTGTGGTCCATAAAAAACACATTTACTTTTAACTGTCTTCTGAATACAATACAACAATAAAAAACATTTTGCTAAGGCCGCCTGCGGACGGCCGAGTCGGATCTCGCTGTGAGAATTCTTGCAGCGGGATGCGGACCCGTGTGCCTGCAGAGACCTGCGGCTCACCTGCTCACGGCATGTGCAGAGCGGAGCCGACCCGTCACTGACATTTCTGTACGGGTCTCTGCAAGACCTGCACAGAAATAGAACATGCCGCAATTTGTTTTCCGCACATGTTTTCACGCGGACAAATCATGGCTGTGTGCATAGTATTGTGTTTTGTAATGCAATCTTATGCAGGTGGGCACGGGCAGAAATTCTGCAGGAAATCCCGCCGCAGAATTTCCGCCCGTGTGCAGGGGGCCTAAACCAGACAGATTGCTGCAGCCAGAGAACGGCCCACGCTCACCAATGTCAATCTGACTGGGCAACTGGCTCAGCAATCCCTGGGAGGCAACAACACCCAGACATAAGACAGTCACTGTCATTTGTAGACACTTGAGATGTACTCACACGTTTGTGTGGAGTTGGAAGTCTCCCGTTTTGTAACCGACTGCAAAGTTATTCTTGGTCAACTTGGATTTGGCACTATCAAAGGTCATCTGATAACCAGCAAGCCAGCCTTCATAGCCCACAACCGCTGACCCGTGGATAGCAGGACCAGCAAAATCGAAGTCCACATCACAGCCGAGGTTCACAAACTCACGCTTGTAGGCCGCTTTAACCTTGCCGCTCTTCTTGCTGATTAACACGGAAAATGTATAAAAACATAATGTTAACAAAAGCAATTTCTAGCAGATCTGCAGACAGCGGTTACATTGTGTATATAGGAATCATGGGGGGACCTACGAGCCAGAATGGCTCCAAACCTGGAGGAGTCTGCTTACTATATACACAGTCTTTAGGAGACCACTGCCCTCAAATACTACTAACTAAGGGATGAACTTGTCTGAAGTCACCAAGAAATAAAATGAGACCTGATGTCCAGGATCTGCAGGTCAGAATACTGCAATAAAAAGTGGAAGAGAGGAACAGTAGTGAAAACTCAATACCATTGTGTAAATATGAGGAGTGCTGGGAACAGTCGGCGCTTTCTAAGCCGCTAGGGATTCAAACTTTAGAGAGAAGTGAATGAGAACCTTTATGACCAGCTCACCGAACTGAGCAGAAGGAGCTGCAATCTGTTCACTAGTATGCAAGCCACTCTTTACTGAGAACCTACTGAGCAAACTGAGGCAGAAAGTTGCTTTCCCTGCAGAGAAGCATACATCTGGAATAAAGTGCACTAGGATTCAGGCTTGACCATAAAGGACATCTGAAGTCTGTCAGCTGTGTACCATCATCTCAGCAAGGAAAGAAACTTTGTGCCGAGCAAGGTGCAACAGACAGAACACTGCAGAAGATGGTTTCCCATTATACGAAGCAATTCTACCCTTTACAAATGGTGATGTGCAATGTATTAGATCCCTTCCTCTAGAAATACTCACCCTGTGTTTGGTGAAAACGTAGTGTCAAATATCAGCTTCAGGCCTTTAGCAAGCTGCAAAAAAAAAAAAAGTTCAGTGCTGCAAAACAAGGCTCATCTCTCACAAAGTATTATGTGCCAAACAAGGCTGCATCCTGGCACCACCAGTGGCATCTTCAGCTTATACACACACGATTAGGCCAGTTTCACATCTGCGCCGGTTGGAAGTTCCATCACAGATCCGGCTGAAAATACCAGAAGTAGTGCTGCGTGCAACACTTTCTTCAGTACAAAAGCCGTCTGGTTGGGTGGAAAGTGGACAGACCCATTATAGTCAATGTTGTCTGTCCGGTTCAGTTCCGTCCAGAGGCTGAGTTGTTTGGGGAGCAGGAAAGGGGAACCCCGAGCGCAGATGAGAAACCACCCTTAATCCTTAATACCACAAGACTGACACCAAGATGTACATCCACCTATCATGGCTTCTGGTGAAAGTTTTATAGCCTGAAGTTCCCTTCTATGCCTGTTGGACCTCTATAGGAGTCTGTACACAAATGGATCCGATGAAAACTCTACAACATATTAACTACACATCTACAGCGCAGACTCTATAGTCAGCCTTGATTGCTGCTGCAGATTCCCTTGTAAATACATGGTGTACCTGACTTTTCAGGAGTCCCCCACGCATCACAAAGCTTCTCTTCTGTACCTGAATATTTGGGGAGCAGGAAAGGAAGGTAACGTCACGGTATTTTTTGTGCGACACTCGTGCTGTAAGGGGCAGCCGACTGATAACTCTCTAATGCTCCAGACTAGAACACCCACAGTACAGTGAGAAAGTAAAGAAATCTGGCATGTTTTGGGTCTTTCACCGCTCTGCAGTTTGTAGCCCAAAGTGTGTGCAGTTATAGAAGAGGAGCTGAACACAGATCACCGCAAGAGAGGTTTGTACTGTCAGCTGCTGCAAGGCTGGAATCAGGACGGTTTAGCACCATAGATGTCATAGGTAATAGCAGCAAGGGTGCGCATAACAGTACCAGAGGGAACCACCTAGCTGCAGGGTGTCACTGGGTTGTTAGGGCAGCCAGATGCCTAAAGATAGCCCCCAAGGTCAGCCACCTTTGAAGACATTAATCCTTTAATGTTACAGGACATAAGTTTACGTCCTGGCTGTGGGTTAACGCTAAAGGACGTAAACCTATATCCTGTGGATGAAGCAGATTGAGAAGTGAGCCCGCGCCATCCCTGGCTGTGACCAATAGTCAACCTCACGCTGCAACGGCAGGGATCGATAAGAACATTAATCTTTGCTGTTAACCCCCTATATGCCACAGTCAATGTACATCATGGCATATAAAGCGTTCAGAGGGAGTGTGCTTACTAGACAGACTTTACTTAAGTCAGTGGGGCAGCAAATTAGAAGGAAGACCGACCTCCAGTGGCAGCACCTTACAAGGAATTTTCAGCTGAAAAACTTAATTTTTGATAAATAAAGCAATTAGCAATTTTGCCTATAACATAAAACAAAAGTTGTTTGAAAAGTTAACCCGTGATATCAATTGCAAATTGTAGGCTAAAAAGTAAAACAGATTTGAATGCCAAGTTGATGAAGGGAAGTGAAAAAAAAAATTGTATAAAGAGAAAAATAGTGACTTCCTAAAGGAAGGGATTGGCTGATATTTACTATCCCAGAAGGGATAGGTTTTCAAGCACCAGTTTAAAAAGAAAACACACACACACCTAAAAACCCTTTCTTAAATTGGCAAGCTACAAGCAAAAAAAAGTAGGCATAACTGTGTTTGTAAGGACCCAAACAATGAAAATATTTTGTTATTTCACGTGGTGAAAGATGTAAAAATCATTTAAAAAGTAACACCAGAATTACTATTTATCTTTCATACACCTCCCAAAAATGCAATACATAGCAATCTGAAAAAGTCACATGTACCCAAAATGGTAATCTTAAAATATGCTTAACACAAAACTTTTTAATATCACTGGTCATTCTGATGATGCCCTACCTTTAAAATACTTTTCTGCTCCGTCTGCATGCATTGTGCTCCACTGCTCTACTGTACAATGGTTTGGCCAGATTTGAGGCATTGGTTGGCAGGGGTCCACCACTTGGGACCTCACAGGCATGAATTTAACTGGAACAGTGTATGCAATACCAACCCAGACCGCAGCAAAGCGTACAAAGCCACCCGGTATACCAACAGTCCAGCGACCAGCTGAACCGGACAATTACTGAGGACTTCTCTTGGGAGCAGGCCATCAATAGTTCAAAGTGGGACAACCCTTGTAAAGATATGAATAGTCAGCTTTTCCTGGCACTTTTCCACCCTATTCGTTGTACACTAGAATGTTTAACCCCTTAGTTACAAAGCCCATTTGCAACTTAATGACCAATGAATTTCTATTTTTTCTTCATTGTTGCATTCCAGCAGTCAAAATTTAAATTTTCCTGTCGACTGCCATACGAGGACTTGTTTTTTCCGTGACAAATTTATTTTTTAATGACTTGGGTACATGTAATGTATTGTGTGTACAAAAATGTATTAATTTTCATTATGGAGGAGGGGGGGATGCTGTCTGAGATTTTTCACAGAATTAGTTGTATTTAAGCAGTACCATATGTTAATTAATATTTTCTAAGTGCTTTATATATATTCATTTTGTTGTAAGGTGAAATAGGCAAAATTAACCATTTTCACCATGTTTTTTGTGTTTTGTTTTCATGGCATACACTGTGCGGGTTAAATGTACTAACTTTTTCTGGGTTTTTACTAAAACGGATACCAGACTTTTTAAAATTATATACAGTAAAGGGGGAAAAAGGTGGGGTTTCGACTATTTTTAAAACACTATTTTTGTCCCACTTGGTGACTTGAATATCACCATCTTTTATTATTCTTATAATATGCTGCTATGCTTTATAGCAATGTATTACACAGCCTAGTAAGCTCAGCCAAAGCCTCATACGCCACCATAGCTGGAAGACATTGAAACCATATTCAAGACCCCAGGTGCCTGCCGTAGCAACCCATCAGGTCCCATGCCGTGAAAAGGGGACTGCATCAGAATAAAATCCCTAAAAAGGTTAATTATTGTATTTGGCCCAAGGAAGACAGCAAGTCAGTCTCTAGAAGCGCATCTTTTACAAAAAGGAAGCATGATTGCTAACCTGAAGACATCTGGACACTCATTGTCTGTGCCAACCTCATCATGAAACATTTTCTTCTGACCCTGCATACCCAGTGGTGGTGTTAGCATCATCAGTCGCATCAATCCAGCAAAAGGAGCTGCAGCGGACAACTCCATCAATACACGACATTACCAGAGTTGTGCCAGTCGTTGTACAACTCTGAAAGGTGAAGTTTACCCATCGCCCATCCTTATTCATCCTATGGTTCAGGGATATCTACATTATGAGAAGCTGTGTATTTTCTTCTTTTAAGTAATAATTGCCAAGACATGTGACATACTGCTGACCACCTATAGCTATATGGCTTCTTACCTGGTCTTCAATGGTAATTTCTGTCCCTAAAGTATTGTCTGTATTCCATTTTTCTGTGAAGGTCAGTCCATACTCTCCCCACTTGTATTTGGTCTCTAGGCTGCCATTCACTTTCCCAGAGTCTGTGTTTGAGGAGCCCGATGTTGAGAATTCCTGAAAAATAAGGGGACAAAATTAGGAACAAATATTTTACTCAGAACAAGTTCATTCTTAAAAACACCTCCCTGACCGTCGGTTTCTGAAAGAGGACAGAAAATACTCAGTGTCATGCAAGCATAATACGAGCACATTTCTGCACAAGTATTAGAGCTGCAAGCGGTGGTGTGACGGCAGATCTAATAGCCTGACCTGCAGTATCATCCATCTCTACGATGCTGTCAGATTGGGTCATCAGACTCGTGGGTTGGCCGGGACTTGCCGCCATAATACAAGTACAGAACTGCGCCTGCTTTATGCTTACATGAAACTGGCCTTACTTCTATTTGCCGTTGATGGTATACGGTTCTCAGCCATCACCAGCTATGTCGGGCTAAGCAGAGGCTCACAATAGCATCCGAGGTTACCGACCAGACAATTGAATGATTTCAGGATTACCACTGTGATATTTAGTCATCATGTCAGGGTGGCCTCACACCGGATGACTAAAAACTCAGCTCAGATAAATGGCCAAACCTAATATTTGGTTTTCTTTACCTACTTTTAGGATTTGCGTTAAAATCTAATGCACTTTCAGGTCAAATATAAGCAGAAGTACAAGAAAATTCTGAAGGGTTCACAAACTCAGGCACGACTGTAAATTACTCAGGCTTTAGATCAGGCTATAGTGGTCAATAAACCACAGAAGGAGCAAAGACTCAGCAGAGACTAAAGTAATTTTAGTACAATTGAAAGGTGTAAGCCATTTTAACCCTTTCCAATCCATTTATTTTTTCTCACCCATTCTCCCCAGCTCCAGAGCTGAGGAGAATGGGTGAGAAAAAAAAATACATTTTCCCTGCACCCTCCTGAACTGACAGTTCAGGAGGGTGCAGGTGCTCACTGCACCGTGGGGGGACCTGCTTACCTGTGCGGCGTCTTCCGCATTCTCCTTCTGCCTCCCGGCTCGGCGATCATGTGACTGCTGGGGTCAGGTGGCACCTGGCGGTCACATGATCGTCGGGCCGGGAGACCGAAGGAGAATGCGCAAGACGCCAGTCAGGTAAGCAGGTCCTCCCACAGTGCAGGCTCCCGGCTCGGCGTTCAAGTGACCGCCGGGGGTCAGGTAACACCGGCAGTCACATGATCGCCGGCCGGAATCTATGCATTGCGTAGCGCTAATTGAGCACTATGTAATGTGTAAAGGAGAAGGCACAAAGGGTTAAAAACCCTTTCTGCCTTCTCCTCGGGGGTCCTCGATGAGGACCAGTGCACAAGTGTATCTGTACTCGATGTGTCTGACGATCGGGTGCAGATGCACTCCTGCACTGCAGTGTCGGACCTCTCCCGACATTGGAGCTGTGGAGGGAAATGATGATGTCGGGGCAGGCCCGACATTGGATTGGAAAGGGTTAATATACTTGTTTATTAGTAGATAGAAGCATTCTAGTTTTTATCAAAATCTCTGCCTCTCATAATGAACAGGAAAGGTATTCAGTCTCTACAAGTAGTCAGGAGGTTTCCATTTATAGACAGAAAAAAAAAAGATCTTAAAAAAACAGTTTTATAGTAAAACAGTCCGTGTGCCATAAATCTGCTGCAGCCATGTTTTTATGAAAACATATTCAAAAGTAAAAGGTCCAAAAAAAAAAAAAAAAAAAAAGAAAAATCCAGTTTGGGGAGCCCTGAACTATATGTAAAAGTTTGCATCACAGATGGGGAAATAAAAAATTAAAAACAATCACAGAAAATGGCTGCTACTGACTGAGGAGTGCATATAGATGCATCTTCCTCTCACCATGCAGGTAGCTGACTACCAAATGGAGGAGCCAATAACACCTGTGAGGGCACCGATAAAACACCCACTCACACTGCCTCCTGATAATGAGGGGTGTGGCTGCTTGGCGTACACTCCCACACATAGCGGATACAGGGTGCCAGACCATTCTGATATATGTAGTTCACCATGCAGACCAGCAACCTATTAATGACGCCATGATAATTCGGCGGGTTGCCCTGCATATCCATCAGTGAACCACATTGGTACTGCCAACCTGGGCTCCCCCTGGAGTCTTAGTGCCACACTGCATGTGAATGATAGATAATAAATGCAAGGCATTGGTTGGATGTTGGCCAAGATACATGAGCCCACTAACCACTTCACAGTTCCTTGCGTTGTAGTGCGTCCCTACACTAATATAAATGCATCACAGAAGGGGAAATCAAGAATTAAACACAATCACAGAAAATGGCCGTTACTGACTGAGGAGTGCATATAAATGCATCCTCCTCTCACCATGCAGGTAGCTGACTACCAAATGGAGGAGCTGACTGGCATTGATTGCTCCCGTTAAGTCTACAGTCAATTAGTAGCCCCAGGTCTTTTTCCATCTCACTTTTTTCTAGCAGTACCCAGTTTAGTGTATATTGGTGACATTATGTACCACTAGAACAAAAGGACGACCACTCGGCGCTCCCAGTCTACATCCCAGTAAGGTGGGTTATCTGCCAATAAACCAATAAAGCAATGCACTCACCACTCCACTTGCAGACTTGGTCTTCACATCAAGTTTCACCAAACCAAAACCTAAAAATAGAAATAAAAAGGTGTAAACTTAGGTTTTCATTCTATCGTTATAAGAACAATTCTATATCCCACACAAGTCTGTTTCTGCCTCTTGAAGGGCTTTTCAGGACTGAACTATTGATAGGCCATCAGTGGCAGATCGGTGGGGTCCGTGGTCCCGGACTCCTGCCAATCAGCTGCTGTTTTAGTGCATGAAGCAGATCTATTCTGACAACACAAGGTCTGGACAGATTGCACTGGTTCGGGACGGTGCTGCAGACAGTTCTCATTCACTTCTATGGGAACTGCGCCTACAGCCACATTCTGGGACACCGCAGTAGTCTTCATATATTGGAAAATGCAGTAAGCAGAACCTACCAGTACTACAAGACCACCGCAGTCATCTGAGCCCAGAATCTACTAGTACTACAAGACCACCGCAGTCACCAGAGCCTAGAAGCAAACGGTACTACAAGACCACCGAAGTCATCTGAGCCCAGGACCTACCAGTAGTAAAAGACCACCACTGTCACCAGAACCTACCAGTACTACAAGACCACTGCATGATGGAGGAACAACTAGTTTTTCTTTTGAACCTGAGATACGGTCATATACTTTTTTTTACTGGACAAGCCTCAGAATAGGACATCCATAGTTCAGTTCTGGAAAGTCACCTTAAAGGGGTTGTCCCGCAAAAGCAAGTGGGGTTCAGCACTTCTGTATGGCCATATAAATGCACTTTGTAATATACACCGTGCATTAAATATTAGCCATACAGAAGTTATACACTTACCCCCTCCGGTGTTGGAGTCCCCGTCTCCATGGCGCCGCAGCCTTCTTCTGCCTGGATTAGACGCGCTGTCTGCCCTCTTCTGTCCGGCTCCGGCGTGCTCGCGCCGCACAGGTCTTCTGCGCATGCGCAGAAGACCTGTGCGGCGCGAGCACGCCGGAGCCGGACAGAAGAGGGCAGACTGTGCAAGCGCGTCTAATCCAGGCAGAAGGCTTCGGTCGGCGCCATGGAGACGCCAACACCGGAGGGGGTAAGTGTATAACTTGTGTGGCTCATATTTAATGCACGGTGTATATTACAAAGTGCATTTATATGGCCATACAGAAGTGCTGAACCCCACTTGCTTTCGCGGGACAACCCCTTTAAGGGAATCCTGTCAGGTCCCTTAAGCTGTCCAGGCAGCAGGGTGTAGTGACCGACAGTCATTTATACAAGTCAGTTTGGTAGTTTTGCAAATCTTACTTTAAAAACTCTGTGGGGCCGGAGGAATCCAATGAAGCTCCTGCAAGTTCCCATATGCACAACTCCTGGCCTCCTGCTCCCTCCAGATGCAGACTACAGAGTTTTATGAAGCCTGCAGAACCACTAAACCGGTTGGCATAAGTGACAGACCGCTGAGCTCAGCATGCCTGTCACTACACCTGGCTGTCCACGGTCCAGGACAGAGGTCCCCAACTCCAGTCCTCAGGGACCACCAACAGGTCATGTTTTCAGGATCTCCTATAGTAAGAACCCCTGTTGCAATGTCTGAGGCACCGACAATAATTACATCACCTGTGCAATACTGAGGAAATCCTGAAAACATGACCTGTTGGCGGTCCCTGAGGACTGGAGTTGGGGGAACACTGGTCTGGGCAACTTAACCGTTCCTTTTTATTTTTCATGCTTTTAAAATGCGGTGCTAAAAGCCCATTGATTTCTATTGGGCCACTCACACCTGCGTTTTTTTTTTCATGCATCTAGAAAGGACCAATACAGGCTATGGGGATTTAACGTGTATTTGCTGCACACCTACACCCGTGTGAGGGAGCCTGGAGGGACCTGACAGTTCATTAAGTTTGTGTGCAGTTTTCTCTTAGTAGCTATAGGGGGCAGAAGGCAGCACTCCAACCCTAAATAGAGCAATGCCATAATGGGTCAGTAACCGCTCTAGAACATAGGAGTCATTACACTCTAGTCCACTATAGTCTTACCGTATCCTTTGCCGAAGATGTCTCTAGAAGATTTGCCAAGATCAGCATAAGATGGTGGGACAGCCATTGTTACCTTAAAGAGAAGGAAACATCCATCAACAACCCCAACCTCGTAGATGTTCGCCTGAACAGTTAGAGCCGAGACGTGGCTGCTTTCACATTGTCTTTGTAAATAGGCCGCATCTCCCCCCAATTTGGATGCTACGCCCAGACATTAGCTGTAAATTAATACTTAAAAGGGCCACTCCAGTGGCTTTTGTTTTCCACCCATTATGTAGCTAGTCCGCCACTCTGCGGCCGACCTCTACGACTGCAGTAATCTAGTGAAATATCCGACACAGCGAACATTGTTTAAATAAAAAGCCTTCTGAGAAAGTGTGTGTGGGGGGTAAGAGCTGGGACACTCTTGTAATGAGGAAGATGACAGATGACAAAGTGTCACTCAAAGGGTTAAACCTTTCCCCCTGTCAGAAGTAAAGGCCCATTTAGACAACGATTATCGCTCAAAAGCCGTCTTTTGTGCGATGATCGTTGTGTGTAACTGCACTGACATCGTGCAGTTTTTATTCAGCCATCACTGATCTTTCAGCATGCTGAAAGACAACGATGAGCCTTATCAGGGATTCACAGCGGGATATAATTGATACTATTGTCTCAGCTGTATCCCGCTCCCTGATGACAGGCTGGGTATGAAGAATAGAGTCGTCCATATCCCACTCGGAGCGCTCGGCTGTATAACAGCTGGGAGCTCCAAGTGGGAAACAGCTGGATGCAGAAGACAAGCGGCTCCGCTCAACGTCTGAGGGAACATCTTGCTCTGTAAATGACAACGATTATCACGCAAAAGACATCTTTTGAGCGATAATCATTGCGACTAAATGGGCCTTAAGACAAATGCCTGGCAGGGGTCACAAACTAATCAGCAGCACCTACAGGTCTTCCTGCATACTTCACTGATCAGTCATGGAGCACACCCTGCGAAGGGGAAACCCCAGCAGTAGGATGGTGGGAGAGCAGGAGCCCAACAGTCGTGGCAGCCGGGAGCTGGTCTGAGTTTAGGGCGCAGTCCTGCAGAGGATTCCCACCCAGCCAGCCGCAGCATCCCGTGCCGGGCTGCAGAGGATTCCCACCCAGCCAGCCGCAGCATCCCGTGCCGGGCTGCAGAGGATTCCCACCCAGCCAGCCGCAGCATCCCGTGCCGGGCTGCAGAGGATTCCCACCCAGCCAGCCGCAGCATCCCGTGCCGGGCTGCAGAGGATTCCCACCCAGCCAGCCGCAGCATCCCGTGCCGGGCTGCAGAGGATTCCCACCCAGCCAGCCGCAGCATCCCGTGCCGGGCTGCAGAGGATTCCCACCCAGCCAGCCGCAGCATCCCGTGCCGGGCTGCAGAGGATTCCCACCCAGCCAGCCGCAGCATCCCGTGCCGGGCTGCAGAGGATTCCCACCCAGCCAGCCGCAGCATCCCGTGCCGGGCTGCAGAGGATTCCCACCCAGCCAGCCGCAGCATCCCGTGCCGGGCTGCAGAGGATTCCCACCCAGCCAGCCGCAGCATCCCGTGCCGGGCTGCAGAGGATTCCCACCCAGCCAGCCGCAGCATCCCGTGCCGGGCTGCAGAGGATTCCCACCCAGCCAGCCGCAGCATCCCGTGCCGGGCTGCAGAGGATTCCCACCCAGCCAGCCGCAGCATCCCGTGCCGGGCTGCAGAGGATTCCCACCCAGCCAGCCGCAGCATCCCGTGCCGGGCTGCAGAGGATTCCCACCCAGCCAGCCGCAGCATCCCGTGCCGGGCTGCAGAGGATTCCCACCCAGCCAGCCGCAGCATCCCGTGCCGGGCTGCAGAGGATTCCCACCCAGCCAGCCGCAGCATCCCGTGCCGGGCTGCAGAGGATTCCCACCCAGCCAGCCGCAGCATCCCGTGCCGGGCTGCAGAGGATTCCCACCCAGCCAACCGCAGCATCCCGTGCCGGGCTGCAGAGGATTCCCACCCAGCCAACCGCAGCATCCCGTGCCGGGCTGCAGAGGATTCCCACCCAGCCAACCGCAGCATCCCGTGCCGGGCTGCAGAGGATTCCCACCCAGCCAACCGCAGCATCCCGTGCCGGGCTGCAGAGAATTCCCACCCAGCCAACCGCAGCATCCCGTGCCGGGCTGCAGAGGATTCCCACCCAGCCAACCGCAGCATCCCGTGCCGGGCTGCAGAGGATTCCCACCCAGCCAACCGCAGCATCCCGTGTCGGGCTGCAGACTATTCCCACCCAGCTAACTGCAGCATCATGTGCCGGGCTGCAGACTATTCCTGCCCATCCAACCACAGCATGACTGTAATGCGAGTTGTCAGTATGAGGCTCGTCCCGCGGCAGCACTCACTGATGCAACATCCGGTAATGAGAACAAGAGCCTCATCTACAGGCGGCTCACAGCCATCAGGTCACCACATGGTGCGTACAAGGAGCTGCGCAGCTTCCACCCGCACACCCTGTATTACTGGGCTGCGAGTGACAGAACTCCATCGGTACACCCCGTGATATCACTACACAGCCTGCTGACAGGCAGAAACACGCGGGGATGAGCCTACAGCCGTCCAGGAACACGCTGCGTGACCACAACACACCAGCCCCACATCTAACAGCCAGCGTCCAGGGGGTCAGAGGACTCTGCTTATATGTCTATAAGGCTGGGGACAAACATCGTCAGAGCATGCACACCATATACACCCCAATATACCTTATATACACCCACCATGTACATACAACCCCCTAACCCATATACATCAAGAACACATATGCAAACACTCATGTACAACCCCCTAAATATACACCATACTCCCAAAGAACCCTATGTACCCCCATATACACAAAGTACTCCATGTACCCCAATTACACCAAGTAATCTTTGTATTGTGTCAACTTATTCTGCAGCACCATCAATCACAGGGAAGGGGGCACAAACAAGACAATGGCATGTGGCATACACTCAGTGGGACATGGTGGGGGTCAGGAGGTACAGGGGGCACAGAATACAAAAGTTACATTCAGTACTTAATTATTAGGAAACAGAACAGAAGTAGCCCCCCCCCCCCCCCCCTCATACCCCAAATACACCAGTGCCCCGCATATACACCAATTCCCCCTCCCTAGATATCCCAAATACACCCCTCATAATACCAAGTACCCATCCCATATACCCCGAGTCCACCTCCCATATATTCCTGACCCCATAAACACCACCTATATAACCCCAAGTACACCCCCTCCCGGGATGTCACACACGGAGCTCCGCCGCCTCATCCTCCAGGACGGAAGCCGCAGCGGAGCCGCCGGGAGTCACTGGGAGGAGGATGGGAACTTCTAGTCAGCGACGGGCAGCAGGTGTGAGAGCCGGAGCGCAGGGAGCCGGGAAGCCGCGTCTGTACAGTCTCTCCACCCGCGGAGCCGGTGCCCCCGCACTCCGGGCCCCAGGGCCGGCCACCACAACGGCCCGCACCCCAGGCCTCTCCCCGTTCCTCCCGCAGCGCCGGCATCCGCCCAGCAATGAGGATACCCCGGGAAGGCGCCATTACCTGTGCTTCGTGCGGCGCGGCCTTTCCTGTCCGAAGCGTGCGGCTGGAGGGCGAAGTGAAGGAGACACCGAGCCTGTCACTAGGCGGCTCCTCCCCGCCGCCACGCCCCCTGGTGACCACAACAATGCCTGCACGACTAACCGGCACATCCAGCAGAAACGCCGCGGCACTGCTAATCGTCCGCGTTCTGCCTCCTTCTGACACAACAGGAGAGATGTGGCGGACACGGCAGGTCCGTAGTAGTCGGCGTACCGACGATTCTCGATGGCGGCATAACTCAGGGAAGCCTACTGAGCCATGGGGCCTTGTGAGGGCGGGAATAACCCCCGAGAGAACGGGGCGGGCTCTGCAATGTTCTGGCTGACCGTTCGGCAGCAGATGGCGCACTAATCGAATGAGTTTGAAACGATCCTCCAGTCCAGAAGTAAAGATGGCCGCGAGAGCTTCTCTCCGCTTGATGTACACCATGCATATACTACTAGTCTAACACACCGTACTGCAGTACACACCACTAGTCTAATACATCATAAACTAGTACACACCTCTAGTCTAATACACCATAAACTAGTACACATCTCTAGTCTAATACACCATAAACTAGTACACACCACTAGTCTAACACACCATAAACTAGTACACATCTCTAGTCTAATACACCATAAACTAGTACACACCTCTAGTCTAATACACCATAAACTAGTACACACCTCTAGTCTAATACACCATAAACTAGTACACATCTCTAGTCTAAT
Organism: Eleutherodactylus coqui; assembly: GCF_035609145.1. Lineage (NCBI taxonomy): Eukaryota > Metazoa > Chordata > Amphibia > Anura > Eleutherodactylidae > Eleutherodactylus > Eleutherodactylus coqui. The sequence continues at coordinate 172,112,254 of NC_089840.1, forward strand.
ACACCATAAACTAGTACACACCTCTAGTCTAATACACCATAAACTAGTACACACCTCTAGTCTAATACACCATAAACTAGTACACACCACTAGCCTAATACATCATAAACTAGTACACACCTCTAGTCTAATACATCATAAACTAGTACACACCTCTAGTCTAATACACCATAAACTAGTACACACCACTAGTCTAATACACCATAAACTAGTACACACCTCTAGTCTAATACACCATAAACTAGTACACACCTCTAGTCTAATACACCATAAACTAGTACACACCTCTAGTCTAATACACCATAAACTAGTACACACCACTAGTCTAATACACCATAAACTAGTACACACCACTAGCCTAATACATCATAAACTAGTACACACCTCTAGTCTAATACACCATAAACTAGTACACACCTCTAGTCTAATACACCATAAACTAGTACACACCACTAGCCTAATACATCATAAACTAGTACACACCTCTAGTCTAATACATCATAAACTAGTACACACCTCTAGTCTAATACACCATAAACTAGTACACACCACTAGTCTAATACACCATAAACTAGTACACACCTCTAGTCTAATACACCATAAACTAGTACACATCTCTAGTCTAATACACCATAAACTAGTACACACCTCTAGTCTAATACATCATAAACTAGTACACACCTCTAGTCTAATACACCATAAACTAGTACACACCACTAGCCTAATACATCATAAACTAGTACACACCTCTAGTCTAATACATCATAAACTAGTACACACCTCTAGTCTAATACACCATAAACTAGTACACACCACTAGCCTAATACATCATAAACTAGTACACACCTCTAGTCTAATACACCATAAACTAGTACACACCACTAGTCTAATACACCATAAACTAGTACACACCACTAGCCTAATACATCATAAACTAGTACACACCTCTAGTCTAATACATCATAAACTAGTACACATCTCTAGTCTAATACACCATAAACTAGTACACACCACTAGTCTAACACACCATAAACTAGTACACATCTCTAGTCTAATACATCATAAACTAGTACACATCTCTAGTCTAATACACCATAAACTAGTACACACCACTAGTCTAACACACCGTACACTAGTATACAGCACCAGCCTAACACACTTTACACTAGTATACAGTACTAGTCTAACACACCATATGCTAGTATAAACTACTATTCTAACACACCATACACTAGCATATACCACTAGTCTAACATATAGATGCTTACTAGAGATGAGCGAACCTACTCGGCCACGCCCCTTTTTCGCCCGAGTGCCGCGATTTTCGAGTACTTTCGTACTCGGGCGAAAAGATTCGGGGGGCGCCGTGGGTGAGTGGGGGGTTGCAGCGGGGACTGGGGGGGAGGGAGAGAGAGAGGGCTCCCACCCCCTCTCTGCCTCCTCTCCGCCCCTCTGCACTATTTGCAATGGGGAGAGGTGGGGCGGGGCTAATTCACGAAACTTAGCCCCACCCCCGGCCCGCCTCTCCCCATTGCAAATAGTGCAGAGGGGCGGAGAGGACGCAGAGAGGGGGCGGGAGCTTAGTTCCTGCTCCTGGCTCTTCCATCCTCCCCCCCCTGCACACGAGGACAACGTATATCGGCTCGGCGTGAAAACCAAGCCGATATATGTTCGTGGGAATGCAGCCAAAAGATGTATTTTGAGCGATAATCGTTGTGTCACAGCGTAAGATGATCGCTCAAAAGTTGACCGATCACCTTGCGCTCCGAGCGGAGGATGCAGAAGACGAGGGGCCGCTTGTCTTCTGCATCCAGCTGTTCCCTGCTCGGAGTGCCCGGCTGTTATACAACCTATTAATGATGCCATAATAGTTTGGCAGGCTGCTCTGCACCTCTTGTATCAGTAAGTATCTGGTCGTTCTTAGTGATTGTTTGATTTTATATTTTTCTCTCTGTGATACATTTATATTAGTGTAGGAACTCACAAAATGTGAGGAACCTTGACGATCGGCTTGTGAGCTAAGGTTTTTGGGCAAGGGCAACTAATACCTCGCATTTATTACATATTATTCACATGCAGTGCGGCTTTTAAATGCCAGGGAAGCCCAGGGTGGCAGTACCAATGTGGTTCACTTTTTGAGGTGCAGAGCAGCCCGCCGAACTATTATGGCATCATTAAGAGGTTGCTGGTCTGCATGGTGCACTACATGTATCAGAAAGTCTGCCACTTTGTATCCACTCTGTGCAGGAGTATACAACAAGCAGCCACCCCCCTCTATATTAAGAGGCTGTGTGAGTGCTGTTTCATCAGTGTCCAGCACAAGTGTTATTGGCTTTCTCATTTGGCAAGTATGGCTGCCTGCATGTTGAGGGGATGCAGCTATCTACCCTCTTGTATCAGTAAGTATCTGTCCGTTCTCTGTGATTGTTTGATATTATATTTTTCTCTCTGTGATACATGATAATTAGAGATGAGCGAACGTACTCGTCCGAGCTTGATACTCGTTCGAGTATTAGCGTGTTCGAGATGCTCGTTACTCGAGACGAGTACCACGCGATGTTCGAGTTACTTTCACTTTCATCTCTGAGACGTTAGCGCGCTTTTCTGGCCAATAGAAAGACAGGGAAGGCATTACAACTTCCCCCTGCGACGTTCAAGCCCTATACCACCCCCCTGCAGTGAGTGGCTGGCGAGATCAGGTGTCACCCAAGTATATAAATCGGCCCCTCCCACGGCTCGCCACAGATGCATTCTAAAATAGTTCAGGGAAAGTGCTGCTGGTGCCGGAGCTGCTATAGGGAGAGCGTTAGGAGTTATTTTAGGCTTCAAGAACCCCAACGGTCCTTCTTAGGGCCACATCTAACCGTGTGCAGTAGTGTGGAGGCTGCTTTTTGCAGTGTTGCACTTTTTTTTTTTTTGTATATCGGCCGTGCAGAGCATTGCGTCCTGCAGTAATTTTACATTGTCCAGGGCCAGTAGTGGTGAGGCAGGGACAGAAGACATATTTAGTGTATATAGGCAGTGGGCCTTTCCAAAAACATTTGGGAAAAAAAATCTATTTGGGCTGCCTGTGAGTGTCCTCAGTGTACTGGGTCTCTGCTGGGGGTAGTTGTCCTAATTCATACGCAGCCAGCTAAGTGTTACAGCAGGCTTGCGCAAAATTCTTTCCTGCCTCTGTGTTGCCTCTTACATCACCGCTGTATTCCTGTCCACAAGTGTACTGGGTCTCTGCTGGGGGTAGTTGTCCTAATTCATACGCAGCCAGCTAAGTGTTACAGCAGGCTTGCGCAAAATTCTTTCCTGCCTCTGTGTTGCCTCTTACATCACCGCTGTATTCCTGTCCACAAGTGTACTGGGTCTCTGCTGGGGGTAGTTGTCCTAATTCATACGCAGCCAGCTAAGGGTTACAGCAGGCTTGCGCAAAATTCTTTCCTGCCTCTGTGTTGCCTCTTACATCACCGCTGTATTCCTGTCCACAAGTGTACTGGGTCTCTGCTGGGGGTAGTTGTCCTAATTCATATGCAGCCAGCTAAGTGTTACAGCAGGCTTGCACAAAATTCTTTCCTGCCTCTGCTGTGCGTTCCGTAAGCGAAGTCAGCCTCCAACCACAGGCCAATAAGCGGCACATTTAATTACAGCGTTTTGTTCCTGCACTACTGGTAATACACCATGCTGAGGGGTAGGGGTAGGCCTAGAGGACGCGGCCGAGGACGCGGAGGCCCAAGTCAGGGTGTGGGCACAGGCCGAGCTCCTGATCCAGGTGTATCGCAGCCGACTGCTGCGGGATTAGGAGAGAGGCACTTTGCTGGCGTCCCCACATTCATCTTACAATCAATGGGTCCACGCGGTAGACCTTTATTAGAAAATGAGCAGTGTGAGCAGGTCCTGTCGTGGATGGCAGAAAGTGCATCCAGCCATCTATCGACCACCCAGTGTTCTGCGCCGTCCACTGCTGCAACTCTGAATCCTCTGGCTGCTGCTCCTCCTTCCTCCCAGCCTCCTCACTCTATTATAATGACACATTCTGAGGAGCAGGCAGACTCCCAGGAACTGTTCCCGGGCCGCTGCCCAGAATGGCGAGCAATGGTTCCTCTCCCACCGGAGGAGTTTGTCGTGACAGATGCCCAACCTTTGGAAAGTTCCCGGGGTCCGGGGGATGAGGCTGGGGATTTCCGGCAACTGTCTCAAGAGCTTTCAGTGGGTGAGGAGGACGATGACGATGAGACACAGTTGTCTATCACTCAGGTAGTAGTAATTGGAGTAAGTCCGAGGGAGGAGTGCACAGAGGATTCGGAGGAAGAGCAGCAGGACGATGAGGTGACTGACCCCACCTGGTTTGCTACGCCTACTGAGGACAGGTTTTCAGAGGGGGAGGCAAGTGCAGCAGCAGGGCAGGTTGGAAGAGGCAGTGCGGTGGCCAGGGGTAGAGGCAGGGCCAGACCGAATAATCCAACTGTTTCCCAAAGCGCCCCCTCGTGCCATGCCACCCTGCAGAGGCCGAGGTGCTCAAAGGTCTGGCAGTTTTTCACTGAGAGTGCGGACGACCGACGAACAGTGGTGTGCAACCTTTGTCGTGCCAAGATCAGCCGGGGAGCCACCACCACTAGCCTCACCACCACCAGCATGCGCAGACATATGATGGCCAAGCACCCCACAAGGTGGGACGAAGGCCGTTCACCGCCTCCGGTTTGCACCGCTGCCTCTCCCCCTGTGCCCCAACCTGCCACTGAGATCCAACCCCCCTCTCAGGACACAGGCACTACCGTCTCCTGGCATGCACCCACACCCTCACCTCCGCTGTGCTCGGCCCCATCCACCAATGTCTCTCAGCGCACCGTCCAGCCGTCGCTAGCGCAAGTGTTGGAGCGCAAGCGCAAGTACGCCACCACGCACCCGCACGCTCAAGCGTTAAACGTGCACATAGCCAAATTTATCAGCCTTGAGATGCTGCCGTATAGGGTTGTGGAAACGGAAGCTTTCAAAGGTATGATGGCGGCGGCGGCGGCCCCGCGCTACTCAGTTCCCAGTCGCCACTACTTTTCCCGATGTGCCGTCCCAGCCCTGCACGACCACGTCTCCCGCAACATTGTACGCGCCCTCACCAACGCGGTTACTGCCAAGGTCCACTTAACAACAGACACGTGGACAAGCACAGGCGGGCAGGGCCACTATATCTCCCTGACGGCACATTGGGTGAATTTAGTGGAGGCTGGGACAGAGTCAGAGCCTGGGACCGCTCACGTCCTACCCACCCCCAGAATTGCGGGCCCCAGCTCGGTGGTGGTATCTGCGGCGGTGTATGCTTCCTCCACTAAACCACCCTCCTCCTCCTACGCAACCTCTGTCTCGCAGTCAAGATGTGTCAGCAGCAGCACGTCGCCAGCAGTCGGTGTCGCGCGGCGTGGCAGCACAGCGGTGGGCAAGCGTCAGCAGGCCGTGCTGAAACTACTCAGCTTAGGAGAGAAGGGGCACACGGCCCACGAACTGCTGCAGGGTCTGACAGAGCAGACCGACCGCTGGCTTGCGCCGCTGAGCCTCCAACCGGGCATGGTCGTGTGTGACAACGGCCGTAACCTGGTGGCGGCTCTGCAGCTCGGCAGCCTCACGCACGTGCCATGCCTTGCCCACGTCTTTAATTTGGTGGTTCAGCGCTTTCTGAAAAGCTACCCACGCTTGTCAGACCTGCTCGGAAAGGTGCGCCGGCTCTGCGCACATTTCCGCAGGTCCCACACGGACGCTGCCACCCTGCGCACCCTGCAACATCGGTTTTATCTGCCAGTGCACCGACTGCTGTGCGACGTGCCAACATGGTGGAACTCTACGCTCCACATGTTGGCCAGGCTCTATGAGCAGCATAGAGCTATAGTGGAATACCAACTCCAACATGGGCGGCGCAGTGGGAGTCAGCCTCCTCAATTCTTTACAGAAGAGTGGGCCTGGTTGGCAGACATCTGCCAGGTCCTTGGAAACTTTGAGGAGTCTACCCAGATGGTGAGCGGCGATGCTGCAATCATTAGCATCACCATTCCTCTGCTATGCCTCTTGAGAAGTTCCCTGCAAAGCATAAAGGCAGACGCTTTGCGCTCGGAAACAGAGGCGGGGGAAGACAGTATGTCGCTGGATAGTCAGAGCACCCTCCTGTCTATATCTCAGCGCGTTGAGGAGGAGGAGGATGAGGAGGAGGGGGAAGAGACAGCTTGGCCCACTGCTGAGGGTACCCATGCTGCTTGCCTGTCATCCTTTCAGCGTGTATGGCCAGAGGAGGAGGAGGAGGAGGATCCTGAAAGTGATCTTCCTAATGAGGACAGCCATGTGTTGCGTACAGGTATCCTGGCACACATGGCTGACTCCATGTTAGGATGCCTTTCTCGTGACCCTCGCGTTACACGCATTCTGGCCACTACGGATTACTGGGTGTACACACTGCTCGACCCACGGTATAAGGAGAACCTTTCCACTCTCATACCCGAAGAGGAAAGGGGTTCGAGAGTGATGCTATACCACAGGACCCTGGCGGACAAACTGATGGTAAAATTCCCATCCGACAGCGCTAGTGGCCGAAGGCGCAGTTCCGAGGGCCAGGTAGCAGGGGAGGCGCAGAGATCAGGCAGCATGTACAGCACAGGCAGGGGAACACTCTCTAAGGCCTTTGACAGCTTTCTGGCTCCCCAGCAAGACTGTGTCACCGCTCCCCAGTCAAGGCTGAGTCGGCGGGAGGACTGTAAAAGGATGGTGAGGGAGTACGTAGCCGATCGCACGACCGTCCTCCGTGACGCCTCTGCCCCCTACAACTACTGGGTGTCGAAGCTGGACACGTGGCCTGAACTCGCGCTGTATGCCCTGGAGGTGCTTGCTTGTCCTGCGGCTAGCGTCTTGTCAGAGAGGGTGTTTAGTGCGGCTGGGGGTATCATCACAGATAAGCGTACCCGCCTGTCAACCGACAGTGCCGACAGGCTTACACTCATCAAGATGAACAAAGCCTGGATTTCCCCAGACTTCTCTTCTCCACCAGCGGACAGCAGCGATACCTAAACAATACGTAGGCTGCACCCGCGGATGGAAGCATTGTTCTCTATCACCATCAAAAACGTGGACCTTTTAGCTTCATCAATCTGTGTATAATATTCATCCTCCTCCTCCTGCTCCTCTTCCTGAAACCTGACGTAATCACGTCGAACTGGCAATTTTTCTTAGGCCCACAAGGCTCAGTCATATAATTTTTGTAAACAATTTTTATACGTTGCAATGCTCATTAAAGCGTTGAAACTTGCGCCTGAACCAATTTTTATTTTAACTGGGCTGCCTCCAGGCCTAGTTACCAATTAAGCCACATTAACCAAAGCGATTAATGGGTTTCACCTGCCCTCTTGGTTGGGCATGGGCAATTTTTCTGAGGTACATTAGTACTGTTGGTACACCAATTTTTGGGGGCCCTCGGCTACAGTGTAATCAAATTAATTTTTAGCCCACCTGCATTAAGCACAACATTACCTCAGCTGTGATGGGCACTGCAATGGGATATATTTATGTACCACCAGTGGGTTCCAGGGAGCCACCCATGCTGTGGGTCCACAGGGAGTTGAAACTGCATGTGTCTACTGCTAAAGAACCCCAGTCTGACTGGGGCATGCAGTGTGGGCCGAAGCCCACCTGCATTTAACATGACATTACCTCAGCTGTGATGGGCAATGCAATGGGATATATTTATGTACCGCTGGTGGCTTCCTGGCACCCACCCATGCTGTGGGTCCACAGGGAGTTGTAACTGCATGTGTCCACTTCTAAAGAACCCCAGTGTGACTGGGGCATGCAGTGTGGGCCGAAGCCCACCTGCATTTAATCTGACGTTACCTCAGCTGTGATGGGCACTGCAATGGGATACACTTATGTACAGCCGGTGGGTTCCAGGGAGCCACCTATGCTGTGGGTGCACACGGAATTCCCATTGCGGAGTTGTACCTGCCTGTAACTATTTAAAAAAAACCACGGTCTGACTGGGGCATGCAGACACCTTGACAGAATGAATAGTGTGTGGCACATAGGTTCCCCATTGCTATGCCCACGTGTGCAGCTCCTGATGGCGGTGGTACAGGATTATATTTCTCATTGCTTCTGTACAGCATTGTGGGCTATCACCCCGCCCCTTTTAAAGAGGGTCGCTGCCTAGCCGTGCCAACCCTCTGCAGTGTGTGCCTGCGGTTCCTCCTCATGGCAGACGCACTTATAAATAGACATGAGGGTGGTGTGGCATGAGGGCAGCTGAAGGCTGCGCAGGGACAATTTGGTGTGCGCTGTGGACACTGGGTCGTGCAGGGGGGTTGGGCAGCATGTAACCCAGGAGAAGTGGCAGCGGAGTGTCATGCAGGCAGTGATTGTGCTTTGTTGGAGGTAGTGTGGTGCTTAGCTAAGGTATGCATTGCTAATGAGGGCTTTTCAGAAGTAAAAGTTGTTGGGAGGGGGGGCCCACTCTTGCCACTATTGTGGCTTAATAGTGGGACCTGGGAACTTGAGATGCAGCCCAACATGTAGCCCCTCGCCTGCCCTATCCGTTGCTGTGTCGTTCCCATCACTTTCTTGAATTGCCCAGATTTTCACAAATGAAAACCTTAGCGAGCATCGGCGATATTCCAAAAATGTTCGGGTCGCCCATTGACTTCAATGGGGTTCGTTACTCGAAACGAACCCTCGAGCATCGCGATAATTTCGTCCCGAGTAACGAGCACCCGAGCATTTTGGTGCTCGCTCATCTCTAATGATAATGAATTGACGCTTGCAACAGAGATGAAACATCAACTGATCTTCCCCCTGCTATTGGGGAAATAAAAGAATGCAGGCTATCGGTAAGCAAAGAGATGGTGAGGGAACACATAGCTAACTTAAATTAATTTAAAGGGGTTGTCTCGCGGCAAACCTCAAAATTTTACCTTACCCCATTCCCCCTGTCACCCCCCCCCCCCCCCCCGGCATAAAATAGCAAATTAAAGCGGTTTTTAAACCGCTTGCTACTTACCGATCCGACGAAATAAGGACTTTAAAAAATCTTCTCCCTAAGATGGCCGCCGGTCCTTTCCCAGGGATGCACTGCGGTTTTCTCCCATGGTGCACCGCGGGTCTTCTCCCATGGTGCACCATGGGCTCTGTGCATTCCATTGCCGATTCCAGCCTCCTGATTGGCTGGAATCGGCACACGTGACGGGGCGGAGCTACGCGATGACGCGTGGAAGGGGGCGGAGCCAGAACGCCGCTTGTGCCTGGACCGAGCAGAAGGGGAGAAGACCGCACAGCGCAAGCGCGTCTAAAAAAGCAAGAAGACATCAGAATTAGACAGATCCATGGAGACGGGGACGCTAGCAACGGAGCAGGTAAGTGAATAACTTCTGTATGGCTCATATTTAATGCACGATGTACATTACAAAGTGCATTAATATGGCCATACAGAAGTGCTTAACCCCACTTGCTGCCGCGAGACAACCCCTTTAAGTCTCCAGGTCCAGATGAATTACATCCTGGGATACTAAAGGAAGCAGCAGAGCTAATTGCTGAACCACTCGCCATAATCTTTGAAAATTCCTGGAAAACAGGAGAAATCCACAGAAGATTAGAAAAGGGCAAATGTCCTAATTATTAACCCCTTAGTGACGGCCCCATAGTGTTTCTACGTCCTCGCTAAGTGGGCTTTAATCCTAAAAAGGTGTAAAAATTTTTTTTTAAAAGTTTAAAAAGCTTACATTTCATGTCCTCCCACGGATCATATCCGTGAGAGAGGATGAAATGACGTACCTATGGCCCCTGGATTTATCCGCGGACCTTACCCCAGCTTCTGCGCACGCGCCTGTTGCCAAAATGGCAGACGCATGCGCAAAAGCCGTGGATTGCCAGGGTAAATTAAAAATTTCCCTGCTCCTGGCTACAAAACTTAGCCGAGAGCCTGGCGATTTCACGGGTTGAGTGGGGGGGGGCCACGGTGAGCGGTTCCTGATCACGTGTTCGCCGTTATCCAATGGATAATGGCGATCACGTAAAAGTAAAAAAAGTGAAGCAATGGTGATGCGATCGGTGAGAGGAGATGAAACTTTTTACTGGAGGCCTCCGTATTTGAACCCCGACAGGATCCTCCTCCGTGAACTGTCCCGGATTCTGCACATGTGACCACCAGTAAAACACCGGACACATGCGCAGGAGTCGGGGAGCCCAGGAAACTTAAAATCTCCTTATTCCCAGCGACCAACGGTCGCCGAGAGCCTGGAGAAGTGACCTTGTTGAGCGGTCGCCGGTCACGTGATAAAAAGGTAGCGATTTACCTTAGGCCGGTCTCAGAAATTATGGATTCCGCATGCGTCTGATCCGCGGTAATACGCAGATCAATCACATTGGATTACACAGTTCCGCTCACATTAGTGGGTCGGAATTGCATAATCCACTCGCAGAAAAGAGAACGCAGCAGGTTCTATTTTACTGCGGATATCCGCAACATAGAGCCCATTGTGCTACATGGTCGCAGATATACCCGCAGCCCATACGCAACTACATTGTGTACGGGCTGCGGGTACCTATGTCATTGCTAAGCGACGGTGCGGGAAGTACAAAAAAAAAAAAAAAGTGTACTGCGCATTACTGCCTGTGTGAGTAGGCAGTTATGTGCAGTACAATACGCGGCCGTACGCAGGGTCACAGCTGGGATCCACTGCGAGCCTCCGCAAGCGGATTCCACATCTGGCCATGTGAGCCCGGCGTTATTCAGACTGCTACCTGTAATACGTAATTTGCAAGAAGCCCTGGGAACGCTTGCCTTCATGCAGTTCCAGGAGCAGCTTCTTGAACGCCCTCTGTGTGTGACCGCCGCACCTCGGCAAGCTTACGGAGACTCACAGAGTGACACTTTTTACACCCCATCCCTGCCGCTGAGGTCACGAAATACCCCCCAAAAAGCATGAGAGGAGGGGGATAAGCGGTTTTATTCCGTTTTATCCTGAAATCCAACGGGTGCTCCTTCCATTATAGGCCTAGCCATGTGTCCTTTAAGTAGATTAGGGCCACAAGGGTTATGGTTCTGAACACGGGACAAAAAGGGGTATCCATTTTTGGGTGAAAGTCTTTATTCATTTGTGTGCTGTACAAAAAAAAAACAGTTTTTAAATTGATACAACTGCCAAAAAAATGAAAATTGTAATTTTTTCCTACTGCTTTGCTTAGATTTATTTTAACATTGTAGGGTAAAAATCCACAGTACACCCCTAGATAAATTCGTTAAGATGTCTAGTTTTCAAAATGCAATCATTTGTTGGGACTCTCTATCGTTTTGGCCGCTCAAGGGTTCTACAAGTGGGCAATAGGGCCTAAATCACCTTCATGCTAAATTTCTGTTCTGAAAACCACCGACTTCTCCTTTCATTTTGGGCCCTGTTGTGCATCCAGACATAAGATTAGGGCCACAATGGGTATGTCTCTGAACACGGGAAAAACAGGGGTATCCATTTTGGGGTGCAAGTCTTCATTCATGTGTGTGCTGTACAAAAAAAGCTGTTTTTAAAATGACAGAATTGACAAAAAAACGAAAATCAGAATTTTTTCCTTTTGCTTTGCTTGAATTCATTCAAAAACTGTGGGGTCGAAATGGGCAGTACACCCCTAGATAAATTTGTTAAGGGGTCTAGTTTTTAAAATGGGGTCATTTGTGGGGATTATCTTTGGTTTTGGCCGCTCAAGAGCTCTACAAAAGTGCAATGGGGCCTAAAACGCCTTCAAGCTAAATTTATGTTCTGAAAGTTATTTACGTTCAGAGTTATGCTATGTTGAACGACGCATGTCAGATTTCCAAAATTTGGCTCCGTCACTAAGGCGCAAACAGGCTTTGTCACTAAGGGGTTAAACATCATGTATGCAAGTACTTGGATAAAAATAGAGTAATTAACCAGAGCCAGCATGGGTTTGTAACAAACGAGTCATGCCAAATGAATCTAATTTCTTTCTATGACAGAATCACCGATCAGGGAAATGCGGTGGATATAATATATATTGACTTTAGTGAAGCATTTGACAAAGTATCTCATAGCATACTTATTAAAAAAATGGCAAATATGGGATTGACAAGGCAACTGTTAGGTGGATTCACAACTGGCTGAGTGATTATACTCAAAGAGTGGTCATAAATGGCTGCACATCCAAGTGGAAAAATTAATCAAATGGGGTACCACAAGGCTCTAAATGATCTGGAGGAGGGAATTGATGGGAAACCGATCAATGACTAACAGAATGGTATTTATCAAGGAGAAATGTAAAGTCCTACATCTGGGCAACAAAAATGAAAAAAGCACATACAGAATAAGAAGAATTGGGCTAAGCAGCAGCACATGTGAAAAAGACGGGTATACTAATAGATCATAGACTGAACATGAGTCAACAATGTGATGCAGCAAACACAATACTGGGATGTATTAAGAGAAGCATAGAGTCTAGATCACATCAGATAATTATCCCCCTCTACTCTTCCTTAGTCAGACCTCATCTAGAATACTATGTCCAGTTCTGGGGCACCCCACTTTAAAAAAGGCATTAACAAACTGGAACAAGTTCAGAGAAGAGTTACCAAGATGAGGTCTGCAAATCATGTCCTATGAAGAATGGTTAAAGGATCTGAGAATGTTTAGCTTGCAAAAAAGAAGGCTAAGAGGAGACGGAATAGCTGTCTACAAATATCTGAAGTGCTGTCACAGTGAAGAGGTATCGGCCATATTCTCATTTGCACAAGGAAAGACTAGAAGAAATGTGATGAAACTGAAAGGGAGGAGACCCAAATTAGATATTAGAAAAAACGTTCTGACAGTGAGGGTGATCAATGAGTGGAACAGGTTACCACGGGAGGTGGTGAGTTTTCCTTCAATTGAAGTGCTCAAACAAAGGCTGGACACACATCTGTCTGGGATGATTTAGGGAATCCTGCACTGAGCAGGGACTTGGACCAAATGACCCTGGAGGTCCTTTCCAACTCTATCATTCTATGATTCTATGAACACACCGTACACTTATACACACCACTAGTCTAACACACTATACACTAGTATACACTACTAGTCTTGTGGTATGAGGACTTATAAGCTATTGTTTCTCAGTTATCAGCCCGAAGGCTGAAGCATATTATACTTTAAACTAACTTTACCTTTTATTAACTTCCCATTTATAAACATAGTTGACTAAAGGATGTTTTTCTCTAACAAAAGTAGATACAGTCTGTTTTTCTATCTATCTCATCCTCCTCTATGTAATAGTCTCCCATAAAGTAGCTGATAAACACAGTGTAACTGGATACTAGGAGATTTCCCCCTTACTCTTACTCTCCCTGTCTTTCTGTACCTTTATGTACGTAACTTGCATAATGTCCTGTCCATAATGTCACTTCCTATGGCCTGGGTATCACATCAGATGTCGCATAGTACATCAAATGGGGGCTCGTCAGCCGGGATCTGATGGAGATTGCATTTTTGCATCTGCTATTCTTTGGGAAGGAAGGCAAACGGTCTGCCCAGACCAGACCATGGTCCCTACCAACAGATTTCTGCTGGGATCTTCAGAATGTTCTGGAAGAGTACTTGCCTGAACTCTCAAGGTAAGTGACAAAGAACCCAAATGGGACTATGGAACTGAATGGTATATGGGATAGTTTTGAAATCAGCTGAAAAGGTAAGAACCTGACATATTCTGAAGTTGTGAAGTAATATGTTTTGTGGTTGTGAGATATGCCCTGTCGAGTTAATGTTAGTGATTAGTATGAGATAATCGCAGGTAAATGACCTATCCCATAGGGATGGATAAGGCCGCTGATCACGTCCTGGACAAATTCTTAGAACCCTCATCGGATTTTGCAAGGGAAGACGTTTTGTTATTATATATAGTGTGGTTACCAGGTCCAGCGAAGAAAAAAATTGTAGTATACCCTGGTACAGACCTGCAGATAAAAAACTGTAAAATCTTGATTATTTTCAGTGCGTAGGGAAAATAATACCAACCAAGTATGGACAGTGCAATCGCACAATCACCACTTGAATGCATGCTAAAAGAAAAACTTCAGTTAACTGTGTTGTAAAGTTAGTAATGTGAAATTGGACAACTAAAGGTTAAAATATTTATGTGAAATAGAATGGCCAAAGCTATTACCAACTTGTCCACCAGAGAGCAGTTTTGATTTAGAAATACTTGAAAAGATGCAAAGTCATTGACAATGATGAGAGTTACTAGTATATGCGTCTGTATGTACAGTGTTGGATAACACCAAAAGAACTGGTTATTCTCTGTTTGAGATGATGTGGGTAGGCCCAGTAGTATTGGGAATTAGAGCAGACAACAAAAGGTGAAAGCGGTCCATACACCATTATTTTATCTACTCCGACTGCTGTTAAAGTTGCTGAGATGGGACCTTGAATCCATCAGACCAGAGTCAGAGTGGCCTACACTGACCATGCCTGCTTACCACACCCAACAGATCCCCTGAAGCTCACCATAAAACCCCCCAGAAGTGCCTTAGACCAGACAAAGACCCTGCCCCTTACTGGAAGCCTGCAAAGTGGGAAGGCGCCTGCTGACAGTGTTTTCTTCACAGAGACAATGATTTCTTCACAGAGATAGTTTTCACTACAATGAGGCAGTGGTTTTTGTACAGAGACATTGTTTTTCCCTCAGACACCTAGGAGAGTGGGAGAGCTACAGCTGTAATACAACAAAAAGAATGCAGATGCTGCTAAAGACTGTGTTGGGGGGGGGGGGGGGATTACGCTATACAGAAAATTTGGACTTATGCCAATAATTGTGATAAATGTATACAAGAAGCTAGATTGGTTATACTCATCACAAGAATATTAGTGTACCATACTTACTATACTGGTAAGGGGAGACAAGAAGGGGGGTGCATATACAATAAGATCACTTACATGTGTGGACAAGGTTCACAGATCATATACTATAATCCAGTATATCCTCCCTCTAAATGATGGATAGACACTGATGGAGCATGGGATACCCAGGCTATACTCAGGTGTATGGGGGTTATCAACCCCTAAATTAGGATGATAGGCTATAAGCAAGTGCTAGCTATCAAAGGGAGGGAAATGTGGTATGTGAAGTTATAAGCTATTGTTTCTCAGTTATTAGCCCGAAGGCTAAAGCATATTATACTGTATACTAACTTTACCTTTTATTAACTTCCCATTTATAAATGTAGCTGACTAAAAGGTGTTTCTCTCTTTAACAAAAGTAGATACAGTCTGCTTTTCTATCTCATCCTCCTCTATGTAATAGTCTCCCATATAGTAGCTGATGAACACAGTGTACATGGATACTAGGAGATTGCAGCAACATCTGTCATTGGCCCCCTCACTCTGACTTTTTCTGTCTTCCTGTACCTTTATGTACTTACCTCAGGTCAATTAGCTGAAGACACTTCACTACTGCTTCAAAAAGTTTGTAGAAGAGTTGTAAGCACTTTCCTCTTGACAGCCACCTCGCTTCTGTGTATAGGAGTAGACATTCTAATTCTTCGTCATGGTCTTGACAGAGCTTGCAGAAAAGACTTTTGTTCAAAGAGTGCACTTTTATCTTGTTAACAGCATTAATTACATAGCGCAGAGAATCATGCAATCTCTCGCATACATGTTTAGCAACAAGGTGCTGCAGATGGATCACACAGTGGACTGCCATTATGCCAGGTATAGCAGATTTTAAATGGGCTATAAATCCACGATATCGTCCAATTATGGATGCAGCTCCGTCGGTTGCACAAGCAAGTAAATTTGTTAAAGGGGTGTTTTTTTTCTTGGAAAAATTCCTCCACTCTTTTGTATAAAGAGGAGCCTTTTGTGTCGGTGGTTAAATTTCTGGTAAACAACAGTTCCTCCACTACCTCTTTATTCCGATTAATTCCGTCATTGTTCGTAACCATTGACTCGTCAATTTGCATTACAAATTCTGCGTTCTTTAACACGTCCAAAAGACTTTCTTCCATGTCAGCAGCCATCTCGTCAATTCTTCTTGAAACTGTGTCATTACTCAAAGGAGTCGATTTCACCATGGCACACGCGTCAGGCCTCAGCATAGTACTGACAATCTCTTTAACTGCAGGTAACACAAGTAATTCCCCAAAAGTATGTGATGTGCCACATTGCGATATTAATAAAGAGACTTTATAGGAAGCAAGGGAGCCTTTGTCAGCATTGAGAGCAGATTTTCCAAATAGCTTGCCTATAGTGCTGCGGTTCTCAAACTTTGACTTTAACCCCTTAAGGACATGGCCTATTTTGGACTTAAAGGGGTTGTCTCGCGAAATCAAGTAGGGTTATACACTTCTGTATGGCCATATTAATGCACTTTGTAATATACATCGTGCATTAAATATGAGCCATACAGAAGTTATTCACTTACCTGCTCCGTTGCTAGTGTCCCCGTCGCCATGGTTCCGTCTAATTTCGGTGTCTTCTTGCTTTTTTAGACGCGCTTGCGCAGTGCGGTCTTCTCCCTTCGGCTCCGCTCGGCAGCATCAGCGTTTTGGCTCCGCCCCCTTGTACGCGTCATCGCGTAGCTCCGCCCCATGACGTGTGCCGGTTCCAGCCTCCTGATTGTCAGGTCAGCTGCATTACAGAGTGCAATCTGTTCCACCAGAAAGCATCGGCAAGGGATCAAGTGGAGCAGACATTGCAAATTCCGTCTATGTTTACAAGGTTTTTGTATGACGTGACTGATAACCAGTAAGTATGACACATGTTTAAAGTTAAATTAACATGATTTTACATATTGCCTGCTGCAGTGCACGGAAAGTTAAAGGGAAATTATCATGTACCCACAAGACCGTAATAAAAGTAGCTTGTAAGGAATTACTTATAGGGCCCGACTCCCTCCTTGTCAGCCCATGCTGATTGCTCGTTGCTAGAAAAAGGGACTCTCTTCATATAACGGTGTGCATGTTCTCCCATGTCACTTAATATGGAGTGCGCACACATGAAACTGGTGGGAGTCCAGAGGCTGACATCACTGTAAAGAGGTATCCGGTGATCAGTTTACTTCATTTTTACCTACATTTCTTTTTTGGACAATTCTCTCTTTATTTAAACTATTGTGAAGTAATTAACAAAACAAACTTGAGCGGTAACAGCCCGGACCTGGAACATATCTTTTCACAATTTTTTTAACTCGTTTTATTGAAGTATGTACATTCCACATACAGGCAAAGCACAACAAAACAGAAAGAGCAAGGGAGGGGAGAGAGATCTAAATCCTCTCAGCAATTACCACAACTAAGCTACCAGAATTAACATGGTCAACATATATCCAGAGCATTATGAGTCTCATCTCGAAGTAGACTAGCTATCGGAAGCCCCTCTAGAGTACTGATATTGATGAGGAGAGCAAGTGTGGAGGATAAGAAGTGAGAGGGGAATTGTGCCGCTAACCCCATACATTCTCAAACTTTTAAGGACATTGACATCCTTTTTAGACTAAGTAGTTAAATGGCACAACTGAATTTACCAGTTTTCTCCACATAGACAATGAGGGATTTTTCTGATCCATCCATTGTAAAGCGCTAGTTTTCCTGGCTAAAAACAGAGTTTTCCTCAGAAATATTCTTATGTGGTGTTGCCAGATCTCTTCATCAAGTACCCCAAACAGGCAAATCCCAGGACTGGAAGTTACACGAATTCCCAAGATCTCAGAGAGGAGGCTCGTGACCAAAAATCCTGAATGGCAGGGCACTCCCAAATCATATGCCAAAAATCAGCATACACGCATGAGCAACAAATACAGCTTGTTGATAACACTCTACCCATTTTGTGTAGCCTTGCAGGAGTAAGGTAGCATTAGTGTACAATGTATAGCTGTATCAGCTTATTATTTGCAGCCGGAGAAACAAATAAAGGTGATTCCAATACCTCTTGATAGGTATTGTCTGTTAATGTGGGTATAAGTGTTCCCTATTTTGTCAGAGCTGGAGGTGTTGCATGGGATATTTTGGCTAATATCAGATGGAAATATAACGCGGAAATGAGGCCCCTAGGGCCTTGGGAATGCAATATACCAATTAAGGGCTAATGTGATTAGCAGATAAGAACTGTGCATTTAATGCATGTCTAACCTGTAGGTACCTATAAAAGTGGGTATGAGGCAATTCGTACTTCGTTTGTAATTAGTCAAAAAAAACAAGAGTATTCAACCCATGTTATCGCAGTTTTAAATCTGCTAAACCGGTATATCCTGCTTGTGTCAAATTAGCAAGAATAAGTATTCAGGAGCTGCTCCAGAAGTCAAGACAAATCACACAATTGGTGTTGGTGTAATTAGTTGATTCCCGTTTTATTACATCAAAATAAAAAATCATATTCCAAAAAGAACGAATGACAGGACAGGAGCACCACATATGTAAGTAGGTATCCTTGATTCCACATTCTCTCCAACATGCTTCTGGTATAGAATTATTCATTTTGGCAACTCTAGCAAGTGTTTGATACCAACGCATTCATTTTTTGCGAGGACTCCCAATGCCTGATTCTATGTGAAACTTTTTAAGTCCAAGACAGACCTATCCTCCTTTCTGAACTGATGTTTAAAGACTTGTTCCCATAATTGAATATGAAGAGATTTGCTTTGAGAAGCTAGGGAAAAAAATCATCATGAAACATAGAAATGCCCTTGGATGCCTGAGTAAGCAGACAAAAAATAAAAGTGGATTTGGGGAAAGTAGGTTTATGAACATCTAGGGTTCGAAGACTGTGTTTCAATCTTAGAAAGGCAAAAAACATACTAGGTATTGAAAACATTTTGCAAACTGCAGAAAAATCTAATATAGAAATTGTTTTCATATAAATCACCAATTTTCCTTATGCCCAGAGATTCCCAAGCTCAAAATTTAAAATCTGTGAGAATAGAGGATATAAAATGTGAAAGAAGGACCAAGATCGGTAACATAGATACTAATGAAGACACATAATGCCGACAGACATGGACTAAGCAAGCTTGTTAAAGAATGACTCAATAAAGTGAGAAGTTTGACCCTTAAAAGACAAATCAGAGGGCATCCTAAGACGGTGGACTCAATGGATACCCACCTGTTATTTGAAGAAGATGTTCACCAATGTTTGATTTGGTCCAGAATTGCTGCGTGAAAATAGTGTTTAATATCAGGGGCTTTCGTACCACCAATTTCATAAGGCTGAGTGAAAGTGAAAAGTTTAATTCTAGCATGAATACTGCCCCAAACAAATTTGCTAAGAATAGTTGCAGCGTCCGAGGAGCAGGCCCACAGCCGAGGAGACAGCGGGATAGAGAAAAACCTAGTCACAGGGCTCTACCATCTCCTCCCCTGGGGGTAGTTCAGGATTTGACATGGTACTGCTGGGGGAGATCACAGGGATAGTAACCAGAGGTTACCTGTAGTCCAGTTGTCACTTGTTATTGGCCCCATTCCATCCTCTGCAGTGGATCTCTCAGATGTAATAAAGTCCACAAAGTATTTTCTGAACGAGAATCGGGAATGGTTGATTCTGTTTGTTTACTTTAACTCTTGAAATTATATACAAATAAAACAGTCTTTGCACAGAAGCAAATTGTAGTGGGGCAGCAGGGAGGATTCTCGGGGAATTTGTATAATCCACAGTCTAAGCTACCTGTAAGATTTCTCACCCGGCAAACTCTCTGTCTCCTGTCATATACTCACATTCCTCTCGCTTAGTAGCGGTTTATCATTATTCTGAATGCATGCGGTTCTGGTTCTGTACACCCACGTGGTTCCATCATGTCCGGGCTTTCATTCTTTCTACAAATGGAGGCCATAGGTAGTCTTTTTCCAGGGCTAGGCCCTGGCGTGAACAGCAGACCACCTCTCTGACTCTTTCATGTCTCTTACATTCTTCTCTACTCTCTGACTGACCGACTTACCAACTTCACTGTGTCAGACTCTCGCTGACTGACTTGCATTGCATTCACCAAACACATATATCAAAAAACGTCACATGACACATACAAAACAATTAATTTTTCAGACAGGACAGAACATACCAGACATTAACCCTTCCAGTCCTGCAGCCATCCAATACACATGAATCAAATGCAGTCCACAAATAAGATACTGACGCGAGACAAACATAGAACATTCTGGAGGCGATCCCAATAACTCTGGGCCACTACATAGTCTGTAGTTTAGTGAAAAAACAGTTTGGGATAGAAATCGTTTGAGTTCTGAAAATGTAGATAATTTGTGGCAGAACCATCATTTTAACTGCTGCTATGCCTCCCGCCCAGAAAATAAAGGGTTTGCGAAAGTTATTTAAGAGTTGTAGAGTATAGCTAAGCATGAGCAAATAATTATGAGAGAATGTATGTGAGGTAGGGCTTGTTAAGTAAATGCCTAAATAGGGTATGGAAGGGTTATTCCATACAAACGGGAAAGAATTAATTATACATTGCCTAGTTTTATTATCAGTCCAAACACCCAGCAATTGAGACTTTGTGTTCTTTGTCTTATAATATGAAATTTTCCCTAAAGCAGAATTTACAGATTGGGTCTGTTTTAAAGAAAATATAGGGTCCACTAAGGCCAAAATGGCGCCATCTGCATATAGTCCTATTTTGTGTTCTTGATGTCCTAATTTAATTCCTTTAGTGTTGCTATTCATTCAAATCCTCTCAGCTTTGGAAGTTCCATAAGAAGGGCAAAAATAAGGAGTGAGAGAGGGCAGCCCTGTCGCGTAGCATTAGAAATTGTAAATAAAGAGGAAATGCACTTAGATAAAAAAAACTTGTGCAGATAGTGCCAAATATAACAACAATATTGCAGATTAAATGGGACCAAAACAATGAAATTTTCCTAGGGCAGCCTCCAAATAACCCCAATGAATCAGATCAAATGCTTTTTCTGCGTCTAGGTCTAAAAATAAAGAAGCTATGTGGCTAACACCAGCAGTGTTATTTGAGATCCAGGAACCGGCAGATTCCTTCGGGAGCCTGTCTCTGAGAAATGCAACCTACCTGATCTGCCAGAACTAAAGTTGGAAGAATAGAAGGAAGTCGGATGCTGAGGATCTTGGCATACATTTTTAGTATACATCAGTATTCAATAGGGAAATAGGACAAAAATTAGTTGGGGAAGTAGCTTCTTTGGCAGGTTTCGGTAAAGTGACAATTTCCCTAATTTCTGAGGGAACGGAACCTCATTGAACACTGTCACTAAATATGGGGCCAATTATTTCTTACAGTAACCATTAGAGAAGCTGTTTGGGCCTGGAGATTTGAAAAGTTTTAACATTTAATGGCTTCTAGAATC
This sequence comes from Eleutherodactylus coqui, assembly GCF_035609145.1. Classification (NCBI taxonomy): domain Eukaryota; kingdom Metazoa; phylum Chordata; class Amphibia; order Anura; family Eleutherodactylidae; genus Eleutherodactylus; species Eleutherodactylus coqui. The sequence continues at coordinate 172,133,549 of NC_089840.1, forward strand.
TCAGACCTAAAATGATAGGCTAATTGGTCAGGTGACAGGCACAGGAGATTAATAATCTGAAGGTAATTCTAAATTTCTTCCAATTGTGGATAATTCATATTTGTATCCTAAATTGTAAAAGGATGAGTAATATGAGGCAAATGCATTGGCAATTTATTGGGGATGAGTTATTTTTTTGCCCACCATGGTCTAAAAGATATGTAATCTTTTCCTTAGATTTAACATTTTTAAGTTGTTTAGCCAATAGTGCCCCAGTATGGTTATCATGTGTGTAAAATTACATATTCATTTTTGAAAAACCAAATCATGTTTTACTGTCAAAAGACTCTGAAGCTTGGCCCACAACCTAAATATCTTTTCCATTCTCTGAGGTGTGGGATTAGTATTATTTAGGGAGTCAATGATATTAACTTGAGAGGTCAGAGACGTTAATTCTCTCTTTTGCTCTTAGCTCTGGAGCGATATTTTATAAATAGGCCTGTGGGTATTCCACAAGATGCTAGAAACTAAGAATTAATGGTAAAAAAAACATTTCTAATATGGTTTTCAAGTTAGATTTGTATCCTGGGTGGCAAAGAATGTATTTGTTTAGTTTCCAGGGAAACAAAGGGGTATGCGAAATCTTCTTGCATAGCGATAGACACTGGGGAATGCTCTGACCAGATGATGGTTCCGACCTCAGTCCTTTTAACCTTCCTCAATCCTCAAGCATTCAAGAGAGACAAATCAATTCTTGAATATTAAGAATGAGGCAAAGATAAAAAAGTATAGTCCCTCTCAGAGCTCTAAAGACGGCACCAAACATCATACAGTTCCTCTCTCTGTACTGTAGGGGAAGTAAATCTAGATCCAGAAATGGAATCTAAAGACGGATCCATAACTGAATTGAAGTCACCCTCAATTCAAAGAGCCCTTTTGTATCTTAGCAGTTTCTTTCAAAACGTGAGAAAAAATCTAATCTGTCTTCTATATGGGAAACATACATTCACCGAGGTGAAAGCCACATTATTAATCTCACAGACGGGAATTATGAGACGACCTAAAGGATCTACGTATAGGTCCTGCTGAAAAATGATACCGAATTACTGATTGCAATTAATAATCCTCCTTTCTTCCTATCAGAGTTCAAAGCAAAAGGAAGAAAAAGATGTAGAGATTTAGGATTGAGCATTTAAGATGTCTATCTTTAATAAATGGTCTGTTCAAACCTTTGGCATCTAATGAGGAAATAGTAATAGGCATGATGTACAAATTTAAAAAATCTTCATGGTGGACAGAGAGTGGTGGACACGTAGCATACAGAATGACCTCTAATTAATATATTAAAAATAATAAGAGTACGTAAAGTAAGAAAACGGAAAAGCAATATAATAATGTTCACACAGTGCCTAATGCACTAAAGATGAATAATAATTTGGAGAAAAGTAAAAAAAGATAACATTATCATAAAAGTGTTTATCATTTAGGTATGACCACCATTCTTGCCAGCCAGCGGAGGACCATTCTTTTGTGACCCAAAGTGGGGGCTTGTTTGCTAAAGTAGGTGCAACCTACTCAAAAAGGAATGTCACATTTCTTCAGGAGGAACAATCCGTCCATCACAGAAGCTGCTACATAGAATGCGCTATTTTCTGAGATCATAAGTTTCGTATGGAAGCCCCATTTATAGTTAAAGGGGTTGTCCCGCGAAACAAAGTGGGGGTATACACTTCTGTATGGCCATATTAATGCACTTTGTAATGTACATTGTGCATTAATTATGAGCCATACAGAAGTTATTCACTTACCTGTTCCATGCTAGCGTCCTCGTCTCCATGGTGCCGTCTAATTTTCAGCATCTAATCGCCGGATTAGACGCGCTTGCGCAGTCCGGTCTTCTTCTTTTCTGAATGGGGCCGCTCGTACCGGAGAGCGGCTCCTCGTAGCTCCGCCCCGTCATGTGCAGATTCCAGCCAATCAGGAGGCTGGAATCGGCAATGGACCGCACAGAAGACCTGCGGTCCACCGAGGGTGAAGATCCCGGCGGCCATCTTCACCAGGTAAGTAAGAAGTCACCGGAGCGCGGGGATTCAGGTAAGCACTATCCGGTTTTTTTTTTTAACCCCTGCATCGGGTTTGTCTCGCGCCGAACGGGGGGCTATTGAAAAAAAAAAAAACCCGTTTCGGCGCGGGACAACCCCTTTAATGTTGGTGCCATAAAGAGCAAAGGTAACTAGTGAAAATTGCTTGCTGAGTTGCAGAGTTGCTAGAGATAGATCTGTGAACATCAAGATATCATCGCATGGGCCTTGTAGAGATCATCTTTACCTTCCTTCATTTAAAAGTCTCTCCTTGGTTGGATAAAAATGAATTTGGGCTACGATGTCCTGTGGAAAAGCCTCTAGGACGGAGCAACCTTTGGTAAATCCCGGGCGCTCTATCAATAGTATATTTCAGTAGAGATAGGGATGGAAGTAAGATTTGAAAGAGCTCAATAGGAGACACTGATTTCAGAATCCCACAGAATGTAATATTGTTTCACCATAACGTAGCTTCTAGATCTGTAACTTTTTCATGTAAATGGGAGATCTCTTGTTCTAGGATATTATGGGCATCTATCAGCCCATTGTGAGTGGTTGAGAATTCACCAGTTTTTTTGTTCATTGTGAGATGGTCAATGTGAGATTGAAGTTGACTGTAGATTTTTTGCATACCTTGAGAAGTGTTTGTGAGTTTGAGGGGTGTCCGTGCCTGGATATGATTGTAAATTACAGGTGAGATTTTCCGATGTTGGTAGAATGAGATCATTTTTTATGTTTCAAAAGGTTTTCATTTGGGTTTAATAAGAAAGTTGGCAACACTCTGCCGCATAGACCCCACGCAGGGGGATGTAGCCAAATCTATATTGGAGTGCAGAGATTCCATTATTAGACTAACAGAAAAAACAAACAGGGAGAAGAGCAGGAGTGGCGCCCACTGCAGGCTGGTAAGCGGGAGGTCTTCATGAGATCATTTTTTAGAGGAGGGACCCTTGGAGTTAGAGAAAGCCTGTAGACAGCCTTAGTGACTTCTTTGGAGGCAAGTCGGTTTTCTGCTATCTCAGATAAAGAAATGCCAATGGATTAACACTGTGATGATTGGTGTGGTATTAGTGTACCATGTCTCTACTGGAAGTGGAGTCATGGTTTGGCAGGGGTGAGTTACAGGGAACACTCACAGCTGCTGATTGTTGGCTGGGTGGACACACACTTTCAAGAGTCCAAAGCATGCTGACCACTGTACTGCTTCAGCTCTACAGTCATTGCCGTTCCTCATCTTGCAGCCAGCAGCAGCAGGGGGGTACTCGAGGCTGGCTGCTCCACTGATTGACCTTCCTCATCCCAGTAGCAGCAGCAGCAGCTCGCTGTACCGCTGCTCCCCCCCCCCCCCCCGCAGTTCCTGGGAGCTGCTTACTGGCATATTGTGTGTTCATGGCACTCCTCACACTCAGCCAAAGGACACTGCTCTCAGCCAATGGAGAAGCGGCTGCTAGCAGACAATGGCTGCGTGCCTTCCTTCCTGACAGCCACCGTCATCAAGCGGTCAGGATGCTGCAGACAGTCCCTGTGACTCAGGGGTTGGGGCACCTCTCTCTTTCCACCTATATGTCCATCCAGTCTGGTGGCTGGGGAGCCGCTCTGCTGCCACCTGGAGGGAGTGCTGAGCTAGCAGCGGCTTCTGTGGACACGCTCATCCCATGTTGTCTTCCAGGTGCTGATGATGTACGGTGTGTTGTCCCTGTAGTATGTTGTCTACAACCGGAGTAGATGATATGGGTGTGCCCCTGTGAAGGTGTATGTCTGGCAGCCAATCAACAGCTGTGGGCATTCCAACCCCACCAAACAAAGTCTCCACCCATACTTCCAGTGTCGACATATTGCACTAATACCGGTGGGTGTTACTCCTGAGACGTCTTTGCCATTTGTTCTGGAACTGGGTCATGATTATAGGAATCTATGTCTTTGTTAGTACCATGAGTGCCAAAAGGTTAAAAAAATCTGCAAGCTGTCTGTGAGCATTTTAGAAATAGCATGTTTTTTTTGTAGATTGGTAATATTCCCTTGTTAGTTGTAGGTGGATATATATATATCTCCAGCAAATTGCTCTCATGGTCTGCAAACGAATAAAGAAAAAGTAGAGCGCTTTGGTAAAATTGATAATCACAAAAGACTAATAAGAATTTTGTATAGATGTGAGAGCCAAGAGTAGTAAGCAAATCCACTGATAGGTGGAGAGCAGCAAGACCCCAAACACAACATCAGATACTGTATAATCAGCGATCCGGGAAATAAAAGTACCCAACACTCCTGAATAAACCGTGGAGCAAAAAAGAGGTTCAAAAAGGTCTGCACTACTTATATTCAGTTGTGAAAAAATAGAGAAAGTCACCTACTCAGGCAATATTCTCCAGGATGAGAGACTCCCCACAGGAAACGTTGACCACTGCAGTTAATGATGTGATTATCCAGCCAATATAACTGGTTCACAGTAAACAGGAACCGGAGCCCTTCCTTATTTAATTTTTGGTCTTTTAATTAATTGAGCCAATACATAGGACAAACTCCCATCTATATATATATATAGAAACATTACATTTGGCAAAAGCATAGATTATGTCATAAATAGGAAAAGTTAATGAGTCCAAACTCAATTATTCAGTTCTAAGCACAAAAGAATTAGCGTCCAACTTTTACGTACGGAATCTAATTCTCTCACTGCCCGATGTCATAGAAACTTGAAATTTGGCACAAGCATTGGTTATGTCATAAATAGGAAAAGCTAATGGGTCCCAACTCGATTATTTAGTTCTAAGCGCAAAAAAATTAGCATCCAACTTTTACGTACGGAATCTAATTCTCTCACTTCCCAATGTCATAGAAACTTGAAATTTGGCACGAGCATTGATCTATATATATAAAGACGAAAGCCCTCACTGACTGACTCACTGACTCACTGACTGACTGACTCGCCAAAAGTTCCCGATGTCGTAGAAACATGAATTTTGGCGCGAGCATAGATTATCTCCAAAATAGGAAAAGTAATTGGGTCTCAACTCAATTATTCAATTCTAGCGCAAAAGAATTAGCGTTGAAATTTAACGTACGGAATCTAAATCTCTCACTTCCCAATGTCATAGAAACTTAAAATTTGGCACGGGCATTGAATATGTCATAAATAGGAAAAGTTAATAGGTCCCAACTCGATTATTCAATTCTATGCGCAAAAGAATTAGTGTCCAAATTTTACGTACGGAATGTAATTTTCTCAAATGGAAACTTAAAATTTGGCACGGGCATTGAATATGTCATAAATAGGAAAAGTTAATAGGTCCCAACTCGATTATTTAATTCTATGCGCAAAAGAATTAGCATCCAAATTTTACGTACGGAATCTAATTCTCTCACTTCCCGGTGTCATAGCAACATGAAATTTGGCAGGAGCATTGAATATGTCATAAATAGGAAAAGTTAATAAGTCCCAACTCGATTATTCAATTCTATGCGCAAAAGAATTAGCGTCCAAATTTTACGTACGGAATCTAATTCTCTCAGTTCCCGGTGTCATAGAAACTCGAAATTTGGCAGGAGCATTGATTATGTCATAAATAGGAAAAACTAATGGGTCCCAACTTGATTATTCAATTCTATGTGCAAAAGAATTAGCGTCCAAATTTTACGTACAGAATGTAATTTTCTCACATAGAAACTTAAAATTTGGCACGGGCATTGAATATGTCATAAATAGGAAAAGCTAATGGGTCCCAACTCGATTATTCAACTCTATGCGCAAAAGAATTAGCGTCCAAATTTTACGTACGGAATGTATTTTTCTCACTTTCCAGTGTCATAGAAACGTGAAATTTGGCACGAGCATTGATTATGTCATAAATAGGAAAAGCTAATGGGTCCCAACTAGATTATTCAATTCTATGCGCAAAAGAATTAGCGTCCAAATTTTACGTACGGAATGTATTTTTCTCACTTTCCAGTGTCATAGAAACGTGAAATTTGGCACGGGCATTGAATATGTCATAAATAGGAAAAGCTAATAGGTCCCAACTTGATTATTCAATTCTATGCGCAAAAGAATTAGCGTCCAAATTTTATGTACGGAATGTTTTAACTCACTTTCTGGTGTCATAGAAACGTGAAATTTGGCACGAGCATTGATTATGTCATAAATAGGAAAAGCTAATGGGTCCCAACTCGATTATTCAATTCTATGCGAAAAAGAATTAGCGTCCAAATTTTACGTACGGAATGTAATTTTCTCACTTTCCGGTGTCATAGAAACGTGAAATTTGGCACGAGCATTGATTATGTCATAAATAGGAAAAGCTAATGGGTCCCAACTCGATTATTCAATTCTATGCGCAAATGAATTAGCGTCCCAATTTTATGTATGGAGTGTAATTTTCTCACTTCCTGATGTCATTTTATATAAAGGAAACGTTGCATGGTTACCTCCCTGTGGTGTTTCTATGCAAAATGGTGAGCATATGTTTGTCCAGTATTTCTAAAGTAACCACGACTTCATAAGATTTTCCGTGTGAACACCAGATAAACACCAGCACCAAATTAACTCGGGCGAAGCCGGGTATATCAGCTAGTTATGTAATAAATAGGAAAAGTTATGGGTCCCAACTCGATTATTCAATTCTAGCGCAAAAAAACTAGCGTCCAAATTTTACATATGGAATCTAATTCTCTCACTTCCCAGTGTCGTAGAAACATGAAATTTGGCACAAGCATTGATTGTCATAAATAGGAAAAGTTATTGGGTCCCAACTCGATTATTCAATTTTAAGTGCAAAAGAATTAGCGTCCAAATTTTACGTACGTAATCTAATTCTCTCACTTCCCGATGTCATAGAAACTTGAAGTTTGGCACAAGCATTGATTATGTCATAAATAAGAAAAGCTAATGGGTCCCAACTCGATTATTCAATTCTCTCACTTTCTGATGTCATTTTATATAAAGGAAAACGTCGCATGGTTACCTCGACGTGGTGTTTCCTGGGTAACGCAAAGAACCATGCAAAATGGTGAAAATATTTTTTTCTCGGTATCTCTAAAGTAACCACGACTTCATAAGATTTTCTGTGTGAACACCAGATAAACACCAGTACCAAATTAACTCCGGCGAAGCCGGGTATATCAGCTAGTAAAACATACAAACGAAAGTCCACAGAACATAAAATTGAGATTAATGGTCTGCAAACAATGAGTCAAGAATGGTCATTATACATAATGTGAGAAGTGACAAAAGCTAGCTTGAATGGACGGGTTGTGAGCTGCTTTGCAGCCACACATTCAAGAATGCAGGATTCAGTCTACCATTGTCCTAAGTGGTGATATAAAAAGCAAGCCCAGTTGACATAAACGCTCGCTTCTTAGGTTTTCGTACTAAATGTAACTATGAAGGCACCAGTAGTTATTAAATATGCCCTCCCAGGTTCCAGCAGGGCAAGGTGCAGAAATCTCACTTTTATATACCAACTCCCCTCACCTGCAGCCCTTGTGTTCAAACTGCCGGGGAGAGTACACCTTTATTCTTCTTCCCTCTCAATGTGAAGTGAAGCAAAGGTCCTCAGATGTGATTCATGCAAGGCCCTACTACTGCAGGAGCAAACAGGCCTCACTAGTGAGAATCTATATAGCCTCGTCCCACACTCTACTCTAACGATGAGAGAGTGTAGGCGACTTGTGAGCACTTAGGTAAAAGCTGCTACTACGGGATTTCCTGCAATTCTGATAGTGTAGTCATCCAGGAGATGACCCTGCTGCCACTGAGAAGAAGACAGCCGATTAAAAACCAGCCATTGGTAGAAGAGGATGGAAAAGAGCTCCGCAGGACCCATCTTCTCCCGCAGCAGAAAGACACAGCCAAGGCCCAGGCGCTCAGAATCGGCAAACTTAAGACTTCCCACTAATGACTCCTGGCTATCCTGACTACTCTCTGGTGACCTGCACAATTACTACACCTGTAGTGGCCTGAAGTTTATATTTCTGGCTCCTCTATAACTGTCATACATGCCATGTCATAAATGTGAATGCACTGTGCAAAGTGTCTTGTCTGCTGTTATGTGTATTGCACAGCTACAGCATGTGAGAGGTTAATGTCTGAAAGTGGCTGGGATATGTCTGGAAAAGTATCAATTTATGTCCTGTCATGTGGTATGTAAGACCCCAATGTGAGTGTCTGAGAGTGGGAAAGGCTTCTGTCATCTTCTATGGTTGAGTGTGGATTGGAGTGCCGGCCACATGGGGGTACCTTCAACCCTCATGTGGTGAAGTGATGGAGGAAGAGGAGAGGTATCTTGAGACCTTCTATTCCAGGTACCACCTCAAATGAGCAACTGAAATGAAGAGCTGCCTGCAAATACTGAGTGTCTGTGAAGTATCCCTACCCCTATCCTCCTCCGGAGTGTTCCCCTTCCAGGAGTGGTCGCTTACAGATAACGTGGACTGTAGGACCGGTGTCATCCTGTGTCTCCTCCTTGACCTCACATTCTTTGTTTTTCTTGCACTGGCATGTGTAATGTTATACTCTGACAAGCTTCCAGTAAAGTTCACTGCCCATTGCCCGCTCCCAGTGACTGAGTTATCACGACTCAACTGTGTATGTGGACTCTCTTCATTTAACCACCAGGTACAAGCTATGGTGAGAAGAAACGGTGACAAATCTAAAGTCTACCACACATTTATGGAAGAGGCCTAGCAGTACTTGGGCCAAGGTTGTGTGCGTCTCTCCGGGAGGAGTCTGGTAGAACCACCGTGACAAGTGCCAACTTTATTCCACCAGCTCCTCAGTGTGGGCCCCATGTCTAGGTGGCCACTGGGATGCTGCAGGACCTCTTCTTTTGGTGTCAGGAACAGGATCAAATTCCTCTGCACCACATCTACCTGCATTACCCCAGAGGTACTTAAGAAAAGAAAAAACAAATTCTGTCGAGTCTGGAGCCAAAGAAAACCTCTGAGTCAAGTTTTCCTGCCATTTCTTCAGTTGTATCAGAAGTTTCCTCTCCAGTGGCAGTTGTAAGCAAGTACTACACCAAGTACGCAACACCATTGCAGTTAGGGACTACCTGCCGGAGAATCCTGAAGCAGTTCGTTGTTGAAATTGAGGACCAGAACTTTTCCTTCCTGTTCATGGGAGCACGCCATGGTTTACCAAACCTGCCTCTGTGGCAATCCCAATGCAGGCCTGCTACGTCTCACATCTCTGTCAAGGACACATCATTTTCAGAGGAGGATTCCATGCTGACTTCGCTTACTATAGGTAGTTATTCAGCGTCTGAGTCCCTGGATAAGTGATAAAAGGAGATCAGATGAATTTATCAGGCCGGCTCAATGGGAAGTTTCGTGATTTAAGTCCCCACTAGAGAGGATCTGCCAACACCCATCACCATCATCATCCAGTGATGATTCTCAGCTGATCCTGGTTTCCAGTTTGACCCGCCATGCAACCACCAGTTTTAAGGACTCTTTACGTAAGAGACATTTGTTGTCGCCAGTTTAAGCCCCAAAAGGACTGAAAAGTTATAAATGTCCCCTTTTTGATAGTCTATTATTATTATTTCATATTAAAATTGTTTTGTTTTTATGCAACGTTTATTGCTCAAGTACTGTGCAGGAGGTAGACCAAGTATGCTTATTAATTAAAAAGTAAAATTTGTTCAGCTTCACTAACAAATGCTCCTGTTTGAATGAGACCATATGAATAGTGTGCATGATTTAATGTGTATGAATGGTAGTTCTTTGTTCCCCATGTCTAGTCTTTAGTGCCAGTGTCTGTCCACCGTCCTAGTCTGTCTCAGTAGGCGGGGCACTGGAAGCAAACTCTGAGCTAGCAGTGATATTATTTGCCACAGAGTTGTTATGAGAAACGACAGCTAGTGATGCAGTGCAGGTAGCACGTACAGCTTGATCCCAATCAAATTACCCCAGTTTAATAACGTTAGCGGGATAGATAGCCAGAGGACAGGTCCTGAATGTGACAGCCACATATGTAATCTAAAACATGAACCTCTAATCTATATATACTTAACTAGTAATTATTAGGAAATTATAGCACCGGTGTTTTTGGTGGCGCAATGCGCCACACAGCTCTGTTACATACTCCTGACACACACACACAGCTCTACTACATGTATATTACATTCAGCTCTGCTACATGCATTTTTCATCTCATAAAACAGGGATCACAACCAGCACCACAGAGTCCTGCACACACTGATCACCTCCTTGGACTCATCTTACATATGTGACTGATCACATGACAGTGACATCATGACAGGTCCTGTAGGCACACAGCTGCTGTCCAGCTCTGCAAGTTTTTAATGAAGTAAAGGACTTGTGATAATGTCACCGTCATGTGATCAAGGGTGGAGCTCAGACCCCCAGTGACTGATCCAATGATGGTGGCATTTCACATGTAACTCACACAGTCACTCACAGGCAGGTGGTCATTAGTATTCCATAGCAAATGAGGCCAATGTAGTCCGCCTGTAATCTGCACAAGGATGAAGGAGCTGTGATGATGTCACTGTCATGTGATCAGGGGCAGAGCATATAACTTACTCATGGACACAAAGCTCAAGTAACTGATCACATGATGGTGACACCATTACAAGTCCTGTAAGCACATGGCAGCTGTTCGGCTCTGCATGTTTTATGTTTTTGGACTTTTGATGATGTCACTGTCATGTGATTAGGGGTAAAGCGTGTAACTCACTCGCGGATAAGTGGTCGTTAGTATTTTGATACACTGCATCATCATGCACGTTCACCGTGGCAAAAAGAAGAGATCTATTGTCCCCCATACACACAGTTATAAGGGCCCTATTACACGGGACAACCTGTCAGGGTTCAGACGCCAAACAATTGTCCCAGTGATAGCCACTCTTGTGGTTTTACTCAGGAAGGAGCATCACTCAGTGAATGGAAGCAGAGCAGTCAGAGATCCTTCTGGCATCCGACTTCAGTTCACAGCAAACAGGCCGTTATTCATAGATGAACGACTGCCCGTTTACATGGGCCAATCCATCACTCGGCTCTATGCATGCAACAACTGAATGATAAAGAAAACACAAATTCTCATTCGTCGCTGAGTTGGTGCATACATTTAGACTAAATGACAATCGTTCAGATTTTGTCTGGATCCTGAGAAATTTAGAGGGAATCTGCAATAACTCACTTCCAAGATCTAAAACTGGTGCTGCGCAGTTATTCCGGTGCTGTCTTACATCTGCGGAGATGGTGAATTTCTTTTAATTATGCTGCCTTTACTGTGCAAATTGTGGTTTCCTTTTCAATGCAACTTATTCAAAAAGCATTAGAAGCCACTGCACTCCCCCACCACCATCAAAAAATGCATCAATATGTGGTAAATAGGTCAACATAGTAACATCCTCTGTGTTGTAATAGTTACAGTGTCCATGTAACTATCACTACTACGACCGGTTTACCCCATTGTCATATCTCTATTTCCGAACCTGCTTTTCAACCTTGTATCTAGTTCCTCCTTTGGTGATTTGGGTACTGGGTGATGTTGGGAGGAAAGTCCTTTGCACCCGACTCCAAAATCAGTGCTGTTTAATTTTTAACGTAGCTTAAAATATCTTTGATAATGTTTTGTGTAAAGACTAGAGATGAGCGAACACCAAAATGTTCGGGTGTTCGTTATTCGTAACGAACTTCCCGTGATGCTCGAGGGTTCGTTTCGAACAACGAACCCCATTGAAGTCAATGGGCGACCAGAACATTTTTGTATTTTGCCGATGCTCGCTAAGGTTTTCATGTGTGAAAATCTGGGCAATTCAGGAAAGTGATGGGAATGACACAGTGACGGATAGGGCAGGCGAGGGGCTACATGTTGGGCTGCATCCTAAGTTCACAGGTCCCACTATTAAGCCACAATAGCGGCAAGAGTGGGCCCCCCCCCCCTCCCAACAACTTTTACTTCTGAAAAGCGCTCATTAGCATGGCATACCTTTGCTAAGCACCACACTACCTCCAACAAAGCACAATCACTGCCTGCATGACACTCCACTGCCACTTCTCCTGAGTTACATGCTGCCCAACCGCACCCCCTCCCCCCCACAGCGCACACCAAAGTGTCCCTGCGCAGCCTTCAGCTGCCCTCATGCCACACCACGCTCATGTCTATTTAGAATTGCGTCTGCCATGACGAGGGACCGCAGGCATACACTGCAGAGGTTGGCACGGCTAGGCAGCGACCCTCTTTAAAAGTGGCGGAGCGATAGCCCACAATGCTGTACAGAAGCAATGAGAAATAGAATCCTGTGCCACCGCCATCTGGAGCTGCACACGTGGGCATAGCAATGGGGAACCTATGTGCCACACACTATTCATTCTGTCAAGGTGTCTGCATGCCCCAGTCAGACCGGGCTTTTTAATTCATAGACACAGGCAGGTACAACTCCCTATTGTGAAGTCCCTGTCGACCCACAGCATGGGTGGCTCCCTGGAACCCACCGGCGGTACACAAAAATATCCCATTGCATTGCCCAACACAGCTGAGGTAGTAATGTCGTGCGTAATACAGGTGGGCTTCGGCCCACACTGCATGCCCCAGTCAGACTGGGATTCTTTACAAGTGGACACATGTAGGTTTAACTCCCTGTGGACCCACTGCCTGGGTGGGTGCCAGGAAGCCACCGGCGGTACATAGAAATATCCCATTGCATTGCCCAACACAGCTGAGGTAGTAATGTCGTGCGTAATACAGGTGTGCTTCGGCCCACACTGCATGCCCCAGTCAGACTGGGATTCTTTACAAGTGGACACATGTAGGTTTAACTCCCTGTGGACCCACTGCCTGGGTGGGTGCCAGGAAGCCACCGGCGGTACATAGAAATATCCCATTGCATTGCCCAACACAGCTGAGGTAGTAATGTCGTGCGTAATACAGGTGGGCTTCGGCCCACACTGCATGCCCCGGTCAGACGGGTTCTTTAGAAGTGTACAGATGTATTAAAAACTCAGTGTGCACCTACAGCATGGGTGGCTCCCTGGAACCCACCGGCGGTACACAAAAATATCCCATTGCATTGCCCAACACAGCTGAGGTAACGTCAGCTGTAATGCAGGTGGGCTAAAAATTAATTTGATTACACTGTAGGCGAGGGCCCACACAAATTGCTGTATCAACAGTACTAATGTACATCCCAAAAATTGGCCATGGCCAGCCAAGAGGGCAGGTGAAACCCATTAATCGCTTTGGTTAATGTGGCTTAAGTGGTAACTAGGCCTGGAGGCAGCCCAGTGTAACGAAAAATTGGTTCAAGTTAAAGTTCCAATGCTTTTAAGCGCATTGAAACTTATAAAAATTGTTCTGAAAAATTATTTGAGTGAGCCTTGTGGCCCTAAGAAAAATTGCCCGTTCAGCGTGATTACGTGAGGTTTCAGGAGGTGGAGCAGGAGGAGGAGGAGGAGGAATATTAGACACAGATTGATGAAGCAGAAATGTCCCCGTTTTGGATGGTGAGAGAGAACGTAGCTTCCATCCGCGGGTGCAGCCTACGTATTGCTTACGTATCGCTGCTGTCCGCTGGTGGAGAACAGAAGTCTGGGGAAATCCAGCCTTTGTTCATCTTGATGAGTGTTAGCCTGTCGGCACTGTCGGTTGACAAGCGGCTACGCTTATCTGTGATGATTCCCCCAGCCGCACTAAACACCCTCTCCGACAACACGCTAGCCGCAGGACAAGCAAGCACCTCAAGGGCATACAGGGCTAGTTCAGGCCACGTGTCCAGCTTCGACACCCAGTAGTTGTAGGGGGCAGAGGCGTCACCAAGGATGGTCGTGCGATCCGCTACGTACTCCCTCACCATCCTTTTGCAGTGCTCCCGCCGACTCAGCCGTGACTGGGGAGCGGTGACACAGTCTTGGTGGGGAGCCATAAAGCTGGCCAGGCCCTTAAAGACTGTTGCACTGCCTGGGATGTACATGCTGCTCGATCTACGCACATCCCCTGCAACATGGCCCTCGGAACTGCGCCTTCTGCCACTAGCGCTGTCGGCTGGGAATTTTACCATCAGCTTGTCCGCAAGGGTCCTGTGGTATAGCAACACTCTCGAACCCCTTTCCTCTTCGGGAATCAGAGTGGGCAGGTTCTCCTTATACCGTGGATCGAGCAGTGTGTACACCCAGTAATCCGTCGTGGCCAGAATGCGTGCAACGCGAGGGTCACGAGAAAGGCATCCTAACATGAAGTCAGCCATGTGTGCCAGGGTACCTGTACGCAACACATGGCTGTCTTCACTAGGAAGATCACTTTCAGGATCCTCCTCCTCCTCCTCCTCCTCCTCAGGCCATACACGCTGAAAGGATGACAGGCAATCAGCCGGTGTACCGTCAGCAGCGGGCCAAGCTGTCTCTTCCCCCTCCTCCTCATCCTCCTCATGCTCCTCCTCCTCCTCCTGTACGCGCTGAGAAATAGACAGGAGGGTGCCCTGACTATCCAGCGGCATACTGTCTTCCCCCGCCCCCGTTTCCGAGCGCAAAGCAGCTGCCTTTATGGTTTGCAGGGAATTTCTCAAGATGCATAGCAGAGGAATGGTGACGCTAATGATTGTAGCATCGCCGCTCACCACCTGGGTAGACTCCTCAAAATTACCAAGGACATGGCAGATGTCTGCCAACCAGGCCCACTCTTCTGAAAGGAATTGAGGAGGCTGACTCCCACTGCGCCGCCCATGTTGGAGTTGGTATTCGACTATAGCTCTCCGTTGTTCATAGAGCCTGGCCAACATGTGGAGCGTAGAGTTCCACCGTGTGGGCACGTCGCACAGCAGTCGGTGCACTGGCAGCTTAAAGTGATGTTGCAGGGTGCGCAGGGTGGCAGCGTCCGTGTGGGACTTGCGGAAATGTGCGCAGAGCCGGCGCGCCTTTACGAGCAGGTCTGACAAGCGTGGGTAGCTTTTCAGAAACCGCTGAACCACCAAATTAAAGACGTGGGCCAGGCATGGCACGTGCGTGAGGCTGCCAAGCTGCAGAGCCGCCACCAGGTTACGGCCGTTGTCACACACGACCATGCCCGGTTGGAGGCTCAGCGGCGCAAGCCAGCGGTCGGTCTGCTGTGTCAGACCCTGCAGCAGTTCGTGGGCCGTGTGCCTCTTATCGCCTAAGCTGAGTAGTTTCAGCACGGCCTGCTGACGCTTGCCCACCGCTGTGCTGCCACACCGCGCGACACCGACTGCTGGCGACATGCTGCTGCTAACACATCTTGATTGTGAGACAGAGGAGGAGGAGGAGGAGGAGGGTGCTTTAGTGGAGGAAGCATACACCTCCGCAGATACCAGCACCGAGCTGGGGCCCGCAATTCTGGGGGTGGGTAGGACGTGAGCGGTCCCAGGCTCTGACTCTGTCCCAGCCTCCACTAAATTCACCCAATGTGCCGTCAGGGAGATGTAGTGGCCCTGCCCGCCTGTGCTTGTCCACGTGTCCGTAGTTAAGTGGACCGTGGCAGTAACCGCGTTGGTGAGGGCGCGCACAATGTTGCGGGAGACGTGGTCGTGCAGGGCTGGGACGGCACATCGGGAAAAGTAGTGGCGACTGGGAACTGAGTAGCGCGGGGCCGCCGCCTCCATGATACTTTTGAAGGACTCCGTTTCCACAACCCTATACGGCAGCATCTCAAGGCTGATGAATTTTGCGATGCGGACGGTTAACGTTTGAGCGTGCGGGTGCGTGGCGGCGTACTTGCGCTTGCGCTCGAACACTTGCGCAAGCGACGGCTGAACGGTGCGCTGAACTACACTGCTGGATGGGGCCGAGGACAGCGGAGATGAGGGTGTGGGTGCAGGCCATGAGGCGGTAGTGCCTGTGTCCTGAGAGGGGGGTTGCATCTCAGTGGCAGGTTGGGGCACAGGGGGAGAGGCAGGGGTGCAAACCGGAGACGGTGAACGGCCTTTGTCCCACCTTGCGGGGTGCTTGGCCATCATATGTCTGCGCATGGTGGTGGTGGTGAGGCTGTTGGTGTTGGCTCCCCGGCTGAGCTTTGCGCGACAAAGGTTGCACACCACTGTTCGTCGGTCGTCAGGCGTCTCTGTGAAAAACTGCCAGACCTTAGAGCACCTCGGCCTACGCAGGGTGGCATGGCGCGAGGGGGCGCTTTGGGAAACACTTGGTGGATTATTCGGTCTGGCCCTGCCTCTACCCCTGGCCACCGCACTGCCTCTTGCAACCTGCCCTGCTGATGCCCTTGACTCCCCCTCTGAAGACCTGTCCTCCTGAGTAAGCGTTGCACACCAGGTGGGGTCAGTCACCTCATCGTCCTGCTGCTCTTCCTCCGAATCCTCTGTGCGCTGCTCCCTGGGACTTACTGCCCTTACTACTACCTCACTGCAAGACAACTGTGTCTGATCGTCATCGTCCTCCTCACCCACAGAAAGTTGTTGAGACAGTTGGCGGAAGTCCCCAGCCTCTTCCCCCGGACCCCGGGAACTTTCGAATGGTTGGGCATCAGTGACGATAAACTCCTCTGGTGGGAGAGGAACCGCTGCTGCCCAATCTAAGCAGGGGCCCGAGAACAGTTCCTGGGAGTGTTCCCGCTCCTGAGCAGGTGTCATTGTAGTGGACTGAGGAGGCTGGGAGGAAGGAGGAGCAGCAGACAGAGGATTCGGATTGGCAGCAGTGGACGGCGCAGAACTGCGGGTAGACGATAGGTTGCTCGAAGCACTTTCTGCCATCCAGGACAGGACCTGCTCACACTGCTCATTTTCTAATAACCGTCTCCCGCGTGGACCCATTAATTGGGCGATGAATGTGGGGACGCCAGAAACGTGCCTCTCTCCTAATCGCGCAGCAGACAGCTGCGACACACCTGGATCAGGAGCTTGGCCTGTGCCCACACCCTCACTTGGCCCTCCGCGTCCTCGGCCACGTCCACGTCCACGTCCTCTAGGCTTACCCCTACCCCTCAGCATGCTGTATTACCAGTGATTAGATTTCCCAGGCAGGAAATAAATTGGCGCAAGACTGCAGGCCAAATATAATTTTTGCCCTTTTTGGAAAACGAAAGGCCCCACTGCCTCTAGTGAATGAATTATCTAAGTTTAATAACTGTGCTGTGTCCCTGCTTATGTGTCACAGAACGTGAGGGTAGCAGAGTTATTATAACTCTTGGAGAGCAGGTATTTTTTTTCCCAATTAAGGAAAGCAAATGGCGAACCCAGCAGTAAAGCGTAGCTGGGTGCGTATGATTTAGCAATGTTTTTCACGCAGCTCACACGTCTACACAGGCGTAAGGACGGACACAGGCTGGACAAATAGATTTGTTTTCAGTTTTTTCCCACCAACAGGCAGCACTGCGTATATTCAATGAACCTGCGAAGTTTAATAACTGCGCTGTGTCCCTGCTTATGTGTCACAGAACGTGAGGGTAGCAGAGTTATTATAACTCTTGGAGAGCAGGTATTTTTTTTTCCCAATTAAGGAAAGCAAATGGCGAACCCAGCAGTAAAGCGTAGCTGGGTGCGTATGATTTAGCAATGTTTTTCACGCAGCTCACACGTCTACACAGGCGTAAGGACGGACACAGGCTGGACAAATAGATTTGTTTTCAGTTTTTTCCCACCAACAGGCAGCACTGCGTATATTCAATGAACCTGCGAAGTTTAATAACTGCGCTGTGTCCCTGCTTATGTGTCACAGAACGTGAGGGTAGCAGAGTTATTATAACTCTTGGAGAGCAGGTATTTTTTTTTCCCAATTAAGGAAAGCAAATGGCGAACCCAGCAGTAAAGCGTAGCTGGCTGCGTATGATTTAGCAATGTTTTTCACGCAGCTCACACGTCTACACAGGCGTAAGGACGGACACAGGCTGGACAAATAGATTTGTTTTCAGTTTTTTCCCACCAACAGGCAGCACTGCGTATATTCAATGAACCTGCGAAGTTTAATAACTGCGCTGTGTCCCTGCTTATGTGTCACAGAACGTGAGGGTAGCAGAGTTATTATAACTCTTGGAGAGCAGGTATTTTTTTTCCCAATTAAGGAAAGCAAATGGCGAACCCAGCAGTAAAGCGTAGCTGGCTGCGTATGATTTAGCAATGTTTTTCACGCAGCTCACACGTCTACACAGGCGTAAGGACGGACACAGGCTGGACAAATAGATTTGTTTTCAGTTTTTTCCCACCAACAGGCAGCACTGCGTATATTCAATGAACCTGCGAAGTTTAATAACTGCGCTGTGTCCCTGCTTATGTGTCACAGAACGTGAGGGTAGCAGAGTTATTATAACTCTTGGAGAGCAGGTATTTTTTTTCCCAATTAAGGAAAGCAAATGGCGAACCCAGCAGTAAAGCGTAGCTGGGTGCGTATGATTTAGCAATGTTTTTCACGCAGCTCACACGTCTACACAGGCGTAAGGACGGACACAGGCTGGACAAATAGATTTGTTTTCAGTTTTTTCCCACCAACAGGCAGCACTGCGTATATTCAATGAACCTGCGAAGTTTAATAACTGCGCTGTGTCCCTGCTTATGTGTCACAGAACGTGAGGGTAGCAGAGTTATTATAACTCTTGGAGAGCAGGTATTTTTTTTCCCAATTAAGGAAAGCAAATGGCGAACCCAGCAGTAAAGCGTAGCTGGGTGCGTATGATTTAGCAATGTTTTTCACGCAGCTCACACGTCTACACAGGCGTAAGGACGGACACAGGCTGGACAAATAGATTTGTTTTCAGTTTTTTCCCACCAACAGGCAGCACTGCGTATATTCAATGAACCTGCGAAGTTTAATAACTGCGCTGTGTCCCTGCTTATGTGTCACAGAACGTGAGGGTAGCAGAGTTATTATAACTCTTGGAGAGCAGGTATTTTTTTTTCCCAATTAAGGAAAGCAAATGGCGAACCCAGCAGTAAAGCGTAGCTGGCTGCGTATGATTTAGCAATGTTTTTCACGCAGCTCACACGTCTACACAGGCGTAAGGACGGACACAGGCTGGACAAATAGATTTGTTTTCAGTTTTTTCCCACCAACAGGCAGCACTGCGTATATTCAATGAACCTGCGAAGTTTAATAACTGCGCTGTGTCCCTGCTTATGTGTCACAGAACGTGAGGGTAGCAGAGTTATTATAACTCTTGGAGAGCAGGTATTTTTTTTCCCAATTAAGGAAAGCAAATGGCGAACCCAGCAGTAAAGCGTAGCTGGCTGCGTATGATTTAGCAATGTTTTTCACGCAGCTCACACGTCTACACAGGCGTAAGGACGGACACAGGCTGGACAAATAGATTTGTTTTCAGTTTTTTCCCACCAACAGGCAGCACTGCGTATATTCAATGAACCTGCGAAGTTTAATAACTGCGCTGTGTCCCTGCTTATGTGTCACAGAACGTGAGGGTAGCAGAGTTATTATAACTCTTGGAGAGCAGGTATTTTTTTTCCCAATTAAGGAAAGCAAATGGCGAACCCAGCAGTAAAGCGTAGCTGGGTGCGTATGATTTAGCAATGTTTTTCACGCAGCTCACACGTCTACACAGGCGTAAGGACGGACACAGGCTGGACAAATAGATTTGTTTTCAGTTTTTTCCCACCAACAGGCAGCACTGCGTATATTCAATGAACCTGCGAAGTTTAATAACTGCGCTGTGTCCCTGCTTATGTGTCACAGAACGTGAGGGTAGCAGAGTTATTATAACTCTTGGAGAGCAGGTATTTTTTTTCCCAATTAAGGAAAGCAAATGGCGAACCCAGCAGTAAAGCGTAGCTGGGTGCGTATGATTTAGCAATGTTTTTCACGCAGCTCACACGTCTACACAGGCGTAAGGACGGACACAGGCTGGACAAATAGATTTGTTTTCAGTTTTTTCCCACCAACAGGCAGCACTGCGTATATTCAATGAACCTGCGAAGTTTAATAACTGCGCTGTGTCCCTGCTTATGTGTCACAGAACGTGAGGGTAGCAGAGTTATTATAACTCTTGGAGAGCAGGTATTTTTTTTTCCCAATTAAGGAAAGCAAATGGCGAACCCAGCAGTAAAGCGTAGCTGGCTGCGTATGATTTAGCAATGTTTTTCACGCAGCTCACACGTCTACACAGGCGTAAGGACGGACACAGGCTGGACAAATAGATTTGTTTTCAGTTTTTTCCCACCAACAGGCAGCACTGCGTATATTCAATGAACCTGCGAAGTTTAATAACTGCGCTGTGTCCCTGCTTATGTGTCACAGAACGTGAGGGTAGCAGAGTTATTATAACTCTTGGAGAGCAGGTATTTTTTTTTCCCAATTAAGGAAAGCAAATGGCGAACCCAGCAGTAAAGCGTAGCTGGCTGCGTATGATTTAGCAATGTTTTTCACGCAGCTCACACGTCTACACAGGCGTAAGGACGGACACAGGCTGGACAAATAGATTTGTTTTCAGTTTTTTCCCACCAACAGGCAGCACTGCGTATATTCTATGAATAATAACTGTGTTGTGGCCCTGCCTATACAATTCTTTCCCTGCAGTATCAATGGAGGGTGCAATGCTCTGCAGAGGCGATTTTGAGAAGCCCAAAAAAAATGCAGCACAGCCAACAGCAGCCTGGACAGTACTGCACACGGATAAATATGGCCCTAGAAAGGACCGTTGAGGTTCTTGAAGGCTACACTCACTCCTAACACTCTCCCTGCCTATGCAGCACTTCTGTCCCTAATGCCAGGTGCAACGGTCTGCAGAGGCGATTTTGAGAAAAAAAAAAAAATCCCACTGCTAACAGCAGCCAACACACAGCTATCAGTGGCCCTAATAAGGACCTTTGGGGGGTCTTGAAGCCTACACTAACTACCAATTCTTTCCCTACAGCAGCTCCGGTATAAACAGCACTGTCCCTCATCTAACTCACACCGCATCTGAGGCGAGCCGCGGGAGGGGCCGACTTTTATATTAGGCGAACACCTGATCTCGCCAGCCACTCACAGCAGGGGGGTGGTATAGGGCTTAAACGTTGCAGGGGGAAGTTGTAATGCCTTCCCTGTCTTTCAATTGGCCAGAAAAGCGCGCTAACGTCTCAGGGAAGGAAGTGAAAGTAACCAGAACACCGCATGGTGTTCGTCACGAATAACGAACATCCCGAACACCCTAATATTCGCACGAATATCAAGCTCGGACGAACGCGTTCGCTCATCTCTAGTAAAGACCATAGACTTCAGCCTAAAGAGTATCTTAACCATCTGCTCTTTGCACCTTAGAATATTCCACCCTGTTCTTTTTTTCTGCTTGACCTGACAGTTACATTCCTGGATGCTTGATAGGTGTACACGACCAACATTTTCATTGTGACCCAACACCGCCAGTTCTGTATGTGCTATAATGCTGTCTAAACTGAAGTACACTCACAGGATGCCAAACTTTTAAATTCCTATTTTATATCTGTTTTCTCTCAGAAAGTAAATGTAACATCAGCTGATCTTCCCTGTGATATTGATGGAATAAAAGAATGCAGGATATTTATAAGCAGGTCCAGATGAATTACATCGTAGGATACTGAAAGAAGCAGCAGAGGTACGGTAACCAGTTGCTGAACCAGTCGCTGCAATCTGTGAAAATTCATGGAGAACAGAAGTCCCAGAAGAAACTGCAAATGTTTTCCCTATCTTTAAAAAATGGGAAAAGGTGAATACAACAATCTACAGGCTTGTTAGCCTAACTTCTATAGCGGGGAAGATCTGTGAACAGCAAGTACTTGGATGAGAATGGAATAATTACCCAGAGCCAACATGGGTTTGTAACAAACAAGTCATGCGAGACTAATGAAATTTCCTTCTATGACAGAATCACCGACTGAGTTGATCTGGGAAATGCAGTAGATATAGTATATCTTGACTTTAGTAAAGCATTTGATGAAGTATCTCACTTATTAAAAAAATGACCAAATATCGGATTGACAAGGCAACTGTTAAGTGGATTCACAACTGGCTGAGTGATCATATTCAAAGAGTGGTCATAAATGGCTACACATCCAAGTGGAATAATGTGTCAAATGTGGTACCACAGGGCTCTGTCCTGGGCCCAATGTTGTTCAACATTTTTATAAATGACTTGGAGGAGGGAATTGAGGGGAAACTGATCAAATTTGCTGACGACACAAAGCTAGGGGGGATAGCTAACACTAGGGAAGAGAGAGAGAGGATTACAAAAAAATCTAACAAGCTTGAACAGCAACTAACATAATGGTATTTAACAAAGCAAAATGTAAGGTCCTACACCTGCGCGAGAAAAATGAAAAAAGCACATACAGAATTAGAGGAATTGGGCTAAGCAGCAGCACATGTGAAAAAGACTTTGGTATACTAATAGATCCCAGACTGAACATAAGTCAACAGTGTGAAGCAGCAGCAAAAAAGGCAAACCCAATTCTGTGATGTATTAAGAGAAACATAGAGTCTAGATCACGTGAAGTAATTATTCCCCTCTACTCTTCTTTAGTCAGACCTCATCTGAAATACTGTGTCCAGTTCAGGGCGCCCCAACATAAAAAAGACATCAACAAACTGCAAGTTCAGAGAAGAATTACGAAGATGGTGAGCGGTCTGCAAACCATGTCCTTTGAGGAACTGTTAAAGGATGCGGGAATGTTTAGCTTGTAAAAAGAAGCTGAGAGGAGACTTAATAGCTGTTTACAAATATCTGAAGGGCTGTCACAGTGCAGAGGGATAAGCCCTATTTTCATCTGCACAGGGAAAGACTAGAAGCAATGGGCTGAAACTGAAAGGTAGGAGACAAATTAGATATTAGACAGTGAGGGAGATCAATAAGTGGAACAGGTTGCCACGGGAGGTGGTGAGTTTTCATTCAATGAAAGTCTTCAGAGGCTGGACAGACATATGTCTGGGATGATTTAGTGATCCTACATTGAGCAAGGGTTGGACTGGATGGCCCTGGAGGTCCCCTTCCAACTCTATCATTCTATGATTCTTTGCACCTCCAAATCACCTGTGTGACAGAAGTGGAAAATATATTTTATATCCCTGAGCAGATTATTAATTACAACATACCTAGAAACATAGTGTGTTAGGCTAAAGGGAGACAATGTCCATCTAGTTCAGCCTGTTTCCGCTCCCCCTTGTTGATCCAGAGGAAGGCAAAAAAAAAAACAACCAATGAGGCAAAAGCCAATTAGTCATTTGGGGGAAAAAATGCCTTCCTGACTCCATAATGGCAGTCAGAATATTCCTTGGATCAGCATTTTGAAAGTTCCTACCTCACTCCAAGACCCAGATCTAGAACCTGCTGGTCATTCAATGTCTATATCCTGTAATCTCATAGCACTCTAGAAAGGCATCTAGTTGCCTCTTAAACTCCTCTATCGATTTTGCCATCACCACATCCCCAGGCAGAGAGTTCCACAGTCTCACTGCTCTTACAGTAAAAAACCACCTTCTATGTTGGAGATGAAACCTGCTTTCTTCTAGACGTAGCGGATGCCCTCTTGTTATCATCGCAGTCCTAGGTATAAACAGATCATGAGAGAAATCCTTGTCTTGTCCCCTAATGTATTTATATATAGTTACTAGCTGATATACCTGGCTTTGCCCGAGTTAATTTGGTACTAGTTTTTATCTGGTGTTCACACGGAAAACCTTATGAAATCATGGTTACTTTAGAGATACCAGGAAAAAAAATATGTTGACCATTTTGCATGGTTCTTTGCGTTATGCAGGAAACACAGTGTGCAGGTAACAATGCGACAACTCCTTTATATAAAATGACATCAGGAAGTGAGAGAATTAGATTACGTATGTAAAATTTGGACGATAATTCTTTTGTGCTTAAAATTGAATAATTGAGTTGGGGCCCATTAACTTTTCCTATTTTGGACATAATCTATGCTCGTACTAAATTTCATGTTTCTTACGACATTGAGAAGTTGGAGAATTAGTGGTGAGTCAGTCAGTCAGTGAGTCAGTCAGTCAGTGAATCAGTGAGTCAGTGAGTGAATCAGTGAGGGCTTTCGTCTTTATATATATATATATATATATATATATATATATATATATATGTAGCTGTGTTAGCTAGTAGAGCAAAGTGTGATTGTTCTCAATGAGAAAAACCAAGTAATCTTGTAGATATGATATCTTTTAATGGGTAACAAAAATACATTATGTTTTTATTTTTTTGTTAGCCAATAAAAGGTATCATATCTACAAGATTATTTGGTTTCTCTCATTGAGAACAATCACACAGTATTCCATGTGAAGCCTGACAGGTACCTTATATAGTGGAAGAATAATGTACTTATCCCTCGCCCCTATACTTCTTTTACTGTACCCTAAGACTTTATTTGCTTTTGCAGCAGCTGACTGGCATTGATTGCTCCAATTAAGTCTACAGTCAAGTAGTACCCCCAGGCCTTTTTCCATATCACTTTTCCCTAGTAGTACCCATTTAGTGTATATTGGTGACATCCGTTTTTCCTGCCAATGTGCACATCCTTACATTTATCAATATTGAACTTCATTTGCCATTTATCTACCCAAGCTCCCAACTTATCTAGGTCCTTTTGCACCCATACATTGTCCTCCGTTGTATTAATTACCTTGTATATTTCCCTATCGTCTGCAAATATTGATATTTTACTGTGCAGTCCTGCTATCAGGTCATTGATAAAAATATTGAGCAGAACAGAAAGGGGCCTAATGCTGAACCATGTGGCACCCCACTAGCAAAAGTGGCCCAGTCAGAGTATAAACCATTTATTACCACCCTCTGCTTTCTATCTCCGGGCCAGTTCTTTACCACACTACACATATTTTCGTCGAGACTGAGATGTTTAATTTTATATATCAGCCTATTATGCTTCAGAAAAATCCAGATATACCAGATCCATAGACTTTCCTAGAACTAGCCCAAAATGTACTCATTGTAGAAGCTGATCAAATTGGTCTGACATGATCGACCTCTCATGAACCCATGCTGATGATGAGTTATACCATTGTTTTCCTTAAGGTATTCTAGGATGGCGTCTCTCAGAAACCCCTCGAAAATATTTTCAATTATTGAAGTGAGACTTACCAGCCTGTAGTTACCAGGCTACCTTCTTGACCCCTTTTGGTATATTGGAACCACATTGGCAATACTCCAATCCTGTGGTACAATCCCAGTCTCAATAGTGTCCCTAAATATAAGAAATAGTGGTCACTTAGTTCGCTTAGAACCCCATGGCAGTATTTCATCTGCACCTGGTGATTTGTCGATTTTGATCTTTTTAAACCGACTTTGCACTTCCTGCTGAGTTGGGCAGGTTCATTTTATCCCCCTACATCTCGTGTGACATTCATTTTTCCTTTGTGAATACACTTGAGAAAAAACTATTTAATAGATTCTCCTTTCCCCCATTATGTTCTATGATTTCTCCTGCATTATTTGTTAAAAGGCCAGTGCTTTTAGTGCAAATTCTTTTACCGTTTGTATAATTACAGAATAGTTTAGGGTTATTTTTGCTCTCTCTGTCTCCTCCTTGGCATTTTTGATCTTTTCCTTACATCATTTTTTCCCTCTGTATGTTTTAAGTGCTCCTTCACAACATTCTTGTTTTAGATTCTGCTGCACCACACTGTCTGGTGCTAACCACTTAGTGTGCGTTTACAGCATTTCATGACTGCAGAGATATTATTGAATTTTATCATCCGATTCATGTTTATTGGTAGCATGACAGTACAATGATGTCTGCTTTTCTAAACAGTAAGCAGAGTAAACGTTTATGGTGTGATGCCACAGGCAAAAGTCTGTGCAGGGTGACTGCTTATCAGAGGTGGGGGATGTAAGACTACGCTGGACTCACACGGGCAGATTAGGATTGCGGATTCTGCAATCGGCGTCCACACGGGCGAACCACAGTAAAACATGGACATTGAAAGGCATGCATTTTCACTTTTTCATTCACACTCCCAAATACGAATTGCGTATTCCACACGCAGAACAAAACTTGCAGCAGGCTCTATTTTAGCGCGAATTCCACGTGGAAGGTCTGCATTAAAGTCAATGAATGCGTATGAGCGGTGGAAATGCTTGCTACTTCCAAGGAAAATACATAGAAAAGTGGGAATGCGGGCTGCAGGGAGAGGGAGAGAGATCTTCCGCACAGACGACATGCTGTGCATTGTGTACACCAGTGCGGAAAAACACTTGCATCTGTGATCTTTTGTGATCATTCACAATTACTTTCCGGAAATCTGCACATGCAATCTGACCTGTTCGTGTGAGCCCAGCCTTAGCGAAGCAACAGCTATACTAAAACCATGAAATCTAAAAGGCTTCACAGGAAGATTAATCACAACACACCAAGACTGGGATTTCTCTCCCTCGGGTGATAAATCAGCATTCGTGAATAATGGCCCGATGCTATTGATGTTTGGCATAATTTGGTGTATGCCCTCATACTGGGAAGGACCATGGCAATAGTGTTATGTGAAGTCCACATTCGACACCAATGTGTACTTTCTCAACCTGTGGCCATACTTTAATTCAGTTATTTGTCTCTACCTACATGATGTAACGCAATACCAAGATACATGCAATGATAAAGATGTGCAACATTTGCAGACTTCATTCATCTATGAAAAGAGCAAATATCCATTCCTTTAAACAACTTAGGGAGGAACAACATCATCACTGCACGACCAACACCCCCATCATTTCCGAGCATCAGTAGCTGCTCAGCCACTCAAGCGCTGTAGTTGAAAATCACCACACATCTAGCAGTTTTTGATGGACAGCTCTCTTAGCAGGATTATTGTCCCCCTTAAAGCCAAAGCTAGCCCAGCATTTTAGTTGTTATTATGAATAAAATAACATTTTATCGTGCTTTTTTGCGTGTGCCTATAAGGTTTCATGCACAGTGGTATATATACAGTATGTAGCATTTCAGGCAATGGGTTAGAGTGACGTATGCAGTAGCCATGCAGATCTAGAGAGTAGTCATGGGAGAGCCAGGGGTCGGCAACAGTAGGTTTAAGTTCGCAGTACAAGGGAGGAGACAGGTAGCATTGTCAGGAAGAATGCCAGAGGTCGGTAACAGGAGGTCTCAGTTCATGAGAACCCAGCTTGGTGGGGGGATAATAAGTAATTATTACCTGAAAGCGCTGCGGAATAAGTTGGCGCTATACAAATACCAAGATTTATTTTATTTATTTGTAGCAGAGCAGGCTGGCAATGGAGCTTGACTGTGGCAGTGGAGCACAATAATCATGCACTGAGGGAATGGTAGGACCAGGCTTTTATAGTGAGCCTAATCAGGAACCATGCGGAGCCAGAACAGGGACTAGGTTTGTAGAATCTGGGAAGAACACAAAGAGTCATGTAGGGGAACTGTCCAAGTGCTGGATAGCTCAGCAGAGAAAGTTGCAGACTGGTGTACAGGAGGTCCCGGGTTTGAGCTATATACTGTGATCGATATATACTGTGTCAGGGATCTAATGCATAAATGTTTTTTATTTGTATGTATATACAAATATATGTGTTGTGTGTGTGTTTATGTTTATTTATATACACTCTGTCAAAAAAAAACAATCCAACACCTAGAAGAAGTTATCATTTTTCTAGTTACTGCTGCCCTTTACTATTTTTTTGCTTAGAAGGCTTTTGGAACATTTTCAGAATAGGACTGTAATGGGTGAGAGCTTTGGGTATTTCAAGATGAGAATCCCCCTTTAAATACACTCTGTCAAAAACAATCTCGCACCTAGAAGTTGTCATTTTCTGCAATAGTCAGCATCAAGTTCTATCTCAAGCAGATATATAAAGGATGAGAGTTGTGGTGTGATTAGATGAATTGTCTTGTGACCTGACTCCCTAAAAATGGTTCCCCCTGTCACGTAGGCGAGGCTTAGATTATGGAGTGATTAGTACCCAACTTTCTGGGACTCTGCACGTCAACCGAACAGGCAACCATCACCTCCAGACACATTTCTACAGCAATTCACCAAGCCCTGTGTCCAATATAGCTGCCACCACCAACGTTCACGGGCATCGGACCCAAATGCTAATTACCCACAATTATGATATAGTTTTGTGTTAACACTGTGCTCACTAATTAATTAAAAGTTAATCAGTGCCTTTTTTACAGAAAAATACAAAAAATGATATTACAAGGTAATAGGCAAGAGGCATATGCAAGATATTTGTGTGGGTGGGGCCCACAATGAAAATATGACAGCTGTTTCCTCTCATGATTTTACATATGGTTTGATCCCACACACGAATGTGTTCAGATACATATTTTTACAGACATGCGATTCTGAGCGCCTCGCCATGATGGGAGTACCTGTGTCTGGTTTTTGGCGATATGACGTTTCACAAAATATCCTTGTCGACGGGCTGCGATGTATAGATCAGTCATAAATTCCGTCACCTCACCCTCCGTCCAGGATAGGACACTCAGCACTACGACCAGGTAGGATCACGATCAGCACTATCCTGTAACTTAATTTTTGGATAAAAATGGGTCACTAGGAATCTATGGCAGTTAAAAGGAAAGACCAGCATTATCCACTGCTGGGAATATAGGAATAGCTAGGGGAAGCAGGAGATGGTGAGGTGCTTTGAAAAAGCATTCTATTTTTATATATTGGTCACACTTGAATATTTCAGATCATCCAACCAATATTAAAGGGGTTGTCTCACGTTTTTTTTAAAATTCAGTAGGCCCCCGGTTCGGCGCGAGACAAACCCAAGGGATGGGTTAAAAAAAAAAAAGTTTATTACTTACCCGAATCCCCGCGCTGCGGCGACTTCTTTCTTTCTTTACCAAGATGGCCGCCGGGATCTTCACCCACGATGCACCGCGGGTCTTCTCCCATGGTGCACCGTGGGCTCTGTGCGGTCCATTGCCGATTCCAGCCTCCTGATTGGCTGGAATTGGCCCACGTGACGGGGCGGAGCTACGAGGACCAGCTCTCCGGCACGAGCGGCCCCATTCACCAGGGAGAAGACCGGACTGCACAAGCGCGTCTAAAAACGCCAGAAGACAGCGAATTTAGACGGATCCATGGCGACGGGGACGCTAGCAACGGAGCAGGTAAGTGAATAACTTCTGTATGGCTCATAATTAATGCACGATGTATATTACAAAGTGCATTAATATGGCCATACAGAAGTGCTGAACCCCACTTGATTTCACGAGACAACCCCTTTAATATTACACAACAATAACCCAAGTAAACATAAAATGCTGTTCACCCCAACTTGGCCATATATAGAAAAAGTTATTGCTCCTTTGGCTAATACATCAACTACATTTAATTAACAATTGGATTGAATTTCACTAGCAGCAGTTGGGCATGATTACTGCCAGACCTAATTAATCTAAGAATCACACAATAGAACATGTCTGGCAATGTGAAGCAGGCTAAAAAGTACTCACATGATGCCACCATCTTAAACGGTTCAAATACAGATGTGCAACTAAAGAACTGCAGTTTTCACTTATCCAGTGAAGGGTTTTCATACATAATGGAATTGGTGTGGATTTTCAACAGTGGAAAATCTGCACCAAAATCCCCATTAAAAAATGTGTCAAAAAGTGCAGCATTGGTGCAACTTCTGATGCAGATCTGCAGCAAACGTCAGCCCTTTAGTTTAAAGAGTAAAATTAGCTTTGGATCCATGTCAAATTCTGCAGCAAATGGTGCAGATTTTGATGCAGATTTGCATTAAAATCCACAGAGCAAAATATACTTTCAATTTTTGTGCAGATCTGCACCAAAATCTGCTACATGTAAAAAAAATACCCTCAAAGGGATTTTCCAATTTATATAAAATAAATGAGAAAATAGCAGAAAAGGGTTAAACACACCACAAGTCATACCCATTCAATGAATGACTGCAGCGGTGACATTCAACACACACGCTTGAGCGCTGCCGCCAATCACTGGGCTCAGCAGTTTTGAGCCGTATACTGCTGAGGTCAGTGACTGAATACAGCAGACATGCGTGTGTATGGGATGTAACAGCTGCAGTCAATGTAAACAAATACTGCTGGTGGACACGGGAATGTCTGCGCCGAAACAGAGCAGCGCGTATATCCTAGTTTATTTTTAATCCTTTCCTGCCCTCTGCACATTTTTATACCACTTGTAAAACCCCTCTAAGATCAGTGTATACGATTCCACAATAAGACATTGGCAAAATGGCATCCATGGAAGAATTAGAACTACTGCTAGCCAAAAAGAATGCAAAGCTTCATCTCACAGTTGCTTAAATTTGACAGCCCCAACTTGAATCCCATTGAGTTGAATTAAATCCCACTGAACAGGCAGCTCATGCTCGAAAAGTCTCTAATGTGGCCAAATTGAAACAATTTTGCAAAGAAATTCCAATGTTGACAGGCTGTAGATGAGAAAGTGGGCAGAGCCACCCGTGAATGGTATAAAGCCTGAACAGCCCAGTACTGATATAGTGAAAGAATTGCGGAAGTGCTGCCAATCCAGAAAACGACAAATCCACTGAGGGAGGGCAGAACCGTTATCGTTTAGAATGTAAAAAAAGTGGTGATGGTAGAGAATTCTAACTTAAGTACTTGAGGCCTCATTGACACGGGCGACATGGCATCGCCACAAGAAAATCGCAGCAATATCGCATCGCTGGTCCATGCGATATTGCTGCTGTTTCTCACGGTAATACCGTGACTTTGTAGCACCACGTGAAGGATTTTCGGGGGGGGGGGGGGGGCAGCGCGGATTTTGAAAAATAAGCCCTAGCCCGAAAAAAAAGCTGTAGCTAAAGAAAAAAGTGTATAAAAAAAGTATACATCACCTAGAAGAGCTGTCCGTGACTCTGCTGCAGCTTCTCCCTGGGTCCCTGGCACTGGTCGTCGTCTTCTTTTCTGGTCGGGGATTGAAAAATCCCCACCCCCTGGAAGCACTGGCTGTGATTCGCTGACGCTTAGCCAATCAGAGTCAGCACTTGATGAATGGCAGTGATTGGTTCATCGAGCACTGGCTGTCATAAGTCATATCCGTTTGGCGTGTTCAAGAGCGTACGGCTGCAGTCATTTATAAAAGGACATAAAAAGGAAACGCAGTATATGACATGGACAGGTAGTTTATTCCATTTTTCTTTGAAATTCTCTGAAGCTCTTGAATGTTTGGAGGTTCCTTTTTCAAATAGCCACCACTATGATATTTTATACTTTATTTCTGAAGATATTTTACATGAACACAAATTTTTCAAGACAAAAATTTGTGAAATTGATGGTCTTTTTTCTATTCTCCCTTGAAAAACTTTAATAAAACTTATCACAAAATGGTGCCAATAATAATACACTTCATCCCTAAAAAAATGCCTTATATAGCTCTTACACTCCTGTGTGGACAGAAAAATAAAAAAGTTATGTCTCTTAGGTGGTAGGGATGAAAAAAACAAACAAAAAAAAGTGATGCTCCAAGGGCCACAATAAGCCGTGTTCTTAACCTGAAAGGACTGCGCCTTTTTAAAAAAAATTCTGTTTTTCCTCCTCACAGTTTTTTGTGGGATAACTTGAATTTTTCAGTGGTATTATTTAATGTACCACATAATTTACTAGAAAACATTTAAAAAAGTGTAGTGAAAGTGGAAAAAAACAGCTATTCCACCATCTTTGGGCAAGGGTTTTGTTTCTATGGGGTACATATTCTGGCAGAAATGGCATGATAATTTTATTCCGTGGGTCAGTATGATTATGATGATATCAAACTTTTGTCTTTTTTTTCTGTACTACTTTTAAAAAATAAAATCTCTTTGGAAAAAAACATATTTTCTGCTGTCATCTTCTGACCATCATAACTTTTTTTTTTCTGTAGACATAGCTGAGCGAGGGCTCATTTTTTGCAGCATGTTCTGTAGTTTTTTATTGGTAGCATTTTGGAGTAGATACGATTTTTGAACAATTTTTATAAAAAAATTTTTCTTGGAGACAGGGTGACCAAAAAAGTGCAATTCTGATGTTGAGTATATATTTTCAGCGTGTGAGGTAAATAATCTTGTACTTTCAAAGATTGGACTTTTACAGATGTGGCAATACTAAATATTTTTAGTTTTTTCTAATTTGATTTTTTTTATTGTAAATATGGGGAAAGGTTTTTTTGTTTTTTAAAAAATTGTATTCATTTTTATATATATTTTTTTAGTTGCCACAGGGGACTTGAACTTATTTGATAGCTCCTGCAGTATAATGTAATAACATAGTATTACATTATACTATGATCGGACAGTCAGTTTATCAAGCCACGCTACAGACATGGATTCATAGGCAATCAGCCATGGCAGCCCAGGGGGCCTTCAGAGAGCCCCCGGCTGACATGTCAGCCAAATGACACACCGCAATCTCATTTCGGGGTGGCTGTTTGGGGTCGCTTAACTCCAATTATGGCATTTCAATGCAGCTGTCAGAATTTATAGTGGTATTTAAAGGGTTAACAGCTGCAAATCAGTGGGATTGCCAATTGCAGCTGTTGCCAGCAGGTGTCGACTCTCAAAGACAACCAGCACCAGCAATGCTTTATATTATCCTTGAATCTCCGTGATGTAACTGTACGCCCTGGAGCGTTAAGGGGTTAAGCCTTAAGTTATAAAGTATGCAAGTCTCAAGCTTTTAGCATAGTAAAAAAACAAAATCAAAAAAATTTGGGACATTTTTGTAAGAAGTGACCAGAATACAGTGATACACGGCGACAAGGAGAAGGTTTCATTTCATTCCAATTAGCAGATTCCTTTTCACATTCCTTGAGCTTGACAGACTGGAAGCCGCTACTCTGTGATATGGGAATCTACGCCTTTCTAGGGTCTTCAAACACGTTTTTGCCAGTCTGAAAATCTGAAATGGCCAATCTTATTGCTGTATTATTTATTTCAAGTTCACAAAACTGAACGATAATTGTTCAATTTAAACGCGAGCCAACAAATGAGAATCGTGAGGTTTTCACTTGTCTTTCAGTTTCAATCGGCATAGAAACAAGCTTGGGCAGTTATTGGGCAGTTTAACCCCTGATTGTCCATAGAAATGTGAAACACTAAACGACAAGTGAGCGAGAACTGCACAAATCTAAACGAGAATCATGTAGTCTAAACAGACGGTTGGAGCGCGGACGAGCTGAGATTCTCATCCTGTGTAAAAGGGCCATTAGTTTTATCCAATCATGGTCATTATCTGAGGAAAACAATGAGCTGCAGAAGGTATTTAGCATCCTGTATTGTACTGATAGTGTACAGATCCAGTTTGTACAACACCACCATGTAGGCTGTCACTGGTGCATAAAGTAATTAAGGGACAAGATAACAATCTTCACTTACCTGGGTCTGTGGTAACATGAAGGTCTGAGCTGAACATCAACATTCAGGACCCTCACACAGAACGTTATCGTTCTAAAAAGATCATTGGATCATGCAAAATTGAACAATAATAGTTTAATAATAATAATCTTTATTTGTATAGCGCCAACATATTCCGCAGTCCTTACAAAGACAGGGGGAAGACAGGAAGACAAAAGTGCAAAAATAACAGAACCACGGTTACATGTAGTGATCAGTTGATGGAAACAATAGGGGTGAGGGTCCTGCTCCAATGAGCTTACATACTACAAATAATGGGGTGATAAGGCCCATTTAGACACAACGATTATCGTTCAAAAGATGTATTTTGAGCTACTTTTGAGCGATAATCGTTGTGGCATAGGCATCGCAAGATGATCACTCAAATGTTGAGTGATCACCTTGCGCTCCAGAGGATGCAGAGAAAAAGTGGGGGGCCGCTTGTTCTCTGCATTCAGCTGTTCCCTGCTGAGAGGGCCCGGTGTCCCCGCTTGCCTTTTTGCATCCAGCTGTTCCCCGCTCCGAGCTCCAGGCTGTTATACAGCCGAGCGCTCTGAGCAGAGGGTGCAGAAGACAAGTGCGGTGGCCCCGCTTGTCTTCTGCATCCAGCTGTTTTCTGCACGGAGCGCCCAGCTGTTATATAGCTGAGCGCTCCGTGAGGGGTATGGAGAACGCAGCTGGATAGCTGCATTTTTCATATCCCCGCCTGTCATCAGGGAGCGGGATACAGCTGAAACAATAGTATCAGCTGTATCCTTCTGTGAATCCCTGATAAGACTCATTGTTGTCTTTGTGTACGCTGAAAGACAACGATGAGGGATGGTTTAAGGAAAACTGCATGATGTCAGTGCAGTTAGACATGAATATCGCTCAAAAGATGGCTTTAAATGATTTTTGAGTGATAATCGTTGTGTCTAAATAGGCCTATACAGAAGGTAAAGGGGCTGGAGATCTGCACGGTATGACGAAGTGGAGAGTGAGGGATGCTATACACATAGACAATAGTCAGACATTAAGCCATGTGACGACAGAAACGGTGTGACTGCAGGGGACAGTTGATGGTAGCTAGCAGGAATTGCAGTAAGTAGGTCAAGGAAAATGTTATCATGCCGCATACAGAGGGATTTGGTTTAGGAGATATGGCATGCCTCCCTGAAGAGGTATATTTTTAGAGCACGCCTGAAGTTTTGTGAGTCATGGATTGCCTGGATAGCCTTTGGTAGTGTGTTCCAGAAGACTGGTGCTGCTCTGGAGAATTCTTGGAGGCGGGAATGAGAGGTTTGAATTAAAGAGGCGCTCAGTCTGGTTTCATTAACAGAGCGGAGGGCACAGGCTGGGTGATGGATTGAGATGAGGAAGGCGATGTAGGGTGGCACTGCACTGTGGAGGGCTTTATGGATGAAGGTAGCAAGTTTAAATTGAATTCTGTATTTAACAGGCAGCCAGTGCAGTGACTGGTACAGAGCAAAGGCATCCGAGTAGCGGCTAGACAGGCAGATGAGCCTGACTGTTGCATTCAGGATGGATTGGAGAGGGTAGAGTCTGGTGCAGGGGAGGCTGGCCAGCAACGAGTTGCAATAATCGAGCCACGAGTGGATGAGTGCAACAGTGAGCGTTTTTAGTGAGTCCACTGTGAGAAAAGGGCGTATTCTTGTGATGTTCTTGAGGTGCAGCTGACATGTTCGGGCCAGAGATTGGATGTAGAGGGTAAAGGAGAGATTGGCATTGAATATGACCCCAAGGCAGCGGGCGTGCTGTCTGGGAGTTATGGTGCCACACACTGAGATGGAAGCGTCAGGATGAGGTCGGTTAGTAAAGGGCGGAAACACCAGGAGGTCAGTTTTTGAGAGGTTCAGTTTTAGGTAGAGAGAAGACATAGTGTTAGAGACAGCAGACAGACAGTCGGTGATGTTTTGGAGGAAAGGTGCAGAGATGTCACAGAAAGAGGTGTATTGGAGGCTAAATCTCCTGATGGTTTGTCCAATAGGGGCTGTGCAGATAGAGAAGAGGAGAGGCCAAGGACCGAGCCCTAAGGGACCCCAACAGCAAGGGTAAGAGGAGGGGAGGTAGAGCCAGCAAAGGAGACACTGAAGGAGTGGTTGGATAGGTAGGAGGAGAACCAGGAGAGAGCAGTGTCCTTTAAACCAATGGAGCGAAGCATACTGAGGAGAAGTTTGTGGTCAACAGTGTTGAATGCTGTGGAGAGGTCGAGGAGGATCAGAAGGGAGTAATCGCCCCTCAACTTGGCTGTCAGGAGGTAAGGTAAGACAGCCTTGTTCTTTAGCAGTGGGGATATGATAGCAAGTTTGAAGGAAGAGCGAAAGATGCCAAAGGTCAGACAGGTTGAATATAGTGGTGAGATGGGAGATAACCACAGGGGAGAGGGACTGGAGGAGGTGTGAGGGAAGAGGATCGCTAGCGCAGGTGGTGGGGCGAGCAGAGAAAAGCAATTTGGAGACTTCTTCCTCTGTCGTTGGTGAGTACAGACAGTGAGCAGGAGCTAGATGCAGTGCTGACAAGACTAGGGTCGGGGCTAGTCAGAGATTGGGAGGTTACTTCCTGATGGATGTCATCAATTTTCTTTTTGAAGTAGGCAGCCAGCTCTTCAGCACTGAGATCCGTCACTGGGGGCTGCGGTTTAGGGCTGAGAAGGGAGTGAAAACTATCAAAGAACCATTTGGGGTTGTGCGATAGTGAGGAGATGAGATAGGTGAAGTAGACTTGTTTGGCATGGTGGAGGGCAAGGCTGTAGGTTCTGAGCATGAATTTGTAGAAAATCCGCGGATGTTTGCAACTTTCTCTACAGCCGTTCCGCACTTCTGGAGCACCGCTGGATGAAACGTGTTTGAGGTGTGAGCCAGGTTTGCCGCGGTCTGCAGCAGATGGTTTGGGTCACGAGGGGCTGCTTGATCCAGGGCAAGTTTTAGAGCGGTGTTGTAGTGTGCGGCAGCCAGGTTAGGGCAGGGGAGGAGCGAGATAAGGGACAGTGAGGACTGTAGGGACTCAGCAAAGTCCTGGGTGTGAATGGCCTGAAGGTTCCTGTAAGTATGGTAGGTGGGTGGGTAAATATGGCAAACAATTGAATGATGAACTATGAATTGGTTTGCTTACGGTATGTTCACATGGCAAATTCGCCACTGAACTTTCCATATCAAATTCTGCCTCTAAAAAGTTCTTCAAAAAACACATTTTTCCTTTTTTTAATATAAATTCTTTATTTGTAAATTTTAAGGGTTGGGTATAGAGATGAGCGAGTATACTCGCTAAGGCACATTACTCGAGCAAGTAGTGCCTTAACCGAGTATCTCCCTGCTCGTCTCTAAAGATTCGGGGGCCGGCGGGGGGCGCGGAGCAGCGGGGGAGAGCGGGGAGGAACGGAGGGGAGATCTCTCTCTCCCTCTCTCCCCCCCACTCCCCCCTGCTCCCCACCGCAACTCACCTGTCACCGGCGCCGGCCCCCGAATCTTTAGAGATGAGCGGGGAGATACTCGGCTAAGGCACTACTCGCTTGAGTAATGTGCCTTAGCGAGTATACTCACTCATCTCTAGTTGGGTACAGAAAAAAAGGGGAAAAGTTACTTATCGGGTTAACAAAGGGGGACCACATAGGCAAAATAATTGTTTGCTCTCAGTATGTTTGCAGAGAAACTGAGTAACAAAGGAACCATGGACGATTCTGTTGTAACTCCTAAGTGACCAAGCCTGTTTGTGCCTTAATGACCAGACCAAATTTTGGAAATTTGACATACACTTACTTTTTTTTAACTTTACATGATCGCTTTTATCCATTGGATAGCAGCGATCATGTGACCAGGAACCGCAAACAGCGTAACATCTTTCTGCTCCAGGCTACACACGTTAGCTGGGAGCCAGAGAGATTTAAAATTTCCCGGGCCATGCACCGTTCTGTGCACACGCCTGATGTATGACATCTGGCACGCATGAGCAGAAGGCGCCATTGGGACTGGGAGGCCAGAACGCTGCGGGATATAATTACCAATCCCTAAAAGAAGATAAAATGGGAAGCATTTAAGGAGACCAGGAAGACTGAACTTACACACATGTTAAAAAGGAAGAAAAATATATTTATCAAATGGAAAGAGGGGGGAATATCTAAAGAAGTATATGATGCGGTCTGCAAAAATTGTAGGGCAAGTGTCAGAAAAGCTAAAGCTAATAATGAATTGAGGCTTGCAACAGAGGCGAAAAGCAATAAAAAAGGATTTGGGGTATATGTAAAAAGCAAAAGAAAATTCTAAGATGCCATTGGATGCTTACAGGATGAAAATGGTGAATTACGTAAGAATGATGTTGAGAAGGCTGAACTTTTAAATTCCAATTTTGTATCTGTTTTCCCTCAGAAAGTAGATGCAACAACAACTGATTTTCCCTGTGTTATTGGGGGGAAAAAAGAATGCAGGCTATCTATAAGCAGAGAGACGGTGAGGGAACACATAGCTAACTTAAATGAATTCAAGTCTCAAGGTCCAGATGAATTACATTCTAGGATACTAAAGGAAGCAGCTGAAGTAATTGATGAACCACTCTCCATAATCTGTGAAAATTCCTGGAGAACAAGAGAAGTCCCAGAAGATTAGAAAAGGGCAAATGTTGTCCCTATCTTCAAAAAAGGGAAAATGGTGTATCCAGGAAACTACAGGCCTGTGAGCCTGACTTCTATACCGGGAAAGATCTTTGAACAAATTATTAAACAGCATGTATGCAAGTACTTGGATGAAAATGGAGTAATTAACCATTAATTAACTTAAACCATTAATTTAAGTCACAGCATAGAGCCTCCACTATCTACAAGTCTCTGTGTGCGGGGAATTAGCCACAGTTGTCAGAGCTGTACAGTGGGGTAATTTATTTAGGCCCTGCTCTATCCTTAATTCCCCATGATGAGGAGTACGGCTAAGGGTTGAGGACGTGAATGCGGGCGTTCAAGTGAGGGTGTGGGCACAGGCCGAGTTCCTGGGTGGGGTGAATCACAGCTGGGTGCTGAGGGATTAGGAGAGAGGCAAGTTTCTAGGCACCTCAGCTTTATATCACGATTTGCGGGTCCGCGTGATAGACCTTTATTGCAAGCAGAGCAGTGCAAGCAGGTCCTGTTGTGGATGGCAGATAACGCGTCCAGCAATGTATCGAACACCCAGTCTTCTACCCTGTCCACTACTACCAGCCTAGGGACTGCACATCTGAATCCTCTGGCTGCTCCTCCTTCCTCCCAGCCTCCTCACTCCATGAAAATGACAGATTCTGAGCAGGCAGACTCCCAGGAACTGTTCTCGGGCCCCTGCCCTGAGTGGGAAAAAAGTGTTCCTCTCTTACCTGAGGAGTTTGTCGTGACCTATGCCCAACATCTGGAAAGTTCCTGGAGTCCGGGTGATGAGGCTGGGGACTTCCGGCAACTGTCTCAAGAACTTTTTGTGGATGAGGATGATGAGACACAGTTGTCTGTCAGTGAGGTAGTAGTAAGGGCAGTAAGTCTGAGGGAGGAGCGCACAAAGGATTCGGAGGAAGAGCTGCTGGACGATGAGGTGACTGACCCCACCTGGCTTGCTAAGCCTACTGAAGACAGGGCTTCAGAGGGGGAGGCAAGTGCAGCAGCAGGACAGGTTGGAAGAGGGAGTGGGGTGGGCCAGAGCAAAGAATCCCCCAACTGTTTCCCAAAGCACCCCCTCGCGACAAGCCTCTGTGCAGATGGCTAGGTGTTCAAAGGTGTGGATGTTTTTTAGTGAGAACACGGACGACCGACGAACAGTGGTCTGCAACCTGTGCCGCACCAAGATCAGCCGGGGAGCCACCACTACCAGCCTCACCACCACCAGCATGCGCAGGCATATGATGGCCAAGTAAGGTTGGGACATCGAAAACCGATATATCGAAATATCGCTAATGGTTTGGCGATACTTTTCATCGATATTGTTATGTCCGATATATCAGTAACATCGATAGTTTCAGGCGATATAATATCGATTTTGTAAAGAAGAAACATGTCTTGTGGTCTAGTGACCAGATTTTGTTTAGTTAAATTCTGCCCTTTCCGCTGGGGGGGCGTGGCTTCGGCATGGCGGGCAGCAGGTGCTAGAAGGAAGAGCTCCGGACCCACATTACCTTACAGCCTGGTCACCATACCCCAGAACCGTTATTAAAGCTTAAAAGCATGGCCAGAGGCAACAAGAAGAGAGGGTCGGCAGTGGCAGCACCTGAAACACCGCTGAGTCGCTATATGCAGAGTGCGGCTACAGCCTCTGCACGCCGGCCGGCCGCTGCCTGTAATGGAGCCGGCAGAACACGTGGCCGCTCGCAAGCCAGGAGAGACAGAATCAGCTGTCAATGTCTCCCCGCAGAGAACATTGATAAGGACCTTGGAGGGAGGAGGGAGCAGGACTGCAGAGAGGCAGAAGCTGAATGCTGCACAGCACGTGGAGGCACAGCCAACTTGGGACCATCAGGAGGGGGTGAGTGAAACTCAACACCCAAAAGACAGCGTTAGAGCCCCCCTGCACAGGCATACAGGCAGCAGCCATCAGGACAGTCCAGAAACCCCTTCACTGACAGCTGGAATGGAGAAGAACAACTGAAGGGAAGAGAGTCTTACCCCTCAGGTAAAGAGGACAGGTCCCTGAGAACAGAAGGCAGTGGCTACAGAGATATAGTGCAATGGGAGAGAGGGATACAGGGCTCTGCTTCTTCCCCCCTTCTGGATGGACTGGAGGCAAGAAGTCAGTGTGTGAGCACCCCCTCCCCCAACCTGACACCTGAGGCACAGAGGAGAAGCAGGGAGCCACCTTGTGCTGAAGACCATGCATCAGGCACAGGTCAAATGGAGGGTAGCCCCAGCTTTGCCGACTCTATTTTGGGGGCTCCCACCTCGGGGACACGGGCTTCTCATAATCCCTTCGCAGGGGCAGCCCCATGCAGTCAAGGTGCTCCAAGAGAAGGGGCAGATACACCCCACCCCTGCTCGACAGATATTTCTTATACATTGCAGGAGTTATGGAGGATGGTGAGCGCGCTGCCCACAAAAGATGACCTGGAAGCACAGCTCAGGCGGATAGAAGAAAAACACACATTAGCCATCCAAGCCGTGTCCCAGAAAGTCCAATCGCTATCAGAACGGATTCTGAAGTTAGAACAAAATGCCTCCAAGTCTACCTCTGAACTACAGCAACTATCTCAGACAGTGGACTCCCAGCACGCTCAGCTAAGCCACCTGACTCTACACCTAGATGACGTAGAAAACAGGGGTCGGCGCAACAACCTGAAGTTAAGGGGTATACCGGAGGATGTCCCCCCAGAAGCGCTCTACAACTGCGTTGTTGCCATCTTCAACAAAGTGCTGAATAGACCAGAGGATAGAGACATAGAGCTTGACAGGGTACATCAGCTAATGGGCCCAAGAAACAGGAATCTTAATTACCCGAGGGATGTCATATGTAGAGTACATTTCTACAGACAAAAGGAGATTTTCCGCAGAGCATGGGAAAGGGGGGCAGTACCATTTAGAGGCTCCCAAATCTCAATCTTACCAGATGTCTCCAAATTAACCCTCCATATGCGCAAAGTTGTGCGCCCCCTCCTGGAGGCAGCCAGAGCAGCAGATGTGACATACAGATGGGGGCACCCGTTCCATATTATCCTAAAAAAGCGTGGACGCACATACGCAGTCCGCTCACATGCTGATCTAGAAGGAGCCTTTCATTTCTTGGGAGTGGAAGCCGTCCCAATACCTGATTGGACTGTATTGCAAGTCTTCCCATTTGCCAATAATCATGTGGAGGTCGACTATCTTCGCTCTGCCAGACATCCTTCAAGGGGAACCCCTGAAAGAATCAGTCCTGCTTTCACCCCGGCATCAATGCAAAGTTGACTCATAAAAGCTTATTTGAAAATGAGGACAGAAAAGAACGGAAAATGAGCAGGTTGAAGTGGGACTGTAAACGCCTCACTATTTCATACAGCACACAAGACTCACACATCCGCCTTGGGGGCTGAAGGGGAGAAAGTGAACTCTGCATGGTGTTCTCCATACCTATTAATTGGGTACCCACAGTTACCATGTGAGGCATCTCTATCAATTGTGATATGAGGCACCAAACAGGGAAGCTTTAGACAGAGGGTCCTCAACATTTCAGGGGTGGTAGTCCGGAGTACGGGTTAAAACAACACCTAGATCTTAGGCTAGATCCGGCACTATATAGCCAACCGTTAGGAGTAGTGATAAGCGCTCCAGGCGCCCTGCTGTTCCACAGCACCCCATTTAGGGAGTCTTAGGCCCTGTCTTTCCCCCCGGCGGGCTCTGAAGGAACAGGATCCAAGACATTAGATTTTTCTTTGTATAGAAATTTAGTAAGGGTTTAAGATTAGTGTAGAGACTTTAAAGGTGGACCCCTATTTTCCACAACCGCCCTATATCCTTTTTCTTTTTTACCCTCTCCTCTCTCTTATCACCAATCCGTTCTTCCCTGGCAGGGTTATCCAATTACTTCTTTGACTTTGTTTTACTTATTTTATTTATTTATTCTCTTTCTTTGTCCCTCTCCTATATTATTTAAGGAAGAGATGTCATCGCATAAAAATAACATTGTATTTGTCTCCCTCAATGCTCAAGGATTGAACGTTCCTGAAAAGAGATCCTCTCTCCTTCATCTCTTATGGCAGAGAAGGGCACAAGTCGCTTCATACAAGAGACTCATTTCCGGCTGGACTCTATACCTAGACTCACTGGCACCCGTTTCCCAGATGGCTACCATAGCGCATGCCCGGACTCCAAAACGAAAGGGGTTTCCATCCTGATCGCGAACTCAATCGCCTGGGAACACCTTGAGACGCGGGTGGATGGAGCAGGGAGATACTTGTTCATCAAAGGTAAACTTGCGGGCACACTGGTCACGTTGGCTTCCCTTTACTTACCCAACTTCGGCCAAGTTGCCTTCCTTGAGGGGACCCTGGAGGAGCTGGATGAGTTCAGAGAGGGCACCCTAGTGCTAGGTGGGGACTGGAACATCCCTCTGGACCCAGTAATAGACTCATCAAAGGGGACTAGTAGTTTGCCAGCTTCCACGCATCGAAGATTTCGGAACACACTACATGAACACCAATTGGTTAATGTATGGCGAATCTTGCATACGTCCACCAAAGATTACACTTTTTTCTCATCTCCCCAGAACTCTTATTCTAGGATAGATTATTTCCTGCTCCAACATTCAAGCTTACCCCTTCTCTCAGTGGCAAGTATCGACAATATATCTTTCTCAGATCATGCCATGGTCACCTTGTCTCTATCATTCCCCTCAACATCTAACAGGACATGGAATTGGAGACTTAATGAGTCTCTTATCCAGAACCCCCTCACAAAGGCAGAGATTCAAAAAGCATTACAGGATTATTTAATCAATAATGCGCTACCTGATTCTAACCCACTATCTGTGTGGGAGGCTCATAAGTGTGTTATACGGGGCTGCCTCATTAAAATAGGTTCTCATAATAAAAAAGAAAGGAATGCGCTACTAAAAGACCTTTTGGGGAAAATACAGACACTGGAGACAAAACACAAGGTCACCCTAGATGGTGCAGTAGGGGCTGAGCTAGCTCAACTGAGGACACGGGTTCGTTCTCTTCTCCTGTCACAGGCTAAGGCGGTACTTACAAAATGTAGAAGACATTATTATGAATATGGTAACAAACCTAGTCGCACACTTGCTAAAGCCTTGAGGAAGGAAAGGACTCGATCATATATTCCACGCATTGCTACCCCGCCGGGTCTTTTTCATCACCTACCCCAGGAGATAACAGAAATATTCAGGGATTATTACCAATTCCTGTATAACTTGTCACCTAACTTGTCAGAGGAAGGGCGAGCCTTAAGGAGAGCTACCATACAGGCCTATATCCAAGAATCGGGTGTGGGCCGTCTCTCCCTAGAGGC
Organism: Eleutherodactylus coqui; assembly: GCF_035609145.1. Taxonomy (NCBI): domain Eukaryota; kingdom Metazoa; phylum Chordata; class Amphibia; order Anura; family Eleutherodactylidae; genus Eleutherodactylus; species Eleutherodactylus coqui. The sequence goes on from NC_089840.1 coordinate 172,176,801, forward strand.
AGTCAGGTCAATAGAAGCGCCGATCACACAGGAGGAATTGGCTCTCGCAATAAAAGATTCACAAACTGGGAAAGCTCCAGGGCCGGATGGGTTCCCCCTCACATATTACAAGACCTTTTCGGATATCATTTCCCCACATTTCCTACAGGCATACAACTCCGTGGCATCCGGTAATCCCCTCCCAAAGGACACACTGAAAGCACACATCACAGTCATACCAAAAGAAGGAAAAGACCCAACCCTTTGTCAAAATTACCGTCCAATATCTCTATTGAATGTAGATCTCAAATAATTTACTAAGATATTAGCTAGCAGATTATCCCCCTTACTCCAACAGATAATACACAGAGATCAGGTAGGCTTTATCCCTCTGAGAGAAGCAAGAGACAATACCATTAGAGCTATTAACCTCATCCACATAGCTAAAAAAATGTCCCTCCCACTATGTCTACTCTCCACAGATGCTAATAAAGCATTTGACAGAGTGGACTGGGAGTTTATGCAGGAAACCCTGCGACACATTGGCCTGGGGTCACATATGATGCTATGGGTTTCAAGCCTCTACACATCTCCATCAGCCTCGGTGAGGACCAACGGTCATATCTCCTCGTCATTTGATATTTCAAATGGAACGAGACAAGGCTGCCCACTCTCGCACCTTCTTTTTGTCCTTTGCCTGGAACCCTTTCTAGGGCATGTCCGCACCAACCCTAACATATCGGGGATACAGACGGGAGGGGCCGTGCACAAGGTGGCGGCGTATGCAGATGATTTATTGTTCTTTCTATCAGCGCCACGTGTCTCACTGCCCAACTTAATAACCGAACTGAGAAGCTATGCCCAATTGTCCAACTTCAAAATAAATTACCAAAAATCGGCTGCACTAAATATTTCCCTACCTCAATCATTAGTAGCACACCTGAAAGAGTCCTTCTCATTTCGTTGGGTCAAAGAACACATAAAATACCTGGGTATACACCTAACCGCAGACACGAAGGATCTTTACTTAGCTAATTATCCAGGGTTATTAGGTAAGATTAAATCTGACCTGAACGCCTGGAAGAATGGGTTATTTTCGTGGTTTGGTAGATGTTCAATTTTTAAAATGAACATTCTACCAAGACTGCTTTATCTTTTTCAGGCCCTTCCAGTCCATATACCATCAACATTTTTTAGACACCTGAATTCCCTAATGAACCAATTTATCTGGGCAGATAAACCCACCCGAATAGCTCGGGCCACATTGGTAAGACCTAAAATGGAGGGGGGTCTGGGTCTTCCAGACATAAAGGCATATCACCAAGCCTCCAAATTACAGAGGGTGGTGGATTGGCACAGACACGGGGATACCAAGCAATGGGTGTCTGTGGAGGGGGGAGCCTCATCCGTGCCCTTAATAGCGCTACGCTGGCTACAAGATGACTTGCCCCTAGAGATCAAAGATCACCCCACAATCGGCCCCACTATAAAGACCACTCTTGGGGTCTTTCAGAGAAAGGATTTCTCACCGGCCCCCTCTCCACTATTCCCAATTTTGGGAAACCCCTCCTTTCCACCGGGATTAGAGAACGGTGGATTTCGCAGGTGGCTGGACAACAAAAAATTCAGGGCTATTGATTTTATACAAGAGGTAAATTGGCTCTCAGTCGAATCCCTAGCCAATGTCACGGTTCCAGCCCCCCTTTCAATGTGGCAAATTCTTCAACTCCAACACTTCCTTACATCCCTTCCCCAACCCCAAGGTTTCACCCGCCCAAAGACCCAATTTGAACAGTTATGTCTGGGGAAAGACCCATCTAGACATACACTTTCACATATCTATAATCTATTGAATGCTGAGCCTGACTCGATAGCCCCCTCTTACATACAGAACTGGGAAAGATTACACTCACAGAAGAGCAGAGACATAGAATTTATACATTCACACATAAATCATCTATATTGAGCAAAGTCCAGGAATCAGGTTTCAAGATCCTTATGCGCTGGTACAGGGTGCCCTCTCACTTACATGTGATGTTCCCTTCCATTTCCCCTGAGTGTTGGAGGTGTGGAGGAAAACAAGGTACAATGCTACACATATTTTGGGAATGCCCAATGTTGGCCAGTTTCTGATCTGAAGCATGGCGGATCACCTCCAAATTCACAAGCTTCATTCTACCCAAATCACCCGTGCTGTTCCTGCTGCATCTCAACGACGTGCCTGTGTCCACATATAAAAAGTCTGTGGTACGCCATCTGGTAAACGCAGCAAGAGCATGTATTCCTAGGCCATGGCGGCAGAATGTGTCTCCCTCAATTAAGATGTGGTTTAGAATGGTTAAAGAGATAATGGAGATGGAGGATTTGACAGCTTCAGTAAAAGGTACACAAGATAAGTTTCAGAAAACCTGGTTTTATTGGATCGAATTCCAGGATTCCTTGGAATTCCGTAACATATATAACTCGCTAAAGAGCGCTAAAGAGCAGAATTACGCCCTTAGTACAGTTCAGAAAGGGACGCTGCAGTACGCCAAGGTCCTGCCAAATAATATTGGGACAAATGCAAGACTATGCTATACGATGTACTCTTTCTCCCTTCTATTCCATTCCTTTTTTAGATTTTGATTCCCCCCCCCCTTTTTTTTCCCACTTTCGTCTTCCTTTCCTATGGTTTGTTTCTCCATCTTACGCCGTCCTAATGTTACACCACAGTCAGCTGTTTAAAATTAGGAGGTTCTCCGTCACTATCACGAGAATAGAGGAATATAGAGGGTACATGGGGTGGGTTGGGTTTAGGTAGAAGGGTGGGGAGGCATGGGTCGGGGACTGACCTTTAATGAGGGTCCTCTTGCCTCTTTACAGGGGTTGCAAAATCCAGGACCAAGCATAATAGCAGTTCACATTTGCAATACCATAGGTAGTACCTGAATAGGCCCACCTCCAGGAGTTTATTGTACATGCTTTAATGTTTAGCACTTTGCCTTAATCCAGTTGGGGAATTCTGCACCACTGGTTAGGTTGCAGGTTGTCATTTTCTTTGCATTACCTAACAGTGATTTAACTTGTTGTTTTGGAAAAATGGAAAATTCATAAATAAAGAATTAAAAAAAATAAATAAAAAATCTGCCCTTTCCTTTGTGTTGGTACAGGATGTAGTGTTGATCGAGGGACTGATGAACTTATAAACAAGTTCTAGAAACTTTTGGAAAGTGTGAGGTGACTCTTTGTCACCAATAAGGTTTGCTCCAGGCAAAATAACTCTCAGAAAAAGTGGGGTCTTAGGCTCCTTTTCCACATGTGTTTGTTCATCGCGTTAGATGCAGGCTCTAAATGAAAGCATTTCCACATGCAGATGGAGGGCTGCGCTGAATGCACGTAGGTCGACATGTCGTGCGTTCAGCGTCTAACGTGAACGCATGCCCATAGAAAAGATAGGAGACCCATCTAACGCAATTACAATTGCATTTGGGGCACTGCATTCGTGTTACCAGGCCCTGCATTGTTTACAAGTTGCCATGGAGACCGTTGGTTCCTCAGCGGCAACTTGAGAAAATGCAGGGCACACAGCCCCACAAACACACACACAGAGATCATGCTCACATCTCGTCAGGTCCAGAATCCATCTTCCTTGTAGCTGACATTGAAGGAACATTTTGAAGGGAGAGCATGCGAGCAAATTAATATTTATTGGCTCATTAGATAACAATTATTGGGGCCAATGCTAAAACTTACCTAATTTTAATTAATTTAATTAAATGTAATAATTTAATTAATAGTTATAAGTTAATAAATTAAACAGTTTAAAGTTTTAAGAAAACTATAATTTTTTTTGTTGATTGTGTTGCTTTATTAACCCTAGGCCTGTTTTATTTTTATACAGTGTTTAAAAAAGTCGATATATCGATAGTTTTCCACCGATATTTTACAATAATCGATAGTATCGACTATTGCTGAACAAACTATCGACTAGTGATATTTTTGATGTCCCAACCTTATAGCCAAGCACCCCACAAGGTGGGACGAAGGCCATTCACCACCTCCGGGTCACACCACTGCCTCTTCCCCTGTGCCACAACCTGCCACACAGATCCAATCCCCCTCCCAGGACGCAGGCACGAGCGCCTCCCGGCCTGCACCCACACCCTCACCTCCACGGTCCTCCACTCCGTCCAGCAATGCTTCTCAGCGCAGCATTCAGCTGATGCTAACACAAACATTGGAGCAAAAGCAGAAATACGCCGCCACCCACCCGCATGCACAAGCTTTAAACATGCACATTGCCAAATTAATCAGCCTAGAGATGCTGCTGTACAGGCTTGTGGAAATGGAGGTTTTCAAAAACATGATGGTGGCAGCGGTCCCGCGCTACTCAGTCCCCAGTCGCCACTATTTTTCCCAGTGTGCCATCTCCATCCTACACCAGCACGTCTCCCACAACATAAACTGTTCCCTCACCAACGTGGTTACTGGGAAGGTCCACTTAACTACGGACACGTAGACAGGTACTGGCGGGCAGGGCCACTATATCTCCTTGACAGCACATTGGGTAAATTTTGTGGAGGCTGGGACCGAGTCAGAGCCTGGGACTGCTCACGTGCTACCCACACCAAGAATAGCGGATCTTACCTCAGTGCTGGTATCTGCAGCGTTTTATGCCACCTCCTCCAAAACCCCCGCTCCTCCTCCTCCGCCACCTCTACCTCTCAATTAGGAAGTGTGAGCACGTCACCAGCAGTCATTAGCGCGGCATGGCAACACAGCAGAGGGCAAGCATTAGCAAGTTGTGCTGAAACTAATCAGCTTAGGTGACAAGAGGCACACGGCCACCGAGCCATTACAGGGTCTGACAGAGTAGACCGACCTTTGGCTTTTGCCGCTGAGCCTCCAACCGGACATGGTCGTGTGTGACAACGGCCGTAACCTCGTGGCAGCTCTGCAGCTTGGCAGCCTCATACACGTGCCATGCCTGGCCTACGTCTTCAATCTGGTGGTTCAGGGGTTTCTGAAAAACTAACCCCACTTGTCTGACCTGCTCGGCAAGGTGCGCTGCGTCTGCACACATTTCCGCAAATCCACTACGAATGCTGCCACCCTCAGGACACTGCAACGTTGGTTTCAGCTGCCAGAACACCGACTGCTGTGCGACGTGCCCATGCGCTGGAACTCTACACTGCACATGTTGGCCAGGCTATACAAGCAGCGTAGAGCAATAGTGGAATACCAGCTACAAGGAGGAGGAGGGGGAAGAGACCCCTGGCCAAACTGCAGAGGGTACCCATGCTGCTTGCCTCTCATCTGTTCACCGTGTATGGGCTGAAGAGGAGGATCCTAAAAGTCATCCTCCTAGTGAGGACAGCGATGTGTTGTGTAATGGGACCCTGGCACACATGGCTGACTTCATGTTAGGCTGTCTATCCCGTGACCCTCACATTAGACGCATTCTGGCCAACACGGATTACTGGGTGTGCACCCTTCTAGACCCATGGTATAAGGAGAACCTTTCCACTCTCATTTCTGAAGAGGAAAGGGATACGAGAGTAATGCAATACCACAGGGCCCTGGTGGAAAAAGTGATGCTAAAGTTCCCATCTGACAGCGCTAGCGGCAGAAGACGCTGGTCAGAGGGCCAAGTAGCAGGGGAGGCACGGGGATCAGGCAGCATGTCCAGCGCAGGCAGGGGAACACTCTCCAAGGCCTTTGCCAGTTTTATGGCTCCCCAGCAAGACTGTGTCATCACTCCCCAGTCAAGGCTGAGTCGAAGAGAGCACTGTAAAAAGATGGTGAGGGAGTACATAGCCGATCATACTACCGTCCTCCGTGATGCCTCTGCTCCATACAACTATTGGGTGTCAAAGCTGGACACATGGCACGAACTTGCGCTGTACGCCCTGGAGGTGCTGGCCTGCCCTGCCGCTAGCCTCTTGTCAGAGAGGGTGTTCAGTGCAGCTGGAGGGATCATCACGGATAAGCGTACCCGCCTGTCAACTGTCAGCACCGACATGCTTACACTCCTAAAGATAAACAAAGGTTGGATTTCCCCAGACTTCTCTTCTCCACTGGTGGAAAGCAGTGGATCCTAAAGATTCTTTTAGCTGCAACAGGAGAAATATGCATCCTCTCTCTAACCCCAAAAACAGGGAGAAGTAGCTTGGTCTATGCCTTTCAGATCTTACTCCTCCTCCTCCTAAAACAGCATGTCACGCTGAACCACCAATTTTTCTGCGGGCCAAAAGGCTCTGTTGAAGTCAAATGTTTTCAGAGGGCTGCCTCCAGGCTCTGTTGCAAATAAAGCAACAACGAGCTGTATCTTTAAAAAGTGTTTATGGCTTTCACCTGCCCTCGGGGTTAAGCAATTTTTCAGGGGTACACTTGTACTCCTGGTACACCAATTTTTCAGGCCCTCGCCTATACTCTTAGTTAACTAATTTTTCCAGCCTTTGCCTATACTCTTAGCAAACAAATTTTTTCAGGTGTTCTCCTATACTCTTGGTACACCAATGTTTCAGGGGTCAGCCTATACTCTTGCAACAGAAATGTTTCAGGGGTTCACCTATACTCTTGTAACAGAAAAGTTTCAGGAGTCAGCCTATACTCTTGCAACAGAAAAGTTTCAGGGGTCCGCCTATACACTTGTTACTAAAAGGTTTGAGGGGTTCGCCTATTCTCTTGCTACAGAAATGTTTCAGGGGTCCGCCTATACACTTGCTACTAAAAGGTTTGAGCGGTTCGCCTATTCTCTTGCTACAGAAATGTTTCAGGGGTTCGCCTATACTCTTGCTACAGAAATGTTTCAGGGGTCCGCCTATACTGTGGGTGCACAAAGGTTTCCCACAGTGGTGTTCAGCTCTCTGGCACAAAAACACTGAATGACTTGTGCGGAAGTGTGGGCCAAGGTCCTGGGTGCGGTGAAACTCTGCCATGTGTGAGCACTTTGATTTCTTCATGTGTAATACTGTCTTTGAGTATCATGGGCTCGCCTATGCTGTGGGTGCACAAAGACTTCCCCTTGTGGGGCTTTACCTATCTAGCACAAATACACTGGCTGACTTGGGTAGGGTGCAGACGGTTTTCCCATTGCAGTGTTTTACCTATCTGGCACAAATACACTGAATGACTAGGGCAGAATTGTGGGCCGAGGTCCTTGGTGGGGTGAAACTCTGCCATGTTTGGGCACTCTGCTTTCTTCATATTTAATACTATCTCTGGGTTGCAGGGGCTCGCCTAGGCTGTGGGTGCACAAAGATTTTCCATTGCGGTGTTTTAGCTATCTAGCACAAATACACTGAATGACTTGGGTAGGGTGCAGAAGGCTTTCCCATTGCACGGTGTTCAGCTATCTGACAACTGCACAGAATGAATTGTGTAGGGACACATGAATTTCCCATTGCTATGTAACTCACGGCAACTTGGTCACACAAGGTGGAGGCTGGGACCGAGCCTGACCCTGGACCCGCTCACATGCTTCCCACACAGAGTATTGCGGGTCCTACCTTGGTCATGGTTTCTCGGGCTTATTATGCCACCTCCTCCTCCTGCTTTGTGTCTGGTGATTAGCGCTGGGTGACATGTATTATCTCTCGTGCTACAAATTACCACAGTTATCCGAGATACTGGATTGGAGCGTCACAGGAAGCGTTAGTGATTTAATGAGACTTTCACAGGGTCACTGTATACCTTTGGGGGCTACTTTTGCGACACTTCCTGCTTCAAACCAATCTTTGGTGTTAGTATGCGCTGCTGCATTGTGTAGATGTGTAGAAGTACTGGCACCTGAGTCCCCTTTATGCCCACGTTTGCGGCTCCTGCCAATTTTGTGACGGAGGTGGCACGGGATTGGAATTATGATCGCACGTCAATTTATCATCAATTCTCATCAGTATTGTGGGCTATTGTCCACACTTTCAAAGAGGGTTGCTGCCTGGCCCTGCCAACCCTCTGCAGTATGTGTCTCCAGTTCCTCCTCATCGCACTTATAAATCGACATGAGGGTTGTGTGGCTATCAAGCGAGCGTGTGGCATGAGGGCAGCTGAACGCTGTGCAGAGAAAATTTTGTGTGCGGTGTGGACGGAGGCTTGTCCTGGAGGGGATTGGACAGCAATGCCAGCATGTAACCCAGGAGAAGAGGCAGCGGTGTCACCCACAGGCAGTGATTGTCCTTGGTTGCAGCTGGTGTGGTGCTTAGCTACGATGTGCCAGCACGTGTGCCTTGCTGCTTATGGTCTGTCCCAAGCAAATTGTTAGGGGAAGGCAAACCGCCAGCCTCTTGCCCCCAATTTGCATTCATAGTGTGACCTGGGAGCCTCAGATGCACCCATGCATGCCGCCCTTGCCGTTCCCTATTCGTTTCTGTGGTGTTTCTATGACTTTCTCATGTTTTCAGGTGTTTCACACAACCTCCCCCATGTGGAGCATCGGTCCCATACAAAAATGCGAAACCATCTGAGGAGAATAAGATATACTGTAGTGGCGCACTACTGGCCCTGTGTGGCTATTACTTTGGACATACAGTTAGGGCCAGAAATATTTGGACAGTGACACAAGTTTTGTTATTTTAGCTGTTTACAAAAACATGTTCAGAAATACAATTATATATATAATATGGGCTGAAAGTGCACACTCCCAGCTGCAATATGAGAGTTTCCACATCCAAATCAGAGAAAGGGTTTAGGAATCATAGCTCTGTAATGCATAGCCTCCTCTTTTTCAAGGGACCAAAAGTAATTGGACAATGGACTCTAAGGGCTGCAATTAACTCAGAAGGCGTCTCCCTCGTGAACCTGTAATCAATTAAGTAGTTAAAAGGTCTGGGGTTGATTCCAGGTGTGTGGTTTTGGATTTGGAAGCTGTTGCTGTGACCAGACAACATGCGGTCAAAGGAACTCTCAATTGAGGTGAAGCAGAACATCCTGAGGCTGAAAAAAAAGAAAAAATCCATCAGAGAGATAGCAGACATGCTTGGAGTAGCAAAATCAACAGTCGGGTACATTCTGAGAAAAAAGGAATTCACTGGTGAGCTTGGGAACTCAAAAAGGCCTGGGCGTCCACGGAAGACAACGGTGGTGGATGATCGCCGCATACTTTCTTTGGTGAAGAAGAACCCGTTCACAACATCAACTGAAGTCCAGAACACTCTCAGGGAAGTAGGTGTATCTGTCTCTAAGTCAACAGTAAAGAGAAGACTCCATGAAAGTAAATACAAAGGGTTCACATCTAGATGCAAACCATTCATCAATTCCAAAAATAGACAGGCCAGAGTTAAATTTGCCGAAAAACACCTCAAGAAGCCAGCCCAGTTCTGGAAAAGTATTCTATGGACAGATGAGACAAAGATCAACCTGTACCAGAATGATGGGAAGAAAAAAGTTTGGAGAAGAAAGGGAACGGCAGATGATCCAAGGCACACCACATCCTCTGTAAAACATGGTGGAGGCAACGTGATGGCATGGGCATGCATGGCTTTCAATGGCACTGGGTCACTTGTGTTTATTGATGACATAACAGCAGACAAGAGTAGCCGGATGAATTCTGAAGTGTACCGGGATATACTTTCAGCCCAGATTCAGCCAAATGCTGCAAAGTTGATCGGACGGCGCTTCACAGTACAGATGGACAATGACCCCAAGCATACAGCCAAAGCTACCCAGGAGTTCATGAGTGCAAAAAAGTGGAACATTCTGCAATGGCCAAGTCAATCACCAGATCTTAACCCAATTGAGCATGCATTTCACTTGCTCAAATCCAGACTTCAGACGGAAAGACCCACAAACAAGCAAGACCTGAAGGCCTGGCAAAGCATTAAGAAGGAGGAAACCCAGCGTTTGGTGATGTCCATGGGTTCCAGACTTAAGGCAGTGATTGCCTCCAAAGGATTCGCAACAAAATATTGAAAAAAAAATATTTTGTTTGGGTTATGTTTATTTGTCCAATTACTTTTGAGCTCCTAAAATGTGGAGTGTTTGTAAAGAAATGTGTACAATTCCTACATTTTCTATCAGATATTTTTGTTCAACCCTTTAAATTAAACGTTACAATCTGAACTTGAATTCTGTTGTAGAGGCTTCATTTCAAATCCAATGCGGTGGCATGCAGAGCCCAACTCGCGAAAATTGTGTTACTGTCCAAATATTTCTGGCCCTAACTGTATGTTTAGTCCTAGTGCGCACCTGCAGTTACCATCCCTCAATAGTGTTTGGGATCCATTAACTCCTGGTGTTCCAATATTCACCATCTGTGGGGTATGTATATGAGCCTCGATATAGAGAGAAGTCTGTTATACCATATTGGTATTAACATTGATTGGTGGATGGAGTGGTGTTTTGTAGTATACGCCGGCCTTGTCAAATCATTGAAGTGTCAATAGAGGAAAGTATAGTGACCATAAGCTAGCACTTAACACAACAGTATACGTATTTCAATTTGTGGTGGTATAGAAGTGAAATATATCTAGTGAATCACAAACATCGACCCACACAAAATAAATCATTAACTTGATAAAAAAATACTCCATCTCCCCCTATGTCTTGTCTCTTATATTTCAATGAAATAGTAGGAGTACAATAATTAAAAACATTTTCACACGGAGAGACAACTCCACATCAGCCGTAGAGCTGACTAGTAAGGATCATATAGAGAGATTTGGGTTTTGATGCTATTCATTTAACAGTTTAGAGACTAGCCCTGTGTTGTCAGCAGGTACAGGGAGACATCATCGTTATAGTAGTGCCACTGGTATATCTATTGCGAGTATGAAAGACTGATAACCAAGTTACCAACTTACACGCAAAGATGATTGCTCAAAATTTGTTCAAAAGATAGAAAGACTGACAATTTGAGTGATCATTTTGCATAGGCTGCTAATGGGCACTAATGCCTATTAGCAGCTTATTACCTTCAATTGCATTTCAACGAGCCTCCCTGAGTTGTATGCGGAGAATAGCAGGTGGTCTGTTATCTGCATACAGCCCCTTTGTTCTGCTATGGGACTGTAGCTGAATACAATGTTATCAGCACTCCTGTACAGAATCACAGCGTGTGGTCCCTGTTATCCGCTCTCTGGCCAAACAATGGATTTTAAACTCCACTAAAAGTCATCGTTCAGACGAAACACAAACAATGGTAGCATTTACACGCAATGATTATCGCTGAAAAAACACCATTTGAGCGAATTTTGAGCAATAATTGTGTGTAAATGGGGATATAGAGTCTAAGAGTTTTTGGATTGCGAGGGATTGATGGGTATAGGTGTTGCTTTACTCATCTAAGTTGTATAGATCTCAGTAGTGTGAGCTGAATATTTTTGCTATATCTTTCTTTATGTAGCGTAAACAATAGTTTTTAATTTTGGTAGTGAAGGTTTTAAAATTTAGTTTTTTTCATTAAGGCTGCTAAACCTTTCCCACAATTGTCCGAGTATGCGTACTGTTTAGATCTTGCATAAAAAAGGTATATTTTCATTTTTAGATTGAGGAGTTCTCTTAGTTGAGTACGAAGATTAAATGGTTCTCTTTCTACTAGGGGTAAGTTATTTTATTTATTTATGCTGATATTCTAGAGTTTTTATTTGTTCTAAAAGGGTGGTCATCTCTTTTTTTCCTTCTAGAGCCAAGTTGAATTAAAAGTCCTCTAATAACTGCTTTATGGGCTGTCCACATAAGTGCAGGATGTGTTGTATGGATTTCATTTTCTCTAAAATATTTTTTAGGATGTTTTGTTTAATGCCTTTAATATCCTCCTTTCTTTTTAGAAGACTGTCATTTAACACAAGATATCCCAAAGGCATGAATTTAAAATCTGATCTTTTTTTTTATATCTATTAAGAATTAATGTACATTATAAACTGATGAATTGTTAAGAGATGAAATTATAAATGAACGGATTTTTTCTATAATGATTTTTTATGGTTATTAGTTTACTGAAATTTAATTCATTTTTATACCATGCAAATAATTTCTCTATATTTGTACTTGAAATTAGATGAGGTTTATGGATTTTGATACTAATAATTTTGCCCAAGGTGTTGGATCTTGCGGAGGGATCTAATTAATGGGCATGTAATACCATTTGTTATCTAGGGGTTAAATTCACATTTGTTCATTTAATTAACTAATTAAGTAAAAGGTTTTTAAGAAGGTTCAACAGGATATGATATAGAGGTGAACAAGGCTCTGACAAAAGCTGAAATGCGTTCTCCATTATCTCTGTGAATTGCACATTTATCGATAAAGCAGGAATTTGTAACCTACAAGCATTATCCGGACTATGAATTCTACTTGCACAAGTCATAATAGACCTCCCATCATAGTTTCAACCTCTGAAATAGAAATTGTTGCAAAAAAAATAAAATAAAAGCATTTTGTATTAACACAATTGAAGAACTAGTTTTGGCTTTCAGGTCTTGTTAGTGCTTTGTCTAATGCGAGGTGACTGGTGATCTTAGGCATTTTCTGTTGTGTATCCTCTTTTGGTTCAGAATCCAGTCTTCTCACTTTTTTCTCTTTATTTGGAGTGACTCGAGTACAGTTTTCTGGCTTTTGGGAGAACAGGTAAACTTAGAGTCTTCTGCGGTTGTCCTGTCTGGGATTTGAATATGCAAAAGTTCCAATTTGCTCAGGATCAATGGTTTAGCCCCATTTACACCGGACGAGTGTTGGGCAAACAATGCCAGACATTTGTCCCTGTGTCTCAGCGCTCCCGTGCTCCTGCATGGGAGCTAGCAGGGCAGGCTGGTTCACGGAGCGCCCAGCAGGGGGGCAGGGCAGTGCAGGAGATTTCTCTCCTCTCACTCCCCTGCCCCCCTCCATTCACATAACACAGCGGCCATTCACTACTGAACGACAGCTGTTTAAACTGCAGGATGAGCTTCATCGCTGATCTTTTATGCTGTGTTATGTGAATGGAGGGGGTGGAGGAGCGAAAGGAGAGAAATCTCCTGCACTGTACCGCCCCCCCTGCTGTCAGCTCCATGAACCAGCGTGCAGGAGCATGGGAGCGCGGAGACACAGGGACGAGTGTCAGTGCCTGATACTTGTCCTGTGTAAATGCGGCTTAAATCTTCTGGTGTTCTAATAGTCCAGGTTCTATTGTAGCTTGAAATAGCAAAACTAAGGCCGACTGTCCACGGGTGAGGTGTCATTGCAAGATCCGTGGCAATAAATTGCACGCGGAGTTCGCATAACACGCTTTCCATAGGAGAACTATGAAAAGCACAGCCTACTGCTCTTGAGCAGAGAATTATAGAGATTTTCTGCGCGCGTGATTAAAATCACGGGATGCCGCGATTTTCCGCAGTGAGCCTATCAATGATATAGGCTCGTCACAGAGACCTTGTAGTGCTCCCACCTCCTCCCCCCGTGGTGGAATATCGCTAGCGATATTCCATCCCAGCTGTGGACAAGTGGCCTCAAAGGGGAAAAACCACTTGTATGAGAGTTCTTTTTCTCTAAGGATTCTTGCAAGAGGTTGAAGTTGTCTCCATAAATCAAGCGTAAGCTTGTAGAAATCCGGAAAGATTTGTATGTCTTGCGTATCATATTCAATCTTCTTCGTGAGTCTTGCTTTGTGGAGGATCTCTTATTTTGAAACTCTGGAAGCAGCAGAGAATTACCCCCTGGTCTATCTGTACTCAGGGATCTCGGTCCAAATATGTGAGCTCTTTCCGATCAAAGCTGCATATTTTTGTCTCTTTTCACGAGGCTATTGAAGATCTGAGATAGAGTGATTGATATTTCTTTGCCTGGGATAGGCTCTGGAAACCCCCAGATGCGTAGGTTTTTTTTGATGATACAGTTCCTTATGTTCCTCTATTAGGATTTCTTTCTTTTCAGAATGGTTAATTATTTTATCACTGGAATCTTCAAGAGTGTGAACTCTGGTGAAACTTCTTTAACATCCTTTCTGAGCTCCCAGATCTCTAACTGTATGGGTAAATTCCTTAAAAAGGTCTTTAATACAGTTGGTAGAGCTCTGATACATTCTTCTAGGTATGGGTCACTGGTTATTTGTGAGTCATCTCCTAGGTTAATTTCTGGATCTGGGGATTAGGTAGTAGGCATTTTATTTTCCTCCTCAAAAGGAATTTATCTAGATTTATCAGCATGTAAATATTCGATAGATTGTTTTTTGGTTGTTTTTTCCTGGGGTCTCTCTAGTGTCTTTAAATCTCGGCTGCTCTCTGCATTTGAAAGTTTGGAAGGTTTTCCCATTTTCTGTTATTGATGTAACTACGCTGGGGGAGTATAGAATTTTTGAGTGATCCCATTCTAGTTGGGTTTATAAATTGGATAGATAATCTCAGCCTGAGGTGGGCCTGGTGCGATTATCTGTTTGAATTGGGGTGACAATGCGAAGGTTTATGGAGTTGAGCTTCTTTTAACGTCAAAATAGCTTTCTTGTTGATTTATAACGATTGTGGCGTTCAGTTACAGGAGCTGGGGTACATCAACAATGTCTGCAGCTCAGGTTCTGCTTATTTATTTTTGCCATTTAGCTATGATAACGTTTATTAGGATCAATTTTACCCCACACCTTCAGATGGGACGCTAATGTAGCAATAAAGTAATCCAACCTAATACAGTTCTTGGCCAAACAATCCCATTAGACTATTAGCAACAACATCTGGTAAAACATTTCAAGCAGAATACAAAGAGTAGACAGAAGCATGAAGTCAGTCTCAGGTTTAATACAGAAATGTAAACAATACACACGTCTCATGGTAGCTTTTGGGTTATGGAGTATAGTGTGCTGTAGGCAGTAATAAGGTGTGAAATGAATAAGAACCTAACGAAATACTGTCAAAATAGGTCAATGCTAATCAAATGTAAACAATTCAAACATTTTCTACTAATCAATAAATCAAGAGACGCACTTTGGGCACATGCCGGTACATAAATGCCACATACATATCTGAGTAACTAAATTGGGGGTCATCATTTAGGAAAGATTTTTCCTGGCAATGTGTACGCATTAGGGTGGCCCTCATTTTTCAACTTTCTAAAAAGTTCAGCTCTATCTTGTTCCATTCAACAACAAAAAAAAAAATCTGTGCAAAATTTTAGCTCAATCAGACAACTGTGAAATAATCCTCATAGACCATGAAGTTTTGACATTTTTTCGCTTGGAAATTCATATTTTCAGATAAAAAAATATTTTTTAGTTATTTTATTTATAATCATGTGTAAGCACTAATAATGGAAACAAATGCGAGTTTTCTTTAATTTAATTAGCATTGCTATTGCTAGAGGCCTATTTACACCAGCCGATAATCACTTAAAAAAAAAAAAAAGCTAATTGTTTTAGCGATAATCTTTGCTTCTAAAGGCGTCTTTTGAGCGATAATCGTTGTGTGTGAATGCTCGCCCACCATGTATATTTCGTTAAGCCGTTGCTCATCGTTGTCTTTCAGCGTGCTGAAAGACGACGATGAGCAGCCTTATCAGGGATTCACAACGGGATACAGCTGATACTATTGTTTAAGCTGTATCCTGCCCCTAATAACAGGCTCGATATAAAGAACAGAGCGGTCCAGCTCTGTTTTCCATACCTGGCACGGAGCGCTCGGCTATATAACAGCTGGGCTCTCTGTGCAAAAAACATCTGGATGCATAAGACAAACAGGGACACCCCGCTTGTCTTCTGCATCCTCCGCTCCCAGCGCTCGGCTGTATAACAGTCGGGCGCTGAAGCGGGGGAACAGCTGTATGTGGAAGACAAGCAGGGACACCCGGCTTGTCTTCTGCATCCTTTGCTCCAAGCACTCGACTGTATAACAGCCGGGAGCTTGGAGCGGAGAACAGCTGGACGCAGATATCAAGCGGGGACACCACGCTTGTCTTCTGCATCCTCCACTGGCAGTGCAAGGTGATCGCTCATCTTGAGCGATCATCTTGCGCTGTAAATGACAACGTTGATCTTCAAAAGTTGCTTGAGCGACATCTTTTGAGCGATTATCGTTGTGTCTAAATCAGCCTTAAATGTGCGCCCATCGTGCGCTTTTTGGGCACTGCTAGCTGATCGCTCAGTTCAGTCCAACCTAAAAATCGTTTGTCAGCCTTATCAGCAGGTCTCCATGGAGAGTGCTGATAGCATTATTTCCCCATGCGGAACAAAGGATCTGAGCACAGATAAGAGCCCTTCCAGCTATTAACTGCATTCAGCTAGGGCTTCATTTGCTCACTTAATTGCTCTTAAGTAGCTACTTAATAGTTTATGCAAAATGATCGCTCAAAGCTGTCACTCAAATTGTGATTTGAGCGATTTTTTAGCGATCATCGGCTGGTGTAAATGGACCTTAAGCCGGCGCTACAATTGATTTAACAAACTTATGTTAAGCGATTTGCACATTGCACAATAACGTTGCATGCAGAACTTTTCCTGTGTTAAAAGTAACGTCGCTATTAACAGCAGTGTTACTTTTAACATGGTTCCCTATGTATAACACTGCAAATTTGGCCTGAGAGTTATGTATAAGGAACATTATCAGGCTTAATGACTGAGGTGGGAGGGGCGGTGCTGTCCAGCATTTTGTTTTACAGATCATTGCCAGAGACCATTAAAATTACCCAATTACTACAAAATCCTTTCAGGAAAAAATAAATGTTTACTGTTTTTTTGAATGGTTTCTATTAAACAGTTATGGCATGTTATGTGAATATGCTGTAGAAATAAAAAAAAAATAAAAAATACTCACCCCCCCCGCGGCGCAGCTGCAGGCTGTCGCTCCCTCCTCAATGCCAACAGAGCATTGCTTTCTGGATGTCTGGCGTCATCCAACGAAAACCGGCGCTGCGTTAACCAATCACAACCATTCAATTCATAAAATGTGTCCTGACCACATAACACCCGCTGATACAGCATGAGGCCGGCTCCCACCGTCGGCGAGGCGGCTCCCCACTTTGGCCGAGTTAGCGGCGTTCCTACCCGGTCGACAGATCCTAACCCTAACCGTAAAATTAACCCTCACCCTAACTGGCAGCTTTTTCTCCGGAATGGCAAAGTAGGACACCTGTATGTGGTGTCCTGTTGCCATAATAACACGCCGACAGCTAGGTGAAGATGCGTCTCTGCAAGCCAATCCGGAGCAGTCAGCGTTCACTGCAGCTCCAGCCGGCCAGCCCATGTCTCTATCCATAACTCTGGTGGAGACAAGATACACCAGTACCTAATGCTACTGCGCACTTCTGTGTCTAATGAAATTAAATGCACTGTGGAGCATCAAGACCAAGCAGAACATGGGAGGGAAGAAAGCGGACAAGCTTTGCATCTCTGCTCTTGCTGCCCTCTTTACAACATGGATGCATCTCCCAGTTCACTGCAGCACATTCTGTATATGACATCAGCTTATCAGCTACTGCACAGCCGGCAACTACTTCTGAGCAAGGAGCCAAGATGAGGACTGAGGGATGTGAGAATACAGTATTCTATGCTATACTGTAGTGTTCTTAAACATATCTCTCAAACTATTATGAAACCAAAACTCCAAGACCATTTTTTGAGCAATTTGATTGGTTGTGTCAAAGAAATTTCACTGTATTTGTAAGATAAAACAGATCAACTTTTATGGATTCACATTAAACTAAAATTACTTATGCAAACAAAACTAAATCTCTTAGAGAGGTTTGACATCTGCACAGAGATTCTGCTTTCCTGCTCCTTTCGGGGAGCAGGAAAGGGGAATCCCCATGGCCAAACGGTTTCGTTGACTTTAATGTAGTTCGCCTGCTTTCCGCTCAGAATTCAAAATTTTTTCTTCCAGTTTTTCAGCTGCATCTGTGACGGACCCTCCGTCCGGACATGCCAATGTAGATGTGAAACTGACCTTATTCCAATATCAAACGGTATTCAAGCAGAAATATAATACAACCGTTCCTAAACTGTTAATATGTCATTTACTACGTATGAACTTTACTGTTATTTCACAGTTTATGGCCTTATAAAGGCAAGTAATCTGTCTGTGCGATTGCTGATGGACAGTAATTTGCAAAAATTAAATTAGAAATACAGGTCATATTCACATGAAATAGATATTTTAAGCTGAGGAGGGCCTGAAATCTCCAACAAAATCCACAATTTTGGGGCTTTCAAAAATTGTGTGTATAAGAGGTTTGAACAAGAATGGGGTAATTCATCAAGATTCATGCCAGTTTTTTGGAATAAAAAAGGTGCTAATTTTGGAGTAAGTCACATTCTTCAGCTAAACCTTTTTTTGCTACATTTCAAAAATGGCAAAAAAGTCACGAATGTTTGTGCAAAACTGGCGTGTGCCAAAGTCTGCAACTTTAATTCGAGTGCACATGCCTAAATAAATTCCCTCAATGTTTTTATTTTTCAATTCCTTGTAGTTTTCTGCACAGGCAAAGTGTTAGGTTGGCTTAACACGAGCGTATGCGTATTTGCGCGTAGCATTTCTGTAGAATGAACTACGCTGTTTTGCGCATGCATCTCCATATTTTACTGTACTTTTGGCAGTCGCAAGGTATGTTCATTTGCACATGGCAAACACAGATGCGCCAATTGAAAGGGCCAAGTAGTCTTAATGAGTTCCAGATGTGTTTTTTCCTGGACAATCATGCAGTGTTTGTCACACATCCTTACATATTGTGCGTGCATTTCCACACACCCCATTGACTTTTATTGGGACCTTTGGTGTGCTAATACACAGAACAATAGAACATGTTCCATTTATTTTTTTTCACAACTAATGCGTACGATGTGCGCAAATAGGTCAATGTAAAGTGGCCTAACCTACAGATTTAGCTGCAGATTTTACAAAAATGTCTGACAAATATTTAAGCTCTTGAGTTTCAGAAGTCTACACACACACGCTGGGAATTTCCCCACCAGGGGGAAAAGTATGTGGATTTCAGGGCATGCGGCAGATTTGAAGATGCCTTGTACTTCACACGTGCTGACTATTGGTACAGATGCTGCAGACAGGAAACCTGCAGCTAGTCTGCAGCGTGTGACCGAAGATCGTGTGAGGGGGCAGACGTAGAGCGTGGCAGTATTCTGCATCAGTATTATAATCCATCATTGGTATTCAGTACAAGCAGCCGACACATTCGTCCACCTTATATTCTTCTGCGTTTGTTCATCTGCTAATGTTGGCTAACAAGTACTAATGTAAAATAACGACCAATCCACTGCAGTGTGACCAGGGCCAAAGAGAGAAGGATGTGACCAGCTCCAATGACTCCTGTTGCATCTCTAATTGATTGCATGCAACATACGTGAAATTGCAGTGAACATACAGCAGTCATGTTAGTGAAAGCACTAAAACAAATTCTTAACCCCCTGCATATTTTTACCCAGCAGTCTGCTTTCGGAGTGCTCAATATTGAAAGGTTGTTTTCAAGCCAAGTGGCATTTATGGAAGATTATTTTAACAGCAGCCAAACTTCATAACTCCTAAAGAAAGGAGGGATCACCCCAAACTACTCCCCTCCCCCACCAACAACAGTTACAGGGAGTTACTCCCCCTTTCCCCCGCAACAGTATTGACTAGAAAACAGAAGTAGAAAACAGAAGTAAAAAGTGCTAATTGCATCTGTTGTACCAGCCTTCCAGAATGAGTGGGCTCTTCTACCATATTACATATATAGCACGTTGATGATATACCTTATGGAAGGTTTGCAGAAGAATATAAATACCTAATAGAGAGTCAGAGTGCTTATGGGTAAGACTTCCATGCATGTTGCTTATTTAAGTATGCCAAAGTCATGTTTACGTCAGGCCTCACACTGGTGTATGCGACCTAGTACGCTTTCAGAATGGTCTGACGAGAGAAGGATGTCTTTATGCTTCTACATTTCGTCCATGAAGAAATATTCACCTTTCATAAGGTCAAGTTCTGCAGCCAGTATAAGAGCTTCATGCTTCCACGTACCCATGTGATCCCAGACGAGGCAACAAAGGAATAAGAACGCTGCAGCTTCATACTAAAGGTCATTTTGGTGGGTGTAATGTGTTTCCTTTTGAATCCCTGGTAGTTTTCTGAACGGAATACATTAACTAAACAAGTTCTTTAGAAACACGGGCCTAGAGAAAGGCCAGCAGTACTCGTTGGGGACAGGTCCTTTTACATTGCATTCAAAGAAGGAGAACATGGGAAACCAGATTCGAGCCCGTCGGCTCTGTTGGTATGCACGTGTGTTGGCCAAAGTGTGGTAGTACAGGAAGAGTCTTGTGGTGATGTAAAATGCAATGAAGACATCAATGGAATAATGTTCATGGGCAGCCAAAATGAAGAAAATGCCAAACAGGTTGAGAACCCAAGAAAGAGTGTGGAGGAAGTTCCAGCTCCGAGGAGTGTCTGAAAAACAGAAGAGCCTTGGTAATTATCTGCACATAAACGTCTGTTCCTCTCATGTTCCCCTTTCATGTACTGCGTGGCCAGTTATCCAAAACTGTATAAGGGAAAAAAAAAACACCCTTTTAATGTCCCGCTGCTTCAGCATTACTGCTCTGGTCCCGAAAAGGGAGCTCCTGCAGTGATGACGTCATGATCACCATCCACTTGACTGCTACAGCCAATCACCGACTTTGGTGGTCATGCACCGTTCATGCACACAAGATTGCAGAATACAGCAAAAGGCTGCAGCAGTCACATGGCAGCATGTGACCAATGTAGGAGCTTCTGAAACCAGAGCAGCAGGATGTTTAAAGGGGTATTGCGGAGGCTGGCACAATTTTCTTTAACGATTCCACTTATTGCTAATATTCAAAACATCCATCTGAGCCATCAAACTGAACTTCAGTACATTTTTTGATGACCTCCGCTACTTTCCAACTTCAGATTTCCACATTGTTATTTAAAATGGCCATCAGGGAGTGCAAAAACTTCATCTCCCACAGTGCTCCACTGCCAGTTACTGACGAGTGGGCATTCATGACTATAGAAACTCTGTCATCATTACAAAATCTGAACGCGCTGCGCATCCTGACTGGTAAAACAGCGCAGTGTACAAGCCGTAGCCACTGGATACCAATGGAGAACTAAAAGAGGGGCGTAGGTAAATAAATATCTCTCCAGCTTTGTAAAACAAGTAATAATATTACATTGCAAATTTACATATTATTGCCACATGCAGCATGTAACTTTCACTTTGATTCACCAGAATGCCTCTTTGATTCACCAGAATGCCTCTTTGAAAGCAAAGTAATGTTTTTTTATCTCTTTTATACAGATATCTGCTTGAAAATCCCTTTAAGCTTTTCGCGCGCTACACCAGCTCGCCCTTCGCACCTCTTTTCGCGCGCTACACCAGCTCACCCTTCGCACCTCTTTTCGCGCGCTACACCAGCTCGCCCTTCGCACCTCTTTTCGCGCGCTACACCAGCTCGCCCTTCGCACCTCTTTTCGCGCGCTACACCAGCTCGCCCTTCGCACCTCTTCTCGCCGCTACACTAGCTCGTCCATCACACCTCTTCTCGCTGCTACACTAGTTTGTCCTTCCCACCTCTTCCCACTACTACACTAGTTTGTCCTTCAAACATCTTCCCACTATTACACTAGTCTGTTGTAACTGACCAGCATTCAATAACGGATGGCAGTCCTCCACAGACCACAATGTAAAGCACTTACCAAATACTGCAGGGTGTAGGGCAGCCAGGATGCAGCTTTTTGTGGCTGGTAGGGTGCACAGAAAAGAGGCCCCCACTTACGTTCTGGGATTTTTTTTCATCAAATGAAAAAAAACTTTATTCTATCAGTGTAAAACTAAAGAAGGCTGTGGATGTTAAAAGGCCGGTTGCCATTGCGGTAACCTAAATCACAGGACCGTGAAAAAAGCCACAAAGATCATCAATTCCAGTGAGGATCCTGCAATTACCCATCAGCCGTGGCCTGTGCATAGGTTGCATCGCTTGTTTCCAGTTAGCGCATGCTTCACTTAGATAGTATTCCATGTATTAATGAACACTACATTTCCTAATCTACAAGAAGTTGATTTTTTTTTTTCATCACGGATAGGAGCCAGCCAAAGGACTCATTTTCCTATCCACCTGTCTACATCGCCCTAACAGGCCTCGGATGCGGCTCGCCAGCTAAGGCCGTTCCTGGCAGCAAAGTCCCCAGTATTATCAAATAAATGTGCATAAGCGTTGTGTCTCAAATCAGACCAATCTGAAAGCGTGTTTCTATGTTCCTCGCTGCCTATTCCTGTTTTCTAAAGGCTCACTACAGTAGAAGCACCTTCTTCTGCCTGCGTCTGCCTCTCTAGAGACCCAGGAGTAACACGCAGGTTCACATAGTTTAAGTTAAACTTACATTCCGTGACAAAAAAGTTCAGCATGGTGAGGACTACAGTATGTCCACTGAACATGTAGTCTCCACACGTGTGCACTCCAGTTAGTGTCATGCCAAATCCACTCCAGATTGCGAAGGCGCGCTGAAGCTTTGCCCACATATTATCATAAAGCTGAAATTAAAAATCACAATATTACAACACATAATATGGGACATTTACCAACAGGACCGCAGCTGCCATGAATTGGCAGAAGAGGAGACAATTGTGCAAAATATTAATATACTACAATATAGTTAGAGAAACTCCACAGGCATGTTGGACAGTTTTCTGTTGTTTACACCTTCTAGTGGACGGTGTACATGGACACCAATAATTTGCACCAAAATACATTGAGTCTCTAATTTCTGAAATAAGTAAAGAAAGTGTCTAAATCACACAAAAAAATTGCTGCACGAAACATTTCATTAAATCACCACCAAACAATATACCTGGACTTAAATATATACAAATAAACTGTGGAAATAAAAAATGTAACCCATGCAACTGTTGAACACCTGTCACCCGGGATATCGAGGATAAAAGGGTTTTGTCATTAAAAAAAAAAAAAATTATCTAAAAACTTACCTTTTCCTTCCCTGTCTGTCTCCTTATCACATCTTCTCCTGGTTGAGCTTCTCCAGTGCCCCAGGCTAGCTCACTGCAGGCTGGGACCAGCTTGTTATGAGAGCTGCTTATCTCAAATTCCTTCCAGCTGGGTCAGTGAAGGTCACATCCCTGTGCTGTAGCTTCACTGCCTAGGAAGGAATTGTAATCTATTTCAGAGATAGCTCTCTTGAACAATCTCTAAAGAAGATAGGCAGTCCCCCTGCTGGCCTGTGAGCTGTGACCTAATGTTCATTGGTTGGCAGGCAGAAGGCGGCAGAAGACTGCCAACCAGATGTACATAACCTCACAGGAAGGAGAGGAATCAGGCAGCTGAATCCCAGATTGCAGGAGGCAGGAGAAGATAGGGAAGGTGAAGATTGGGTAAGTTGACTGATAAGGGAGGAATAGAGAAGTATAGAATTTTTCTTTTTTAGTGACAGAACCCCTTTAATGTGGAATGTTACATATAATTAAAGAGTAGCTGCACTATTTTAATGTACACAGTGAGAGATTCCAAGATTTCTGCAGTTGGTTCATCAGCCTATTCTGTACACTTTTCATACAAAACCCCTCTTCAGCTATGCACTCGGGCGAGACGGATTTCTCAGTCTCATTTCCAACCGGCTATATAGCAGAAAAGGGGTTTTGTATAGTCTCTCATTGAGTACATTAAAAAAAAAAGTGTAGCTACTCTTTAATCAATACTGTTACACATACTCACTAAGCCAATGCTCGGTAACCGGAGGATGTTGGAGTCTTTCCTGTGGGCACTTGACTTTGCAAGTTTCAATAATTATGTTTTAAAGAAGAAATAATGAATGCGAATAACAGGTAGCAGCATAGAGTGAAGCAGTCAGACCCAGAGACTATATACTCAGGCAGGGGCGTGTGGGGTCCGCAGTTGCTAGATGGCATCTAGTTGAGATAGTCAATGTAATTCATGAAATGTGCAGTCTTCAGATGGAGTCCTGTCGGAGGCCCGAGATGTAGAAGGTGCGTGCACAAGGTTTCCAGTAATGATGAAGTTATAAGACCTTTCTTCTTTCTAAATGTAACTATACAAGGTCAGCCTGGCTATCTAGTAGCCATTGTGTATTGGGTGGACTGATAATTTTAGTTTTCACTGTAATCCTCCTGCACTACCAGTATTTAGCGGACAACTACTAGGGTTGCCATTGTGCGTTCAGGCAAAACAGTTATCGTTCAAAAGTGAACAATATCGTTCGGTTTAAATGCAGCCAACAACTGAACATGATTCATTTGCTTCTCATTCATTGTTCAGCTTCAGCCAGAATGAAAATCCTTACTGTTCCGTTCATTTCTTGTTGCATCGCAACAGCAATCATTCAGCGCTTCACATACTGAACGAGTCAACAATGAATTTGCCCGTCTAAACCTTCTGCGCTGGGGAGGAGGTCAATTTATTTTACAAAGCATACTGCGGCTGTACATTCTTTACGACAATTTATTTCAGATTTCTTTTGAGATCTGCAAACATTTCTATGTGGAGAAAGCTGAAGGGTTGGGAGACGTTTTTAACCTCCCTAACAGAGGGCTCTATATTGGCACACAACGGATACTTAGATTTTACTGGGGCGCAAAGGTAACAAAAGAACCTGTTCATCAGCCGCCGTCTCCAGCTGTATAGTTTTATGGGTGCGTTCCCACGTAACAATACTGGTGTGCAGTCGAGAGTCCGTCCACCTGAGGCTACCAATAGCCGCATGATCTTATGGGCAAGATAGGATTCCCATTGGCAAAGGCGACAGTGTGGAACCGCAGCTGTAAGCCGCTGCCTGTTACGTGGGAACGCACCCTTAACACATTTATGGGGTAATGAAATAGTCTAAAGAAATCTCTCTTTGCTAGCAGGAACTTGACAGACACACCATAGCCTTATTCAGAGGAAAAACGGTGAAACGAAATAGTTTTGTTGTGATTAAATTGGGTTACGAAGCGGACTAGAAAGTCCATCTAGTAACCAGGTTTCGCTTTGTGCTCTTCATTCACGCTTCAGCCATCTTCATGCACTCGATGCTGACAGGATCGGCTTCATCTCACCCTGTACTGTCCGCCCTCTATCAGTCTATGAAAGAAAGGCATATAAAGCAGCCAACAAGAGCAGGGTAGCTTCCTGCCAGCAGAGAGAACTGCGGAGTCCTCACTACCATGACGTAGGGGGCTGCTGTGACAATGAAAAGAGAGAAGGGGAGTACGGGATACACTCTTCACCACTACTCTGACCTAAAATGATGGTCATAGTCCACAACTGATGGCCATTTCTTCTTCTTTCACCATCAAGGACGTATATAGCGCTTCATGGCTTCCAACACTCACCTCAGCTGAAACATGGAGCTTGTCAGGCCCCCAGAGAGGCTCAGGACCCTCATGTGTCTGGGAGAAGCGTAAGAGGTTTGACTTCTTGGTCTCGAAGGAAGGCTCCGGAGGGATGCTGCAATGACATCTCCCCCCTACTGCGCCCAGTGACCCCCACAGAGGGATACAGAGAGTTTTGCATCATGCAATCACCCCACTATCAATCCGGGAGGACATGTGCCCTCCGCTATATACTGTGTAACACCTAGATCCTGGAAACTCTTCTTCTATCTGGGTCAGGAGATTGTGGACATCTGTATATGCACATAAATTTTTTACTTTTAAAAAGGTGCCATGTGTCCCAAGATTTTGCTGAGATCAGACTGTATTACAAATATGCACTTTCATGTATTTATATACAAGCGTTATGAAGTGCCAGAGATCCTTAGAAAGATTAGATGGACGAATAATATTCATTTTATCATTTAGGTTTTGGTGTTTTTCAAAAGTGTAAAGATTGCCCTGGCAGCAAAAGGGTTAAATGTGAGCGGGCCCTACATGTAGTCATTGGCTCCTAGATCTATGAATTGTCATGACTAGGTCAGTATAGACAGGATATACAGTAAGTGATGTGGCCGGGGTCAGGGGGGGGGGGGGGGGGTCTTCTCCAACGGTCACATTCAGAGAGATCTGAATAAGTAACGGGATAAGTTAGAAGACGTCTTTACCTTTCCTGAACACTGCAGGTGTTCACCTGGAACAGACAGAGATGTGACAAACATGGTAACACATCGCAGAAGAAAGACCGTTCCCATCAAGCTACAGAGGCGACGCAAGAGGATAGATCTGGAAGGAGAGGAAGACAAGTTATTAGTAAGAATAAAGTGCAGTTCTGAGGTACAAGAATGCGTCAGTACTCCAACACTGCCGTCAGGGTCCTATGTCATGTACGCCGATTAATCCTTTTTCATCCCCAATGCTCTGTGCAGAAATGGGAATTTGCTCTTAGTTAATTAGGTTTCCACGAGTTCTCCGTGACGACATCTACAGTGCAAGGAACAGTCAGTGTGTAACAGCATCCCTCCCCGCTGAGACCCCCCATTGATCTCCAGAACAGGGGTCCCATGTCCCACTCTGCCTGACACTGTGCGGTCACTCCAACCCCTCCCCGCCTGCAGTGGCAGCAGAACGAATCGAGTGTTGGCCACATACGAACAGTCAGCACTCCATTCATTTCAATGGGACTGACAAAGATATCTAAGCGCTAGGCTATCTCTGGCAGTCACACTGAAAATGAACAGAGGCAGTGCGACTGTGGGACCAGCGCTCCCTCCAGTCTCCTGTTCACTGAGACAAGTGCAAGAAGCCTACAGTGAACTGGAAGGCAAAACGGAAAGGTTTCATTTTTAGAAATCCACCAAAATAATACTGATCTCTGCTGTGAAGAATCCGGTTCTGTGGCTTGTCCCCTTCAGAGTCTGCATTCCGCACTTTCCTTCCAGCTTCCAAATCAAATGACCAGCACTCTGACAACCCTCTGTGTCCCGCAATTAATTGGGAAACTAATCACAGTGCAACTTTCTGCTCTTTACTGCACCGTGATTGGTTACTATGGGATTGGTTACAATTGTCAGTAATCTGCCCACTCAACGGCAAGACACAGCGTTGTCAAAATGCTGGTCATGTGACTGGGTGGCTGGAAGAAAATAGCAGAATGGAAAGCCTGGAGAGGACAAGCTACAGAACTGCAATCTTCGTAGAACCCTTCACACCAAGTCACTGACGAAATTGTACTGTACCACTGAAATCTCTGGAACAGCAAAGAATAAATATTAACTCCGTACACGCTGCTCCAATCTAGGAAGTGCTACAGCCCATTTAATTGGACAATCAACACTTCAGCCATATTGAGATAGTGGTACGCTAGGGCACAACTCACTTCAGACAGCGCAAGGACATCTCGTTCGTGAAAATGGGCATGAACAGGGCATGCAGCAATTTCTTTCACATGGACGGACCATGGCTGGGTTATGCTACCTTATACTGTCTGTGGACCACATGCACATCGCACAGCCCAAGTATATGGCTGTCTGAATGGCAGTTTACATATAATGAGACAAAGTCAAATTAAAAGTTAGCTCCTTCTATTACCGGTGTTTGTGGAGAAGTAATACAAGCAGCCAGATATAACAAAGAACCACTCCACACATCTCAGTCATTGCGAAGGCCCAAGGTATTCGAGGGACACTGCACAGAAAGAGAGAGGAAACATTAACTACATTAATGCAACAAGTGGCGCTCCATGTGACCAATTACTTGGAATTGCCTGTAATTGAAAAGACTTTTAGATATGAAATTACACAGGATAATATAGTAACATAATAATATGCAAGGACAAAAAAAAGCCATGTTCCTTGGGTTCAGCCTGTTACCCTTCAATGTTGATCCAGAAGAGGGCAAAGAAAAAACTCAATGAGGCAGAAGACCACTGCCTTCATTTTAGGAAAAAAAAATCCTTTCCAACTTCAATCTGGCAATCAGAATAATGCTTGGATCACTGACCCTTCTAAAGTAATCAGTGATATAACATGTATTATTACACGTCCAGACCCTTCTTGAACTCTTATCAAGTCCCCATCACCACGTCCTCAGGATAGAATTCCAGTCTCACTGCTCTTGCTTTAAGGAACCCCCTTTTATGCCAACCTTTTATGCAGTACAGAATTAAAACACTTTGATAAATTCCAGGTACACAACATCCAGTGACTTTTCCCGGTCCAGTCTAGAACTTACCTCCTCATAGAAGCTGATCAGGTTAGTGTGACAGGAGCGATCTCTGATGTGGAGTTCTACATGTTTCCATGTTTACTTTTTGACCCTTTTTTGAAAATTGGCACCAAATTGGCTATGTGCCAATCCAGTGTAACAGACCCCGTCACTATAAAGTCCTTAAATAAAAGAACCAATAGTCTATCACATTATTTACTTGCCTTAGAACCTGGGGGTGTGTACTATTGGGACCTGGCAAATTGACTTATCTATTTTAAGTCTTTTTAAAGACAGCTCTGCACTTCTTCCCGGGCTAGAGTGGTGACATTTAATCCCTTCAGTGGCAGGTTTATTATTACCATGTCGTACCTCACAGGGCAGGTTTTTTAAATGAGTCAACAATGCAATTAAAACCCCAGAAAATTTAAGATGACAGCTCAGTGCTCTGCACATTTCAGTACTAGAGCTGTCCACAAAAATCTTCCGGGGTTTAATTGCATGGTCAGTGCAGCAAGCCCCGGAGATTTTTCGGGCGTGCCACTAAAGGGGTTAATGGAGAGTTTACTTTATCACTCTGCATTTCATTTTCCTCTAGGGATAAACTGGAGGAAAAAAAACAACAACTATTTAATAGATTTGCTTTCTCATCATCTCCTTTTACAATTCTTTCCTCATTACTTTTTAAACAACCATGAATTAAAAGAATTACAGACTGATGCAGATGGAGCAAGGAGCCTACCTGCATAGGGCCTACATACAGGATATGGCAGCTGCAGAGAGTGGACATTAAATAGTTCTGTGCCACTTATATTCCTGTACAATATATATGACTCATAAGTACAATAGATTTGTTTTTCCACTCAACTGTAATTCAGGTTTTTTGCAATGTGTACATGTAAAAGAGCTCTAACATCCTACACATTGGTAAGATAGAACAGGATTGTCGTTATCACACCTTATGAATTCAGGCCTTAAGGAGGTTTTACATAAATATATTAATGGTGCACTTATGAATCCATAATACAGGGTGCAGCCATTCAGCTGCATCAGCAAATGACAGACATCTCAGGGTCACGGATCCATGTCAATTTATAATACACATGCAGCTTGGCACCATGTGCACCCAGTCTAAAGCCATGATCACACGTTCAGGATCCGTCATAGACAAATCCAATGTGCATTTTTCAAAGAATCCGCAGTAGAAATCAGCAGGTCAGCCTTACAGCATAGGATGCCCATTCTAATTTTACAATGGGCGAACTACGTAGCAGATCCGATCAATGCATTGAGCAGTGGCTGCCAGCGGTCACGACGGGACAGTGGGTCACCTACTGTACTTTCAGCCCACTAGCTTAACTCATAGCACTAACAGCATGTGACAGATTCCCTTTAACTTCTAGTGTGTGCATTATGGGCCACATGGGTTACAAGGAGCTCATACATTAGTTATTTAGGTATAAAAAAAACAAATAATTTTACTCTCTTTTGCATTCAGTATGAGATTAAAATAAATGAAAAAAAAAAAAGTTTTGCACTTTTCTAATATACTTCCGGCCTTGTCTCCTCCATTTTTGAAGTCAACCTGTCACCAGATACATGCTGCCCAAACCACGGACGGCGGGAACCCAGGATAGATGCGCCCATTTAGCCCATGTACATTTTATTCTGAAGCGTTGTGTTTTAGAAAAAAATACCCTTAGAAATTTGACTCAGAACACAGAGTCAGAGAGGCGGCCTCAGCGGGTAACTGCCCCACTCTCCCCGCCAGCAGCATCCATCGCCACAGCCGCTGTCGCCGCCAGCAGCATCCATCGCCACAGCCGCCGCCAGCAGCATCCTTCGCCACAGCCGCTGTCGCCGCCAGCAGCATCCATCGCCACACCCGCTCTCCCCACGAGCAGCATCCATCGCGACTGCCGCTGCTTGTGTACAGGTAAGTTGCTGTCAGTCTTTCTGAAACGAAGCATCACTCTAGAATAAAATGCACATGGTCTGAATGGGAGTATCTGTCCCGGGTTCACGCCATCCGTGGTTTGGGCAGCATGAACCATGTGACAGGTTGCCTTTAAGTTGTATTTACCGTCAGTGAAGGAGAACATGCTTACTTTAACAGACCACTGCAGCCTGTCGCACTCTCCAATGTATCCAGTCTAGGTAATTGACTCCATTTTCTGTATGTACAAAAGTTGACACATTTTGCTGAAGACAAAAGTTAAATTCCAGAACTTTGTTTTGACCATTTAAAATGGATATTCCGGAGACGGGGTGACATTTTCCCTGATGTTTCTATTTGTTGTCATTATTCCAATCATCAGACTGATCTCCAGTCCCATTTTTGCTGACCTACGTCAACGCTGCACTCCAGCCAGCTTCAAATTTCCACATTGCTAATGGCCACCAAGGATTACACAAACTACGTTTCCCACAATGCCCCACTGACAGTTACTGATGAGTGCACATTTACAACTGTACAAACTGTATTCTCATTACAGTATCTGAATGCCCTGAGCATGCCTGATGGGTAAAACAGCGAAGCGTACAAGCCATAACCAGTGGATGCCACTGGAGAACTAAGCGGGTGGCGCAGGGAAAGGAATATCTCTGCAGCTTTGTATAACATTACATTGCAAAATTACATGCTGCTATTGCCACATGAATCATATAACTGTCACTTTGAAATCGCTGGAATACCCCCTTAACATTTAGTCATGAGACCGAAATCTCAGAAGTCACTCCAGGTTCACTTTCTGTTGTAGTGCAGGTAGGGCTGGGCAATTAAATAATTTGTTCTTTCATTACACCTCGATTCAGTATTTTACCTGAATTAAAGTGGATTTTCGCCTTGCCCCCAGGGCTATACAGGCGGAGGTAAAGAGAAATGGTACAGCAGAAATAGGAATGAAAAAGGACAGGAGGCACAAAATGGGAAATGACAAAATCTATAAGTAAACCATTGTTGAACACATTAATTGTCATAGAAAAGAGTTTGACAGATGTTAAAAATTTATAACAGAAGAAAAAGTTTCACAAATGTTGAAAAAAGAAGAATGTTTAAGAACAAACTTTATATAAATAAAAACGGTATCGTGAACTGATAAATAAACATGAAAAAGACTGCATGCTGGTCATGGAACATGAGTGATACATAAAATGAACATATTAAACCTGGCAGGATGGGAATAAACAATATAATAGGACCAGTGATACAAATAAATGTATAAAAAGCAGTGCATAAGAACAAACAATCAAGAAATATATAGGCAAGTATATACATAATTGCAGAGCTGATTATACACACGAGCAGGCGCATCCAGAGGGGTCATGTCTGATGCCCGAAGGACCCACAGACTGATAAAACAGGTAAATGGATGACCAATTAGGATCATTATAGAATCCTTGAACAAACAGAATTGACAATATATTTTAGACCTAACGGAGTCGTTACCTCTGTGAAGTCAGCACCCCATCTTTCAAAAAAGTTAATTTTTTGGATTTAAAGTTCTGGATGCACCCCAAAGAGTTCTAGAGTTCCCAATTAATTTTAAAAATAGTTCTAGCGAATTAAGCAAAAAAAAAAAATCAACAAATGTATCTCTGCGGTGCTAACTTCCAAAAAGAATATTACTAAATCAGCGGGGAAGATTGTAAATATTGGTTCTAGAGCTTCGAGCATTAAGAGTTTTCTTCAGAACTCTTGAGGTGCTACCCAGAACTCTTATAAAATCGCAGAATTTCCCCCAAAATTATTTACACATAACTGAAATTTTTGGATCAAGCATATAAAAATCAGCGAGAACATTGTAAATATTGGTTCTAGAGCTTCGAGCATTAAGAGCTTTTTTCATAACTCTTGAGGTGCTACCCAGAACTCGCGGGATTTCCCCAAAAATTATTTACACATAATTACACTTTATAATAAAATTAGTTATTATTAGAGATGAGCGAACGTACTCGGTAAAGCACTACTCGTCCGAGTAATGTGCTTTATCCGAGTACCTCCCCGCTCGTCCTGAAAGATTCGGGGAGCGCCGCTGCTGACAGGTGAGTTGCGGCGGGGAGCAGGGGAGAGCGGGCGGGAGAGAAGGAGAGAGAGATCTCCCCTCCGTTCCTCCCGTCTCCGCGGCGCTCCCCGAATCTTTCAGGACGAGCGGGGAGGTACTCGGATAAAGCACATTACTCGGACGAGTAGTGCTTTACCGAGTACGTTCGCTCATCTCTAGTTATTATATGTAAATAATTTTGGGGGAAATTCTGCAATTTTATAAGAGTTCTGGGTAGCACCTCAAGAGTTCTGAAGAAAACTCTTAATGCTCGAAGCTCTAGAACCAATATTTACAATCTTCTCGCTGATTTAGTAATATCATTTTTGGAAGTTAGCACCGCAGAGATACATTTGTTGATTTTTTTGCTTAATTCGCTAGAACTGTTTTTAAAATTAATTGGGAACTCTAAAACTCTTTGGGGTGCATCCAGAACTAATGAAAAAATTAACTTTTTTGAAAGATGGGTTGCTGACTTCACAGAGGTCTGTTAGTGCCCATTAGGGATCTTTAAATGAGGCGAGTGCGGATGCTGGTGACTGCGGAGGACTGACAGTGGAATTATTAAAAGAGGGCTGTCACCCGACTTTGGGCAAACAATAGAATACACAGATGACCACTGATATGTAGAGTAGGATACATTTTCCAGTTTGACTCTCCTCGTCCGGCTGTTTCCCTGCACATCAGAGATGAGCCTTCTCCCCGGCCAGTAAGTACTTTGCTCGTCTCCACACACTAGAGCAGTCATGCATTCAAGTGTTTCTGCGCATGCACTGAGTGAGCGGGCGCATGCCTGGTGACTCTGTCCCAGCTGGACTGACTGCAGCGTCAGTATGTATATTAGGTAATTTAAGGATTCAATAATCTCGCTTTAAAAATCGGTCTATGGGTCCTTTCTGGTACTAAACCACAGCCTCTGATGGGAGTCACCCCCTCTCTGGAAGTTGTATAGCACCTACTAATGCGTATAATTCAGCTCTGCATTTACATATATACTCGCCTATATAATTTTTGAATGTTTTTAGTTACTTATTTTTATACATCCATCTGTAGGTGCATCACTGGTCCTATTATATTATTTTAGTACTATCCCATCAGGTTTAATATTTGTCCTATTCATTTATATGCATTTGGGCTCCTCCCCACGGACGGATTTCCGCCGCGAAATCCGCTGCGTTGCCCGCAGCTATTAGGTTCTATTGAACCTAATAGCTCAGTGCTCACGGTGCAGAATTCCATCGCGGAATTCCGCACCGTGAAATCACCCGACCTCACCCGCGGCATGCTCTATTTGCTGTGGGTGTACGCGCGGACGGCTTCCATTGCAGTCAATGGAAGCAGTTCGTCACGCTATCCTCCGCTGTAGCACAGCGGAAGATAGCGTGAAACCGCTTCCCCGCCTGCGGCCGACGCGTCATGTGACGCGATGGGCATGTCATGTGATGTGGCCGGCGTGTCACATGACACTGCAGCGCGTCACGCCGAAGCGTCATGCTGGAGCGAGGACGCCGGATCCGCAGGTAAGTTTGGGGGTCTCTGGGGGGCGCCATGACGGGCTCTGCTGCAGAATTCCGTGGCGGAGCCCATCATGGCTGTGTGCAGCCGGCCTTACCCATGTTTCATGAACTGCATGCCATCTTTTTCATTTCCATTTGCGATATTGTTTTTATTTCTATATACACTCATTGTTGAAAAACAGCTCCTCCCCTAGACGTTGTCAGAATCAATTGAAACTTTTTCTGTGCTATTGTAACGTTGACAAAAGGGATTACAGTATTAGAGCAAGAAGGATAATTTACTGTGGAAAGTGGACCCCTTGAAGGGAGGCTCTGAGAGCCTCTTATTGGCCATGGGGGTGGGAGGGGGGGGTGGACCACTTTTAGGGCCTGAGGTGACAAGACCGTTTATCTAACCACATCACAACTCTCATTATTTGCATATCTGCCCGAGATGGAACTGCGTGCCGAGTTTCGCAGCAAAACACTAACTTCTTCTAGGGGGCCGTATTGTTTTTGATAGAGTGTAGGTTTATCCTAAACTTTCATTTTTTCACCGTTTGCGAAACTTTTTTGTTCTATTATTCATTTTTAACATATGTGAGACTATGACTATTAATTTGTGTTTACCAATGGTTGACTCACTGATCGTCATTTTGCCCTTTCCCTTTTTTTTAATCTCTTTTCCTTTTTTATTCCTATTGCTGTTGTTTATGCACCATTTCTGTTACCCTCCAGCCTGTACCCTACTTTGACTGATGAAGACAGCTTGCGCCTTGTAACACATTTCATTACTGGCAAGTTATAAATAAAAATCATCTAAATATACTAATTTGCGTCAATTTTCAGTGTGTACTCGGTGTGCTGTCCGTTCCTTAAAAAAAAGTGCAAGAATTCGGCTTGAGTTTTTTTTTTTTTGTTGCAAAAGTCAAAAATAAATGCCACACAGGAAAAAAAATAAAATAAAAAAATAAGACACATGGACCGAACACCGACAAAATATGGAGGCCACTGACGACTGAAAAAAACATCCATTTTTCTTGCAGACATAACATGTACCTTTTAACGCAAGTGTGCATTCGGCCCAACTTGTATTTTATTCATTTAACCCTTCATTCTGTGCTTCGAGGTCCAGCGGGCGGTGCCATCAGTAACTGACAGCCTTTTCAATGTGGACAGCCATACAAACTTAGCTATCAATCACCAACAGCTCCGCTCAATGGACCTCTAAGCCCCAAACGAACAGAGTTACCAAAATACAAGTTATAATGAAACATTCCCAAATAAAGCACAGGTTAAACTGCTCAGCTCCTCCTGCTCTATAATCTGCTGCTTGCAACTCAGGCACCATATTCA
The DNA here is from genome assembly GCF_035609145.1 of Eleutherodactylus coqui. Taxonomy (NCBI): domain Eukaryota; kingdom Metazoa; phylum Chordata; class Amphibia; order Anura; family Eleutherodactylidae; genus Eleutherodactylus; species Eleutherodactylus coqui. Next base: position 172,211,644 of record NC_089840.1, read on the forward strand.
AACTGACCAGATGATGAAACAATGGCGTCTCTTGTGACCTTGCAATGCTTTCACATACAAAACATTTGCCTTGAAGTATTTACGCACCTGTCTAAGAAGATGTCTGGCAGAGGTGGGTAGGTCTGCATGTCAGGAACTCTCTCATGGACGATAACCATGACAAAGGAAGTAAAGCCAAAAACTATAAACACATAAACACAGCTGATAGCGGTCTTCCAGTACTCAGGGTCCAGTCTCTTTTGAGGGTGTTTGTGTTTTCCGTTAGAGTACTGATGGGGTTCTATGCTAGACTCTGTTCCATGGGCGTCCAAGTCTTTTGTAAGATCTCCATTACATAACCAGTCAGGAGCTGGTGATGAAGTAACACTGAGGGCAGCTGGCTCGATGCTTAATCCCAACTCTTCCAAGACACTAACATGCTGTTTCTGGAGTTTGCGGATAGAAAGCATAAGGCGTTTGATATCTCCTAGCACTTTAATCTCCAGTGGTGGAGAGCGCAAGTCATATTCCGTTAATGCTAATAGTGCTGTTCCATCTAAACGATGTTTGTTACACAAAATATCTACATAGTCACAGAAGCCTTCTTCTCTTAACCACTTGGCCACATGTTTCGTAGTCCAACGTCGAATGCATAATTGACTGGTGCTGGCCATTGTTTTAGTGGAGACCTGTGTTGAAAGACATAAGTTATTCAGCTTGGATTGTATACAGTAAATGTCTATTTACTCCAATTTCAACTGGATTTTAAATGTAATATTTTTAAACTCAAAGAGGTCCTCATCATCTCTTATGAGACAAACATCTTAAAAATGCCAAACATGTATTGACCACTACTTTGCTGCAAGTACACATATCATCTACAAATGGAGAATCAAAAATAAAGATTATACATTTCAACTATATCATATTCTATTCATTCTAAATAACGTTTTGCTTTGTATATGGGGTTCTTACCTTGAGGAGGAGAACCCTTCTTTTCCTTTTTAGCATTTTGGGTTTTCTGTTTTTTGTTCGGCCTAGCTTAGATGTATGAGGTTTTTTCTGCAGGACAAGTTGCAGTTTTTGTAGGTGCCATGTTTTGGTACTTAAACATTAGCATTTAATTAATATTTTTCATTTAGGCAAAAAAGTGTTAAAAAACTGAGTTTTAAAAGTAGAATTCAAATGATACTATTATACAAAATGACAAAAGAAAAGCATCTCATTCATCCCTCTTTGGGGAACAACCCTTACAACTAATTTATAAACCGCGGTTACTATTACTCGGGATTTGAGTCTATGATTATATGGACTATCGGGGATAGCTCTACAGCAGTAGGTGGTGGATCTGATATTTGAATGTAGACAGGATTTCAAAATATATTGATATAGTGGGATCATGGCATTAGATAGAATTGATCCATAAGGATGGAATTCGTGGTTCAGCTATTGGACGTCTGACAGCTTGGTTGTTATACAAAGATAAGTGTAATAAATCTTAAAGGGGTTGTCCAGCGAAACAAAGTGGGGTTATACACTTCTGTATGGCCATATTAATGCACTTTGTAATGTACATTGTGCATTAATTATGAGCCATACAGAAGTTATTCACTTACCTGTTCCGTTGCTGGCGTCCCCGTCTCCATGGTGCCGTCTAATCTTCAGCGTCTAATCGCCCGATTAGACGCGCTTGCGCAGTCCGGTCTTCTCCCTTCTGAATGGGGCCGCTCGTGCCAGAGAGCGGCTCCTCGTAGCTCCGCCCCGTCACGTGTGCCGATTCCAGCCAATCAGGAGGCTGGAATCGGCAATGGACCGCACAGAAGACCTGCGGTCCACCAAGGGTGAAGATCCCGGCGGCCATCTTCACAAGGTAAGTAAGAAGTCACCGGAGCGCGGGGATTCGGGTAAGTACTACCGTTTTTTTTTTATCCCTGCATCGGGTTTGCCTCGCGCTGAACGGGGGGGCTATTGAAAAAAAAAAACCTGTTTCGGCGCGGGACAACCCCTTTAATTCCCTTTCTACATAGGGCTAGGGATATCTTGTCTATGTTTATTAGATCTCTATATAGGGGAGGAACAGGGATGTAGGCTTATTTTGGGTAAGGAATTTCTTATGGGCTTGTTATGTAGCTTGGTCCTCATGTTAGTGTGTTTTACAGTACCCCTCCTCCACAGTTACTTTCGATGATTGTTAACGTGTTTGAGAAAAGATGTCCATGCTTTCTTTTTGGACGGATTGATCTGGTTATAACTAGAGATGATCGAGCGTACTCGCTAAGGCAAACTACTCAAGCGAGTACCTGCCCGCTCGTCCCAAAAGATTCGGGTACCGGCGGGGATCTCTCTCTCACACTCTCCCCCCTGCTCACTCCCGCAACTCACCGCTCTTTCCCACCGGCACCCGAATCTTTAGAGACGAGCGGGCAGGTACTTGCATCAGGCACTACTCGCTCGAGTAGTTTGCCTTAGTGAGTACACTCGCTCATCTCTAGTTATAACTTATTTTATATCAGCTCAGAGTTCTTTAATCAATTTCAACTGAATTCAATTGAAGAAGAGGTGAAATCTGCTCTTCAACTAAATCAGTGACCAAATGGTGCAGATTTGTTGTAGATTTTTTATGATGCAAATTCCCCACAAGTAAACACTCTTAGAGCGGGTCGGTGGCCGTGTAATTACTCCACTCCTGATGGCACAGTAGCAGCTGCCACGCGATCAGCATAACAAGTATATTTATGATGGAGCGAATGCCTAATGCTTATCAAAAGCGTAATTGATATACATCATGAAGTGGCTAAAAACATCGGAATGTAAGGAATATACCACCTCAATTTTTTTCACTAAGACAAGATGCTGACAACAGAATTTTTACTAATGTTTTATTTTCAGATTGTAGATTTTTTTTCAGATTTCTATCTGCACTTTTAACAGCATTCAGATATGTTATACAGCACCCACATGGACGTAGGAAATTGCAGACTGAAGAGGACTCATTGACTTCAACGGTAGAGAGCATACAGGGTATGCACTATGATCAGAGCTTATGTCACCATCCAAGGAGGGGAGAATGTGAGTTGTGACCAGGACCTAGTCACAACGGTAGATCCAGTGTTATCTGAAGTCAGAGTTCTAGAAGAGGTGCTAGCACTCATTGTAATACCACTAGAGATGAGCGAGCACCAAAATGCTCGGGTGCTCGTTACTTGAGACGAACTTTTCGCGATGCTCGAGGGTTCGTTTCGAGTAACGAACCCCATTGAAGTCAATTCGCCCGAGCATTTTTGTATATCGCCGATGCTCGCTAAGGTTTTCGTTTGTGAAAATCTGGGCAATTCAAGAAAGTGATGGGAACGACACAGCAACGGATAGGGCAGGCGAGGGGCTACATGTTGGGCTGCATCTCAAGTTCCCAGGTCCCACTATTAAGCCACAATAGCGGCAAGAGTGGGCCCCCCCCCGCCAACAATTTTTACTTCTGAAAAGCCCTCATTAGCAATGCATACCTTAGCTAAGCACCACATTACCTCCAACAAAGCACAATCACTGCCTGCATGACACTCCACTGCCACTTCTCCTGGGTTACATGCTGACCAAAGCCCCCCCCCCCCACGACCCAGTGTCCACAGCGCACACCAAACTGTCCCTGCCCAGCCTTCAGCTGCCCTCATGCCACGCCACCCTCATGTCTATTTATAAGTGCGTCTGCCAGAGGAACCGCAGGCACACACTGCAGAGGGTTGGCACGGCTAGGCAGCGACCCTCTTTAAAAGGGGCGGGGCGATAGTCCACAATGCTGTACATAAGCAATGAGAAATCCAATCCTGTGCCACCTCCATCTGGAGCTGCACACGTGGGCATAGCAATGGGGAACCTTTGTGCCACACACTATTCATTCTGTCAAGGTGTCTGCATGCCCCAGTCAGACCGCGTTTTTTTATAAATAGTTACAGGCAGGTACAACTCCGCAATGGGAATTCCGTGTGCACCCACAGCATGGGTGGCTCCCTGGAACCCACCGGCTGTACATAAATGTATCCCATTGCAGTGCCCTGGACAGCAGAGCTAACGTCAGATTAAATGCAGGTGGGCTTCGGCCCACACTGCATGCCCCAGTCAGACTGGGGTTCTTTAGAAGTGGACACATGCAGTTACAACTCCCTGTGGACCCACAGCATGGGTGGGTGCCAGGAAGCCACCGGCGGTACATAAATATATCCCATTGCATTGCCCATCACAGCTGAGGTAATAATGTCATGTTTAATGCAGGTGGGCTTCGGCCCACACTGCATGCCCCAGTCAGACTGGGGTTCTTTAGAAGTGGACACACGCAGTTACAACTCCCTGTGGACCCACAGCATGGGTGGGTGCCAGGAAGCCACCGGTGGTACATAAATATATCCCATTGCAGTGCCCAACACAGCTGATGTAATGTCAGCTGTAATGCAGGTGGGCTAAAAATTAATTGGATTACACTGTAGGCGAGGGCCCCCAAAAATTGGTGTACCAACAGTACTAATGTACCTCAGAAAAATTGCCCATGCCCAACCAAGAGGGCAGGTGAAACCCATTAATCGCTTTGGTTAATGTGGCTTAATTGGTAACTAGGCCTGGAGGCAGCCCAGTAAAAATAAAAATTGCTTTAATGAGCATTGAAACGTATAAAAATTATTTAGAAAAATTATATGACTGAGCCTTGTGGGCCTAAGAAAAATTGCCCGTTCGGTGTGATTATGTGAGGTTTCAGGAGGAGGAGCAGGAGGAGGAATATTGTACACAGATTGATGAAGCAAAAAGGTCCCCGTTTTGGATGGTGATAGAGAACGATGCTTCCATCCGCGGGTGCAGCCTACGTATTGTTTAGGTATCGCTGCTGTCCGCTGGTGGAGAAGAGAAGTCTGGGGAAATCCAGGCTTTGTTCATCTTGATGAGTGTAAGCCTGTCGGCACTGTCGATTGACAGGTGGGTACGCTTATCCGTGATGATTCCCCCAGCCACACTAAACACACTCTCTGACAAGACGCTAGCCGCAGGACAAGCAAGCACCTCCAGGGCATACAGCGCGAGTTCAGGCCACGTGTCCAGCTTCGACACCCAGTAGTTGAAGGGGGCAGAGGCGTCACCGAGGACGTTCGTGCGATCGGCTACGTACTCCCTCACCATCCTTTTACAGTGCTCCCGCCAACTCAGCCTTGACTGGGGAGCGGTGACACAGTCTTGCTGGGGAGCCAAAAAGCTGGCAAACGCCTCGGATAATGTTCCCCTGCCTGCGCTGTACATGCTGCCTGATCTCTGTGCCTCCCCTGCTACCTCGGCCGCGGAGATGCGCCTTCGGCCACTAGCGCTGTCGGATGGGAAGTTTACCATCAGTTTGTCCACCAGTGCCCTGTGGTATAGCATCATTCTCGAACCCCTTTCCTCTTCGGGAATGAGAGTGGAAAGGCTCTCCTTATACCGTGGGTCGAGCATTGTGTACACCCAGTAATCCGTAGTGGCCAGAATGCGTGTAACGCGAGGGTCACGAGAAAGGCATCCTAACATGAAGTCAGCCATGTGTGCCAGGGTACCTGTACGCAACACATGGCTGTCCTCACTCGGAAGATCACTTTCAGGATCCTCCTCCTCTGGCCATACACGCTGAAAGGATGACAGGCAAGCTGCATCTGTACCCTCAGCAGTGGGCCGGGCCAAGCCTCCTCCTCCTCCTGGCAAGCAGCATCTGTACCCTCAGCACTGGGCCAAGCTGTCTCTTCCCCCTCCTCCTCATGCTCCTCCCCCTCCTCCTCCTCAACGCGCTGAGATATAGACATGAGGGTGCTCTGACTATCCAGCGACATACTGTCTTCCCCCGCCTCCGTTTCCGATTGCAAAGCGTCTGCCTTTATGCTTTGCAGGGAACTTCTCAAGAGGCATAGCAGAGGAATGGTGACGCTAATGATTGCAGCATCCCCGCTCAGCATCTGGGTAGACTCCTCAAAGTTTCCAAGGACCTGGCAGATGGCTGCCAACCAGGCCCACTCTTCTGTAAATAATTGAGGAGGCTGACTCCCACTACGCCGCCCATGTTGGAGTTGGTATTCCGCAATAGCTGTACGCTGCTCATAGAGCCTGGCCAACATGTGGAGCGTAGAGTTCCACTGTGTGGGCACGTCGCACAGCAATCGGTGCACTGGCAGATGAAACCGATGTTGCAGGGTCTCAGGGTGGCAGCGTCCGTCTTGCAGTTGCGGAAATGTGCGCAGAGCTGGCGCACCTTTCCGAGCAGGTATGACAAGTGTGGGTAGCTTTTCAGAAAGTGCTTAGCCACCAAATTAAAGACATGGGCCAGGCATGGCCCGTGCGTGAGGCTGCCGAGCTGCAGAGCCGCCACCAGGTTACGGCCGTTGTCACACACGACCATGCCCGGTTGGAGGCTCAGCGGCGCAAGCCAGCGGTCGGTCTGCTCTGTCAGACCCTGCAGCAGTTCGTGGGCCATCTGACTCTTCTCTCCTAAGCTGAGTAGTTTCAGCACGGCCTGCTGACGCTTGCCCACCGCTGTGCTGCCATGCCGCGCGACACCGACTGCTGGCGACGTGCTGCTGCTGACACATCTTGATTGCGAGACAGAGGTTGCGTAGGAGAGGAGGGTGGTTTAGTGGAGGAAGCATACACCGCCGCAGATACCACCACCGAGCTGGGGCACGCAATTCGGGGGGTGGGTAGGACGTGAGCGGTCCCAGGCTCTGACTCTGTCCCAGCCTCCACTAAATTCACCCAATGTGCCGTCAGGGAGATATAGTGGCCCTGCCCGCCTGTGCTTGTCCACGTGTCTGTTGTTAAGTGGACCTTGGCAGTAACCGCGTTGGTGAGGGTGCGTACAATGTTGCGGGAGACGTGGTCGTGTAGGGCTGGGACGGCACATCGGGAAAAGTAGTGGCGACTGGGAACCGAGTAGCGCGGGGCCGCCGCCGCCATCATGCTTTTGAAAGCCTCCGTTTCCACAAGTCTATACGGCAGCATCTCCAGGCTGATTAATTTGGCAATGTGCACGTTTAACGCTTTAGCGTGCGGGCGCGTGGCGGCGTACTTGCGCTCGCGCTCAAACAGTGGCGCTAGCGACGTCTGGACGCTGCGCTGAGAGACATTGCTGGATGGGGCCGAGGACAGAGGAGGTGAGGGTGTGGGTGCAGGCCAGGAGACGGTAGTGCCTGTGTCCTCAGAGGGGGGTTGGATCTCAGTGGCAGGTTGGGGCACAGGGGGAGAGGCTGTGGTGCAAACCGGAGGCGGTGAACGGCCTTCGTCCCACCTTGTGGGGTGCTTGGCCATCATATGCCTGCGCATGCTGGTGCCTCCCCAGCTGATCTTGGCGCGACAAAGGTTGCACACCACTGTTCGTCGGTCGTCAGGCGTCTCTGTGAAAAACTGCCACACCGTAGAGCACCTTGACCTCTGCAGGGTGGCATGGCGTGAGGGGGCGCTTTGGGAAACAGTTGGTGGATTATTCGGTCTGGCCCTGCCTCTACCCCTGGCCACCGCACTGGCTCGGCCTGTGCCCACACCCTGACTTGGGCCTCCGCGTCCTCGCCCGCGTCCTCTAGGCCTACCCCTACCCCTCAGCATGCTGTATTACCAGTAGTGCAGAAACAGAACGCTGTAATTAAATGTGCCGCTTATTGGCCTGTGGTTGGAGGCTGACTTCGCTTACGGAACGCCAGGAAATAATTTTGCGCAAGCCTGCTGTAACACTTAGCTGGCTGCGTATGAATTTGGAGAACTACTACACCCAGCACAGACCCAGAACACTGAGGACACTCACAGGCAGCCCAAATAGATTTTTTCCCACAATTTTTTTTTGCAAAGGCCCACTGCCTATATTCAATCAACAATATGTCTTCTGCCCCTGCCTAAGCACTTCTGGCCCTGAGGTATGTCACAGAACTGCAGAGTGTTGCACTGTGAACTGCAATACAGCGGTGATTTCAGAGCCCAGACAGAGCCAGGAAATAATTTTGCAGGCCCACTGCCTATATTCAATCAATAATATGTCTTCTGTCCCTGCCTAAGCGCTTCTGGCCCTGGAGTATTACTGCAGGACGCAATGCTCTGCACGGCCGATATACCAAAAAAAAAAATAAAAATGTGCAACACTGCAAAAAGCAGCCTCCACAGTACTGCACACGGTTAGATGTGGCCCTAAGAAGGACCGTTGGGGTTCTTGAAGCCTAAAATACCCCTAACGCTCTCCCTATAGCAGCTCCAACAAGATAGCACTGTCCCTGATCTCTGTCAGAATGCATCTGTGGCGAGCCACGGGAGGGGCCGATTTTTATACTCGGGTGACACCTGATCTCGCCAGCCACTCACTGCAGGGGGGTGGTATAGGGCTTGAACGTCGCAGGGGGAAGTTGTAATGCCTTCCCTGTCTTTCAATTGGCCAGAAAAGCGCGCTAACGTCTCAGAGATGAAAGTGAAAGTAACCCGAACATCGCGTGGTACTCGTTACGAGTATCAAGCTCGGTCGAGTACGTTCGCTCATCTCTAAATACCACCTGTGATGACAATGAGAAGACTGTTGGGAAGTGATCTCTATAGAACATGATTTGTCAGTCAACTCAGAGGCTCAGTGGCCACTGTGAAATCTACAAGATTTCAGGGTTTTTTCCCCCCTCTCCTTTCTTCAACATTGTAGCATGAAAAACACATAACATGTCATTTACTGGGATGGCACGCCATGAGAGCCCATTGTAGAGCTCACAGGCTGGCTACCTCAGGGTAAAGAAATGCAGTAGGGAACAGTGATAGCAAGAGAACAGTGACGAATTCTAAAGGTAATCATGTTGAAAATATTTTAGCATTTGGGCAGTTTTTATTAAAAAATTTTTAACCCTTAACCCCTTCGGGACCAAGCCTGTTTGTGCCTTAATGACCAGGCCAAATTTTGGAAATGTGACATGTGTCACTTTAACATAGAATGACTGTAAATATTTTGCATACCCAAGTACCTCTGTCATTGTTTTTTTTCGGCACGTATTGTACTTCATTTAGGTGGTAAAAATAGACCAATAGAATGAAGAGTATATTTATTAAAAACTCCAAAATTGGGAAATCTTTTCACATTTTCAACTGCAATATATCAAATATGTGCAAACATACTGTACAAGTTGATAAGATATATATTTCCATCTGTTTACTTTATTCTGGAAGCACATTGGAGAAACGTTAGTGTTTTTTTACCTTTTTGGAGGCCTACAAATTTAACATTATTAAGGAACGTTTTATTTTCCTGCACCAAGCCAAGATTACAAAGGCTAATATGTATCAGAATGATAGATACCCCCACAAATGACCCCTTTTTAGAAATACACATCTTAATGTATTCACTGAGTATTTTGACCCAGTTTCTTTTCAGGAGGTAATGCAATTTAGAAGAGAAAAAATAAAATTTCATATTTTTGCAAACGTCATTTTCTAGACAGCTTTTTTTTTCCTGTAGTGCACATGAAAATGAGGATTTGCCTCCATTATGCCACATTTATGGCGTTTTTTCAGTTAGAGTGGAATGATTGAATGACTGTATGAGAAGTTGAATGAGAATGAGATAGTGGGCTGTTCAGTAAAGCGGCGTGCATTAGATCCTGCTTTACCAGAACACTGACCAGCGTGAAACTTGGCCAGTGCATGATTAGGAGCTAGTGGGCTTTTTAGAGTCAGCATTTATCAGACCCGGCTTCACTAGAGCAGTCACTAGTGTGATCTGGCCCTAGATAATTGTACACGGTGCAGGATATCGTATGTAGCACTGTGTTCACTCCATCTCAACCTTATGCCTATTATATCGTATTAAACTATATCCAATACTTTATTGGATTACATACTAGACTTCACGTTTGATAGTATATTAATCAGCCTTATATAGTCCCAGATCAATAGGCGATTTTTCATTCTCAATACATTCTTCCACTCGTCATCAAGAGTGTCATAAGCTATCTACAAACACCCCATGTATTAAATCTATGTACTTGTGATAACATTTGACTTGAAGATCATGGCAGTACAGAGATCATCGTCATCTATCTCAGTGTAGATCCCTATGAGATCCTGATGAATCAGTGCCATTTTACGGCTGAGGAAACGCGTTGATCCACGAACTTTGAATCTGATCCACAGATACAATCGAATAGAGAGGTCCATACAGTTTTGGACCTGGTCTATTCATTTGTTTAAAGTACTAGCCACTTAAATACTATAGTACGATCAATCATTAAACAACTTTGATTGATCCACTGACACTATATCCATCTAAAAATAACCACAGTTATGGTGATATTAGCCTTGCTCTAACCAAGGCATTAAATCAGTATCTAGCCTTTTTATAAAATACTCCCTTTGGCTATATGTATTATCTTGTTAAGGTAATAGCAAATCAAGCATGTATCATGTACCTACTTTTTAGCGATAGGGCATTAAGAGACACTTGGCCCAGAAGCATTTAATGAGAAAGTGTGATACGTTTATTCTTCTGATTTATTAAAAGAAGAACAATATCTAATGAAACAATATAATTATCGTCTTCTCACTTACCTCGTATGGCCAAATGAGACCTTGCATTAGATTTGATGCTTGATGCAATTTTGTCTGGTCCCTAAGAAGTGGTTATATATTCAAATACTACTTAGCACTTTGAAGCAGCAGGGGGAGTAGTACCTTTGTATCTGTCTTGTCTGTACATTGTGTTATATGTTTGGGTAGCGCCCACTTTTTATCAGAGTAATATTAAAAGTTACGTTTTAGCATTTAACTAGTATCCACTCACTACAGTCCTTCACAGTGAATAATACTTAGTATTAAGGACTTTCTGTCTCAGTGAATTCAATTTTGAAAACTAGACCCCTTAACAAATTCATCTAGGGATGTACTGTGTATTTGGACACCACAGTTTCTGATTTAAATCTAAGCAAAGCAGAAGGAAAAAATTACGAGTTTCATTATTTTAGCAATTGTGCCATTTTAAAAACATGTTTTTTTTGTACAGCACACATATGAATGAAGACTTTCACCACAAAATGAATACCCCTGTTTGTCCTGTGTTCCGGAACATACCCATTGTAGCCCCAATTTACTGGACCCATGGCTAGGCCTGTAATTGAGGGAACACCCACTGGATTTCAGGGCACAACTGAATAAATTCCAGGCCCAACTGCTCACTTGTGCAGAAAAAAAAAATTTGACTACCTAAGGCTGGGTTCACACAGGGCTGATTTGTTGCGGTTTTGCCGCAGAAGAACTGCTTCTGCAGCAAAACCGCTTCAAAAGGTTAATTTGGGCTTGCGGATTTTCATGCGGAAAAATCCACAAGCGTTTTTTTCCGCAGCGCTTTTTTACTTTTTGCCGCGGTTTTGACTGCGTCCATAGAGGTCTATGGACAAAAAAAAGCGCTGCGGAGAAGACCGTAGAATGAACATGCTGCATCTTTGAAAACCGCGCCGCAGTTGCATTTCCGCACTGCGGCTGTGCGGAAAAAATCCGTCCTGTGAGAACAGCTTTTTGGCAAATCTCATTTGTGCTGCATTGCACTGCAAACGCAGCGGTTTTGCCGCGGTGCGGATATGCACCGGCAATCGTCGGCAAAACCGCTGCAAATCAGCCCTGTGTGAACCCAGCCTAAAAAGAATCCCCTCCCCCTTTTGGCATCTTACATAAAAGTAATAATGTAAACTGTGTGGCGTGTCTGAAAACAGGAGTAATTACGGAGGCCCGGTTGGGATGGGGGGGGGGTACTTGGGATGGGGGGACACTTTTTGGGGGGGGTACTTCTTGACCTGAGAGGCAGAGATGGGGTGTGAATAGTAGGCGTTTAACAAACTGCTCCTGGAACTGCAGGAAGGCCACAGTAAATTACAGGCATCAGTATGAATAATGCCGTACTCACACCGCCATATGTGGAATCCGCTTGCGGAAACCCACAGCAGATCCCAACTGTGAGCCCGACAGTGGTCCTGCGTATGGCTGCGCAATGTACTGAGCATAACTGTACTACTTTGTTTGTATTTCTTGCATTGTGACTTAGCTAAGTCACATACTCAGGTATCTGCAACCCGCACACAATATAAGTAAGAAGTTTTATCTCCCCTCACTGATCGCATAACGGCTATCACGAAACCAGGGACAGCTCACTGCGGTCCTCAATCACTGCTCCAGGCTCGCAGCTAGCTTTAGTAGTCATGAGATTTTAAATTTCCCAGGCCTTACCCAGCTTCTGCTCTTGAGCCTACCATTTTGCCGTTGGGCATACACGCCGAAGCTGGGGAAATGTCCGCGGATAAAGATCCCGTTAGGGGACATTGCCGGAGGTCTTAGGTAAGTAATTTCACCTTCCCTAACAGATTAGACCTATGACAGGAGATGAAACAAACTTTTTTTTCTCTTACTTTTATATGATTGCCGTTATCCATCACGTGACCAGAGAAAAGGTAACCTCCTTTCTCTGTAAAATCTCCAGGCTCTTGGCTAAGTAGTCAAAAGCAGGGAGATTTTAAATTGCCCCTGGCGCGCAGAAGCCAGGGTAAGGTCGGCGGATAAATCCGGGGGCCTTAGGTATGTGAGCGCCCGCAAGTTTAATCCACATGTTGAGCATGCTTTTATGGCCTTATGGATTAAATCCCAGCCAGCCAGGACGTAAAGAGGCATATGGCTGGTCATTATGGGGTTAATATTTTAAACCCAGTCAAAGTTTACCTTGTTTACAAAGTTAAAAAGATAATACTGAATTCCTTTTTTGGAAAGTTTGATAGTGTTTAACAGATTAGCATTAATTGTGAAAACCTGTCTCTAAAAATTACTAAAGTATTTTAGCTGCTGTAATGTAGGTGCCAAGTATTTAAAAACAGGTTATTGTGGATACAATAATAATAGGTTTTATTGCGGAAGATAATAGTTTTTGGGAAGCAAGCAATACTACCATCTTTAGTTATCATTTGATAGAAGCGTACAAGAAATAACGAAAATGCAAGATACACCTTAAACCTTAATGGTCAGAAGACTAATTAAAATGCAAGAACAATGAAATTTGACTAATTGTAATGTTTGCCACAATCAATCTGTCATTAATGGCTGCCTTAAAAGAATAGCGGTTTGGACAGCACACACTTGTATTTTGAATGCACATAAAAATTTGCCTGTCCAAATGTTCACATAAGACTAAGGCAACGTTAACGTTTCGGGCTCAAGTGCCCTTTATCAAGCATATAGGCAAACTTAGAGTATTGTGTGTTAATGGCAACCAAGTTCAGCCTGGCTATGGGGTAACATCCAAAAGTGCAATAATCAGACAAAATCCTGTGATCTAGTATGAAATGGGGACCTCATCCTGGGAGCAGCTTCAGAGAAGAGGTTCATTGTTCAGTTTGTCAAGGTCTTCTTTAAATTGGGATGCCCAGAACTGGACACAGTATTCCAGATTGAGGTCTGACTAAGGTCTCCTGTCCACGGGCGATATATTGTTGCTTTATCAGCGGTGATAATCCACACGCGGGTTAATGCAATGAACACTTTCCTTAGGATAAGTAAGGAAAGTGCAGCCCAATGTACACGAGTGGAATAATCACAGCCATTTTCCACTCAGGTAAAAATCACGGCATGCCATGCTGAATACGCAACATTAATGATAGGTTCACTGTGGCAAATCGCGGTGACTTTAGCGTTCTCCCGCGGCGGAAAAATGCTATGCCCGTGGACAGGCGGCCTTAGGAGGCATGTTACCTCATGTGTTCTAGACGCTATGCTTCACTTAATACATCCCAGAAGTGTGTTTATCTTTTTTTTCCCTGCTGAATCACACTGCCAACTCATGTTCAGTCTGTGATCCACTAGTATATCCAAGTCTTTTTACATGTGCTGTTACTTAGCTTAATTCCCCCCATTCTGTATGTGCTTTTTTCATTTTTCTTGCCCAGATGTAGGACTTTGCATTTCTCCTTGTTAAATACCATTCTGTTAGTCACCGCCCACTGTTCAAGCTTTGCTAGATCTTTTTGAATACTATCTCTCTCTCTTCCCTAGTGTTAGCTATCCCTCCTAGTTTTGTGTCTCCAAAATAGTAGTAGTCAGCAGCACAGCCTGTTCACCATCCGTGGGGAAGCACTGTAAGTGGTACAAGTTCCAGTAACAGTTTTAGACTTATAAACCATCAATGGTCCAATAAAGAAATGACTGGAGCAGTACTCAGGGACTCATAAGGTCTTCATTGTAGTAAAAATTGCCTTAATTTCCTCAAACATAAAACATGCTGCAACATTTGACCATCCTTAATCTTTGTCTAAGTCCTAGCATTGTGCCATCGGCAAATTTGATCAGTTTCCTCATTGATTCCCTCCTCCAGATCATTTATAAAAAGGTTGACCACTACTCTGCCTAGGACAAAACCTTGTGGTACCCCACTTGATACATTTTTCCACTTGGATGTACAGCCATTTATGACCATTCTTTGAGTATGATCACTCAGCCAAGTTGTGAATCTATCTAAAAGTTGCCTTGTCAATCCTATATTCGGTCAATTTTTAAATTAGTACGAGATACTTTGTCAAATGCTTTCCTAAAGTCAAGGTATACTATATTCACCGCATTTCCCTGATCAACCCAGTTGGTTATGTCATAGAAGGAAATTAGATTTGTCTGGCAGGACTTGTTTGTTACAAACCCATGCTGGCTCTGGGTAATTACTTCATTCTCAAACAAGTACTTGAATACATGCTGTTTAAGAATCTGTTTACAGATCTTTCCCGGTAAAGAAGTCAGGCTCACAGGCCTGTAGTTCCCTGGGTCCAACTTCTTCCTTTTTTAAAGATCGGAACAACATTTGCCTTTTTCCAATCTTCTGGGACTTTACAAAGATTACCTCTGCTGCTTCCTTTAGTATCCTAGGATGTAATTCATCTGGACCTGAAAACTTAAATTCATTTAAGTTAGCTAAGTGTTCCCTCACCATCTCTCTGCTTACAGATAGCCTGCATTATTCTATTCCCACAATAGCACAGGAAAGATCAGCTGATGTTACATTTACTTTGAGAGAAAACAGATAACAAAAATAGGGATTTAAAAGTTCTTCCTTATCAACATCATTTTTAAACAATTCACCATTTTCATCCTGTATACATCCTATAGTAGCTTTGCCTTTTCTTTTGCTTTTGACATAAAACACCCCACCCACAAAAATCTTTATTTATTGCTTTTGGCCTCTCTTGCAAGCCTCAATTCATTATTAGCTTTAGCTTTTCTGACACTTGCCCTACAGTTTCTGTAAACAGCATTATATTCTTCTGTAGATATTTCCCCCTCTTTCCATTTGATAGACATATTTTTCTTCCTTTTTACCATGTATGCAAATCCTGTGTTCACTCATCCTGGTCTCTTTAAATGCTTCCCATTCTTCCTTCTATTAGGGATTGTTAATGATTGTGCTTAGAGAATGTCATTTAGCTATATTTCCCAACCTACTTGAACATTTCTGTCCTTAGGAACATTCAGCCGCTGGATTCTTCCTACCCTCTTTCTAAGTTTAATCAAATCTGCCTTTCTGAAATCCAACCTTGAGGTCTGAATCTTCCTAGGCCTTTCTTCCCTTGCTGTTCACAATCCAAGCATAGCATGATCACTGCCTCCTAAGGTCCTAGCCACCCTTACTTCCTCAACCATTTCCTCCCTGTTGGTAAGAATTAGGTCCAAGATAGCAGATCCCTTGTTTTCTCTTCTACCTTTTGGAAGATAAAGTTGTCAGCAATAGTGGCTAAGAATTTGTTGGACACAATGAGAGATTCCCAACAAACGTATGGATAGTTAAAATCTCCCATCACTTACATATGCAAATGAGCAAAGAAGAGTCAGCTGGCCAAGAAGAGTCACGTGCTTCAGCACATACACACATTTAATACCTGAATGCAATTGCACAACTGTTTATGCTAAGGTCAGCTTCATGCGGGCGATAAAATCCCACGAGATTTGTGCATTTTGAGACACACAAATATCAAACCCATTCCTTTAATTGGTTTATACACAGGAGCAATGTTTTCCTGCATGGTACCAGAACGCTATATGGGGGTGAAGGATGGGGGGGGGGGGGGGGGGGGAAAGCATGTTCTGATTTTTTTAACGTGTAAATACGAAAATGTTTATAAATTATGGGCTGGGTGTAACTAAAAATAACATTATTTCGTAGGACAATCCCTTTCATCTCAAATGGAGATATTGTTCAGTATATCTGTCACGTATTTGCCATTTCAAGAATTCGTGAAACTACACTAGTTGACAGATAAGTAGGATTTACAGTAGAAATAACCAGCATAAACTTAAAGGGGTTGTCCCGCGCCGAAACGGTTTTTTTTTTTTTCAACAGCCCCCCCTCCCCATTCGGCGCGAGACAACCCCGATGCAGGGGTTAAACAAGAACACCGGACACCGCTTACCTGAATCCCCGCGCTCCGGTGACTTCTTACTTACCTGCTGAAGATGGCCGCCGGGATCTTCTCCCTCGGTGGACCGCAGGGCTTCTGTGCGGTCCATTGCCGATTCCAGCCTCCTGATTGGCTGGAATCGGCACGTGACGGGGCGGAGCTACACGGAGCCCCATTGAGAAAAGAAGAAGACCCGGACTGCGCAAGCGCGTCTAATTTGGCGATTAGACGCTGAAAATTAGACGGCTCCATGGAAACGAGGACGCTAGCAACGGAACAGGTAAGTGAAAAACTTCTGATAAGTTCTGTATGGCTCATAATTAATGCACAATGTACATTACAAAGTGCATTAATATGGCCATACAGAAGTGTATAGACCCACTTTGTTTCGCGGGACAACCCCTTTAATGTTCGTCCTTATGCCATTTACATACAAATAAAAAGATGGGATTTCTTTTTTGTCTGTTGCCACATAAGTTTAGGTCTCGTTCACATCCGCATAGGAGATTCAATCGCACATTTGCGTTAAGATTCAAGCACTGCCTGCTGGAATCTGGATAAACCCCATTCTAATCATGTTTGGATATGACACATGTCCGATATGGCACTTCCAGCTTTACCACTGATTGGATGGAGCTGAGCAATAGAAATGCTTAGCACCAACATGAACAAGCTCTAAGGTTAAAGGGATTGTCCAGTAACTGGACAAA
The DNA here is from genome assembly GCF_035609145.1 of Eleutherodactylus coqui. Lineage (NCBI taxonomy): Eukaryota > Metazoa > Chordata > Amphibia > Anura > Eleutherodactylidae > Eleutherodactylus > Eleutherodactylus coqui. The sequence goes on from NC_089840.1 coordinate 172,228,754, forward strand.
ATGCTCCCTATGCTAAAATAAGAGGAGCAGTACTTACCCGTTCCCTATTGCCCACTATGGTCCCAGTGTTTGTTGCTGTTTTTGTCGTCATCAGAAGTAAGGTGAAAGTTGCAGCCAATCAAAGACCACAGCATCATGCTACCGAACTGCCAGCATCATGGTGTCAGTATTTGACTGCAGCAGTCACCCGACATCCGGTGACATCTAAAACAACAAAAGCCAGGACCACAGTGGGGCTGCAGTGCTTGATCGCAGAGCAGGAAACAGGCAAGTACTGCTTTTCTTCTTTTTCTAGCATAGGGGACACCAAAGGGAGCATATTGTTCAGTAACCGGACAACCCCTTTAAAAGAAGAAAATACAAATAACTCAACATGTACTGTACAAACAATGTAATAAGATAGATACAATCTTCAGAAAAGAAATTGTTTACACTCCGTCTAACACAAACCTATATGACCCTAAAGCATTTATGATAAATTAAATAATATTTAACTGAAGTGTAGAACATACATGTATTTGGAAGTACCCGCATGCATATCTCCTCCAGCTTAGCTGGACCACAAATACTTACCTTCAGGGTCATCATTGCAGAGTTGTCACAGCCTTAAAGTTGTGGAACCAAAAAGTTTTTCAAAAATACCACAAGAAAGTTTGAAGATCAGTGACATTTCATGGAAGCCCAACGTTCATTACAGGTATTGGATACAACTTACTGGATTATATCTATCAAAAAAACCATTAACACAGCATAATGTTAGTGATAAGCCAGTGTCAAAGGGCTCCCAGCATTTACACACAGGGAAGGATCCCAAGTGCATTGTAGCAACGGATGAATCACTGGTGTAAGCAGAGACTGCTGTATTAGCTTTTGGGCTTGGGAGTCCTGCAGTGGGCGGTATTGTAGGGTATGACGGTGGATGACTCACAGTGACTTTCGCCTTTGGGCTGGAACTTTATGTCTTAAGCAACTGTGGTCATAGCACTGGCTGAAATGTGTGTACTGGGAATAGGAAGGGTGCAAACTCTGTGCAGGCTAGATAGGGGAACTAACAAATCAATTTGTTCATGTGATAATGCAATGGAATTACTGCACAAGCAGCACTTAATATGGTAAAGGTCAAGTTAAGAAATAAGGAGGCAGTAAGAAAACACCTGCTGGGCTGTTTACTTCCAACAATTAGCACAAAGTTCAGGGATTTAGGTATCTGCTGATTGATAGGCTATAGGCTGGGGGTCTGGCTTATATCAGCTTCAGTTACACGTCTCTATATATACACACCATCAGGTTGTACAGTGAGGGCAGAAAGAGCCTATGTTGTATCACCTAGCCATGGGATAGGCGATAAGAGTCTAATCTGTGTGGGCCTCACTGTTGAGACCGATCCAAAGAAGATCCCCCTCTCCACACGCATTCTGCACCCCTACACAGTGAGGAGAATATGGAATGGAACAGTTGTCGTACATGTTGCTCTATTCAGAGTGACCACCGGAGATTAGCGAGCACTTGTACTACCTCCATCAGCTCCATGAATGGAGTGGCACCAATGCCTTCAATCTTCTCCTCAATTGCAATACCTATTGCGCATTTTTTTTAAATTTTTCCCATACATTTTCTTTTTTTTTTGTGAAAAAAGGACATTTTTATTTACTCTTGACTTAATTAAACATTAACTTTTTTGTGATCCAAAAGGACATGAAGATGAAATCGCTGCATCATTGGTATGCTATACTGCACTACTTATGTAATACAGCATAGAATGCTTTTGACAGCATCTGTATTAAGGCCCATTTAGGCACAACGATTATCGCTCGAAATTCGCTCAAAAGCCGTCTTTTGAGTGATCATTGTGTCTAAATATGCCCATCTTGAACTGTTCGCTCGAACAATGGTATTTAGTTCTGCTTGAAAACAGTTGTTCAGTAGAACAGCTGATAAGCAGGACCACAAGCTATGTTCTGCCAGTGGAGAGCTGATTACAGCGGATAACATTGTTACAGCTGTTCTCAGTTCTCAGCCCCACTGGCAGAACAGCTGATAAGAAGGACCACACACTGTGTCTGCTGTCCACGGTGCCGACTTCTCCACAGGGAGCCCGTGGCTGAACAATGGAACTAATTACATAGCTTAGACCTCCTGCTGAGTTCTGTAAGAGCTCCCAGAAGCTCATTTGCATGCAAATGAAGCTAATAAAGTACTAATAGCAATTAGTGCCTATTAGTACTTTATGCAAAACGATCTCTGATCTTTCAGTATTTTGAAAGATATCTGTGTGTGTAAATAGGCCTTTAGACTGTCAGAGTCTAACAGGCTGGCATGCATGGCAAACCCAGAGGTCTTGAGCAGACCTATAATTGCCATGGTAGCTTATTCGTACCCTGCAAGGTTTTTGTCTTCTGGACACCCCCCTTAATCTCTAGGCAGAGTCCTGAGCTCTCATCTGTCGCAGCCATCATAAAATGCTAAATTTAATATCACAAAGGAAAAAAATTTCAAAAAAGTATTATACAGCAATCCTAACAAATTTTCATCAGAAATACAACAGCCCAAGCGTATATTCCCACGGACAACTACAAGTCTCTCAGGCTCATCCCACATTGAAAAGCACATGGACCCTTGATCCGCGTGGGGGACACCACACATTACATGTCCTAATCTCGTACGAGAATCAGACAAGAGCAGGACATGCTGCGACTCTTGTAGCCCAAACTATTGCTTCCATTTCCATCTGATTTCAGACTAATTTATTAGGCCCAAAAGATTGTTCCTATGAATATACTCCAAGGCAGTCTTCACACTTGGTGGAAATACTGTGGAATTTCTGCTTCTGGAATTGCTGAATTAGCTAAAATACAACAGTTAAAATCCGCAGCATTTATGCAAGCAAAATCCAAACCATTTGGCTGAATATAGACGGCCGGGTCAGATTCCGACTGCAAGATCCTCACAGCGGGATGCGACCCTGTCCCCTTTGCAGGGACTTCCGCCTTACCAGTCTGGCGTCTTCACTCTGCGCTGTGGATGTGCCGGCTGGCACAGCGCTGCACATACATCAGTGATGACACAGCCGTGCCTCGCACTGAAATAGGACATGCTGGGATTTCCTACCCGCGAGCGGAATGTCGCAGTTGATTTCCGCTCGTGGGCACCGAATTTTTCAACACCTGTCCTATTGGCTGTATTTGCTGCAGGATCCCGCAGTGCAAATATGCCCGTGTGCATTAGACCTTTAGGTGTGGATTTGGTCACTGGATATTTACTGCATAATTGTTGTGGGTTTTCCGTTGCAGAATGGCTGCAGCGATTACTCGCTGTGTGAAGGCACCCCAGAGATTTGTGTGATTAATGAATTACTCTCACAAAAACACATTTTTCCATGCTTGCCCCCTCACCTGATTACCTGTATTACAGCCACTTCCCTGCAATGCAGCCCCCTGTCTGATCATCAGCCACCATCTTGAGATTGAGCATTTTTACCTCAACTTTCAATCAATCCCATGATGCATCCACACAGCACTAGCTAGGGGTTATACTATTCCCCCCTGCTGGGGTGGTGAGGGGGTGGGAGTTTAATTATCATTACCTTGTTTATTTCTTTAAATAAGCTTTTATTTCTTTGTGTATCCCTCTCAAGGCAGTTTATGTGGTAGATCCATCACATAGGCCAAGAAATTGACTACAAACTTTATACATAAACTCAAGTATATCTGAGCTGGTCGGAACCGAGAACACATGACCATCTAAGGGCAACCTTTTGGAAAGAGAGAAAAGCCTAACCAAGACAACACTAGCTCACTTTTTATGGGAGATAGCAACATAATAAAGAAAAAAAAAATCACCAGAGTGGCTCTTTAATAATAAACTATTTAAAGGGGTATTCTAATCTCCAGAATCCCATTCCATTGTGTTCTAAACAGCAACATAAAAGCTCTCACTCATTACAGTCCTATTCCCATTTACGTCCTGGAGCGACGGGGTATGTATGCAGAGAGGTAGCGGGGCGACCTCTGCATACAGCGCGGGCGTCAGCTGTTTACTACAGCTGACACCCGTGGGCAATAGCCGCGATTGGCTGTTCGGTCGATCTCGGCTATTAACCCTTTAAATGCCCCGAACCCGCACGGCCCCCCCGCGGTGAGATAGGGAGAGCCGTGCAGGTGTCATGGCAGCCAGGGGCCTTTTTAAAGGCCCCAGGGCTGCCTTAGCAGACTGCCTATCAAATGGCAGTATGATGTAATGCTGTAGCATTACGTCATACTGCAGGAGCGATCCAAGCATCGCTGGACTTTAAAGTAAAGTAAAAAAAAAAAGTTATAAAAGTTTGAATCACCCCCCTTTTGCCACGTCAATTATTAAAAAATCTAAATCATAAAATAAAAATACATGTTTTGTATCACCGCGTCCGTAAAAGTCCGATCTATCAAAGTAGCGCATTATTTTTCACGCACGGTGAACGTCGTCCGGAAAAAACAAAGAACGCCAGAAATGCATTTTTTTCAGTCACTCTGTCTCCCAGAGAAAACGCAATAAAAAGCGATTTAAAAGTCGTTTGTTTTCCAAATTGGTACTATCGGAAACTACAGGACATCCCGCAAAAAATGAGCCATCGCTCAACTAAGTCGACGGAAAAATAAAAAAAAGTTATTGCGCGCAGAAGATGGCGGCAGAAAATTGAAAAAAATTAAAAGTCTTTGAAAAAAAAGCGTAGTACAGTAAAAAAAAAAAAAACTATACAAGTTTGGTATCGTAGTAATCGTACTGACCCGTAGAATAAAGTTATCATGTCGCTTTTGTTTTAGTTTGTGCGCCGTAAAAACAAGACGCACTGAAAGATGGCGGAATGTCGGGGTTTTTTTTCATTTTACTCCACTTACAATTTTTTTAAAGTTTTTCAGTACATTATAGGGTACTTTAAATAGCATAATTGAAAAATACAACTCATCCCGCAAAAAACAAGCCGTCATACAGTGACGTCGATGGATAAATAAAGAAGTTAAATGGGGGAGGAAAAAACGAAAATGGAAAAAAAAGGGCCACGTCATGAAGGGGTTAGTAATGCCTGCAGTTTGTATTGTGAAATGCACGTGGCAAGCAGCTCAACACTGAAGTGCAGACACCGGGCCTAGCGGTCCTCAGTGCTGGGGTTGCTTCACCCACCACAGTGGTGCTAGCCGAGCATGCACGGTCTGCACCCCATTCATTTCAGTGGGACTCAAGGAAATACCCTAGTGTGCCCCGCTTGGCTTGTGGTACGAGGACTTATAAAGCTTTTGTTTCTCTGTTATCAGCCCAAAGGCTGAAGCATATTTTATATATTGTCCTGTTACTACATATGTATCCAACAAATTAAATGTAACCATTATATACTAACTTTATCTTTTATTAACGTCTAATTTATAAACGTAGTTGACTAAAAGAGGTTTCTCTCTTTAACAAAAGTAAATACAGTCTACTTTTCTATCTAATCCTCCCCTATGTAATAAATCTTCCATATAGGAGCTGAGGAACACGGTGTAATTGGATACACAGAGACATCCCCCATTGGCCCCCTCACTCTCCCTCTGACTACCTGTAGCTTTATGTAGGTAACTTGCATAAGTGAAAGTAAACTATACTTCCATCTTTCTTTGTCTGATGTTAAAAGATAAGATGAGCCAAGAGATGTTAGCTTTGAATAAGCCTGCCTACTCAATATATAAAGCTCTGTATGTGATGTAATAAGGCAGTCAGAGATTTGAGAACACACAAGTTTCCTCTGACTAAACTGTGTCGACACAAATAAATCTTTTTTCACTTCCTATGTCCTGGGTATCGCATCAGGTGTGGCATCATACATCAGGCTATCTCGGCAGTACCATTGAAATTCAGTGAAGGTTAATAATGTATACTGCATAAAAGGTGTTTGTCTTTTTCTCTGCATACCTAAAGAAAAGCGGTCATCCCCTATGAACACCATGAAGTAACTTATGGTGGTCATAAAACAGGTTCCGATGAGTCTAGGGATTTATTTTTTATACCTGTTACCCGGTGAAGTCAAAGCTATCAGACTCGTCTCCATGCGGCCGCACACTGTTCTCTAGTGGAGTATTAGTAATTATTAGGAAATTATAGTACCAGTGTTTCTGGTGGTGAACACACACACACCTCTGCTAGCGCCACAACTTACTTTATTTGGCTCATAAATGGTTACAGCTTCCCTTTAAAAGAAAAAAAAAAAAGTCAAATGTGCCTTTTTATACAGTTGAGGCAAAGTGCAAGTGTACAAATACGTACAAGTACAAATAGTTCAGATTTTCCCAGTATACACACACATAAATCACAATGGAGGAGGCACTAATCTATATGAACTTCATGTAAAGCTAACCCATCACTAGGTCCATCTCAAACCTGCGGCAGGTGTAAACAACGTACTTTAAAAAGTCACCTGGAACAGTGCTTGGAGTATCAGGGGTGGACCTGTTAGCTTTTGCCCGCCAGGATTGGCTGGACTGAAAGAACTCTCTGTGTACGGGGCGAGACCTGTCAGTCCAGCGATCCAGGCAGAAGAACCCCTTGGTGATTTTCTGAAACGCCACAGCACTTCAGAATAAGACATGCATGATGACAATGACTGCGTGTGTCCCGGGGTCATACTGCATCAACCTGGTGACAAGTACTGTTTAAAAGAAATTATTTCAATCAAGGTTTTATGGTAAACATTAAGAATAATTATTTATCAGGTCATTATCTATCTACATTAAAAACAATCCTGAAATTTTGCAGTTTTTACTCTTAGGCCTCCCTCACACAGATGTTTTTGTACAACGTTTAGCGCTGCCTTTAATTGGCTCCGCTAATTAGAGCCAGCGCTCGATGCACCAATCACAGCCATTCATTGGTGCATCCAGCACTAACTGTGATTGGCTGAGGCTGCTGACACTCAGTGGATCCAGCCAATCAGAGCAATCTCTTGTTGGAGGTGGGGTCTTCAAACCCTATTACTAGCAAAAGATCCTCTGTCAGTGATGACAAAGGCCGGGAGCTCCAGACAGCGCCGGCAGGGACCTGGACAGCGCCGGCAGGGACCTGGACAGTGCCGGCAGGGACCTGGACAGCGCCGGCTAGGACCTGGACAGCGCCGGCTAGGTAAGTACTGATTTTTCTCTTGGCTGCGATTTCAGTTGTGCTGAAACTGCAGCCAAAACATTGTAAAAAATGCATGACAACACTGCTGAAATCGCAGTAAATGCAGCATTGAAAAACACTGCGTTTCTGCAAATGTCTGTGTGAGGCCTTAGATCACAGACTCACATAAACTGCTATGTAGAAATCACTTTTCATTACCATTACAAGTAGGATTACAATGAAAGCGAACATCTCTATTATGAAGCTGGATAATCCACTACTGATAATATGTGAGGGTCACAGGTTACCCCCCCCCCCCTCCTCACTGCACCACAACCTACAGATCATACTGAGAACACTCTCCCATAGAAGTCCACTCCTGCCCAGTCTGCTATAGCCATGGGGCTGCTTGAATGCTGTTAACAGAGTAGCAGTTCTAGCAAGACAGCTACCCCCATAATCACGTAAATAAAATAGAATTAAAAAATAAGTCTACCATAGTAGAATAAAAAAACAGAAAAAAAAATACGTGTTGGTCTAAATTAGCAGATAAATGAGGTCATAAATGCCCCATTTGCACAACTTATTTTCACATGTCCTATTTGGATATATGGGAGTCATGAGGGGAAACCTACTAAATACCTACTGTAGTAGCCACAGCGAAGAGCGCCTGTGTGCTACATCTTCTCTTCATTCCTTCTTCGATCTCTTTTTTGGGAAACCGTTCAGTATATGGCTACAAAGATCAGATGGAGGAAGAGATCCTGAGCAGAACACTGACCACTGGACTACTGATGAAGGCAACCTGGCTGCAACATTGGCCAAATTTAGGTGTTTTTTTTTTGTTTTTTTTTAACAGAAGTATAGAGGCATAAAAGACTGAAAAAACATGTCACCAAAATTAGAAAAATAAGTCCATCATGAAAATATACTATAAATAATATGCCTTTAAATAAAATTACTGAGTCTAGTTAGAAGATGGGGAATACTTTGCTGCTGTGTACGCCTCTACTGCCCACTAGTGGGAGGGCTCCTATTGCTAACTTATTTTTAGGAGAGGTTGACACTAGCCAATTAGCTAGAATACTCAGAATGCCGTTTCTGGTGCGATGGTCAGGTTTGCTAGAATCACACCTGAAGCCTGTGAATGGCTGAGTGGTCAAGTGCACAATGTGCCTGAAGGCTTTTTCCAGGTGTCAGGCAGCGGGCACTGGAGCGCCCGCTATAGACAGAGAGCCGCTGGAGTAGTTTTGCATTCATTTTCTCTTTATTTTACACTATTTTAAGCCTGAAATCGTTTTTTGTTTTTTTTTGCAGTCCCTGAAAACCCCTTTAAGTAATAACAGCTAGTTCAAAATTGGTAATCGTCATCTCTGTGATCATGTCGCTACAGGAAGATATGGAATATAATCTGTCACACAAGGTTACTACAAGCAAATATTTGTGAGAATGTTCTGCTCTGGCGTTCCAATGACTATGGAATTGTTCACAATGTTGAATAAACGACTACCAGAGGTCATTGGCCAGGAGCCCGGGGTGGAGCGGCCTTTGTACAGAGCTGATAAATCTGAAGCAAAAGGAACGGTCATCAGAAAATAAAAACTTGTTTAAAACAATAAGTTATGGTAAAAATGTTGAGACTTTTGGTGATTTTTCTCTGGCCACTAAAGGTTCCTTCACACCGGCCGGCCGAAAGTCCCCCGTATAATCAGTCAAATGATTACGGGCAAGTGTCCGCCCCCGACAGGGCACTGAGCAAGAAGTCGCTCAGTTATCACTAATCTTTCCTTCTGCTTGCTGAAAAGGAACAACTCCCGAGCGGCTTCCTGCTCCGTGTAAACGGGTGACACTCAATCTGTGCCCGACTCCTGTTTACGATGAATGGAGGCAAACAGCTGTAAGAGATCTCTGGCCTTTCGGCCTCCATTATCTGACAGACTATCACTCCAGTGTAAAAGTACACTGATAGTCACTGGGACATCTGTTGTCCCAAGTAAAGGAACCTTAAAGGGGTTGTGCAGTTGTACACTTCTAATGGTCTATATGTACAACAGACCATCAATAGTAGATCAGTGGAGACCTACTGCCCAAGGACCCCTTCTGATCAGCTGTTTGCCAGGTTACTGTATTCATGCACATAGCCGGTTTCTGGATGCTGACAGCTCCATTCCCACTACTGTGGCCATGTTTGGTATTACAGGTAAAGTCTGAACTGAGTGGGAGCTGTACCTGTAATACCAAGTCTGGTGTTGGGAAGTCAAGCTGTCTGCAGAAATCAGTTCTGTGCATGACCCGGACGGTGAACAGCCAATCAGAAGATTTACTATTGGTGGCCTGTCTTAAGCCTAGACCATTAATAGTTTACAACCGGACAACCCCCTTAAAAGTGGCTTTACACAGGAGGACTGTCACCTAAATAAGTCAGTAGGGTGAATAATTGTTCTGTGTAAGCACGGCCACCAACTGGGTGACAAGCAATAACGGCCCGGTTACACAGGGAGTTTGTCGGGTGTCGGCAGTTGCCCCAGCAATAATCGCTCCTGTGCTGTCACTCAGTGAATGGAGGCAGAAAAGGCCAGAGATTGTTCCAGCTGCCTCCATTCACAATAAGACAACAGTCATTCATAGATGAGTGATTGCGTGTTTACACTGACCAACATTTACTTGGTCTTCCAACAACCTTGGCAGGGGGTCTGCACCACAGCGAGCAGCCATCATTGCGCAGCAACAGTCATAAGCTACAACTGGCTGCAGCCATGTTTCCGGTATTTGCTAGCGGTCTCGTGTAAGCCCACCCACGGCCGGATTCACACAAACTTATTTGTGCAGCGTATTATGCATGAAAAATGTGCGCACAATACACAGCGAGTAGAACCCGGTAATATCAATGGGTATGTTACATAAGCGTATTCTGCGCGTTTTGTTACACAGCACGCCTCTATTACCCGCGCCCTTGTGCAGGGAAATCACACATACTGAACTACACCAATTACCCATTTCAAGGAGTCTCAGCGCGATTGTGTGTTTTTCGTGGTCGCAAATACATACGTAAACACGCCTGTGCGACACCGACACGAGGTTAGTAGGCCGCCACTTCCTGTTCTGTCAAGATCATCTCATTATGATAACAAGCAGGATTACAATGAAAGGTGACATGCGATGACACTGGAGGGGACCGTGACACCTTCCCTCCCCACAATACAGGCCATTGGATGAGATTCATGAAACTGTCCAAAACAACAACTCTCTGTTGCCCTTAGCAACCAATCGGAGAGCAATTTTCATTTTTCAAGCACATTATAAGAGATGAAACCTGTGCGGTGATTGGTCGCTATGTGCAACACTTTTCTCAAACATCTTTTGAAATCCTCCTGGTCGAGTCCCTCCCAGTATCTTGTCTAAGTCAGTAGGCTGCTGTAAAGCCGCTTTCTGTGGCCGTTATAGTGGTTCAGGTGGCCCCTGAGCCGTGTAAACCGGAGAAATCTGACAATTACCAGAGATTTCTGGTGCAAATTCCAGATGTAAACCCTGCCGCGCGGTGCTGGGACGGAGCCGGGGGCTTGTGAGGCCCCACTTACAGGCGTCTGACTGGTCTCTGTAGAATCGGGGCCCTGGATGTCCCAGGTGTGTCCCCGCATACGTCACCATTTGTCTGGAGATCCAAATACCCGATTAAACTTGCCCATGACAATCCTGACAGGCATGTAAATGACCCCCACGATGAGACGCCATTCAGTTGTCATGGCACATTTCTGTTTAAGACTTTTTTTTTTTTTTTCAAGTAGTACACCAAAAAAACTAAATAAATTTGGTTGTAACCGCGCCGACCCACAGAATAAAGTTATCATTTTACCACAGTCTGTTCACCATAAAAAACAAGGCCCGCTAAAGATGGCACAATTGTGGGTTTTTTCCCCATTTTACATGCTTAAAGGGGAGTCTGAGATAAAGATTTGTTTAATGTGAAAACAGGTTTCCCAGGAAAACATACTATGGAGCTCAAACCCTCTGACCGTGCCGCGCCGCGCCTCCTTGCCGACCGCACCGGCTGCTAGAGGCAACGACAGAGCTCAGCCATCAATAAGAACTGTACCCAGGCGGCCTGCAAACAATGGCATGGAGGAGCAAGGAGCTTCCAAGGGGAGAAGCTCGTTATTGGGTTTTTTCCCAGGGTGCACCTGTTTTCCTCAAAAACGTTTCTCTCGGACATCCTGCGACCCCTGACCCCACGATATATATTTAGGTCATAGAGGCACAAGGTTTGTATGGAGCCACTTCTGCTCCGTACACGGCGGCTGACGGCTGTCTTTGATGGCTGACAACCGCCCTCAACAGTGTAACTGTCATCTCTTTGAATGTCGCTCAGTGGTATTTAAATGTAGTGATCTGTGTCCAGGGGTCCCGAACGCCCCCGCAATGAGATCATGGGGAGCCATTCAGTTTCCATGGCAGTATGGGGCCTTCTGAAGAACCAATGGACAGTGCTTAAGGGGTTAAACTACGCAGCTGACTACTGTTGCTCAGGAAAATCTGTCTTCATGTGCCGACTGGCGTACTGTCACCACGCATCACACGTGTATTATTCATGCGTGTAACACGTGGTGCTGAGACCGCTTCATGTGCCGCGGGCGTACTGTCACCACGCATCACACGTGTATTATTCATGCGTGTAACACGTGGTGCTGAGACCGCTGGTTTCTGTCGGTTCCCGCACGTATACACAGCTGCGGTTCCCACATGTGTATAATACGCACGGATACGCTTCAGGGATGTAGCAGCCCACAGCTGTACTTGTCACATGCGCATCTATTGTGGTACGCGGTGATAATACGCCCGTGTGACCCCTGAAGGCGGAACGGCTCTTCGGTGGTCTGCGGCCCCCCCGGACCGGCTGGGATGCTCGCCAATCGCCACTTGTTCCACCGCCGCTGTGAGATCGCCCCCCGCAGCGCAAATTGCACCAACGAAACCGCAGCAGCCAACGGCTCGTGGCGATAGTGCCAACAAGCTCTCGTCACGTTTGTCAGCAGCAACCGGCGGCTTCGGCTGCAGTTTGGCCGGCTGTACACGAGCGTGACGGGCTCCGCTGCGGAATATTCCACGGCGAAGCCCGTCACGGCGCCCCCCAGAGACCCCATACTTACCAGCGGATCCGGTGTCTTCGCTCCCGCATGATGCTTCCCCGCCCACCGCGTCACATGACGCAGCCGGCCGTGTCATGTGACGCAGCGGCGGTAGGCGGGGAAGCGTTTTCACGCTATCTTCCGCTGTGCTACAGCGGGAGATAGCGTGAACGGTCGGCTTCCACTGACTGCAATGGAAGCCGTTGGCGCGTACACCCGCGGCAAATAGAGCATGCCGCGGGTGAGAACGGGTGCCCTGAGCTATTAGGTTCAATAGAACCTAATAGCTGCGGGCAACACAGCGGATTTTCACCGCGAATTACGCGGCGGAAATCCGTTCGTGGGAAGCAGGCCTTTGGCTGTGTGGAGCCTGAAGGGGCGCCATGGGACAGAACAATCCGCTACAGCGTTGTGCCACCCTCCAGCCGGGTATTCATCCCCAGGATTTGCGCTGCGAACGTTCTGAATTTGATGCAGAATCGACAACAGACTCCTGCAGTCAGACTGGTGCGGTTCAGGGACGGAGCTGCTGCGGAACCTCCTCAGACTGCTCTGAAGCCAAAACCAGGAGGATCCAACGGGGTGACGTCAGACAATCTCTGCCGTTATCTGCCACAAGAGCCGCCAGTGTGAACGCGGCCCGAGCTACAAGGCTGACTGGTAGGTGCTGGAGGGTCGCCCACCCGGAGAGGAGCTATCTGTCAATACAGTAAGGCGGCAGCCCGGACACTCACCTGCTCCTCCTGCAGGGTCCCTGCTCTCCGGCACCGGGGAGATGCTGAGTCCTAGTGGGCTAAAGGACCTGCGTGACGTCACCGTCATGTGACTCCGGGGTGGGCGGGGACAGCCGAGCAGAGTCATCGTGGAACTGCAGAGATTGTTGGTTTCGTGAACTTCTCACCGGCGGCTGCAGACAACTACACCGAAGGGACCGCAGCTGCAAAGTTCTGGGGGCTCTCCTCCTACAGATGTCAGCAGTACTGGGGGCACTAAAATGCGATGCTCTGCTTGGACTGAGGGCACTAGGATGGGATGCTCTGCTTGGACTGAGGGCACTAGGATGGGATGCTCTGCTTGGACTGAGGGCACTAGGATGGGATGCTCTGCTTGGACGGAGGTCACTAGGATGGGATGCTCTGCTTGGACTGGGTGCACTAGGGTGCGATGCTCTGCTTGGACTGGGTGCACTAGGGTGCGATGCTCTGCTTGGACTGGGTGCACTAGGGTACGATGCTCTGCTTGGACTGGGTGCACTAGGGTACGATGCTCTGCTTGGACTGGATGCACTAGTGCAGGGGTCCCCAACTCCAGTCCTCAGGGACCACCAACAGGTCATGTTTTCAGGATATTCTATGGTAAGAACACCTGAGGCAATGTCTGAGGCACCGACAATAATTACATCACCTGTGCAATACTGAGGAAATCCTGAAAACATCACCTGTGGGCGGTCCCTGAGGACTGGAGTTGGGGGAACACTGCACTAGGGTACGATGCTCTGCTTGGACTGGGAGCACTAGGGTACGATGCTCTGCTTGGACTGGGAGCACTAGGGTACGATGCTCTGCTTGGACTGGGAGCACTAGGGTACGATGCTCTGCTTGGACTGGGAGCACTAGGGTACGATGCTCTGCTTGGACTGGGAGCACTAGGGTACGATGCTCTGCTTGGACTGGGAGCACTAGGGTACGATGCTCTGCTTGGACTGGGTGCACTAGGGTGCGATGCTCTGCTTGGACTGGGAGCACTAGGGTACGATGCTCTGCTTGGACTGGGAGCACTAGGGTACGATGCTCTGCTTGGACTGGGAGCACTAGGGTACGATGCTCTGCTTGGACTGGGAGCACTAGGGTACGATGCTCTGCTTGGACTGGGAGCACTAGGGTACGATGCTCTGCTTGGACTGGGAGCACTAGGGTACGATGCTCTGCTTGGACTGGGAGCACTAGGGTACGATGCTCTGCTTGGACTGGGTGCACTAGGGTGCGATGCTCTGCTTGGACTGGGAGCACTAGGGTACGATGCTCTGCTTGGACTGGGAGCACTAGGGTACGATGCTCTGCTTGGACTGGGAGCACTAGGGTACGATGCTCTGCTTGGACTGGGAGCACTAGGGTACGATGCTCTGCTTGGACTGGGAGCACTAGGGTACGATGCTCTGCTTGGACTGGGAGCACTAGGGTACGATGCTCTGCTTGGACTGGGAGCACTAGGGTACGATGCTCTGCTTGGACTGGGAGCACTAGGGTACGATGCTCTGCTTGGACTGGGAGCACTAGGGTACGATGCTCTGCTTGGACTGGGAGCACTAGGGTACGATGCTCTGCTTGGACTGGGAGCACTAGGGTACGATGCTCTGCTTGGACTGGGAGCACTAGGGTACGATGCTCTGCTTGGACTGGGAGCACTAGGGTACGATGCTCTGCTTGGACTGGGAGCACTAGAGTACGATGCTCTGCTTGGACTGGGAGCACTAGAGTACGATGCTCTGCTTGGACTTGGAGCACTAGAGTACGATGCTCTGCTTGGACTTGGAGCACTAGGGTACGATGCTCTGCTTGGACTGGGAGCACTAGGGTACGATGCTCTGCTTGGACTGGGAGCACTAGGGTACGATGCTCTGCTTGGACTGGGTGCACTAGGGTGCGATGCTCTGCTTGGACTGGGAGCACTAGGGTGCGATGCTCACTGGTGCACTAGGGTACGATGCTCTGCTTGGACTGGGAGCACTAGGGCGTGATGCTCTGCTTGGACTGGGAGCACTAGGGTGCGATGCTCTGCTTGGACTGGGAGCATTAGGGTGCGATGCTCTGCTTGGACTGGGAGCACTAGGGTGCGATGCTTTGCTTGGACTGGGTGCACTAGGGTGCGATGCTTTGCTTGGACTGGGTGCACTAGGGTGCGATGCTCTGCTTGGACTGGGTGCACTAGGGTGCGATGCTCTGCTTGGACTGGGTGCACTAGGGTGCGATGCTCTGCTTGGACTGGGTGCACTAGGGTGCGATGCTCTGCTTGGACTGGGTGCACTAGGGTGCGATGCTCTGCTTGGACTGGGTGCACTAGGGTGCGATGCTCTGCTTGGACTGGGTGCACTAGGGTGCGATGCTCTGCTTGGACTGGGTGCACTAGGGTGCGATGCTCTGCTTGGATGCAGGGCACTAGGGTGCGATGCTCTGCTTGGACTGGGTGCACTAGGGTGCGATGCTCTGCTTGGATGCAGGGCACTAGTATGCAATGCTCTGCAGGAACTGATGGGTTCTGGGCAGGAGCGTAACTATAGGGCCCAGGAGCCTTATGTGTCCCATAATGCCTCTCTTCTCCATATAGGGAGCCCAGTACTATGAATAAAGCATTATAGTTGGGGGCCCTGTTACAGGTTTTGCATTGGGGCCCAGGAGCTCCAAGTTACGCCTCTGGTTCTGGGTACATTAGGATGCGATGCTGTGCTTGGACTGGGGACTTCTGGGTGCACTAGGATGTAAAGCTCTGGAGAGACCGGGTGCACTAAGATGTAATGCTCTGCTGGGACTGGGTGCAATGCTCTGCAGGAACTGCGGGCCACTGGGCACTAGGATTCAATGGAATGGGGACCTCTCGATGCACTAGGATGCAATTCCCTGCAGGGACTGGGACCTCTGGGTGCACTAGGATGCAATGCTTTGCAGGGAATGGATGCACTAGGATGTAATGCTCAGCTTAGATCGGGGACCTCTGGGTGCACTATGATGCAGTGCTCTGCAGGGACTGGGGACCTTTTGGTACGCTAGGATGCAATGCTCTGTTTGGAGTGGGTGCGCTAGGATGCAATGCTCTGTTTGGAGTGGGTACGCTAGGATACAATGTTCTGTTTGGACTGGGTACGCTAGGATGCAATGTTCTCTTTGGACTGGGTACGCTAGGATGCAATGTTCTGTTTGGACTGGGTACGCTAGGATGCAACGCTCTGTTTGGACTGGGTGCACTTGGATGCGATGCTCTGCTTGGACTAGGTGCACTAGGATGCAATGCTCTGCTTGGACTGGGTGCGCTAGGATGCAATGCTCTGCTTGGACTGGGTGCGCTAGGATGCAATGCTCTGCTTGGACTGGGTACACTAGGATGCAACGCTCTGTTTGGACTGGGTGCACTAGGATGCAATTCTCTGCAGGGACTGGGGATCTCTGGGTGTGCTAGGATGTAATGCTCTGCTTGGACTTGGGACAGTAGGATGCACAGGATTTATGTATTTAGCACAATTTTTCTTTCTCCGCTACAGATGCGGCAGGCGGTCTCTGGATACGGCCGACTGCACACGACCGGATTTGCATTGCGGAATCTGGAGCAGTTGCCCTCCTCCAGATCCCGGAGCAAATACCTTCCATAGCATGCTATGGAAAAGCACGTTTTCCTGCACACGAGCAGCATGCTCTATTTTTGCACTGATGACTTCCATTGAAGTCAATAGACGCTGTCCGACCCGTGGCCCTGCCGCAATTGACATTGCTGAAAGGTTGCGGACTCCAATAGCCTAGCGATGACGCAGGAAAAGCAGGGGTTTAAAAAAAATCTGTACCACACGTCTTGACGGCGAGCTGTGTGGACTATCCGCAGTACAGAAGAGAAGTAATAACAGGTACACGCAGACGCCGGCCGGGCACAGGGTTGGATTCCGCAGCGGCCTCCCGCGTTTTCTCGGTTATTTCATTTGGGGACACAAAACTGCGGGTGTAGGCTATTGCCACTAGGAGGGTTCTCCTCCTTCAATGCAGGCTCTACCCAGCCCTTTGACATTGTGCTACTTCGATTTAAACTAGTGTCAGTAGGAGGCAAGCACAGGTCAGGTTCTCCAGGTCCATTCCACCTTACGTCTGTGGTTAGATAGCTTTGCTACTTATCTTTTCTTCTTTTTCTTTCTTTCCTTTTTTTTGGTCAGGCAACGGGGAGGGTTGGGTGCTCAAGGAGATCAAGACAGAGGCGGTTCCCAGATGGCCTTGGCACACGCATGGGGTCAGTATTGTTGCAGAAATCCCACTTTGCTTTCTACTTTGACAAGATCTTCTGTTGCAAGACCCTATCCTCCACCCAAAGTTACAGTCGCTGAGTTCAGCCATGCCAGCTGTTGAAGCCTCCGTTCGGAGAGCCTGTGGTTTTTATGACCAGTTCAGTCAGACCATGTTCAAACTGAAAAAAAAATGTCTTCATCTTGGATATACCACTGAGCCTGGAAAGACCTTTTTCGGACCCAGGAGCTTCAAGTCTACCCCAGGAATTTTCCTCTCCCTCAGATCCTGTACTTCCTCCAGACCTTCTTGGATGTGGGATTACCTCTCAGCTCTCTGAAGGGCCAGGTCCATTATCCTTATCCAGCCTTATCCATTCTCTTGCCTTTAACCTCTGAGCCCCATGTCAAAACTTTTCTCCAGTGCAATACACATACGGCGCCTGCATATAGAATTTCTACCTCGCCTTGGGTCCTCAATTTGGTGATGGATTCTCCACAATCTGCCACTTTGAGACTCTCAGAGACATCTTTTTGAGGCTCATTTCTTGGTGGCTGGCCTTCTTGGCTGCAGTAACCTTGGAAGATGCAGGTCTTGGCCATAAGGTGTTGCAGGCAGTGGTGGCTCAGCATTCCGCCTGAAGTTCTCCCCTGCTCTGTCACCCACCCATTTTTTTCCTGAAGTTACTATGCAGTATTTCAGTTGTCGCAGGTTGTTGGAATTGTTCTGTTCTTTGGTGTTCTGACATTAGTTTCTATTTTCTACTGCCTGTGTACAAACTGATTAGCGCTGTGTTACGGCTGGTAGGAGACAGATGACCAGAGGGGGGTCCCTACAATCAGCCCACTCTCGTATCCCTACCTACTTGCCCCCCTGGGCTAAGCCCCAGGGCGACAACTGGGCGGCGGTTCCTGCTCTGACCTAGTGACAGGAACCCCAAGGGAGAGGGACAGGAGACGAATGGTCAAACAAGTCGGGTCAAAACCTACCGAGAGCAAAACCACAAAGGGTAACAGAGAGTAGTCAGGGAAAACCGAGTCAAACCAGGGAGGCACATGCGCAGTACAAAAGGAGCAAGACAGGAGCGGAGTCAAAGGCATAAATGGGTCAAAGAACAGACGAGAACAGTATATACGGGTGCTAGCAGAGCTAAGTCTAACCAAACACTGGCAACCTCTGCTAGCACTCAGCAGCCTGATATGGGAAGTCCCCGCCCAGACAGGGCGGGGAAATGTGACATGCCGATAGGGGAGGCAATAAGACCCTCTCTCCCCGGGACCGTGTACTATACAGAGAGCCGTGCGGCCAGCCGGAGGGAGCAAGTCCCCGAGCATGGCGGGGCACACGTCACCGACGGGAGTGGGCAACCACCAACACAGGGGAACCCCGACCGGAGCAGCCTGCACTGACACCCGCGGCGTCAGAAGGATAAGAGCGTGACTGCCAGCGGTAACCCAATACCTAACATGCTGTGTTAGTGGGCTGGGCCTAGCCCGGTGTCGGTGGGCTAGGTACGGCTTGGTATCAATGGCCTAGGTACAGCCTGTGTAGGAGGAGCAGACGTTTCTCCTCTTAGGTTATGTCTGTATGGAATAGCTTTCCTGCGGAATGTCCACAGTAGATCCGTAAACGGAATTCACCTCTCGTTTGAAGAGGTGGAATTTGCACCGAAAATCAGGTGCTATAATTGACATGCTGTGGATCTACAATCCAATCTGCAGATCAATTTCCATAGCTGATTTTTTTTCGCAGCTTGTAGACAATATTTTTCAAGCATCATCCACTTTCTTGTGACTGTGAACGCTACATAGTTTCTGTGTGGAGGGTCTGCACAACCTAGCCTTAGTGTCATGCCTACTATTGGCTGCAGCCTATATCCATGCTCTGCCTCCTTTTTTTATCTTCAGTTCAGATTTTTTTTAACCCCTTAAGGGTGACTACCCACTACAGTTTTTTTTCACTGCGAAATTCGCAGCATTTTCTTTTCTTCAGGAGTCTATGGGACTTGTAATGTTAAAATTGTGATCGCGCAAAATCACAATTTACCGCGATTGCGATTTTGCGCGATCGCGATTTTAACATTACAAGTCCTATAGACCCCTGCAGAAAAAAAAAACGCTGCGAATTTTGCAGTGAAAAAAAACTGTAGTGGGTAGTCGCCCTAATACCGTATTTTTCCGACCTTAAGTCACAATTCCAGAGCAATAACTTTTTCATTTCTCTGTAGACATGGTTGCTTAATAGCTTGTTCTTCTGTGGGACAACTTGCAGTTTACAATGGCATGATTGTGAAATACGTGTAGCTTATTCCTTAGTTTTCATTATTTTGGGGGAAAGTATTTTTTACTCACTGTTTAGCACCTGCTAAAAACAACCACTTAACTCTATGGGTCGTTAAAAAAATGCCAATTCCAAGGAAGTTTGTTTTTTATATCTAGCACTTTTGCACATTCAGCCATAAAATATAATCTGTGAATATAACTGTATGAGGGCTTGTTTTTGGGATACAAATTTGATTCATTTTCAAATGATTTTTGTAGTTGGAAAGGCAAAAAACACTTTGCAGTTCTACTTAAAGTGATTGCTACCACTGTGGTGACATTTGAATTTTGTCAGAATGCTCAACGGACAGTTAGAACCTCCAGCCATTGTGCATTTATCACCTTTTTTGTGGGTAGTGATAAATGTTCTTAGAGGGAAAATCCATTTAATTTTGTTACGAAATCCATATGCCAACGTCTACAAGGAGCTACAAATGGTTTAAGGTTATTGGAAGAGGTTTTATTGTACAGAATGGGTCACACGGGTGTTGACCCATTGGAGATGGGTGGAGAAAAATGGAAACATTGTGGAGGTGCTTCCGACCCAAAGATGACACCAACAACTACAAAGAGCAGTGAAAGAAGGGAGAAAATGCTATCATGAAGGAGAGGCTCAAGACTAGCACAAGGAGATCCTCTATGAGCCCAGGAGACTGCTTTGCTCCATTGTAAAGGCCCATTTACAAAAAAAATGCGATGATCGTGTACTTTTCGTGCACTGCTAGCTGATCGCTAAATTCAGGCCAACCTAAAAATCGTCATGTGGTCTTATCAGGAGTTCTCCACGGGTAGCGCTGAAAGCATTGTTTCCTGTCTGAGAACACAGGAACTGAAAGAAGATAAGAGCCCTCCGGCTATTAACTGCATTCAGCTAAAGGCTTCATTTGCATGCTATGCAAAATGATTGCTCAAAGCTGTCACTCAAACTGTCATTTGAGCGATCATCACTACGTGTAAATGGGCCTTAATACAGTGATCTGTTATTGAATTCTCTTTCCCAATAGAGAACATGTGCTTGTTTAAAGTTTTTTCCCTCCTGTATTTCACAGAAATAACTTGTATTGAAGCTTAACTGAGAGGGCTTAAATAAAAAGTTATATGCATAAAGGAGGAGGAAGCGTTCTAGAGGAGTATGGCGCGATATGTAGCTTTTAATCTGAAGGCACTTAAAGGGGTTGTCCCGCGGCGAAATGCATTTTTTTTTTCAACCTACCCCCGCATTCTGCCCCGTTAAAATCAATACCGTTTGTAATTTAAAAAAAAAAAAAAAATCGCTTACCTCCTTCCCAGTTCGCGCAGCATCTTCTTTTCTTCTTTTAAAGATGGCCGCCGGTCCTTTCCCAGGGATGCACTGCGGTTTTCTCCCATGGTGCACCGCGGGTCTTCTCCGATGGTGCACCATGGGCTCTGTGCGTTCCATTGCCGTTTCCAGCCTCCTGATTGGCTGGAATCGGCACACAAGATGGGGCGGAGCTACGCGATGATGCGTAGAAGGGGGCGAAGCCAGAACGCCGCTCGTGCCCGGACCGACCAGAAGGGAGAAGACCCTTCTGCGCAAGCGCGTCTAAAAATGCCAGAAGACACCGAAATTAGACGGGAAAAAAAAAATTCCGCCATCTTTGAGTGTGTTTTGTTTCTACTGTATTTTTTTCTGTTGCCATTTTCTGACATGTATAACTTTTTTTTTTTTCTGTCCACATTGTTGTGTAAGAGCTTGTTTTGTGCTGGATGTCCTGTAGTTTCTGTCCGTATCATTTTGGATTACGTACGACTTTTTGATCGCTTTTTATTACATTTTTGTTCTTGGAGAGGGGGTGACCAAAAAAGCGCAATTCTGGCGGGTTTTTTAACGACGATGTTCACCATGCGGGGTAAATAATGCATTACTTTGATAGATTGTACGCAGCAATATTAAATATCTATTATATTTTTTATAAATTAGATTCTTTTATTATAAATATGGCAAGGGATTGCTTTCTTGTTTTTTTTTTTTTATTCCTTTTTATTATTTTTTTTAATAATTAGTAAAACTTTTAAACTTAATTTTACTTTTCTTTCTTTTTTTTTTAGTCCCTAGAGGGGACAGGAACTTACATTGCTTTGATCGCTCCTGTTGTATAATGCTGAAATAACCTCAGTGAAGCACTGACGGAGAAAAAGACAATGTGGGGTCGACGCTACTTTAAAGATCTTATTTTAAGCAAATAGAAAAATGACAAAAGTCACTTACTTAGTGAGGGGTACCCAGGATAAGAGACCCCTCAAAAACGTGGCAGGCCGGTCAATGTGGATGGTGAAGATGAACTTTTGGCAGGCAGATTCCAAGGAGGTCCCCATCAAGTGAAAAATACAATCTTCATCTTTGTTTCTTTTTTTCAGATAATTTATTGCCAAACAAATCAAAAACCAAACAAACAAATTTCAGTGCAACTGGAAAAAAACAGGGCTGCCAGGTGCTGCAACTAGAGATGAGCGAGCACCAAAATGCTCGGGTGCTCGTTACTCAAGACGAACTCTTCGCGATGCTCGAGGGTTCGTTTCGAGTAACGAACCCCATTGAAGTCAATGGGCGACCCGAGCATTTTTGTATATCACCGATGCTCGCTAAGGTTTTCATTTGTGAAAATCTGGGAAATTCAAGAAAGTGATAGGAGCGACACAGCAACGGATAGGGCAGGCGAGGGGCTACATGTTGGGCTGCATCTCAAGTTCCCAGGTCCCACTATTAAGCCACAATAGCGGCAAGAGTGGGCCCTCCCCCCCCCTCCCAACAATTTTTACTTCTGAAAAACCCTCATTAGCAAGGCATACCTTAGCTAAGCACCACATTACCTCCAACAAAGCACAATCACTGCCTGCATGACACTCCGCTGCCACTTCTCCTGGGTTACATGCTGCCCAACCCCCCCTCCCCCCCCCCCCCCCCCCCCCGCACGACCCAGTGTCCACAGCGCACACCAAAGTGTCCCTGCGCAGCCTTCAGCTGCCCTCATGCCACACGCTGGCCTCATAGCCACACCACCCTCATGTCTATTTATAAGTGCGTCTGCCATGAGGAGGAACCGGAGGCACACACTGCAGAGGGTTGGCAGGGCCAGGCAGCGACCCTCTTTAAAAGGGGCGGGGCGATAGCCCACAATGCTGTACAGAAGCAATGAGAAATTCAATCCTGTGCCACTTCCATCAGGAGCTGCACACGTGGGCATAGCAATGGGGAACCCATGTGCCACACACTATTCATTCTGTCAAGGTGTCTGCATGCCCCAGTCAGACCGGGGTTTTTTATAAATAGTCACAGGCTGGTACAACTCCGCAATGGGAATTCCGTGTGCACCCACAGCATGGGTGGCTCCCTGGAACCCACCGGCTGTACATAAATGTATCCCATTGCAGTGCCCTGGACAGCAGAGCTAACGTCAGATTAAATGCAGGTGGGCTTCGGCCCACACTGCATGCCCCAGTCACACTGGGGTTTTTTATAAGTAGACACAGGCAGGTACAACTCCCTATTGTGAAGTCCCTGTAGACCCACAGCATGGGTGGCTCCCTGGAACCCACTGGCGATACATAAATGTATCCCATTGCAGTGCCCAGCACAGCTGAGGTAATGTCAGGTTTAATGCAGGTGGGCTTCGTCCCACACTGCATGCCTCAGTCAGACTGGGGTTCTTTATAAGTGGACACATGCAGTTACAACTCCGTGTGGACCGACAGCATGGGTGGGTCCCAGGAAGCCACCGGCGGTACATAAATATATATCCGATTGCATTGCCCATCACAGCTGGGGTAACGTCCGATTAAATGCAGGTGGTCTTTGGTCCACACTGCATGCCCCAGTCTGACCGGGGTTTTTAATACATAGACACTGGCAGGTACAAATCCCTAGCGGTACATAAATGTATCCCATTGCAGTGCCCTGCTCAGCAGAGCTAACGTCACATACAATACAGGTGTGCTTTGGCCCACAGTGCATGCCCCAGTCAGACTGGTAATATGTACCTTAACAGTAACCGCGTTGGTGGGAATGTGGTGGCGACTGCGGACCTAGTAGCGCGGTTTTATTTAGTTGGTTTTCGGAATGTGGCCAGGATTAAGTGGGTCGTGGCGGGGGGATGGTGGGGCGGCTCTCTTGTGTCGGTAAAGGTGAAATTCTTGGACTACCACCAGACGGACGAATGCAAAGGTATTTGCCAAGAATGTTTTCATTGTTGGAGGAGGAGGAGGATGTTTTTGAGGCACTACGTGTCCTCTCCACGTGTCCGTGGTTATATACACCTGAACAGTAACCGCGTTGGTGGGAAATGGCCTCGCCACCATTAGTTCCATTTTAGTAGTAGTAGCAGTCAAGACAGGCCACAGTAACATTCCCGTTGCAGCAGTTTAGGGAGATAACAGTCTCTTTCACATTTCAGTAGTTGCAGTATAGGCAAGGCCCCAGTTACATTTATGTAGCAAAAGTGTAGGCCAACCCCACACACCTTGCTGTAGCATGAGTGCAGGCGAAGCCCATAAAAATTACTAGGATTACACTGTAGGCGAGGGCCCAAAAAAATTGGTGTACCAACAGTACTAATGTACCTCAGGAAAATTGCCCATGCCCAACCAAGAGGGCAGGTGAAACCCATTAATCACTTTGCGTAATGTGGCTTAATTTTTAACTAGGCCTGTAGGCAGCCCAGTTAAAATAAAAATTGGTTCAGGTGCAAGTTTGTAGTGAGACGTAGGTGCGTATGACTGAGCTAGTGGAATTCACAGCGCAGAAGCAGTCAAGTGGCCAAAGGGCAGTGGTACGCCTTAAGTATTTTGCTTCAATTTGTTTAAATGGTGAGCTGAAACACCAGACAGATACTGTATGCAGTGTATATCATGTATACTGTTTTCCTCTGGCGCTATGACGGCGGTGATGTAACGGGCACAGCAGAGCCAGGAAACAATTTTGCGCAAGCCTGCTGTAACGCTTAGCTGCGTATTAATTAGGACTACTACCCCCAGCAGACACGCAGTACACTGAAGACGGTCACAGGCAGCCCAAATATAGTATTTTTCCCCAATTTTTTTTGAAAAAGCCCACTGCCTATATAGACAGTATATCGCTTTCACCTTTCCCACTGTCCCTGCCTCACCAGTACTGCCCCTATACTCTGTACAATGACTGCAGACTGAGGACACAATGCTCTGCACGCCCGATATACAAAAAAAAAAAAAGTGCAACACTGCTAAAAGCAGCCTCAACAGTACTGCACACGGTTAGATGTGGCCCTAAGAAGGACCGTTGGGGTTCTTGAAGACTAAAATAACACCTAACACTGTCCCTATAGCAGCATCAGCAGCACTTTCCCTGATCTATGTCAGAATGCATCTGTGGCGAGCCGCGGGCGGGGCAGACTTTAATACTCGGGTGTCACCTGATCTCCCCAGCCACTCACTGCAGGGGGGTGGTATAGGGCTGGAACGTCACAGGAGGAAGTTGTAATGCCTTCCATGTCTTTCTATTGGCCAGAAAAGCACGCAAATGTCTCAGAGATGAAATGAAAGTAACTTGAACATCGCGTGGTGCTCATCACGAGTAATGAGCATCTCGAACACCCTAATACTCGAACGAGCATCAAGCTCGGACGAGTACGCTCGCTCATCTCTAGCTGCAACGCATTTCGGCACGCTAAGGTGCCTTTCTCAAGAATAAAGGGCATTCATCTATGTTTCATATTTATAAATAGCTGATATACCCGGCTCCGCACGAATTAATTTGGTAGAGGTGTTTTACCTGTTGTTCGCATGGAAACGGACTTTCATTAAGTCGTGGATAGTTCAGTCGAACCGAGGAATAAAATATGTAAACATATAGAGGAGTGTTTAGATTCTCCTCAGACTGCATTTACCGATGTTACTTTGCAGAATGTGCCTCCCCACCCACTCTCCTCTCTTTTTGCACTTAAAGGTAACACCCCCTTTATTCAAATTTAACCCCAGACTGGAGGTAACAGCCTTTTCTTAGCCTTAAAGGCATGCTCCATCCCTGCTTCCTTATGTACTTTACAGCCTTTCAGTATATGCACCTAAAGGTCAGATAGATTGTTCTCATATACACATAGAGGTGAGGCAGAATCTTCTCAGTATATACACATAAAGGTGAGGTAGAATCTCCTCAGTATATACATATAGTGGTGAGTAGAGATGAGCGAACGTACTCGTCCGAGCTTGATATTCGTGCGAATATTAGGGTGTTCGGGATGCTCGTTACTCTTAACGAGCACCACGCGGTGTTCCGGTTACTTTCAGTTTCCTCTCTGAGACGTTAGCGCGCTTTTCTGGCCAATTGAAAGACAGGGAAGGCATTACAACTTCCCCCTGTGACGTTCAAGCCCTATACCACCCCCCTGCTGTGAGTGGCTGGGGCGATCAGATGTCACCGGAGTATAAAAGTCGGCCCCTCCCGCGGCTCGCCTCAGATGTCTTGTGAGTTAGCTGAGGGAAAGTGCTGCTGGTGCCGGAGCTGCTGTAGGGAGAGTGTTAGGAGTGAGTGTAGGCTTCAAGAACCCCAACGGTCCTTCTCAGGGCCACATCTATCCGTGTGCAGTACTGTGGAGGGTGCTGTTAGCAGTGTTGCACAATTTTTTTTTTTTTCAAAATCGGCAGTCTGCAGACCATTGCGCCTTGCAGTAATACTACAGGGACAGAAGTGGTGCTTAGGTAGGGAGAGTGTGAGGAGTGAGTGTAGGCTTCAAGAACCCCAACGGTCCTTCTTAGGGCCACATCTATCCGTGTGCAGTACTGTGCAGGCTGCTGTTAGCAGTGTTGCATATTTTTTTCTTTTCAAAATCGGCTGTCTGCAGAGCATTGCGCCTTGCAGTAATACTACAGGGAGAGAATTGTGTAGGCAGGGCCAGAAGACATATATTATTGATTGAATATAGTCAGTGGGCCCTCCGTTTCCCAAAAAGGGAAACATTCTATTTGTCCTGCAGGCTTGCGCCAATTTATTTGCTGCCTGTGAAAAGTAACTGCTCTGCTGCACTTCATATAACTGCATTTCTGTGCAACACATATCTTATCTGATTTGAATATAGTCAGTGGGCCCTCCGTTTCCCAAAAAGGGAAACATTCAATTTGTCCTGCAGGCTTGCGCCAATTTATTTGCTGCCTGTGAAAAGTCTCAGCTCTGCTGCACTTCATATAACTGCATTTCTGTGCAACACATATCTTATCTGATTGAATATAGTCAGTGGGCCCTCCGTTTCCCTAAAAGGGAAACATTTTATTTGCCCTGCAGGCTTGCGCCAATTTATTTGCTGCCTGTGAAAAGTCTCCGCTGTGCTGCACTTCATATAACTGCATTTCTGTGCAACACATATCTTATCTGATTGAATATAGTCAGTGGGCCCTCCGTTTCCCAAAAAGGGAAACATTCTATTTGTCCTGCAGGCTTGCGCCAATTTATTTGCTGCCTGTGAAAAGTCTCCGCTCTGCTGCACTTCATATAACTGCATTTCTGTGCAACACATATCTTATCTGATTGAATATAGTCAGTGGGCCCTCCGTTTCCCAAAAAGGGAAACATTCTATTTGTCCTGCAGGCTTGCGCCAATTTATTTGCTGCTGTGAAAAGTAACTGCTCTGCTGCACTTCATATAACTGCATTTCTGTGCAACACATATCTTATCTGATTGAATATAGTCAGTGGGCCCTCCGTTTCTCAAAAAGGGAAACATTCTATTTGTCCTGCAGGCTTGCGCCAATTTATTTGCTGCCTGTGAAAAGTAACCGCTCTGCTGCACTTCATATAACTGCATTTCTGTGCAACACATATCTTATCTGATTGAATATAGTCAGTGGGCCCTCCGTTTCCCAAAAAGGGAAACATTCAATTTGTCCTGCAGGCTTGCGCCAATTTATTTCCTGCCTGGGAAAAGTAACCGCTGTGCAACACATATCTTATCTGATTGAATATAGTCAGTGGGCCTTCCGTTTCCCAAAAAGGGAAACATTCTATTTGTCCTGCAGGCTTGCGCCAATTTATTTGCTGCCTGTGAAAAGTCTCCGCTCTGCTGCACTTCATATAACTGCATTTCTGTGCAACACATATCTTATCTGATTGAATATAGTCAGTGGGCCCTCCGTTTCCCAAAAAGGGAAACATTCTATTTGTCCTGCAGGCTTGCGCCAATTTATTTGCTGCCTGTGAAAAGTAACCGCTCTACTGCACTTCATATAACTGCATTTCTGTGCAACACATATCTTATCTGATTGAATATAGTCAGTGGGCCCTCCGTTTCCCAAAAAGGGAAACATTCTATTTGTCCTGCAGGCTTGCGCCAATTTATTTGCTGCCTGTGAAAAGTAACCGCTCTACTGCACTTCATATAACTGCATTTCTGTGCAACACATATCTTATCTGATTGAATATAGTCAGTGGGCCCTCCGTTTCCCAAAAAGGGAAAAATTGTATTTGTCCTGCAGGCTTGCGCCAATTTATTTCCTGCCTGGGAAAAGTAACCGCTGTGCTGCACTTCATATAACTGCATTTCTGTGCAACACATATCTTATCTGATTGAATATAGTCAGTGGGCCCTCCGTTTCCCAAAAAGGGAAACATTCTATTTGTCCTGCAGGCTTGCGCCAATTTATTTGCTGCCTGTGAAAAGTAACCGCTCTACTGCACTTCATATAACTGCATTTCTGTGCAACACATATCTTATCTGATTGAATATAGTCAGTGGGCCCTCCGTTTCCCAAAAAGGGAAACATTCTATTTGTCCTGCAGGCTTGCGCCAATTTATTTCCTGCCTGGGAAATCACTGGTAATACAGCATGCTGAGGGGTAGGGGTAAGCCTAGAGGACGTGGACGTGGACGTGGCCGAGAACGCGTAGGCCCAAGTGAGGGTGTGGGCACAGGGCGAGCTCCTGATCAAGGTGTATCGCAGCCGACTGCTGCGCGATTAGGAGAGAGGCACGTTTCTGGCGTCCCCACATTCATCGCCCAATTAATGGGTCCACGCGGGAGACCTTTATTAGAAAATGAGCAGTGTGAGCAGGTCCTGTCGTGGATGGCAGAAAGTGCTTCGAGCAAGCTATCATCCACCCACAGTTCTGCACCGTCCAGTGCTGCAAATCCAAATCCTCTGGCTGCTACTCCTCCTTCCTCCCAGCCTCCTCACTCCACTACAATGACACATGCTCAGGAGCGGGCAGACTCCCAGGAACTGTTCTCGTGCCCCTGCTCAGATTGGGCAGCAGTGGTTCCTCTCCCACCAGAGGAGTTTATCGTCACTGATGCCCAACCATTGTAAAGTTCCCGGGGTACGGGGGATGAGGCTGGGGACTTCCGGCAACTGTCTCAAGACCTTTCAGTGGGTGAGGAGGACGATGACGATGAGACACAGTTGTCTTGCAGTGAGGTAGTAGTAAGGGCAGTAAGTCCGAGGGAGGAGCGCACAGAGGATTCGGAGGAAGAGCAGCAGGACGATGAGGTGACTGACCCCACCTGGTGTGCAACGCCTACACAGGACAGGTCTTCAGAGGGGGAGGCACGGGCAGCAGCAGGGCAGGTTGCAAGAGGCAGTGCGGTGTCCAGGGGTAGAGGCAGGGCCAGACCAAATAATCCACCAACTGTTTCCCAAAGCACACCTTCGCGCCATGCCACCCTGCAGAGGCCGAGGTGCTCTAAGGTCTGGCAGTTTTTCACAGAGACGCCTGACGACCGACGAACAGTGGTGTGCAACCTTTGTCGCACCAAGATCAGCCAGGGAGCCACCACCAACAGCCTCACCACCACCAGCATGCACAGACATATGATGGCCAAGCACCCCACAAGGTGGGACGAAGGCCATTCACCGCCTCCGGTTTGCACCGCTGCCTCTCCCCCTGTGCCCCAACCTGCCACTGAGATCCAACCCCGCTCTGAGGACACAGGCACTACCGTCTCCTGGCCTGCACCCACACCCTCACCTCCGCTGTCCTCGGCCCCATCCACCAATGTCTCGCACCGCACCGTCCAGCCGTCGCTAGCGCAAGTGTTTGAGCGCAAGCGCAAGTACGCCGCCACGCACCCGCACGCTCAAGCGTTAACCGTCCACATAGCCAAATTTATCAGCCTTGAGATGCTGCCGTATAGGGTTGTGGAAACGTAGTCCTTCAAAAGTATGATGGAGGCGGCGGCCCCGCGCTACTCAGTTCCCAGTCGCCACTACTTTTCCCGATGTGCCGTCCCAGCCCTGCACGACCACGTCTCCCGCAACATTGTACGCACCCTCACCAACGCGGTTACTGCCAAGGTCCACTTAACAACGGACACGTGGACAAGCACAGGCGGCCAGGGCCACTACATCTCCCTGACGGCACATTGGGTGAATTTAGTGGAGGCTGGGACAGAGTCAGAGCCTGGGACCGCTCACGTCCTACCCACCCCCAGAATTGCGGGCCCCAGCTCGGTGCTGGTATCTGCGGTGGTGTATGCTTCCTCCACTAAAGCACCCTCCTCCTCCTCCTCCTCCGCAACCTCTGTCTCGCAATCAAGATGTGTCAGCAGCAGCACGTCGCCAGCAGTCGGTGTCGCGCGGCGTGGCAGCACAGCGGTGGGCAAGCGTCAGCAGGCCGTGCTGAAACTACTCAGCTTAGGAGATAAGAGGCACACGGCCCACGAACTGCTGCAGGGTCTGACAGAGCAGACCGACCGCTGGCTTGCGCCGCTGAGCCTCCAACCGGGCATGGTCGTGTGTGACAACGGCCGTAACCTGGTGGCGGCTCTGCAGCTCGGCAGCCTCACGCACGTGCCATGCCTGGCCCACGTCTTTAATTTGGTGGTTCAGCGCTTTCTGAAAAGCTACCCACGCTTGTCAGACCTGCTCGTAAAGGTGCGCCGGCTCTGCGCACATTTCCGCAAGTCCCACACGGACGCTGCCACCCTGCGGACACTGCAACATCGGTTTAATCTGCCAGTGCACCGACTGCTGTGCGACGTGCCCACACGGTGGAACTCTACGCTCCACATGTTGGCCAGGCTCTATGAGCAGCGTAGAGCTATAGTGGAATACTAACTCCAACATGGGCGGCGCAGTGGGAGTCAGCCTCCTCAATTATTTTCAGAAGAGTGGGCCTGGTTGGCAGACATCTGCCAGGTCCTTCGAAACTTTGAGCAGTCTACCCAGGTGGTGAGCGGCGATGCTGCAATCATTAGCGTCACCATTCCTCTGCTATGCATCTTGAGAAGTTCCCTGCAAACCATAAAGGCAGCCGCTTTGCGCTCGGAAACAGAGCCGGGGGAAGACAGTATGTCGCTGGATAGTCAGAGCACCCTCCTGTCTATATCTCAGCGCGTTCAGGAGGAGGAGGAGGAGCATGAGGAGGATGAGGAGGAGGGGGAAGAGACAGCTTGGCCCACTGCTGACGGTACCCATGCTGCTTGCCTGTCATCATTTCAGCGTGTATGGCCTGAGGAGGAGGAGGAGGATCCTGAAAGTGATCTTCCTAGTGAGGACAGCCATGTGTTGCGTACAGGTACCCTGGCACACATGGCTGACTTCATGTTAGGATGCCTTTCTCGTGACCCTCGCGTTACACGCATTCTGGCCACTACGGATTACTGGGTGTACACACTGCTCGACCCACGCTATAAGGAGAACCTTCCCACTCTCATTCCCGAAGAGGAAAGGGGTTCGAGAGTGTTGCTATACCACAGGACCCTGGCGGACAAGCTGATGGTAAAATTCCCATCCGACAGCGCTAGTGGCAGAAGGCGCAGTTCCGAGGGCCAGGTAGCAGGGGAGGTGCGGAGATCGAGCAGCATGTACATCCCAGGCAGTGCAACAGTCTTTAAGGGCCTGGACAGCTTTATGGCTCCCAGCAAGACTGTGTCACCGCTCCCCAGTCAAGGCTGAGTCGGCGGGAGCACTGTAAAAGGATGGTGAGGGAGTACGTAGCCGATCGCACGACCGTCCTCTGTGACGCCTCTGCCACCTACAACTACTGGGTGTCGAAGCTGGACACGTGGCCTGAACTAGCGCTGTATGCCCTGGAGGTGCTTGCTTGTGCTGCGGCTAGCGTCTTGTCGGAGAGTGTGTTTAGTGCGGCTGGGGGAATCATCACAGATAAGCGTACCCGCCTGTCAACCGACAGGCTAACACTCATCAAGATGAACAAAGCCTGGATTTCTCTTCTCCACCAGCGGACAGCAGCGATACCTAAGCAATACGTAGGCTGCACCCGCGGATGGAAGCATCGTTCTCTCTCACCATCCAAAACGGGGACATTTCTGCTTCATCAATCTGTGTATAATATTCGTCCTCCTCCTCCTGCTCCTCCTCCTGAAACCTCACGTAATCACGCTGAACGGGCAATTTTTCTTAGGGCCACAAGGCTCACTCATATAATTTTTCTAAAAATTTTTATACGTTTCAATGCTCTTAAAAGCGTTGGAACTTTAACTTGAAACAATTTTTCGTTAAACTGGGCTGCCTCCAGGCCTAGTTACCACTTAAGCCACATTAACCAAAGCGATTAATGGGTTTCACCTGCCATCTTGGTTGGGCATGGCCAATTTTTACTGAGGTACATTAGTACTGTTGGTACACCAATGTTTTTGGGCCCTCACCTACAGTGTAATCATAGCAATTTCTATGTTCTTCGCCTGCACTCATGGTACAGAAAGGTGTGTGGGGTTGGCCTACACTTTAGCTACATAAATGTAACTTGGGCCTTGGCTATACTGCAGCTACTGAAATGGAACTAAGACTGCGCTCCCACTATACTGCTGCTTCGGAATTGTTCCTGGGGCCTGTGTAGGCTGCTACTATTACTTAAATGGAACTTAGACTATGCTCCTCCTATACTGCTGCTTCGGAATTGTTACTGGGGCCTGTCTTGAGTGCTACTATTACTGAAATGGAACGAAGACTGCGCTCCCACTATACTGCTGCTTCTGAATTGTTACTGGGGCCTGTCTTGAGTGCTACTATTACTGAAATGGAACTAATACTGTGCTCCCCCTATAATGCTGCTAGTGATATGTTAGTGGGGCCTGTCCTAATGCTACGGCTGAAATGTTACCGCTGCTAATGGTATGTCTCTGGGGTGTGGAAACAGAGGCTTCCCAAAGACATGATGGCGGCGAGGCCATTTCCACCAACGCGGTTACTGTTAAGGTGCATATAACCACGGACACGTGGAGAGGACACGTAGTGCCTCAAAAACATCCCCCTCCTCCTCCAACAATGAAAACATTCTTGGCAAATGCCTTTGCATTGGTTCGTCTGGTGGCAGTCCAAGAATTTCACCTTTACCGACACAACAAGAGAGCCCCCCCACCATCCCCCCGCCACGGCCCACTTAATCCTGGCCACATTCCGAAAACCAACAAAATAAAACCGCGCTACTAGGTCCGCAGTCACCACCACATTACCACCAACACGGTTACTGTTAAGGTGCATATAACCACGGACACGTGGAGAGGACACGTAGTGCCTCAAAAACATCCCCCTCCTCCTCCAACAATGAAAACATTCTTGGCAAATGCCTTTGCATTGGTTCGTCTGGTGGCAGTCCAAGAATTTCACCTTTACCGACACAACAAGAGAGCCCCCCCCACCATCCCCCCGCCACGGCCCACTTAATCCTGGCCACATTCCGAAAACCAACAAAATAAAACCGCGCTACTAGGTCCGCACTCACCACCACATTACCACCAACGCGGTTACTGTTAAGGTACATATTACCAGTCTGACTGGGGCATGCAGACACCTTGACAGAATGAATAGTGTGTGGCACATAGGTTCCCCATTGCTATGCCCACGTGTGCAGCTCCTGATGGCGGTGGCACAGGATTATATTTCTCATTGCTTCTGTACAGCATTGTGGGCTATCGCCCCACCACTTTTAAAGAGGGTCGCTGCCTAGCCGTGCCAACCCTCTGCAGTGTGTGCCTGCAGTTCCTCCTCATGGCAGACGCACTTATAAATAGACATGAGGGTGGTGTGGCATGAGGGCAGCTGAAGGCTGCGCAGGGACAGTTTGGTGTGCGCTGTGGACACTGCGTCGTGCAGGGGGGAGGGGGGTTGGGCAGCATGTAACCCAGGAGAAGTGGCAGCAGAGTGTCATGCAGGCAGTGATTGTGCTTTGTTGTAGGTAGTGTGGTGCTTAGCTAAGGTATGCCATGCTAATGAGGGCTTTTCAGAAGTAAAAGTTGTTGGGAGGGGGGGGGGCCACTCTTGCCGGTATTGTGGCTTAATAGTGGGACCTGTGAACTTGAGATGCAGCCCAACATGTAGCCCCTCGCCTGCCCTATCCGTTTCTGTGTCGTTCCCATCACTTTCTTGAATTGCCCAGATTTTCACACATGGAAACCTTAGCGAGCATCGGCGAAATACAAAAATCCTCGGGTCGCCCATTGACTTCAATGGGGTTCGTTACTCGAAACGAACCCTCAAGCATTGCGAAAATTTCGTCCCGAGTAATGAGCACCCGAGCATTTTGGTGCTCGCTCATCTCTAGTGGTGAGGTAGATTCTCCTCAGTATAGGAGGTCAGTTAGATTGTTCCAAATTTCACGCTTGTACAACACCGGGAAGTTACATTACATAGGGATGCATGCACTTTTGCAATTGACATTGAATAATCCAGTTGTGACCCCTTTTTACTTTTCATATTTAAGTCCTAAAGAATGGTTGTGCCAAATTTCATGTTTGTACGACATCGGGAAGTTAGAGTATTAGTGGCCAGTCAGTCAGTGAGGGCTTTTACCTTTTTATATATACAGAAAAATACATAAATTATGCTAATACCTATTGGGTTGTGCAGGTCTCCTCACGACAGAATGCCACACCGTCTGGTCGCGTATTGATGTCACCAAAAAGGGCTGGCATGCTGACGTGGAGCTGACATTTCCGGCAAAAGTAACGCACCATGAGTTCCACTGAGAGCGCATGCACGCAGTAACAAAGGGATGTGATGATGTCAGCATTAAGATGTGCAGGATCCCATGATTAATATAACTTTATCAGCAAATTTACAAAGATGAGGCTCCGATAATACCTTGAATTATCTTATAAAATTTCAGAATATATAATCTTCAAGAGGGATACCAATAAAGCTATATATATATATATATATATATATATATATATATATATATATATATATATATATATATATATACGTGTATATCTATATATATATAAAGCTGAAAGCCCTCACTCACTCACTCACTCACTCACTCACTGACTCGCCAAAAGTTCTCCAACTTCCCAATGTCGTAGAAACATGAAATTTGGCAGAAGCATAGATTATCTCCAAAATAGGAAAAGTAAATGGGTCCCAACTCGATTATTCAATTCTAGCGCAAAAGAATTAGCGTCGAAATTTAACGTACATAATCTAAATCTCTCACTTCTCAATGTCATAGAAACGTGGAATTTGGCAGGAGCATTGATTATGTCATAAATAGGAAAAGCTAATGGGTCCCAACTCGATTGTTCAATTCTATGCGCAAAAGAATTGGCGTCCAAATTTAACGTATGGAATGTAATTTTCTCACTTTCCGGTGTCATAGAAACGTGAAATTTTGCACGAGCATTGATTATGTCATGAGTAGGAAAAGTTCATAGGTCCCAACTCGATTATTCAATTGCATGCGCAAAAATATTAGCGTCCAAATTTTACGTGCGGAATGTAATTTTCTCACTTTCCGGTGTCATAGAAACGGGAAATTTGGCACGAGCATTGATTATGTCATAAGTAGGAAAAGCTAATGGGTCCCAACTCGATTATTCAATTTTATGCGCAAAAGAATTAGCGTCCAAATTTTACGTTCGGAATGTAATTTCTTCACTTTCCGATGTCATAGAAACAGGAAATTTGGCACGAGCATTGATTATGTCATAAATAGGAAACGCTAATGGGTCCTAACTCGATTATTCAATTCTAGCGCAAAATAATTGGCGTCGACATTTTACGTGCGGAATGTAATTTCTTCACTTTCCGGTGTCATAGAAACGGGAAATTTGGCACGAGCATTGATTATGTCATAAATAGGAAAAGCTAATGGGTCCCAACTCCATTATTCAGTTCTATGCGCAAAAGAATTAGCGTCCAAATTTTACGTACGGAATCCAATTTTCTCACTTTCTGGTGTCATAGAAATGTGAAATTTGGCACGAGCATTGATTATGTCATAAATAGGAAAAGTTCATAGGTCCCAACTCCATTATTCAATTCTAGCACAAAATAATTGGCGTCGAAATTTTACGTGCGAAATGTAATTTTTTCACTTTCCGGTGTCATAGAAACGGGAAATTTGGCACGAGCATTGATTATGTCATAAATAGTCAAAGCTAATTGGTCCCAACTCCATTATTCAATTCTATGCGCAAAAGAATTGGCGTAGAAATTTTACGTACATAATCTAAAAAAAAAAAAAAATCTCTCACTTCCCAATGTCATAGAAACGTGAAATTTGGCACGAGCATTGATTATGTCATAAATAGGAAAAGCTAATGGGTCCCAACTCCATTATTCAATTCTATGCGCAAAAGAATTAGTGTCAAAATTTTACGTGCGGAATGTAATTTTCTCACTTTCCGGTGTCATAGAAACAGGAAATTTGGCACGAGCATTGATTATGTCATAAATAGTAAAAGCTAATGGGTCGCAACTCCATTATTCAATTCTATGTGCAAAAGAATTAGCGTCCAAATTTTACGTGCGGAATGTAATTTTTTCACTTTCCAGTGTCATAGAAACGGGAAATTTGGCACGAGCATTGATTATGTCATAAATAGTAAAAGCTAATGGGTCGCAACTCCATTATTCAATTCTAAGCGCAAAAGAATTAGCGTCCAAATTTTACGTGCGGAATGTAATTTTCTCACTTTCCGGTGTCATAGAAACGGGAAATTTGGCACGAGCATTGATTATGTCATAAGTAGGAAAAGCTAATGGGTCCCAACTCGATTATTCAATTTTATGCGCAAAAGAATTAGCGTCCAAATTTTACGTTCGGAATGTAATTTCTTCACTTTCCGGTGTCATAGAAACAGGAAATTTGGCACGAGCATTGATTATGTCATAAATAGGAAACGCTAATGGGTCCTAACTCGATTATTCAATTCTAGCGCAAAATAATTGGCGTCGACATTTTACGTGCGGAATGTAATTTCTTCACTTTCCGGTGTCATAGAAACAGGAAATTTGGCACGAGCATTGATTATCATAAATAGTAAAAGCTAATGGGTCCCAACTCCATTATTCAATTCTATGCGCAAAAGAATTAGCGTCCAAAATTTACGTACGGAATCCAATTTTCTCACTTTCTGGTGTCATAGAAATGTGAAATTTGGCACGAGCATTGATTATGTCATAAATAGGAAAAGTTCATAGGTCCCAACTCCATTATTCAATTCTAGCACAAAATAATTGGCGTCGAAATTTTACGTGCAAAATGTAATTTTTTCACTTTCCGGTGTCATAGAAACGGGAAATTTGGCACGAGCATTGATTATGTCATAAATAGTCAAAGCTAATTGGTCCCAACTCCATTATTCAATTCTATGCGCAAAAGAATTGGCGTAGAAATTTTACGTACATAATCTAAAAAAAAAAAAAAATCTCTCACTTCCCAATGTCATAGAAACGTGAAATTTGGCACGAGCATTGATTATGTCATAAATAGGAAAAGCTAATGGGTCCCAACTCCATTATTCAATTCTATGCGCAAAAGAATTAGTGTCAAAATTTTACGTGCGGAATGTAATTTTCTCACTTTCCGGTGTCATAGAAACAGGAAATTTGGCACGAGCATTGATTATGTCATAAATAGTAAAAGCTAATGGGTCGCAACTCCATTATTCAATTCTATGTGCAAAAGAATTAGCGTCCAAATTTTATGTGCGGAATGTAATTTTTTCACTTTCCAGTGTCATAGAAACGGGAAATTTGGCACGAGCATTGATTATGTCATAAATAGTAAAAGCTAATGGGTCGCAACTCCATTATTCAATTCTAAGCGCAAAAGAATTAGCGTCCAAATTTTACGTGCGGAATGTAATTTTCTCACTTTCCGGTGTCCTAGAAACGGGAAATTTGGCACGAGCATTGATTATGTCATAAGTAGGAAAAGCTAATGGGTCCCAACTCGATTATTCAATTTTATGCGCAAAAGAATTAGCGTCCAAATTTTACGTTCGGAATGTAATTTCTTCACTTTCCGGTGTCATAGAAACAGGAAATTTGGCACGAGCATTGATTATGTCATAAATAGGAAACGCTAATGGGTCCTAACTCGATTATTCAATTCTAGCGCAAAATAATTGGCGTCGACATTTTACGTGCGGAATGTAATTTCTTCACTTTCCGGTGTCATAGAAACAGGAAATTTGGCACGAGCATTGATTATCAT
This sequence comes from Eleutherodactylus coqui, assembly GCF_035609145.1. Lineage (NCBI taxonomy): Eukaryota > Metazoa > Chordata > Amphibia > Anura > Eleutherodactylidae > Eleutherodactylus > Eleutherodactylus coqui. The sequence continues at coordinate 172,266,660 of NC_089840.1, forward strand.
AAATAGTAAAAGCTAATGGGTCCCAACTCCATTATTCAATTCTATGCGCAAAAGAATTAGCGTCCAAAATTTACGTACGGAATCCAATTTTCTCACTTTCTGGTGTCATAGAAATGTGAAATTTGGCACGAGCATTGATTATGTCATAAATAGGAAAAGCTCATAGGTCCCAACTCCATTATTCAATTCTAGCGCAAAAGAATTAGCATCCAAATTTTACGTACGGAATCTAATTTTCTCACTTTCTGGTGTCATAGAAATGTGAAATTTGGCACAAGCATTGATTATGTCATAAATAGTCAAAGCTAATTGGTCCCAACTCCATTATTCAATTCTATGCGCAAAAGAATTGGCGTAGAAATTTTACGTACATAATCTAAAAAAAAAAAAAAATCTCTCACTTCCCAATGTCATAGAAACGTGAAATTTGGCACGAGCATTGATTATGTCATAAATAGGAAAAGCTAATGGGTCCCAACTCCATTATTCAATTCTATGCGCAAAAGAATTAGTGTCAAAATTTTACGTGCGGAATGTAATTTTCTCACTTTCCGGTGTCATAGAAACAGGAAATTTGGCACGAGCATTGATTATGTCATAAATAGTAAAAGCTAATGGGTCGCAACTCCATTATTCAATTCTATGTGCAAAAGAATTAGCGTCCAAATTTTACGTGCGGAATGTAATTTTTTCACTTTCCAGTGTCATAGAAACGGGAAATTTGGCACGAGCATTGATTATGTCATAAATAGTAAAAGCTAATGGGTCGCAACTCCATTATTCAATTCTAAGCGCAAAAGAATTAGCGTCCAAATTTTACGTGCGGAATGTAATTTTCTCACTTTCCGGTGTCATAGAAACGGGAAATTTGGCACGAGCATTGATTATGTCATAAGTAGGAAAAGCTAATGGGTCCCAACTCGATTATTCAATTTTATGCGCAAAAGAATTAGCGTCCAAATTTTACGTTCGGAATGTAATTTCTTCACTTTCCGGTGTCATAGAAACAGGAAATTTGGCACGAGCATTGATTATGTCATAAATAGGAAACGCTGATGGGTCCTAACTCGATTATTCAATTCTAGCGCAAAATAATTGGCGTCGACATTTTACGTGCGGAATGTAATTTCTTCACTTTCCGGTGTCATAGAAACAGGAAATTTGGCACGAGCATTGATTATCATAAATAGTAAAAGCTAATGGGTCCCAACTCCATTATTCAATTCTATGCGCAAAAGAATTAGCGTCCAAAATTTACGTACGGAATCCAATTTTCTCACTTTCTGGTGTCATAGAAATGTGAAATTTGGCACGAGCATTGATTATGTCATAAATAGGAAAAGTTCATAGGTCCCAACTCCATTATTCAATTCTAGCGCAAAAGAATTAGCATCCAAATTTTACGTACGGAATCTAATTTTCTCACTTTCTGGTGTCATAGAAATGTGAAATTTGGCACAAGCATTGATTATGTCATAAATAGGAAAAGTTCATAGGTCCCAACTCCATTATTCAATTCTATCGCAAAAGAATTGGCGTCCAAATTTTACGTACATAATCTAAAAAAAAAATAAAAATCTCTCACTTCCCAATGTCATAGAAACGGGAAATTTGGCACGAGCATTGATTATGTCATAATTAGGAAAAGCTAATGGGTCCCAACTCCATTATTCAATTCTATGCGCAAAAGAATTAGCGTCAAAATTTTACGTGCGGAATGTAATTTTCTCACTTTCCGGTGTCATAGAAACGGGAAATTTGGCACGAGCATTATGTCATAAATAGGAAAAGCTAATGGGTCGCAACTCCATTATTCAATTCCATGTGCAAAAGAATTAGCGTCCAAATTTTACGTGCGGAATGTAATTTTCTCACTTTCCAGTGTCATAGAAACGGGAAATTTGGCACGAGCATTGATTATGTCATAAATAGTAAAAGCTAATGGGTCCCAACTCCATTATTCAATTCCATGCATAAAAGAATTAGCGTCCAAATTTTACGTACGGAATGTAATTTTCTCACTTTCCGGTGTCCTAGAAACGGGAAAATGGGCAGGAGCATTGATTATGTCATAAATAGGAAAAGCTAATGGGTCCCAACTCGATTATTCAATTCTAAGCGCAAAAGAATTGGCGTCCAAATTTTACATGCGGAATGTAATTTCTTCACTTTCCGGTGTCATACAAATGGGAAATTTGGCACGAGCATTGATTATGTCATAAATAGAAAAAGCTAATGGGTCCCAACTCTATTATTCAATTCTAAGCGCAAAAGAATTAGCGTCCAAATTTTACGTGCGGAATGTAATTTTCTCACTTTCCGCTGTCATAGAAACGGGAAATTTGGCACGAGCATTGATTATGTCATAAGTAGGAAAAGCTAATGGGTCCCAACTCGATTATTCAATTTTATGCGCAAAAGAATTAGCGTCCAAATTTTACGTTCGGAATGTAATTTCTTCACTTTCCGGTGTCATAGAAACAGGAAATTTGGCACGAGCATTGATTATGTCATAAATAGGAAACGCTAATGGGTCCTAACTCGATTATTCAATTCTAGCGCAAAATAATTGGCGTCGACATTTTACGTGCGGAATGTAATTTCTTCACTTTCCGGTGTCATAGAAACAGGAAATTTGGCACGAGCATTGATTGTCATCAATAGTAAAAGCTAATGGGTCCCAACTCCATTATTCAGTTCTATGCGCAAAAGAATTAGCGTCCAAATTTTACGTACGGAATCCAATTTTCTCACTTTCTGGTGTCATAGAAATGTGAAATTTGGCACGAGCATTGATTATGTCATAAATAGGAAAAGCTCATAGGTCCCAACTCCATTATTCAATTCTAGCGCAAAATAATTGGCGTCGAAATTTTACGTGCGAAATGTAATTTTTTCACTTTCCGGTGTCATAGAAACGGGAAATTTGGCACGAGCATTGATTATGTCATAAATAGTAAAAGCTAATTGGTCCCGACTCCATTATTCAATTCTATGCGCAAAAGAATTGGCGTCGAAATTTTACGTGCATAATCTAAAAAAAAAAAAAAAATCTCTCACTTCCCAATGTCATAGAAACGGGAAATTTGGCACGAGCATTGATTATGTCATAAATAGGAAAAGCTAATGGGTCGCAACTCCATTATTCAATTCCATGTGCAAAAGAATTAGCGTCCAAATTTTACGTGCGGAATGTAATTTTCTCACTTTCCAGTGTCATAGAAACGGGAAATTTGGCACGAGCATTGATTATGTCATAAATAGGAAAAGCTAATGGGTCCCAACTCCATTATTCAATTCTATGAGCAAATGAATTAGCGTCAAAATTTTACGTGCGGAATGTAATTTTCTCACTTTCCGGTGTCATAGAAACGGGAAATTTGGCACGAGCATTGATTATGTCATAAATAGTAAAAGCTAATGGGTCGCAACTCCATTATTCAATTCCATGTGCAAAAGAATTAGCGTCCAAATTTTACGTACGGAATGTAATTTTCTCACTTTCCGGTGTCCTAGAAACGGGAAAATGGGCAGGAGCATTGATTATGTCATAAATAGAAAAAGCTAATGGGTCCCAACTCGATTATTCAATTCTAAGCGCAAAAGAATTGGCGTCCAAATTTTACATGCGGAATGTAATTTCTTCACTTTCCGGTGTCATAGAAACAGGAAATTTGGCACGAGCATTGATTATGTCAGAAATAGTAAAAGCTAATGGGTCCCAACTCCATTATTCAATTCTATGCGCAAAAGAATTAGCGTCCAAATTTTACGTACGGAATCTAATTTTCTCACTTTCTGGTGTCATAGAAATGTGAAATTTGGCACAAGCATTGATTATGTCATAAATAGGAAAAGTTCATAGGTCCCAACTCCATTATTCAATTCTATCGCAAAAGAATAGGCGTTGAAATTTTACATATGGAATGTAATTTTTTCACTTTCCGGTGTCATAGAAACGGGAAATTTGGCACGAGCATTGATTATGTCATAAATAGGAAACGCTAATGGGTCCCAACTCGATTATTCAATTCTATGTACAAAAGAATTGGCGTTGAAATTTTACGTACATAATATAAATCTCTCACTTCCCAATGTCATAGAAACGTGAAATTTGGCACGAGCATTGATTATGTCATTAATAGGAAAAGCTAATGGGTCCCAACTCCATTATTCAGTTCTATGCGCAAAAGAATTAGCGTCCAAATTTTACGTGCAGAATGTAATTTTCTCACTTTCCGGTGTCATAGAAACAGGAAATTTGGCACGAGCATTGATTATGTCATAAATAGGAAAAGCTAATGGGTCCCAACTCCATTGTTTAATTCTATGCGCAAAAGAATTAGCGTCCAAATTTTACGTGCGGAATGTAATTTTCTCACTTTCCGGTGTAATAGAAACAGAAAATTTGGCACGAGCATTGATTATGTCATAAATAGGGAAAGCTAATGGGTCCCAACTCCATTATTCAATTCTATGCACAAAAGAATTAGCGTCCAAATTTTACATACATAATCTAAATCTCTCACTTCCCAATGTCATAGAAACATGAAATTTGGCACAAGCATTGATTGAGTCATAAATATGAAAAGTTAATAGGTACCAACTCGATTATTCAATTCTAAGCGCAAAAGAATTAGTGTCCAAATTTTATGTACGTAATCTAATTCTCTCACTTCCTGATGTCATTTTATATAAAGGAAACGTCGCATGGTTGCCTCCACGTGGTGTTTCCTAGGTAATGCAGAGAACTATGCAAAATGGTGAATATATGTTTTTCCGGTTTCTCTAAAGTAACCACGACTTCATAAGAATTTCCGTGTGAACACCAGATGAACACCAGTACCAAATTAACTCGGGCGAAGCCGGGTACATTAGCTAGTATATCTATATATATAAACACGAAAGCCCTCACTGACTCACTCACTCACTGACTGACTCGCCAAAAGTTCTCCAACTTCCCGATGTCGTAGAAACATGAATTTTGGCACAAGCATAGATTATCTCCAAAATAGGAAAAGTAATTGGGTCCCAACTCGATTATTCAATTCTAGCGCAAAAGAATTGGTGTGGAAATTTAACATACATAATCTAAATCTCTCACTTCCCAATGTCATAGAAACTTAAAATTTGGCACGGGCATTGAATATGTCATAAATAGGAAACGTTAATAGGTCCCAACTTGATTATTCAATTCTATGCGCAAAAGAATTAGCGTCCAAATTTTACGTACGGAATCTAATTCTCTCACTTCCCAGTGTCATAGAAACTCGAAATTTAGCAGGAGCATTGATTATGTAATAAATAGGAAAAGCTAATGGGTCCCAACTCAGTTATTCAATTCTATGCGCAAAAAAATTAGTGTCCAAATTTTACGTACGGAATCTAATTCTCTCACTTTCCGGTGTAATAGAAACGTGAAATTTGGCACGAGCATTGATTATGTCATAAATAGGAAAAGCTAATGGGTCCCAACTCGAGTATTCCATTCTATGCACAAAAGAATTAGCGTCCAAATTTTACGTACGGAATCTAATTTTCTCACTTTCCGGTGTCATAGAAACGTGAAATTTGGCACGAGCATTGATTATGTCATAAATAGGAAAAGTTCATATGTCCCAACTCGATTATTCAATTCTAGCGCAATGGAATTGGCTTCAAAATTTTACATGCGGAATGTAATTTTTTCACTTTCCGGTGTCATAGAAACGGGAAATTTGGCACGAGCATTGATTATGTCATAAATAGGAAAAGCTAATGGGTTCCAACTCGATTATTCAATTCTATGCGCAAAAGAATTAGCGTCCAAATTTTACGTGCGGAATGTAATTTCTTCACTTTCCGGTGTCATAGAAACAGGAAATTTGGCACGAGCATTGATTATGTCATAAATAGGAAAAGCTAATGGGTCCCAACTCCATTATTCAATTCTATGTGCAAAAGAATTAGCGTCCAAATTTTACGTGCGGAATGTAATTTTCTCACTTTCCGGTGTCATAGAAACGTGAAATTTGGCACAAGCATTGATTGTGTCATAAATAGGAAAAGCTAATGGGTCCCAACTCCATTATTCAATTCTATGCGCAAAAGAATTAGCGTCCAAATTTTACGTGCGGAATGTAATTTTCTCACTTTCCGGTGTCATAGAAACGGGAAATTTGGCACAAGCATTGATTATGTCATAAATAGGAAAAGCTAATGGGTCCCAACTCCATTATTCAATTCTATGCGCAAAACAATTAGCGTCCAAATTTTACGTACATAATCTAAATCTCTCACTTCCCAATGTCATAGAAACATGAAATTTGGCACAAGCACTGATTGTGTCATAAATATGAAAAGTTAATGGGTACCAACTCGATTATTCAATTCTAAGCGCAAAAGAATTAGTGTCCAAATTTTATGTACGTAATCTAATTCTCTCACTTCCTGATGTCATTTTATATAAAAGAAACGTCGCATGGTTACCTCCACGTGGTGTTTCCTGGGTAACGCAGAGAACTATGCAAAATGGTGAACATATGTTTTTCCTCAGTATCTCTAAAGTAACCACGACTTCATAAGATTTTTCGTGTGAACACCAGATAAACACCAGTACCAAATTAACTCGGGCGAAGCCGGGTATATCAGCTAGTCTAAAGACGAAAGCCCTCACTGACTCACTCGCTCACTGACTGACTGACTCGCCACTAATTCTCCAATTTCCCGATGTCGTAGAAACATGAAGTTTGGCACGAGCATTGATTATGTCCAAAACAGGAAAAGTAAAGGGGTCCCAACTCGATTATTCAATTCTAGTGCAAAAGAACTAGCGTCCAAATTTTATGTATGGAATCTAATTCTCTCACTTCCTGATGTCATAGAAACTAGAAATTTGGCACGAGCATTGATTATGTCATAAATAGGAAAAGTTAATGGGTCCCAACTCGATTATTCAATTATAAGCGCAAAAGAATTAGCGTCCAAGTTTAACGTACGGAATCTAATTCTCCAACTTCCCAATGTCATAGAAACTTGAAATTTGGCACGAGCATTGATTATGTCATAAAAAGGAAAAGCTAATGGGTCCCAACTCGATTATTCAATTCTTAGCACAAAAGAATAAGCATCCAAATTTACGTACGTAATCTAATTCTCTCACTTTTTCGATGTCATAGAAACTTGAAATTTGGCATGGGCATTGATTATGTCATAAATAGGAAAAGCTTATGGGTCCCAACTCAATTATTCAATTCTTAGCGCAAACGAACTAGCGTCCAAATTTTTCGTACAGAATCTAATTCTTTCACTTCCCGATGTTATAGAAATTTGGAATTTGGCATGAGCATTGATTATGTCATAAATAGGAAATGTTAATGGGTCCCAACTCGATTATTCAATTCTTAGCGCAAAAGAATAAGCATCCAAATTTACGTACGTAATCTAATTCTCTCACTTTTTCGATGTCATAGAAACTTGAAATTTGGCATGGGCATTGATTATGTCATAAATAGGAAAAGCTAATGGGTCCCAACTCAATTATTCAATTCGTAGCGCAAAAGAACTAGCGTCCAAATTTTTCATACAGAATCTAATTCTCTCACTTCCCGATGTCATAGAAATTTGGAATTTGGCATGAGCATTGATTATGTCATAAATAGGAAATGTTAATGGGTCCCAACTCGATTATTCAATACTAGCGCAAAAGAACTAGCGTCCAAATTTCATATATGTAATCTAATTCTCTCACTTCCCGATGTCGTAGAAACATGAAATTTGGTACGAGCATTGATTATGTCATAAATAGGAAAGGCTAATGGGTCCCAACTCAATTATTCAATTCTAACACAAAAGAATTAGCGTCCAAATTTACGTACGGAATCTAATTCTCCAACTTCCCAATGTCATAGAAACTTGAAATTTGCCACAAGCATTGAGTATGTCATATATAGGAAAAGCTAATGGGTCCTAACTCGATTATTCAATTCTAAGCGCAAAAGAATTAGCGTCCAAATTTTAAGTATGGAATTTAATTCTCCAACTTCCCAATGTCATAGAAACTTGAAATTTGGCAAAAGCATTGAGTATGTCATTAATAGGAAAAGTTAGTGAGTCCCAACTCGAATATTCAATTCTAAGCGCAAAAGAATAAGTGTTCAAATTTTATGCACGGAATCTAATTCTCTCACTTTCCGATGTCATAGAAATTTGAAATTTGGCACAGGCATTGATTATGTCATAAATAGGAAAAGTTAATGGGTCCCAACTCGATTATTTAATTCTAGCGCAAAAGAATTAGCGTCCAAATTTTATGTACGTAATCTAATTCTCTCACTTCCTGATGTCATTTTATATAAAGGAAATGTTGCATGGTTACCTCCACGTGTTGCTTCCTGGGTAATCCAAAGAACAATGCAAAATGGTGAACATATTTTTTTCCTTGGTATCTCTAAAGTAACCACGACTTCATAAGATTTTCCGTGTGAACACCCGGTAAACACCAGTACCAAATTAACTAGGGCGAAGCCGGGTATATCAGCTAGTGTGTGTATGTATGTATTTATATATATAAATATATATATATATATGTGTGTATGTATGTGTATGTATATGTATATATATATATATATATATATATATATATATAGTTAAAATCATAGAATGCAACTATAAAAAAGCTATATATTACTAATGTCAATATACAGAATTATAAATAATTATATGATTAATATCTGATTAAATACATAATAAATTCTAAAATACATTCTTTAAAATAATGTCAATAGCATTAAAGTGAAAAAAAGTTAAAGATTCGGCTGCCCTCATGGATTTGATCCAGAAGGGCAGCTGAGATTACTCACCCCCGTACTTCGTGCTGTCCCACAGTGATCTGGTCTTCCGGGATCAGGCGCCTGGCTTCTGCGCATGCCTGCCAGGCGGCATTACGTCAGCCGCATGCGCAGAAGGCCCGGAGCCATGGCAAATTTAAATCTCTTGGCTCCCGGCTCCTGAAGGTAGCCAGGAGGCAGGAAATCTCAACAGGGACCGTGGTGAGTGGTCCCCAAGCCCGTGATCGCTGTTATCCGTTGTCCCATTGGAGAAAGACGATCACAGAAAAGTGAAAAAAAGGTTAAAGTTTTACTTAACCTCATGGTTCAGATGCAATACTCACCCCGGCCCTCCATGATCTCCAGCGGTGATGTGCAGCTGCCACAGGCTTCTGTGCATGCGCCGATGTGGCGCGCATGAGCAGAAGGCCGGAGAGCCTGGCAAATTTAAAATTGCCCTGCACCTGCCTGTCAAGGATAGCCGAGTGCAGGGAGATGTCACCGGGGACCGCTGTATGTGATTCCTGGTCACATGATCACCGTTATCCATCGGAGACCACACCTCAGCAAGCTTGCCAAGCCTCACAGAGTGCCACTTTTTAGACCCCATCCTGCTGCTGAGGTCAAGAAATGCCCCCCAAAAAGCATAAGACGAGGGATATCAAGTTTTATTGCCCCATGTCCCCATCCCAACCAGGCACCCATAATTACCCCTATCTTCGGACACACCATACAGTTTACAATAATAATAATCTTTATTTGTATAGTGCCAACATATTCCTCAGCGCTTACATAAACGGGGGGAATACAAAAAGACAAAAAAATATAAAAATTACAGAACCACAGTTACATAGTAGTCAGTTGATGGAAACAGTAGGGGTGAGGGTCCTGCTCCAACGAGCTTACATACTATAAGTAATGGGGTGATACAGAAGGTAAAGGGGCTGGAGATGTGCACGGTGTGAAGAGAGGTGGAGAGTGAGGGATGCTATACACAGACAATGGTCAGACATTTAGCCGTGTGATGGCAGAATCGTTATGACTGCAGGAGCGGTTTATGATGGCTAGCAGGGATTGCAGTCAATAGGTCAGGGAGCAATGTTATCAGGCGGAGTAAAGAGGAGTTTGTTTAGGGTATGCGGTATGCTTCTCTGAAGAGGTGCGTTTTTAGAGCACGCCTGAAGTTTTTCGAGTCCTGGATTGCCCGGGTAGCCTTTGGTGTGGCGTTCCAGAGGACCAGTGCTGCTCTGGAGAAGTCTTGGAGGCGGTAATGAGAAGTTTGAATTAGAGGGCTGCGCAGTCTAGTTTCGTAGAGCAGAGAGCCCGGGCTGGGTGATGGATTGAGATGAGGGAGGCAATATAGGGGTGGCGCTGCACTGTGGAGGGATTTGTGGATGAAAGTAGTAAGCTTAAATTCCGTATTTAACGGGCAGCCAGTGCAGTGACCGGCACAGGGCAGAGGCGTCCGAGTAGCGGCTGGACAGGAAGATGAGCCTGGCTGCCGCATTCAGGATGGATTGGAGAAGGTAGAGTCTGGTGCAGGGGAGGCCAATCAGCAATGAGTTGCAATAATCGAGCCATGAGTGTATGAGGACAACAATAAGCTTTTTGTAGCGTGTCTACAGTGAGAAAAGAGCGGATTCTTTTGATGTTCTTGAGGTGCAGCTGACATGTTCGGGTGAGAGATTGGATGTAGGGGGTAAAGGAGAGATCAGAGTCGAATATGTCCCCAAGGCAGCGGGCATGCTGTCTGGGAGTTATGGTGGCGCCACACACTGAGATGGAGATGTCAGGATGAGGTCGGTTAGTAGAGGGCGGAAACAGAAGGTCAGTTTTTAAGAGGTTCAGTTTTCGGTAGAGAGACTGACATATTGTTAGAGACAGCAGACAGACAGTTGGTGATGTTTTGGAGGAAAGGTGCAGAGATGTCACGGGAAGAGGTATATAGCTGGGTGTCGTCAGTGTAGAGGTGGTATTGGAGGCCAAATCTCCTGATGGTTTGTCCAATAGGGGCTGTGTAGATAGAGAAAAGGAGGGGGCCAAGGACCGAGCCCTGGGAGACCCCAACAGCAAGGGAAAGAGGAGGAGAGGTAGAGCCAGCAAAGGAGATGCTGAAAGAGTCAGACAGGTAGGAGGAGAACCAGGTGAGAGCAGTGTCCTTTAGGCCAATGGAGCGAAACATACTGAGGAGGAGTTTGTGGCCAACAGTGTCAAATGCTGCGGAGAGGTCAAGAAGGATCAGTAGGGAGTAATCGCCCCTCGATTTGGCTGTCAGTAGGTCATTGGATACACTTGTAAAGCCAGTTTCTGTCGAGTGTTGGGGTCGGAAGCCAGACTGTAGGGGGTCGAGGAGAGAGTTCTCTGAAAGATAGCTTACAAGGCGGGAGTAAACTAGGCGTTCTAGTAGTTTGGAGATGAAGGGGAGATTACAGATGGGTCGGTAGTCGGCAGCATCAGTCGCGTCAAGAGTCGGCTTCTTTAGCAGTGGGGATATGATGGTGTGTTTGAAAGGAGAGGGAAAGATGCCAGAGGTCAGAGAGAGGTTGAATATAGTGGTGAGATGGGAGATGACCACTGGGGAGAAGGAACGCAGGAGGTGTGAGGGGAGAGAGTCACTAGCGCAGGTGGTGGGGCGAGCAGAGAAGAGCAATTTAGAGACTTCTTCCTCTGTCGCTGGTCTGAGTACAGACAGTGAGCAGGAGCTAGATGCAGTGCTGACAAGACTAGGGTCAAGGCTAGTCTGGGATTGGGAAGTTATTTCCTAATGGATGTCATCAATTTTTTTTTTAAGTAGGCAGCCAGCTCTTCAGCACTGAGATCCGTCACAGGGGGCTGCGGTTTAGGGCTGAGAAGGGAGTGAAAAGTATCAGAGTCATTTAGGGTTGTGAGATAGTGAGGACACAAGAGAGTTGAAGTAGACTAGTTTGGCATGGTGGAGGGCGAGGTTGTAGGTTCTGAGCATGAATTTGTAGTGGAGAAAGTCCGTGGACGTTTGCGACTTCCTCCACAGCCATTCTGCACTTCTAGAGCTATTACATTATTACTTTTATCTCAGCTCCCGTTGCTTCTTGTAAATTACACATTGCAGGTAGCGATCTAGAAAATGCCGGGCTCACACGGCTGTATGTGAAATCTACTTGCAGAGGTCTGCAGCGGACCCCAGCTGTGAGCCTGGCCAAGGCACTGCATACCGCTGTGTAATGCACTGCACATAACTGCGTACTCACCCAGGCGGTCATGTGCTACAGTATACAGTTTCTTGTTTGTATTTCCCGCACCATCGCTTAGCGATGCATGGGTACTCGAAGCCTGTACACAATGTAGTTGCGTATGGGCTGCGGGTATATCCACCACCATGGAGCACAATGGGCTCTATGTCACGGATATCTGCGGTAAAATAGAAACTGCTGCGTTCTGTTTTCTGCAAGTGGATTACGTAATTCCAACCCACTAATGTGAGCGGAATTGTGTAATCCAATGCATTTGATTGATCTGCGTATTGCCACGGATCTAACAAATGCGGAATCCATAAATCCTATCCGGTTGTATGAGACCGGTCTAATGGTCAATCACTCCCTTTTTATCACGTGATCGGGTACCGCTCAACAGGCCACCGATCACTGCTCCACGCTCTCAGCGACCGTTGGTTTCTGGGAGCAAGGAGATTTTAAATTTCCTGGGCTCCTGCGAATGTGTCCGGCATTTTGCCGACGGGTGCATGCGCAGAATCCGGATAAGGTCAGTGGAGGAGGATAGCGGTAAAAAGTTTCATCTTCTCTCACCGATTGCCATTATCCACTGGATAACGGCAATCATGTGACCAGTAACTGCTCATCACGACCCCCCGTGACATCTCCAGGCTCTTGTCTACCTTTTGGTAGAAAAGAGCAGGGAGATTTTAAATTTCCTGGGTAATCCTTGACGTTATGCGTGCGTCCGCCACTTTGCTGACAGGCGCATGCGCAGAAGCCTGGGTAAGGTCTGCGGATAAAGATCCCATTGTGGGAGAAATCTGGGGACCCAAGTTATGTAATTTCATCTCCCCTTACAGACACGATCTGTAAGTGGAGATGAAACTTTAACTTTTTAAACTTTTTATTTTTACTTTTTTTTAAACTTCACGTGGTCACGGTGGATAACAGTGATCCTGTGACCGGGAACTGGTTCCCAATCACATCTACCTGCACTGGGCTACCTTTGACAGCCGGGTGCAGGAAGATTTTAAATTTGCCGGGCTCTCCGGTCTTCTGCGCCTGCGCACCATATCGGCACATGCGCAGAAGCCCGCGTCATGTCCTGATTGCATACATCACGGAGGACCGGGGTGAGTATTTTCAGCTGCCCTCATGGTTCCAATCCATGAGGGCAGCTGAAACCTTAACTTTTTTTCACTTTTCCGTGATCGCCGCTATCGATTGGATACTGGCGATCACATCTGGCGTGCATGTGCAAAAGAATGGCATCAGGTCCCGGAGGACCAGATCACGGCCAGATACCACGGAGGACCGGGGTGAGTATGCTTAGCTGCCCTGATGGATCCGATCCATCAGTGCAGCTGAATCTTTAACTTTTTAAAACTTTTTCTTTACTTCATTGCGATCGGCGCTATCTGCCGGATAGCGCTAATCGCATTGCCAGGGGGTTCCCCGTGGGCCGTCATGACAGCTCCATGTTGTCAGATACCTCCGGGAGCTAACAACATGGAGCTGTCACGTCCACAGCTCACGTGTCTTTAATTCCTAGAGGATGCATATTTTTATGTCCTCTAGGATTAAAGCCTTTAGGCAGGATGTAAAAAAACAATGGGGCCATCACTAAGGGGTTAAAAAATGTGAAGGATAAGGGACTGCTGCTGTACGAAAGATATATAATATTTTGGTCAGTCTCATCATTTTATATAGGACAATACAACCCAATCCGGAAGGCTCCATCTTGCTAAAATTATTTCGCTCCCGGCAGGAAGAATTATTCAGCGGAACAAAGTTTGCTGTAGCAATTTTGTCTTATGAGGAGCATATTTAATACATAAAAGTATGGGAGGTCTGCCCTCTTCCATGAGTATAAGAAACTCACTGGATGATTTTTTCTAAGTAGTGTGAGATATTAAAGTAAAGAACCTGTGATTTATTGATATTCACTTCATAATATGAGGCTTGTCAAAATCTTTCTACAGTGCAAGATACAGCGTGGCAAGAGTTTAACCCTTTCCAATCCACTGTCTGACGTCTAAAGACATTTAATTGAAGGCTGTACAGCTCCGATGTTGGAAGACGTCTGGCAGGGTATTCTTACTGTAGATTACTGGCTGCTCTGTTGTTGGGGGCCTCTCCAGCATGTCCCATGCCGCAGTACTGGCTCTAGCCAGCAGATGGCACCATTGTATAATGGCAGAAAGGGAAATTCCACTAGGAAACCCTTAATCCAAAATTGAATTGCAAAGGGTTAATAGGTTGGTTTGCGTGAGTAGAACGTCTTTAGCAAAAAGTCCTAGTGTATATTGACGGAAAGGTAATGGGATCCCTTTTAAGTTGGTTATTTGAGCGGATAGAGTCAGCTAACGACTGCATAACCCAAGCAAATAGGAGAGAGGAGAAGGGGCATCCCTAGCGAATTCCATTAGTAATGTCAAAAAGGCTGGATAAAACCCCTTTAACTAGCACTCTAGCATTAGGTGAGAAGTGAAGAACTTTAATCGCTCTCAAGATATGGCCGCTGAATCCAAATTTGGCAGTGTAGAGAAAGTATATCCCCAATGGATCCTATTGAACGCCATCTGCACATCCAGGGTGATAAGCAGAGAAGGCGCTCAAAGGTCCCCAGTCCTGGAAATCAAATCAATGATACACCTAGTCCCATCTGAAGAATGTCATCCCTTCATAAAACCCACTCAATCACTGTAAACTATACTAGGGATAACATAAAGAAGATGGTGGGCTAGGATTTTGACATGAAGTTTGATATCACTCTTAAGTAGGGAGATGGGCCTAAAGTTTCCTGCAGGTGTAGGATATTTGTCTGGCTTGGGAATTGCAACTATGGTAGCTTGCAGCATTTCTGCTAAAAACTTGGTACTATTTATTAGAGATACCGTCTGGTCCAGGGGCCTTACCTTTTTTTTAGTTTGTTTTACATTTTTAAGAAGTTCTTGTTGTGAGAGGGAAAAGTTTAGAAAATCTAGTTGAGAGGGAGGCTAAAATTGAGGAAGTCCTCTATTAGGTGTAGGCAGCTAAAGGGTGAAGTTGTGGATGGAGTGTATCTCCCTCCCAGGATTTTAGTCTGGACAGGGTGGCGGTCCAGTCCACAACTTCACCCTAGCTCTCAGGAAGCGCAGCTGCAGGCACTAATCCTGTTACTGGAGCATAAAAGACTGCAGCTCCAGGAAGTCAGGGCTGAGAGCCTGAGGAGAAAGCCTCTGAGTACCTTGCATGGTGCAGCTTTCATTTTGTGATTCTTGCATGGACTTGAGCACCCCTGCGTGGTGCCTCTGTGATTTTTGAAAGACTATTTCTGTTTGCTGTTCTGAGAAATAAAACTGAGGAAAGTTTTATCCTACTTTATGGTCCTGTGTGTCTGTGCCAACCCCATCCCCCTGACGGACTATTACATTTGGTGCTCGGATGCGGGCAGCAATCCAGACCGCTGAGGACAACGGCAAGACAATCAGTGAATGTCCTAGGTAAAGTCTTTGACCGCGATGCAAGCCCCAACCCCGGCTATGGAGGAGCTGCTGGCGCGGATGGACCGGCTGACTGATGTCCTGCTCAAACATCCAGCCTTAAGGAAGGACGGAGCCCCAACTACAGCCAGGCCCAGGGAGACTGTGCAGACGTTTCTGCAAAAGATGACTCCCAATGATGATGTTGAGGCCTATCTGACCGTGTTTGAAAGAACCGCCGAACGAGAGAACCTCCCCAAGGCTGAGTGGGTCGAGGTTCTAGCACCGTTACGGCGTACCATGATCTCACTGTCCACGAGGTAACCAACTACGCCAGATTAAAGGCAGAGATCCTGGCTCGTCTGGGGGTTACAGCGGCGCTCTGGGCGTTAGGAGTGCATAATTGGAGCTACATTTCCAACCAATCAGCCAGGTCGCAAATGTTTGACCTGTATCATCTGGTTAAAAATTTTTTGGAGCCGGACATTTGCATAACCGCCCAGATGGTTGACAAGGTAGTGGTGGACCGTTATACTCATGCCCTGCCAGCAGACCTGCAGCGCTGGGTTGGCCCTGGGGGGCCTAAGGATGCTAACCAGCTGGTAGAACTGGTCGACCTTCGGGATGTCCATTCCGTCCAGACCCCCATTACGAGTTCGAGACCTGTAAGGGGTAAGAGACCACCGGATGCCGGAGGGAAGCAGTGGCGCTGCGGGAAGGAGGTTGGACCCCCAGAGAGGGCACCACTGGAGTTGAAAGGCTCGGATAGCCCCAACCAGTCTCCTAAGCCGAGGAAACCAGGACCTTTGAGGTGCTGGAGGTGCCAGGGGCCCGGACATGTGTTGGCTCAGTGCCCTGTAACCAATGAGCCTATGGAGTGTGACGGTGCTTGGCGCCGGTCCTTGTTCGCAAGGCCTAGTTGCAGTGCCTCTCAGAGACTAGAGACTGAGCCGCAACTGTGTTGATTAAGTGTAAACCACCATTCTGTGGAGGCTCTATTGAACTCGGGGAGCCTGGTCACCTTAGTGCATGCTAGTCTGGTAGCAGAGGGCTTCATACCAGGTAAGCACATCAGTGTGGTGTGTATACATGGTGACACAAGGGTATGTCCTATGGTACATTGTAACTTTGAGACCCATGTCAGAACTGTGACCTACGATGTAGGTGTGGTCAAAGGGTTAAAGGGGTTGTCCCGCGAAAGCAAGTGGGGTTATACACTTCTGTATGGCCATATTAATGCACTTTGTAATATACATCGTGCATTAAATATGAGCCATACAGAAGTTATTCACTTACCCACTCCGTTGCTGGCGTCCTCGTCTCCATGGCTCCATCTAATTTCAGCGTCTAATCGCCCGATTAGACGTGCTTGTGCAGAAGGGTCTTCTCCCTTCTGGTCGGTCCGGGCACGAGCGGCGTTCTGGCTCCGCCCCTTCTACGCGTCATCGCGTAGCTCCGCCCCATCACGTGTGCCGATTCCAGCCAATCAGTAGGCTGGAATTGGCAATGGACCGCACAGAGCCCACGGTGCACCATGGGAGAAGACCAGCGGTGCATCATGGGTGAAGATCCCGGTGGCCATCTTGGAGGAAAAGAACGAAGAAGCTGCAGACAGGGGATTCGGGTAAGTAACATTTTTTTTTTAAATTTCATCACATCCCTTGGGTTTGTCCTGCGCTGAACGGGGGGGCCTATGCAAAAAAAACCAAAAAAAACGTTTCGGCGCGGGACAACCCCTTTAATGCACAGTGTAATTTTGGGATGTGATTTTCCTGTGTTCTGGGACTTGTGGGGGAAGATGATAACCCCTTCCAAAGAGACTGGCGCAAACCCAGCTGACCTTACCCCTCCGCAGGATAGCGGGGTAAATGTGGACATTGAACCAGGAGATGTAACCTTTCCTTTACAGGTCTTTGCTGGAGATGATGTTGAAGAGGAAGTTCACCCCTCGGTTCAGGATGTGTCCAATCTGGAGGATGCGCCTGAGAACTTTGGGACAGCCCAATAAAGGGACCCCGCTCTTGTTAATGCAAAAGAAAATGTCGTGATAATAAATGGTGTGTTACAGGAACCAGGTTCTGACCAATGGTTCCCCCATTTTGCCATGAATAATAACTTGTTGTATAGAGTAACAAAAATAGACGAGAAAGTGGTAGAACAGTTGGTCGTGCCAAAGCCGTACAGGCGCAAGGTGCTAGATTTGGCACATAATCATGTATTAGGGGGACATTTAGGAACTGATAAAACGCAGGATAGAATTCTTCAAAGGTTCCTCTGGCCAGGGGTGTACAAGGACATAAAAGAGTACTGTGAGTCGTGCCCCACCTGTCAGAGCACCGCTCCTGTGTCGCATTTCCGCAGTCCCTTAGTGCCTCTCCCGCTTATAGAAGTTCCCTTTGACAGAATTAGAATGGATTTAGTGGGTCCCCTAGTCAAGTCGGCAAAAGGACATCAATACATTTTGGTCGTGTTAGATTATGCCACTCGGTACCCTGAGGCAATTCCTTTAAGAAGCCCTACTGCCAAAAACATTGCGCGAGAATTGTCCCTTATGTTCTCCAGAATAGGTCTTCCCAAGGAAATCCTCAGGGACCAAGGGACTCCGTTCATGTCCAAAGTAACGAAAGAATTGTGTCACCTCTTTAAAATTGATCACATACGAACCTCAGTATACCACCCTCAGATGGATGAGTTGGTAGAGCGGTTCAATAAGACCCTGAAGTAAATGCTAAAGTGGGTAGTAGAGAAAGATGGTCGGGACTGGGACCATCTGTTACCTTATCTCATGTTCTCCATACGGGAAGTACCACAGGCTTCCACAGGTTTCTCACCATTTGAGTTGCTTTATGGTTGACACCCCAGAGGGTTGCTGGATATAGCCAGAGAAACCTGGGGGGCCGAGTCAACTCCCTATATGAGCGTCATAGAGCACGTGGCTCAGATGCAGGATCGCATTAGCATGGTAATGCCCATTGTTTGGGAACACTTGCAGAGGGCACAAGAGGCCCAAAGCAGAGTGTACAATCATTCAGCCAGGGTGAGAACTTTTAGTCCCGGTGACCGGGTTCTCATTTTGCTACCTACTGTAGAGAGTAAATTCCTCACTAGGTGGCAGGGCCCC
Organism: Eleutherodactylus coqui; assembly: GCF_035609145.1. Lineage (NCBI taxonomy): Eukaryota > Metazoa > Chordata > Amphibia > Anura > Eleutherodactylidae > Eleutherodactylus > Eleutherodactylus coqui. The sequence continues at coordinate 172,285,243 of NC_089840.1, forward strand.
TGTGAAATCGTTGAGAAGGTAGGCGACGTAAACTATAGTGTGCACCAGCCAGGGAAAAGGAAGCCATATCAAGTGTACCATGTTAATCTACTAAAACTCTGAAAGGATAGAGAAGCTTTGGCTACCTCAAGCATTAGGAGAGGTGGGCCGCAGCCCTCCCTGCCCGATGTTAAAATAGGTGAGACCCTCTCGGTGTGCCAACGGCAGGAGGCAAGAGAGTTCCTGCAAAGAAATAGAGACAAGTTCTCTGACCTGCCAGGTCATACACACGTCATAAAACATGATATCATAACTGAACCCAGGATGAAGGTAAACCTAAAACCGTATAGGATTCCAGAAGCCTGTAGGGAAGCAGTTTCTGCTGAAGTTAAGCGCATGCTGGAACTGGGGGTAATAGAGGAATCAAAAAGCGAGTGGTCAAGCCCCATTGTGTTAGTTCCCAAACCGGATGGTACTTGGAGGTTTTGTAATGATTTCAGGAAATTAAACGAAATCTTCAAATTTGATGCGTATCCCATGCCCAGGGTTGATGAATTAATTGAGAGATTGGGTAATGCCCGATATATCACCACCATTGACCTTACCAAAGGGTACTGGCAAATACCTCTGACTGACAAGGCCAAAGAGAAAACGGCCTTCTCAACCCCAGCGAGCTTGTTCCAGTACAAAGACATGCCGTTTGGGTTACATGGCGCACCTGCTACCTTCCAAAGGTTAATGGATCGGATTTTGAGGTCTCACCATAACTATTCTGCCGCATACCTAGACGATGTCGTAATCTTTAATACCGACTGGAAGAGTCACCTTGGGAAGGTACAGGCGGTCATGGATGCCATGAAAGGGGCAGGTTTAACCTTAAACCCTGGAAAATGTGCAGTAGCCCTGGAGGAAGCCAAGTACCTTGGCTATGTTATTGGCCATGGCCTCGTTAAACCTCAGGTCAGCAAGGTAGAGGCCATACAGGCATGGCCTAGACCTTTGACAAAAAAACAGGTTAGAGCTTTTTAAGGAATAACCGGGTACTACCGTAGGTTTGTGCCTAATTTTGCCTCCATTGCAGCACCACTTACAGACTTGACAAAAGGGGGCAAGTAGGTAATGGTGGCGTGGACAGCCGAGACCAAGCAGGCCTTTCAAAATTTAAAGTCTGCCCTTTGCCAACAGCCAGTGTTGATAACGGCCGACTTCTCAAAAAATTTATTGTGCAGACAGATGCTTCTAGTGTAGGGTTGGGTGCAGTGTTGTCCCAGTCTGTAAATGGGGAAGAACATCCAGTACTGTATTTAAGCTGGAAACTATCTCCTGCGGAAAATAATTATGCTATTGTTGAACATGAATGTTTAGCAGTAAAATGGGCACTAGAAACATTAAGGTACTATCTCTTGGGGAGAGAGTTCAAGTTGGAAAAGAATGCGAGAGTGGCGAGGTGGTTTCTTTGACTTCAGAACTTCAAGTTTACTCTCGAGTATAGACCAGACAAGTCACAAGGTAATGCTGACGCACTGTCTAGGGTGCATTGTCTGATCACCAAGGAGACCCAGCCCTCCGGTCTGGAGAAAAGGGGGGAATATGTAGGCAGCTAAAGGGTGAGGTTGTGGATGGAGTGTATCTCCCTCCCAGGCTTTTAGTCCACAACGTCACCCTAGCTCTCAGGAAGCGCAGCTGCAGGCACTGATCCCATTACTGGAGCATAAAAGACTGCAGCTCCAGGAAGTCAGGGCTGACAGCCTGAGGTGGAAGCCTCTGAACACCTTGCATGGTGCAGCTTTCATTTTGTGATTCTTGCATGGACTTGAGCACCCTTCGTGGTGCCTCTGTGATTTTTGAAAGACTATTTCTGTTTGCTGTGCTGGGAAATAAAACTGAGGAAAGTTTTATCCTACTTTATGGTCCTGTGTGTCTGTGCCAACCCCATCCCCCTGTTGGACTATTACATAGGGTATCAGTGGGTTATCGCAGGGTCCCTTTTTAAGATAAGATTTACTAAAGGTCTAGGCTATATCTTGGGGGTTGGTAATTTTGTAGTTGGAATCTGGCACTGACAATGAAACCTTAGTTTTAATTATTTTGTGTTTGACCTTACGCACCATGAGTTTGCTATATTTATTGTTGGCTATATAATAAGACATTCAAAGTGATTTAACCTGTTTGTCGTGAGCTGCTATTAAAAGATCTCTCAATTGGTGTCCTTTTTAACAGAGCTGCATGAATTGTGTCTAAGGGATTTGTACACATTTTAATTTCTAGATCCTTAATCTGATATATATGACATCATTGAATGGCTATAAGTGGTTAATCCAGTGTCGGCTTTCATTGGGTAATGCCGGCACTGGCTGGCCAATCAGAGCATTATCTTTGCTGGAGGCGGGGAATTCATGCCCCACTTCCAGAAAAAAATGCTCTCCCGGCACGGAGGACATCGCTGCAGCCTAAAGGAGCTAACGGGGACCCACAAGCGCACCAGAACATCGGTGGTAGCTGAGTATCGGTGTTCGTTTTTTTAGGTGTAGTGTAGTGTAGTTGGGGATTATTTTTGTGAATTTTTTTTTCCCAGAATTTTGGGTGGGTAGTAGGGGGGTGCGTCTTATGGTATATGGGTTGGGGGGAACTATTACTACTGAGAGGGTTACTAGTATTGCTGATAAGGGGGTTACTACTATTGCTGAGGGGGGGATTAATATCGCTGGGGGGGAGTTAATATTGCTGAGAGGGGTTACTGTTATTGTGGGGTTAATATTACTGTAGGGTTCGTTATTTCTACTGGGGCCACTGTGGGGATCGCCATTTCAACTGGGGCCACTGTGTCAAGTGATGCAGCAGCCAGCATGACTGCGATCACTAGAGGCCACAGGGTGCCCGGAGGTCAAATAATATGCCGTGATAAGCCACGCCCCCCCCCCTTTTTTTTTTACCATGGACGGTATTTTTTTCGTGACAAAGGTGGTAACTAGAGATGAGCGAGCGTACTCGGAAAAGCATCACTCGCTCGAGTAATTTGCTTTATCCGAGTATCGCTGTGCTCGTCCCTGAAGATTCGGGTGCCGGCACGGAGCGGGGAGCTGCAGGGGAGAGCGGGGAGGAACGGAGGGGAGATCTTTCTCTCCCTCTCTCCCGCCCGCTCTCCCCTGCTCCCCGCTGCGACTCACCTATCAGCCGCAGCGGCACCCGAATCTTCAGGGACGAGCACAGTGATACTCGGATAAAGCAAATTACTCGAGCGAGTAGTGCTTTTCCGAGTACTCTCGCTCATCTCTAGTGGTAACCCAAGTTGTGGGCAGAAACGAAATTAGTTCACCTCCTAGGGCCTTTTGCTGTTCCTTTTCAAGTCATCTATCTCTCTCTAAAGAGAGAGAGTAAGGATCAAGCAACGGATACCCCTCCAAAAGTTTTGCTGGTAAGTAGGTTTTCAGTCATTTTAAGGCCCATTTACATGGAGCGATGATCGCTCAAATGACATTGTGAGTGACAGCTTTGAGCGATCATTTTGCATAAACTATTAAGTAGCTATTCAGCTACTTAATAGCTTATTAGCATGCAAATGAAGCCTTTAGCTGAATGCAGTTAATAGCTTTAGGTCTCTTATCTGCATTTAGCTTAGCTGTTCTCCAGCAGGTTAAGTAGCTGAAACAATACTATCAGCAACACCCGTGGAGCAGAGGCGTAACTTGAAGCTCCTGGGCCCCAATGCAAAACCTGTAACAGGGCTCCCAACTATAATGCTTTTTTCATAGTACTGGGCTCCCTATATGGGGAAGAGAGGCCTTATGGGCCCCCTAATGCTCCTGGGCCCGGGTGCAACCGCATCCCCTGCATCCCTTATAGTTATGCCAGTGCTGTGGAGAACTCAGCGTACGGTCCTGATAAGATCACATAATGATTTTTAGTCTGGCTTGAATTTAGCAATCAACAAGCAGTGCACGATGGCCGCGCGTTTAGATACAACGATTATTGCTCAAAAGATCGCTTTTGAGCAATCATTGCTCCATGTAAATGGGCCTTTAGAGGTCTGCTATGCAGAGGTCACAAAACCACAGCCATTCCCATCCAGGCCCCCGTAGTGCAGGGTATTATCTGACATTGTTAGTTCATCACTGACCGTACAGCCTGTTAATGTCAGTGATGAACTGCCCAGAAATTTACTGCACCAATGCGTTCATGTGAATAAGCCCTCCCGCTGGAATTCTGGTATGGCACTAATAATAAATGTGCCTCACTGTGTGCCGCCTGATGGTGTCTATGTACAGCACAATATTTTATGGGTTGTAGGATTTGGACAAAACTTTTTCATAGACTGGAGTAGATTTACTATTGAAAACTGTCTTCCATAGTTTGCGCCACATCTTATGATTTGAGGGCATTGTCTAAATGTGGCATTGGAGAAGATCTAGGAAGCCTTTTTTGGTGTAAAAAAAAGTCACAAAAAAGACCTGCTTGCACAAAATGTATGTGACTTTTTGGCTGGTACACCATGCTATGCCACTCTCCCCAAAAAGGCCATCCCAAAATGATACATTTATGTATAATTCACACAAGACACTGATGTAAATTATACCAGAAAATACAGATCCTATTTGACTATAGAGAATTCTTTCATTGTTTGGTTTCTGCAAAAAAAAAAAAAAAAAACGACTATCAGCCTGTACAGGCAGCAGTTCTTCTGTGAACAATGGCCCGTTTACTGTGAATGGAGATGGGGAGATCTCCAGCCCGCTCCACTTCTATTCACTAAATGATCCTTGCTCCAGTGTGAAAGCACTGGAGCAATCAGTGCCCTACAGTCTTCCCAGCAATTAAGGCCTTCTGCCCACGGACAGATATTTGCTGCAGAATTCATTGGCAAGCGTCCACACTGCGGAGCCACAACAAATGCCCCCCATAGCATCCTGCACAGTTGCAAAAAAACAACAATTTGGGTTTCTGCTAGCAGAGGAAAAATCGCAGCATGCTCCATTTTCGTGCTAGACCCACACGGATGGCTTCCATTGTAGTCAATGGAAGCTGCCCGACCCGCGGCGATTCCGAAATCGTTGTTGATTCCGGAATTGACATTTCCTCATCGATGCAGGAAAATCTCTACTGCATATGTGTGACAGCCAGTCAATCCAAAGTACAGAAAAAGAAGAAAAGTGCAGGTACGCAGGGGTCACTGGCCGCAATTAGGGATGGATTCCATGTGGGATTCCGCTGTCGGAATCTGAACCTGCCAAGTGTACGAGGCCTTAGTGCTTGACATTTGGTCCGTGTACAGGAACCTTAAAGGGGTTGTCCCGCGATAGCAAGTGGGGTTATGCACTTCTGTATGGCCATAATAATGCACTTTGTAATATACATCGTGCATTAAATATGAGCCATACAGAAGTTATTCACTTACCCACTCCGTTGCTGGCGTCCCCGTCGCCATGGTGCCGTCTAATTTCAGCGTCTAATCGCCCAATTAGACGCGCTTGCGCAGAAGGGTCTTTTCCCTTCGGCTCACTCCGGCAGCAGCAGCGTTCTGGCTCCACCCCCTTCTACGCATCATCGCGTAGCTCCGCCCCTCACGTGTGCCGATTCCAGCCAATCAGGAAGCTGAAATCGGCACACATGAGGGGGCGGAGCTATGCGATGATGTGTAGAAGGGGGCGGAGCCAGAACGCCACTGCTGCCGGACTGAGCCGAAGGGAAAAGACCCTTCTGCGCAAGCGCGTCTAATCGGGTGATTAGACGGCACCATGGCGACGGGGACGCCAGCGCAGGGAAGGTAAGTGAATAACTTCTGTATGGCTCATATTTAATGCACGATGTATATTACAAAGTGCATTAATATGGCCATACAGAAGTATATAACCCCACTTGCTTTCGCGAGACAACCCCTTTAAGAATGGAAGGACACATTGGGGATGGCTGCATACGGCCAAACCCCACCCACCTGTGGTGGACAATGACCACAGATTGTGCCAGAAATTCATGTGGCTATGGTTCAATTGGGTGTGGCCAGCTGCACTGTTTTTTTACACCTGTAGGCTGGTTTCACAAGGCTGAGAATCGTGCAAGATTTGTGTCTTGCGAGACACACAAATCTTGCATGAATATGAATCCTATTCTATTGAATTGGGTCATACACATGAGCGATGTCTTCCTGGCATGTGGCATGTCCTATCTTTGGGCATGCCATCCCATTGCCCATTGTTTTCAATGGGACCAGGAGCAGCATCGCACCACAAATGTGATCCTAGGTTTCCCATTGAAATCAATAGGAAACACTCCGTGATCCTCTGCCATGGCGGAGGATTGATACTTCCCCAAAGTGATGCAAGGCGGTTTTAATTTAAAAAAAACGCCTCACATCCGTGGCTAATTAGTGCCACACGTACAGTTTTTGGTGCAGTTTTTTGAGTCAAGGTCAGAAGCAGATTCAGGAGGAATGGGAAATATAAAGGAAGGACACATACTTCTCCTTCCTGCTTGATCTACTTCTGGGTTTGGTTCAAAAAAACATATCAAAAACAGCATGTTATTCCAATCTAAAGACCGCCTATAGCAAGGCAAAAAAAACTATGAACGAAATAGCCATAAAAGGATGCTCTGCTTTCTGGACTGGAGGGGCTAGGGTTAACATAGTAATATAGTAAGGCATAAAAAAGACATATGTACATCCAATTTAGTCTTCAACCCCCCTCCCACACCCCATGTTAATCCAAAGGATTGCAAAAAAACCCTATGTTGGTGTAGAAACCTTATTTCCTCTAGATGTAAAGGGTGTCTCTTGTTACAGTCCTGGATATAACTAGATGATGGGACAAATTTCCGTATTGTTCCTTTGATATATTTATGCATAGTTTTTAAAGTGCCCCCTTGTTATAGTCCTGGATATAATAGATAATTGGAGAGATCTCTATACTGCCCCCTGATATATATATATATATATATATACACACACATAGTTATTAGAAAGCCCCCTAATTACAGCCCTGGGTATAACTAGATGGTGGAAGAGATGTCTGTACTGACCCCTGATATATTATACATAGTTATTAAAGTGCCCCCTTGTTACACTCCTGCACAGGAAAATTGAGAAAGTCCAGCGTTGGGTTAAAAGCTTTCAGTCTTTATTAGATGATCCAAACAGACACACATGGAGAAACAAGAAGCATGTGCTGTCTTCCATGTTTCAGGCAAGCATTTTGCCCCTAATCATAGACATCGAGGCACATGTGAGTAAAGGCCCATTTAGATACAACGATTATCGCTCAAAATTCACTCAAAAGCCATCTTTTGAGCGATAATTGTTGTGTCTAAACTCACGGCCATCGTGCACTATTCGTTCATCGGTGATTTCTACCCTGTTTCCCTGAAAATAAGACATACCCCGAAAATAAGACCTAGCATGATTTTCCAGAATTTTTGAGGATGCAAAATGATTTTTCAGGCTTTTTGAGGATGCTTGAAATATAAGCCCTACTCCAAAATTAAGCCCTGCTAACAGTTAATTTAAAAAGTCAAATGAAATAGTGTCCAGGCAGCTATACATGTAAAAAAGTTTAACCTTTTTGAACAAAAATTAATATAAGACACTGTCTTATTTTCGGGGGAAACACGGTAGCAAGCTAGAAATCACTAACAGCTGTTATCAGCACCGCACACTGATTTTCTCAGCGGGCGGCGCTGATAGTATTCTTTCAGGTGGTATTCCACTGGCAGTTCCCAGCGGGACACCAGCTGAAATCTCCGAGAACAATGCAGCTGTTTGCATATAGAAAACAGCTGCTTTGTCCTTGGAGCTATTGCGGTGGCGTCCCGCTCCTCCTGCATTAACTCTTAAGTAGCTAATTAGCTACTTAGAGTTATGCAAAGATGATCGCTCAAAACTATCACTCAAACTGTTTCCGTGTAAATGGGCCTTTACACATATATCACAATAGAAAGCCAATGGGGTGCTACTTGCAGCTTACAGGTGCCAGTATGGGGGCTAAATTTCTTCCTTCTATTGCCATTATTTACATGGCATGGTGGGAGCAACATTATCTATTCCATGTGGATTGTCCATTTCAGCAAGATTTGCTTTGGCATGGCCGTTGCATTGATGACCTGCTGTTCATATGGTCCAGCGGTGTGGTGGCCATTTCAAACTTGGTCAGTTATCTCAATAATAATCTATTTACCCTTTAATTCACATTTTCATATGATCCAATTTACATTTCATTTCTGGATTTTAAACAGTCAGGCAATGCTATTCGGTCTTTGGTAGAAGCATCCGCTTACCGCAAGCCCACTGCTAGTATATACACTATATTATATGCTTAATTGTGTCATCCTATTCATGTGTTTAACCCCTTAACACTATAGGACGTACAGTTATGTCTTGCAGCATTGAGATATGTATGAAGCTGCGTGGCTCATCGGAGCTGTTAACTTTTAAAATGCTGCCGTCAATTCTGATAGCGGCATTTAAATTCCCCGTCATTCCGGGGTCCTGTATGGTCCCCTGCGATCTCATCACGTGACCACCGGCTTCTTAGTACATAGCTCTCATTGAGCTCGGTCTACTAGAGAAAGGAGAAGGCAGAAGGGGTTACAAACCACTCCTGCCTTCTACGTCGGGTTCTCATCTGTGACTAACAGCTGACAACCTGACTTGCATATGATTAATTGCAGAAGCAGAGGCTTTAATCCTCCCCTTCCTGCTGTATTCTTACTGTTGGCTAGAATTAAAGTCCAGGACCAAGCGCCGTAAATTTACATGGCTTGGTCCTTAATGGGTTAATAAACTGCGTTTTTACAGGTCCTTTGGTTAGACTGGTGTGATTTTTCAAAATGTAATAACAATATGTCTGCGGTCAGTTCACAGCAAGAACACAGCGGAAGAAAATAACATCATTGGTAAAGTGTATCTATCACAAGTATCTCCAAATAAAGCTTGGTGACCAAGATATGAACTGCACATCATCTGTGTGTCATGTAACACTTATCCCACACAGGGGCAGAGAGGAAAGAGTAGAATGCCATTAGCCATTCTGATGGTATGACGAGAACAAGAAGACCGCCATACTGACATTTCTGCAAGACAAATACCAATGGTTTCTCCAGTAAACAGAAAGATAAAATTCTATATCCAGATATACGTTCCACAATAAAACCTGTGCCTCATGACACCAGATTACCTATTCCCGATCCAATGGGAGGATTACTATTGGCCTCTGGCTTGGCAACATCTCTGGGACAAATATGGTGGTCACTGTTATTACTCGGGCAAATATAGGGGAAACTATTAGCACTGGGGCCACTATGAGGGTCACTCACTACTGTGGCCACTGTGGAGGTCACTATTACTACTGGGGCTACTATAGGGGTCCCTATTGGGGCTTATTCTGGTGGACGTAAGCGCATTTAAGTCATGCTAATGTGATATCTATTTGCACGACCAAAAATCACTTACACATGTGTTTTTCGCCTACTGTTTTTAAGTGCATAAATACACTGCATTTTTGCCCATGCAAAAAAGAATGTAGACAGGCTCATTGAAATGGTGTGCAAATAAGCAGGTTTCCTGTGCCCATCCATTCGCTTCAATGGCTTATTGCAGTGTGCAGTACACCCCAACAAGGTCATGCTGCGTATTTTTTCACGTGATTATACATTGTGCGAAAAAATATGCTCATGTGAACAAACCCAATGAAATCAATGGGTTCTGTTCACTGCATATTGCACACACAAGACATCTCAGCCATTGAAAACCCTTACAAAGGGAAGTACAATCAGAATATCATGGGCGACTTACAGAGAGAAAATAAAGTTTCTTACCGGAGGAAGTCAAGATCCAAGCGCCATTTTCTATCAAAAACAGTCAAATAGTAATATTACGACATGTTACGACATGTCTGTTAGCATCTTAAATAAAGGAAATTATTTGTAACTTGAAAATGAGACGTCCTGCTAGTATTCAAGTTTACCAGTGGAATCAGCAGGTTTTCATTATATAGAAACATATCAATTTCTGTTATGAAATTTTTTTAAAAATGTGTTGCACAGTTTTATTGACCATCAATCTGAACCGTTTTCCTGGCTTCGCTATTCAGGCTGGGTGAAATGTGGCCATAACAGATGTATTTGTTGCTCCGTTGTTCACACTACAAAAAACTTTGTGCCATGTGTCATGGAAAAAACTTCCAGCATAGCTCAATGTATAAACTGTAATACTATTGTGGTTCCTCTCATTACATGTCTATCCTGTCAAGTGCAATATGTTGGGTGTCTGCAGTATAACAACTAGGATAGGAAGACATATGCAGTGGCCCAGAACTAGTGGGGCCCCTCCATCTTCTATATATTTGTCAATGTCTATTTGTTTGTTCGAGTATCACACACAAACTGTATGACCGATTGACATGAAATTTTGCACATAGTATAATCTCGACCCGGAGAAGTTTATAGGCTAAAAAAAATAAATTCAGAAATGTTGTCTTTGGAAACCTTATTTGCATTTTTTTGCCTTTGCTTGAATTTTAATGCAGCAACCCCCAAGTTTGCTTTCACTTATGGATTCTACATACTCAATTTAGTATTCCTGGTTATTTCCAAAAATTAATTAACACTAGAGTCATACTTAGCGTTGAAAGTTTGTGTTTCAGGACTGCTTCTCTGCCCCAGCCTAACCCTGGTGAAGCCACCAATCATTTGCCCATTTTGTCCTTCCACCTTGAATGTCCATGTGGATAACAGTTTGCAAAAATGCTATGTCCCCAGACAGGAATACATGTAGCAAATTTATGAACACCGGCACTAATTTATCAAAACTGTCTAGCAGTAAATTAACAAACAGTAAAAAACCTCTTTCGGTGCCCATAGCAACCAATCACAGAGCAGCAGAAAATACTAATTTGGAGGTCCTCGCCCTAAGCTTACATCCTAGTTCCCTGAAATCATTTTTAAGGACCTTCCACCTACCAATAACTTTGTCATTGGGGGCCAATATGTACCGTGATCGCTGGGTCCTCACCAGCCCTTCCAGTAATCTATCAAAATAACAAAAGTAACGTGTCAAAATCGAGTGCCAGGAAGACAACACACCATTTGACAATCCCAGTCTTTGTGGTAAATTGGCCTGCCTTTCCTAATAATTGAGTCTCCCACTACCAAGACCTGTCTAGCCTGCCCTGTGCTCCTATTCCCTTCTTATTGCAGCAGACATCCCACTGGCAGCTTAGGCCATGTTGTGCTACAGCAGTGCTAATCCTGTAATGGCATCCCCTCATCTGCCAACTTTGTAAACGGATTGGGGTGTTTCAGTTCAGGACTAGCCTCTGTGGCTCTCTTCCCTCTATGCCTCCTCTTTTCACCCAGCTAGCTGCCTGATAATCCTGCACCTCCGTGCTACCATCCAACCCCACAGTCTCTTTTCTATGTTATTTATGAATCTCAGTGTTACATTTAGATCCAGGATCTGGGCTTTCAATGTGCATTATGCACACATCTCCTATAGCAGTATGCACCCTTGAACAAAATATTACCTGCACTTGTTCTTCTCTGCTGTCCGTCAGATCTGCTGGTTCTGGTTCCATTTTTTGTTTGTCCAATATGCATTTTTCTTTCTAGCTAATATACACTATGGACTACTTTCTGGTTGGCTAATGCTGATCAAATGAGCAGCAACCAGAAAACATGTATAGTACATTGGTAGTCTAATACTAAGAATGCACTATGGGAATTAGGTAGTCTGAAGATTGCATTGGCCATCTTAGAGGATCGAAATGGTACCCAAAACGGGCATATCGGACGAATGGCAGAGAACAAGTACAGGTGATGTACCACCCACCCCTCTGGTCCTAGAAAAAAATGTTGTCCTGCAACCTGAGGGTTGCTTTAAAAGGGCCTTTCCCTGTCCACCGCTGCTACTCTTGTCTCTGCTGGTCCAATGCTGGAAGTGATTGCAGCAGTCAAATTATAATTGGCTTTGAGGTCAGTGATTGGAGAGCAGTAATGTGAGCGTTGAACTGCACGTGACCACTCATTTGCATGATTGGATCAGCAGAGACCACAGCAGATGTTCTGGAGGGGAAGGGGGAGGGAGAGACCATTGGACTTGTCAGCTTTATTAGCTTTTTTTCTAGACTACACAATTATATGCAGTCCGTATATATTTTTTTTCAATGTCAAAAATCCCCTTTAAATTGGTTGTTCTAAGATATAAAGTAATTCCCTAGCACAGGATAAGGAATAACTCTATGAGCAGTGGGGGCTCTGACTGCTGGGACCCACAACAATCCCAAGAACATGGGTCAGGTCGGTCCCAGAGTGAATGGAGCAGAGGTCACACAGGTGCACCCATGCCCAATTCACTTCAATGATGGCGTTGGAGTTTGCCGAAATGCTTGAACGCGATAATCTCCAGCACTAAAGTGAATGATGTGATGAAGTCAAGTGAATGGAGTGGTTGTGTGCCTGTGTGACCTCTGCTCTATTCACTCTGCGACCGACTGAATCAATGATCTCAGGATCAGTGGGAGTCATACCCCCATCAATCATAAAGTTATCCCCATGTAAGGCTAAAAAAAAACATATGCCATTCAGTTCAGCCTATTATCTTGCAATGTTGATTTAGAGCAGTAGTTCTTAACTTGGGTTTGATCGAACCACAGGGGTTCGGTGAGTCAGTCTCAGGGGTTCGGCAGAAGTCAAGACACACACACTCGTCACCAAATTGTAGCGTACCCTAAGAAAGCCCTTGAGATACTCATACTGTTTGTTACAAAGTATCTTTGCGAGCAATCCTTTTCTTAAATGATAGACATAAAACTGAAAAAAGGAACAGACTTGGTTTGCGAAAATGATATGAGAGTGGCCCTTGCCAAGGTGAAGCTGCGCATTTCTGAACTTGTCTCTGAAAGGCAACAGCAAACGTCACATTGATTTGCTGTAAATATTCATTGAGTTCATTGTGTACAACTGATGCACGGTTCATTTTGTGCACTGATAAAGTACATACATATGTTTTAAATTTTAAAAAAAATCATATTTTATTTTTCCAAATATGAAGGATCTAGTGAATGCACTATGAAACATGCAGGGTTCAGCATCTCCAACAAGGTTAAGAACCACTAATTTAGAGGAAGGCAGAGAACCACATGAGGGTTTTTTGCTGAGGAATGGGAACTTTGTATGTATAATATATCACAGTATAATATAACGAGCTGCTGAGCATGTTCTGACTCTGCTGACTGAGTCTCCACATGTACTTGTTATGTGCCTTCCTCTTTCTGAAAACAATGTGTGTGTTTTACTAGACTATAATCGTAGCGTTCTGCTGGCGCGCCGCCTTTACTTCAGAGAAAACCACACTTGTCACCTGTCAGATGTAATCACAGTTTAACTGTCGCAGTTTGTCCTCGCTCAGCTATTTCATTTCCTGCTTGTGATGTAATGGCGGAGAACACAGAGGAACCTAGTTCAGTCTCCAGGCCAGAAGAATCTCCAGCAGATGTATGTCCCACGATAAGACAGCTCCAAAGTCTCCTGGACAACCGGCGGACATCGTTCTCTCACCGGGTGGATGAAGTGTGGCCAAACCTCTACTTGGGAGACTTGTAAGTAATGACCTGAAGCAGGGAATAAGTGAACAGTAAGCACTCATTTTCCCCTTTGCCCATTCTAGCTCCCAGGGATGTCACATAGAAAATATCTAAGGTTTAACTTTCACGAAAGTTCATCGATGCTGAATTGTTAATGATTGTGTATATTCCCTAATATGTTACATGAATCTGGAATATGAGGGAGGTTGGGTAATAGGCAGCGGGCTATCACAGGAGATAAATACCCCGCTCTCCTGTACACTAATATATATATATATATATATAGTCATTAGATAACCCCTAATATTTTTACCCATTATAGGGAGGGTGATTTATTTGAATTGTAATCAGCAGAGGTGACCATCAACATGACAGAAGCTACTTTTCTGTAACCTCTTGGTGATACTTGCCACATATATATATTGCTACACGTATCTGTCTACATACATGGTGAAGGCTCCTCAGTAACACTTTATATCACAGCTGACACTTTGTGACAACAGCCCAGAGCAGAGATAACACTTTTGGCTGTTTAACTCCTAGCAGCCACTTTACACGGTGGCGCACAGGCACCCTACAGTCGTCGCACCGACTACCTCTGCAGGCGCAAAAGTTGTTCAGCGATTAGAGATGTAGTGCACAAAAGACTTCTTCCAGCTGCCATTGCAAACAAGCAGTCGTTCATAGATAGATGACTGCCTGTTACAGGGGCCGATAGTTGCTTGATAAGTGAGCAATTTCTTGTGCTGTGTCGGTGACTGCGTCTATTCAGAACAATTATCACCTGAATTTGCTGTCTCTAGCGATTATTCGAGCGATAATCGCCCCATGTAAAGTTACCTTGAGATGCAGTGACCCATCATGTAAGTTGTTTGACAGAATGAGGGGACTTCCTCTGTCACTCAATTGCTGTCTTAGCAGTGATTGCAGGGTTTAGATGGAGTTTCTATGGCAATCAGAGGTCTAACAATGGCCACCAAGTCTACACTCTTAGTACACCTTTTGAACCCTACCAGGACCTTTGCCCCCATTAAAAATGCCTTATGTCAAAAAAAAAGTGGCAATAAGAGTATACATAATTGATGTCGCCACATCCATAACAACCGAGTTCTAAAAATATTGGATTAATTAACCCACATAGTTAATGCCATTAAAAAAATAGCAGAATTGTGGGATTTTTTTGTTCAGCTCCCCCCCCCCCCCCCGCCCAAAAGGGAACAAAAAGTCGTTACTGCCCCAAATTGTTACCAATGAAAACATTAACTCATCTTGTAAACATGCCAAACACAGCACTGTCCACTGAAAAGCAAAAAGTTATGGCTCTCAGAATATGGCAACACAAAAGTGGTTTTATTGTGCAAAAGTAGTAATACTTAAAAAAACATTTGGTATAGTCATAAGCAGAATAAAGTTAACATGCCAGTAATACTACACAGTAAACACAACCAAGAAAAAATGTTGGAATTGCCTTTTCGTCATCCCCCTAGAAAATAAAAAAATTACATTAGATATAAAATAGTGTAATAAAACAATCTCTGGCATAGATTGCCAACATTCAGCTACATTGACGGAAATTAGGTAAAAACCTAAAAAAAAAAATAAAGCTGCATCCTAAGGCCAAAATAGGCTGCACACTTAAGGAGTTAAAGCAAGACTTGTCTATGTCAGGAACCTCTTTCACAAAGGTTGTACTTTATTGTTGTTGTTAGCCGTTTAGTCATTCACGACCCTCAGCGACCCTAAAGGCTCCCCTATGTTTTTTGGTTTTGCTTCTTTGAGTTGTGTGATTTCCATGCCAGTATCAGCTCTGACAGTATCAGCCATCATGTCCTTTGGTGGCCAGGTCTTTTTTTGCCAGTGATCTGTCCAAGCATTATAGATTTTTCTAGCGACTCTAATCGCTTTACATGGCCAAAAACCTTGCCCTCCAGTGACATATCTAGTCTTATACGATTCAGGACTTCTCTGTGCTTCTCTGTACTTTAGCTATCCAGGGCATACGCAGCAGCGTTCACCAGCACCACAGCTGAGACGCATCAATCCTCCAATTAGCTTCCCTAGTCTAGCTTTCACATCTATACATTGCTATGGGGAAAACGGTGGTTTGTACTATCCGGTGTTTAGTTCCTATACCAATATCCCTACCTTTCCAGATTTTGTCTATGTTTAGCATTGTGCTTCGCCCCAATGCTATCCTACGTTTTATCTCTGGTATAGATTCTCCAGCCCAGTCAATTTTTGAGCTAAGGAAGATGAAGTCTCGCACGCATTCTATGGCCTCTATGTTGATATTGATTTACATTTAGTCATTTTTTGCAGTTGTCATAATTTTTGTCGTCTTTAAATTCAGGTCGAGGCCCATTTTTTCACTTTCAGTTTTAATCTTACATATCAGCTGCTTCAGACCTGCTTCGGTTTCTGCAAGCAGAGTTGTCTCATCTACATAACGGAGATTGCTGATGTTTCTTCCACCTATTTTCACCCCGATTTTCAATTTGTCTGGGTCCATTTTATGCATGATCACTTCCGCATATAGGTTAAACAAGAAGGGTGAGAGGATGCAGCCCTGGTGGACACCTCTGCCAATCCCAAACCAATCTGTGTCCCCATATTGTGTTCTCACAGTGCCTTTTTGATTGGTATAAGCTTGACTAGATGTGCCGATACGCTCAGCTCTTGTAGGGCCTGTTATAGCTTGTCATGGTCGACGCAGGCAAGGGCGTTGATATAGTTGATGAAGCACATATAGACCCCCATAACTTTTTTTATGTTTCTGTTGATGTGGCTGTACGAGTCTTCTTTAAAATTTGTGATACTATCCAATTCCTTACACAGGATCCGGCCTCTGAGCTCCAGTCCCCGAGCTCCAGTCCCCAGAGGGGATACTTCCCATAGCCATTGGGAAAAGGCCCGGGGCTCTGCCCAGCAGAAGCGGCAGTGACACCTGCTCACACGTCCTCTTCCACCGACTACATCTTTACTCTCGCTTGACACTACTATCTCCCCCCTCCCCAACCTCTCTAACAACTTATCACGCCATACAGAACAGGTTAGGGAGACAGAGACACCAACAGCACCAAGAATGGTGACACCAACACGAACACCATAAATAGACCAACATACACACAAAGACAATCCAAGTGGGGTAGACAAACACCAACAAGAGGTACCCTAACTCTGGGCCACTACAATGAGACCACAGGAGATAGTGAGTAGAAGCACTCAGTTATCTCCTGTGGTCCCACTGAAATGCATATGCGACCGCCGCTGCTCTACCTTCAGAACCCACTGAAGCCCCATCCTTGGGATCAGTGTGGGTTAAAGCAGTCGGACTTCCATCAATCTGAATGTTATCTTCCATCCTGTGGACAGGGCATATCTTTCAAACATGGAACATGCCTTTTATCTACCTGCCTATCACTCCATAAATGTACAGCCGACAGGGGGAATGTGTTAAAGGTATTATACAAGAAATTTACCATATCACTATCCAAAGAATATCCACAGGATAGGGGATAGCTTGCTGATTGGTGGGGGTCTCCCATGTCCTGCTCTCCTGCCACTACAGAGACTGCTTCTTCCCCCCGCAGTGATGTCACTCTGAATGGAGTGCTGCTTGAGCGGTCAGCACTCTATTCATTTTATTAGGCCTCACAGAAATTACTGAGTGGGACCCGACAGTTCTTGTGATTGACAGGGGAGACCCCATCGATTAGCACGTTATCTCCTGTCCTATGGATATCCTTTAGGGCTTAGTCACACGGGCGCATCGGCACCTGTACATGGGCGCCGATGCACCCGTGTGACTGAGCCTTTACTGCAGGAAGAAGACGGCCGTACTTCAAGACAGATGACTCCCCGCAGCACTGAAGAAAGAACACATGACCGGCGATGAAGCTGGTCACATGTTCTTTCTCCCGGTGCTGCAGAGAGACATCTGTCCTGAAGTGCGGACGTCTTCTTCCTGCAGTAACACAAGCGCCGATGCGCCCGTGTGACTAAGCCCTTAGAAAAGGACTCCCATCTCAGATGCTTATCCATAAGAAATCCCACCTCTGGGACTCATTATCTTAGAGGAGAACAGGGATCGCTTGACCCCCGTACTGCCTGGCAGAGAATGACTGAAGAGGTAGCCGTGCGTGTGTCCAGCGCTTTCTATGCACCTTGTAGGAGTTATGTGGGATCCTCATCTATCAGACATTTATAGAATACCCTGCCATAGATTTGCCATTAATCTCTGAGCTGAGTCACATTTTTAAACAAAAATCGCCCCAAAATAGGACATGCAGCGATCCTTCTACCTTGGACTATCAGTACAAAAGAAAAATCGCTCATGTGAATAAAAAGATTGAAATACATGTGTTCTTTCATGTGTGAGTTCTGTCTGTATTGTAATCAGATAGAACTCGTTTGTGAGACTCTCCCATGTGAAAGCGCCTCAATGTATAACCCTACATACGTAGGATGTCTTAAGGCTTCCCTCATACAAACTATTCTTACTGAGGGGTGCTTGTAAAAAAAATATCACACATTTAATGTTTTTTTTTACAAGCTTTTTTTGTTTGTTTTTATGGCAATGTTTTTATTCACGTGCATAAATACGCCAAACCTACAGCCTGTTTGCAAATAGACGCTATTGGCCCACAACAAGTGAAAAAAGCTACAATAACTCCTGCCAATTCTGCGGCGGGATTTCCCGCAGAATTTCCGCCCGTGCATGCTTCCATAGGATTGCATTAGATTATACAATCTTATGCAGACAGACGCGATTTGACAGTGTAAAAACTCGCGTGTTAAACAAATCGTGGCATGTCCCATTTCTGTGCGAGCCTCGCAGAGGCCCATACAGAAACGTCACTGGTTACGCGACGGCTCTGCACTGCGCATGTGCAGCTGTGTGCCAGCCGGAACATTGCAGTGCAGAGAGAGAAGACGCCACCTGGGTGAGTATAAGATGAATTCTTGCAGCGGGATCCCACCCGGCCATGTGCTAAATACTACACTGCTTGTAGCATATTTAATATGTCTCTAATGATTTACAGCTTATGGCCTCGGTCACACGGGCGTTTTTTCTCGCGATTTGCGGATCGCACGACGGATGGGCATTCGCAAATCGCGTGGCTGGGGCCGACAATTTGCCAAAAAATCTGCAGCTAGCAGCGTTTTTGGCGAAACGGCCCAGCGCTGCCCGCTTTCCTCTGCCACAGCTGTGGCACAGCTGTGGCAGGGGAGAACGATGTTCGCCCATTGAATTCAATGGAGCCGGCAATACAACCAGCTTCATTGAAAGCAATGGGCTGCCGGCGAGCACGGGATGAATTTTCGGGAAGGGCTTAAATTTAAGCCCTTCCCTGAAAACCATCCTAAAATGTGTAAAAATAGATAAAAAAAAAGTATACTCACCTTTTTCTTGCAGCCGCGTCCGGCTGGCAGTCCTCCTGAACTGCTCTGTGTAGTATTCAGCTGCCTCTGATTGGTCCCTGCGCTCAGCCAATCAGAGGCAGCACTCACTCACCCATTCATGAATGGGTGAGTGAGAGCTGCCTCTGATTGGTGAGGGCTGTAACCAATCAGAGGCAGCCCATTCAGCAGGTGGGGATTTTAAATCCCCGCCTGCTGAATACTACACACAGCAGTTCAGGAGAACTGCCGGCCGGACGCGGCTGAACTCCGGCTGCAAGAAGAAGGTGAGTATACTTTTTTTAATCTATTTTTACACATTTTAGGATGGTTTTAAGGGAAGGGCTTATATTTTTAAGCCCTTCCCGAAAATTCATCCCAGGCTCGCCGGCAGCCCATTGCTTTCAATGGAGCCGGCTGTACTGCCGGCTCCATTGAATTCAATGGGCGAACATCGTTCTCCTCTGCCACAGCTGTAACAGGAGAATGATCTTAAGGTATATGCTCTCAATGGGGTCGGCGCTGCTGCCGCCGGCCCCATCGAGCGCATATATAGAACACAGCGATGGGCAGAATGCAGATAGGCGCTTTCTGCGAATCGTTTTGTCCTATAATTGATCGCACATCCGCATAAAAAGCGGACATGTGACCAATCCCATTGTGAACCATTGGTTCTATATATGCGCGGATCGCATGCGTAAATTGCGCGAAAAACGCCTGTCTGACCGAGGCCTTTATCAGCCTGCAGTGTTTTTGTCCAGAAAAAGTTACAAAAGTGCCTAAAAAAAGTGATATTTTCCTAAAATGCTGTGTGAAACCAACCTATGGGGCACATGGACATCACAGAATAGAGTTCTTGGAGATACAGAAGGCTCCTGTAGTGTACAACAAGCACAACTATTCCTCTGAATGGCCACCATGTAAGGCCGCTTTCACACAGATGTGAAAATCGTGCAACATTTGTGTGTGATGCGAGCATCCCAAATCTCGCATGAATATGAACTACATTCTTTTGAATAGGGTCATATACATTAGCAATTTTTCCTGCATCTCATCGCGGTGGTTGTTCCCATTTTCCTGCGATCTATTTTTTGTGCATATCAATACGCAGTCACTACACGCCGGTGTGCATGGATCAATGAAAGTCTACTGACTTTCATGAACTCCATTCAACACATATCACGCATCCGTGCAACGCATGCGTAATATGTGGTGAAGACACAGTTGTGGACGCGAGCCCTTAGCCCGGTGTCACATGGCCATAAGCGTATTTAAGTGCACATTTGAGCTGTGTATTTGCACAATGGGTGTTGTTTATTTTACTGTCCTTTTAGCATGTGCAAATCATGCATATGTAAACAACAATGCTGCCATTCATTGAAATGGGTAATTACATGGTTTAATATGTGCTATTTTTGTATGCGAATACGCAGGACAATAGAGCATGCTGCATAATTTTTTACACAAACGATATGCTTATGTGAACGAATCCATTGAAATCAATGGGTTCAGTTTACTGCATATTGCCCATTGCTCCAATACATTCATGTGACACAAGCTTTATCCACACTGTTTGCTGACTAATTAATTCTCTCATTAAGTAAGTTTAATGTCTCATGATGATATTTCCCTGTGAATCCCCAGGAGCACGGCCAACAACAGATATGAGCTGTGGAAGCTGGGCATCACACATGTGCTGAACGCTGCTCACGGGCGAAGGTATTCTGAAGGCCACCCTGACTTCTACGGAGCTAGCATCACGTATCATGGTGTGCCAGCTAACGACCTGCCAGAGTTCGATATGAGCAAATATTTCTATTTGGCATCAGAATTTATTCACAAAGCATTGAGCACGCCTGGAGGTAAAATTAAAAAAGAAAGTAATTTGTGTCTTCGGCAGTGTGTGCAATTATTTGTTATAGCTCCAATACACCTCACATGACAAAAACCTCTCTGAGGGTGAAGTGAGACGAGCGTTTTTTTGCGCATGCCTATGAGTGCAAAAAAAGTGCATCTAAAAGAACCATTGGTTTCCTATGTAGAGTTCACATGTCCGTCTTTTGCAGGTGCGAATAGTAAGATAGGACATCCGTGCGGCGGCAAAGTCCGTGCTTCTCGTAAAATATCCCCCCAGGAGTCCCCTCATCACTGAATACTTTGACAGCACTGTCACAGTGTCCAGTAACAAAAGGACTCCCCACGTGGATGAGGGAATCCGCTGCCACAGCTGTTGCAGAGGATTGCGATCTTCTCCCATTACCTTCAATGGAGCCGGCGCTACAGCCACCGGCCTATTGAAAGCAATGGGCTGCAGGCAGCCCCCACAGTTATTTTTGGGGGAAGGACTTGAAATATAAACCCTTCCCTGAAAATCATCCCTAGCTGATGTAAAAATTAAAAAAATATATACATTACATTACCTATCCGCCGCTGTCGGGGCTCCAGCGCAACTTGTCTCTGCAATCCCGGCAGTGTTCTGAAGTTCTTTCAGCATTGAATACAGTGAAAGGCTGAGAGCTGCCTCTGACTGGCTGAGTGCTGTGACCAATCATAAGCAGCGCTCAGCTGTCATTCAATGAATGGCTGAGCGCTGCCTGTAATTGCCTGAGAGCTCAGCCAATCAGACACAGACCTTTCAGTAGGCTGGGATTTTGAAATCCCCGCCTGCTGAAAGAGCTTCAGAACACTGCCAGGGACCAAGCGACAAGATGTGCCGGAGCCCCAGCAGCAACGGAAAGTGAGTATATATATTTTTTACACCACCTAGGGATGATTCTCAGGGAAGGCTTATATTTCAAGCCATGCCCCGAAAATCACAGCAGGGGTTGCCTGCATCCTATTGCTTTCAATGGGACTGGCGACTGTAGCACCACCCATATTGAAACCAATGAGCATGGAGCCATGGTCACGCACATTTTGCTAATGCATGGAGCGCTATTTTTTCGCGCACATAGGTGCACAAGAATAAAAAAAGCTTGTCTGACTGGGCCCTGAATGTGTGTAAGCAGCTCTTACTTGCACAGATCTTTGTTAAAGGGAAACGGTCATCACCTGTAAGCCCCATAAATGAAGTTATGGTGCTTATAGTTTAGGTGACGTGGAGTCCGGGAGCCTCTTTTCATACTTGCCCAATCAGCGCACAGCAAGATGAATGGGAGATATTTAGCGCACAACCTTCTGAGAAAAGTCAAGCTTGCTTGGTGAAGGGGACCAAGCGAATATAAAAAGGAGCTCCTGGGCTCTACATCACCTAAACTATAAGCACCATCACTTAGTTTATGGTGCTTATAGTTGAAGACAGATTTCCTTTACTATTAGATAAATGCGGTGATAAGTACAAAATGTATGTGTGCTCATTAGGTACCTATGCAATGAAAAAAATGGTACTTACTCAGAATGGAGGGGGATCTAACTATATAAACCCTCTCCTTAAAAGTACAGATGGTGGCTTGACTGAGGAATATTATTGGTGACAGCTTTAATTCATGTAACAGGGATAAAAGGTGCTACAATGCAATGCGTTTCAGCGACAAATCTTCTGATGCTTGAGAAAGGCACTCAATTGCTGAGCATCATCACTGTTTGCACAAGGCGCTTTCCCATCATTTCTTTAATTTAATATTAGATGGCAATGTACCTTGAGAGTAAGGCCGGGCTGACACGGTGGATTCTAATTGCGGAATCTGCGTGGAGGATCCGCGGCAAAACGCAGGCATTGAAAAGCATGTAAAATTGCTTTTTGGCTCACTCGCAGATACAAATTACATGTTCCATGAGCTGAAAAAAAATTGCAGCATGCCTTATTTTGCCACGGATTCCGCATGCACGACCTTCATTGAAGTCAATGGAGGTCGTCCGAACCGCAGCCCATACACAATTAACATTGCGTATAGGCCACAGGTACCCACGTCATCGTTAAGCAACGGCGCAGGAAATAAAAAATTAAAAAAACAAAACTGGACTGTGCATGACCGATCGGCGAGCCGCCAAGGTCATTCACAATACTTAGAAAATAAGCTACATAGGGTCGCTGGCCAGGCTTACAGACTTAATTCCGCTGTGGGCCTCCCGCATGTGGAATCCGGTCCACCCATGCGAGCTTGGCCCAAAGGATGATGTACTGTACTTATTTTTTTCTAGAAAGAAAAGATGAGGATTCAAGATTAAAATTCACCAATATTATGGGGCGCTATTCTCAATCCCTTCCTGTCCAGCACCATAAATGTTTGCATTAGTGCTTTGATTTTGCTGATAATTATGGCTTGATGGAGGAAGGGATCTAATCCTGTCACCCTATCTGTGCCCAGAGGATGTGGTTGTAAGGTACCGATGGGATGCCATTGAAGCTTGGGGGCCTTACAAAAATTCCTATGATCCTATTAGTGTGTGGCACTGACAGTGATATGTTATATAAGCGAATAAGTGATATGTTATATAAGCAATTGCAGAAAGATAGTTAAAGGGATTGTCCAGTTTTAAACTATTGGTGACCTCAGGATAGTCCATCAATAGAACGGTGGATATGAAAAGTTAAAAAACCCCTGTTAAAATACCAGGTTTTTGTCATGTTAAAAAAAAATCCAACAAAGATTAATTATTTCAGATTTTTTTCCACCTTTTAATGTGACCCGTTATCTGTACAATTCCATTGGAAAGCAAACTGAAATCTTTTAGGGTGAAATCTAACAAAAAAATAAAACATTGTGGTTTCATAAATATGCACACCCTAAAACTAATACTTTGTTGTTGTACCCTTTGACATTATGACAGCATTTAGTCTTTGTGGGTAGGTGTCTATCAGCATGGCACATCTTAATTTGGCAACCTTTGCACACTCTTCCTTTTAAAAGCGCTCCAAATCTGTCAGATTGAGAGGGCATCTGGTGTGTAGCGCCCTTTTAAGGTCAACCCACAGAATCTACAATTCACGTCTGGGCTTTGGCTGGGGCATTCCAAAAGTGAGATCTTCGGGTGAAGCCATTCTCTTGGTGATTTTGTGGTCTGCTTTGGGTCATTGCCATGCTGAAAGGTGAAATTCCCCTAAATCTTCAGCTTTTTAGCTGAGGCCTAAAGGTTTTGTGCTAAAATGAACTGATATTTGGGACTCCTCCTTGACTAAAGCCCCAGTTCCAGCAGCAGAACTGCCCCACACATAATGCTGCCCCCACCATCTTCACAGCAAGTCTGGTGGTCTACTGGTGATGCACAGTGTTGTCTTTGCACCAAACATACCTTCTGGAATTCTGGCCAACAAGTTCAACCTTGGTCTCATAAGACATAACACGTTCTTCCACATACTCCTGGCAGACTTGATGTAGTTTTTCTTTGTTAGAAAAGTCTTCCAACATGCACCACACAACCAGAACTTGCCAGAAATTCCTGCAGCTCCTTTAGTGTTGCTGTCAGCCTCTTGGCAGTATCCTAGATTAATCTTCTTCTGGTATTTTCATCAACTTTTGAGAGACGTCCAGTTCTTGGTAATGTCACTGTTGTGCCAGATGTAACCAATGAGCGCTGAGTCATGGTCATGCACATTTTGCTAATGCGTGGAGCGCTGTTTTTTTGCGCACATAGGTGCACAAGAATAAAAAAGCTTGTCTGACTGAGCCCTGAATGTGTAATCCACTTCTTAATGTCCGTCTTCATTGTGTTTCATGATATATGTAATGGCTTGTACATTTTTTGGTCCCCTTCTCCTGACATCTTCCAACAATCAGATCTCTCACAGTGTCTTATTTTCGGGGGGGGGGGGGGGCTTATACTCACCTGGTCCGCGGCATCCCGATGGTCTCTGGTGGCGCTGCGGCAAGTGTCCTTCCCGTCTGACCACTCAGCTTCTTTCTGGTGACGGGGCTTTGAATACCCCACCTCCAGCAAACCGAGCGCTGTGATTGGCTAATCACAGCGCCAGCAGCCAATCACAGCCGGCGCTCGATGAGCCAATCACAGCCATTCAGTGATCTCATTCACTGAATGGCTGTGATTGGCTCATCAAGTGCTGGCTGTGAATGGCAGATGGTGCTGAGATTAGCCAATCACAGGGCTCACTTTGCTGGAGGCGGGGTATTCAAAGCCCCGTCACCAGCAGAAGCTAAGCAGGAAGACGGGGAGGACTCAGCCTTTTGCCGCAGCGCTGCCAGAGACCATGGGGGCGCCGTAGACCAGGTGAGTATTGATTTTTTTTATTTTTAGGGCACCTGAGGTAGGTCCTATTTTTTGGGGAGTCCTTATATTCCAATCCTCCCCTGAACCACCCGATAATAAGACATATCAGGGTAGGACCTATTTTCGGGGAAACATGATAGTTTCAACAGATAGTAAGCATAGTCAGGTGAAACTTACGACTCAACAAGCATTTCATGAGAAACTGATAAACAGTACATTTCCACACCAACTCATGACATATCCACTTATATATGCTTTATGAGAATTGCTGTGCTGGCGATGCTTGCTGCAAGCCCTGAAAATCCATATCTCGGCTTGCAAAAAGAATTAGGCTAAAGTTCATGAGATGATTCACAAAAGATGAGAAAGTTAATGTTCATAGGATGGCTGTCAGGAGACAATAATGGAGGACAGAACCTGGATCTTAACAAACCAAACTTTATTGTTACTGTAAATAATGGCAACTGACTACTAATTATTATGGGTTTAACTGTAATTAGATAATTCTGAACACAACCACATCCACAAATATAAGAGGGTGTGAACACATACAACCACATTATTTTAGTTTTCTTGTTTTAATTTTTCCACTCTAAAGGATTTGTTGGTTTTACATAACAAAAAAATAGCATAACAACACGGGTGTGTAGACTTTTTATATCCACTGTAGATCTGGACTGGAACCCCCAAATATCAGCTGTTCCCTGGGCCACTGCAGTGGGAACAAAATGTGCTTCCTGTTTTATTTCCACCACAGTGGCCTGACAAACAGCTTATTTGCTGGCTTCCTGGATGACGGCTGTAGTGGGAACAGAGGAGGAAAGACAGCTCCATGGCGACTACAGTGGCCCTGGAAACAGTTAATCCTGAGTACAGGCCAACAATGGTTTAAAGCAGGACAACATTTTTAAACTTTATTTAAAAAATACACCCATTATAAAAGAAGAACAAACAAACCCCTTTACCCTAAAACTCCCCCAAATCATTGTGAAAAGCATTAATAGAGATTTAAAAAATATACATTTGGTATTTCTGTAATCTTAACAAGCTATAGAATAAAATTCATACTCCTACTTCATGGGGAAAATCATAACTTTATGGAATTTCTATATTTTTCCAATCCCCTGTAAAAAAAAACAACTGTTAATCTGTTAGATTATGTTCCCCAAAATGACTCGAAGTGTATAATACAGCTTTTACAAGTCGTTATACAGCAAGCAACCAAAAAAAGAATGGCTCTCAATGCTGTTTCTCCAAAAATGAGAGAAAAAAATGCATTCTGATGGCCCAAAACCAATTATCTTTCTCATATCTCTCTCACACATTACTTTCTCTCACATCTATGTCTGTCATTATTTCTCACATCACTCTCTCATCTTTTTCTCATGCATCTATCACTCTTTCACATCTATCTTTCTCTTATGAGATAGATAGCTAAGAGGTAGAATCCTAGAATGGTAGAGTTGTCAGGGACCTCCAGATCATTGCGTCCAACCCTTGCTCAATGCAGGATTCACTAAATCATCCCAGACAGATGTCTGTCCAGCCTCCCAAGACTTCCATTGAAGGAGACCTCACCACCTCCTGTGGCAACCTGCTCCACTGATTGATCACCCTCACTGTCCAATATTTAATCTGTGTCTCCTCCCTTTCAGTTTCATGCCATTGCTTCTAGTCTTTCCTTGTGCAGATGAGAATAGGTCTGATCCTTCTGCACTGTGACAGCCCCTCAGATATTTCTAGACAACTATTAAGTCTCCTCTCAGCCTTCTTTTTTGCAAGCTAAACATTCCCAGATCCTTTAACTGTTCCTGGACATGGTTTTCAGACTGCTCACTATTCTGGTAACTCTTCTCTGAACTTGCTGCTGCTTGTTGATGTCTTTTTTTTAAAATGGGCAGCCCAGAACTGGACACAGTAATCCAGATGAGGTCTGACTAAGGAAGAGTAGAGAGGGATAATTACCTCACATGATCTAGACTCTATGCTTTATACATCCCAGAATTGTGTTTGCCTCTTTTGATGCTGCATCACACTCCTTACTCTATTAATAAACCTACACATGCATATTTTTTTTATTTCAAAAAATCATTTTTTTCATTCACCACAGCATCTGTGACAGTCTTGAACAAGTCAAGAATCAGGACTGGACGGATGGTTTTGCTTGGTCCATTGGATGGAACATTTGAAATATCCCCACAGAATTTGCCATGCTAGCACAAAAATATATGATGATCAAGCTAGAGGAATGAACTCCCTCATTGCTCCCTTACACTCTTTTATCCGTAGTGGACTGCTGGCGCCATGTGCAGTAGCAGTCACCCACACACCAAGAACATAGCCACATGCAGATATCAGGGTACGGACCCAGTTATTAAGACTATGGCCCTTGTGGTAACCATTATGGTGCCAATTTATCAGGACATCCCAGCTATCATAGGGCATATAACCCTGATCTCCATATTCCTGAGTTGAAAACAGGAACCTGCAGGCTGCTTTCACAGTTGCACTCAGGGGTTCAATTTCTTTATTCTGTTACGGAAGCATGAAAGGGTAATCCCCTGGCCTAACGGATCCATCTTACGACGGAACCGAACAGCACTAAACGGGCCCCATTAACTATATGAATATGTCTAATAACAATTTAGTTCCTTACACCTGGAAACGAGGTTAAATAAATAGATAAATATGCTCTAATATTTCTCTATAGTGATAACGCTACAGATTGCATAAAAAAGTCTAGCTATAGGACAGCAGCAAAGAACTTGTTTTTCCTCAGCTTCTTTGTTTTCTGTAACAATTGCTCCTACCTGCATATAATACATATAAACAGCTAAAGTGACTAATGCTTTTTTTAATCAATGAAATGTACTCTTTCCCAGCCAGGCTTCTGGTTCATTGTGTTGTTGGTATCAGTAGATCTGCAACTCTGGTCCTGGCTTACCTAATGATCCATCATCAACTCTCCCTGGTTCAAGCCATTCAGACAGTACAAGAGAACCGTTGGATATCCCCCAACTCAGGTTTTCTTCGTCAGCTGCTACACTTGGATGAAAAACTCCAGCAAACTAGACAAAACCAGACCACACCAGAGACAAACCAGCATGAAGAGGACGGGTAGACCTGACCACAAAGGAGCGTAGTTTACTTGTAATTTCTACAGTTTTTTTTTCCTGCACTATTTAAAATGTTGACCACAGTTGTTCTCTGTATTATTTTACATTTGCTTGTAATTAGTTTGTATAAAAAAAACTTGTATCAATTTAACAATTTTAATTGTATAAGAAATAGAATGGATGGTTTACAATAAATTGTATGAGAGTATTTGTCAGCACTCACTTGCATGTATTAATAACAATGGCATGAGAAAAATCAAGGAGGACCACAGTAATATGGAAAAAAAAGTTGAGATTCAGGTATTTGAGAAAGGCTGGAGTATATGGTCGAGGCCTTTGTGGGTGTGGTTTCAAAATATAAAATCAAAACAGCAAGAATAGAATAGACTAAGAGCGCACGTAGGAGAGCAAGAGAAGGAAATGGGACAGAAAGAGGAAGAAGGAAGAAGATAGGGAGAAGGGAGCTAACCAGAGGGACAAGTTGACCAGCCTTATGTTTGTCTTAGACCCGGTTTACAGTACACTTGTCCTGATCTGCTCCCACCCTGTAGCCCCACAAATCTGTCCGTTTCTGTGGCCAGTTCGCTAAGTCTTTAACAGGGCCAAGATCATGATGGCAGTGAGCTTTTAGCCAAACACTCCAGTCTTCTCCTAAAAATGAAAAACATCTTTAAAATGGAACTAACTGCAGCAGTTAAGGACTTAACTGATTAAATTAAAGACCTTAGTCAGCAAAGTGATGAACTGGAATGCAAAACGGATGCTATAGTGGATATTATGGAGGAGGAAAGGACCTATGTTGCTGATCTTGAATGCAGACTGGAAATACTAGAAGCCAAATATGCGGACCTGGAGAACAGATCTCATTGTTCCAACATCCGAATACAAGGTTTTCCAGAGATAGTAAATGCACTAAAGAAAACTGTACAAACCTATTCTCAGCACTTTTGCCTAATGTGGATCAGAACACTCTACAGATAGTCAAAGTCCACAGAGCTCTAGCTCATCCACTAAATCCTGATCTCTATGAGATGTGGTGTTAAAATTTCATTACAATAAAATACATGATCAATTGCTGTCTGCAGCTAGAATCCTCTTTCCACTACCTGTAGTGCCCTCTGCAATGCAGTTCTTTGTGGACATTGCCCCCTTTACCCTGCCCAAGAGCAGGTCAATAAGACACAAGCTCTCTATTGCCCCCTTTACCCTGGCCAAGAGTGTGGCCATGAGACACAAACTCGCCCTACAGCTAATGTGAAATACAAATGGGGCTTCCCGTTCGGTTTCCATTTCGAACACCATGGCAGGATCTACTTGGTGAGGACTGTAGATGAGATCTATGGGGCCCTGGAAAGTGCTTAAATACCCATGGTGTCAACCTCAGACACAGGAGATACACCTCCTGTTCCCAGACACACCTGGACTCTAAACTGCTTGTCTAGATGACCAGTATCAACTGGTCCCCGAGTGGAGTCTTCTACTAATATCTAAAAGAATCCCTCAGACTCACAAAGAGAGCTAGGAGATGACTATTGGTCCTCATGCTAGTTGATTTGTCTGAATGTTTCTACCAAGTCTAGACAATGCTTAGACTAAAAACCATCTGGTTGTCTATTTTATTCTTAGTCTCATTGACTGTACTATTCAGTTTAATATTGTTTTTATTACACTTAGTTTGAATGTCATACTTTTATATATATATTGGGTGCATGTCTAGTTACGGATGTTACATTGCCTTATATGTCTTATTTACTGATTACTGTTGGTTACCTAAGGTTAAGAACCCTTATCAGTCATCATGATTTTGGTCCTAGGACCTTTTTATTATTGTGGTTACTCTTTCGTATGAACCTCACAAATGTTCAATTACTTTTGATGTTTCCCCTCATTTTGTTTGGTCATCAAATTTATCTATGGATAAATCTGTAGACATTGACTTATTGTTTTATCTATCAATCTATCTTACACTCTTTATGATAAATGCTCACAGACTGCATAATTTCCCATAGAGTTCGAAGGTTTAACTCCCTATGTAAGAGGAAACAGGCCTTTTTAGTCTACCTGTACTATCGGTCGAACATTCTGTGTACCGAAGAAACCCACTTTTCCCATTTCTCCTCGCCCCATTAATTTCGCCCTCAGTATTCAAGATTTTTTTCAAGCCTTAGCTTCTAGAAAGCATAGAGTGGTTCTGACTCTTCTACATAACTCACTACCTTTACAGGTGGACAAAATGGAATCTAACTCTGAATGAAGATTCTGTATAATAATAGGCACATTAAATAATCAATCCCTAGCTTTTGTGGATATAGATGCGCCCTCAAAAGATTCTCTCTCAACTCTCGAGCTCCTTCACTATCTGCTTCTCAAGGATCTCTCTACAAAGAACATTTTGGCAAGAAAATTCAATTTACCTTTCTCTTCAACCTTGAATAGGTCAAGTATTAGGTTCATGAGTTCACAAGGAAAAGGTATTTACGGCAATAAAAGAGGTTATACCTATTTCTGTCCAGTCCATCATGCTTAATGGCGGCTGGATTATATTTTAATTTTCATTTTCCTACAAACCCTGTATATATAGCCACAGCTATATACACCGCATGTACGTGGCTTGATCATGATTTAGTCTTAGTTTCTGTGCTCAGTGACACAATCCCTCCCCCTATTTATAGATGAAGACTGAACTAATTGCTTCTCCATGATGCCTTGATTCTCTCACAACTTTTTCGATACATTCCAGAGGGTTTTTATTCGCCTTACGTCTAATCCCGACTTGACCCTATGTGATTAGGACTTTCACACAAACCCTTCGTACAAGAACACTTAAATACTTTGATTCTCAAAACAAAAAATAAAAATCTCAAGCTCTCTTGGCCTTATAATGAAGACTATTCCTTTTAGAGTCCCTCAGTCAGCAACATCCCTCCTTGGCTACTACCAATTAAGCTAGGGACATTTAACTACAAATGAATGCTCTTCTATCCTATAAGGTAAAAAGAGCTCTTCCATGAACTAGATCAACGATTCTAAATATGCCAACAAGCCAGATCATTTACTAGCAGCAAGACGTCAGGAGTGGCAAAAATTCAATACGGTCTTCAAAATTAATACCATTTAAGGAACCACCACAGTGAACCTGGATTTAATTTCTGAAACCTTTATCGCCCTACATAAGGAACAGAGTAGCAACACTTTCAACTTAGGCCCTTGCTTTTTAGATTCTTTTCCATTTCTCACCCTTACACAAACTGAAATAAAGTTGCCAAACTGGAATTAACATCTGAGGAAAACTACAACATAGTAAGAATAACTGAGACCTGGTTGGATCAAAGCTGTGACTGGGCAGTGAATTTACAGGTTACCAGTCTGTTCAGAAGGGATTCTAAAAAACAGAAAGGGGGAGGGATTTGTCTTTATGTAAAATCCTGTTCAAAGCCCACACTACTGGAAGATATATGTGAGGGAGATGAACATGTGGAGTCTCCATGGGTAGTGATACATGGAGAAAAAAACAACAAAAAAATCCTCATAGCGGTTTTTTATAGACACCAAATATAACAGAAGCCACCGAAAATGTATTACTTAAGCAAATAGATGAAGCAGCAAATCACAATGACGTAATTATTATGGGAGACTTTTAACTATTGGATATAAACTGGGAAGACGAACCCCGCGGATCTCATAAAGGTAATAACTTCTTGTCAATAACTAAATAAATCACCTTACCCAACATGTACAGGACCCGACTAGAGGGATGACCATTTTGGACTTAATATTAATCAACAGATCTGAATAACAGGTGTGCATGTTGGGAGGCACCTGGGAAATAGAGACCATAATATAATGCATTTCGACTTGGCTTTCAAGTTTTATAGGGGAGCTATGAAAGTACTAAACTTTAGTAAGCAAAGTTTGATCAGCTCAAAGATGTCCTTAACCATACTGACTGGGAAAATGTCCTCAAAAATAAGAGTACAGGCAATACATTGGAAATGTTTAAAAACATATTAAATACTGTGAGAGGTTCATACCTTACAGGAATAAAAGGATTAGTAATAGGAGAAAACCAATGTGGCTCAATAAAGATGTAAAAGGGGAATAAACAGCAAATAGAAAAAAAATTGGACCACTAAATCAAGAAGGCAGCGAAAAAGCACTAAAAACCTGTTAGGAAAAAAGTAAACTATGTAAAAAGCAGATAAAAGCAGCAAAGGTCGAGACAGGGAGACTTATTGTCAAAGAAAGTAAAACTAACACTAAACTGTTTTTCAATTATATAAATAGTAAAAATATTAATATTGAAAGTCTTGGCCCTTTAATAAATATTATAGGAAAAATTGTAAAGGGTGATGAGGAGAAAGCAAATCTATTAAATAGTGTTTTCTGCAGTGTATTCACAGAGAAAATGAAATGTCAGATGAGATGCAGAGTTATAAAGTAAACTCTCCACTAACTGTCACCAGTCTAACCCAGGAAGAAGTGCAGTGCCGTCTTAAAAAGCTTAAAATAAGCAAATCTCCAGGGCCTTGATGGCTTACACCCCTGGGTTCTAAGGGAATTAAGTAATGTGTTAGACAGGCTAGTGTTTCTTATATTTAAGAACTCTATAGTGACGGGGGTCTGTTCCACTGGATTGGTGCCAATTTTCAAAACGGGATCAAAGCGTTACCCTGGAAACTACAGGCCAGTAGGTCTTACTTCTATTGTGGGTAAAATGTTTGAACAGTTTCTAAGAGATGCAATCACTGGGTACATTATTGGAGAGGTCACTGGTACTGCTGGGATACCACAGGGGGCAGTACTGGAGGGGCTACTAGTGGGGTACCACAGGGGGCAGTATTAGAGGGGTCACCGTTGCTGTTTGGGTACCATAAAGGGTAATATTCAGGCCTATTCTTTTTAATATATTTATTAGTGACCTAGTAAAAGGATTGCACAGTAAAATATCAATATATGCAGATGATATAAAAGTATGTTAAGTAATTCATACTAGAGAGGACAGGATGTGGTTAAAAAAGGATCTGGATAAGTTGAGGTCAGAAAAGTGGCACATGAGGTTTAATACTGATAAATGTAAGGTTCTACACATGAGCAGAGTTAATACATGTCACCATTACACACTAAATTGGAAACCCCTTGGGAACACCAACATGGAAAAGCACTCAGGGATTTTAGCTAACTGTAAGCTTAAAGGGGTTGTCCCGTGAAAGCAAGTGGGGTTATATACTTCTGTATGGCCATATTAATGCACTTTGTAATATACATCGTGCATTAAATATGAGCCATACAGAAGTTATTCACTTACCTGTTCAGTTGCTAGCGTCCCCGTCTCCATGGTGCCGTCTAATTTCAGCATCTAATCTCCTGATTAGACGCGCTTGCGCAGAAGGGTCTTTTGCCATCTCTTCGCTCCGGCACGAGCCGGCATTCTGGCTCCGCCCCCTTGGGCGCGTCATCGCGTAGCTCCGCCCCCGTCACATGTGCCGATTTCAGCCTCCTGGAAGCACGATGCACCGTGGGACGGGACAACACAGGCGCCATCTTAGCTGCTGAACTTTATAAGTTATTATTTCATCTCAACAGTAAGTAGGAAGCGGTTTTTAAACGTTTTAAAGGGCTGCGTTATGCCGGGGGGTGACTGGGTGAATGTGCAGATTTAAAATTTCGCGGTTTTGGCTCGGGACAACCCCTTTAATTGGTACAACCAGTGTCAGGCAGCTGCTGCCAAGGCTAATAGGATCGTGGGATGCATCAAAAGAGGTCTAGGGTTGCATGACGAAAACATTGTTCTTCCTCTTTGCAAGTTATTGGTCAGACCACACAATAAATATTGTATACAGTTTTGGCCACCGGTACTCAAGAAGGACTTATCAGAGCTTGAGTGGGTACAAAGGTGGGCAACTAAAGTAATAATAACTATACATAGATATATCAGGGGACAATATAGAGATCTTTCCCACTATCTATTTAAACCCAGGACTGTAACAAGGGGGCACTCTAATAACTATGTATAAATATATGAGGGTCAGTACAGAGATCTCTCCCCTTATCACATGATGGTGACGTCATCAAAGGTCCTTCATCCCCAATGAGGAAGTTACATACTCCGCCCCTGATCACATGATGGTGACATCACGGGTCCTGTACACACACACAGCTGCTTTCTGGCAAGGTGTTTGTTAGTATTCCATAGCAACTGAGGCCGCAGGGGGTTTGTAGTCCGCCCATAATCTGCACAACGATGCAGGACCTGTGATGATGTCACTGTCATGTGATAAGGGGTGGAACATTTAACTCCCTCACTGGTGATGAAGGACCTTTGATGACATCACCGCCATGTGATCAGATGAGGATAATGTAAGTCATTCACTATGAATGAGCGTCACCCTCATGTGATCAGGGGCGGAGCATGATGGTGACATCACAGGTTCTGCATCTCCAGTGCAGTGCTGCCTCTGATCCCTGTTGTATGGGATGAACAATGTATGTAGCAGAGCTGTCTGTGTGATGTGCATGTAGCACAGTTGTGTGGCGTATTTTAGCACCAGAAACACTGGTACTATAATTTCCAAATAATTACTAGAGTATTTATACCCAGGACTGTGACTATAACAAGCTCTGATATGTCGTTCTTGAGCACCGATGCCCAAAACTGTATACAATGTTTAATGTGTGGTCTGGCAGTGATTTGCAAAGAGGATGAACAATGTTTTCAGCATGCGCCACTAGACCTCTTCACCATGATCCTATTCACCTTGGCAACAGCTGCCTGACACTAGTTGCTCCAGTTAAGCTTACAGTTAACTAAAATCCCCAAGTCCTTTTCCATGTCAGTGTTTCCCAGGGGTTTTCCATTTAGTGTGTAATGGTGACATGTATTTCTTGCCCATGTGCAGAACTTTACATTTATCAGTGTTATACCTCATCTGCCACTTTTCTGTCCCCAACTTATTCAGATCCATTTGCAACCATTTGCCCTCTCTTTTGTTAATTACTTTACATAGTTTTATATCATTTGCAAATTTTGATATTTTACTGTACAATCTACACCATTGTTAATAAATACAGTATATTAAAAAGAATAGAGCCCAATACTGTCCCCTGTGGTATCCCACTAGTAACAGAGACCCAGTCAAAGTATGTACCATTCATAACCATCCTCTGCTTTCTATTACTAAGCCAGTTAGCTACCCAGTTACATACATTCTCACCTAGACCAAGAATTCACATAATAGTGGCCCCAATAGCAATAGTGCCCCCCATAGTGGACCACTAGGTTATGGACACCTACAAATCTACTATTGATGACCTATTCTCAGGATAGATTATCAACAGTTTACAACTGGACAACCCCTTTAACTGAGATGCTCATAGCATACAAGTGCAGAAAGTATTTCCCTTCTTTGAGTGATTTTGAATTATGATAGTACTTTTGTATGCTATACTACAGTTAAACCCTATAAACAAGGGGTATACAACCTTTTCTTCTGCGTGGACCCCATTCTCAAACTGTACAACTCCGAAAGCACTAAAATAAAATAAAATGGGTATTTTCATCTGAGACATTTATGGCATATGGGCATGGCATTCCTCTGCTCTGACATGGAAGCAGCTACTTAGAGCGCACTCACATGTATTGTCCCTGTCCTGCATTCATATCTATAATAATGCAAGGAAGCACTCTGTTCTCTGTATCAGAAGGATGCACCGTCGTTTGACAGTCATTTTTCTCTTAAAAGTCGCATTCAGATGAGCAGACTTGAGTGTATATCAAATCCGTATTTAATTTCTGTTTTGCAGACTGTGATATGGAGCTAATGAAAATCCATAGGGCTATTCCCATGTACATTTTTTTCATGCTTAAAAGTATGCAGCACGTGATACGGTATGTTTGTCCATCTTTGATGAAAACTATGCCCAGTGTAGTCTATGGAAAGTGATTAAAATATCAAGGCATCAGTATGTCATCAGTATTTTTCCAGTATCTCCATTTGTACTTGCATTCATTATCATCTTCTATTGGGCAAAAACCTGATCTGTTTTTACCCAGTAGAAAATAAAACTAATGAAAAAAAATATGGAGACAAATGAAATACTGATGACAAACTTGTGCAATTCCATCTGTAATTCATGCAGATTACAGATCCATACTACAGAAGTATACAAATAGGCTCCTTTGTAATAGAACAAACCAGCCTTTTGGGGCCACATAAATGCTACTTGTCATCCTGCTGCAAACATACTAAATAAAACAAAAGCTAATTAATAATTGCCTTACAGCATATACCTTGATTTTCAGTGGTAAAGCAAAAAAAAAAAAATGATACACACATGGGCTGTCAGATGAGTATAAGATGCGGGGACAGTTAAATGTCCATTTAAGGGCTTTCTACTTAATTGTTTCAACCTGTTATGTTATATCTAGTTAAAAGGGTTTTGTAGACTGCATCTAGTTGAAGCAAGCTCTTGTTACGTTCGTGTGGGTAAATAAGCACCCGGGGCCACACGAACGTGACCCAGCAAGGGTTTGGGACCACCAGAACAGTGTCAGAAGCAAACAAAACAGGGAACCGACTGACGACACACACTCGCCATGCATACCTGTACACATAAGCAGATGTTATAGCTATAAAAGTACAATGTATTGTTTCATATATTGGCCAAAATACTTAAGCCTGCAAGCCGTGATCAAGGCTTCTTATTGGCTTGTGGGTCCCTGCACTAGCAAGACAACATGTACCAGAGGACCCTAAGGGCCACCCTAGCCCAGAAATGGCAAATGACTCAGCAGCGACAAACTGACATAAAATAAATGTAAGACTGGACGTGAACCTACAAGACACAGTTCACACACCAACACACTAGGGCTAGAATACAAGAAAAAACAACCACATAGAACAGGACAGTTCACTCCTCATGTCTAGTCACCAGCACAGAGATACAGAACATGACACTGTTCGCACCATGTACACAGAACAGGGCTATCCACACCTAATGTCTGGCCACATGCACAAACACATGTACAGGCATGCAAGACCAACAAACTCTAGAGTGAAGGGAAACCAGCTACCTCTTGCAGAGGGAGGATGTTTAACTGCACCCAGACCAGTGGTGATTGGCTAGCAGGAGAAGACCACACCCAGCCAGCTCAATCATACCACACTTGTGGGGCTGTGCTGCTAGAAACCTATGTAGTACAACAGATCCCAGCCAGCACAACCTAACAGCTCTCTTGTGCAAGCTTCACTACACCTGTATGGGTTTCCACAGCAAGGAATGGAACATTATATACGGTATATGTACTCACAATGAATCCTTGGGAAACACAGTTTGGCACTGACAAAATGGCAAATATAAACAGGGTAATATTCAATCTTGGCTTTATTTCAGCAACAAACAGCAGTTCTATAGTACAAAGCCGCATACCGTGCAATAACAGAAAATAAAACTCCTGCCTATCTGGACTGTATGCATTTTAGTGCATGACTCAGCGCAGTGTATTTGCGCCATGAATGAGTCTTTTTTTCTCGCATATCAGTGTATTCTGCTGTACTTTTTGCACTGGCAGGGCATATATATTTGCGCGCGGCAAATGAACATGCCCCGATTTAAATGGCTATTTAGCCTAGTGAGTTCCAGATGTTTTTTTCCCATGGAATTGCACAGTGTTTTTCACATCTTCTTACAATTTGCGCATGCATTTGCACACCCCCATAGATTTCCATGGGGACCTTTGGTGTGCAAATGCGCTGAAAAATAGAGCACATTCTATTTTATTGTGTGCGCACAAAATTGGCAAACGTGAATGAACCCAATGAGATCAATGGCCTCAGCCAATCACAAGCAGCTCTTTCAGCACGCAGGGACAGCATTACAGAGCCAGGGACAGCTCAGAGAGGACGCGGCTGAGCCCCGGCAGCTGAAGGAAGGTGAGTATGTGGTGTTTATTATTTTTTTAAACTACTTCGCCTTGTTTTTCAGCGAAGGGCTTATACCTAAAGCCCTACCCTGAAAAACAATTATTGGGTGTCGGCAGCTGAATCCGCTAATGTAGCTGTCATCTTTATTCCCCACGGGGATTTAGAATTCCTTTGCTGCATTTGTGAGGTGCAGCAGGGAATTATTTTTCCCCACGGGGATGAAGAAAACATCTGCCGCATTCGGCAGATGTGTTCTTCATCCTCACAGGGAACACGGCAGCAGCGGACAGGTAAGTATATATATATATATATATATATATATATATATTATTTTTTTTTTTATTATTTTTTTTTTTACACTAAAATGTTTCTTTTTCAGGGAAAAAAGAGCTTATATTTAAAGCTCTTCCCTGAAAAACAATTAAGGGGTGCCTGCAGACTATTGCCTTTAATGCAGCCGCTGGCAGCAGCCTGTGGTGCACGCATGTCCTATCTTTGCAGGCGCACGCCTGTAAAGCATGAACATATGAACACACCATAGGGAATGCATTGCTTGTAATAGAAAAGTGTTTTTGTGCTCGTGCAAAAACACATTCGTGTGACGCCACCTTGAAGAATGAGAATTCGTTCAGTTATTGTTCATTAATCAGTTTATGCATCCATAAAAGCTGAATGACAATCGTCTGTGTAAATAAGCAGTTGTTCATCAATGAATGACTGTCCATTTACTGTGAATGGACCAGAACGAACACCTGCCAGCTCCACCTCCATTTACTGAGCGATAATTGTTCCTGTGTAAAAGCACTAGAGCAATCATCACTGGGACGACCCATTGGACATCTGGGCCTGACAAGTCATCCTGTGTAAAAGGACCCTTACACTGCAGCCTTTTATGCCCCACTTGAGCTGATTGTGGATCAAGGGAAACCCCCAAAACCAATTACAGGATCAGGAGAGGGAATGATGAGTTCTACTACCAACCTACCTATCATTCCAAGAAAATCCAGCCAGGATTATACACTTAAAGAAAAAAGACCCGCTAGTGTTTTTTTTTTAACGCTGCATAATTGCTGTGTTTTTTTCAATGGGACTTTTTAATGTTGAAATCGCATTGCACAAAAATCGCAAATGCACAGACTTCGATTTTTGTGCGATGCGATTTTAACATTAGAAAGTCCCATTGAAAAAAATGCAGCATAAAAAAAACACTAGTGGGTAAAACCCCTGAGGGTGAACTTGTCTTGGCTCTTCTCCAGACCAGAAGGCTAGGCACTTTTGGTCACCATACAGTGCACACTAGACAAGGCGTCTGGTATGTCCTACAGCAGTGTGTACAGCAGCTCCCTGTCCACGGCAGTTTATTTGCCGGCCGCAACTTCCCATAGCATTACTATGGAAAGTGCCGGCACCTGTCCACGAGCGGAGAATCATTGCGATTCTCTGCTCGCGACGGGCAATTTGCAGCATGCTGCGAATTGCCCCAATTCTCCGTGGTCAGCCTACTGATAGGGCTGACCAGCGGAGATTCGCAGGCGGCTCCTGCTCCCAGGCGGCGACTCCCGCGGTGGAGCTTCGCCACGAGATACCGCATCGCCCGTGGACAGCTGGCTTTAGACAGATGAGTTCTGTTCAATTGCGATGTGGATGGAACTCGCACAGGAAAAGAACCTATTCATTGGAATGGATTCATTCACATTATTCACATGAGTAATTTTTCACTTGGACCAATGGTCTGAGTTTGAAGCATCTCTGTAAGGGCTCCTGCACACTTACGTTTTTCTTGCGTGTTTTTTTCACGTGATATCGCTGCGTTTTTTTCCTGCGATTGTCAATGGGACTTTCTAATGTTAAAAACATATCACACAAAAATTGCAAAGCACCAACTTGTGATGCGTTTTTAACATTAGAAAGTCCCCATGACAATCGCGTGAAGAAAACACAGTGGGTGTGAGTCCTTTGTCCTATTTTTGTGTGAGTCTCGCATGAGAATAGGATATGTAATGTGTGGTGTGCCGATCGTCACACAGCAAATGAATGGAGTGTCTGTGTGCTGGAAGATGCCCACCAGAATCTTAGGTGTAGTTCGCACAGCCTCTGTAAATACAGCCTCAGGGGTTATTCACACGTCCGTATATCGGCTGGGTTTTCACGCCCGGGCGATATACAGTGTCCTTTTCTGCAGGGGGAGGAGACGGGCAGGGAGCAATGGAAGGGGGCTCCGCCCCCACTCCGCCGCTCCCATTGTAAAAAGTGGTGAGAGGCGGAGAGGAGGCAGAGAGGGGGCAGGAGCTCAGTGCACTCATCCTAGCCCGGCCCGCCTCCTCCCCCTGCAGAAAGGGACACTGCCGTGAAAACCCGGCCCTTATACGGATGTGTGAATAAGCCCTCACCCTGTGACTTTACGGTTTTATATTCAGTGGTAATGATGATTCTGTCGGAAACAACAGAAAAATAAAAAGTTATAATTTTTTTTAAGCGGATATAAGAAAACAAAAGTGAAAAAACAAAAAAGGTCATGACCTCAAGTGGTTAAAAAGTGCAAGGATTACGTTGTAGTATTTACTTACCTTATGGGTGCCTGCACACGAGCAGAATTTCAAGCGCGTGATTTTAGGCACATAATCCGCCCCAGACCGCAGCCAATATACTCCTATGAGGATGCGCAGTTGTCCCCAGACGGACGGATGTGTATCGCGTTTTTTCACGCGAGTGAAAAAATCTGCGACCTGTTCTAATTTTGGTCGGATCATGCGCGTGAAGCCTCCAATACAAGTGAATGGGTGCGTTTTTTCACGCAGTACATCCGCAGTGCAGCTGCAGATGGAGTCACTGGTTGCTATGACTACAGGAAGTAGGCATGGTAGGAGGCGTCCCAACACACAGCAGAGCTTCACAGGCACATTTCAACTGCAGATCTGTCCTTTCAGTCCCCTCATCTACCAGAGAGCAGCCAGCAGACACCAGCCAGGGTGCACCCAGTACCTCCTTTTTTTCCCGGGGGGCTCTTCCTCCTCCGTTACCGCAGTACGTCCGAAAAAAGTTACATGGATCAACCATGCCCACAAAGACATCTGCTCACCGGGTGAAAGCATGTTGCCAGAATAATTTAACGGTGCTCACACAAGCAAGAGGGACAAAACAGAGTCTGGGTGTTGGTTTTTAAGCTGTTTTCCAGGGAATGGGCAGTTCTCTAGGGGTTGGGTTTACAATAAGGGTGTCTTCCGGATTTTTCTGCGCGTTTTTTTCCGCAACACATCCGCGTATATCCACGCGTGATTTTTCACGCATCCGCACCTATCCGCAAGCACATTTAGGTACCATACGCGCGTGAAAATCCGCGAGTGGAATCCGGAACGCTCGTGTGCAGGCGGCCTATCCCTGTATTGCTAACTGCACATGTGAAAAATTGAATGAATTCATTATGCCGAACAACAGGGATCAAAAGTGGAATCGTTATCTGAAACATCTTGGAGTCCAAGATAGCTTCGTCCATTCCTGGCAGCCAAACACAGAGGAAAGCACTTGTTTTTGGCTGTGTTCAGACAGTGCAGTTGAGTTGCGGTTAAAAAATTGCATCAAAATTGCATCTGATTTTACTGTAATTTGTCTCAGTTTTTCATGGGGTTTCTCTATTAAAAATAGAGTAGTCAGTGCTGGAAAATCACAGTGTTAGAAACAATGCATTCAAGTGCAGGTCTGCGAAGGCCCATTAAAATCAATGGGTGCGTTGTTTTCGCCGATTAGCATGGTGTTTGAAACACAGCCTTAGGCCTCATGTACACGGCATGCATGGATTCCGTGCAGGGAATCCCGCACGGAATACAGCACTTCTGCCGCCAGTGACCCCTGCTTTCCTGCATTTCCCCGGCAGCGGCGTCTGCTCGGATCCCTGCACTTCCGTGTTTGCAGTGCTGCGCATAGTCCTCACGGCTCGCCGTTGGACATGCGCAGTGCATCCACAGCGTCAGCTGCGGGTTTGCCACGGATTGGACGGCTTCCATTGACCTCAATGGAAGCCTTCCGTGCGGGATCCGCAGAAAAATGGAGCATGCTATGACTAAAAGGTCTGCAAATCAAATCCGTATGTTTTAATCTGTTTGCGGATTCCCATACAACATTATGGGCAACTTGATTTGCTGATCTCCCGCGCAGATTCCGCAAGTCAAACCTGCCTGTGGACATTGGGCCTTAGAAATAGATGAAGAAATACAATAAATACTATCCAGCTCATATTCACAATTAAAAACAAATGCATGTGGCTCAAACTGACATAATTGTAAATAAGATACATCCAGTGATACACTGTTAAAACCTAAAGCTAGGGAAGCTGATATATAAGAGGGCGTATACTTAGGAATGAGTATGAGGACATCTACTGCCTGTTTAGTGAAATACAGTTTGTGGCTTTCAGTAATGTATCACCAGATGTATTTTATTTGTAAATAGATCAATTATGTATTGTGTACATATGTATTTATTATTATTTGTAATATGGTCTGGATAGTATTTAGTGTACATTTGCTTCTAAATGTGTTTTTTTATGGCATTGCTTTCAT
Organism: Eleutherodactylus coqui; assembly: GCF_035609145.1. Taxonomy (NCBI): domain Eukaryota; kingdom Metazoa; phylum Chordata; class Amphibia; order Anura; family Eleutherodactylidae; genus Eleutherodactylus; species Eleutherodactylus coqui. Next base: position 172,327,944 of record NC_089840.1, read on the forward strand.
AAAATGAGTTAGTTCTTAAAATACTTTTTAGAATTCTATAACTAAGATCATTTTATTTTGATCATTTGTTTTTTATATGTATTTTTAGTGGAGTTTTGTTCAATATATATGGCCTGAAAAAGCTGTTTGTCCAACGGTGACATGCTTTGCCTGTACTGTGTACCCGTATTTGTAAAATAAAGAGAGTTATACTTACCTTCCCTGGCTCTCTGGTGTGTGCCATTCTGAGTTCCGAGCCCCATTTCTGCATGTAGAAGTACACACACAGAAAAAATTGCAAATATGCACTTTTATTTCCATTTCACCCCACCTAGAAATTTTTAAAAGTTTGGCAATACATTATATGGTACATTAAATAGTACATTGAAAAATACAACTCGTCCCACAAAGGACAAACTCTCATGTGGCTGTGTCACCAGAAAAATGTAAAAGTTATGATATTTTAAATGTAGAGATGAAAAATGTAAAAACAAACAAGGGCTGCAGCAGAAAGGGGTTTATAAATAATCTTTAGTACTGTATGATTACATAAACAAAATTCTGTATTCTGTAGGGTCTACAGATGAGCGAGCACCAAAATGCTCGGGTGCTCGTTACTCGGGACGAACTTTTCGCGATGCTCGAGGGTTCGTTTCGAGTAACGAACCCCATTGAAGTCAATGGGCGACCCGAGCATTTTTGTATATCGCCGATGCTCGCTAAGGTTTTCGTTTGTGAAAATCTGGGCAATTCAAGAAAGTGATGGGAACGACACAGCAACAGATAGGGCAGGCGAGGGACTACATGTTGGGCTGCATCTCAAGTTCCCAGGTCCCACTATTAAGCCACAATAGCGGCAAGAGTGGGCCCCCCCCCCGCACTGTCAGCATAAATATCGTTCTCCTCTGCCATAGCTGTAACAGCTGTGGCAGAGAAGAACGATGTTTGCCCATTGAATTCAATGGAGCCAGCAATACAGCAGGTTCCACTGAAAGCAATGGGCTGCCGGCGATCGCAGGATGAATTGTCAGGAAGGGCTTAAATATATAAGCCCTTCCCTGCAATTCATCCAGAAATGTGTTACAATAAAAATATATACCGGCGTATAAGGCAACGGGGCGTATAAGACGACCCCCCAACTGTCACCTTATACGCCGGGAATACAGCGGAGCAAAGAATAAAAATCATTACTCACTTCTCCTGGCGTTCTGCTGCGCTCCTGCAGGCTGTCGCTCCCTCCTGGTCCCCGGCAGAGCATTGCTTTCTGGAAGCAGGGCTTGAAATCCCCGCCTCCAGAAACACACGTGCCTTCAGCCAATCACAGCCATTCAATTACATCATTGTCATTGGCTGTGATTGGCTGAAGGCACGTGTGTTTCTGGAGGCGGGGATTTAAAGCCCTTCGTAGAGAAAGCAATGCTCTGCCGTGGATCAGGAGGGAGCGACAGCCTGCAGCAGCACCGCAGAACGCCAGGAGAAGTGAGTAATGATTTTTATTCTTTGCTCCACTGTATTCCCGGCATATAAGGTGACAGTTGTGGGGTCGTCTTATACGCCCCGTCGCCTTATACGCCGTTATATATTTTTATTGTAACACATTTCTGGATGAATTGCAGGGAAGGGCTTATATATTTAAGCCCTTCCCGACAATTCATCCCGCGATCGCCAGCAGCCCATTGCTTTCAGTGGAACCTGCTGTATTGCCGGCTCCATTGAATTCAATGGGCAAACATCGTTCTTCTCTGCCACAGCTGTTACAGCTGTGGCAGAGAAGAATGATTTGTCTTCTATATGTTCTCAATGGGGTCGGCGCTGCTGCCGCCGGCCCCATTGAGCGCATATAGAGAAGGGCAGATTTTAATACTCGGGTGACACCTAATCTTGCCAGCCACTCACTGCAGGGGGGTGGTATAGGGCTTGAACGTCGCAGGGGGAAGTTGTAATGCCTTCCCTGTCTTTCTATTGGCCAGAAAAGCACGCAAATTTCTCAGGGAAGAAAATGAAAGTAACCCGAACACCGCGTGGTACTCATTACGAGTAACGAGCATCTCGAACACCCTAATACTCGAACGAGTATCAAGCTCGGATGAGTATGCTCGCTCATCTCTAGTAGGGTCATGTTGTACATAACATGTTAGTCTGTGCATGTGTGTTAAAGCCTATGTTTACCAGGGCTCCACATAGTTACCAAAATGATCACCAATGTGCCCAAAGATTTCATAGTCTTGTCACCATTTGTGATTAGCATCACTGCCATGCTATAACTTCTGCAGCACTGTAAGTGTAAAAATCAATGTTCCCTCCACAACTAGCTGGGCTGTGATTGTGTGAAAAGATAACTTGCGCTGTGGTGTAACCGCATCTCTCTACCTATCCCGCCAGTGAGGCAGCTTTCATGTTGGTCACCTTTCAGTGAGCGTGGGAGGCCGAATTGTGTCTGTGAGGGTCTCCCACAAAGTGTGCAGTGTCAGTTTCACTTGTGGAGAACATGCTAACACTGAGGGCAGCATTATGTCTCTGCAGCCTGGTAATTCCAAGCAGGGGCTGGCTCATTGGCTGGTAATCATGCATCGACGCTGATCCTGGTGCACACTCTGATGTCAGTGTATGCACCCGGGATCCTCCTCCCTTTTGTCCTCTCCTCCTTAGTTCCTCAGGAGAGGACAAGGGAGGAAACGTTCCGGGCTCACACACTAACGTCAGTGTGCACCGGGGATCAGGGCCAAGACGAGGAGGAGCAGCGCTAACAGCAAGAAGAAGGTAAGTATATAGGTTGGGGGGTTATTATTGCTGGGACTACTGTAGGGTTAATATTACTGAGGCTACCTTCATTGGGGTTAATATTACTGGGGCTACCTACAGTGAGATTAATATTACTGGGTCTACCTACAGTGGGGTTAATATTACTGGGGCTACCTACTGTAGTGTTAATATTAATGGGGCTACCTACTGAGGCGGTTAATATTATTATTGGGGCTACTGTGGGGTTAATATTACTACTGGGGCTACTGTGGTGTTAATATTACTGCGGGGGTTAATATTAGTACTGGGGCTACTGTGGGATTAATATTATTACTGGGGCCACTGTGGGCTTAATATTACTACTGGGGCTAATATTACTGAGGGGGTTAATATTATTATTGGGGCTACTCTGGGGTTAATATTACTACTGGGGCTACTGTGGGGGTCACTATTACTACTGGGGCTATTGTGGGGTTAATATTATTACTGGGGCCACTGTGGGGTCACTATTACTACTGGGGCCAATATAGGGGATGCTATTACTACTGGAACTACTGTTGGGGTCACCATTGGTACTGTAGCCACTGCGGGGGTCACTATTATTACTAGTGTCAATATAGGGGTCACTATTACTACTGGGGCCATAATAGGGGTCGCTGTTTCTGCACAGGGCCAGTATAGGGGACGCTACTACTACTGAGGCCACCAGTATAGGGGATGCTATTACCACTGGGACCACCAATATTGGGTCTCACTATTACTACACGGGGTGGATTTGCTGTGGAATTTTCCGTAGCTTTAGAAGCAAAGTAGATGAGATTTTGAAAATCTCATCCACAGGCTGTGGAAAAAATCTGCACAGAACCAGTGCGGATATTGACATGTGGTGCGGGATTTAATTCTGCAGCATGTTAATTTTAAATATAATGTATATCAATAGCCCATCCAGCTCTCCAGTAAAATCCCCAGTTTTTTTTTTAACGGCCCTGCTCTTTTTAGAACAATGGTAAAAATCATATGTTGGAATAAGTCATGTCTCTAACCCCTCCCTTGACCACACTCTCTGTCTCGCTTTGGGGCTCCATGAGAAACTTTTGCTTCATGTCTGAAAACGTTTGGGAACCACTGCTATATACGGTACCAGAACCGAATTTACAATACAAATGCAATACCAGAAGCAAGCTTAATGCATAGATACAACACCAAAACTGAGCTTGCTATAGATATGGTGCTGGAACCAAGCTTACTACATAGCTACGGAAATAAAACCAATCTTGCTACATACATATGATACCAGAATCAATCTTATGGGATTCTTGTAGTACAATAGCTAAGGTTACTGCATAGATATGGTACCAGAACCATAAATTTAAAAAAACAAAACTGATCCATCTTAAATAGCATATAGTTAGCATTCAGTTGCATCACCTTCAGTTGTAATATACATGAATAAATTTGAAAACATAGTGGAAATTTATCCTAAGGTACAGATTTAGAAAATATGCCTCAAACATCTAAATCCGTTTACATACATAGTACACACACACAGCCACACAAGACAGATCTGTTGAGAATTTTCAGCAGTGGAAAATCCAAAGTGAATCTGCATAAAATTGGCATTGGTGTATTATGTCACCACCGGAAGTTAGAGGTGGAGACATAATACAGCAGTGTTGACATGTGGTGATGCCCCCACCTTCTCATTTGCTGTCACCGCTGCCATTCTATGTCCAGCTCTGTAACCTCTGAAGTTGGATCTGGACCCCGCAGCTGAGCTCTGAAGTGCAGTCCCGACCCTCAGCACTGTCAACAGTCTGTGCTGTGGCATTGCCGCTTTCACTTTAACCAACTCCGCACTGCATGCTTCACAGATGCCTGCGCCTGCAACATGGAGGAAGAGAGCGCCGGTCCTTTGAAGATCACAGCGGTGAAGATAGTGACTGCGCTGGCAGCCTGCAGCGGCGGTAGAGCCCTTCAGGATCACAGCAGTGAGGGGGGAGGAATATTCGTTTATGGGTACTCTCCTCCCCTGTCTCCTCTCCCTTCAGCAGCCGCCACGGCCGCCCGTACTCTTAGGCAGATGGGGAGCGGAGTAGCAGTCAGCGCATGCATTTGTGCGCTACAGCATCGGGGGACAACAGTGTGTGCGGCAGCACAGGGGTTTCCAATGGGGAGCTAGGCTTGGCAGCAGTAGTAGCAGACTCCTCAGGGTGCTCTATCTTCTCCGGCCGAAGTATGTTGCCAGGCGGCTCGCAGCAGCAGCACACTACTCACCCAGCCTACGTATCTTGGAAGCCAATCGGGAGCTAGGGGTGTGCCAGGGGTGTTCCTTCATGTCAGGACTGTCAAACCCCTAGCTTCCGGCGGCGTCAAGATACACAAGTACCCATAAAATCTACAGTGGCAAAAATGGGATATTTTGTTGCAGATTTTCCTCTGGAAATGCTACAGATTAACCAAAGATCACACTCCTTGCAAAAGGCAAAAACTGTACTGACAATCCACTGCATAAATGGACGAGCTGCAGATTTTCTGTTTTTTATTTTTTTTCACAGTGAGTGGATAAGATTTTTTCAAAGAGATATTCGAGGGCATTTTTTCCACTTTTTTCTATTGATGTCCAACAGTGGGGACCTGCCGCTTGGAATCCCAATGATCAGCTGATTCCTGGGGCTGCTGTCACCGCGGTCAGCACAATGACCAAAGTGCAGTGGCCTGGGTTGGTATTGCAGGCACCACTCCCGTTAAATTCAATGTAATGCCAACCCAGGTTGCTGTGCTATTGTAGTGACCCAGAGTTAGCAGGGCCCCTCCATAAGTGTAAATGTGTTTGTCTTGTGCAATTGTATTGTCAGTGTCTTTAATGTATATGCATTTGGAATGTGTATTGCACCTCTGCAGCACTGAATGGGTTAACGTCTGGGTTATGTCTTGGAAGTGTATAATGTTGTGTGTCATGTGACCATGTTTCATATATGTGTTTGCAAGAGTCTCAGGAGAGGGTAGTCTGTGGAAATCAGTCTGCAAATCAGTTGGAGGCAGTCTAAGTTAGTGAGTTGGTGAAACTGTGCCTCTTTAGTAAGACCCCAAGATGGGAAAAGCTGAGCGATGGCTGACTACTTGCCCTGGGCCCACTTCACCCAGGAAGCCTCATGACTATGGTCAGCAATTTCTGTGCTGACTGCAGTTACACTGGCCCTGGCAATCAGCTGATTGGTGGGGATCCAAGAAACAGACCCCGACAATCATCTATTGTGCATTACACATACATCCAAACATAGGCAACGGAATACATTTCATACAGTTGCATACACAGGCACACACACATATATTCATAAATACCTGTCATAAAGTGCTCAGCAATTTAGGGAACCATGAAAGAGGAGATGTCACAGCCGCTACCAGGACTGCAAACTCTCCCTTCTCACTCATGGCCAGCCTGCATAGCTTCAGCTTCTGTTACCTCATAGGCGGATTCTGAAGAGCACCAGCTGTGAGCACAGGATGGCCAGTGAAGAACACGACTATGGTAGTTTACAGGTCAGCTGACTGCCTCATAAACATGTGCTCCGCTTATTCAGACTCCCTGAGATGTTGGCACAGGTAAGCGCACTCATAGAAAAAGTGCCTGTGGACATGCATGTACCCACAGCACGTCAGGAAGCCAGCGGCCCACCTCAGGCTTCCATCAGGTCTGGGTCAAGGAGAATATCAAAGCGGGATAGAGTAGTGTTGCAGAATTCTTTCCATCCACCTTGATTGCGCTGCTGGTGCCTCTCATATTTTAGGGTATTCCTTTAACTGCAACCTGGACAGACTTGTAGTACTCAGATGTATTGGGACAGGTTAAACCCCTTTAAGCTCTCACTGTTGGAGGGAGGGGACAACATTGAAGGAGGGACATTGGGAAGGCTGCAGGGGGGCATATTAGCAGTTTACGCTTAGGTTAAGCAGCGCTGCTGATTAGAGCCACCTGATTGGCTCTTCGGCACCACGTGACTACACACCGTGCACGCGCATTGCCTTCAGCAGCTGTGCACTACACACTACACTTAAGCAGCACGGGGTTAGGGTTTAGGGTTAGGGTTTAGGGTTAGTTTTAGTGTTTAGGGTTAGGTTTAGGGTTAGGTTTAGGTAATCCTAACCCTAAACCTAACCGTAAACCTAACCCTAAACCTAACCCCGTGCTGCTTAAGTGTAGTGTGTAGTGCATGTCTGCTTAACTGTAGTGTGTAGTGCACGGCTGCTGAAGGCAATGCGCGTACACGCTGTGTAGTCACGTGGTGCCGAAGAGCCAATCAGGTGGCTCTAATCAGCAGCGCTGCTTAACCTAAGCGTAAACTGCTAATATGCTGCAGGGGGTGCTAGATTTTATGAGTTTTTACTAGTACCAGTTTGCAGTACATATGTCTTTTTGATCACTTATATTGCGTTTTTTTAAGATGCGAAATGAACAAACAAAAGCATGTGGGCTTCCATTTTTTATAGTCTTTGAAATGGAGGTTCCCAGTGTCCTCTCCAGGGGATTTTCATTCTGTCCTACTAAAACGCTTGATAAAATAGAACTCTGCAGTGACATGGAAGAATATTTCAGGAGATTAAGACTGAAAGAGTTCTTCTATGACAAAGAGGACACAGGACTTCCAAGCACTCAAAAACAGGAGAAACCAGGATCGAGGAAGAAGTCTGATTGGACACCCCCTACTGGTCGTAATCCCACATTGGATAAATATATAGACTCCTTTAGACATGAACAAACAATCAGTCAGACAGCACTTCAGCAAATGGATCATGCAACCAACTACAAACCATTAATGAAGATAGAAATGTACTTATCCGGTGCCAGGTAGGGGGTCTGAATGGATACCCCACCTGCACCATGCAGTCCAAGATCACCTCTAAACAGTAAATGGTGATACTCAAATCCCATTCATATCCTAGTGTAGTGGCCCAGTACATCTATTCCTGGCCCCCTCCATAAATGTCATACATATAATGTCTTGTGTTGGTGCTCTGTGCAAAAGTGTCTTATCATTCTGTTATGTGTATTGCACAGCTGCAGCAAGTGAGGAGTCAAGTGTTTGCATGAGCCTGGGAGATGCTTGCAATGTATCAATTTGTCTTGTCTCATGGTATGAGTGAGAATATAAATAGGAGTGTGTGAGAGCGGGAAAGGTGTTCTGTTCTTCTGGGTTCCTGAGAGTGCCAGCAACATGGGGGTACCTTCAACTCCCATGTGGTGAAGAATGGCTGAGGAAGAGCAGTTCCTGACTACCTGTGTGACAGCAACCATGGCAGAGTGAGTCCCTTGAGAAGAGAGAGAGAGCATGAGCAAGAGAAGGTGCATATGGCTAGGCCTAGTGCAGAGGTACTAAGTGATTATTTTTCCTACACAGCCATCCTGAAGTCTGGGATCACCGCATAGAAGTACGCCCATTTGTTTTCACATCCGTCAATCCTGAAATCTGGGATCACCAGGTCTAGGTACTCTCAAGTCTGCTTCTTTACCGGAGTCCTTATATTCTAACATTCCGCACAAAGATGGACTGACCGCCTGAGAGGCACACCTTGAGGCCAATGAGGTTGCCTCTGAATCGGTGTTACAACTCACAAGATTCATCTCACACACAATTATTTCTTCTTTGGCAGAGAGATATTCCCGCAACTCACTGGAACTGCCATAGGCAGTAAAATGTTACTGCAATATGCCAACCTTTTCATGGCAGAACTGGAGAGTAACTTCCTGGCCTCCTGCTCCAGCAAACCATTGGCTTACTTCCGCTGCGTTGATGACATCATAATCATCTGGACCAAGACTGAACAAGAACTAATAAAATTCCACCTTTCCCTTCCCTCCCCCTCTTCCCCTCGGACATACCCCCCCTCCCCCCCTCTTTTTCCCTTTTTCAAAAGGTTTAAACCAACAGTTAATATATAAGGATTAGACATAAGGGAAGATCTCCTTGCTAAAACATTCAAAACTTCCGACGATCGGAGATCCTCAAATATGTGCATCATATTATGTTTATTGTCTAATGAAAATCTACCCCCTGTCAGGGGACATAACCTTGTATTGTTAAAAAATCTTAATAAAATCTGATTTACTAAAAAAGAACTAATAAAATTCCATGACAGATTTAATGCATTTCACCCCACCATAAACCTGACATTAAGCTATTCGTATACAGAAATCAACTTTTTGAACACCACCATAAAATTTTCAAACAACACAATACACACATGCCTATACCGAAAACCAATTGATCAACTGACATACCTCAGAGGGAACACTTCCCATCCTAAGCACATCAAAAAGTCTATCATCTACAGCCAGGCCATCAGATATAACTGATCTGCTCCAACCCAACTGACAGAAAGAACATTTACACAATCTCAAAAAGACATTTTTAAATCAGTTCAGTTGATGACCAAATCACCAGAGCTACCAGGATACCCAGGAATCAACTACTCCAATATACGGAGAAAGAAAACAATGGACATGTGCCTCTAGTAGTGACCTATAATTCACAGCTAGAGGTACTAAGGAAGACTGCAAAGAAACTCTTTCATACCCTACACAAGGATAACCATCTGAAAACCATATTCCTGGACCCTCACCTCCTGTGTAACAGGCAACCTCTAAATTTGAGGAACTTTATAATCAGGAGTGCATTGCCCTCTGACACAGAAAAAGGAACTTATCTCTACAAGGTAAGGAGCTGCAAGACCTGCTCACATTTACTGACCATGGACAGTATACGTATCCCCAACACACAACAGGACTATAAGATCCCTGGGACATTCACATGTTCCACCTCCAATGTTGTGTATCTGATCCTGTGCACTGAATGTCCTGTTGGGGAGCTTTATATCGGGAAAACAGGGCAAAAACTGAAAGCCAGGATGAAATCTCGTTGCCACTCAATTAGATAGGAAAAGACGGAATATATCTGTGGCAAAACATTTTTTTTTCTTTTTAAAACAATTTTTATTACAGATTTTTCATACAAGATATAGGATATCTGAAACAAACAGAGTATTACATTCTATAAACAGATAGGAAACATATAGAAAAATATTTCTGCCGGGATCTCCCTCAGTTTGAAGTGACTACTCAAACTCTAAGCATGAACCAAGAGCGAATGCAGCCTAGCACATCCTTCTGGACAGTAAAAAGGAGAGGTAGGGCTAGGAAGAACAAAAAAAGAGGGGGGAAGAGGGGAGAGGAGAAGGTAAGGATGGGGGGGGGGCAAGAAACTGTAGAACCTAATCTTGTCGCCACCGTTCTCGCCTCCGTCAAGTTCGACACTATCGCCACCATCTGTGCCACAGTCCAACGTCCAGGGTCTTCAAGGTCATACTGCTGCAGGAAAGACCGTCCCTCATCCCCAGCAACCCTACATGCCAATCATTGGTGAGTCAAACGGTTCCACACCAGTCCCCATGGAGATTTGTGTGCCTGTACTTGTAAATCTCTGACTACTCCTCCACCAAATTTCTTCCAGATACTGATCACGCCTGGGTCAGGGGGGATTCCGAGGAGTTTATATAGGGAAAGGGTAGGGGGGGAAGTAAGGGGTTTAATTTTGATTGGAAGCCAGAGGTCCTGCACAAAGGGGCTACCATATGTACTAGTCACAGTTTTTGTAACATCTGGTCCCTAGAAGGATGGATAAGATCCATCCAATAATTGAGTTGGATGGCTTGGTGAATTCCACCTTCAGTTTGTCTCCTGATCATAAGGGTGTGTGCTAAGCGCAGTTTCCTCTGTCTCCAGACAAACACCAAGAAGGCAGAGCGAATAGTTTTGAAAAAAGATAGCGGCAGGTAGATTGGAAGCATACGTATCTTATAGAGAAGAACGGGTAGCACATAGTACTTTAAAATGTTCTTCCTCCCAAACCACGATAAGAATGGTAAGTTAATGTTCGTAAAAGGGACTTAACTTGGGCAATTAGGGGCAGGAAGTTATGGGTGTAGAGATCCTCTGTCCTTTTAGTCAGCTTAATGCCCAAATAGTCTAGGGAAATGTCAAACCAGGCAAAGGGTGAACTGGCTCTTAGAAGACAGCTGCATGTCTGGAGAGAGCACCAAATTCCTCCAGGAGTGAAACAAGTCTAGACATACCTTTTTCAGGTTCGGTGATGACAAAAAGAATGTCATCCGCTAAAGCAGCAGAAAGCAAGGTGTGATTACTGAAACTTAGTCCTTTTATTTCCGGATCCTGCCTCACTGTCTGGAGTAAAAGCTCCATAGTCACGTTGAAGAGTGTAGGTGATACAGAACTGCCCTGTCTAGTGCCATTACGAATGTCGAACGGGTTGGAGAGTATGTCATTAATGTTTAACCTGGCATGGGGGTTGGAGAATAAGGAGAATATTTCCGAGATAAAGGGAGGGGGGGGGGGGTAAATCTATGTAGAACCCTTTCCATAAAGAGCCAATCAACCCTATCAAAGGCTTTTTCCGCATCTGTCTCCACGAAGGCCTTTGGTACATTGCAGGACTGGGCATATTTAACAGCACGCAGTAGCCAAATACAGTTGTCCCTGCCCTCTCTGCCCTTGACGAAGCCTGATTGCTCTGCATCTACCAAAACAGGAACATAGCATTCTAGTCTCTTACCCAAAAATTTGGCCCATAATTTCACATCCAAATGGATCAGAGAAATGGGCCTGTAATTACCACATAGTTCAGGTGTTTTATTTTCTTTATGTATTAAAGTGATGTGTGCCTCCTGAGCCTGTTTTGGGAGTGACTCACCCTGTAGGAATGCGTTGAAGAGGGAAGATTGGCTAGGGACAAGCAAAGTTCTAAAAGTTTTGTAGTACGCCGATGATAGGCCATCAGGACCTGGACTATTGCCGTGGGGGCAGGAAGAAAGAACAGCTTCAACCTCACCATTGGAAATAGGACCTAGGAGAGTGACCACCTCTTCACACCTAACTCAGACAGATTAAGGGAGTTTAAAAAACAGTCTATCTGGTATTTTATCACAGAAGAATCTGAGGGTATTCTCTGGTCTCCCAGGTTGTACAGTCGCTAGTAGAACTGAAATTCTTCAGTCGGGAGTAGAACTGCTGAAATTCTTTAGCAATTTTTGAAGTCGATGATACCAAAGCACCGATTTGTGTTTTAATGGAGAGAATAGTGTTTCTGGTTCAGGTCTTCTTGAGCAGAGAGGACATGAATTTGTTGCCTCGATTCCCATGAGTGTAAACTACCTGTTTGAGGAACAAGTGTTTCCTATTAAACTTAGCGTTAAGACAGCATCGGAGTTCATGTCTCAAAGAGGTTCGTTCCTCTAGGCTCTGTTTTGTCTGAGATAGCTTGACTGACTACTCTAATTTTGCAAATATTTATTAATCTCTCCTTGTTGTTGCTTTTTACCCCCAGAACCTAAGGCTATCAGTTTCCCAGACCATCGGTACATCGCAATCTCCTGATGAGTTGATTTTAAAGTATTCTTCTAGTGATTCCTCAAGTCTGACTCTGTCTTCAACACAGTCCCATAGGGCGTCATTCAGACACCACCTCCATTCCCGTGGGGCCTCCCTGAAGGAACTTATGTCGACGTGGATAGAAGCATGATCCAATATTGTTATGGAGCCAATTTTAGCCCTCCCGAGGTGTGTCAGTAGACCCGATGAAACAAAAAGATTAAAAAGTTTAATCTTTGAAAAGAGAAGTGTATGTGAGAGAAGAAAGTAAAGTCTTTGGTCGAGAGGTATAGGAAGCACAAGGCGTCCACCCCATTCAGACCCTGCAGGGAACTGTATAATTTTTTTGCCTGTCGAGAAGTTCAGAAGGGGTTTCAGGGTCATATTCCAGTCTCCTCCTAGGATAATATAACCCAAGGCAAATTGTTTGAGTACTTTGAGTTGCTTAAGAAGCCACGGGATTTGGTCAGAGTTGGGGACATATAAGTTCACTATGGTCATTCTGGTATTATTTATGAAGCCTTTTACAAAAAGAGCTCTACCTTCCTCATCTGCTTACTGAGCTTCTAGCGTGAAAGGGATGGAGTTAAGGAATAAAATAGAAACTCCCTTAGAGGCAGAGCTGGGGTGAGGGTTATGATAGCCCTGGCCAAAGATCCTGCCCGGTAAAGACAAGCATCTGTTGTTTTTAAGATGTGTCTCCTACAGCAACAGAACCTTTGTCCCGTATTTTTTAAGAGTCAAGAAACATTATGTCTCTTACCAGGCGAGTTCAGATCCCGGATGTTAAATGACGTGACATGGATGGCATCCATGTTGAGTTTATACCCGTGGGTGAGAGCTGATACTTATAAAGAAGAACTGTAGAGAGGGTATAGAGGTTATATGTTGTACAACCGCACCTGAGAGAAGCATTCATTTTAGGTTTCATATCAGGAATAGAGCATAGATATTGGTACCGTGTGGGGTGTGAGTTGAGAACTAAAGCGGGAAGTGGGGGAAGGGGAGCCAGAGAGGAATTGGATGGGAGGGAGAAAGAGAGAGAAGAGTAGAATAGAGTGGAGAGTAAAGTTGAAGCAAAGCTGGATACACACCAGTTCTGTAGAGAAAGAAGAGTATCAACAAATAGATATACTGGGCCAAGCATACCCTGTGAGCATAGAAAATAAAAAAGCAATCAAATATGTTCGAACAATTCATGAACTAAGCTTGGTCAGTCAGGCACCATCACGGACCAGAAGTGAGGGAAAATACCAGGATTATTTTGGCAACAGCAGGTAATAAAAACAAAAGTACTTCTAACTATTTGAGAAGCATTAAACCTTTGCAATCCAATTTTGGATTCAGGGTTTCCTAGGGGGTTTTCTCTTTCTGTCATTATACAATGGCCCCATCTGCTGGCTAGAGACAGTACTGCGGTTTGGGACACGCCGGAGAGACCCCCGACAACAGTGTGGCCAGTTATATACAGTAAGAATACCTTGTCAGACGATTTATGACATCGGAGCTGTACAGCCTTCAATCAGAATGGCTGAAGACATCAGACAGTGGATTGGAAAGGGTTAACTATAAGATGAGTGGAGATCGTACTGATGCGGGAACCAGGGAGCTCCTGGCCATTCAATTCTTAGGGAAAGATGCCCTTCAGCGAAGGGTCCCCATGGGAAGATCAAGTTTCATTTGGTAGAGCCTCCTCTCTATTCATTTTTTTCTTTCCTCTCGGAGATTGAGGCTGCCCGCTAGTTGCCAGCTTTCAGGTGGGGACAGCCATGGGAACCTGGGGAGCTCCGGCAGAGGAAGCCAGCATGGGAGGTCGATTGGCTCAATCTCCAGTTGGAACCAGCAGTTTTGTAAGTCCTCCGTGTAGCAGATATTGAATCTACGACCTCTGTGTATGATCCCCAGGCCAAAGGGGAACAACCAGGAATATTTAATGTCTCTAGTCCTTAAAGCCTCCAGGAGGGGATAGAGAAGGTGGTGTTTAGCTAGAGTTGTTGGAGCTAGGTCTTGGAAGTGCTGTATGGAGGAACTGACATACTGCAGGTCTTCTTTCTTCCTAGCAGCATCCAAGACAGCAAGAGCATCAGAAAAAGCCAAGAGCTTGCAGATGACATCCCTTGGGGGGTCCGAGCCCGAGGGGGGCCTTAATGCTCTGTAAATGCACACAATACAGATTTGAGCCACTCTGCCTGGGCCAACCAGAGATGTGAATAGTTCCCTGGCCACTGTGGGGAGAGCTTCTCCCGCCCACGATTTAGGGAAGCCCTTGATTCTTACACTGCTACGTCTATTACAATTTTCTAGGTCCTCCTACATGATCAGCACCTTGTTCAGTTGGGAATGTTGATCTGTGATCACCTGAGCAAGCTCCAACGAGTGTGATGTGATAGAGGCTGAAGGCGATTTAAGCTCCCCTACCCTTCTCCAGATGTGCTTGACCTCGTCTTTAATCTATATATATAAAGACGAAAGCCCTCACTGACTCACTCACTGATTCACTGACTGACTCGCCACTATGTCTCCAACTTCCCAATGTCATAGAAACATGAAATTTGGTAAGAGCATGGATTATATCCAATATAGAAAAAGTAAAGAGGTCCCAACTCGATGATTTAATTCTAGCACAAAAGAATTAGCGTCGAAATTTTACGTACATAATCTAAATCTCTCACTTCCCAATGTCATAGAAACTTAAAATTTGGCACGAGCATTGAATATGTCATGAATAGGAAAAGTTAATAGGTCCCAATTCGATTATTCAATTCTAGCGCAAAAGAATTAGCATCCAAAGTTTACATACAGAATCTAATTTTCTCACTTCTTGGTTTAATAGAAAGTTGAAATTTGGAGCGAGCATTGATTATGTCATAATTGGATAAGTTAATGGGTCCCAACTTAATAATTCAATTGTAAACGCAAAGGAATTAGCGTCCAGATTTTACGTACGGAATCTAATTCTCCAACTTCCCAATGTCAAAGAAACTTGAAATTTGGCACAAGCATTGATTATGTCATAAATAGGAAAAGTTTATGGGTCGCAACTCGATTATTCAATTCTAAGCGCAAAAAAAATTAGCGTTCAAATTTTCCCTACGGAATGTAATTCTCAAACTTTCCGGTGTCATAGGAACGTGAAATTTGGAACAGGCATTGATTATGTCATAAAGAGGAAAAGTTAATGGGTCCCAACTCGATTATTCAATTCTAAGCGCAAAAGATTTAGCGTCCAAATTTTACGTACATAATTTCATTCTCTCACTTACCGATGTCATAGAAACTTGAAATTTGGCCCATAATTTCTCATGCAAATGGATCAGAGAAATGGGCCTGTAATTACCACATAGTTCAGGTGTTTTATTTTCTTTATGTATTAAAGTGATGTGTGCCTCCTGAGCCTGTTTTGGGAGTGACTCACCCTGTAGGAGTGCGTTGAAGAGGGAAGATTGGCTAGGGACAAGCAAAGTTCTAAAAGTTTTGTAGTACGCCGATGATAGGCCATCAGGACCTGGACTATTGCCGTGGGGGCAGTAAGAAAGAACAGCTTCAACCTAACCGCCGGAAATAGGACCTAGGAGAGTGACCACCTCTTCACACCTAACTCAGACAGATTAAGGGAGTTTAAGAAACAGTCTATCTGGTATTTTATCACAGAAGAATCTGAGGGTATTCTCTGGTCTCTCAAGTTGTACAGTCGCTAGTAGAACTGCTGAAATTCTTCAGTCAGGAGTAGAACTGCTGAAATTTTTTAGCAATTTTAGAAGTCGATGATACCAAAGCACCGGTTTGTGTTTTAATGAAGAGAATAGTGTTTCTGATTCAGGTCTTCTTGAGCAGAGAGGACATGAATTTGTTGCCTCGATTCCCATGAGTGTAAACTACCTGTTTGAGGAACAAGTGTTTCCTATTAAACTTAGCGTTAAAACAGCATCGGAGTTCATGTCTCAAAGAGGTTCGTTCCTCTAGGCTCTGTTTTGTCTGAGATAGCTTGACTGACTACTCTAATTTTGCAAATATTTATTAATCTCTCCTTGTTGTTGCTTTTTACCCCCAGAACCTAAGGCTATCGGTTTCCCAGACCATCGGTACATCGCAATCTCCTGATGAGTTGATTTTAAAGTATTCTTCTAGTGATTTCTCAAGTCTGACTCTGTCTTCAACACAGTCCCATAGGGCGTCATTCAGACACCACCTCCATTCCCGTGGGGCCTCCCTGAAGGAACTTATGTCGACGTGGATAGAAGCATGATCCAATATTGTTATGGAGCCAATTTTAGCCCTCCCGAGGTGTGTCAGTAGACCCGATGAAACAAAAAGATTAAAAAGTTTAATCTTTGAAAAGAGGAGTGTATGTGAGAGAAGAAAGTAAAGTCTTTGGTCGAGAGGTATAGGAAGCACAAGGCGTCCACCCCATTCAGACCCTGCAGGGAACTGTATAATTTTTTTGCCCATCGAGAAGTTCAGAAAGGGTTTCAGGGTCATATTCCAGTCTCCTCCTAGGATAATATAACCCAAGGCAAATTGTTTGAGTACTTTGAGTTGCTTAAGAAGCCACGGGATTTGGTCAGAGTTGGGGACATATAAGTTCACTATGGTCATTCTGGTATTATTTATGAAGCCTTTTACAAAAAGAGCTCTACCTTCCTCATCTGCTTACTGAGCTTCTAGCGTGAAAGGGATGGAGTTAAGGAATAAAATAGAAACTCCCTTAGAGGCAGAGCTGGGGTGAGGGTTATGATAGCCCTGGCCAAAGATCCTGCCCGGTAAAGACAAGCATCTGTTGTTTTTAAGATGTGTCTCCTACAGCAACAGAACCTTTGTCCCGTATTTTTTTAAGAGTCAAGAAACATTATGTCTCTTACCAGGCGAGTTCAGATCCCGGATGTTAAATGACGTGACACGGATGGCATCCATGTCGAGTTTATACCCGCGGGTGAGAGCTGATACTTATAAAGAAGAACTGCAGAGAGGGTATAGAGGTTATATGTTGTACAACCGCACCTGAGAGAAGCATTCATTTTAGGTTTCATATCAGGAATAGAGCATAGATATTGGTACTGTGTGGGGTGTGAGTTGAGAACTAAAGGGGGAAGTGGGGGAAGGGGAGCTGGAGAGGAATTGGATGGGAGGGAGAAAGAGAGAGGAGTAGAATAGAGTGGAGAGTAAAGTTGAAGCAAAGCTGGATACACACCAGTTCTGTAGAGAAAGAAGAGTATCAACAAATAGATATACTGGGCCAAGCATACCCTGTGAGCATAGAAAATAAAAAAGCAATCAAATATGTTCGAACAATTCATGAACTAAGCTTGGTCAGTCAGGCACCATCACGGACCAGAAGTGAGGGAAAATACCAGGATTATTTTGGCAACAGCAGGTAATAAAAACAAAAGTACTTCTAACTATTTGAGAAGCATCAACCCTTTGCAATCCAATTTTGGATTCAGGGTTTCCTAGGGGGTTTTCTCTTTCTGTCATTATACAATGGCCCCATCTGCTGGCTAGAGACAGTACTGCGGTTTGGGACACGCCGGAGAGACCCCCGACAACAGTGTGGCCAGTTATATACAGTAAGAATACCTTGTCAGACGATTTATGACATCGGAGCTGTACAGCCTTCAATCAGAATGGCTGAAGACATCAGACAGTGGATTGGAAAGGGTTAACTATAAGATGAGTGGAGATCGTACTGATGCGGGAACCAGGGAGCTCCTGGCCATTCAATTCTTAGGGAAAGATGCCCTTCAGCGAAGGGTCCCCATGGGAAGATCAAGTTTCATTTGGTAGAGCCTCCTCTCTATTCATTTTTTTCTTTCCTCTCGGAGATTTGAGGCTGCTCGCTAGTTGCCAGCTTTCAGGTGGGGACAGCCATGGGAGCCTGGGGAGCTTCGGCAGAGGAAGCCAGCATGGGAGGTCGATTGGCTCAATCTCCAGTTGGAACCAGCAGTTTTGTAAGTCCTCCGTGTAGCAGATATTGAATCTACGACCTCTGTGTATGATCCCCAGGCCAAAGGGGAACAACCAGGAATATTTAATGTCTCTAGTCCTTAAAGCCTCCAGGAGGGGATAGAGAAGGTGGTGTTTAGCTAGAGTTGTTGGAGCTAGGTCTTGGAAGTGTCTTTTTTCTTCCTAGCAGCATCCAAGACAGCAAGAGCATCAGAAAAAGCCAAGAGCTTGCAGATGACATCCCTTGGGGGGTCCGAGCCCGAGGGGGGCCTTAATGCTCTGTAAATGCACACAATACAGATTTGAGCCACTCTGCCTGGGCCAACCAGAGATGTGAATAGTTCCCTGGCCACTGTGGGGAGAGCTTCTCCCGCCCACGATTTAGGGAAGCCCTTGATTCTTACATTGCTACGTCTATTACAATTTTCTAGGTCCTCCTACATGATCAGCACCTTGTTCAGTTGGGAATGTTGATCTGTGATCACCTGAGCAAGCTCCAGCGAGTGTGATGTGATAGAGGCTGAAGGCGATTCAAGCTCCCCCACCCTTCTCCAGATGTGCTTGACCTCGTCTTTAATCTATATATATAAAGACGAAAGCCCTCACTGACTCACTCACTGATTCACTGACTGACTCGCCACTATGTCTCCAACTTCCCAATGTCATAGAAACATGAAATTTGGTAAGAGCATGGATTATGTCCAATATAGAAAAAGTAAAGAGGTCCCAACTCGATGATTTAATTCTAGCGCAAAAGAATTAGCGTCGAAATTTTACGTACATAATCTAAATCTCTCACTTCCCAATGTCATAGAAACTTTAAATTTGGCACGAGCATTGAATATGTCATGAATAGGAAAAGTTAATGGGTCCCAATTCGATTATTCAATTCTAGCGCAAAAGAATTAGCATCCAAATTTTACGTACAGAATCTAATATTCTCACTTCTTGGTGTAATAGAAAGTTGAAATTTGTCACTAGCATTGATTATGTCATAATTGGATAAGTTAATGGGTCCCAACTCGATAATTCAATTGTAAACGCAAAGGAATTAGCATCCAGATTTTACGTACGGAATCTAATTCTCCAACTTCCCAATGTCATAGAAACTTGAAATTTGGCACAAGCATTGATTATGTCATAAATAGGAAAAGTTTATGGGTCGCAAGTCGATTATTCAATTCTAAGCGCAAAAAAAATTAGCGTTCAAATTTTCCCTACGGAATGTAATTCTCTAACTTTCCGGTGTCATAGAAACGTGAAATTTGGAACAGGCAATGATTATGTCATAAAGAGGAAAAGTTAATGGGTCCCAACTCGATTATTCAATTCTAAGCACAAAAGAATTAGCTTAAAATTGAACTAAATTGTTCAATTCTAAGCGCAAAAGAATTAGCGTGCAAATTTTACGTACATAATTTAATTCTCTCACTTACCGATGTCATAGAAACTTGAAATTTGGCACAAGCCTAGATCATTTCCAAAACAGGAAAAGCTAATGGGTCCCAACTCGATTATTTTATTGTAGCGCAAAAGAAATAGTGTCAAAATTTTACGTACGTAATCTAATGCTCTCACTTCCCGATGTCATAAAAATGTGAATTTTGGCACGAGCATTGATTATGTCATAAATAGAAAAAGTTAATGGGTCCCAAATCGATTATTCAATTCTAAGTGCAAAAGAATTAGCATCCAAATTTTATGTACGGAATCTAATTCTGTCACTTCCCGATGTCATACAAACTTGAAATCTCGCACAAGCATTGATTATGTCATAAATAGGAAAAATTAATGGGTGCCAATTCGATTATTCAAATCTAAGTGCAAAATAATTAGCATCCAAATTTTATGTACGGAATTTAATTATCTCACTTCACGATGTCATAGAAACTTGAAATTTGGCATGAGCATTGATTGTGTCATAAATAGAAAAATCGAATGGGTCCCAACTTGATTATTCAATTCTAAGCGCAAAAAAATTAGCATCCAAAATTTACGTACATAAAGTAATCTTCTCACTTCCTGATGTCATTTTATATAAAGGAAACGTTGCATGGTTACCTCCACGTGGTGTTTCCTGGGTAACGCAAAAAAACATGCAAAATGGTGAATATATTTTTTCCTCTGTATTTCTAAAGTAACCACGACTTCATAAGATTTTCCGTCTGAACACCAGATAAACACCAGTACCAAATTAAGTCGGGCGATGTCGGGTATATCAGCTAGTATCAGATAAGTCTGACATAACCAGACGCATTGCTCTGGAGATCAGGTCCCTCATAAAGCTCTCGGAAATGTGCTTGCTTTCGTCGCCGTCTGTGGATGCCTCCTCTTCGTCTTTTGAGCAGTGGGACAATGCTATAATCAGGTTTGAAGCTAACTTACTGGTTGCCTGCGATATCGGGAACTACCCTCTTTGAAGAACCTCTGCATGTCGACTTGACATTTGGCTGTACGAGGTGTATTTAATGGGTCGCTACTTTTATCTCTACTGATATTTCCTATTGTGATTTGCTTGCTACTGTTAAAGTCCGATGAGGGTGCCCTTGAGACAGTGTTTTTTCTTCAAGTGGCCATTATACACCGATGATCTGTTGTGTCTCAAAGGAGGTTCAGACTGGGATAGGGGGTCCAAAAGCAATGAAGTAGAGCTCTGTGTAAGAGTTCCAGATAATATTTAGGCCAGGCCTGTAGAAGATGTGTATTTGGCAGCAGTTCTATGCTTTGTAGCGTGGAGGGAGAGGCAGGACAAAAACAGGAGGGCTAATCACCATAGGCTTGAGGTTGCTCCTGCAGGGATTTGCAAGCAGCGTTTCAAGCATGTCTACTGGGGGGGGGGGGTTAATGGAGGTAGTTGCACTGCGGTGGGACCGCAGCTGGGGGGGGGGCTAAAGCAATGAGCGGGTGAGGATGGAGGACTTATTTGGAAGCATTTTAGGTGTTACTAGCTGGTCTTACTGGAGAGGCTTTTCAGCTACAGAGTCATTTTCAGGGTTGAGGGACTCCCTGCTACTTACCTCTGTCAGCTATCCTCCCCATAGTATGCCTCTGTCTCCTCTCCTGCTCTGGAGCGACAGTAGAGCCACCGGGCCTCCGGTTTTGTCAGCTCTTTAGGGCCTCCCCTCTGGTGTTTTACACTTCTGCTCAGATATGGGGGGGTTCCACTGGGTCCTCCAGGTGTAATGAGGACAGTCACGGCACTCGGAGCACAACGGCGTAGAGGTCTTCCAGGCAGATCCGAAAATTTAGGCCCCGGCTTCCCCTCCACCAGTAGGACATGATTTTGTACTGTGGCCAAACAGGACTAGGAGTCCTTCCGCTTTTACCTTATCCTACAGAGGCTTGGATGCGGGTGTTGAGCAGTCCATCTGAGAGTCAGGAGCAGCAAGAGGATCAACAATCCTCTCTGGATGCAGGAGCTCCGAGATGGCACGTCTGCTCCCTCTGCAGGTCAGGCCACGCCCCCCCATGGCAAAACATTTTTAATGTCACAGACACAGCATAGACCAGATGAGAGTTAACATACTGAAGGGCAACTTCAAGTCGCAGCGTCACAGAAGAATTTGGAAGTAAAAATGTATGTCCATTTTTCATACCCTCAAGAATGGAATAACCTTGAAACTGGATTCTTGTATAAGTTTAGAATGTGGAAGGTCTGAAGGAGGTCTAGGGGAATGTCCTCTTCCTAATCATTGTTTTTTTGAAGAACTTCATAAAAATTCAGAAATTGATTTGTAAAAATGCTGCCATCCAATAGGTGGCATTGCAAAGGTATTGTTCCATCTCCTTTTATGTGCAGATTTAAAGGAGAGATAACATACACCATAAAACTGTCACATTCCTTAGCTCAGTGGACAGATTAAGTATTTATCTCTCTGCTCAGCTTGTCTGGTATTGTTTTAAGTGCAAGTCAGTCTCAAATTTCTGAGTGTGAACGTTTGTATTTAGATCAAGAGGGGTGTTGTCTCTGCATTTGTGTGTGTGTGTGTATATATATATATATATATATATATATATATATATATATATATATATAATGTCCCATCCAAATCAGTTTCATCTAGCCTGATGAAGGGTCCATAGAAGTTTTGAAAGCTTACTATAACATCATGTATTTTTGTTAGCCATTAAAAGGTACCATATCGTCAACACCAAATGTGTTTTTTAAATTTTTTATTTTTAACAAGGATTGTGCAAAAAAGGATTTAATTTATTATTATTTCTAATCATTTAACTTTTTTTAAAATCTTTTTTTTATATCTCTATAGGGGATTTGAACACGCAATCTTATGAGCACTTAGCTAATACACTGAAGAACTTAATTATTGCAATGTGTTACATTTGGGTCATTCCATGTCAAACAGACTAATGATTGCTGCTCGACCACCTTGTGCAGTGACTGGCACAAGACAGAGGTGTCCATGTAGCAGCTGGACAGGTAGATGAGCCTGGCTGCCACATTCAGGATGGACTGGAGGAGGGCGAGTTTGTTGCAGGAAAGGCCGCTCAGCAGTGAGTTGCAATAGACCACTGATATATCTATCCCGTACTTGTGAACATTCGTGTTACAAACTTTGATACGTATGAACAAAGTGAGAGGCATTCTATCAAGCCATGCCATAGGCACGGCTTGATAGACACTCTGCAAAGGCAGCCCTGGGGCCTTTCAAAAGGCCCCTGGCTCCCATTGCAACCGCACGGCAACCTGCGATCTTATTGCGGGGGCAGTAAAGGACCCCCAAACATTGGTCAGTGCATTTAAAAGATTAACAGCTCCGATGAGCGGCGCGGCTTATCAAAGCTGTTGTGGGCGGGAGTTGGGTGTAAGGAACAGCCGTCACCCGCATTGTATGGAAATAGTGACCATAATAGAATAAATTTCCACTTGTCTTTCACAAGGTAGTTTTAATCTGGGAGCTGTGAAAATACTGAGCTTTAGGCAGGCAAAATTTGATTAGCTGGGAGATACCATTAATCTTATTGATTGGGAGAATGTCCTCAGAAATAAAAGTACAGACAATAAATGGGAAATGTTTAAAAGCATCTTAATTACTTACTGTAAGCAGCTCATACCTTACAGGAATAAAAGGATTTGAAATAAAACCAATGGGGCTCAATAAAGATGTAAAGGGTTTGTTTGTCATGTGACCTTGTTAGATGTATGTGGATGCAAGGTGCATGAGTGGGGCTGTCTGTTGTTTTTGGGTCTTCGAGCTTGGAATTCTTGGAGCTTTTGCAAGAGAGTTACACAGTAACCTTCAGCTCTGTGTGGTTCGGGAAGGAAGAGGCTGAGAGGAATCCAAAGCCTAACCTGGGCCTGCTTTACCCAGGAGATACTAGTGTTACCCCTAAACACTGAAAGAGAGAAAGAGAGAGAGGATGAGGAGCCACCATGCAGTGCACCCCTTTCCAAATTTGAGTGATGATGGGTAGAGAGTTGGAGAGAAAGAAGTGTGTTGCTGGGATCAGGACCCACAGATAACAGGACTGTGGTTTTTCCTGTCTACTCGTGAATCCTCCCTATCACACAACTTTGAGTTTTACCCTGTTTTTCCTGCTGGCGTGTATTAGTGAACTGTACTAAGTTATTGCAAGTAAACGAGCTTCACCGACCGTTCCCGGTTTGGCTCTGAAAGTTAAATCCCTGTGTGTGAACTCTTTATTGCTAACAACTGGATTCACCGCAGAGGATGGGACGGTGGCATCACGCATGACAAAAAGGACTAAGGTAATCCACCACTGGGTTTCCCTGTTTTCATAGCCTGCCCTCAGCCCCTTAGACGTGTCCCTGGTTACACTCTGGTTGAGAGGCAGTAGAGACACCGTGAAAAGGCCCAAACTCTACCCCGCTGTCTCCTAGGCTGGAGCCCTCTCCTTGGACGCTGCAAATGCACAGAGCATGGGAAACAAACAAGGAGAATTGGAGCTCCTAACACAGGAAGAGAAATATGATGTCATAGGCATCACAGAAACTTGGTGGGATGATACACATGATTGGAATACAAGGCTTAAAGGATAAGAAACAGACATAAAAAAAGGGGAGGAGGTATTACATTGTATGTTAGGAAAACATTCATCTCCACAGAGATTCAAGCTTCAGAGCATGGTAGTTCTGTAGAAACTGGGTTATAATACAGGGAGAGAACAACAAAAAGGACACTATTGTAATCATTTACTATACACCACCTGGACAAGCAGGAGATATTGATGAACTCTTTCTACATTAGAGGTTCCTTCCAACCCTACCATTCTATGATTATATGATTGCCAAGGAGAGTAAAACTAACCCTAAACTGTTCTTAAATGTTGTAAATAGTAAAAAAGATTAATACTGAAAGTATTTTCCCTTTAATAAACAATGTAGGAAAAAATGCAGAGGGTGATGAGGAGAAAGCAAACTTATTAAATAGTTTTTTTCCCCAGTATATTCACAGAAAATGAAACTGATAGGAGTTTTTTTTATAGGGGATCAAAAACAACAGAAGAAACTTAAATCTTATCAAATAGAAGAGGTGTCAAACCGCAATCAAGTAATTATTACTATAACTACCTTACCTATTTTAGGGAAAGAAAAAAGGGGAGTCAGCGCTCACGGGATCTGGGGTAGACAATCCAATAGTCCAATACAGGAATGGTGTAAAATATACCCACTTTTATTGCAACGCATTTCGGCTTGGCCTTTATCAAGCAATATATTTACAACCTTACAGATCATATATATATATATATATATATATATATATATATACATATATATACACATAAAATCAAATACACTCACTCAGTAGAACGCTGGCCTCATTACCATGTGGGTACTAAAAGGAGGAGCTTGTCAAGTGACTTGGGGTCATACACAGCGTGCTATCCTAGAGCGCAACATGCGCTCTACAAGTAGAAGATCTGGAACGCACTCACTGTGCTCCATTTTTACTGTCACAATCCATCAGCATGAAGATCTACCCATTTACAAAAATCAGTGATAAATGAATCAATTAGTTGCACATAGAGATGAGCGAGCACCAAAATGCTCGGGTGCTCGTTGAAGTCAATGGGCGACAAGAGCATTTTTGTATATCGCCGATGCTCGCTAAGGTTTCCATTTGTGAAAATCTGGGCAATTCAAGAAAGTGATGGGAACGACACAGCAACGGATAGGGCAGGCGAGGGGCTACATGTTGGGCTGCATCTCAAGTTCCCAGGTCCCACTATTAAGCCACAATAGTGGCAAGAGTGGGCCCCCCCTCCCAACAATTTTTACTTCTGAAAAGCCCTCATTGGCAGTGCATACCTTAGCTAAGCACCACACTACCTCCAACAAAGCACAATCACTGCCTGCATGACACTCCGCTGCCACTTCTCCTGGGTTACATGCTGCCCACCCCCCCCACCCCCCCGCGCACGACCCAGTGTCCACAGCGCACACCAAAGTGTCCCTGCGCAGCCTTCAGCTGCCCTCATGCCACGCCACCCTCATGTCTATTTATAAGTGCGTCTGCCATGAGGAGGAACCGCAGGCACACACTGCAGAGGGTTGGCAGGGCTAGGCAGCGACCCTCTTTAAAAGGGGCGGGGCGATAGTCCACAATGCTGTACAGAAGCAATGAGAAATCCAATCCTGTGCAACCTCCATCTGGAGCTGCACACGTGGGCATAGCAATGCGGAACCTATGTGCTACACACTATTCATTCTGTCACGGTGTTTGCATGCCCCAGTCAGACCGCGGTTTTTTATAAATAGTCACAGGCAGGTACAACTCTGCAATGGAAATTCCGTGTGCACCCACAGCATGGGTGGCTCCCTGGAACCCACCGGCTGTACATAAATATATCCCATTGCAGTGCCCATCACAGCTGAGGTAATGTCGTGCTTAATGCAGGTGGGCTTCGGCCCACACTGCATACCCCAGTCAGACTGGGGTTCTTTAGAAGTGGACACATGCAGTTACAACTCCGTGTGGACCGACAGAATGGGTGGGTGCCAGGAAGCCACCGGCGGTACATAAATATATCCCATTGCATTGCCCATCACAGCTGAGGTAATGTCGTGCTTAATGCAGGTGGGCTTCGGCCCACACTGCATGCCCCAGTCAGACTGGGGTTCTTTAGAAGTGGACACATGCAGTTACAACTCCCTGTAGACCCACGGCATGGGTGGCTCCCTGGAACCCACCGGCGGTACATAAATATATCCCATTGCAGTGCCCAGCACAGCTGATGTAACGTCAGCTTTAATGCAGGTGGGCTAAAAATTAATTTGATTACACTGTAGGTGAGGGCCCCCAAAAATTGGTGTACCAACAGTACTAATGTACCTCAGAAAAATTGCCCATGCCCAACCAAGAGGGCAGGTGAAACCCATTAATCACTTTGGTTAATGTAGCTTAATTGGTAACTAGGCCTGGAGGCAGCCCAGTTAAAATAAAAATTGGTTCAGGTGCAAGTTTCAACGCTTTAATGAGCATTGAAACGTATAAAAATTGTTTACAAAAATTATATGACTGAGCCTTGTGGGCCTAAGAAAAATTGCCCGTTCGGCATGATTATGTGAGGTTTCAGGAGGAGGAGCAGGAGGAGGAGGAGGAATATTATACACAGATTGATGAAGCCAAAAGGTCCCCGTTTTTGATGGTGATAGAGAACGATGCTTCCATCCGCGGGTGCAGCCTACGTATTGCTTAGGTATCGCTGCTGTCTGCTGATGAAGAAGAGAAGTCTGGGGAAATCCAGGCTTTGTTCATCTTGATGAGTGTAAGCCTGTCGGCACTGTCGGTTGACAGGTGGGTACGCTTATCCGTGATGATTCCCCCAGCCGCACTAAACACACTCTCTGACAAGACGCTAGCCGCAGGACAAGCAATCACCTCCAGGGCATACAGCGCGAGTTCAGGCCACGTGTCCAGCTTCGACACCCAGTAGTTGTAGGGGGCAGAGGCGTTACCGAGGACGGTCGGGCGATCGGCTACGTACTCCCTCACCATCCTTTTACCGTGCTCCCGCCAACTCAGCCTTGACTGGGGAGCGGTGACACAGTCTTGCTGGGGAGCCAGAAAGCTGGCAAAGGCCTTGGATAATGGTCCCCTGCCTGCGCTGTACATGCTGCCTGATCTCTGCGCCTCCCCTGCTACCTGGCCCTCGGAACTGCGCCTTCGGCCACTAGCGCTGTCGGATGGGAAGTTTACCATCAGTTTGTCCACCAGCGCCCTGTGGTATAGCATCATTCTCGAACCCCTTTCCTCTTCGGGAATGAGAGTGGAAAGGTTCTCCTTATACCGTGGGTCGAGCAGTGTGTACACCCAGTAATCCGTAGTGGCCAGAATGCGTGTAACGCGAGGGTCTCGAGAAAGGCATCCTAACATGAAGTCAGCCATGTGTGCCAGGGTACCTGTACGCAACACATGGCTGTCCTCACTAGGAAGATCACTTTCAGGATCCTCCTCCTCCTCCTTTGGCCATACACGCTCAAAGGATGACAGGCAAGCAGCATGTGTACCCTCAGCAGTGGGCCAAGCTGTCTCTTCCCCCTCCTCCTCATGCTCCCCCCCCTCCTCCTCCTCCTCTGGCCATACACGCTGAAAGGATGGCAGGCAAGCAGCATGTGTACCCTCAGCAGTGGGCCAAGCTGTCTCTTCCCCCTCCTCCTCATGCTCCTCCCCCTCCTCCTCCTCCTCAACACGCTGAGATATAGACATGAGGGTGCTCTGACTATCCAGCGACATACTGTCTTCCCCCGCCTCCGTTTCCGAGTGCAAAGCGTCTGCCTTTATGCTTTGCAGGGAAGTTCTCAAGAGGCATAGCAGAGGAATGGTGACGCTAATGATTGCATCATCGCCGCTCAGCATCTGGGTAGACTCCTCAAAGTTTCCAAGGACCTGGCAGATGTCTGCCAACCAGGCCCACTCTTCTGTAAATAATTGAGGAGGCTGACTCCCACTACGCCGCCCATGTTGGAGTTGGTATTCCACAATAGCTCTACTCTGCTCATAGAGCCTGGCCAACATGTGGAGCGTAGAGTTCCACCGTGTGGGCACGTCGCACAGCAATCGGTGCACTGGCAGATTAAACCGATGTTGCAGGGTCCGCAGGGTGGCAGCGTCCATCTTGGAGTTACGGAAATGTGCGCTGACCCGGCGCACCTTTCCGAGCAGGTATGACAAGTGTGGGTAGCTTTTCAGAAAGCGCTGAACCACCAAATTAAAGACATGGGCCAGGCATGGCATGTGCGTGAGGCTGCCGAGCTGCAGAGCCTCCACCAGATTACGGCCGTTGTCACACACGACCATGCCCGGTTGGAGGCTCAGCGGCGCAAGCCAGCGGTCGGTCTGCTCTGTCAGACCCTGCAGCAGTTCGTGGGCCGTGGGCCTCTTCTCTCCTAAGCTGAGTAGCTTCAGCACGGCCTGCTGACGCTTGCCCACCGCTGTGCTGCCGTGCCGCGCGACACCGACTGCTGGCGACGTGCTGCTGCTGACACATCTTGATTGCGAGACAGAGGTTGCGTAGGAGGAGGAGGAGGAAGGAACAGGGTGGTTTAGTGGAGGAAGCATACACCGCCGCAGATACCACCACCGAGCTGGGGCACGCAATTCGGGGGGTGGGTAGGACGTGAGCGGTCCCAGGCTCTGACTCTGTCCCAGCCTCCACTAAATTCACCCAATGTGCCGTCAGGGAGATATAGTGGCCCTGCCCGCCTGTGCTTGTCCACGTGTCTGTTGTTAAGTGGACCTTGGCAGTAACCGCGTTGGTGAGGGCGTTTACAATGTTGCGGGAGACGTGGTCATGCAGGGCTGGGACGGCACATCGGGAAAAGTAGTGGCAACTGGGAACCGAGTAGCGCGTTTAACGCTTGAGCGTGCGGGTGCGTGGCGGCGTACTTGCGCTTGCGCTCAAACAGTGGCGCTAGCGACGTCTGGACGCTGCGCTGAGAGACATTGCTGGATGGGGCTGAGGACAGCGGAGGTGAGGGTGTGGGTGCTGGCCAGGAGACGGTAGTGCCTGTGTCCTGAGAGGGGGGTTGGATCTCAGTGGCAGGTTGGGGCACAGGGGGAGAGGCAGTGGTGCAAACCGGAGGCGGTGAACAGCCTTCGTCCCACCTTGTGGGGTGCTTGGCCATCATATGCCTGCGCATGCTGGTGGTGGTGGCTCCCCAGCTGATCTTGGCGCGACAAAGGTTGCACACCACTGTTCGTCGGTCGTCAGGCATCTCTGTGAAAAACTGCCACACCGTAGAGCACCTTGACCTCTGCAGGGTGGCATGGCGCGAGGGGGCGCTTTGGGAAACAGTTGGTGGATTATTCGGTCTGGCCCTGCCTCTACCCCTGGCCACCGCACTGGCTCGGCCTGTGCCCACACCCTGACTTGGGCCTCCACGTCCTCGCCCGCGTCCACGTCCTATAGGCCTACCCCTACCCCTCAGCATGGTGTATTACCAGTAGTGCAGAAACAGAACGCTGTAATTAAATGTGCCGCTTATTGGCCTGTGGTTGGAGGCTGACTTCGCTTACGGAACGCCAGGAAATAATTTTGCGCAAGCCTGCTGTAACACTTAGCTGGCTGCGTATGAATTAGGAGGACTACTACACCCAGCACAGACCCAGAACACTGAGGACAGTCACAGGCAGGCCAAATAGATTTTTTTCCCCAAATGTTTTTGCAAAGGCCCACTGCCTATATTCAATAAATATATCTCTTCTCTCTCTGCGTCACCGCTACTGGCCCTGGAGTATGTCAAATAACTGCAGACTGTTGCACTGTGGACTGGAATACAGCGGTGATGTAACAGCCAACACAGAGCCAGGAAATAATTTTGCGCAAGCCTGCTGTAACACTTAGCTGGCTGCGTATGAATTAGGAGGACTACTACACCCAGCACAGACCCAGAACACTGAGGACAGTCACAGGCAGCCCAAATAGATTTTTTTCCCCAAATGTTTTTGCAAAGGCCCACTGCCTATATTCAATAAATATGTCTTCTGTCCCTGCCTCACAATATATGTGTTCTGTCCCTGCCTCACAATATATGTCTTCTGTCCCTGCCTAACCACCACTTCTGGCCCTGGAGTATTACTGCAGGGCGCAATGCTCTGCACGGCCGATATACAAAAAAAAAAATGTGCAACACTACAAAAAGCAGCCTCCACAGTACTGCACACGGTTAGATGTGGCCCTAAGAAGGACCGTTGGGGTTCTTGAAGCCTAAAATACTCCTAACACTCTCCCTATAGCAGCTCCGGCACCAACAGCACTTTCCCTCCTCTATGTCAGAACAAATCTGTGGCGAGCCGCGGGAGGGGCCGATTTTTATACTCGGGTGACACCTGATCTCGCCAGCCACTCACTGCAGGGGGGTGGTATAGGGCTTGAACGTCGCAGGGAGAAGTTGTAATGCCTTCCCTGTCTTTCTATTGGCCAGAAAAGCGCGCTAACGTCTCAGAGATGAAAGTGAAAGTAACTCGAACATCGCGTGGTACTCGTCACAAGTAACGAGCATCTCGAACACGCTAATACTCGAACGAGTATCAAGCTCGGACGAGTACGTTCGCTCATCTCTAATCGCTAGTTAAAATATTCCAATTTTTCTGTAGGATTTTTCTTATACTATTATGGTTTTGACTATATTTTGTGATGAAAGCAGTAGTCTTATTCTTTTCAACATTTTTTATTTTTCTCTTGGATCACTGGTATGATTCTCTTTATTAATATTGTCGTAATCTTCTTCATCCATTATCCTTTTGTATGCATTATCAACTAAATTTTTGGGATATTATGGCTTAGTCACACGGGCGCATCCGGACGCCGATGCGCCTGTCTTCCTGCAGGATAAGACGGCCGCACTGCAGGTGTGGAGAAAGAACACATGACCAGCTCAATTGCCGGTCATGTGTTCTTTCTTCCGGCGCTGCAGAGAGTCGTCCGCACCTGCAGTGCGGCCGTCTTCTTCATGCAGGAAGACGGGCGCATCAGCGCCTGGATGTGCCCGTGTGACTAAGCCCTTAAGAGGATCAGACGGAATTGTAATAAAAAGATAGATTTCGAAACACAAGCCACATTATTAAAAAAGTGCTTCAGGGAGAAAAAATGTCCAAAAAATTTAGTACCACATAATAGGTTGATATTAGAGATGAGCGAGCGCACTCGTCCGAGCTTGATACTTGTTCGAGTATTAGGGTGTTCGAGACGCTCGTTACTCGAGACGAGCACCACGCAGCACTCGACTCAATTACATTTCCTTCCCTGAGAAATTTGCGCCCTTTTCTGGCCAATAGAAACACAGGGAAGGCATTACAACTTCCTCCTGTGACGTTCCAGCCCTATCCCATCCCCCTGCAGTGAGTGGCTGCCTCTCCCCCTTTAAATGTCCACATAGCCAAATAAGTAAAACCGCGCTACTATATCCACAGTCGCAACCACTATCCCACCAATGCGGTTACTGGTAAGGTGCATATAACCACGGACATGGGGACACGACACGTACTGCCTCAAAAACATCCCCCTCCTCCTCCTCCAACAATGAAAACATTCTTGGCAAATGCTTTCGCAGGGGTCCGTCTGGCGGCAGTCCAAGAATTTCACCTTAAACGACCCGATAAGAAAGCCCCCTACCACGGCCCACTTACTCCTGGCCACATTCCGAAAACCAACTAAATAAAACCGCGCTAATAGGTACACAGTCGCGACCTCTATCCCACCAATGCGGTTACTGGTAAGGTGCATATAACCACGGACACGGGGACAGGACACGTACTGCCTCAAAAACATCCCAGTCCTTCTCCTCCAACAATGAAAACATTCTTGGCAAATGCTTTCACAGTGGTCCGTCTGGCGGCAGTCCAAGAATTTCACCTTAAACGACACAATAAGAAGGCCCCCCACCACAGCCCACTTAATCCAGGCCACATTCCGAAAACCAACTACATAAAACCGCACTAATAGGTCCACAGTCGCAACCACTATCCCACCAACGGGGTTACTGGTAAGGTGCATATAACTACGGACACGGGGACACGACACGTACTGCCTCAAAAACATCCCCCTCCTCCTCCTCCAACGATGAAAACATTCTTGGCCGAAGCCCACCTGTATGTAATCAGACGTTAGCTTTGCTGTCGAGGGCACTGCAATGGGATATATTTATGTACCGCCGGTGGGTTCCAGGGAGCCACCCATGCTGTGGGTCCACAGGGACTTCACATAGGGGAGTTGTTCCTGCCTGTGTCTATGTAATAAAAACCCCGGTCAGACTGGGGCATGCAGAGTGGGCCGAAGCCCACCTGCATTTATTCTGACGTTACCTCAGCTGTGCTGGGCAATGCAATGGGATTTATTGATGTACCGCCGGTGGCTTTCTGGGACCCACCCATGCTGTGGGTGCACACGGAATTCCCATTGCGGACTTGTACCTGCCTGTGTATACTTATAAAAAACCCCAGTCTGACTGGGGCATGCAGTGTGGGCCAAAGCCCACCTGCATTTAATCTGACGTTACCTCAGCTGTGCTGGGCAATGCAATGGGATTCATTTATGTACCGCCGGTGGCTTCCTGGGACCCACCCATACTGTGGGTGCACACAGAATTCCCATTGCGGAGTTGTACCTGCCTGTGTATACTTATTAAAAAAAAACAGTCTGACTGGGGCATGCAGTGTGGGCCGAAGCCCACCTGCATTTAATCTGGTTACCTCAGCTGTGCTGGGCAATGCAATGGGATTTATTGATGTACCGCCGGTGGCTTCCTGGGACCCACCCATGCTATGGGTGCACACGGAATTCCCATTGCGGAGTTGTACATGCCTGTGACTACTTATAAAAAACCCCAGTCTGACTGGGGCATGCAGTGTGGGCCGAAGCCCACCTGCATTTAATCTGACGTTAGCTCTACTATCCGGGGCACTGCATTGGGCCAAACTTCAGGAGCAATACAGCGCTAATGAGACGTGCACAGCTACGCTAGCATTGGAGTCCGCTGTAGGCCCACGATTGCTGAGGGTTTGTGCAGAGGCCTATGTCCTGGGTGCAGTGAAACGAACTCTCACAAAAGGATAGTGGCAGCATCCAGGGCGTAGTATAAAAACATGTACTTTATTCCTCCAAAAACATGCTACGTTTCGACCCTCATGGGGTCTTTATCAAGCTTGATAAAGACCCCATGAGGGTCGAAACGTAGCATGTTTTTGGAGGAATAAAGTACATGTTTTTATACTACGCCCTGGATGCTGCCACTATCCTTTTGTGAGAGTTCGTGACATATCTTGGGGGGGTCTCTGGAGGCTCTGACCCCCATACCGTTGGCGTGCATCCGCTGGACTTATTAGCCCCTGCTCCGTGTTTGGTTTGAAGAATCCTGAGGTGTGCTGTGGGTTAAATCTGAGTGAACTGGGTGCAGTGAAAGTCCGCTTCCTGCCTAGGATTGCTGAAGCTGTGGGCCGAGGCCTATGTCGTGGGCGCGGTGCAAGTCTGCCATGTTTGACCGCTCAGATCAATTTTTAGTTCATGTCTTGGGTTTCCTAGGACCCACCTATGCTGTTGGTGCAAACTTAGCTCCCATCGCGGTGTTTGACCTGTCTGGCACAAAGATACTTACTGACTTGGGTAAGGGGCAGAGCGCCGACGGCTTTCCCCTTGCAGTGTCGATTGAGCTACGCGACACCTTGACAGAATGAATACTGTGTGGCACATGGATTCCCCATTGCTATGCCCACGTTTGCAGCTCCAGACGGAGGTGGCACAGGATTGGATTTCTCATTGCTTCTGTACAGCATTGTGGGCTATCGCCCTGCCCCTTTTAAAGAGGGTCGCTGCCTGGCCCTGCCAACCATCTGCAGTGTGTGCTTCTGGTTCCTCCTCATGGCAGACGCACTTAAAAATAGACATGAGGGTGGTGTGGCTATGAGGCCAGCGTGTGGCATGAGGGCAGCTGAAGGCTGCGCAGGGACACTTTCGTGTGCGCTGTGGACGCAGGGTCGTGCTGGGGGGGAGAGGGGGTTGTGCAGCATGTAACCCAGGAAAAGAGGCAGCGGTGTGTCCCGCAGGCAGTGCTTGTGCTTTGTTGGAGGTAGTGTGGTGCTTAGCTAAGGTGTGCCTTGCTAATGAGGGTTTGTCCGAAGTAAAAATTGTTAGGCGGGGGCCCACTCTTGCCGCTATTGTGGCTTAATAGTGGGACCTGGGAACCTGAAATGCAGCCCAGCATGTTGTCCCTCGCCTGCCCTATCCGTTTCCGTGTCGTTTCCATCACTTTCTTGGGGTTTTCCAGATTTTCACCAATGAAAACCTTAGCGGAGCATGGGTGATATACAAAAATGCTTGAGTCGCCCATTGACTTCAGTGGGGTTTGTTACTCGAAACGAACCCTCGAGCATCGCTGAAAGTTCGACTCGAGCAACGAGCACCCAAGCATTTTGGTGCTCGCTCATCTCTAGTTGATATATAAAATGAGACAGCACAGACTGGGCAAAAATGTGTGTATCTGGGTAAACAACTGGCTCAAAGATATAAAACAGGGTGGTAATAAATGGTTTGTACTCTGTTTAGGCCACCATGGCTAGTGGGGAGCCACCAGGTTCAGTATTAGGCCCCAATTCTGTTTAATATATTTATCAATGACCTGATAGAGGGACTGCAAAGTAAAATATCAATATTTGCAGATGATACAGAATTATATGAGATAATTAATACAAAGGAGGAGAATGTACGGCTACAAAAGGACCTAGATAAACTCTGGGCTTGGGTAGAAAAATGGCAAATGAAGTTCAATATTGATAAATGTACGGTTATGCACATAGGCAGGAGCGGGGTTCTCCTAGGGAAAAGTGATATTGAAAAAGACATGGGGGTACTAGTTGGCTGTAGACTTAACTGGAGCAATCAATGCTAGTTAGCTGCTGCAAAAACAAATAAAGTCTTGGGGTGCTAGAGAGCTATAGGGACGAGGAACTAGAACATTATTCTTCCACTATATAAGGCACTTGTTAGACCTCACATGGTATATTGTGTACATTCTGGACACCAGTGCTCAAGAAAGACATTGCAGTGCTTGAGGGTGTTCAAAGAAGGGCAACTAAATTAATAAACGGAATAGGAGGACTGGAATACCCAGAGAGGCTATGAAAATTGGGATTATTTACCCTGGAAAAAAGATGGCTAACGGGCATCAAATAACTATGTATAAATACATTAGGGGACAATGCAAGGATCTCTCCCATGATCTGTTTACACCCAGGACTGCGATGGTAACAATAGAGCATGCTCTATGTCTAGAAGAAAGGTTTCATCACCAACATAGTACTTTTAACTTTACTGTAAGGGCAGTGAGACTGTGGAACTCTCTGCCTGAGGACCTGGTGATGGCAAAATCCATACAGGAGTTTAAGAGGGGACTAGACGTCTTTCTAGAGCACTATGATATTACAGGATGTACACATTAGGTGACCAACGGGGTTGTTTATCTCAAATGTTGATCCAGGGATTACTCCAGCTGCCATTATGGAGTCAGGAAGGCATTTTTTTTCTTCCAAATGAGCTAAATTGGCTGTTTGGGGGTTTTTTTGCCTTCCTCTGGACCAACAGAGTAGAGTTGAAACAGGCTGAACTAGATGGACATTGTCTTCATTCAGCCTAACATATTATGATACTATGTTAGATGCAGAATGATGAAGTAAACTCCCCACTAAATGTAAACAGTTTAACCCAGGAAGTGCAGGGACATCTTAAACAGATTGCAATAGACAAATCTCCAGGTCCTGATGGTACGTATACACCTCCAGGTTCTAAGGGAATTTAGTAGTGTGTTAGACAAACCATTTTTACCATAGTGGGTAAGTAACTGGCTCAATGATAGAAAGCAGAGGATAATGGCACATACTCTAATTGGGTCACTAGTGGGGTGCCACAAGTGTCCGTATTGGCTCCTATTCTTTTTAATATATTTATTAATGACCTGGTAGAAGGATTGCATAGTAAAATAATAATATTTACAGATGATACAAAACTATGTAAATTAATTAACCCAAGAGAGGTCAAAATGCAATTGCAAGTGGATCTGGATAAGTTGGAGGCAGAAAAGAGGCAAATAAGGTTTAACGCTTGTCCTAAGGGGTGGGTTTTCAGGTTGCTTTTGAAGCTTTCCCAGGTGGTGGAGAGTCTGATGGGTTGAGATAACCAGTTCCAGAGTATAGGTGACACACGAGAAATACTGAAGATGATTGTGTGAGAAGTACACTAGGGGAGAGTAGAGGAGGCCTTGTAAGGACTGAACGCTATGGGCAGGGATGCATCAGGAGATTAGGTTATTAATAGTAACTTGAACCGGATTCTCTGGGTAATAGGCAGCCAGTAAAGGGATTAATAGAGGGGAGAGGCAGAAGAGTAACAGGGTAAAAGGTGGATAAGCCGGCCATCACAGTTGAGGGTGGATTGGAGAGGTGCAGGGGCATTAGAAGAGAAGCCACAGGTAAATGCTGCAGTAGTCTAGTCAGGAGATGATGAGGGAATGCACTAGCATTTTCGTTGACTTGGGGTTGAGAAAAGATCTTATCTGTGAGATGTTTTCGAGCTGAAGGCGGCAGGAGGTGGTGAGGACTTGTATGTGGGGTTTGTAAGACAGGGTGGAGTCGAATGTAACACAGAGACAGCGGACTTGTAGAACTGGTGAGCGTATGGAGCCATTTATATTGATTGATAGTTCTAGTGGGAATGTAGAGGAGGAGGTGAATATGTGGTGTGTGAGTGGGAGGCACTAAACCAGGCGAGTAACTATAGAGGATGCAGGGGATGTGGTTGCACCCGGGCCCAGGAGCCTTAGGGGGCCTATAAGGCCTGTCTTCTTCATACAGGGAGCCCAGTACTATGAGTAAAGCATTGTAGTTGGGGGCCCTGTTACAGGTTTTGCATTGGGGCCCGGGAGCTTCAAGTTACGCCTCTGCACTAAACGTTTGGTCATTGAAGTACAAAGACATCCAGGAAAGGGCCAAGTTTGTGTTGAGAGAGTTTGTAGCACAAGGGAGTGGTCAACCATGTCAAGAGCAGAGGACAGGTCTAGCAGGAGAAGAACAGGATAATGTTTTGAGGCATTTCCAGTTAGCAAATTGTTAGCTACTTTGGTTTGTTCTAGATGTTTTGACACAGGATGGAATAGCGATACGGGGCAGTAGCTGGACAGAGAGGAAGGATTAAGGGATGGTTTTTTTTGAGAGTGGATGTCATGGATGCACATTTGAACGACAATGGAAAAACATTGATAGGCAGTGAGAGGTTGAGCAGATGGGTTGGGACTGGGATGCACACGGTGAATAAGATTTAGGATGAAGTGGGATGGGATTGGGTCAAGCGCACAGATAGTGAGGTGCAATGTGCAGAGTAAGGTGGAGAGTGTGTTTTTAATAACGGTGGGGAAGCAAGTTAACCCCTTAGTGACCAAGCCAGTTTGCGCGTAATGACCAAGCTAAATTTTGGAAATCTAACATGTGTCACTTGAACATGGAATAACACCGTAAAAAGGTTTTGCATATCCAAGTGATTCTGACATTTTGTACTTTATTTGGGCGGTAAAAATAGACAGAATTTGTATATATATATATATTTTTAAAGCGTCAAAAATGGGAAAATTTTGAAAAAATCCTCTTTTTTTTCACATTTTCAATTGCAATATCTCAAATTTGTGCAAACATAATTTAGAATTTTTTGATAAGATACATATTTCCATCTGTTTACTTTATACTGGACACACATTGGAAAAACACGTTTTTTTTTTCTTTAACCATTTAGGAGACGTACAAATTTAACATTAATTATTAACATTTTGAGGAACACTTTGTTTTCCTGCACCAAATCAAGACTGCAGAGGCTCATAGGTGTCAGAATGATAGATACTCCCACAAATGACCCCATTTTAAAAAACACACCCCATGATATATATCAGGGGTGTCATGAGAAAAAATAAAATTTCATATTTTGTGCACATGATAATGAGGATTTGCACTCCAAAATGCATACCCTCGTTTGTCCTGTGTTCAGAAACTTAACCGTTCTGGCCATAATATTCTGTCTGTATGTACAACTGGGCCCAAACCGAAAGGAGCAGCCAGTGGTTTTCAGAACAGTCATTTTGCTTGCAGGTGATTTAGGCCAAGGGTAGTCAGGATGAGGGGGAAATAATAATAATAAATCTTTATTTGCATAGCGCCAACTTATTCCGCAGCCCCACAAATGACCCGATTTTGGAAACTAGACCTCTTAATGAATTCATCTAGGGATGTACTGTGTATTTTGACCCCACAGTTTTTGAAAGAATATAAGCAAAGCAGAAGGAAAAAAATACGTTTTATATCTTTTTAGCAATTATGTCATTTTAAAAACAATTTTTTTTTTGTACAGCACTCATATAAATGAAGAGTAGTAGGGGTAGTTTTCAGCACAGACATTTTGCTTGAAGGGGTTTTATGCCCTATTGTTCAATTGTGCAGCCCTTAACTGGCCAAAATGATGGAGAACCCCCACAAATGACCCTATTTTGAAAACTAGACCCCTTATTGAATTTATCTAGGGGTATTCTGCGCATATTGACCCCACAGTTTTCAAATGAATTGAAGCAAAGCAGAAGGAAAAAATTACAATTTTCGTTTTTCTGGCAATCGTGTCATTTAAATTTTTTTTTTGTACAGCACATATATGAATAAAGACTTTCAACCAAAAATGGATCCCCCCATTTGTCCTGTGTTCAGAAACATACGCATTATGGCCCTAATCCTCTGTCTGGATGCACAACGAGGCCAAAAAACGAACGGAGCATCAAACTTTAACTGTCTTTTGACTTTTACGTGATCCCCATTGTCCATTGGATAATGGTGATCCCATGACCGGAAACTGCTCACCACAGCCCTTCATCACTATTCCAGCTCTCGGCTACCTTTAGTAGCCAGGAACAAGGAGATTTTAAATTTCCCAAGCCCTCCCCAGCTTCTGCACTTGTGTCTGCCATTTTGGCGATAGGCGAATGCACCAAACCTGGGGAAAGGTCCAGGGATAAGGGTCCTGTCGGGGGACATCACTACAGGCCTTAGGTAAGTAATTTCACCTCCCCTCATGGTTGAAATCCGTAGTGGGAGGTGAAACTTTTGCTTTTTTTTGCTTTTACATTTAGCAGCCAGGTGTGGAGAGATTTTAAATTTCCCTGGGAATCTGTGGCTTCTGCACATGCGTCCGCCATTTTTGTGATGGGCGCATGCGCAGAAGCCGGGGTAAGGTCCACGGATAAATCCGGGGACCTTAGGTACCTAATTTCATCTCCCCTCATGGATAGGATCCACGAGGGAAGATGAAACAAACTTTTTTCTTTTATACTTTTTTAAACTTTTTTTTTTACTTTTACATGATCGCTGCTATTCATTGGATAACAGCTATCATGAGACCGGGAACCACATACAGCGGCTCCCGCTGACAGCTTCCTGCTCTCAGCTATTCATAGTAGCTGGGAGCAGGGAGTTTTTTTAATTTCCCAAGCCTCCTGGCACAATGCATGTGTTATTGACGTAATGTCATTTGACACACATGAGCATACGCCAACGTCAGGTCCTGCAGGACTAGAACACCAGGGGACATTGCGGAGGACGGATGTGAGTATCCTCAGCTCCCCTTACGGATCCCATCCATAAGTGGAGCTGAAATTTAACTTTTATTTACTTTCTGTTGACTTTACCAGCGATCACGTGACTGGGGGTGGGGAGGTGGCGGGTCTTTAGGATGTCGACTACCTCCGAAGCTGTCATGTCCAGATTCTGCATGGTTTTACGTCCTCTGGGATTAAAGCCCAGCAGACCAGGATGTAAAAAGGCAATGGGGTGGTTACTAAGGGGTTAAAGAGGGAGAGAATGGAGTAACTATGCAGTATTGTTTTGCCAAGTTGAAAGGCAACAAGTTCGGATATGGCTTAAAAGAAGGACAGATAGGTTAATGCAACTCAATTTTATTAATACAATAATAATTGAACAAAATTGTATAAAATAAGTGATAATTAAACTAAATTACATGAAATAGGTGATATGGCACACACTTTTAC
Organism: Eleutherodactylus coqui; assembly: GCF_035609145.1. Lineage (NCBI taxonomy): Eukaryota > Metazoa > Chordata > Amphibia > Anura > Eleutherodactylidae > Eleutherodactylus > Eleutherodactylus coqui. The sequence continues at coordinate 172,368,086 of NC_089840.1, forward strand.
AATATTTCTTATGCAAAGGTTAAGTACAGATATCACCAAGAGTTATACATGAATCATATTCACCTTACCAAGGAATATACTCACAACACAAACACATCATCTGTCTTGGAAAATCAACTGCAGGAAGAGGCAGCGAAAGACAGAACCAATCCCTTCTGTAGGAGCCTTCCTTAACATCATCTGTCTAGACGTCCACTGGAGAAGCGGGCAGCGAAAAACAGAGAGACCCTGGAAAACTACACCATGAGAGGGCGTCCCTTCTTCATGGGTCCCTGGACTCTGTCCTCCATGAATCAACTCCAATCCTCTATACACTATAAACCAGCTTAGTCATCTACTATGCCCTAAGCTGCATCTTTGCAAAGAATAAAGGTTCATTTCCTTAAAGTTATCACACATCCAAAGTGGCCACATTTAGAGTGTAATAAAGTCTGGTCAAACAAGATCTTACTTCAGACAATGGTGATGTTAGCTCTGGATTAACTAGGCTCAACAGGTCTTTTACAGAGATGTTCATAGCCTATACAATGATATACTCATGGAAAATCAAATTATATAATCATCATATTCATGGCTACTAAGATACAAACTGGTGGGCTACAAATAGTCACTTTTATACATTTTCACATGTTCTCATTTTTTTTTACCCCTGAAACAAATTGCAATGGTGCATGTAGATACCGCAATACATTTAGTTAGCCATGTAAATATTTCTCCTGTCACATTCAAAAAAAATATTAAATAAATTTGGTATTGTTGTAATCGTACTACTGAACAATATATAAAGTTATTATCTAATTTTTGCCACAGTGTGTACACTGTTAAACAAGACATGTCAAACTAAGATGTCAGAATTGCTTTTTTTCCATTTCACTTAGAAATTTTTCACAGTTTTTCAGTACACTATGGTACCATTGAAAAGTACATCTCATCCCACAAAAAACAATCCCTAAGACAATTATGTTAACAGAAGAATAACAGTGGGAGGAGAAAACAGAAGTGGGGAATAAAAGTGTCACATCCTTAAAGGGGTTGTCCCGCGCCGAAACGGGTTGTTTTTTTTTTTCAAACCCCCCCCCCCCCCCCCCCGTTTGGCGCGAGACAACCCCGATACAGGGACCTAAAGAAAAATCCGCACAGCGCTTACCTGAATCCCCGCGCTCCGGTGACTTCTTACTTACCTGCTGAAGATGGCCGCCGGGATCTTCTCCCTCGGTGGACCGCAGGGCTTCTGTGCGGTCCATTGCCGATTCCAGCCTCCTGATTGGCTGGAATCGGCACGTGACGGGGCGGAGCTACACGGAGCCGGCATCCTGCACGAGCGGCCCCATTGAGAAAAGAAGAAGACCCGGACTGCGCAAGCGCGTCTAATTTGGCCATTAGACGCCGAAAATTAGGCGGGCTCCATGGAAACGAGGACGCTAGCAACGGAGCAGGTAAGTGAAAAACTTCTTATAACTTCTGTATGGCTCATAATTAATGCACAATGTACATTACAAAGTGCATTAATATGGCCATACAGAAGTGTATAGACCCACTTGCTGCCGCGGGACAACCCCTTTAAGTGGTTAATGCTAACTTGGCTTTTGTAGTTCACCCTCCCCCATATAGGGCAGCTACAGTGCTGTCCTCACTGTATACAGTACTGTGCGAAAGTTTTAGGCAGGTGTGGGGAAAAAATGCTGCCAAGTAAGAATGTTTTCTAAAAAAGTGTTAATAGTTTATTTTTGTCAATTAACAAATTACATAGTGACTGAACAAAGAGAAATCTAACGCAAATCAATATTTGGTGAAACCACTCTTTTGCCTTCAAAACAGCATCAGATCTTCTAGGTATATCTGCACACAATTTTTGAAGGAACTCAGCAGGGAGGTTGTTCCAGACATCTTGGAGAACTAATCACAGATCTTCTGTGTATGTAGGCTTACTCAAATCTCTTCATGTAATCTCAGACAAACTCAATGTTGAGATGAGGACTCTGTGGGGACTCATATCATCAATTCGAGGTCTTTACGCTGAAGATAGTTCTTAATGACATTTTTGGGATGTTTGGGGTCATTGCCCTGCTGCACTATAAATGAATGAGATGCCTGTATTTCTCAGCATTAAGGACACCATTAATCGTGACCAAATCCCTATCTCCATTTGCTGAAATGAAGCCGAAAACTTGCAAAGAACCTCCACCATGCTTTACTGCTGCCTGCAGGCACATTATTGTACCACTTTCCAGCCTGTCGGCGAATAAACTGCCTACTGTTACAGCCAAATATTTAAAAAATTTGATTATCAGTCCAGAGCACCGCCTGTCAATTTTTTTCACCGCAGTTTCTATGTTTTTGTGCATCATTGAGTCCCTTGGTCTTGTTTCTATGCAGAAGGTATGACTTTTCAGATGCAATTCTTCCATGAAGACTACTTCTGGCCAGACTTCTCTGAACAATAGATCGATGTACCTGGTTCCCAGTGGTTTCTAAGCTGATGGCACTGCAGAACATCTTCCAATTTTAAAGAGAAGTAAGCATCATGTGTCTTTCATCTGCTGCACTAAGTTTCCTTGATCGACCACTGCTTATGATGCTCAATGTTGCATGTTTCTTTGTGCTTCTTTAAAGAGCTTGAACGGCATATTTTGAAATCGCAGTATGCTTTAAAATCTTTGCCTGGGAAATACCTTGCTGAATGCTGATGCAATATAACTACTTTGTGTCTTTTTTTTTTTTTTTTTTGCTGTCTTGCTAGCTATGGTTTATGTGGACCTGTAACATGAAACTGTCTTCCACAACCTCACCTTTGTAGCAGAGTTTGGCTGTTCCTCACTCAGTTTCAAGCCTCCCACAGAGCTGTTTCTGTTTTAGTACATGTCTATATTTCAATCTACATATGAAAATGACTGTCACCGTGGCAGAGAAGTCCTTAAATTTTACAAGAAGTCAATGAAAAGAACTAAAACTTAACTTTTATTAAGTATAAATGATAAAATTAAAAGCCGTAGGACGACACATGTATATATAATACAATTAAGATCACACACAATTCGGTATGAGGATTAATGTAGCTAGCCAAAAAAGGATCCAGGGTTGTTTTTTCATGCACTTATGTCCACTAGATTTATGCACAAGGGCCTATATCCTCTAATAGTAGGATGCAACAAATTAAATTGTAGTTTATTATTGCAACCCTATCAAACCTAAATAAGAATTATTCAGATGTGTCTCTTTATATTTAGAGATCTATTTTATTATCTCAAAGCTTTTTTTATAAATAAAAAAGAGACAAGGATCCCATGGGTATTGATTCATGTCAATTGAGCTCTGCAGGCCACAAAAGACACCCCTAGTATAGGAAATGCCAATTCACAGGAGAATGCGGGTAGTAGTTGTCACGGGTGACACGACCGTTCCTACACACCGGAATGATCCTCAGCGGGTAATAAGTGCAGATGCAGACAATTTTCTTAGTACCACGGGTCCCTAGGAATGGATAGGGCCCAGCATAAACTTTAACTTGTAAAACTTGAACAGATTATACAAGGTAGTTCAATCAGAATTTTTACAGTGCAGGCAAATGACTTTCAAACGCAATAAAGACTATTTTCTTGCAGTACCTCCACCCTGACTTGGAGACGCGTGGGTGTGACAGTACGGGGTGTACCTCTATGCGGTGATCCTAGCTCTGGATGGCCACGTAGGAAAATTACACAGTAAATGACTTGATTAGTACCTCTGCACTGGCTTTGTCTTGAGGAATTACTTACAAATGCTTACTAACAAATATAACTGTGTCTTCACCCCCCCCCCCCCCCACCAATCTCTCACTGGGGGCATCATTCAAAAAGCCAATATCATTAAGCTCTATGCCCAATTCTGCGCATTTGTTTCGATTTCGGAATGCAAAAAACTTGTGCCATTTTAATTTTCTAAGAAAGAGTGCGATATCTTTAACCTACTCAAAACTGTTATATTTATTGGTCGGTATGAACGAAAGACCTCTTTTAAGTACTGCCAATTCGGCCACAGAAAATTTTCTTTTAGAGAGATTAATTATTTGGAGTCCATCCATCTGATCTTATCACACTGGGGACATATCGATATTTGTCATTGGAAGGGGTTCATTCACCCTCTCCTTGTCCGAAACATCTATTTGGTTATTGGAGGACCTAAAAAATGACCCCCCTCCTGTTGATTGTATCTACCTCTACCTCAAAATCTGACTCTCCCACTTCCCCTATGTCTCCCTCTTTCAGACATAGATGGAAATCTTATAGAGGTTTCAGTACCAGAAACCTCACCCTCCGAGGAGCTCATTTCAGATTCGGTGAAAGATCTCACATAATAAATCTTCTCTTTAGAGAAGTCGCGCGCATCGCGTGTGAATAAGAAATGTTTGCATTCTTTTAAATAGGTGGTATATTTTACAACCATCAGCTTTAAGGTTTTCTCTTTTTTCTCATATTCTGACTCGGAGCAACTCCAGGATAAGGTCTTTGACAACCCCGTTGCATCGGTGGATTAATATCCATGGTGGCTGTCTTGCTTGTGCAGTCACGCAGCCCCTCAGAAAAAATACAGAGGCTGTGAAGGCTCTGCTGTCCTCCGGGTGTCCATCTCTGACTATCTGTCCATCGACGCTGGGTTGGTATGCAACCAGATTAGCTGTGGATCCTCCTCCCAGTACAGAAGCTGCCTCCACGGAGTCAGCTCCACCGCAGCCACCTGGACAGGGCGTAGTCTCAGCCATCTGTGCGTAGAGTCCATTTTAGCTTTAGCCTGGCAAACAGTGTTCTGAGCTCGGGAGTCTGCAGTGGAAGGTAACTCCTCTCCCTTTGGGCTCCAACAAGTCCATTTAGTAGGGGTTGTCCCTCCTCCCAGCACTAGTCCAGGGCGTAGTCCTTTTGGCACCAAGAGCTTTGGCGGGAACTTTTTGGCGGGAGTGAGCCAGAGAGAAGCACTGAGGATTGGGCGCCATCTTGGGTAGTCCAACCAAAAATAAGTAATAGTCCATTAAACATTAGGGGTGCAGAAGCTCTGATCCTGTTCCAAGTGATGCCAGAATTTGGGATCCTGCAGCATCCCATAGGGAGACCCCGGACACCTGACATATGTGGGAAGTTGGGAGGGTAAAGTGATGGCTTGTCATGATGGAACTTACCAAACTCCTTCCCTGGAGGGACACACGTAGCCAAGGCTAGAGTATCACTGCAGGCCCTAAGATAGGGAATGCCAATACGCAGGAGAATGGGGGTAATAGTTGTCACGTGTGACGCCACCGTTCCTACACACTGGAATGATCCTTGACAGGTAATAAGTGCAGACGCGGGCCTTCTGTTCACCTTTTCACAAATGACGGACAGCGGTATTGACGTAAGCTACTGACTGCTCCGCTGATATTTTTGCTCTTTTTCCTGCCAGTCACCATTTCATATTTTTGTGTTTGGTAACAGTGTGTTTCCTTCCCTAAAAAGACAGTAATGTTCATGCCACTGATCTTTCCTTTCTAGTGTTTGAAGCAAAGTGTTATGTAGGAAGTTCCATAGCAATACTAGTAGACTTTGAATTCTGTTCACCCTAGTAGATTTTTACAAATGTACTTGCAAGTCACAGTGCTTTACATGCTGTCATAAATAAAATGCCACACATAGAAATGACACTTGTTTTACTCACAGTACACTGGGAGTGTGTACATCTTAATATATAGGTAACCAAGCATAGGAGTTGCATTTACAGGTTTCACCTTGCGCACTCTGTGACTGTGCAGAGTTCTTAAAGGGGATGGAAGTAATACACTCAAGATGGGCCAAATCCGGATCTATACACTTTGTTTTGAAGGTGCTGGGTTCGGCTTATTCTTAAGTAGGGGGAGAATCTATAGTGGCCCAGCACATCTTCCTGGTCCCCTCCATAAATTTCATACATGTTTCTCTTATGTGGATGCACTGTGCAAAACCTGTCTTGTCATTTCCAATGTGTGTGTTGCACAGCTGCAGCGCTTGAGAGGTTAACCTTAATAAAATCATAGTCTGCAATGCATGTAAATGTATTAGTCTGTCATGTCATGTGGTATGGGAGAGGGTATAAATAGGAGTGATTGAGAGCGGGAATGGAGTGAGTTTTATCTTGAGTGCTAGCAGTTCCATCTTGTCTGCTGAGAGAGCCTAAAGCACAGAGCCACATGGAAGCACCTTCAGCTGAAGATGGAAAAGGAGGAGAGATTACCATGCTGATTGTATTCTGGATGTGAGTGGAGTGAGCCCCAAGAATAAAAGAGAGCATTTGTAAGTAATTCCTCAAGACATAGCCAGTGCAGAGGTAGTAATCAAGTCTTTTACTGTCTAATTTTCCTACGTGTCCATCCAGAGCTAGGATCACCCCATAGAGGTACACCCTTTACTGTCACACCCACAAGTTTCCAAGTCAGGGTGGAGTTACTGCAAGAAAATAGTCTTTATTACGTTTGAAAGTCATTTGCCTGCACTGTAAAATCTCTGATTGAACTGCCTTGTATATTCTGTTTTACAAGTAAAAGTTTGTGCCGGGCCCTAACCATTCCTAGTGACCCGTGGTACTAAGAAAATTATCTGCATCTGCACTTATTACCCACCGAGTATCATTCCAGTGTGTAGGAACAGTAGCGTCACCTGTGACAACTACTACCCCCATTCTCCTGTGTATTGGCATTTCCTATCTTAGGGCCTGCAGTGATACTCTAGCCTTGCCTGCGACTGAGTCCCTCCCGGAAAGGAGTTTGGTAAGTGCCGCCATGACAAGCCATCACTTTACCCTCCCAACTCCCCACGTATGTCAGGTGTCCGGGGTCTCCCTATGGGACACTGCATATAGATATATCAGGAGACAGTACAGAGATCTCTCCCATCATCTATTATACCCAGGACTGTAACAAGGGGGCACTCTAATAGCTATGTATATATATATATGGAGTCACTACAGAGATCTCTCCCATCATCTATTTATACGCGGACTGTAACAAGGGGGTGCTCGAAGGACTAATGCCCATGGCCGGATTTCTGCCTCGTTTTATGTGGCAGAAATCCACGACGTTGCCCTGCAGCTATTAGGTTCCATAGAAGCTAATAGCTTAATGTTCACACTGCCGATTTCCACCGCAGAATTCTGCAGCGTGAAATAAACCATGGCATTTTCTAAATGCCTCGGGAATACGTGCGGAGGGCTTACATTGTAGTCAATGGAAGCCGGCGTCATACTATATTTCCACTGTAACACAACGGAAGTATCACGTGAATACACGCCCCCCCCCCCCCCCTACACACACACACACAGACACAGACCGGCCGTGTCTTTTGACACTGCCAGTGCATCATGCGTTGCACTGCACATGCGCGCCGGCCCTTCATGTGGGATGTGTATGGCGGATCCAGAGTGGTAAGTATGGCGGTTTTAGGGGGTGCCGCTGGCAGAATCCATCACGGCCGCGGGCATGAGCCCTAATAACTATGTATAGATATATTAGGGGTCAGTACATAGATTTCTGCCATCCTCTATTTATACCAAGGAGTGTGACTGTAATAAGGGGGCGCCCTCTATATCTAGAGAAATGAAGGTTTCTACAAGAACATAGAAGTGGGTTCTTTACTGTAAGAGCAGTGAGACTATGGAACCCTCTCCTGAGGACGTGGTGATGGCGAACTCGATAAAAGAGTATAAGATGGTCCTGAATGCCTTTCTTTAGCGTTACTATATTACATAATATGTCACTGATTTCTTCAGAAGTGTCAGTTATCCAGAGATTATTCTGATTGCTAGATTGGAGTCAGGAGGGAAATGTTTCCCCTCAAATGAGGTAAATTGGCTTCTACATTATTTTAATTTGCCTTCCTCTGGATCAACATTGGAGGCTAATAGGCTGAAATGGATGAACATGAGACTTTTCTCAGCTTATCATACTATGTTATTATAGTGCTTTTGAAAAATGAAAGCTGCTCTGTAATTGGTTGCTATTGGCAACAAGGACAATTTTTCTATCAGTTTTTCTTGCTTATCAGAAAATACCCCGGAAATAAAACCAGGATGAACATTATATACAATAAATTAAACTTTAGATGAATTTCATGATTTTTTGTTGTTGTTTTTTGTTTAAATTCAATTGTCCTAGATGCAAACTAGTGAAGGACAGATTGTTTCTCTCAGCTGTTTTCCCCTCTTTAATACAATATATTCATTGTAGTACAGGCATTCGTTTGACATTCTAAGGACAATTAGTCTGTGTCTAAACTTCCCCATCCCCCTATAACATATCAAGCAACATTTAAAGGCAGCTAGTCAGCTGTTACTGGACATCAAGTGTCATTTCAGAGACAAGATCTGATATATGCAACACAACTGTCACTGCCAGGAATCTCTGTCCACTGCTGCTTTACTGGGGTTCCCAAAATGATAAAGTTATGCAGGGACCCCCCTCCTGTGCAAGAGCTGGAAGCACTTCTTCAAAACTACAAGGGAAAAGCACACCACGTGGATGAAGTCATCCCAAACCTTTACCTAGGGGATGCGTAAGTTGCAATTTCGTAATAATAAATGACTTTTTAGAGGTCACATTAAATTAATTTTGAGCATTAAACTTGAAGAGTTGAGAATAATCTCACATTCATTTTTAGTCTTGACAAGAATTCAGTAACTAAATTACCTTACTGGTATAAGATGCCACAGCTGTTGAACATAGTAGACGGTAATCATTCTCCTTTATGCTGGAGAGATCACAGGGAGACTGGTAATTTTATACCTATATGGTATGGTTGTCCTTATATCCATTCTGGAACAATGCGCAACTCACAACAAGCAAGATCATCAGAAAAAAATTTCCAATCATGCCAGAACTTGCTCTGCTTAACACATAGGATTTTTCAAAATTATATAACCCATCATCTCTCATATCTCATTTAACTCCTTCCACCTGCACCTAGTTTTGGTCTCATTAAGAAGCCCCATTTTTTAAAATCTGACATGTGGCACTTTCTGCAATAATAACTTCGGAATGATTTTGTTTATACAAGTGATTATGAGATTCTTTTTTCATGACAAATTGTACTTGTATGTTAGTGGTCTATTTTTTTCGACACATTTTGCGTTTAGTTTATTTTACAAATCCTAAATTTACAGAAAACTTTGAAAAATTAGCAATTTTCAAAATTTAAATTTTCTTCTGGTAAGCCAGATACTCATACCACAAAAAATAGTTAATAAATAAATTTACCATGTCTAATTTATGCTGATATCATTCTGTAAACATCCTTTTATTTATTTTGTGTGACAAAGTTTAAAAATAACATAGTATGCTAGACTGAAAAAAAGACAATGTCCATCCAGTTCAGCCTGTTTCTGATCCCCCATGTTGATCCAGAGGAAGGCAAAAAAATTCCCAATGAGGCAGAAGCCAATTACCCCACCCTGGGGGAAAAAACTCCTTCCCGACTCTATAATTGCAGTCAGAATTATCCCTGGATCAACACTTTTCAATAAAGGTTCCTTTCTAACTCCAAGACCGTCAGTCAGAAGATCCCCCAATCAACAACCCATTCTGGTTATTTTTTATCTATATCTTGTAATGTCATAGTGCTCTAAAAAGATGTCTAGTCGATTTTGCCATTACCACCTCCTCAGGCAGGGAGTTCCACAGTAGCACTGCTCTTACAGTAAAGACCCCATTCTGTGTTGGTGATGAAACCTTCTTTCCTCTAAACGTAGCGGATGCCCTCTTGTTACCGTCACAGTCCTGGGTATAAACAGATCATGGGAGAGATCCTTATATTGTGCCTTAATGTATTACATAGTTATTTGGTCGGCCCTCGACAATCGCTTTTCTAGGGTGAATAATCCCAATTTTGATAGCCTTTCTGAGTATTCTAATCCTTCTATTCTATTTTTTTAATTTAGTTGCCCTTCTTTGAACACCCTCAAGCACTGCAATGTCTTTCTTGAGCACTGGTGTCCAGAATGTACACAATATACCATGTGAGGTCTAACAAGTGCCTTATATAGTGGAAGAATAATGTTCAAGTTCCTCGCCCCTATAGCTCTCTTAATGCACCCCAAGACTTTATTTGCTTTTGCAGCAGCTGACTGGCATTGATTACTCCAGGTAAGTCTACAATCAACTATTACCCCCAGGTCTTTTTCCATATCACTTTTTTCTAGAAGTACCCCATTTAGTGTTTATTGGGAACATCCGTTTTTGCTGCCCATGTACACAACCTTACAGTTATCAATACTGAACTTCATTTGTCATTTTTCTACCCAAGCCCCCAGCTTATCTAGGCCCATTTGCAGCCGTACATTGTTCTCCATTGTATTAATTATCTTGTATAATTTCGTATCATCTGCAAATATTGATATTTTACTGTGCAGTCCCTCTATCAGGTCATTGATAAATATATTAAACCGAGTGGGACCCAATACTGAACCCTGCGGTACCCCACTAGCAACAGTGGCCTAATTAGAGTATGAACCATTAATTACCGCCCTCTGCTTTCTATCTCTGAGCCAGTTCCTTACCCAGACACACACGTTTTCACCCAATCTGAGCTGTCTCATTTTATATATCAGCCTATTATGCGGCACGGTGTCAAATGCTTTAGAAAAATCAAGATATATGAGATCAATAGACTCTCCCAGGTCATAGAACTTACCTTGTTGGAAAAGCTGATCAAGTTGGTTTAACATGATCATCTCCTCATGAACCCATGCTGATGAGGAGATATACCATTGTTTTCCTTGAGATATTCCATTATGGTATCTCTCAGAAACCCCTTGAATATTTTTCTAATTATTGAAGTGAGTGTTAAAGGGGTTGTCCCGCGAAAGCAAGTGGGGTTAAACACTTCTGTATGGCCATATAAATGCACTTTGTAATATACATTGTGCATTAAATATTGGCCATACAGAAGTTATATACTTTACCCCCCCCCGGGGTTGGCGTCCCCGTCTCCATGGCGCCGACCGAAGCCTTCTTCTGCCTCGATTAGACGCGCTTGCGCGTCTGCCTCTCTGTCCCGTTGCATGGGGCCGCTCAGAAGACCTGTGCGGCGCGAGCACGCCGGAAAGGCCCCATTCAACGGGACAGAGAGGCAGACTGCGCAAGCGCGTCTAATCGAGGCAGAAGAAGGCTTTGGTCGGCGCCATGGAGACGGGGATGCCAACACCGGGGGGGGGAAGTATCTAACTCCTGCATGGCCAATATTTAATGCATAATGTATATTACAAAGTGCATTTGTATGGCCATACAGAAGTGTTTAACCCCACTTACTTTCGCGGGACAACCCCTTTAAGACTTGCAGGGGCAGATGGACAGGGGATCCCTACGCCAGCCCTCTCCCGTGTCCCTACCTACTTGCCCCCCTGCGCTGGGTCCCAGGACGACAACTGGGCGACGGTCCCTGTGCTGCACTAGTGACAGGGACCCCAAGAAAGGAGGGACAGGGAGACGAACAGGTGAGTACCGCGTAGCTGACTGGAAGAAACACAGGAGCAAACCAGAGAGTAGTCGTGTAACAAGCAGGGTCAAACCAAAAAGACACATGCGAAGTACAGAAGGGCAAAACAGAGGCAGAGTCAAATGAAAAAACGAAGTCAAACACACAAAGGTCAGTAAATGCGGGTGTAGGCAGACAATAGGTCACCAGTGCCCCTAGTGGTAATCCCATTTCTAACAGTGAGACTTACTGGCGTTTAGTTACCAGGCTCTTTTCCTGACCCTTTTTTGTATATTGCAACCACATTGGCAATTTGGCAATCCAGTGGTACAACATTGGTCTCAATAGAGTTCCTAAATATAAGAAATACCGGTCTGTCTAGATAAGGTTTCCTATTGAATGACAACTGGAAATTAATTATATTGTGGTCACTATTTCCTAAGTGCCCCTCAACCTGTACCCCCATGATTCTTTCCGGCCTGTTGGTTTATAATAAGTCCAGAATCGCCCTCCCTCTAGTTTGCTCCCGTACAAGTTAAGGTAAGGTAGTTATTTTTAATTATTCTTAAGAACTTGTCCCCCTTGTGAGATTTGCATATTATATCTGGATAATTAAAGTTACCCATAATAATTACTTCATTGCTGTTTGACACCTCTTCTATTTGTATTAGTAATAAGTTTTTAGTTTCTTCTGTAATTTTTGGTGGCCTATAGAAAACCCCTATCAGGATTTTATTAGTTTTCCCTCCCTGTATTTCTACCCATAGAGATTCCATGTATTCATTTTCTACACCTATATCCTTTCGTAGACTGGGCATAAGGTAAGATTTAACATACAGCCATACCCCTCACCCTTTCCGATTCCCACGGTCTGTTCTGGAGAGATTCTAACCCTGTAAGATCACCGCCCAGTCACATTTTTCATCAGGCCATGTTTCCACTTCCTGCTCCACTGATATCACTTTCTGCCGCGTCACACCGTGCTCCAAGTATTGAAGCAATTCATCTAATTTTGAAGAAAATACCAAATTTTTAAGGGATTAATTCAGTTCTGACGTGACTTTGAGAGTCCTATATATTAGAAAACCTAAATCAGCCCATTTAAAAAATCCTCAAAGTTTTCAAATCAGCATTTACAAATTCTGTTACCTCTTTAGGCCCAATGCCCACGGCCGGATTATCGCTGCAGAATTCACGGACAGACCACAAATTCCACAGCATTGTTCGTCCATAGACATGCTGTGTACAATTATTCTCCCATGGCCATGAGCGGAAATCAACTACGATTTCCCACGCACAGTGTGTTCTATTCTAAATGGAAAATCACACAGACAGCTTCCATATACCCAGGGCTGCTGTACACTCAAAGACTGACTCCTATCTAGAACCGTCGAGTAATTAATTAAGCGGTGTCGTGAGTGTTTTGACCCCACAGATATTTGGTTGTAGTTATTAATATTTTTACATGAAAATAAAAACTTGCAATGTTTTTCAAAAACATGTAGGGTTAGTCTTAATTTTGTTATTTTCACTAGGGGCCAGATGAGAAAAAGTATAATAAAATGTTCTACTCAATTTCTCCTGAGTGCGGAAATTCTCCCACATGTGGGCATAAACTGATGATTAGGGATTAATAATACTTTATTTGGGGGGTGGGGAATAATTCCATCATTATTGTACTGGTTTTGTTTTCATTGCATTCACTACATGGTATAAATGACATGTTAACTTCATGCTGAGGGTCAATATGATTACAGTGATACCAAATGTATGTGCTTTCTTTTAGGTTTTATTAGTTTTGCTCAATAAAACAATTTTTCAACTGCAATTTGACATTCATGTTTTTTTTTTCATACTATATTCACCATGCAGTATGATTATATGCTACCTTTATTCTTCAAGTCAGTACCATTGTGGCAATACATTTTATATATATACATAAATATACATATTTTTTGTTTTATTGCATTTTTTATTAGCTTAATGCAATAAAAGCATTTTTTCATTGAGAAACATAATTTTTTTGCATCTCGATATTCGAACATAACTTTTATTGTCAGGTCTATGGAGCTGTATAAGGACTTGTTTATTTTCAAGTTGAGGTTTTCATTCATACCATCCTACCATAGGTGCATACAACTGTTTGGTCTCTCTTTAATCTGCTTCTTTGGGAAGCAGAATGACCAAAATCATGAATTTACACACAGTTTTTTCTTGATTTTTTTTATATGTGCACCGCATGGGACAGGTAACATAATCACTTTATATTACAGCGTGTTATGATCATGGAAATACCAATTTTGGAATTTTTAGGAGTAAAGTTTTATTTTTATTTCTTTTTCTACATGATTTTTATTTTTACCACATTTATTCTTCCCACTAGGTGACTTGAAGATGCGATTGCTTAGATACAGTAATACCCTGCACTTCATTATCTCAAACTGTCACTTTTTCATCACTGACAGTAAGGCTTATAACTGTCAGTGAAGAAACTGACCACGCTAGGCCACCATGCATGACAGATATGGAAGCCAGGATTTGGCCTCCAGCTGTCATAGCAACTATTGGCATCCCACAATCTAATTGCTGCACCCATAGGCTTAAACTGCTGGTATCGGAGCTAGATTTGATTCTGGTAATAGCAGCGAGACCATGGCTGTCGGTTACAGTTGCAATCCCACTCTGGTTATGGAGGTCCAACTTCTAAGCACCATCATAACCAGACCCATACATGTATAGCATGTACAGAGTATGGGTTAACATATGCAGCTAGATGCTGGAAACACATCTGATATTCCCAGCGTTCCAGAATGGTTGAAGGAGGTAAACATGATTATAGATATGAAAGATTGAGATGACTGAAATTTACAGGCATGAGAAATTTCAGAAGATCTGGGAAAACTGGTTTAAAATGTATAAATCTAACTCTTTGGACATTCTATGTTGAACAACATAAAAATTTGCACAAAAAGATATGGATACTAATTATTACATATCTCTGCATTGCATTGAAATATTGATGTTAAAATTATTTATTGTTCGTTATAAAATTTATGATACGGTATTATATTTTGTTTTCATTTGATTAGAAGATTGTTAGTAGCAATCCCTCTTTTATTGACCTTCTTTTGTTGCTACAGGTGTATACTGATAGTGATATATTGTTTTTTTTCTATAACTAATAAGAACTATAAATAATAAAAATAAAAAAAGTAATAATTTCAAACAATTGCTAGTGATGCCAATGAGCTGAAATCACAGCATTTGTGAAATGACTCAGTAGTGCTCCACATTTTATTATAGCGAGTCATAAGTGACTTTAATATGTTTCTGTTTTGCCACTCTTGTTTAGCACTAAGTGAGAGACTATTCAGTGTATTACAGAATTAGCTACACGGACTGCGGCCACTAAGGCAGCCTCCTTTGATTGCTGCTCTAAGCCGTTATCTGTAGATCATCACTAGCTAATGTATTAGATCAGTGCTAGTACTCAGCATGCTATAGATCCGCAACTTGACATTTTCTAACGTGAACCTGTAATAGTGTGATTGCCAGTGACAAAAAGAAGCTGAAGAAGATGGGCATCACCCATATCCTGAATGCAGCTCATGCTTCATGGGAAAGCACAGGAGATGGCATTGACTACGGCCCTGACATCCAGTACTATGGCATTACTGCAGAAGATTGTCCAGAATTTAACATAAGCGTATATTTTCGTCGAGCGGCACAGTTTATTCACGAAGCTCTTAATACACCAAGTGGTAAGTGTCTAAGTAGCGTCTAAATACTATTAGCCAATAAAAACATTTTCGGTTGTGTCTAAAATACAATTTACTTCTAAATTAAAAAGTTCAGCAATGCTTGAAAATCTGTAGCTTTTAGAGATGAGCGAACGTACTCGGTAAGGGCGATTTCGCAATCGAGCACCGCAATTTTCAAGTACTTCACTACTCGGGTGAAAAGTACTCGGGTGCGCTGTGGGGGGGGGGGGTTGCAGAGGGGAGTGGGGGGTAGCAGCGGGGAACAGGGGGGAGCCCTCTCTCCCTCTCCCCCCCACTCCCCGCTGCAACCCCCCGCTCACCCACAGCGCACCCGAGTACTGAATGTGTCACAGATTTTCAGTGCAGAATGTGTGAGCATGACCTGTGTTTGTTATTATGCATACAATATTTGAAGACAAAATGAAAAAAGTTTTCTATCCTGTAAGCCAGTAGAGCAAAGTGTGATTGTGTTTGAAATCAATGCAAGCGCTGCCTGCAGTTACAAGCGCCTGCCACTTCACGGAGATTGGAGTAGAGACTTGACCTCTGTGTAACTGTGGCACTATCAATGGGCACACAATCAGCTGATCAGTCAGGTTCCCCCTGAAGATAGGTCATTAATAGTATTCTCCCTGGAAAACCCCCTTAAAAAGCCATGTATTACTCCTCTGGGAAATTGATATGCAAAATGCAGATGCTACAATGTCTTGGCCACAGCACCCATTATAAGGTAGCTTTCCTACAAGTTAGTGTCCGAGCTTCCAACAGGCCTTGTAACATGAATGGAAATATAAAGAAAAACCAAAATCTTATCTGGGAGGAAATGATAATTTAGACAGAGGCTGTTAAAGGTTTTTGCCCCGTGTAAGTGTACACTTTCCATCATCTAATAGGTGGCGCTGCCGAGACATTGTAACATGTCTATTTGCATACCATATTTGCTAAAAGCAGAATGCCACTATAGCATAGTTCCTTACTAGAGTTGAGAGAACGTACTTTATCGAGCTTGATGCTCGTTCGAGTATTAGCATACTCGATGGTGCTTGTTACTCAAACCAGCATCAAATCGTGTTTGACTCCGCCCCAGCTTTTGGCTCCTCCCCGCTGTGACGTGCCTGTTTTGGCCCCTGCCCGCGGCGACGCAATCGAAAATTTTTGGTTTGGCGGGAAGGGGAAGTGGAAGGGGAAGGGTGAGAGAGAGAGAGAGAGAGAGAGAAAGAAACACGAACCAAGAAAAAAGTAGAGCTCTCGAATTTTACAAAAAGCTCGACTCGAATAACGCGGACCCGAGCATTTGGGTGCTCGCTCATCTCTATTCCATACAGATCGCCTAGTAGACACTAGGAGGAAAAACATTTGTGCAATAGCAATGACAGGCCCTCCTACATATAAAGCCCCCGTGCAGCAGTACATGCTTTAGAGATAGTTTGTCTGCACTATTTAAAGCATACTTTCTGTAAAAGGTTTTTAGTAATAATGTTTTTGTAAGTTATTCAGTGGACTGAAAATTATGTTCAAGTTATCTGTTTTTTTGCCAAATGTCAATATTAAAAAAAACTTCAGAAGGCATTGTACCATGGTGAGATAAGTAATAATATTAACCTCTTTTTTTTTAAAGGGAAAGTCCTTGTACACTGTGTTATGGGGAAAAGTCGCTCTGCCACTTTGGTCCTGGCCTACCTAATGATCTACCAAGGGTTCTCCCTAGCAGCTGCCATCCAGCATGTCTCTGAGCATCGTTGCATTGCTCCCAACCGCGGATTCCTGCAGCAGCTGCAACAACTTGAGATGGAATTGCACTGTATGTTTTGGAGGTGCTCTATGCTTTAATATGAATCAAAGTAGCAAATAGGACAGAAGCTGCTGGTTAATCCAGCAAGCAGTGTATGTAGGTAATCATTACAATACTTTTTAAAAAGTTGTGGCAAAATTTAATTCTGGTTTCTTACATAGGGTGATGTTTTTTTGCTCAATAATAATAATAATAATAATAAATATTTTTCTTTCTTTTTATGCTGCCAACATAATTCGTAACACTTTACAATTTAGAGGTACATGGATATCATTTATATTAGTGTTTATCCTCCGTTCAGGCTTTCCATCTCTCTGTTCTGTTTTTGGAGCAGAGAGACATAATTAAAATGGAATTAAATGTTTCTTTTTTTACCACCTTGGATCTCAATGCGAATTTTAATAAACGGAAAGCTTTCTATTTACTTCAGTTCCGTTAGGTTTCCATTTTTTAAATGGAACAAATCGTGCAGTCTGCAGCTCTATTTGTTGTATTTAAAAACCAGAACGGAGTGGAAGCAAACAGAAAGCTTTCTGTATTTTTAAAACCCCATTGAAATCCAACGTGGTAAAACAGAAGCATTTAAATCAATTGTAATCATGTCTTTCTGTGCCCCAGAAATGGAACAGAGAGCCTGAGCGGAGGATAACCACTAGTGTGAAATCAGACAATACAAAATAACAAATAAATTGGCGCAGGTGATATAAATGCAGCACAATACTTTACATTTATACTAGAATTTTTACCAATCTCCTCTATTTGCTTGTCTTAGTCCAGTCAACACTCAAAAGAATACTATATAGTAGTTTTGTGAATTTCAAGGAATGCCCACACCAAACAGCAGGAAACCTGCTTAGGCCAGGGTCACATGAGTAGGAATGCTGCAGATTTTCTGCAGCTATTTCAGTATTTAGGGTACCTTCACATGGGGCATATTTGCTTCCGAACATCCCACGGCGGAAAATCGGCAGTGAATCCACAGTGGCAGAACCGCACCAAACCCTCACCAAATGGTCCGAATTTTTATACAAATTTTGGTTATGCATTTTTGCAGCATTTGCTGCAAGTTTCTGCTGCAAATCCACAGCAAATTTGCAACATGTGAATATACCAGAAGGATACGGTCACGAGTAGCTGATTTGCTGCAGATTTTCTGCAGCAAATCCGCACCAAAATCTGCATGAATCGGTCCAGATTTTATCATGAATTTAGGTGCAGATTTGCTGCTGAATTCACTCTGTTAATTGATTTTAAATTGAAAATGTGGAATCTGCAGAAGACTTGCATCAAAATCTGTGATAGAGCCCAAATGGTGCTGATTAGTGGCAGATTTTTCAGCTGTGGAAAAGCTGCAGCAAAACAGCTACATGAGAATGCACACACAAATTGCGGCATGTCACGTCCCTGGTGATGCGCCAGCTCTGGCCTGCGCATGCGCGGCTGTGCGTCAGCTGGCGCAGAGCAGAGTGAGACGCCGGGAGGATGTGAGCGCCGGGTCACTGCAGGGGCACAACTCGCATCCTGCTGCGAGAATTCTTGCAGTGGGATCCGACCCAGCAGTCTGCAGGAGGCCATAGAGCCAGATATTTTGCTTAAAGGGGTTGTCCCGCGCCGAAACGGGTTTTTTCTTTTTTCCAACAGCCCCCCCGTTCGGTGCGAGACAAACCCGATGCAGGGGTTAAAAAAGAACACCGCACAGTGCTTACCTGAATCCCCGCGCTCCGGTGACTTCTTACTTACCTGCTGAAGATGGCCGCCGGGATCTTCTCCCTCGGTGGACCGCAGGGCTTCTGTGCGGTCCATTGCCGATTCCAGCCTCCTGATTGGCTGGAATCGGCACGTGACGGGGCGGAGCTACCAGGAGCCGGTCTCCGGCACGAGCGGCCCCATTCAGAAAACAAGAAGACCGGACTGCGCAAGCGCGTCTAATCCGGCGATTAGACGCTGAAAATTAGACGGCTCCATGGAAACGAGGACGCTAGCAACGGAGCAGGTAAGTGAAAAACTTCTGATAACTTCTGTATGGCTCATAATTAATGCACAATGTACATTACAAAGTGCATTAATATGGCCATACAGAAGTGTATAGACCCACTTGCTTTCGCGGGACAACCCCTTTAAGTTGTTGAAACCATGATATTATTAAATAAGGCAGTGAGATGAGGTAGTTTTCTTCATCACATTCAGTGCATAGTAACTGATACACAAATTGCAACAATGTAGAGACCTGTATCTAACTCATTTATAAACTGGGAGCTTACTCTGGGTTTCTTCTCTCTATCATTCTTTGTATTTATATCTCTTCATTTCCTTATCTCCCTCTCTTCATATTTACATCTCTTTTATTTTTACTCTATTCATTGTCAAAGCTGTCTTTCCTTCTCAGTTACGCACGATTTCTCAGATTTCTCTCTTGTTTCTCTCTCTGTCATTGCTGATCTTTGTCTCTTTTCACTTCTCTCTCCTGCCTGGCACTTTCTTTTCTCCTGCCGGATGCTTCTTTTTTCTGGTGCTCCTCTTCTTGACGCTCCTCTGCCTGCACCTCTCTTTTATCACTACTCTTTACTCTCTTTAGTTATAGCTTAAACTTATTCTGCCTCTTCCCTCTGGCACTTGCTTTGCCTGGTGCGTCTCACACACTCTGGCTCCTGCGACCGTTGTCTGGTGATTTATCATCTCTGTCACCTGACCGGTTTGTCTGCAGCCAATAACAATCTATCTGGTTGCTAGGCTACCTGCCTAACCTGAATCTCTATGCATTTTTTCTATCTTGTGCAGTTGGATAAAAACGTTCCAACTGGTTGCTAGGTTACCTTCATCCCTTGTGTAAACTGACTCAGATTAAACCCCTAGGGCCAGTTATTATATTACCGGTCCCCATAACTAAACAGTGCGATGTAGTGCCTATTTCCAGGCCACTACATCTGCAGAAATAAAAACTCTTGAAAAATTCTAGTTACAAGTCCTAAATATCTAGAAATAGTGTTATTTGCACTCATGGCAGATTAATCTGAAAAGTCATCTGAAAAGTTAGATGTGCTTTAATACTTCACTAAAAATACCCAAAAGCAATTTAAAAAACATCTTAAAAGATAAAGTTTTTTCAAGTTAAACTTTTTTTTAATCCAGCTGCTTCTGTCCCAAAACAATAAATCAGCCTACCTGATTTACCTGTCCTTGGTAATAATTTACCTGTTCCGGGTAATAATTTACTTGTCCCAGATCCCAGCACCTCCAATGCTGCCTGCCCATTTTCCTTCATTCTGTTTACAAGCTACAGCCAGCTTTTTGATGGTACACCACAGACTGCTGCAGCCAATCAAAGACCCCATTGGTGATTTGCTGAGGTCTGTGACTGGCTGCAGCAGCCTATGATGTTCCGTTCACAGTCTGAAGCTGCAGCTTGTAAACAGACCCAGCAGGTAGAATGGAGAGATACATAGACTGTGGTGTAGACATAGGCTGCTGGATCTTTAAAAAATAATTTCAGAAAACCCCTTAAAATAATAATATATAAGCAGGGATATATTTATAACAAGGCACTTGAGGGTACGTGCCTGGGGGTCACTTTACAGCTATCATTAATAGTTTATGTTTTTATAGCCTGCTGATCTTCCTGCTCTGAAACAAGTTTAGCAGCAATAATACCCACAAATAATTCTCTGTGTACAGATAACAGAGGTCCCAGCACACCCATGAGCACCTCACTCTCTGGCTATTTCCTTCTGTACTGCAGGGTTAAGGTTTCTCTGATGTCCCCGACGACCCAGAGATACAGGGATCAAGACTTCAAGAAACAGACAGATATGTTGTGCCAGGTCAAAGGGGGATTGAAGTTTATAGTAGTGCGTGTCCATTAGTTTTGTATGTATGTTGTGACCATACATTTGTTTCTGTGAGCAAATCTACATCTACATTTGTGTATGTGTAAATACATTTGTGCACTGTGGGTGACATTTAATAATGCAATACTTGTGAACTACCTCGGAGCATCTGGAAATCTCCTGGAAGAGGGGGAGATCTCCCGGACTGTAAGAAGAGTAATCAAGCCCGCATTTCCTTGTGTAGAGGACTCAAGTGAACTCACGAATCACACACAACATGTCCCCTTCATCAGGTCACTTCAGAAAGTCCTTGAACTGTTTGTTGGAAATCCCTCAGTGTGTAATGTGCCCCCCCCCCTTACAGCCCTGCTATATGTGCTATACCTGCTACAGAACCATGGATTGTCTACATTAATCCTTAAGGGGGTTTTACGGGCAGTGCAATGTCACGGCCGGGATACACCGGGGTCGGAGCGGAAGCTACTGCTCTGACCCATGTGTAATGGCTGGTGCTCATAATTTCAGGCACAGCTCTCATTGAAATCTGACAGAGCAGAGATGGGAATATGGTATCCTGTAACATCTGGAGATATTTCTCACCTTTAAGTGATACGTTAATAAAAAAAAAAGGCCCTGGATGTCAGGCACAATTTACCAACTTTGCCCTTGCTTAACTCCTTAAAGGGGTTGTCCCGCGAAAGCAAGTGGGTCTATACACTTCTGTATGGCCATATTAATGCACTTTGTAATGTACATTGTGCATTAATTATGAGCCATACAGAAGTTATCAGAAGTTTTTCACTTACCTGCTCCGTTGCTAGCGTCCTCGTTTCCATGGAGCCGTCTAATTTTCAGCGTCTAATGGCCAAATTAGACGCGCTTGCGCAGTCCGTGTCTTCTTCTTTTCTCAATGGGGCTCCGTGTAGCTCCGTGTAGCTCCGCCCCGTCACGTGCCGATTCCAGCCAATCAGGAGGCTGGAATCGGCAATGGACCGCACAGAAGCCCTGCGGTCCACCGAGGGAGAAGATCCCGGCGGCCATCTTCAGCAGGTAAGTAAGAAGTCACCGGAGCGCGGGGATTCAGGTAAGCGCTGTGCGGTGTTCTTTTTTAACCCCTGCATCGGGGTTGTCTCGCGCCGAACGGGGGGGGGGGTTGAAAAAAAACAAAAACGTTTTGGCGCGGGACAACCCCTTTAACAAGTAAAGAAAGGGCAAAACTAACACTTTCATTGTCTTTCTGATTATATATTCTAGCCAAGTTCAAAATGGCCACTGAAAATGTCCTCTCTACCAAAACGTGCAGCCTTCCTCTCAATTAGTACTTTCACATATTTGAAGTCAAATTATTTCACAAGTTAAACAAGTATCTCTAGACTTTTGCCTCACTGTGTATATTACTTACATTTTTTTATATATTTACATAGCCATAAAAAACTACTCATGCCACACTTGTTGCCATCAACTAAATCGTCTGTCAAGCAACATAAAGAAAGAATATATTATTTATGTGATATTTCCATACCAGAAGGAGATCTAACGACCAATAATTGTAGCTATGATAAGGTTGTATACAGTTGATAATTCTTTCCCCAAACCATATAAATATTGGCCAACGAGGGAAAAAAAATTGGCCCCCATTGGACAGCCCTGTGTTTGAAGACAATAATCTCCATCAAATGTAGAGAAATTATCAGACATCAAAAATTGAGTCTGTTAAATCCCTTATTGAGTAGTTACTATACTTTGAGAGATGATACAACAGGACAATCAAGACTTTGTTAAGAGACATAAAGGTAGTACAAACTGAGATTACATTATGTTACCCAGGTATTGTTACTATCCCAGACAAATCCTCAGGAATTCCTGCCTGTCCTCTATAGATCCTGGTGTTCAGGGGTGTAGGTGAAGGCTCATGGGCCCGGGTGCAAAAGTAAATCTTGGGTTGCCCCCCTCCTCTTCCCCTTCCCCCACACACCAATAACTATTTTTTATGGCTGCTAGATGTAATAACAGAACTGAGCTTACTACTTAGGCACAATTAAAAGGACAAGCTTACCTTGTTGAAGCGATACCCGCTTTAAGTCAGGTATGCACCTAATTTATTAAGAGACGAATGTATCTTAAAAAACTTGACACAATTTACTCCAGTGGAGATTACATCAAGATAGGACAATGAAACGCCTCTCTTTATATATCTATAACTGCTAGTAAAGTCCATAACTGTCACTGCACAAGGAAATCCCTTTTAAACCTTTTATTAAAACCTAGATAAAATACAAAATTCTAAAAAAATTGATGATCTTGTACTCTTGTCTGATAGCTCATGAGGAAAGAGAATGCAGGTAAATATACTATAAGCTATAAAAAGTTGAGTTCAGTGGATTGTTCACCAACTGTTTTCTTTTTACCTGCTTTAATAGCAGGTAATCATCCTGATAAAGATTAAACTCTGCTTTTTTAATAGATTTCCCTATGTGACACTCTTATTGTTGCTGTTAGCTGTTTAGTCATTCACGACCCTACAGGAACCCTCCATGTTTTTCGGTTTTGCACTGCTTCTTTCAGTTGTGTGATATCCATGCCAGTATCAGCTTTGACAGTATCAGCCATCATGTCCTTTGGCGGCCGGATCTTCTTTTGCCACTGATCTGTCCAAGCATTAAGGATTTTTCTAGCTTGTCATGGTGGATGCAGTCAAAGGCCTTGATGTAGTCCATGAAGTACATGTAGATGTTCTTTTGGTATTCTCAAGCTTTTTCCATGGTTCATCGCAAGTCCTCGCCGGAAACCTGCCTGCGCATCAGGGAGTGCCGCTTCAACTACCGATCTCAATCTTTCCTGTATAATTTTGAGAAGGATCTTGCTTGCATGCGGAATGAGGGCTATTGTTCAGTACTTGGAGGAATTCTGGGAGTCGCCTTTCTTTGGTAGAGAGATGTAGACAGATTTTTTCCAATCCTGTGGCCATTGTGATGGTTTTCACTGGTACTGGCAGCAATAGCTCTACTGATATGTTATCTATGCCTGGTGCTTTATTTTTGTCTAGTTGTTTCATTGCCATAACCACTTCTGACTCCATAATGGATGGCTCCAAGTCCACATGGCTCTACATCATGCAATGGTCCAGGTATGTGGTTGCAGGCATAAAGTTCCTCTGTGTATTATCGCCCTCTATCCTTGATACTCTGTTGGTCATCCAGTTCCTTCCCATTTTTGCTTTTGATTGTGCTATTGCGTGCCATGAAAGATATTCGGGTCATCTTGACTTGTGAGAATAGGCCTTGCATATCGCATTTTATGGCTTCTGCTTCGAGTTGCTTGCAACGCTCATTGCAGTCCATTTTCTTATCTTTCCTTGCCGTCCCGGGACTGATGGGTGGAAGGGGTAAATTATATTCAGTTGATTTTGTCAGATTTTGTTTGGTTCTGTTCTTTCGGGTGCCGTTTTCAGGCAGCTACTTTCTAATTATACTATGCACTGCTCTGTGATTGGCCAGCACTAATACTACCAATGCACTATGGATGATTAGATAGTGTAGATATTGCAGCGGACATCTTGGAACCCCGAAAAGACGTCAGACAAAATCAATCCCAGGTCTCCACCCTCTTATCTTGAGTAGAATTTTGTTGCTAAACTGGAGGATCACTTTAAGCCCTACTACTGAGTACAATGATATTATCAGCAGCAAAAATGAGGACACAGACCTAGCCAAAGTAAATTCATGAGGTTGCTACCAAAATCAATATAATAAACATACCACAATGTTCTCAAAAATACGGATTCAGTATAAAGTTCTGTTTATACTTCTGTTTTTCTCTTCCATTATGGAACAGAAAATTTAAAATAGAATGACTGCTGGATCTCTCAAAATGACAGAACCCAGTGATGCTTGACATAAGCCATTGAGTACAATTGACTCCATTAAGGGGGTTCTACCATTTTGCTGGAGAAAATAGTGCAACATGTCACATTATTTTTTCTGGCATTTACGGGAGAACCCCTGGATAGAACAAGCTGATAAAAGGCTGAAAACAGCCTTATGAGTTTTACCAAGTTTATCCCCAAAATTACAAATTTCATATTTCAGATAATATTTCATAATTTAATATAGTAAACATACATTAGATAAGCGCCTCGTTGACGAAAAAAACATAAAGCAGCCAAAAAGTGAATGAACGGTGTGCACTCACCTGGTGCCCAGTGGACTTCTCTGATTAGAGAAACCACCAGCACCCAAATCCACAATCTCCTTGAATGTAAACCTCTGTCTCACAATCCAGCTCCCTGGAGAGATGTTATATGCTTGAGAAAGGAAAAAAGGAAATTGCCAAAACGCATTGACTTTTACCCTATGTGATACGGGTACACAGCTGCTTCACTCTGTACTCCGGAGCGCGGGGATCTTTTTACTATAGTGAGTGAATATAATAACATACCACGTGAAGGGTTCATTCACATCAGCGCTAAGGGGTTCCGTTTTTTTGCTCCATTTGGTAACCCCTAACCAAACAGACACTTCTTATAATGGAAATGAACGGTGCCAAACAGACTCCACTGACTACAATGGGGTCCATTCAGTTTCTGCCCGGCATTTTACAGGACAAAATGGAGTGGCTTGCTGTGCTATTTTGTGCTTTTTTAGTGGAAATCAGCGTCACAGGTTCCAAATGTAATTTCCAATGCTGATGTGAACAAGCCCTGATCCACCAGAAAGGATTTCAATATAACATTCAAAATTAATCTGACATGTTTCCACCTGAATGCCAATTATTCCAGTGAAGCAGGTTGCTTGTCGCTGTGGGCTTTTTACAGATGTTTGTTTGAATGCATCCATTCTCATCTACTGAGATGTCCAAATCTAAAAAATGAATATGCTTTTCATGGAAATCACAGGTAAACAGCGTATTAATGTTATTGCTATTCAAAGTGGATACAAATTCTCCAAAAGTGCCCCATCTCCATTCCATATGATAAGCACACCATCTATGAATCTGCCCCAGAACAGTATGTGACTTGTCTAAAGTTCAATTTCATCAGAAAATACCACTGTGGATTCCCAACAGCCTAGGAATAAATTTGAGTATAGTCCTTAGCTTGTCAGTCCTCTTCTCCAAAATAGACAACTACCCCATCATCCCTATGGGAGGCACTCTTTCTGTCCACTTATCATGAACTCCTCTACATTTTGTCAATCCAATGGACAGCAGAAAATAACATATGTAGCACGGCATTATATATGGAGGAAGATGCCCCTGCCCTAACATATATATTGGTAAGATGGTTCAAGGGCTTAGGAAGCGCATTTCCAAACACCTTAAAGGGGTTGTCTCACGAAAGCAAGTGGGGTTATACACTTCTGTATGGCCATATTAATGCACTTTGTAATGTACATTGTGCATTAAATATGAGCCATACAGAAGTTATTCACTTACCCACTCTGTTGCTGGCGTCCTCGTCTCCATGGCTCCGTCTAATTTCAGCGTCTAATCGCCCGATTAGACGCGCTTGCGCAGAAGGGTCTTCTCCCTTCTGGACGGTCCGGGCACGAGCGGCGTTCTGGCTCCGCCTCCTTCTACGCGTCATCGCGTAGCTCCGCCCCGTCACGTGTGCCGATTCCAGCCAATCAGTAGGCTGGAATCGGCAATGGAACGCAGAGAACCCATGGTGCACCATGGGAGAAGACCCGCGGTGCACCATGGGAGAAAACCGCAGTGCATCCCTGGGAAAGGACCGGCGGCCATCTTGGGAGAAGAATTTTATAAGTTCATCTTTCATCACATCGGTGAATAGCAAGCGGTTTAAAAACCGCTTTAAAATGCTATTTTATGCCGGGGGAATGAGCTAATTTAAAATTTTGATGTTTTGCCTCGGGACAACCCCTTTAACTCTATATGCACGAAAACGGACACCTCTATTGCAAGACATGTTAATAGATGTAAAGGAGGCAATGGTACTCAACTAATATTCTGGGCAAAAAATTGCTACCTCTCCTGCAACCTTTCATGCTCTAGGACAGGTGATGCCTCTACTGATTGAGCTATTCAGCAGGCTGGATAGCTTCCCTGAGTCCTAGCACCTTGTTCCTCATCCCTTGTCTCCTGTTCCATATTCCTGGCTCCGTTTTTGGTCCACCCCATGTCTTGTACCTTCCCCAATTAGCTTCCTATATAAACCTGTCCCTGTTCCTGTAGTGGCCCAGCGGGTCCTACAGAACACTCATTTTGTCCTGTCTCAGCTGTCTATGTGCCATCCATTGGACATAGAAGGTGAGACCATGTTTCTCCCCGTCTCTCCACTAAGCCTAGAGCTTAGCTCTGATGTCAGCTGGTGTCCTATTGGCTGATAGTCAGCTTAAATCTCACTGGTGCAGAGTCCGAGGGCGGAAAAGCCACAACACAAGTCCCTATGCAAGAGTGGGAGGAGTCCAGAAAGTGTGGGAAAGAAACAGAGGAGATAAAAAGGGAAGTCAGTGAGCATTTAGGCAGATGCAACCAGGAGTTAGAGAGGAGTGGTTGTAGTCCAGTCATGTCAGAGAGGAGGAGAAAGTCAGCAGTTGCAGCGTGTTCCTCCCGAGGTTGAGTGAGGTCTGATTCCACTTCCTTGGCATCCTACAGCAGAGAGAAGGAGCCTTTCTGAGGTCGGTCTTCTACTAACAGTGAGTCAGAACTACCCAGTGAACTCAAAGCCAGGATTAGTCTTACAGTCATTTTTCATTCTGCTTCATCTACACTCTACTAAACTTTAATCACCCCTTTAGTTAAAACAACTAGTGGGGAAATTGTCTTTCAACTTAGTTCAGAGAAAAGGAAAGGAGAGAGCGTTAAAGTAAGTTCTTAATTCAGTCAATATTACTGTGTTCTTCACCGTGTTCAAATCACTACTTACTGCTGCATCTGCTTTTATCATTCCAAAGTATCGTTGTGAAGATTGTATTTTCTACTGTTACAAAAATTCAGCTTAGTAAATCTGTGTACTCTCAGATTACTACTGCAAGCTACTGGACTTGTCTCAGTTATTTCTTCGGCAATCCATCCTGAGGGTCCAGTTGGAGTACTGGCGTCACATGTGACAAAACAGGCCTTCCTGTAAGCATACCACGGTACGTTCCTTTGGTTGCTGCCCAACCCCCGAGCACAGCACTTTTGGCGCCACTGTCTGGAGGGGCCATAGAGCCACCTGTGACAATCCCTCTGCAATCCCTTTAGTCTCTCTCACTTTGGCGCGCTTAGCTCGTCCGTTGCATTCCCTCATTCCTAGCATGTTGATTGTGCTCTGAACCTTCAGCCCTTAAAGCAGCTCCTACCTCTACCTGCTCAAAGAAGACTTCTCTGTGTACCGACAACTGGCTTCTCCTGACCACGTCTCTGCTTAATCCCCTGTACTACTGTGACATCTTGTGCACTGACCCCTGGCTTGTTCCTGACTACATCCCTACTTAATCCTCTG
The DNA here is from genome assembly GCF_035609145.1 of Eleutherodactylus coqui. Classification (NCBI taxonomy): domain Eukaryota; kingdom Metazoa; phylum Chordata; class Amphibia; order Anura; family Eleutherodactylidae; genus Eleutherodactylus; species Eleutherodactylus coqui. The sequence continues at coordinate 172,396,351 of NC_089840.1, forward strand.
TTCTGCTTGACATCCCGTGTACGAACCCCCACTTGCCTGACCTTATTGGCTGTGCCGAGGATTCTAACCTAGTGCAGGAACTGCTACACCCTATTAGCTTCTCATATGACCAGTGTAGGGTCCTGAGGCCCGGTGACAGGAGGGATAGTACATACTAGTATGCCTTAGGAGTCCTCAATATAAATAGCCTATGAACTAATAATAAAATGTACGCTTGGACCATAAGGCACTTAAAAATGATAAATTATAATGTCCTAGTTATGGAGACCCATATAGGTGTCTGTGGGAAACATCAGAATTACCCCAACAGGCTTAAGCTACATTGAATTGTTCTGCAGCTAAGGTTGGAAGATGCAGTATACTAAGGAATACACTCAAAGATTACTATGTTAGGGTCTTTGCCACCTGCAGCGTCGTTGGTACATACTGACATCATCTTTAGCCATTGTTATATGTCGGAGGGTGTACTGAGATTTTTTTTTAAATATATGTATTAGTGTAGTAAGCCGCTCTCCCTTCAACTTAATATAAGAACTTCATCTATGGATTCAATGCCTTGAATGCCCAATCAGTAACCTCGTACTTCTTAGATGTTGAGCATTGGAGATTCTCTTCTCACAGCACCGAGGCTACAAGAAAGTTTTTTAAGGTATGGACTTCTGTAGACTGGGCAGCTCAATAAATTACAGTATCTTTCTAAATTGCAGCCATGGGCAAATCAGTATGAGTTTTTACTGAGCATGCACCACAAAATAAAGTAAAATAATATAAAAGCCTTGAAAGAGACACACTGAGCATGCTGGGAAAGGCAAAACTGCCATTGGCTGGGCTGATGACATCACCACACAACAGGATTATCCATGTATGAGGGAGGCGCTTTATACGATTGGCTTAACCCCTTAGTGACTAAGCCTATTTACGCCTTACCATCCAGGTCCCTTCTGCTGCTCTCCGGACCTCTGACATGCTTCTTGTAGTCCTTGGCCCACCCAGGAGATCACTTCCTGGTTACAGGATTCATAAATCGCGCCTCCAGGAAGCGATGGCTCTGATTGGTTTTCGAGCGCTACTTAGCCAATCAATGCAGCGCTCGATGAACCAAAGCAATGGCTGTGATTGGTTTATCAAGCGCTGCATTGATTGGCTGAGCAGCAGTGGAAGAACCAATCACAGCCATCGCATTGTGGAGACTGAATTTATGAATTGGCTGAGCCGCGGCATTAATTGGCCAATTCATAAATCCTGCTCCACAACATGATGGCTGTGATTGGCTCTTCGACCACTGCTTATCCAATCAATGCAGAGCTCGATAAACCAATCACAGTCATCACAATGGTTCATCGAGCGCTGCATTTATTGGGTGAGCAGTGGTTGAAGAACCAATCAGAGACATTGCTTCCTGGAAGAGGGAATCATGAATCCCCTAACCAGGAAGTGATCTTCTGTGAGCGACTGAGGACTGCAAAAAGTGTGTCAGAGCTCAAGAGAGCAGTAGGAATGACCTGGAGTGAGCCTGCTAGGTAATGTATTCCTTTTTTTTTTTAAATTAAAAGCATATAGGGCTTATTTTCAAGGTAGGGCTTATATTTCATGCCTCTCCGAAAATCCAGAAAATCTGGACGCATGCACAGAAGCCAGGGAAGGTCTGTGGAGGATGATCGCATCGGGGGACAAATCCGTATGCCTCCGGTAAGAAGTTTCATCTCCCCTCACAGATACAAATCACAGATGAAACTTTAACTTGTTAAACTTTTTTTTACTTTTCCATGATCACCATTGTCCATTCGATAATGGCAATCACGTGATCGGGGCCACTCACCATGACCCCTGGTAACATTTCAAGGCTTCTGGCTACCTTTGATAGCTGGGAGCAAAAAGATTTCAAATTTCCTGGGCACTCCCGGCTTCTGTGCATGCGTGCCACCACTTTGCCAGTGGCGCGCATGCCCAGAAGCCAGGGAAAGATCCTTGCAGGATCAGATCATCAGGGAGCATATCAGAGGCCAGTGGTGAGTAATCCAATCCATAAAGGAAAATGAAACTTTAACGTTTTAAAAAACTTTTACAGGATCACAGTTATCCATTGGATAACGACAATCATGTGACTGGGAACCACTCACCGTGGCCCCCAATGACAGCCTCAAGCAGGGTGCTATCACACCCACAGACCCCGGCTTTATTCTACAGGACCAATGTGTTTTTATGGCCCTGTAGAATAAAGCCCAGACACTCAGGATGTGAAAACACGTATGGGTGGTCACTAGGGGGTTAAATATCAGTCCTATATCGTTAGCTTTCTGTCTATTGTCCGCTCAGCATGCAGTGTCTCTCACTGGTCAGTTAAATGGAAGAATCCCTGCCTCATGTTATATAAAAGCTGTCATGTAGTAACCCTACGCACCTGAGGACGCTGGTGGAACATGTTGGGGGGGGGGGGTATGTTTCTTTTAGCTCAAGTACACAGATCTGGCAATATTATTGAGGCAGAGTCACTAGTCTGCAGCAGTGATCTGTTTGATATCTACTATAGCCACCAGCTAGCTAGCAGAGCTCTACAGAGCACAGTATACAGCAGATTGCTGCAGCATTGGATAATATATATTAGAGGTGGCTCAGTGTTCCCGGCTGTCCTAGGCAGAGGTTTGTATTTCTAATCCTGATGCTTCTTAGTATTTTAATTTTAGTTCAATAAAAGTAAGATTTTAATGAGGGTCAACCGGGGGTTGGGGGAGGGTTCTTCCCTTTGGACAATTTGGTGTTAATTATTGTTAATAAGCCCGATGTGCGCCCTGAGGCACTTTTTTTGTCTACTTTATACAACCAAGAAACTCGTCCCACTCTGAATGATTTCCATCTGCAGTTCTTTTATAACTCAACACTGACCTCTTTAGGTTTTTCTGTACCTCTTCCCAGACTCTATCAATATGTGGCAAGAATTCATTCTCATTAGGCGATTCGGAAACAAAAGTAGAAAATGAGCCAAAACAGGAATGAAATTAACCCCTAAATGATGCAGGACATAGAGTTATGTCCCATGTGTTAGGGCCTTCAATGAAGGGGATTAGGAGCTGATCCCGTCCCATATAATGTGTGTGCCTGCTGTTTCTTACAGCTGAAACCGCCTACAACAGCTGCAATCAGCGTGTACACTGATGGCGGCTGTTAACCCTTTAAATGCTGCTGTCAGTTCTGATGCGTTTAAGAATTGCCGTTCAGTTACCATGGTAGCCTGGGACCTTCTGAAGGCTCCCAGTGCTGCCATGACCTGATTACCTACAAACAATGCCTAGAATGCTTGTCAGATCACTGTATAATTTAATACTATAATATTGCATTACACTGCATGAGCGATCAAAGGATTGCAAGTTCAAGTCTCTTGTGGGGACAAAAAGAATGTAAAAATGAGTAAAAAAAACTTTATTAATCATTAGAAAACATAAAAGAAAGTAAAAATAAAAAATTAAAACTTTATATTTATAATAAAAAAAATCAAAACAATAAAAACTAAAAACATAATTGGTATCACTGCATCCTTAAAAGTCTACATCTTTCAAAGTAACACATTTGCCCTGCACAGTGAGGCCTTAGTCAGACGGGCGTTTTTTCGCGCGATTTGCGGATCGCATGACGGATGCGCATCCGCAAATCGCATGATCGGTGCCCGAAAATCGCCCGAAAATCTGCTCCTAGCTGCGTTTCATTAGAAACGGGCCGGAGCTGTCCAGCACATTGCATTCAATGGAGCCGGCAATACAGCGGCTCCATTGAAAGCAATGCGCTGCGGGCGAGTGTGGGATGAATTGTCGGGAAGGGCTTAAATATATAAGCCCTTCCCTGCAATTCATCCAGAAAAGTGTTAAAATAAAAAATATATACATACTCACCTGCTCCCGGCAGTCGGAGTTCCCCATGGCCGGCCTGCAGTGGGTGTGAAGGAGGCGTGAGTCAGACCTGCTCCCTGATTGGCTCAGCGCTGAGCCAATCAGAGGCAAGTCTGACTCACACCCCCTTCACATCCACTGCAGGCCGGCCGCGGGGAACTCCGGCTGCCGGGAGCAGGTGAGTATGTATATTTTTTTTATTTTAACACTTTTCTGGATGAATTGCAGGGAAGGGCTTATATATTTAAGCCCTTCCTGACAATTCATCCTGCGCACGCCAGCAGCCCATTGCTTTCAATGGAGCCGGCTGTATTGCTGGCTCCATTGAATTCAATGGGCAAACATCGTTCTTCTCTGCCACAGCTGTTACAGCTGTGGCAGAGAAGAATGATTTGTATTCTATATGTTCTCGATGGGGTCGGCGCTGCTGCCGCCGGCCCCATTGAGCGCATATAGAGAAGAGAACAGGAATCGCAGATCGCAGATAGGTGCGATCTGCGATTTCTGTTCTATAATTTATCGGACGAGCGCATAAAAAGCGCTCATGTGTCCGATACCATTGCAAAGCAATGGTTTTAAAAAATCGCCGGACACATGCGCATGCGCAAATCGCGCAAAAAGACGCCCGTCTGACTAAGGCCTGAATATCATCTGGAAAAAAAATACACAACGCCAGAATTGCGCTTTTTTGGTCACCCTATCTCCGAGAAATAATGTAATAAAAAGCGTATACTCCAAAACAGTACCCAATTGCATCTGTGACACTTACTGTGTATTAGCCCTGCTTCCCAGACTTACTTGCCTCCTGTTATTTTCGGCAGACGTAGGTGTTGTCCTGTTTTCCATGGTAACCTGAACTGCTGTACACTTCTTTCTAGCAATGTTCAGTGTTCCATTTCATCTGAAAGGCATCAGCTATTACTTTCCTATTTAGCTGAGCTGGAAGCTGTCTCATTGCCTTAGTGCTGGTGTATTTTGTGTCAGTCATCCAGCCTGGTCCCTGTTTCTACGTGCTATGTCTCATGTTTTTTCCTGTAAGTTTTCTCTAGTGCCTTCCTGTCTTTGTATAGTCTTCGTCTCTGTGGTAAGTCTTCCTTAGTACTACTCCTGCTCGTCCATCGGATGGTGTCGCAGCATCACGCTGCAGGACTTCCGTCTATCGGGATCAACTGCTAACCTACCGGTTCAGGACCACAGCCTAGCCGGTAAGTTAGTACAGTGGGCCGACACCTGCGAGCCATAACACTGTGCCCTGTGTCCATTCCAAACAGAGGAGGGGCAGAAGTATTACATATAAGTGTTATATAAATCAAAACATATGTGAGTGTGCGAGCTGAATGATTGTGTGTGCTATATTCTAAGTGTACTGTGTCTTAAGTGTGTGATTACCTAGTTTATCTGTGTAATCCCCATTTAGAATGTGCTCCATGATTGACAATGCCATCAGTGTACATCTTGTGCCATGTATGCAGTCCTGGAACAGCCAAATGCATACTGCTGTATGAGATGTAAGCATGTTGCACATTTGGAAGCCCAGATTCTGGATCTAAATGAGCTGTCCATTGACACAGTGGAAAGATGTTTGCAGCTCACTGAGCAGGCACTCGCTGGGGTAGATGTGTGGGGGAGGGGGGATGGTAGCATGGAAGTGCAGGATGATCAGCCAGCTAGCCAGGTGACAGTTATAAGAATGGGTAAAGGCAAGAAATCCAGGGAGCCCAGTCCTAACTGGCACACCCCAACAGGTTTGCAAAGGTTGGCAGATGAGGGGGATGCCATTACAGGATTAGCACTGCTGTAGCATGACATGGCCTCTAACCAGCAAAGGGATGTCTGCTCCAAGAAAAAGTGGAATAGACAGATTGTCTTCCTGGCACTACAGTTTGAAACATCATGGGCCAGGTGACATTACTGGAAGAGGCTGGTAAGGATTGACACCAATGTGAAAGGTCCTTAAAAACGATTTCAGGAAACAAGGATGTAAGCTTAGGTCAATAATAATAATAATAATAATAATAATAATAATCTTTATTTGTATAGTGCCAACTTATTCCGCAAATTAGTATTTTCTAAAATACTACCTGTACCACGTGTCACAACAGAAATGCATTGGGAAATTAGGGAGGTAAACAAGTGTCTCAAGAATTAGTGCAGGAAGGAGGGGTTTCAGTTCCTGGAGACCTGGGCCAATTTTGCTGTTGGCTACAGGTTCTACCATAAGGATGGGCTGCATGTTAATGGGAAGAGTGCAACTTTGCTGTGGAGGAAGATGACTGAAAGGTTGGAAGAGTGGTGAAACAAAGGACTGGGGGAAAGGGCAACCAGAAAGACAGAGGAGAAGATAGTGTAGATCGTGATTAAGTGATGGAAATGGGGGTGGAGTGGTGAACTGGCAGAAAAGTTAATAAATGATAAACTTAACATAATGCTAAAAGTCTTAGTAATAAGGGGATTAATGCTAGATGTCTGAGCAATAAGAAGAGTAATGCTAGAAGTCAAACTATTAAAGTAGATGAATTGGAAGCAATAATGTCTGAGGAAAACTACAACATAGTGTGAATAACTAAGACCTGGTTGGATGAAACTATGACTGGTCGATCAACTTACAGAGTTACAGTCTGTTCAGAAGGGATTGTAAAAATTTGAAAGAGGGAGAGGTTTGTCTTCATGTAAAATCCTGTTTAAAGCCCACATTACATGAAGATATATGGAAGGGAGATAAACATGTGGAGTCTCTATGGGTAGAAATACATGGAGGGAAAAACAATAATAAAATTCTCATAGGGGTTGTCTATAGGCCACCAAATATAACAGAAGCCACCAAAAATCTATTACACTGGTAAATAGATGAAATAGCAAATCACAATGAGATAATTATTATGGGGGACTTTAACTATCTGGATATAACCTGGGAAGCCAAAACCTGCAAATCTCATAAAGGTAACGAGTTTCTGTCAATTACTAAAGATAATTACCTTACCCAACTTGTACAGGACTGAAGTAGAGGGACGGCTGTTTTGGACTTAATGTTAACCAACAGACCTGACAGAATAAGAGGGGTGCAGGTTGGAGCCACCTGTAAAATAGTGATTATGATATAATAAATTTCAACTTGTCTTTCAAGAGAAATATTCATAGGGGAGCTACTAAAATACTAAACTTTAGGAATACAAAGTTCAACTAGCTCAGAGATGCTCTTAACCTTATTGACTGGGCTAATGTCCTCAGAAAAAAAGAGTATAGACAATAAATGGGAAATGTTTAAAAACCATCTTAAATGCTTACTTTAAAAACTTCTTAAGAATGTGGCTCAATTAGAGGTCACTTACTTTTGCACTTAGAATTGATTAATTAAAAATTGAATAATCAACTTGCAACACCTTTACCTTTCCTATTTATGACCTAAAGAATGGTTGTGTCAAATTTTGAGTTTGTATTAGAGATGAGCGAGCGTACTCGGAAAAGCACTACTCGCTCGAGTAATTTGCTTTATCCGAGTATCGCTGTGCTCGTCCCTGAAGATTCGGGTGCCGCTGCGGCTGACAGGTGAGTCGCAGCGGGGAGCAGGGGAGAGCGGGCGGGAGAGAGGGAGAGAAAGCTCTCTCCTCCGTTCCTCCCCGCTCTCCCCTGCAGCTCCCTGCTCCGTGCCGGCTCCCGAATCTTCAGGGACGAGCACAGCGATACTCGGATAAAGCAAATTACTCGAGCGAGTAGTGCTTTTCCGAGTACGCTCGCTCATCTCTAGTTTGTATGACACCGGGAAGTTAGAGACTTAGATTAGGTACATTACATAGGGGGTCACTTACTTTCACACTTAGAATTGAATAATCAAGTTGTGACCTCTTTACTTTGCCTATTGAGGACCTAAAAAATAGTTGTGTCAAATTTCAATTATGTATGACACCGAAAAGTTAGAGAAATAGTAGTGAATCAGTCAGTGAGTCAATCAGTGAGTCAGCCACTCAGTGAGGACAGAATGCGGTTAGTTGCAAATTAATCTGGATAAGTTGGGAGTTTGGGCAGAAAAGTAGCAAATGAGGTTTAACACTGATAAATGTAAGGTTCTGTACTACATATGGGCAAGAAAATACATGTCCCAATTACAAACTAAATGGGAAACCACTGGGGAACACTGACATGGAAAAGGACTTGGGGATTTTAGTTAACTACAAGTTTACCTGGAGCAACCAATGTCAGGCAGCTGCTGCCAAGAGAAATAGGATCATTGAGTGCATCAAAAGAGGTCTAGGGACACATGATGAGAACATTGTTCTTCCTCTTTACATTTCACTGGTCAGACCACACATGGAATATTGAGGACAGTTTTAGCATCTCAAGAAGGACAGTTTAGGTACTCAAGAAGGACATATCAGAGCCTGAGCAGGTACAGAGGTGGTCAACTAAAGGGAGTTATTTAGTTTAGAAAAAAAATAAGACAGCTGACGAGCGACCTAATAACTATGTATAAAATATATCAGGGGTCAGTACAGATATCTCTCCCATCATCTATTATATCCAGGACTGTAAAAGGGGACACTGTAATAACTAAGTATAGATATATCAGGGAACAGTACAGAGATCTCTCACACCATCTATTATACCCAGGACTGTTTCAAGGGGGTACTCTAATAATTATGTATAAATATATCAGGGTACAATACAGAAATCTCTTCCATCATCTATTATCATTATCCCACACAATGATAATGAAGGGAAATGCTACTGCGCTCAGAGCGTGAATCCTACTGTATCATTGATAGCAATCCAAAAAATGAAATGACTATCATTGGAGGAGGGTCTATGGGAACTCTAGAACCCCTATCAATCCAAGGAAACATGGAACAACAAGCTTGAAGATATGGGTCCACTTCAAAAGATCCTGAAAAGCCCCTGCATTTGACAGTTGGGGTGTTTGAGGATCATTTGAAGTGGACCCATTTCTTCAAGCTTGTTGTTCCATGTCTCCTTGGATTTATAGGGACTGTCTGGATTTCCCATAGACCTTCCCCTGAAGTAAATAATTTCATTTATTGTATTACTATCAGTGATTCACACTCTGAGCACAGGAGCATTTTCCTTAACTATCATTGTATGCATTCCTTTTCCTGAGACTCCACTAGTGTTTCTTGGACCCTCCCTGTCACATCCTCCCTTGTAGATGTCTATTTGACTCAGAGTAAACTACCTCAACACCTATTACACGTGCGCGAACTTAAAGCGTGATGACTTACTGATGAGGTTGGGTCACCTACGCGAGGTAAGTCCCCTTTATTTGTCTGTTTATACCTACACATCCTTACTCTGAGGTTCTGACCTGATTGTTTTGTTGGTGCCCATAATCTATTTTTTCAAAGCACTGTGACTGTAACAAAGGGCATGCTCCATGTCTAGAGGAAAGAAGCCTTCTACACGAACATAGAAAGGGGTTCTGTGTTTTAAGAGCAGTGAGACTATGGAGCTCTCTGCCTGAAGACATGGTGATGATGAATTCAATAAAAGAGTTTAAGAGGAGCCAGGACAATTTTCTTGAGCATTACAATATTTTGTGTTATAGTCAATAATCACTTCAGAAGGATCGGTGATCCAGGGATTATACCAATTGCCTGACTGGAGTCGCGACAGAATTTTCCCCCTTAACCCATTTAGGACCAGCCACTGTATATATACGGCGGCTGGTCCTGGGCTTAAAGGACCGCCGATAGTAAAAATACGGCGGTGCTCTAAGTCTCTTGCCTCTGCAATCAGTCAGAGGCAGGAACGGGTTATCAGCTGTTAGTGACAGCTGATAACCCGGAGCAGAAGGCAGGAGGGGTTTTTAACCCTTCCTGCCTTCTGCTTCCCCGATATACATGAGCACTGTATGGGCAAATTGAAAGTAAGAAGTACTTTCACTACGGGAGCCTCGGGGGGGTCATGTGACCTCCAGAGATTCCCTGCTATACTGAGCTGGAGGGTCAGACGTAGACCCTGGCAGCTCTGCAGGTGACTAATGTCACCACAGGGGTTGCTTTCCCCTATAACTAGGGCTCCTATGGACGCCCTGGCTATAGTGGGAAAGTGTCAAATAAAGTTAAAAAAAAATAAATGAATGTCCCCCAGAGTTCTTATATGACGTCATGGGGGACACAGAGAGTAAAAAACACAATTACATACATAAGTAAAACAAAACAACAGAATAAAACAACAATACATACAAAAGAAAGAGAATAACACAAAGCAGACGCCAACAAAAAACGTCGCCGTATGCGCCCTGTAAACCAAAACCATACATACTATACATCAAAACATCCAAAATAAATAGAGGAACCCATTTCCATACTTTATTTTAGTGTAAATAAAAAAATAATTAAAAAAAAAACTATAAATGTTAAAAAAATCATTTTTTTAGCATTTTACCCCCAATAAAACTAAAAAACGGAAAAAAAAGTCAGTGAAAAAGATATTAAAAAAATAGTCCTATATGTCACGGGAAAAAAAACGCAGCAAAAATTATTTTGGTAGCTAAAGGAAAAAAATGGAGCAGTAAAACCGCCACATGGGTAAAATCCCTAAAAAGTGTCTGGTCCTTAAAGGGGTTGTCCCGCGAAACAAAGTTGGGGTATACACTTCTGTATGGCCATATTAATGCACTTTGTAATGTACATTGTGCATTAATTATGAGCCATACAGAAGTTATTCACTTACCTGTTCCGTTGCTAGCGTCCTCGTCTCCATGGTGCCGTCTAATTTTCAGCGTCTAATCGCCCGATTAGACGCGCTTGCGCAGTCCGGTCTTCTCCGTGTTGAATGGGGCTGCTCGTGCTGGAGAGCGCTCCTCGTAGCTCCGCCCCGTCACGTGTGCCGATTCCAGCCAATCAGGAGGCTGGAATCGGCAATGGACCGCACAGAAGACCTGCGGTCCACTGAGGGTGAAGATCCCGGCGGCCATCTTCGCAAGGTAAGTAAGAAGTCACCGGAGCGCAAGGATTCGGGTAAGTACTATCCGGTTTTTATTTTAAACCCCTACATCGGGTTTGTCTCGCGCCGAACTGGGGGGCTATTGAAAAAAAAAAAAACCCGTTTCGGCGCGGGACAACCCCTTTAAGGTACAAAACAACCTGGTCCTTAAGGGGTTAAGTTAGGAAAACTGGCTTGTATCTCATTGGGGGGGGGGTTTTGCCTTCCTCTGGATCAACATTGGGAGAAGGGGAATAATAGGCTGAACTGGATGGACATTACAAAAAGTCATAAAAGAAAAATACATATTTGGTATCGCCGCGTCTGTAAAAGTCTGATCTATCAAAGTAGCACATTATTTACCCCGCATGATCAACGTCGTCCGAAAAAAAAAATGACGCCAGAAATGCACTTTTTCAGTTACCCTGTCACCCAGAAAAACGTAATAAAAAGCAATCAAAAAGTCGCACATATTCCAAATTGGTACTAATGGAAACTACAGGACATCCCGCAAAAATTAGCCCTCATACAACTATGTCGACAGAAAAATAAAAAAGTTATTGTGCGCAGACAATGGCAGCAGAAAATAATTTAAAAAAAATTAAGTGTCTTTGAAAAAAAAAGAGTAGTACAGTAAAAAAAAAACTATACAAGCTTAGTATCGTAGCAATCATACTGACCCATAGAATAAAGTTATCATGTTGTTTTTGTTGCAGTTTGTGCGCTGTAGAAACAAGACGCACTGAAACATGGCGAAATGTTTCATTTTACTTCATTTAGAATTTTTAAAAAGTTTTTCAGTACATTATATGATACAGTAAATGGCAATATTTAAAAATACAACTTGTCTCGCAAAAAACAAGCCCTCATACAGCGACGTCGATGGATAAATAAAGGAGTTACGATTTTTTTGAAGGGGAAAGCAAAAAACCACAATGGAAAAAAAAGGGAGCTGTGTCATTAAAGGGGTTATCCCGCGATAGCAAGTGGGGTTAAGCACTTCTGTATGGCCATATTAATGCACTTTGTAATATACATCGTGCATTAAATATTGGCAATACAGAAGTTATACACTTACCCCCTCCGGTGCTGGCGTCCCCATCTCAATGGCGCCGACCAAAGCCGCCTTCTCCCTGGATTAGACGCGCTTGCGCAGTCTGCCCTCTTCTGTCCGGCTCCGGCGTGCTCACGCCGCACAGGTCTTCTGCGCATGCGCAGAAGACCTGTGCGGCACGAGCATGCCGGAGCGGCCCCTTCAGCGCAAGCGCGTCTAATCCAGGGAGAAGGCAGCTTTGGTCGGCGCCATGAAGACGGGGACGCCAGCACCGGAGGGGTAAGTGTATAACTTCTGTATGGCCAATATTTAATGCACGATGTATATTACAAAGTGCATTAATATGGCCATACAGAAGTGCTTAACCCCACTTGCTATTGCGGGACAACCCCTTTGAGGGGGTTAATATGTTTTTAAGCATTTCCAATTTATTGTATGTACTCTTACTTTTGAGGACATTTTCCCAGTCAGTATAGTTAAGGACATCTTTAAGCTGACCAAACTTTTCTTCTAAAGTTTACGAGAATTTTTACAAGAAAAAACCCTGGTGCTCCAGTTGTTTGGTGTGTTGTAAGGAGAGAGACGAAATACAACTTACTTCATAGGTGTGTCAATGCCTGTGACACCCCTAAAATCCAGGTTGGTGTGTAGGATTATAGATGGAATACGTGTTCATGAAGTTCCAGAGCAAAGATGTTTATTTTGAAGACATGCAACGCGTTAAATGAATATACTGCATTAGCAATAATGATAGAGCAAGCAATATAAAGAACAAATGAACTCAATGCTGTTTGAATGTTCAATGAGTTGAACAGGCAAAGAGATCCTGTGTGATTTCATAGAGACGCGGGGACGTAATGGCAAGACAAAAGTCACATGACCGGTCCCATGGGGTACCGGATAGGAGAAAGGGGATGGGTAGACGTGGTGACGTGGAGCGTCATGACGTTGCATAGGCGATGTTGCTGATCATGTGAGCGCTCAGTGGATTGAGCAGACGCTGAGTTTGTAGCGTCATGACGTGATGATATGTAGTAACATAACCAGAGGACTTCAATAGAATGAATGAATACTGAATTGTAGCGTGAGAGCGTGATGACGCTGTATTATTATGAGTGACTTGTGTCACGTGACTAGTCACATGAGCCTCGCTGAATGCAGATGACATGTATAGCTATCTGGACGGGACGTTTGATGAAGTCAGACTGGATGGTGACTGGTTAGTACAAATATCACAATCCACTGTGGTGACTGGAGGCTAATGGTGTTACTTAGAAGCTGGTAGGGAGTTACTATGTCTTGGTGGAGGAAGTATAGATTGCCTAAAAGGTATTATAATAATAAATAATATTATAAAAAATAGGAGATCTTGTCACTTGTAAATATCTAGAAAAACTAACTAGCCAGAAGATACATACAATTTAGATCCAAACAGTTGAAATATGATATATGTTTCTTCTAAAGTTTAGTATTTTCATAGCTCCCCTATAAAACTTGAAAGACAAGTAGAAATGCATTATATTATGGTCTTTATTTCCCAGGTGTCCCCCAACCTGCACACCTGTTATTCAGATCTCTTGGTTAATTTGAAGTCCAAAATGGCCATCCCTCCTGTACATGTTGGGTAAGGTAATTATCTTTAGTTATTGACAAGAAGTTGTTACCTTTATGAGATCTGCAGGGTTCTGCAGATTATATCCGATAGTTAAAGTCTCCCATAATAATTACCTCATTGTGATTTGCTGCTTCATCTATTTGCTTAAGTAATAGATTTTCAGTGGCTTCTGTTATATTTGGTGTCTATAAAAAAGATGGTGGAATGTCATTTTTTATTTTCCTTTTACTCCACTTAGAATTTTTTTTTAAGTTTTTCCGTACATTATATGGTACATTAACCCCTTCCCGCTCCTGGACGTACCTGGTACGTCATGGTAGCGGGATACTACCCGCAACATGACGTACCTGGTACGTCATGCCATTACAGTGTCGCCGCGGTGACAATCGCGGCGACACAGCAGTGATGTCTGCTGACATAGTCAGCAGACAAGTGCTGCGTCCGGGCTGGGGACCAATCAGAGCGGTCCCTCCCCCACGATCGCTGTGATTGGTCAGGGAAAAACTCCCTGACCAATCACAGCGCGGCAGCAGACTTCGCGCTGTTTACAGTAGGGGCTCTGTCTGCAAGCACCGCAGTGTGTTTCCGGTGCTTGTAGAGAGAGCACGTGTGTTACATCTGTGTGATAAAAAGAGCGATTAGTGTGTAGATTAGGCAGGCAGTGAGTGTAGTGTAGTGAAGTGTAGTGTAGTGGAGTGGAGTGTAGCAGAGTGGAGTTAGTGATCAGTGTAGTGGAGAGGAGTTAGTCATCAGTGTGGTGTAGTGGAGTGAGTGTTAGTGATCAGTGTGGTGTAGTGTAGTGAGTGTAGTGAGTGATTGATCAGGCAGTGTAGTGTAGTGAGTGTAGTGAGTGATTGATCAGGCAGTGTAGTGTAGCAGAGTGGAGTGAGTGATCAGAAGTGCAGTGTAGTGTAGTGAGTGAGGGATCTGTAGTGTGTGATCAGAAGTGTAGTGAGTGAGCTGTAGCGTGCGATCAGCAGTGTAGTGTAGCGCAGCGTGTAGTCAGTGTATCCCTTGGTGTAAAAAAAAAAAGTTCCTGTGGTTCCCATTTCGTTACCTGTCCCGTCACCCGTTATTAGTTAGTGTAGCGTTTAGTTAGTCCGTCTAGTGTGTATCGTGTCGTTAGTCCGTGTACTGTCAGTGTATTCGTCTGTGTAAAAAAAAAACCAAAAAAACAAAGAAAGTTCCTGTTGTTCCCATTTCGTTACCTGTCCCGTCACCCGTCATTAGTTAGTGTAGCGTGTCGTTAGTCCGTCTAGTGTGTAGTGTGTCGTTAGTCCGTGTTGCGTCAGTGTATTCGTCTGTGTAAAAAAAAAAAAAAAAAGAAAAAAAAAAAAAACACTTACGTGAATACACCACATAAGTTTCCGCGTTCTTTCCAACCCCTGTCCCGTGGTCACCCCATCCTGCAGTGTCCCATCTAATAAAACTTTTTCCCCGTGTGCCCCATTTTATATAAATATGGCCCGCAGGAGGTACACTTCAGAGGAACTGTATGCAATCATTGCATCAGACTCGGACTCAGGTAGTGGTGATGACGACCCCACTTTTTTGGCATTCTCCGACTCCTCATCCTCATCCTCATCCAGCGAGTCTGAGCTCCCTGCACCCCCGAGAAGGCGTCCAAGGACCGCCACTGACCCCAATGCATCAGATGCTCACTGGAATACCCCGGAAGATTACAGACCCCAGATCCCTGATTTTATTGGGAACCCAGGGATTCAATTTGACACGGAAGGGCTCAGAGGGAAGGACTTCTTCAAGTTTTTTTTTTCTGAAGAGTTCATTGCCCA
Source organism: Eleutherodactylus coqui (assembly GCF_035609145.1). Taxonomy (NCBI): domain Eukaryota; kingdom Metazoa; phylum Chordata; class Amphibia; order Anura; family Eleutherodactylidae; genus Eleutherodactylus; species Eleutherodactylus coqui. Next base: position 172,411,630 of record NC_089840.1, read on the forward strand.
TATTGTTACCCAGACGAATTTGTACGCCCAGAATTTTATAGAAGAAAATCCCACCTCCAGCTACGCCAGACCCGATAAGTGGACCCCTGTGGATGCACCAGAGATAAAAAAATTTGGGGGGCTTATACTAACCATGGGGCTAATAAAGAAGCCAACAATCAGGGCGTACTGGTCTACCGATATTTTGTACCACACCCCAATGTTACGCATGGCGATGTCGAGGACGCGCTTTGAGTGTATTTTAAAATTTCTGCACTACAATGACAACCAGCTGTGCCCCCCCAGCGATCACCCCAATTACGATCGGTTGTATAAGATCAGGCCCGTAATAGACCATTTTAACGCCATGTTTGCCCAGGCGTATGCCCCACAGATAAACATTGCAGTAGACGAGTCCCTGGTACACTTCAAGGGGAGGCTAAAATTCCGCCAGTACCTGCCCAGTAAGCGGGCACGGTATGGTGTGAAGTTGTACAAGCTGTGCGAAAGTACATCAGGGTACACCCACAAGTTCCGTATTTACGAGGGGAAGGACACTAAAATTGAGCCCCCAGAATGCCCCCCCCGTGCTGGGAGTAACAGGGAAAATAGTGTAGGAACTGGTGCACCCACTATTAGACCAGGGTTACCATCTATACCTGGATAACTTTTATACCAGTGTCCCCCTGTTTCAGTGCCTCGCTTCCAGAGGAACAGTGGCATGTGGCACTGTTCGGAAAAATCAAAAAAGCCTCCCTAAGACGCTGCTTGGGCAACTGCTCAGAAGGGGTGAGAGCCGGGCCCAATGCAGCAACAATGTATTGTGCGTTAAATATAAGGACAAGAGGGATGTCCTTATGTTGACGACAATACACGGCCACAGCAGTACCCCCTGCCCAGTACGAGGTACCAGTGCAGAGACCCCCAAACCAGACTGCGTCCTCGACTATAATAAGTACCGTATATACCGGCGTATAAGACGACTTTTGAACCCCGAAAAATCTGCTCTGCAGTCGGGGGTCGTCTTATGCGCCGGTAATAGAAAAAAAAAAAAAGTGTAAAAAAAAAAAAATTCATTACTCACCTCCCACGGCGTCCTGTCGCGCTCCGGCAGGATGTCGCTCGCTCCGGGAGGCTGTCGCTGGCTCCTCGTCGCCACCGCAGCATAGCTTTCTGAATGCGGGGCTTGAAATCCCCGCTTCCAGAAAGCTAGTACACACGCCGGCAGCCATGACAGCATTGAATGGCTGTGATTGGCTGAAGGCGCACGTGTTAGCAATCACACCCATTCAATGATGTCATTGAATAGTGTGATTGGCTGAAGCCACGTGCGCTTTAGCCAATCACAGCCATTCAATGATGTCATGGCTGCCGGCGTGTGTATTAGCTTTCTGGAAGCGGGGATTTCAAGCCCCGCATTCAGAAAGCTATGCTGCGCCGGGGACGAGGAGCCAGCGACAGCCTCCCGGAGCGAGCGACATCCTGCCGGAGCGCGACAGGACGCCGTGGGAGGTGAGTAATGAATTTTTTTTTTTTTCACCACTGAATACCGGCGTATAAGGTGACAGTTGGGGGGTCGTCTTATACGCCCCGTCGCCTTATACGCCGGTATATACGGTACATGGGAGGGGTCGATCTATCAGACCAGGTACTGGAGCCCTATAGAGCCATGCGGAAAACACGGGTGTAGTACAAAAAACTGGCCGTGCACCTCGTACAGATGGCACTGTATAATGCCTACGTGCTGTTCCGAGGTGCAGGCTACAGGGGGACATTCCTTGAATTTCAAGAGGAAGTTATCAAGGACCTAATATTTGGGGACCAGGAGGTGGGGGAGAGGCCCAGTACTTCTGGAAGCGAGGCCACAAGAATTGTACCAGGGCAGCATTTTCTCAGTGAAATTCCCTCCACTGCGACGAAGGGAAGGACCCAAAAGAGGTGCAGAGTGTGCTACAAACAGGGGATAAGAAAAGACACCATATACCAGTGTGAAACGTGCCCCACACAACCCGGCCTCTGTATAAATGAGTGTTTTAAGATCTACCACACGTCCCTGAAATTTTAATTTTTTTATTGCCCTGACGTTTTACCCTGATGTACTTCGCACAGCTTGTACATAAAGCCACATGCTAAGTCCTTCCCTTCTGAGCCCTGCGCCCTAAAAACAGTTTAGATTCACATATGGGGCATTTCCCTGTTGGGTAACATCATGGGTTACGTTTTCTCCTTCTGCCCCTGGTAAAAAATACAAATCTGGGCCTAAACTGAGCATTATTGGAAAAATGTGAATTTTTCGTTCTCAACTCAAATTGTTAAAAAAAATTCCTCAAATACCTGTGGGTTCAAACCGCTCACTACACCCCTTAAAAAATTCCCTGAGGGGTGTAGTTTCCAAAATGGGGTCAGTTGTTGGGGGTCTCAAATGCACTGGTACCTCAGGGGCACTGCAAACACTACATGGTGTCTGAAAATTATTCCAGCAAAATCTGCATTCAAAAAAAGCGCTCCTTTCTTTCTGAGCCCTGCCATGTGCCCAAGCAACAGTTTACATCCACATATGGGGCATTTCCGTGCTCGAGAGTAATTGGGTAATGCATTATGGACTATGTTTTCTCCTTCTGCCCCTGGTGAAAAATGAAAATCTGGGCCTAAAGCTGAACATTATTGGAAAAATGTGAATTTTTCGTTCTCAACTCAAATTGTTAAAAAAAATTCCTCAAATACCTGTGGGTTCAAACCGCTCACTACACCCCTTAAAAAATTCCCTGAGGGGTGTAGTTTCCAAAATAGGGTCAGTTGTTGGGGGTTTCAAATGCACTGGTACCTCAGGGGCACTGTAAACACTACATGGGGTCTGAAAATTATTCCAGCAAAATCTGCATTCAAAAAGCCAAGAAGCGCTCCTATCCTTCTGAGTCCTGCCATGTGCCCATACAACAGGCTACGTCCACATATGGGGCATTTCCGTGTTCGAGAGCAACTGGGTAACGCATCATGGGGTACGTTTTTTCCTTCTGCCACTGGTAAAAAATATAAATCTGGGCCTAAAGCTGAACATTATGTGAAAAATGTGATTTTTTTTTGTATTGAACTCAAATTGTTAAAAAAATTCCTCAAATACCTGTGGGTTCAAACCGCTCACTACACCCCTTAAAAAATTCACTGAGGGGTGTAGTTTCCAAAATGGGGTCAGTTGTTGGGGGTTTCAAATGCACTGGTACCTCAGGGGCACTGCAAACACTACATGGGGTCTGAAAATTATTCCAGCAAAATCTGCATTCAAAAAGCCAAGAAGCGCTCCTATCCTTCTGAGTCCTGCCATGTGCCCATACAACAGGCTACGTCCACATATGGGGCATTTCCGTGTTCGAGAGCAACTGGGTAACGCATCATGGGGTATGTTTTTTCCTTCTGCCACTGGTAAAAAATATAAATCTGGGCCTAAAGCTGAACATTATGTGAAAAATGTGATTTTTTTGTATTGAACTCAAACTGTTAAAAAAATTCCTCAAATACCTGTGGGTTCAAACCGCTCACTACACCCCTTAAAAAATTCCCTGAGGGGTGTAGTTTCCAAAATGGGGTCAGTTGTTGGGGATTTCAAATGCACTGGTACCTCAGGGGCACTGTAAACACTACATGGGGTCTGAAAATTATTCTAGCAAAACCTGCATTCAAAAAGCCAAGAAGCACTCCTATCCTTCTGAGTCCTGCCATGTGCCCATACAACAGGCTACGTTCACATATGGGGCATTTCCGTGTTCGAGAGCAACTGGGTAACGCATCATGGGGTACGTTTTTTCCTTCTGCCACTGGTGAAAAATGAAAATCTGGGCCTAAAGCTAAACATTATGTGAAAAATTGGATTTTTTCGTATTGAACTCAAACTGTTAAAAAAAATTCCTCAAACATCTGTGGGTTCAAACCGCTCACTACACCCCTTAATAAATTCCCTGAGGGGTGTAGTTTCCAAAATGGCGTCAGTTATTGGGGGTTTCAAATGTACTGCTACCTCAGGGGCACTGCAAACACTACATGGGGTCTGAAAATTATTCCTGCCAAATCTGCATTCAAAAAGACAAGAAGCGCTCCTTTCCTTCTGAGACCTACCATGTGCCCATACAACAGGCTACGTCCACATATGGGGCATTTCTAAAAACTGCGGAATCTGGGTAATACATTCCAAGTTTTGTTTCTTTGCTAACTCCTACTGTTTTATATAAAAAGAAAGGTTTTATATTGAAAATCAGTAGAAAAAAGGAACTGTTCTAATTTTTGATGCACTTTCCTTTAATTCCTGTAAAACATCTAAAGGGTTAATAAACTTTCTGAATGCCATTTTGAATACTTTGAAGGGTGCTGATTTTAAAATGGGGCAATTCATGGGGGATTCTGATATACAGGCTCAGCAAAACTATGTCTGAACTGCATTGGTCCTTAAAAAATTTAGATTTTGAAATTTGCTAGTAAATGAAAAATTACTGCTAAATTTATATACTTTGTGGAGTCTGCAAAAAGTAAAATAACACTTAAAAAATGATTGCTGTGTAAAGTAGGCCTATGGGAAATGTTAATTAATAACTATGTTGTGGTGTTTGACTTTCTATCTTACAAAGAAAACAATTCAAAGTTTGAAAATTGTGAATTTTTCCAAATTTTCAGTAAATTTGGATTTTTTTTCCTAATAAGGACAAAATTTATTGATGAAATTTTTACACTAACATAAAGTACAATATGTCACGAAAAAACAATTTCAGAATCACCTTGATAAGTAAAAGCATTCAAAAGTTATTAGCACAGAAAGTGACAGATGTCAGATTTGAAAAATAAGGCTTGGTCCTTAAGCTCAAAATAGGCCATGTCATTAAGGGGTTAAAAAGCACGAGTGAAAAATACAACTCGTCCCACAAAAAACAAGCCTTCATACAGTGACGTCGATGGATAAATAAAGGAGTTGCAATTTTTTTAAAGGGGGCAGGGAAAAACGAAAATGTAAACAAAAAGGGGGGCCACGTCATTAAAGGGTTACAGTAAACTCCCCTAAAGGCAAAAACATTGCCCAGTCTTCTTGATATCAGAAACAAAAATATAAATACTGTTCTCAAATTTGATTGAGTCTATCAGTCTGACCCTTAGTCTATGCCCTTTAGGTGGTCAACAAAGATAGTTAAACACCTAAACAACTGCATAATAAAAGTCAAAATTTAGAAACCAACTGAACACTGTGGTTAGAAATCATGTTAGTAGGCAAACCAGGAAGTCTGACAATCAGTGTAATAAACAATTTAGCTAATGTTTTGTCATTAGGAAGACTTGGCAAGGCAATAAGACTCCTCTTACTAAACCACAACCCAAATAACTGAATTACTCTCAGAGCCTACAGGAAGACTCCCAGAAGACTTGACATGGGCGCAAATGTCACAACCCTAACATAATTTTCTACATCCTGCCTAATAGTAAGCCACCAAAAAGCCACCAGGATGACCCACTAACAGAATTATGCATCTCAGTCAAACGTTTATGGCCCAAATGCAATGGAACAAACAACTTCCCTTGAGGAAGAGACAACTGAGCTAAATCCTGAGCTTGTTTGCTCCTCCAAACTTAATGAATGATCTGACCCCACTACTTCCTTGGGTAGAATAGGAGCAGGTGGCTCCTCCGAGATCATTGGGACAAAACTCCTAGACGGGGTGGATCAATGTGCTTGTCTAGGAGCTCCCTCTAAAAAAGGCCCCCATTCTTCAAAGATTGATTCAAGAACATAATAACATAGTATGTTATGTTGAAAAAATGCATATAGCCATCTAGTTCAGAGTATTACCCTCCAATATCGATGCAGAAAGAGGCAAAAAAAAAACATTGAAGTAAAAAGCCAATTTTCCTTACTTAAAGGGGTTGTCCCGAGAAAGCAAGTGGGGGTAAGCACAGCACTTCTGTATGGCCATATTAATGCACTTTGTAATATACATCGTGCATTAAATATGAGCCATGCAGAAGTTATTCACTCACTTGTCTCCGTCCTCGCGCTGTCTCTGCGTCCCCGTCGCCATGGTGCCGTCTAATTTCTTCCTCAGCAGTCTGTTTTAGACGCGCTTGCGCAGACTGTCCTCTCCCCGCTGGGAACGAGCCGCTCCAGCGTGCCCGCGCGATACAGCTCGTCTGCGCATGCGCAGACAAGCTATCACTGCACGCGAGCGGCGTTTCATTCAGTACAAGTGCACGCCTCCACCAATGACATCAGTCAACTGCTCACGTGACCGGCGTCTTGGGAGTGTGCATGAAAGCCTCCTGGAAGCGCGGTGCACCGTGGAACGCACCCTGGGACATCACAGGCGCCATCTTGGAAGAAGAACTTTATAAGTTATTCTTTCTTCAACACGGTAAGTAGGAAAGCCGTTTATAACCGCTTTAAAGGGCTGCTTTATGCCGGGGAGTGACAGGGGGAATGGGCTAATAGTAAATTTTGAGGTTTTGGCTCGGGACAACCCCTTTAAGGTAAAAAAATTCCTTCATGATTCCAATCTGGCAATCATAATAATCCCTGGATCATTAAACCTTCTGAAGTAATTAGTGACTATAACATGTAATATTGTGATGCTCAAGAAAGGCACTCAGTCCCCTTTTAAACTCTTTTATTGAACTCGCCATCACCACGTTCTCAGGCAGAGAGTTCCATAGGCTTACAATAAAGACCCCCTTCCATGTTTGTGTAAAAACATTCTTTTCTCTAGACATAGCGGGTGCCCCCTTGTTACAGTCCTGGATAAAACAGATGATGTGAGAGATCTCTGTACTGACCTCTGATATATCTATACATAGTTATTAGAGCATCCCCTTGTTACAGTCTTAGGTATAAATAGATGATGGGAGAGATCTTGTATTGTCCCCTGATATATTTAACATAGCATCACAGCATCTAAGGCCGAAAAAAGACATATGTCTATCCAGTTCAGCCTATTACCCCCCAACGTTGATCCAGAGGAATACAAAAAAAAACCCAATTAGGTAGAAGCCACTTTTTCCCTATTTAAGGGGAAATAAATTCCTTCCTGACTCAAATCAAGCAACCGGAATAATCCCCAGATCAATAGCTTTTGAAGTTATTAATGATTATAACATATAATATTGTATTGCTCAAGAAAGACGTCCAGGCCCCTCTTGTACTCTTATCAAATTTGCCATCACCAAGTCCTTGGGCAGAGAGTTCCATAGTCTCACTGTTCTTACAGTAAAAAAAACCTTCCATGTCAGTGTTGAAACCTGCTACATGTAGAGGGCCCCCTTGTTACAGTCACAGTCTTAGATATATAGAGATCTCTGTACTGACCACTGATATATCTATACATACCCTGTTTCCCTGAAAATAAGATCTACCCTGAAAATAGGCCCTAGCATAATTTTTCAGGATGCAGAATGATTTTTCAGGGTTTTTGAGGATGCTTAAAATGCCCTACTCGAAATATAAGCCCAAGTTACACTTAATAAAAAAGTCAACTTATATAGTGTCCAGACAGCTATTCGTATAAAAAAGTTACATTTTTGGAGCAAAAATTAGTATAAGACCCTGTCCTATTTTCAGGGAAATGGGGTAGTTATTAGAGTGCCCCTTTGTTACAGTCCTGGGTATAAATAGATGATGAGAGGCGTAGCTTGCTGATGGCGGGATAGGATGCACCCAGGCTCAGCTCCTGCTCCGTCCTTAGACATCACCAGGCAACATAATTTACAGTCAGGAGGACGACTTACCCACCATGGGCATGAGGAAGACCCAGCTCTGCTCTACAGCGGCAGGAGAGAAGGATCCCAGTGGCATTAACTGCTTTTTCAGCCTTGCAGCGTCCACGGATGGGGAAACAGCGGACTGTGAGGTATGCGCTTCCGGCACTGCTCCTGCCTCCACACGAGACGAGGTCCCAAACATAAGCTGCCGCAGTGAAAGCGGTGCACCCGATAGCGGCAGTGAGAGAAGATGGAGAGGGATCACTACACCTGTCAGAGCTCAGTTGTCGGTGGCGGAATGGAGCCCCGTGGCCTCCCCTGACAGCTCAGTGGCATCTGCAATCCCCACCAATGGGTCCCTAGAGCAACCGAGGAGTGCACTACCTGAGTGGAGGGGAGCACTGGAAGGGGGAAGAGAGGGGATATGACCTTTGGGGAGAGATGGTGCCTGACACTGCTGGCCTGAGTACAGGTCCCAAGATGGCACCAAAATAACTCTCCCACACACGTGGACCTGTAAATGAAGCCTGTAGAGAACAGAACACACTGCAGAATTTTTTCAGGGATCATCCACAGAGACATTGTGAGTACCAGGGGGGAACCCCTAAACACCTAGGAAGCTCCACCTGTCTCCCAAAAGACCGCCTTACACAATGTTGGGGCTGATAGTTCCCCCTCATGCCACTCTTGTACCCCTCAGAACACCAGGGGGACGTGGGACCTATACTCCCCCTCCTTAAATATGAATACCCTTTCCAACTAGTAGCCTGAAAAAACAGCAAATCAGCTATTTTTCATACCCTAGGGGACCTTCCAAACTTTTGATCTCCCTATGATTTCTTTACCGGAATGGCCGACCTTGCCTTCACCTCCTGCCCAAATGACAACGGGGGTTGTAGCACATTGCAGATCCAAAACGCAAAAGAGACGACCGCAGAACCAGACATTCCCCAACCTGAAGAGTCAGGCACCGTACATGGGACTGCTACCAACCTGAAAGACAGGGTTTGAAGGTCCAACCACCCTTGGTTCCCCCGAGACAAGCGGAAGATAAAGTTTTCCCAGTTGGGCCATGGCGCACAGCGTAGCCCATTATTTCTATCTTCCTCCTCCCTCTCCTTTCCTTTTCCTTCTTCTTTCCATTATCCTCTCTTTCTAAAATAGCATTTTCTATGACGTGCCTGGGTATAGGTAGATTAACTCTAGCATTACCTATATTAGTTTCTTCCTCCAACCTGACTTACATAACCTACAACTCACTTTGTCTAGTTGTCTGGTTTTAGATTACTCTAAATATGACCCCCTTGGGGGGGTTGTGTTTATTCGATTAAGATGGGCAGGAGCTCCTCTCCTGCTGTCACTCCCCACTTTCTCGACTAGGCTGGACAACACACTGTGTGGTCTGCTTCCTGCTTCCAATTCTGGGACTAGCCTACCAAGTTCTGGACAGGATCCAGCTATAGTTTCCCCCTATGTTGGTATTTCCTCCCCCCTTCTTGCCCTCCCATACTGGACCTTTGGCGACGGGAGCTTGCTTTCCGAGTACATTATTATGGATAATCTACATTTTGCTCCTATAACACCAGGGGCCTAAACAAGCCATCCAAAAGAGGCCAGATTCTCAAACACCTACATAAAAACAAGGTTATGATAGCGCTTTTGCAGGAGACTGACTTCTCAACCGGTAGCATCTCAAATTGCAATTCCAAACATTACCCGACTGGCTTCATAGTCCTCATCCAGAGAAAAAAGTTTGTGGCGTTTCCATAAGAAATTTCCCCATTGTGTCATCTTTTCGGAGGATGACTTGGAGGGGAGGTATGTCTTCCTTAAACTATCTGTTGGCATAAGAGTTTTAACCATTGCAAACGTTTATTTCCCCAACCACGCACAGGTTCCTTTTGGTCTCCGGGTCATAGACGCACTTTTCGAGATTTGACGCAGGATCACGAATAATTCTTGGAGGAGACTTTAATCTCTCCTTCAGTCCCGAAATGGACTCTGCAGTGGGAGAGGTCTGGGGTCTCATTTTCTCTCACACATAAACTCAAGAAAGTACTGGTCTCCCTACACTTGATAGATTTTTGGAGGCTCCTACATCCAATGACAAAAGACTTTAGCTATCATTCGCTAGCACACAATAGCTATAGTCGTTTGGACTACCTATTTGTATCACAAGACCTCCTAAACTTAACCCCCACCAGCTCAATGGGAATCTTCCTCTCGTCCAGTCATGCTCTGGTCTTTGGGGCCCTGTGGGACTACTTGGGGGGGAAAGGCGAGCCATTCCTGGCATCTCAATGATAATCTCCTTAACGACCCACTATGCATGGAAGCGGTGAAACAGGCAATACATAATTTCATTACTGACCACGAGGGATATTGCTCACCCTCTCCCATCCAATGGGAGGCCCTGATGTGTATGGTCAGGGGAAAATTTATTTCTCATGGCTCTAGACTGAAAAAGGAATGCTCACAGGCATTGAGAGACTTACTGACGAATATGGGTAACCTCGGGTCTTCTAACAAAAGGGCTTTCTCGGATGCTCTTAGAGCGGACATCTCTGACACTCGGAGCAAGATCCTCTCCATCCTCAACCAAAACTCACTCTGCACTAGAGATAGATGGTGTGGTATCTTTTATGAGCAGGGTAACAAGTGCGGCCGGTGGTTGGCCAGGGCTCTCTATCCCAGGACCTCTACTACGTACATAGCTTTGCTAAACTCCTCATCCAAAGGTATAGTCCACTCTAACACAGACATATTAGAGTGCTTTAGAATCTACAGCGGTGACAAGAGGGGGGTTAATCTCAAGACTTGCCGGCAACAGACGAATACTTAGATAAGCATGCACCAGGGGAGCTTCCTGAAGGAGACGTTTAAAGCCTAAATGATGACATCGCCGAGCCAGTAATAAAAGACGTCATTAAAGACCAAAAAATAGAGAAAAGTTCAGGCCTGGCGGTTTTACCCCGCATTTCTATAAAAGGTTCGGAGACCTGTTAAGTCCAATCCTGTTAAAATCATTTAACTTCATCTCAGTGTTGGCTCCTTTCCACTTCAAGGCTTTCAGGCAATAATAATGGTTATCCCAAACTGTGGGAAGGGACCACACGCTCTGTTTCAACTATCATCCCATCTCCCTTCTGAATATCGACACCAAACTGTTCTGTAAGATCCTGGCATCTCATTTGAAACCTTCTATCCCAACCCTAATCAACCGTGAACAGACTGGTTTTGTCCCAGGTCAAGAGGCAATGGATAACCCTATCAGAACAATTTCCCTGATCTCACGGGCTCGACTCTCTGGAACCTCCCTATGCTTATTGTTGTTGGTAGATGCAGAAAAAGCCTTTGACAGGGTACATTGGGGGTCCTGCAGTCGACTTTGTGGAAGATCGGCCTGAGACCCAGATTTATAAATTGGAACATGGCCCTATACCGGGAACCGTCAGCTTGGGTTAGGATGAACAGTTCTCTTTCTTCTCCCCTTAAAATAAATAACAGAGCGAGGCAGGGTTGCCTCCATCCCCCTTTTTATATGTCCTGGTGATGGAGTCCCTGGCCAATGCCCTCAGGAACAACCCAAACATTCAGGGGTTCTGGATAGGCAACTCTGAGCCCAAACTCGCTCTTTTTGCTGACGACCTTCTAATGTACATCACAAATCCTCGGATTGCCCTTCCGGTTGTCATGGAGGAGTTTAAGAGATTCGGCAGAATCAGCAACTTTAAAGTCAATATAAGTAAATCAGAAATTCTTAACATAATAGTTCCACTAAAGGTTGTCTCAGATATCAGCAACTTCTCCACTATGAAATGGAGAAGCAATCACATTAAATATTTGAGAGTTAACATAACCAGTGACCCTAAAGCATTATTTGACTTGAATTTTAAACACATGCTTCATAGTTTTGGAAGAGATGTCGTGGTTTGGGAGAATAAATACTTTGAAGATGAATTCGCTGCCCAAGTTCTTATATCTCTTCCAAACCTTACCGCTAAGCCTCCCCAAATCATACCTAATCAGACTCTCCAAAATTTCAATGGATCTTGTGTGAAGAAGTACAGGACCTAGGGTCAAATTCAAGACTCTCATTCGAAGAAAGGGGAAAGGAGGTGGGGCTTACCAAGCTTTGCTCTTTATCACAAGGCAGCCATATGTAGGTGCGTCTTGGATCTTCTGCACAACAGGTCCTCTAAACTCTGAGTAGATCTAGAATGTGAAAGCCCCCATGCTTTTCTAATGGGCTCATTTTGGTTCCCGCCCTCAGAAGCTAGCAGGGCACCCATGCTGTTCCCTGTCTTGGGGGAGATCTTGACCGCCTGGAATGGCTTTGCTTTGCGCCTGGGTCTCGTCTCCTGTTCTGGCCCTCTTACACCGTTGGTCAACAATCCCGATCTCCCTGCCCTTTTGGAGGGCTCTTCCCTTTTGATGAAGAGGGATACTCCCACCCTTAGAGTCAGAGACATCATTTTGGCTCTGGAAGTTCACCCTATGTGCGAGATCATAGGGGAAAGGGGTCCCCAGACCGGAACGTGGTTTCAATACCTACAGATTAGACATTTTATCCAATCTCAGGGCCCATTGGCTTCCCTTCTTGCTCTCCTCTCTCAGTTTGAACAGCTTTGTGTATCCTCCACTTTGGGAGTAGCAAGTATCGCAACACTATACAGTCTCTTACTCCCAGTGGAAACCAGTGATAATACAATGAGTTTTGTAGAGAACTGGGAGAGAGAGCTAGGGAGATCCTTTTAAGGGGAATCATGGAGTAGGGCTTTCACACTGACTCACTCGCTGGTGATATCATCGAAATTCCAAGAAACAAACTCCAAAAATTTATCGCTATGTTACAGGACGCATTCGCGTTTAGCAAAGATGTACCCCCAGACCCTAGACTCCTGCTGGAGGTGTTCCAGAGGGAGAGGAGACTTCTTACACATCTAGTGGTCCTGCCCTCTGGTCTTTCCTCTGTGGCAGGAGATTACTAGCCTTTACAATGCGTTACACAGAGACTCTGTGATCCTTACCCCAGAAGCCGCTTTGCAGTCCATGATCCCGGAACCCTTCTCAAGAATTAAAAAAAGTGCCCTCGGATTCTTTTTCATTGCCATGAGACAGATAATACCAAGGCTGTGGAAGTCATCTACTCCTCCCACGAGGATTATGTGGCTGGAAACCCTTGATAACATTAGGCAAATGGAGGATCTAGCCGCAATAGATGAGGGAAAAATCCAAAAATACTATACAGTCTGGACAGCTTAGATCTTATTCAGAAATTCCACTCAACAGAAAGGGTGTCTCCAAACTCTAAACTTAATCATCCAAATCTAGTTTTGAGATAGAAATAGTTTTGGGCTCCTGGCCACTACAGATGGTACCCCACCCCCATTCCCCTACTATACTTAATCCCCATTTCCCTACTAGTTTGTTTATGTTCTAAAGCATCTATTAACCTTGAAGCCTGTACATCATCGCTGGCTCTCCCGTTCATGCAGTTACTACCTGTATTTCACACAGTTTCCTGGGTAGCAACCAGGCGTGAAGCGATGGAAGATGCCAGTGGTATTTTATACTGTTAAGGCTGGCTGTATGACTATAAATGAAAAGCAAACAAGAAACGCTGCTGTAATGTTTGTTTATTGAAAACATATTCAGTCAGTTCAGTTCTCCAGGAACTAAAACTCCTCCTTCCTACAAGAACTCTGAGCTTTAGCTTGACTCTTTCCCCCCACTCTCGCTCTTTACTGAATCTATCTATCTATCTATCTATCTATCTATCTATCTATCTATCTATCTCCTCACTTTGCCTTAGACCTTCGCTTACCTAACTCCTCCCCCTAACCAATCTTGAGCTACACAGGGGTGACTGACAAGACACAGAACAGCCTAGGGTGATTCAGGCACACACATACACAGCTTATTTGACATTAACACCAGACAGTGACCTGCTGGTGACCTGGGTAGGTCAATACACATAACTCAAACACAATTAGAAATACAGACATGCACGCATAGAAAAACATAGGCATACCACATGAAGTAGCTAAAACGTGCTGTGGGGGCCCTAACTCCGCGCCACTACACATACATGGCACGAGACGTACACTGGATGACATAGTCAAACATAGAGTACATTCTAAGAGCGAAAACACATTGCTAATCCCTAAAAAAGGTAAAGAACCCTCGCAATGCCAGGGCTACTGTCCCATCTCCCTCCTAAATGTAGACTTAAAACTTTTCTCGAAGATTCTCGCCAATCGTTTATCACCCTGTCTCGGTGATATAATTCACAGAGACCAAGCGGGGTTCGTACCACTGCGGGAGGCACGGGACAATACTGTCAAGGCTTTTAACATCATCCATCAGGCCAAAATAGCTTCCATGCCCATATGCCTCCTCTCTATGGATGCTGATAAGGCCTTCGACAGGATTGACTGGGATTTCTTGAGAGAAACATTCTGCCATTTAGGGTTGGGGCATAACATGTTAAATTGGAGCTTTAGTCTATACTCCTCCCCTACTGCCTCGGTTAAAGCAAATGGCGTGTTCTCCTTCTCTTTTAAAATATCAAACGGCACGCGACAGGGTTGCTCTCTTTTCCCTCTCCTTTTTATCCTGTGCCTAGAACCCCTCCTCGGCTACATTAGATCCAATGTCAGCATCAGAGGAGTCAGATGGGGGGTGCTGTGCATAAGGTAGCCGCATACGCGGATGACTTGTTGCTCTTTATCTCTTCCCCGAGGGTCTCTCTTCCTGTTCTCCTGAACAAGCTCAATCTCCATGCAACTATCTCAAATTTCAAAATGAATTATCAAAAATCAGCGGCCCTCAATATTTCCCACGCGTATGTACGCGGATGCCATTTTTCCATCTGCGCATGAAAAATAATTCAAGTCCACTGGAAAACAAGCCAAACCCCTGGCCAAGCCCCAAATAGTAGTCCAGCCCAGTGGGCAATGCCTCGGAGCCATTTTAATTTGCTTTCAGCGTTGTACCGAGCAGGATGGCTGTTTCTGGTGCTGCAAGAAAGGCCCTTACTTTATGGCTGTTGTACTCCACATTTGTGGATGATGACTCATCTACAGAAGAGAAGGAGGAAGTGTTGGTGCCGGTCCCGAAAAAACGCCGGTTTTGGGTGCACCCACTAGTCAGGCAGCGCCCTAAAAAGGGGCATTTTGCTATGCTGTATGGGGACCTGCGGATGCACGAGGACAAATTTTCAGAGTTCTGCAGAATGTCAGTTGGCACATTTAATAGTCTCTTAGAGTTGCTGCGTCCCCATCTTAGGTGTAAGGACACTAACATGCGAAAGTCCATCAGTGCAGAGGAGCATCTGCTCAACCCTCTCCGTTAAGTTTTTTTTTAAAGTGTAACCATTTCTGTAATGTTTATTCTTGTACATTATGTGTTGCCCTATTTCCCCTCCCCTGAAATATTTGCATGGCTGCAGCTAGACATATTTACCTGCATGAACGCACCTAGCCGTGCCTAGCTGCGGTAATGCAGGTAGGCATGCCTAGCTGCATTACCGCAGATAGGCATGTTTACCTGCATAAATGCACCTAGGCATGCCTACCTGCATTACTATTCCCCCTTTATGCTTAAATGCTTTTTCATTCTTCTTTTTTGGTATGTCTAAAATATTATCTTTCTTCTTGTTACAGATTCCTGGCCACGGGCAACTCTTTTGCGGCCTTGCATTTTGAATTTTTGCTTGGCCACTGCACGATTGCCCGCATAGTGATGAGGACGTGCAATGTAATTTGGGAGCATTTAAAGACAACCCAATTTCCGGCTCCCTGCGAGCAGCAATGGCTCGCCATTGCTGATGGTTTTCAGTAGGCTGCGCAGTTTCCTTGCTGCATTAGGGCCCAGGATGGGAAACACATCCGTGTTAAGAAGCCACCGCACTCAGGGTCCAGATATTTTAATTACAAACATTACTGTTCGGTAGTCCTGTTGGCGGTCGCCTACAGCGGCTACCGTTTTGTAATGGTGAATATCGGGGCCTATGGAAGCTCTGCTGATGCTCGCATCTTCAGGGCTTCCAGAATGAGCCAGCGGCTTCTTGCTAACCAGCTGGCCCTGTCTAAGCCATGGTTACTGCCTGGTTCTTTAGGTCCAACACCCCTATTCGTAATTGTCGCGGATGAGGGCTTTGGCTTGTCAACCCATATTCTGCGACCATTTCCCCGCAGAGGGTTGGACACCAGAAGGAGAGTCTTTAACTATCGACTCATGTGTGCTCAGAGTTTCGTTGCATGTGCTTTAGGAATTCTCTCCAGTAAATGGCGAGTTTTCCTGAGCACCATTCAGATGGAACCTGAAAATGCGTGCTCAGTGGTTAAAGCAGATGTAGTTCTGCATAATTTTTGCCGGAGCAAAAATGCGGGTTGGGCGTTTTAGGATGGTGAACTACCAACAGCTTCAACAGTTGATGGCGTTGACCAGAATCAAGCGATAAGGCTTGCATCTTCTGGCCTTCGGATTAGAGATCACTTCGCAGACTACTTTCTGACTCCTCAGGGAGCAGTTCCATGGCAGCTGGCCTCTATCTGTTAAGTCTGAGGGTCAGGACTTTCTAAACCATCAAAATGGGGTTTTTTTACTGGCCCAAATTTTTTTTAGGTAGTTTTTTTTGTTTGTGTTTTTTAGTTAGGGACTCGCAAGACAATGAGGACCCTTGACGTGGGTTGCGAGCTCAAGTTATATGGTCAAAATTTGCTCTTGTGACTATTGTCTTTTAGCTGACTTTGACCATATTATGAACCAATACCTCATTTTTTCCTGGAATTAAAAAAAAAAATTAGTCCTTAACAATAAAAACAGTTTTCTTAAAAATCTGCTTCTTGTCATTTATGTTATAACTTTATGCAGCAGTGTCTACAGTGGTTTTTCACAACTAAAATAGTGTAAAGGCCCATTTATACACAACGATTAAAGCTTAAAATTCACTCAAAAGCAGTCTTTTGAGCGATAATCGTTGTGTGTAATTGCACTGACTTCGTCCAGTTTTCTTTAAGCCCTCGCTCATTGTTGTCTTTCAGCATGAAATATATATTTGTATATATTTGTATTTTATTCTGTAATTTTGTTTTTCTTATTTATGTAATTATTTTTTTTAACTCTGTTCCCCATGACATCGTAAAAGACCTCTGGAGGACATGCACATGTTTCTTGTTTTTTTTTATTACATGCTTTCCCAATGTCACTGAAGCATCCATAGGAGCCCCAGTTAAAGGAAAAAACATCCCGTGAGGTGACATTAGTCACTGGCAGAGCTGACCAGGGTCTTCTTGCAGCTCTTCTGTCCCAAGGAATTCCGACAGCCACGTGACTGGTGGCTCCCGTAGTGGAAGAAACACTTCCACTTTCACTTGTTAGTACATAGCGCTCATTGAACACTGTGTACTCGGGACAGGAGAAGGCAGAAAGGGTTAAAAACTCATCCTGCCTTCTCCTTGAGGTTTCTCAGCTGTGACTAACAGCTGAGAACCTGACATGCTTCTGATTGATTGCATCTTTCATTTTGTGCAGCATAAAAACCATTACCCTCTGTTGTTTTGCTCTCGGTAGGTTTTGACCCGGCTTGTTTGACCATCCATCTCCTGTCCCTCTCCCTTGGGTCCCTGTCACTAGGTCAGAGCAGGGACTGCCACCCAGTTGTCGCCCTGGGGCTTAGCCCAGGGGGGCAAGTAGGTAGGGATACGGGAGTGGGCTGATTGTAGGGACCCTCCTCTGGTCATCTGTCCCGTAACAGCCGTAACATCAGGAGTGCAGCAGAGCATACAGTAATTTAGCAAGTTGCCAGGGAAGCAAGGCCCTTTTTGCTCCCAAGCCTTACCAGCGGTGAGAAGAAGAGAGTTTGGAGGTGATCTTTCCACTGAAACAGTGAGTTAAACTAACCCGGTTAAATCAAAGCCAGGAATAGTTTAGTGGCCATCTTTAACTCCAATTCAACACCTGCATCTTTTTCTTTCAGTAAGCGCATTAGTTCACAAATACTGTGGGGATTCATTACTGAGTAACCTCTAGGATATTAGAGAGAGAGAGCGTTGAAGAAAAGTGTATGTTATTTCAGGTTTATTGCTTTCAATGTGTTCATTGACTGCATCATTGTCTTCACTGCTATAACTTCTGTATCACTGACCTACTGTGGAAATATAAATTCTGTTTATTGAATAGCTTAAAGGGGTTGTCTCATGAAATCAAGTGGGGTTATACACTTCTGTATGGCCATATTAATGCACTTTGTAATATACATCGTGCATTAATTATGAGCCATACAGAAGTTATTCACTTACCTGTTCCGTTGCTAGCGTCCCCGTCGCCATGGATCCGTCTAAAATTGCCGTCTTCTGGCGATTTTAGACGCACTTGCACTGTGCGGTCTTCTGTGCGGTGAATGGGGCCGCTCGTGCCGGAGAGCTGGTCCTCGTAGCTCCGTCACGTGTGCCGATTCCAGCCAATCAGGAGGCTGGAATCGGCAATGGACCGCACAGAGCCCACGGTGCACCATGGGAGAAGACCCGCGGTGCATCGTGGGTGAAGATCCCGGCGGCCAACTTAGTAAGGTAAGGAAGAAGTCGCCGCAGCGTGGGGATTCGGGTAAGTACTAAACCTTTTTTTTTTTAACATATGCATTGGGTTTGTCTCGCGCCGAACGGGGGGCCTATTGAATAAAAAAAAAACGCGTTTCGGCGTGAGACAACCCCTTTAAGTAAAACTGCGTATTCCCAGTTCCCTATAAAAAGCTAACTGGACTCGTCTCAAATTATTCTATTATCATCTACTAGAGTTCAGACTGGTGTACTGGCGTCACGTGACAAACCACCGTTCAATTTACACTCATTCTTATACTTTATTTGTGCTACTGTGCAACAGCCAAGTAGAGCACCGTTGCCGTCACTGTCAGGAGAGATTGCAGAGCCACCCGTGACAACCATCTTGCAATCCCCATGGTCTCACAAACTTTCGCACACTCCGCTTGGCCACTGCAATTGTCTTTATAAAGCACAGAGCTCAGTAGTTCCAATAATGGTACAAGGCTTGGCGATTACAGTTTCCCTAAGAGGGCACTTAATTTGGCAGTGATTAACAAGAAACAGTCTTTCACTGATGGCACACAGTTTCAAGGTTACAATCTCTTTGTAAGGCACTTTGCTTATTGGTTATAGTCTCTGTTACTTTCACAAAATACTTGCTTGAACAGAAAAAAATACAAAGAAATGGTTGACTTGGTCCACTTTATATCTCTCACGGGGCTACACAAGTCCACAGTGCAGACTTCCAGGTAACAATCCAGAACTGCCCCACTTTACCAGGAACACTTCCTAAAGGGGAACTCTCTCCAAACCACAATACATAGTCCAAGAGGCCACGGCTCAGGATCTTTGTCTTATCTTTTGGCTCAGTGGATCCAGGTCCAGTCTCACAGGAAAGTATTTATGACTCTCATGCTCCAGTGAGTCTCAGGTTCACTAACAGAGCTGCACTCACTGCCACTATGTCACTACAACCGCCACCATGAGGTGTGGAAAGCAGTCCTAATTATAGACTTTATGCTTGATGAAACCCATGTTGTGCTACACTCAGTATCCACATCCACGACCCAGGACCAGTCACATACATTATAACATAATAGGCAGTTAACTTATTGACCTCCCAAGTATCTGCAAACAAATATGGCAATCAGAATAATCCTTGGATCAGTGATCCTTTTAAAGTAAGCTAGTGACCATAAAATGTTATTGTTAAAGTGGTTGATGATGACCTATCCTCTGGACCCGGGCTAATCAGCTGATTGGGTGCCCGGTGTCAGTGCTGAAATACACAAGGGTCAAAGTGAAAGCCACTTCTCCAACCTCTATGTAGTGACTGGCATTGGTAATTGCCTGCACAGTTCTCATTGAAATCAATGGCAGATGCGCTGCAGTTACAAGTGCCAACTACTAATCAGAGGTTGAAGCAGTGACTTACGCTCCAATCCCTGTGTATTGTGGCACAGACAGTGGGCCCCCGATCAGGCTGGGGTCCACCACTCGGGACCTTGGCTATCAACTATTGATTACCTATCCTGAGGACAGGTCATCAAAAGTATTTTACTTGTAAATCCCTTTAAACTTGGCATTCCTAAGTATGGTCACTAGGACCTCGGCAGTCCACAACTTAACAAATGGTAACACCAGCCTTCAGCCAATAGCCACCTGCAGTGTATGGCCACCTATACTGCAAATGTAACAACGCCCGTGTCCCTCTGTATTGATATATTTTTGACTAAACATATTAATTTCCCTTATTTAGAGATATTTGACAATACTGTACAAAGTTTTAGGGCTTATGCACACTTCCGTTTTTCTTGCGCGTTTTTTTCACACGAATGTCAATGGAACTTTCTAATGTTAAAAATGCATCGCAAGTTCGTGCTTTGCGATTTTTGTGCGATGCGTTTTTAGCATTAGAAAGTCCCATTGACAATCACGTGAGAAAAAAACGCAGCGATATCGCGTGAAAAAAACCCAAGTGTGCATAAGCCCTGAGGCAATTTGTTTGGTCTAATCCTATCCTTCTACCATGTCAGCTCTTGTAATGAGACATGATGAGAGAAGGTAAGCCTCCAGAGATAAAATTATCTCTGAATATAAATAGAAGCAAAGTAAAATTCCCCTGAGTCAGAGCCCAAACATTTGGGCTGAGGATCCATCTTGTAATGGAAGGACATTACGGAACACACTGTGGCATTCAACTTCTTTGAAGACTGGAGAAAAAGAAAGGGAGAAATCATATATGTGATAAGATTGCCATCCATTGTTTATAAGGTACAAAAACTTCTAAAAACATTTTTTAATGTGCTGAATATTACATGAAGAAAACAATTACACATGTGGCATTTGAAAAGATAATAAAACATTTATGTATAGAAAATACATATACACATGCACTGACATGAATAACAGTATGTGAATCCTGTTTTAAAAGTGACTGAACAACTTAATTTTACTAAAACAATGTACAGGCTTGATTAAGCATCATTCCACAAGGTTTGTGCTAGAATGATATGTAGCATTGTATTGTACTTTAGAGCTCTTGAAACTGAAAGCAAAAAAACCAATTACAGTATATTGTTCTTCATTAATTTAAATTATTATAGTTATTGGTGTCATCAAAGAAAGTATTTTAAGGTTCTGAATTGCAATCATATATGTGTGCATATAATGAGGTTCTATGCACACCAATGCAGTTTATTCAACATGTAGCAGAAATCATGGAAACTATGAGTTCAAGACTGCAATGTTAAAATAAAAGTCAAAACACCCATAAAGCACTTTTTAGAGAGTACCAGAACAGAAGAGAAAGCCTCCTCTCACCCCCAGTTCTAGATTTAAAATGATACAATTTTTGGAGCCACTGGTGAAAAATAATTACCGATGATCTACTGGACTTTTCCATAAGGATGACTAAGAGCCACTTCAGAGAAGAGCTTTCACAGAGCACTGACCACCAGCAGTTGTTTCCCAATGCCTGCTCCTAAGAGCTTAGTGATAGTTGGAGGAGAGAGGACACAGCTCAATTCTAATTGTAATATAAGACAAATTAGGAACAAAGGAAAGGAGGAGATTAAAGAAAAGAGATACTTTTTTCAATTTTTTGATGCATCTTCTGTGTTTCGTGTTCCTTTAAACAGACGCTCCATAAGGGCGCCCACCCACTGGCGTTTTTTTACCTGCGTTTTGCGTTTTGCGTTTTTCCTACACAGGCATAGAGATAAAGTGTGCTCATGTCCACTGGCGTTTTTAAAATCGCCCTGCCCCGCAAAATCGCATCGCAGCTGTCCTTACACTCTGGCTCCTTTTTTTAATCTAACTTCTCCCATGGTTTTCAATGCTCCCGGAAAAAACGCAACGCAACGCAATTCGCACGCGCCGCGTGGCGTTTTTGCAGACAACATTACTGAAGACTGTGGAAGGGCGGGCATTCTTTACAGGTGCTGTAGGGTGTGTTGGTATAGAAACGCTATGCAACGTTTTAGGATGAGACATTCTCCGCGTTTTGCGTTAAAAAAACGCAGCGAAAAACGCAAACGCGTAGATGCGAAATTGCTGCGTTTTTCACGCACTAACAACGCAAACGCCAGTGGGTGGTCGCCCTTACTTTGTAAATGTACTGAATTACTTATTTTGCCCATTTATGACTTCTGAATGCAGAGCTGCATTCATAGTTCTGCTGGTTAGTACTGGAGAGGCAACACGCTTATTGAAAGACAAACTCTGTTTTTAGCTGACTACCTCACAGTGTTTGGTGAATAAAATTACACTATAATAATACAAATTATAAACTTGTCACCAACATTGAGCCAGGAAGGACTCTATAGGAGAAAAATGTGCTCTGGAAACAAGGCCCAATGATAATTATCTTCCGGGTCTAGTCCCTGCTTGTACAGGGTCAGTTGTGAGCTTCTCATCCTTATGGCCAAATGCCATTTTGCTATTTGATCTTGTATTCTACATAGTGAAGGTATTTTGGGCAGATAAAAAGCCTCATTGCTAGATATAAAAGGCCTCAGTAATATACTCAATAAAAAATAATGCACCAAGGGGTTGTTGCAATTGAACAAAACTTTATATGAATGAATGTAAGGCTACATTCACGCGGCTGTATTTTGGTCAGTATTTAGCATCATTTGGAAGCCAAAACCAGGAGTGGAAGCTACAGAGAAAAGGTAGCTTTATCTGATTCGCATCTCTTCCATGTTTTGGACCCAGTTTTGGTTCCTAAATACTGCTGGAAAATACTTACCAAAATACTGCCACGTGAAAGTGGCTTAATGATGATATATGTAAGTGATAATATCAGCGTGAAATGGTAAATTTATTGGGGAAAAGGAGGCTCTAATACCCTGTTTTAGAGCCTCTAGCTTGGATACAAGATGTGAAACGGGCGGGCATGGAAGCTCTAGTACCCTGTTGTACCGCCTCTAGCTAGGATACAAGATGTAATACGGGCAGCATGGAGGCTCTTGTACCCTTTTGTACCACCTCTAACTTGGATACGAGATGTGATACGGATAGGCATGAAGGCTCTAGTACCCTGTTGGGCCACCTCTAGCTTGGATAAAAGATGTGATACGCTTAGGCATGGAGGCTCTAGTACCCTGTTGCACTACCTCTACCTTGGATAAGAGATGTGTTATGGGCAGGCATGGAGGCTCTAGGACCTTGTTGTACCGCCTCGAGCTTGGATACAAGATGTAATATGGGCAGCCACGGATAGGCATGGAAGCTCTAGTACCCTGTTGTGCCACCTCTAGCTTGGATACAAGATGTGATACGGGTAGACATGGAGGCTCTAGTACCCTGTTGGGCCATCTTTAGCTTGGATAAAAGATGTGATACTGGCAGGCATGGAGGCTCTAGTACTCTGCTGGGCCTCCTCTAGCCTGGCTACATGATGAAATACTGTCAGATACGGAGGCATACAGGTTCCATATGATATCCTGCAGCATATTTGTCCACACATGTTGCAAATGGACTTCTAGATCCTGCACAAAAGTAGGCTGCCGAAGTTAGTGTTCCTGCCAGTCCCAGGGCAAACCAAGGAAGTGTGGCAAGCTAGCGGATGCATTCCTTGGGAACCCTTGCTGTGTGGGTGAATAGTATCCTGCTGAAAAATGCCTCTTGGAAGCCCTTACATGAGAGGCAACACATGTGGCTGCAGGATTTCCGGCATATAATACTGAATTGTTAGTGTCCCTTGATCAATTCTGTCACATGTTATGGCCCCCCAGATTATCACACCATCAGTGAGGGAATAATGTGTCGCTCCACAGCAAAGGCAGGATTCAAGGTTCACCATGAGGCCTCCATACTTAAACATGACTGTCGTTGGCTTCAACACACAACGTGAATTCGTCGCTAAAGACGATACAGTTCCAGCCCAAAGCAGTCAAGATTTCTTGTTCACGATACGACTGTAAACAAAGGCAATGGTGTTGAGGTGCTAATGGCAGGACACATAATCGGTGCCAGGACACCAAATTTCTTTCTCCTATGATTCGGGCAGAAACCAGCGTTTGTAATGAAGGTGCCACCTGTGTCTGGATCGTGGATAATGAAAGCGGATCTGCTTGTGCACAGATTAAACAATCCTCTTTACTGGTGGCTTGTCTGGACCAGTCGGAGCCTATTTTCTTTCGAGTAACCACTACTCCTAACGCCTCCTATCAACTTTGTCAGAAAAATCCTAACGCCTCCTATCAACTTGGAAGGCACAACCCTCAGATAGAAATTATTCCAACTCAATTCTTCTTTATTAATTAATCAAAAACAGTCAATATTTTAACGTGTTTCGGGGTCGCAGCCCTTCAGAAATGACTGTAAAAAGTACTAAAAGTATAGTCATACAAGTAAAAATTAGATAGGATATGATAAAGTAGTAAAATACAGGAAAGATTATACATATACAGATATATATATATATATATATATATATATATATTAGCATTATAAAAAAGACCATAATAAAATAATAAAAGGAGTTCTAACATGATTAATGCTTAAATCATAATAATTGATAAATGTGCAGGGCACAGTGCACAGTGTAAATGACTCAAAATGTCATAAAAAGAGATATTTAAAAGGAATGCATGAATAAAGTGATGCAGGCAGAGTAAATATATTATATAAGTCTTAATACCGCAAGCAGAATGTATGGCAATTTATATAAAATAAAGTAAGAGCATTCAAGACATGCAGGAACAATAAAAACAAAAAATGCAGAATTCAGTGATATTCTGTAGTTAATTTTGCTCAATTCATTTCTGAAATATTATATTATGTGTATTTATAAAATTGACTATAAATAATTCAATAAATAAATAATTATTAAAAGTTAGAAATTGTTATTGATAAAATGATTTAAAAATTATTTTAAAACAAATTATCAAGAAAACATTAATAATAATAATAACAGACCAGATTAAATTATTGGGAACTACCTAATTATAAAAGAAAGAAAGAAAAAAGAACAGCATAGACAGTGGGCAGTATGTCGAAACAACCATCATGCTTCTCTCATTCCAGTGAGCGCCTGCTCTCATAGTCTGTTAACTGGACAAAATGTCTTCCAGTGCAGAGGTGTTGAGGCGTCAACGATCTGTCAATAAGAGGACCACTATACACAAGTAGCCACTGAGAGCTTTTTTATAAGGCAGTGGGGGAAGCACTTTTATGGCCTCAGGTGACCAGGACCAGAGTCTAGTCAAACCACAACTGTAATCCCATATCTGCCTGAGACAGAACTGCATGCCAATGTAGCAGTAAAACAACATTTCTATCTGGGTCTTAGCACAAAAAAGTAAAAGGCGTGTGAAGCCAAACAATCATTGTATTAAAGACATACATGTAACAAATAACATGAGTCATAATGTGTTATATATGTGTTTTTAATAAAGTGATTGTTTGGCTTCACACTCCTTTTGCTTTTTTTGTGTTTATACTTAGTGTTGGAGTAGCCATATACTATGGGGGGCACTGGTCTATACTGGTGAACATGCACAGCCCTTTTACTTGGAAACCCTTCATGCTTTTGTATGTGCTCACACACATGCGTGTTGTAGTTGAGAGGTTACCTGTTGAGAAATTTGTCAAGAGTTGAGAGGGACTGCAGGAATGGCCAGAGAGTAAGGGCAAGATATAGGTATCTGTAAGGGTCTTACCCAAAGGGCTTAAAAGGTTGCCACGGCAATAGACAGAAGATGCGCTAAAATCTGTGCCTAATTATTGCATGCACCAAAATCTGCACCACATTTCAGCATAGTAGAACTGAGGGACATTTACTAATTGGCCAATTTCCTTGAATGAGAACAAAAGGACAATTTGTGCTGCACCACAAGCAAAGTGCAGGACTGTGTTAGAGAGCAGAAATTCTTCTGAAGAAGGTGCAACAGTCTGAAGAAGGGCAAAAACCGCTGTTGACGTGCCAAGGACCTGGACTGTGCAACTTTGCAGGCACAGAACGGAAGGCAAAGGGGCTATTGCAAAAGGTCCTAAGACAGAGAGTGCTGACTGATACAGCAAGGAGACTGGACAAACAAAACCATGGTAGAGTCACTCTCCTGACCCAAGACAAGCTCAGGTAAGCTGTGACTCACGCCCAATGGAACCATATGGAAGTCACAGCTACTTCTGACTTTTATGCCGGAATATGTGCACACCACAAAGAGACACAGTTCATTAATAAGCAGGCCTGGTATAAGAGCTAGGGATAGCATCACTGACACTGGGTCTTGTATAAGTTTGGCGTGCTCAAACCTGGCTCATAAACTGTATTCATTAAAGGAACATTGTGACGGTATACTGTATTGGAGTGTTAATCTTTAAAAGAACTGTGTGTTAGATTATGCATCTGCCTCTCTGTGAACCGGGACTGAGCGTTGTACAGGATCTTGTTACTATTGTACCATTCATTGCTGTTGTTTCCTATTGCATCCAAAGTATTAGTTGTCAGACAGGCAGATGTGAATATGCCTTGTCACACACCGGCTTGGCTGTGGGTTGAGGTGACAGCACCTGGGGAACCTAATCTTTCATGCTTAACCCCTCCAAGTGGCATGCCGGTTTTGCTGCATAGTCCTCAAGCTGCTACATGCATAGATAGTACTGGAGGTGTCGTCTGACACAGCACTGGGCCAAGGCATGGTACCTGAAGGTCTGAACTGACATATAGTAAACAAACAGGCTTTAAGTCAGGGCAGGTAGCACAGGTGCATAAATAAGATACAAGCTAATAGTCAGGGCTTGCAGCAGAATTCAGGATACAGAACTGATGTCAAGGAATACAGAGGTCAGGATAGTCAAATACTGTGTAGCAATGCCTTTGTTGGGGGTGGGGATCGGCAAGGACTCAGTCGCTCACACAGTCCATATAAAGTCAATCCAGCTTTATTTTATTCCACCAACAGAAAATCAGTGGAAAACAGCCACTTGCAGCACATAAACTTTGTGCAATAAACAGAAATAAAACACCTGCCCGATACTATACAGTACTTTGCTCACCTAGTAATAACGTGCAGCATTTGTGAGCAAATAATTAGAAGTTCACAGTAGACTTGTGTTCATTCTCCGGCTCTGACCCCGACTGCCTAGACTTTTATGCCCTGGTAAGGAGCTCAGTGAAAACAACTCAGCTACCTGAGATCCAGAAAGTCCTTCCTATACTGGACGTTCATCTCACCCAGGCTAAGCACCTTAGTGAGTACCTGTCACAAGCCTACAACAGGCATAGGGTCAGAACCAGGAACACAAACAAGGGCTTTTTCACAACTAGCAGGAATGTGACCAAGAATTGCTTAGGAACCCATCCTAGCGGGGTGGATGCCTGTTATAGCAAGTGCAGAAATCAGATTAGAGGGGGATGAGTAATGGGAGTGTGCGCTGGCTCTTTAAGAAGCTGGGTGGGAGTGTGCATTAGCCTTATGGGCAGAAGCCAGGGAGCTAGCAGAGGAGAGGTGTACAGAAGGTGAATAACCATGATGCCTGACTGCAGCCCCAGCAGAAGGTGAGCAAGGTGAGCAGTGGTAGTGCTCTTTGACTTTAATAAATTAAGGATTTGATTAGCTGTAACTAGTGATAGGTGATTGCACTCTACAGCTTGATTGTTTACTTCTTATTATGACCTACTCACTCTCATGCTTTTATTCATAAATAAATACTACATCATACATCATACCCCGAATCTGCATTGCAATACCACCACAAGAGCTTGTTTTGTGAGTTACATTGCGAAAAATGTAAAAGTGCTTTCCTGTTAAAAGACTGTGTGCCTTCTAAATAAACCATTTTTCAAGCAAGAACTGCTATTCAGGTGTATGCCCAGAGTTGGGTGTGTTACAGTTACTTACTCATTCACATAGAATTATCTATTAACTTTTTTTGGATGCTGTTTGACAACTGTAAAGACAGGTGAAGATGAAATATCTTCTTGTATACATTGTCTTAGGCCATTCTGTGTCATGTCCAATTACGAGCCGTTGCCTGTCCATGATCTACAGCGTCTACTTTGGAGCCACAGAAGATCCACGGGACATGTAAATGAAGTGTGGCCAAAGCTCTACCTGGGAGATGCGTAAGTCTATAAATAATAATGAATTGGATTCCAATGCATCAGATCAGACGGGCGATTTTCTGCCGCGTAAAAGTGCCCAGCCGGCCAAGATAGCGCATCTTGGCTGGGCAGGAAAGATAGTCCTGGAACTATCTTTCTGGCTGGAATATGTTGGCCGCTAAACTCCCTCCCCCATCTCTCCTCCTCTCCACCCCTTGCCAGTTGTTTGCAATGGAAGGGGGCGGGACAGGGTGGGAGCTAGTTGCTAAGCTCCCACCCCTTCCCGCGCCCTCCCATTGCTGGCTGTCGACAAGGGGCGGGAGCTTAGCACACTAGCTCCCGCCCTGTCCCACCTCCTCCCCTTGCCAAGAGCCAGCGAGGGGATGGAAAGGGGGAAGGCAGTTTAGCAGAGCTAAACTGTCTCCCCCCGACCAATGGCAATTTGGGCACGGCATATATGCGCCACGCCCGGCCCATCTGAATGGGCACACAAATGGCAGATTTGTGCGCCTGCTCGCGAATTGTTACAGCACCAGCAGGCGCACGAAAAAACACCTACGTTCGTGTGAAAGAGCCCTCAATCCAATATACAACCAGCACTTCTTCCTCTGAATCAGTGAAGGTCTGAAATGTCATAGTCGCAGATCAGAAAGTGATGCCATCGCCTAGTACATATGGTACTTATGATGCCATAATCTTAAAACAACCTTGTGGATCACAGTAAAATGTCACTACACATGTGTAATTCAAGGTTAAAGTGAAACTTCCATCTCAGGAATCCTATTTCAATGTGTTCAAAATAACAAAACCTACGTGATGTTCATTTCCAGTATGCTCTATTCTCCAGATATTGCAGATATTGATTCCTCTGCCCTCTGGTTGTTAACTGTTCATTTGCATAACCTTATTAACTGCAATTGGTCAGTGTGTTGTCTGTGTGCAGTTAAAGGGGTTGTCCCGCAGCAGCAAGTGGGTCTATACACTTCTGTATGGCCATATTAATGCACTTTGTAATGTACATTGTGCATTAATTATGAGCCATACCGAAGTTATAAGAAGTTTTTCACTTACCTGCTCCATTGCTAGCGTCCTCGTTTCCATGGAGCCCGCCTAATTTTTGGCGTCTAATGGCCAAATTAGACGCGCTTGCACAGTCCGGGTCTTCTTCTTTTCTCAATGGGGCCGCTCGTGCAGGATGCCGGCTCCGTGTAGCTCCGCCCCGTCACGTGCCGATTCCAGCCAATCAGGAGGCTGGAATCGGCAATAGACCACACAGAAGCCCTGCGGTCCACCGAGGGAGAAGATCCCGGCGGCCATCTTCAGCCGGTAAGTAAGAAGTCACCGGAGCGCGGGGATTCAGGTAAGCGCTGTGCGGATTTTTCTTTAGGTCCCTGCATCGGGGTTGTCTCGTGCCGAACGGGGGGGGGGGGTTAAAAAAAAACAAAAAAACGTTTCGGCGCGGGACAACCCCTTTAATTGCAAACACAAATTTCACATGGTTGTGAAAACTGCCAATTGTAGATAAGACTCTAACTGGACACTAAAGGGCACATTACTTGAGTAATACTTATATGGGGCGTATTTATTGAGCTTTGTATTGAGGTACTAAGTAGGCATTGAATGGCGGTAGGAATTAGGGGCAAACTGTGAACCTTCACATTGACTGAATGACTTTTACCCTTCTCATGTTGCTACTGTTTTTCATTATTTGTGTTTGCTCTATGCATGAAATTACACTAGCAACAAAATCACAGTATAAGGGCTTAGTCAGACGGGCGTTTTTAGCCGCGATTTGCGCATGCGCATGCGTCCGGCGATTTTATAAAACCATTGCTTTGCAATGGTATCGGACACATGAGCGCTTTTTATGCGCTCGTCCGATAAATTATAGAACAGAAATCGCAGATCGCACCTATCTGCGATCTGCGATTCCTGTTCTCTTCTCTATATGCGCTCAATGGGGCCGGCGGCAGCAGCGATGACCCCATTGAGAACATATAGAAGAAAATCATTGTCCTCTGCCACAGCTGTAACAGCTGTGGCAGAGAAGAATGATGTTTGCCCATTGAATTAAATGGAGCCGGCAATACAGCCAGCTCCATTGAAAGCAATGGGCTGCTGGCGTGCACGGGGTGAATTGTCGGGAAGGGCTTAAATATATAAGCCTTTCCCTGCAATTCATCCTAAAATGTGTTAAAATAAAAAAAAATTGTATACTCACCTTTCCACTGCAGCCGGAGTCCAGCCGCGGCCGCTGTCAGTTCTCCTGAACTGCTTCTCGGCTCTATTCAGCCGGCGGGGCTTTAAAATCCCCGCCTGCTGAATGATCTGCCTCTGATTGGTCACAGCCCTGACCAATCAGAGGCAGGTTTCACTCACACACCCATTCATGAATTCATGAATGGGTGAGTGACTGCTGCCTCTCAGCGCTGAGCCAATCAGGGGCAGGTCTGACTCACACCCCCTTCACACCCACTGCAGGACGGCCGCGCGGAGTTCCGGCTGCCGGGAGAAGGTGAGTATATAGATATATTTTTTATTTTTACACATTTTAGGATGAATTGCAGGGAAGGGCTTATATATTTAAGCCCTTCCCGACAATTCATCCCGGGCTCGCCCGCAGCGCATTGCTTTAAATGGAGCCGGCTCTATTGCCGTCTCCATTGAATGCAATGCGCTGGACAGCTCCGGCCCGTTTCTAATGAAACGCGGCTAGGAGCAGATTTTCGGGCGATTTGCGGGTGATTTGCGCGCACCGGTCACGCGATTTGCGGATGCGCATCCGTCATGCGATCCGCAAATCGCGTGAAAAAACGCCCGTGTGACTAAGGCCTAAGGCTTTATTCCCACCAGCGCATATACGCCGCGTTTTCACGCCCAGGCGCATATACTGTAGCCATGTGAAGCATTCCTTTCCAATGCAGCCATTCACTTGGGCAAATATACGGCACGTAAATACGCCGGCAGCGTATAGAACATATACGCGGCCAGCGCATATACGCTCAGCCAAAACATTGTTCTGGAACTATGTTTTGGCCAATATATGCCGGCGGGTCCTATACATGCCTATGAAAGCAAGGAAAAAGAAGGGAGAGAGAGGCATTTTTGCAGCGTCCAATGCTGCGAAAAGATTACAGGTGCCTCTATATAAGCACTGGAAAACATCCTGAGGATTTTTGCAGAGCCAGGGTTTTCCGGAGTGCGGCGTATTTGTTTAGCTAAAAACAATTTTCTCGGTCGTGTGAATGGACGAGAAACCGCTGGCTGTGATTGCGGAAAAAAAGCATATTCAGACGCTTATACGGAGCAGGCGTAAAAACGCCATCGCCGTAAATGCGCCCATGTGAAAGAATCGTAACTTGCTGCCAGCTGAGCACATTTGCTTAGATGAAGTCTGTCACATGATTTTACTAGTGTAAGCTAATTGTACTCTAGATGTGTGACAGATGCATAACGGTAGTTGTACTTTTAATTCTTTGATTATTTAATTCTATTTCTCCAATGCCGAAATATCCTTGACAGCTGTTCTGGAGCTAAATTTCTCCAGCAAGGTTTGGGGTATTTTGTAGCCTCCTGATTGAAAACTCTGATTTATGTGTACACAAAAAGAATTCACACTGAGCCCAGTTCAGTCTGAAGTCTCGAGAGCTCTGCCATATTTACCTAAACACATAATACCTTCCCTTTATGAGCGTATAAAGTATAACATACATGGTATATACTCATTGCTATAGGTTGAGCTATATAGAACCTCCTCCCCTTCCCCCTCCCAGTCTCTGTATACTAGTTGGTCTTTGCCCTCTTGCCATGTAGTCTGTAGCGCCATGTGCAAACTTCTCCTTTGTCCTCGGCTCGATGCTGGAGAAGGGGGAGAAGCAGGGAGAATGACGTCAGTGTGTGTGTCATGTCATTCAAGTTGGCTGAATGTGGAGGTAGTCTAATACTGCAAAGACTACCTCCCCATCATCTGGACTACTGAACCCATTTTCAGCAGCCAATGCAGCACACATTTGACTTCATGTTGATGTCCAGCAGCAATCATGATGAAAGATGTTGTTACGTGTCTCTGTAAGTCAAATCACTACAGTGAAATACATATAGTAGTACAACAAATAGACATTTCACACTGGTCGATGCTCATCTCCACCACACGGTGCGTGCATGTGATGTCATTTGTGAAGTGGACGGCCGCAAGTGAATTTCTGTGCATACACCAGAACACCTATCGTGAATACTATGAATAAAGGTGATCCACTCACTTGTTGCAATCTCCAGCAGTCACCAGCCCCAATAATCCCTGACCTAAAAAGATACCACTACAAATGTAGTAACACTGAAAAAGTCCAGCCCCGTTAAACTGTTAAAATGTATGCAAATCATTTATTGAAGATTCATATGCTTAAAATCAGACAACTGAATAACGAGTTTTGATTGGACTCATGGCATACTACATACGTGCTGTTGTTCCTTAAACCAGAACATGTATAACAAACAGATGATAAGGGTAGCCAATCAAAAAGAATGTAAACAAGCATTCATTAATAACCACTTTTGTAATCAATGATAATAATGAGAATAATCAATTCAGACTGTCAGTATAGTTTTTCTGTTTCTATATTGGCTGTCAATATATTGTGAGTTTGCTATATTCTGTAACTGGGCCTTTATATCCTGGTTTAACATTTGGCCTCATGTTACTGAGCACTGAATGTTCTTCACATAATCTACTATAAACAAGGTAGGGAATTCAAGATCCTCTATATAGCTATAACCAAAACAGTCCAATGTGGTTATCAAATAATCAACTTATAAATGACTGGTCAAGAATGGGCCAATCACTGTGTGATGTGATTCTTGCTGGCACTTACCCCAAATTTCTCTTTATAAGGGCTGTTTCACACAGGCATAGTGGCCAGCAGAGGGGTGCGGCCATTCAGCATAAAGGATGGACAATAGAGATGAGCGAGCACCAAAATGCTCGGGTGCTCGTTACTCAGGACGAAATTATCGCGATGCTCGAGGGTTCGTTTCGAGTAACGAACCCCAATTGAAGTCAATGGGCGACTCGACCATTTTTGTATATCGCCGATGCTCACTAAGGTTTCCATTTGTGAAAATCGGGGCAATTCAAGAAAGTGATGGGAACGACACAGCAACGGATAGGGCAGGCGAGGGGCTACATGTTGGGCTGCATCTCAAGTTCCCAGGTCCCACTATTAAGCCACAATAGCGGCAAGAGTGGCCCCCCCCAACAACTTTTACTTCTGAAAAGCCCTCATTAGCAATGCATACCTTAGCTAAGCACCACACTACCTCCAACAAAGCACAATCACTGCCTGCATGACACTACGCTGCCACTTCTCCTGGGTTACATGCTGCCCAACCACCCCCCCCCCCTCCACGATCCAGTGTCCACAGCGCACACCAAATTGTCCCTGCGCAACCTTCAGCTGCCCTCATGCCACGCCACACTCATGTCTATTTATAAGTGCGTCTGCCATGAGGAGGAACCGCAGGCGCACACTGCAGAGGGTTGGCACGGCTAGGCAGCGACCCTCTTTAAAAGGGGCGGGGCGATAGCCCACAATGCTGTACAGAAGCAATGAGAAATATAATCCTGTGCCACCGCCATCAGGAGCTGCACACGTGGGCATAGCAATGGGGAACCTATGTGCCACACACTATTCATTCTGTCAAGGTGTCTGCATGCCCCAGTCAGACCGCGGTTTTTTATAAATAGTCACAGGCAGGTACAACTCAGCAATGGGAATTCCGTGTGCACCCACAGCATGGGTGGCTCCCTGGAACCCACCGGCTGTACATTAATGTATCCCATTGCACTGCCCATTACAGCTGAGGTAACGTCCGATTAAATGCAGGTGGGCTTCGGCCCACACTGCATGCCCCAGTCAGACTGGGGTTCTTTAGAAGTGGACACATGTAGTTACAACTCCGTGTGGACCGACAGCATGGGTGGGTGCCAGGAAGCCACCGGCAGTACATAAATATATCCCATTGCATTGCCCATCACAGCTGAGGTAATGTCATGTTTAATGCAAGTGGGCTTCGGCCCACACTGCATGCCCCAGTCAGACTGGGGTTCTTTAGAAGTGGACACATGCAGTTACAACTCCGTGTGGACCGACAGCATGGGTGGGTGCCAGGAAGCCACCGGCGGTACATAAATATATCCCATTGCATTGCCCATCACAGCTGAGGTAATGTCATGTTTAATGCAAGTGGGCTTCGGCCCACACTGCATGCCCCAGTCAGACTGGGGCTCTTTAGAAGTGGACACATGTAGTTACAACTCCGTGTGGACCCACGGCATGGGTGGCTCCCTGGAACTCACCGGCGGTACATAAATATATCCCATTGCAGTGCCCAACACAGCTGATGTAACGTCAGCTGTAATGCAGGTGGGCAAAAAATTAATTGGATTACACTGTAGGCGAGGGCCCCAAAAAATTGGTGTACCAACAGTACTAATGTACCTCAGAAAAATTGCCCATGCCAAACCAAGAGGGCAGGTGAAACCCATTAATCGCTTTGGTTAATGTGGCTTAATTGGTAACTAGGCCTGGAGGCAGCCCAGTTAAAATAAAAATTGGTTCAGGTGCAAGTTTCAACGCTTTAATGAGCATTGAAACGTATAAAAATTGTTTAGAAAAATTATATGACTGAGCCTTGTGGGCCTAAGAAAAATTGCCCGTTCGGCGTGATTATGTGAGGTTTCAGGAGGAGGAGCAGGAGGAGGAGGAGGAATATTATACACAGATTGATAAAGCAAAAATGTCCCCGTTTTGGTGATAGAGAACAATTCTTCCATCCGCGGGTTTAGCCTACGTATTGCTTAGGTATCGCTGCTGTCCGCTGGTGAAGAAGAGAAGTCTGGGGAAATCCAGGCTTTGTTCATCTTGATGAGTGTAAGCCTGTCGGCACTGTCGGTTGACAGGCGGGTACGCTTATCCGTGATGATTCCCCCAGCCGCACTAAACACCCTCTCTGACAAGACGCTAGCCGCAGGACAAGCAAGCACCTCCAGGGCATACAGCGCTAGTTCAGGCCACGTGTCCAGCTTCGACACCCAGTAGTTGTAGGGGGCAGAGGCGTCGCCGAGGACGGTCGTGCGATCGGCTACGTACTCCCTCACCATGCTTTTACAGTGCTTCCGCCAACTCAGCCTTGACTGGGGAGCGGTGACACAGTCTTGCTGGGGAGCCATAAAGCTGGCAAAGGCCTTGGAGAATGTTCCCCTGCCTGCGCTGTACATGCTGCCTGATCTCTGCGCCTCCCCTGCTACCTGGCCCTCGGAACTGCGCCTTCTGCCACTAGCGCTGTCGGATGGGAAGTTTACCATCAGTTTGTCCACCAGCGCCCTGTGGTATAGCATCATTCTCGAACCCCTTTCCTCTTCGGGAATGAGAGTGGAAAGGTTCTCCTTATACCGTGGGTCGAGCAGTGTGTACACCCAGTAATCCGTAGTGGCCAGAATGCGTGTAACGCGAGGGTCACGAGAAAGGCATCCTAACATGAAGTCAGCCATGTGTGCCAGGGTACCTGTACGCAACACATGGCTGTCCTCACTAGGAAGATCACTTTCAGGATCCTCCTCCTCCTCCTCCTCCTCCTCCTCAGGCCATACACGCTGAAAGGATGACAGGCAAGCAGCATGTGTACCCTCAGCAGTGGGCCAAGCTGTCTCTTCCCCCTCCTCCTCATGCTCCTCCCCCTCCTCCTCCTCCTCAACGCGCTGAGATATAGACATGAGGGTGCTCTGACTATCCAGCGACATACTGTCTTCCCACGCCTCCGTTTCCGAGTGCAAAGCGTCAGCCTTTATGCTTTGCAGGGAACTTCTCAAGAGGCATAGCAGAGGAATGGTGACGCTAATGATTGCAGCATCCCCGCTCACCATCTGGGTAGACTCCTCAAAGTTTGCAAAGACCTGGCAGATGTCTGCCAACCAGGCCCACTCTTCTGTAAAGAATTGAGGAGGCTGACTCCCACTGCGCCGCCCATGTTGCAGTTGGTATTCCACTATAGCTCTACGCTGCTCATAGAGCCTGGCCAACATGTGGAGCGTAGAGTTCCACCGTGTGGGCACGTCGCACAGCAGTCGGTGCACTGGCAGATTAAACCGATGTTGCAGGGTCCGCAGGGTGGCAGCGTCCGTCTTGGAGTTGCGGAAATGTGCGCTGACCCGGCGCAACTTTCCGAGCAGGCATGACAAGTGTGGGTAGCTTTTCAGAAAGCGCTGAACCACCAAATTAAAGACATGGGCCAGGCATGGCACGTGCGTGAGGCTGCCGAGCTGCAGAGCCGCCACCAGGTTACGGCCATTGTCACACACGACCATGCCCGGTTGGAGGCTCAGCGGCGCAAGGCAGCGGTCGGTCTGCTCTGTCAGACCCTGCAGCAGTTCGTGGGCCGTGTGCCTCTTCTCTCCTAAGCTGAGTAGTTTCAGCACGGCCTGCTGACGCTTGCCCACCGCTGTGCTGCCACGCCGCGCGACACCGACTGCTGGCGACGTGCTGCTGCTGCTGACACATCTTGATTGCAAGACAGAGGTTGCGTTGGAGGAGGAGGAGGAGGAGGGTGGATTAGTGGAGGAAGCATACACCGCCGCAGATACCAGCACCGAGCTGGGGCCTGCAATTCTGGGGGTGGGTAGGACGTGATCGGTCGCAGGCTCTGACTCGGTCCCAGCCTCCACTAAATTCACCCAATGTGCCGTCAGGGAGATATAGTGGCCCTGCCCGCCTGTGCTTGTCCACGTGTCCGTTGTTAAGTGGACCTTGGCAGTAACCGCGTTGGTGAGGGCGCGTACAATGTTGCGGGAGACGAGGTCGTGCAGGGCTGGGACGGCACATCGGGAAAAGTAGTGGCAACTGGGAACCGAGTAGCACGGGTCCGCCGCCGCCATCATGCTTTTGAAAGCCTCCGTTTCCACAAGCCTATACGGCAGCATCTCCAGGCTGATCAATTTGGCAATGTGCACGTTTAACGCTTGAGCGTGCGGGTGCGTGGTGGCGTACTTGCGCTTGCGCTCAAACAGTGGCGCTAGCGACGTCTGGACGCTGCACTGAGAGACATTGCTGGATGGGGCCGAGGACAGCGGAGGTGAGTGTGTGGGTGCAGGCCAGGAGACGGTAGTGCCTGTGTCCTCAGAGGGGGGTTGGATCTCAGTGGCAGGTTGGGGCACAGGGGGAGAGGCAGTGGTGCAAACCGGAGGCGGTGAACGGCCTTCGTCCCACCTTGTGGGGTGCTTGGCCATCATATGCCTGCGCATGCTGGTGGTGGTGGCTCCCCAGCTGATCTTGGCGCGACAAAGGTTGCACACCACTGTTCGTCGGTCGTCAGGCGTCTCTGTGAAAAACTGCCACACCGTAGAGCACCTTGACCTCTGCAGGGTGGCATGGCGCGAGGGGGCGCTTTGGGAAACAGTTGGTGGATTATTCGGTCTGGCCCTGCCTCTACCCCTGGCCACCGCACTGGCTCGGCCTGTGCCCACACCCTGACTTGGGCCTCCGTGTCCTCGCCCGCGTCCACGTCCTCTAGGCCTACCTCTACCCCTCAGCATGGTGTATTACCAGTAGTGCAGAAACAGAACGCTGTAATTAAATGTGCCGCTTATTGGCCTGTGGTTGGAGGCTGACTTCGCTTACCGAACGCACAGCAGAGCCAGGAAATAATTTTGCGCAAGCCTGCTGTAACACTTAGCTGGCTGCGTATAAATTAGGAGGACAACTACACCCAGCACAGACCCAGTACACTGAGGACAGTCACAGGCAGCCCAAATAGATTTTTTTTCCCAAATGTTTTTGGAAAGGCCCACTGCCTATATTCAATAAGTATATCTTTTCTCTCTCTGCGTCACCGCTACTGGCCCTGGAGTATGTCAAATAACTGCAGACTGTTGCACTGTGGACAGGAATACAGCGGTGATGTAACAGCCAACACAGACCCAGGAAATAATTTTGCGCAAGCCTGCTGTAACACTTAGCTGGCTGCGTATGAATTAGGAGGACAACTACACCCAGCACATACCCAGTACACTGAGGACAGTCACAGGCAGCCCAAATAGATTTTTTTTCCCAAATGTTTTTGGAAAGGCCCACTGCCTATATTCAATAAATATATGTCTTCTGTCCCTGCCTCACCACCACTACTGGCCCTGGAGTATGTATAATTACTGCAGGGCGCAATGCTCTACACGGCCGATATACAAAAAAAAAAAATGTGCAACACTGCAAAAAGCAGCCTCCACACTACTGCACACGGTTAGATGTGGCCCTAAGAAGGACCGTTGGGGTTCTTGAAGCCTAAAATACTCCTAACACTCTCCCTATAGCAGCTCCGGCACCAACAGCACTTTCCTTCCTCTATGTCAGAACGCATCTGTGGCGAGCCGCGGGAGGGGCCGATTTATATACTCGGGTGACACCTGATCTCACTGCAGAGGGTGGTATAGGGCTTGAACGTCGCAGGGGGAAGTTGTAATGCCTTCCCTGTCTTTCTATTGGCCAGAAAAGCGCGCTAACGTCTCAGAGATGAAAGTGAAAGTAACTCGAACATCGCGTGGTACTCGTCACGAGTAACGAGCATCTCGAACACGCTAATACTCGAACGAGTATCAAGTTCGGACGAGTACGTTCGCTCATCTCTAATGGACAATCAGCTGATTGCTCATCGTTCATTCTAAATAGTGGCTGTTCAGTACTGCTGTGTTATGTCAATGGAGAGGGGCGGGGGAGAAAGAAGAAATCTCCTGCAGCCTCCCCACTGAGAGATATTGATACTAGCTCCTAAGTGAATGAATACGTTCATCACTCCATCGTTGGCCGTGTTTACACTGAATAATTACTTTTCAAATTTTAAAAATCGGGCAGGTTTTGTTATTTTGTTTTTTTTTTTTATGATATCATTCCATGTAATAGCTCTCTTAGGGCGCTCACCCACTGGCGATTTTTTTTCCCTGCGAAATTCGCAGCATTTTTTTCTCTGCAGGGGTCTATGGGACTTGTAATGTTAAAATCGCGATCGCGCAAAATCGCAATTTACCGCGAAATCGCGATTTTAACATTACAAGTCCCATAGACCCCTGCAGAGAAAAAAATGCTGCGAATTTCGCAGGGAGAAAAAATCGCCAGTGGGTGGGCGCCCTAAGCCGGGATCTCCATGATCATATGGCTTTATCTTGTCTTTTTATTTTGTATTTTTCATCTAAATTACTTGTATTTACTTATTCTTTGAAATAAACTTTCTTTAATTTTTTTCACTGTGAGACCGAATTATTGAAAGTATTTTCTATTTCATTAATAATACAGAAAAACATATTGGCATACATTTAAAACAGAGAATGTACATGTGCCTAAGGGCTCCTTTATACGGGCGGTGCGACTTTCAGTCAACTGCATCACGGCCGTAGCGCAGCCAAAAATCGCATGAACGAAAGGCAGCCATGACTGAGTCATGGCTGTATCTCCCATTTATATGCCCATTTAGACAGCGTAGGGTGCGGCGAGTAAACGCTGAGCCTGCGATAACTTCGGGCGGAGGAGAGAGTTTAGCTCTGCTAAACTCTCTCACCCGTCCCGCCCCCTCTCCGCCCCTTTATGGCTGTCGGCAAAGGGTAGGATGGGGCGGGAGATTAGCACACCAGCTCCTGCCCAGTCCTACCCTTTGCTGGCAAGGCAGGGAGAGGGGGCGGGAAAGGGGCGAGAGTTTAGCAGAGCCACTGATAAACTCCCTACCAACTCCCTTTTCTGGCAGCTCTCATAAGCTCATGTGAATAAGCCCTAAGCCTGCCCTCACACTAGCATGTGCCTGTGCATTCCATACACCTATCTCTCACACAGGGAGCATGCAGAAATATGCAGTGCCGATAAATCCACATACACTATCACTTCCTATTTTGTTGTGCGCACATTTCATGCTGTGATGACCGGGCACTGCAAACCGCAGCCCTCAGTGTGTGCTCCAGACTCCCACCTACCTCCGGTAGGTGAGAGCCTGTAGCTGTGACACCCCCGGGCCCCTGGCTCTATTCCACAGTGAGGCCGTCTTTTGATGGCCGCGTGGAATAAGGCCCAGCCCAGGAGGCCTTAAAAAGGCGTATCGGTGGTCACGAAGTGGTTCCAATTGCAATGGACCGCACCTTTGGGGATCCTTGGTTGAAATCTCTTTGACTAGGAGGCATTAGGCTTGAAGAAACTGCAAAATACTAATCTAGATGTATCAAAGGATCATAAACTAATACGAAAAGGTGATGGTAAAATCTCGGCTTTGACCACAAAAAAGTGACATAGAATAATGAAATTTCACAGTTATTCTTCATAGTCCTCTCAGATAATAATACAGTTCTGACTATGGTGTTGCAACTTCTTCACTCCATCCAAAAAGAATTTCTTTGGTTGAACGGCAAACCAGCCGTCAGCCACTACAATTGCTTCAGTAATGGAGACAAATTTTGTTGCCTTACCAGCCACCATCAAAAGACATATGGGCGGTCCTTAAGGGGTTAAGGAAACCAAATTTGCCTTTTGTTTTGACGGCGCCCATTAAGGGGCTATATTCTGCAGCTCTTTTGACGGCACTGCATCAGAAGCAACCTGGCACTTGCTTTAGCCCTTTACAGTGGGCTCCCTCTGTCACCCATCAGATCCCCGCAATGTGATTGCGAGGTCCGATGGGTTGCTACAGTATCCGGATGTTTGGATATAGTCTCCGAGTCTGCCAGTTATACTGGCCTATAAGGCTCAGTATCTGGTTGAGCTTCATAGGCTTTCTAATGTACTACCATACTGAAGTATAGTAGTGTATTAGAAGAATGATAAACTATGCTAAAAAAAAGTTAAAGTATAAAAGAAAAGTAAAAAAAATACTACAAATAAAAATGCCAAAACCCCACCTTTATGGCTCATTCACACAAGGGACTTTACGCAGTTAACTTACATGCACAAAAAAACAGACTATTAGGAACAATAGTTTCCTATGGAAATTTTCAGATGAAGGAATTTTAGCCGTACACAAAAAAAAAAATTGCACCTAAAAAGATAGGAATTTAGGGGATGCAGAGGATGCGGTTGCACCCAGGCCCAGGAGACTTACGGGGGTCATAAGGCTTCTCTTCTTCATATGGGAGCACAGTACCATGAATAAGAATTATAGTTGGGGGCACTGTTACAGATTTTGCATTGGGGCCCAGAAGCTTCAAGTTACACTTCTGGCCTTATCATTGGTGCACAAAATGCAGGAGTATCCATAAACTCCTATGGGAGCTGGAAAAAAGGAGAGATGAGCATATTCTGCCACGCTGCTAACCCTAGAAGTACTGTGTCCCTGCATCTCCCCACGGCTTCCCTTCACTAGAAAGAGAGAGATTAAGGGAAGTCCCAGGGGACCCCCTTCATCTCCCTGGGATTCCCTTTATCGTGGGGCTGAGGGGACTTCCCGGGGCTTCCCTTCATCTCCCCAGGAGTTCCCTTCATCACTGCCAGGGAAAAAAAATACAAAAAACATGGCTAAAATAGTTAATTTCACGCCTTACAAAAAACAGAATAGAAAGTAATCAAAACGTCACATGGATCAACAAATGGTAGCATGAAAAAGTACAACTTAAAAAAAACCCTTAGGCCTTGTTTAGACGAGCGCTTTTTTTAACACAAATAAAATTACAGGTGAGAAAAAGAAATATTCAAAGACATAAAAAGCCAAAAATGCACCATCTGATAAACTGCAGGGCCGGCGGCTCAATCACCATTAACCCCAGGTAGAATGCAGGAGGCCAGGTTGCAACATGAGCAAGCTAAATGTTCAGTGCAGACTAGCATACAGCCACCCAGCTCAACCCAGCACAGATTGAGGAGCGGTGACAGCTAACAAACATAGTCTACGCATGTGAACTGATACTAAAGATGTCAGCCATAGATAAGTGTGACACACCATACAGGAATACAACCCTTACTGGCAAAGCAGTGGATTGCCCTGTATCACCAGTGCGCCACACTGGCGTGACATCCCGGGCTCACTCGGCATTTATAGCACACTGCATAAAAAATAAAGCACACACTGATAAATGCGGTTGTTAGTCTGCATTTTGGCCAAGATGCATAAGCTGATGGGCCCCGGCTAGGCCACCACGCATCTGTTGGGACCTACGCTATCTCGCTATTAACTAAATTAAAATCACAGGTGTGAAAATAAAGTATAGAAAGACATAACTCACACAAATAGCCGCACAAAACGATCGCCGCTCGTGTGTGGAAAAATTGTGTGAATGAAGCTAAAGGCGTGATCTACATTCGCGCATAATTTGCTTGTTAAATCGATGTGTGTTGCATGCTGCGTGTTAATCCAGCTCCCATTGGAGCCAATAGGAACTCCTGTGCAACACGCAGCAAAGATAAGTCAGGTCCTATCTATTTACAGCGTACACATCTTAGATGTGTGCATTATCACCACGCATGTCCTATCTTTTGCAGGAGCGAGTATTTTGCGCGTCTAGAAATCGTTCATATGAGCATTTCAATAGCAAACCATTGTTTATAATAGACGCGTTCTTTTTGCGTGGCTATTGTGCGCAAAAAAAAGCTAATCTAAACAAGGCTTAAGACAGTAATTTTGACAAAAAAAGAAAAATGTTAGGGGTCTTTAAATACTTTAATGCAGCAATGAACAAAAAAATACATTTTTTAGAAAGTGTGGAAAAGTTGAAAAAGCATAAATTTGGGATTGACATAATCGTATTGGCCTGCAGAATTAATTTTAGATATATTTATACTGCACAATGAATGTCATTAACAATTTTAAAAAAGCCAAAATTTCAGATTTTGGTTATCTTGCCTCTAGAGTTCATCCAACAAAAAAACAAGCCCCCATATTGCTCCGTCGATGGAAAAATAAAACTGCTCTGGCTCTTGGAATGTGGTGACACAAAGACAAATCTTTAAAAAAAAAAGTGTACAAAAATAGCAAAACTTAAAAAAACCTGTACAAACTATAAAAAATGTTATCCAAAAATGTATTTTGCACATTGAATGCCGTAAAAATGAAATCCCCCAAAAAACTGCAGCATTTTTTTTTTTCCGGAACCCATCTAACAAAAAAAAATAAAAGTTATACAATACATTATATGAACCAAAAATGATGCTATTAAAAATACAACTTGTCCCGCAAAAAACAAGCCTTCAAAATTAAAAAGTTATGGCTCTAGGAATGCGCTGATGAGAAAACATTGAAAAATTGGTCGTTAAGGTGCAAACAGGTTTTGCTTGCTCAGCCAATTCATAAATCCTACCTCCATGAAGCGATAGCTGTGATTGGTTTATCAAGGTCTGCATTGATTGGCTGAGCAGAGCTCAAAGAACCAATCACAGCCATCGCAATGGTTCATCAAGCGCTGCATAGATTGGCTGAGCAGTGCTCAAAGAACCAATCACAGCCATCACATCTTGGAGGTGGGTTTTATGAATTGGCTTCCCTGAAAATAAGACCTAGCGCCTCTTTCTGGGCAAAATTAATATAAAGAACAATGTGGGGATTTTTGTCACCACAGTACAAGCCACATAACAGTTTTTTTCGTCCATGGATAGAGCAGTATCAGGGTTGGTTTTTGAGGAGCAACTAGTAGCATTCATTGGTACCATTTTGGAGTATGACATTTTGATAGCTTTTATTTCTATTTGGGGGGGGTAGGGTGGCATGATGGACAAAGATAAGCAATTTTAGCATTGTTTTTTTTTTTTCTTGTACCGCACTCACCATGTGGTATAAATGACTTTATTTGGTATGGTGATGGCATGACAAGTTTATACTTATATTTATTTTAGGTTTTGCTACCTTAACAAAAGAAAAACACTTGGGCAAATCCACACGCAGATTTGAATTGCGGAATCCAGAGCGGACAACCGCCTCTGGTTTCCGCAGCAAATACCACCCATAGCATACTTTGCAAAAATGATTCTTCCAGCATACGAGCGGAAACCAATTGTGCTTTCCACTCGCAAATGAAAAGTCACAGCAAGCTCCATTTTCCATCGGTGTCTGCACAGACAGCTTCC
Organism: Eleutherodactylus coqui; assembly: GCF_035609145.1. Lineage (NCBI taxonomy): Eukaryota > Metazoa > Chordata > Amphibia > Anura > Eleutherodactylidae > Eleutherodactylus > Eleutherodactylus coqui. The sequence continues at coordinate 172,455,498 of NC_089840.1, forward strand.
ATTAAAGTCAATGGAAGCCGTCTGACCCTCGGACAGGCCACAGAATCCGCGAAAAAAAACAGGTTTTTAAAAAAATGTACTGCCATGTCCAACGGCGAGCCCTTCAGACAATCCGCAGTACAGCTGAAGATTAAGAAAGCAAGTACGGTCAGATACAGCTGCTGCCAGGGCTGGATTCCGCATGAGCATGCGGCTTTTAAAGAATTGCTGTGTTTGTATTTTAGTTGTATGTGGCTTACCGTACAGTACAAATAACATAATACGTTTTACAGTTCGGGTCATTACAAACATGGCAGACGTGTGTTAATCTTTTTTTATATTCTTCCACTAAAAAAGTTTGCAAGGTGGAGGGGGAGCTTTATGGAATTTTTTGTAATACACTGTTTTACTTCTGTAAGGGTACTTGTATAGGCAATCATTTCATTGTTTACATACTACATTAAACTGCTTATATACCAGTGTAGAGTACTATGCCTCATGCAGGGTTAATGCTGGCAAATTAGTTTGGAATCGTTTGGGACTTTATTTTTACATATTTTTATGTTCTTATATTCTCATCACATATACATTGTGTAGGTTCACTGCAAAGGATAAATCCGTTCTACGTCAGTTGGGAATCTCCCACATAGTGAATGCTGCCTCTGGAAGATACCGAATCAACACAGGTCCAGAGTTCTACAGGGATCTTAATATTGACTTCTATGGTGTGGAGGCAGATGATCACCCATATTTTGACTTGAGTGCCTACTTCTTCCCAGTTGCACAGTTTATACAAGTTGGCCTGCAGGCTCCCAATGGTATGTAACATAAAATTCATATATAAGTAAATATCCTTGTATGTGGTACATGTCTAATAAATATGCAGAATCCTTCAAGATATTCTCTCCTTGAAGCACTGCTATGGAGTCTTAGCATGTCATACAGAAATCCATATAAAATCAAGGCCTATGGAGGTATTATAGAGGCCTCATGCAGGTCTATGACACCCCTTTTATGGCTCCATACAAAATGTAGCCATAATACAGATGATTGCATAGGGGCAATTTACATGAGTTTTTATCATTTAAAAAAAACACAGACAACTTTTCACTTTTTCTTCTACACAACATATTCTATTTACTACTTTAGTTGCCGCCTTTGTACCAGCTCAAGCTCTGATATGTCCTTCTTGTGTACCAGTGCCCCAAAACTGTCCACAATATTCCACGTGTGGTCTGACCAGTGACTTGTAAAGAGGAAGAACAATGTTCTTGTCATGTGCCCCTAGACCTCTTCTCATGCCCCCCCCCCCCCCCCCCCCCATGATCCTATTTGCCTTGACAGCAGCTGCCTGACACTGGCTGCTCCAGTTAAGTCTACAGCTAACTAAAATCCCCAAGTCATTCTCCATGTCAGTATTTCCTAGTGGTTTCCCATTAAGGCTTCATTCAGACGAGCGTTTTCTCCCTAAAATTGTGACTATGTAAAGCATTGGATTCCAATGCATTCATTTACCTGGATGATTTCTAGTCACAAGAAAAAATCATGACTGAAAATCGCCAAATTGCCAACAATTTTCAGCTGCGATTTTTCCTCGCCGCATCAAAAGATAGGCCATAACCTATCTTTTGACGAAAATCGTTGGGAGCTCCCATAGGAGGGAGTTTACCTGCATCTGTCCCTCGTCGAAGAAGACAGATGGCTCTACTTAGCTAGTGAATGGCCAGGAAACAGCTAATTCCTTTTGGAATTAGATCGCGATTTTTTGACGTAATGCGACCTGCGTGAAAACACATTGCTCATGTGATTGAGGCCTTAGTGTGTAATGGTGACATGTATTTTCCCTGCCTATGTGCAGAACCTTACATTTCTCAGTGTAATGGTACATTCACATGGGCAATAAACTTGGACCAATATCACACTTTTAAAATTGAAATTCTGTTTGCGAGCAAGATGCTTTTATATTTAAAAACATCTTGCGTTTGTGTACTTACAATTTTCACATGCGTTTTTCCCAGGTGTGAAAAAATTGCAGGTGCTTCCAATGGTCTACCATGGTAAAAATCGAGCGCAATGCAATTTTTATTTTAAAGGATCCCATAGAAATAATAGGTGATTCCTCAAAAATAGGACATTGTGCGATTTTTTTGTTTTTAAATCTCACAACATTACTGCCAGACAAAAATCATTCATGTGAATAAACACCTTGATTTCAATGTGTTTCATCCATATCGCTATTGGATAGAACTTGCGTGTGAAATTTGCCCATGTGAATACACCTTCAAAACCTCATCTGTCACTTTTTGCCCAAGCCCCGAATTATCCAGATCCTCCTGCAATCTTATTGCACTCTCTCCTGAGTGGTCAAGCCCCATTGTGTTAGTCCCCAAACCAGACGGTACTTGGAGGTTTTGCAATGATTTCAGGAAGTTAAACGAAATCTCCAAATTTGATGCATATCCCATGCCCAGGGTTAATGAATTAATTGAGAGACTGGGTAATGCCAGATATATCACCACACTTGACCTTACTAAAGGATACTGGCAAATACCTCTGACTGACAAGGCTAAAGAGAAAACAGCCTTCTCAACCCCAGAGGTCTTGTTTCAGTACAAAGACATGCCGTTTGGATTACATGGCGCGCCTGCTATCTTTCAAAGGTTAATGGATCGAATTTTGAGGTCTCACCATAACTATTCTGCCACATACATAGACGATGTTGTAGTTTATAGTACCGATTGGGAGAGTCACCTTGGGAAGGTACAGGCGGTCATGGATGCCATAAAAGGGGCAGGTTTAACCTTAAACCCTGGAATATGTGCACTAGCCCTGGAGGAAGCCAAGTACCTTGGCTATGTTATTGGCCATGGCGTCATTAAACCCCAGGTCAAAAAGGTAGAGGCCATACAGGCATGGCCTAGACCTTTAACAAAAAAACAGGTCAGAGCTTTTTTAGGAATGACCGGGTACTACCGTAGGTTCGTGCCTAATTTTGCCTCCATTGCAGCACCACTTACAGACTTGATGAAAGGCGGCAAGTCGGTAATGGTGGCATGGACAGCTGAGGCTGAGCAGGCCTTTCAAAATTTAAAGTCTGCTCTGTGCCAACAGCCAGTAATGATAACGGCCGATTTCTCGGAAGAGTTTATTGTACAGATGGATGCTTCTAATGTAGGGTTGGGTGCAGTGTTGTCCCAGTCCATAAATGGGGAAGAACATCCAGTACTGTATTTAAGCTGGAAACTATCTCCTTCGGAGAAGCATTACGCTATCGTTGAACATGAATGTTTAGCAGTAAAATGGGTGCTAGAAACATTGAGGTACTATCTCTTGGGGAGAGAGTTTAAGTTGGTATCAGACCATGCCCCCTTGACCTGGATGAAGCAAAATAAGGAAAAGAATGCGAGGGTGACGAGGTGGTTTCTTTCGCTTCAGAACTTCAAGTTCACCCTTGAATATAGATCAGCCAAGTCACAAGGTAATGCTGATGCCCTGTCTAGGGTGCATTGTCTGCTCAACGAAAAGGCCCAGCCCTACGGACTAGAGAAGAGGGGGGGATATGTAGGCAATTAAAGGGTGGAGTTGTGGATGGAGTATATCTCTCTCCCAGGCTCTTAGTCTGGATTGGGTGGCGGTCCAGTCCACAACTTCACCCTGGTTCTCAGGAACCTCAGCTATAGGCACTGACCCAGTTACTGGGGCATAAATACTGCAGCTCCCAGAGAGTCAGTGCCTGGCAGCCTGAGGAGGAAGCCTCTGAGCACCCTGTGTGGTGCAGCATTTTCATTTGTTATCCTGCATGGACTTTGTGTTGCTGTTTTTATGGCATACGTCAAAATAAAGACGAAAGTGAGTTTTTATGAACTTTTGTGTCCAGTGTGCCGCTGCCGCCCCCACCCCCTGCAGAACATTTTTACACAGGTCAATAATAAATATATTAACAAGAATAGGCCTAATACTCAGGGCTTGCCATTGGGGTGTACAAGCTGTGCAACTACACGGGGTGCATTGTTCCAGTAAGACTGGTAATTTGCAGGGTAAGGCAATTCCTCGGTGGGCTAGTCATTCAGTGGGCCGCCCCGCTCTGCCAAAGATAAGAGCCACTCACACAAATCCCCTAACCATGCGCTCACCCTTACTACCCTGCTACTCCTAGCCACAGGGTACATATCCCCCAATCCCACCCTGTACTGCTCTCTACCAAAATGCCCTCTGCTCCATTCAAATGCGCCCTATTGAACTCTCAATCTGCATGCAGCAAACTCCGAACTATCCATGACCTCTTCACCACCAAACACTTTAGCCTGCTCGCCCTCACAGAAACCTGGATACAGCAGTCTGATTCTACCTCCCCCACTGCATTATCCTTTGATGGCATTCAGTTCTCCCACACCCCCAGATTGGACAACAGACGCGGCGGAGGAGTAGGCATCCTCCTCTCACTTAACTGTACCTTCCAGGTCATTCCCTCAGCTCCCTTGCTTACCTTCCACTCCTTCGAAGTCCACACCCTTCGACTCTTCCACCCACTGCCCCTGCGCGTCGCAGTTATTTTATGGCCCCCAGGTCCCACCCGCCTGTTCCTAGACCACTTCGCTGCCTGGCTTCCCCACTTCCTATCCTGTGAAATCCCAACCCTCATCCTTGGTGATTTTAACATCCCTACTAACTACCCCAGCTCCTCATCTGCCTCCCGGCTTTTAACGCTTACCTCATCCCTTGGCTTATGACTAATCTCTGACTCCACCACTCACAGAGATGGCAACACTCTCGATTTAGTTTTCCTCCATCTCTGCTCTGCCTCTCACTTTACTAATTCCCCCCTTCCACTCTCAGATCACAACCTTCTCTCCTTCTCTATCAGGTACCCTAGCATCTCCCCTGACCCTCCTATCTATCGCACCTCGAGGAACCTCTAGTCCGTCTGCACTAAACAGTTTGCCGAGACCATTCAGTCCTCCCTGTCCCCTATCTCTCTCCTCCCCTGCCCAAACCTGGCAGCCGAACACTACCACACCACCCTAAGCCGTGCCCTGGATGAAGCGGCATTGCTCATGACTCGAGCCGTTAAACGCAGACCACGGCAATCTTGGCTTAGGGTCCCAAATGCGCTTCATCCGGCGGTGCACTAGGTGCGCCGAGCGGCTGTGGAGAAAGTCAAAGCTGCCAGCAGACTTCCTCCATTTCAAATTCATGCTTAAAACTTATAACCTAGCCCTTCACCGAGCAAAACAAGTTTATTTCACCTCCCTTGTCTCCTCACTATCCCACAACCCCAAACAACTCTTTGAGACTTTCCACTCCCTGCTCAGCACCAAAGAACAGGCCCCTGCGACAGACCTGACTGCTGGAGAACTAGCTGCCTATTTCAAAGAAAAAAAACCAACAAAATTTGAAAAGAAAACTCTGAAAACTGCATGGCTAGCCCCGATCCCAGTTTCCTCAGCACTGCTTCCAGAATTTACTCACTTTCTACGTTAGAACCAACGACAGAGGAAGAAGTCTCCAGGCTCCTTTCCGCCGCCCGCCCCACCACCTGCGCTAGCGACCCTCTCACCTCCTCCGATCCCTTTCCCCAATACTCACCTCACCACAATCTGCAACCTCTTCCTAACCTCTGCCACTTTCCCCTCCTCATTTAAACACTCCATCATATCCCCTCTGCTTAAAAAACCAACCTTGGACCCGACTGATGCTGCCAACTACCGACCCATCTCAAACCTCCCCTTCATCTCCAAATTACTAGAATGCCTGGTCTACTCCCGCCTTACACGCTTTCTCTCTGACAACTCACTCCTCGACCCCCTCCAGTCTGGTTTCCGCTCTCTCCACTCGAATTAAACTGCCCTCACAAAAGTAACTAATGACCTGATGACTGTAAAGTCGAGAGGTGACTACTCCCTACTAATCCTCCTTGACCTTTCTGCTGCATTTGACACTGTCGACTATAACCTCCTTCTCACTATGCTCCGCTCTATTGGTCTAAAGGACACTGCTCTCCTGGTTCTCTTCCTACCTCTCTGACCGCTCTTTCAGTGTCTCTTTTGCTGGTTCTATCTCCTCTTCACTTCCTCTCGCTGTTGGGGTACCCCAGGGCTCAGTCCTTGGTCCCCTTCTCTTCTCTATCTATACTACCCCAATTGGACAAACCATCCACAAATTCGGCCTCCAATACCATCTCTACGCTGACGACACCCAACTATACACCTCCTCTCGTGAGATCTCTGGACCATTCCTCCAAAATATCACGACTTTCTGTCCGCTGTCTCTAACACTATGTCCTCCCTTTTTCTCAAACTAAACCTCTCTAAAACTGACTTCCTTGTCTTTCTACCTTCCAACTGACCTCCCCTTAACATCTCCATTCCAGTGTCTGGCACCATCATAACCCCCAGACAGCATGCCCGCTGCCTTGGGGTCACACTGGACTCTGACCTCTCCTTTACCCCCCATATCCAATCTCTGGTCCAAACATGCCACATGCACCTCAGAAATATTGCTAAAATACGGCTGTTCACCACAGACACGCTTAAGACACTTGTGGTCACCCTCATCCACTCCCAGCTTGACTACTGCAACTCGCTACTCATCGCCCACCCCCCACCCCCCGCACTAGACTCGCTCCACTCTAATCCATACTAAATGCGTCAGCTAGGCTCAATTTTCTATCCAGCCGTTACACAGACGCCTCTGCACTTTGCCAATAGCTGCATTGGCTGCCCATCCACTGCAGAAATAAATCTAAACTTCTCTACCTCACCCACAAAGCTCTGCATGACGCCGCGCCAGCATACATCGCCTCCCTCCTGTCAGTACACTACCCAGCCCACTCACTGTGATCCGCTAACACACTCAGACTAAACACCCCTGTAATACGAACCTCACATGCTCGCCTAAGGGACTTTACCAGAGCAGCACCCATCCTCTGGAATGCTCTACCCCAAGGCATCCGGACAATTCCCGATGCACGAAATTTCAGACGTGCCTTAAAAACGCACCTCTTCAGGGAAGCATACCAAATCCCCTGACCTCCCTATGGTGTCCCACCCCATTTGTCTTTTAATAAATGATTTCCACATGAAATCCCCTATTGCCTGTGTTCCCCATGCCTTTCTTCTCCCCCCCCCTTTGCACCTCCTGTACCACCCCCAACCCATTTGTTTCAAATCGAATGTACCTCACATTGTAATTGTTGTATTGTTTTGCACTTATCCATGCCTGAAAGCGCTGCGGAATAAGTTGGCGCTATACAAATAAAGATGATTATTATTATTAGATAAAACTTCATTGATAATACCAGCGCTGTATTATCAGTTAGGGAAGGTATTAAAGTGTTGCAGGCAGTGGGGGAGGGGTGGGAAAAATGTTGCTGCCATTTGAGCTACACTGCCATATTTGGTGCAGCTGGAAGGATAATGCATGCGGTACTGAGGTATTTATCTGGCGTCTTTGGTTTCCCATCTCAACTTTTCATAGCCCAGTTTGGAAACTGCTGCTATAGTTAACGACCACCAAGCAGGAACCCTCGGAAACAGTCGAGCGCTTTCAGCTGCAGCAACAGCGTAGCACAGTGATCTACTCTGTTTCCTCAACTCAGGGAGTTGGAGCTGAAGCCCTTGTCTGTTTCTGACAAGTGGTTTCTTATCTTGAGCATGAAAAGTTGAGGTGGGAATACTCTTTTAAGCTGGATTGTGGCACTTATTTGGTGCTGTTGGGGTGATATTTTGTACTGTACCGTGATATCTGGCTCTGTTAAAATGATGTTTTGTTCTGCACTTTGGTGTTTGGCGCTTTTGCAGTTAAATTTTGTGCTGCACTGTCGTAATTGAGGCTATTGGGGTGATATTTTGTGCTGCACCGTAGTAGATGTTTGGCACTGTTGGGGTGATATTTTGTGCTGCACTGTGGTCCAAGAATCACCCATTATTTTCTATGGGCATGAGAAAAAAAATGCATTGCACTCACCTAACATGTGAGTTGCATGCAAGTGTGATCTGTTTTGGAACTATATGCAATTGTTTTAATGCACACGAGAAACTGATGTGAATCTCATGCAAATTGCACATTTTTTATACAAAAACGCATTGCACATGTTAGTTTTTCACCTACCAACACTGCACTCGACTGGGTGAAGACAACCTTAGGCCTCATGTCCACGGGCAGATAGGATTCCGCATACGGGAGCCTGATGTGGAATCCGACACTGCCCGCAGCCGAGAACCCTGCAGCTTTTTTACTTACCCGTCCGGGTCCTCATTTTCTTCACTACGGATGTGTGCGGAAGCGCCGGTCGTTGTGCAAGTGCAGTGTTTTGTTCTATTTTTAATTCCTGCTTTTCTACAAAATCTGGGGCCAGTCCGCATTTCAATTGCGGATGGGCCGCGGATTGGACGGCTTCTATTGACTTCAATGGAAGCTGTCTGTGCAGGATCTGCACTGCAATCCAGCATGCTTTATTTCATTTGCAGTCGCCCATGTTTCCCTACATGAATTGATTTGCGGATCTTCCGCGCGGGTGCTTCATGCAGATTCCCTAAGTCGAGCCCGCTCGTGGACATTGGGCCTAAGAGTAGGAAAGTTGATAACAAAAAATACAAACTTATACTCACCTGTTCAATTCCTCACTGCTCCAGCACCATGGCTATGGCAGTCGACACTAGTCTTTGTTGACTTGTCCTGCACTGATGAAGAGCCCCACAAACACATGACCACTTCAGGCAATTATCGGCCCCACTGGTCTAGTGCTACATATGCAAACATCAATGCTGAGGTCAGAGATTTTGGCTGCAGCTATCACATGCAGGTACTACTTGTCTTTGCTGCAGGGAAGGAAACTGAGACTGGCGGTGCCCACCGCAGTGGCAGCGCTGGAATTTCAGGGTACTAAACAGGTGAGTATAGGTTTTATAATTTGTAGCTGCTTTCCTGCTCTGCGTAAAAATTTTCTAGATCCGAAACAATCCTTTCATCCTAATTTTTCAATAATGAGAATGAATTTCCAAAATCTAATTACTCTGCTGAATGAGAAGGTTTATGTTAAAGAAGGGAGGTAAAAACTACAAAAAAAAGAAATTACCCGGTCCAGTTCTGTTGGGTTTTTTAACACAGCTCTGTCCTCTCCTGTTTTCAGATTCAGATAGAGAAATATTATGCAAAAAATGTCATCCAACCTCTTTTTTGCTGATATACACAGCTAGAGGATCCTGCTGTTCAACATTTATTTAAGATGCACGATTAATTTACTTTGTTTTATTTTCTAATAAATAATTTAATAATTTTCACATTTTTACTGATTTGTTTACAACCTCTGTGGATACAAATGATTGTAGGAGAGTGGAAAGAAGTAGATGAGATACACATAGCTTTCTGCATGCTAACTGTTTATACACAGATCCAATGTGTGTTTCAGTAATTCTTAGTATTCTATAATTAACAGTGAAATAGTAGGGTAAGTATGCTATCCAGACCATTAGGTACATGAATCAGATGCTGAGAATGTAGCAAATGCATTAGCTGCCATAGCGAATTGTGACACTTGTCCAACTGAATTAAATGAATCAACATAAGAAATATATTGTGAAATAATTCAGGGAACATCACCAAAGTATTGAAAGAAATGCATTATTGTAAGTTCAATCTGTCTGACATCAAATCCTGTCCAATATGACATGATTCAATGGTTATAACATGAGAAGAATGAGATTTGTACATTGCAATCTACAATGGATTTCATAACAGCGAAACAATGTTGCTGCCAAATGAGGTTTCTACCAATAAGCTATAACATTAGAATCACTTGCCTAATATTGTGTAGGTCTTCCTCTTGCTAACAAAACATCACTATTAGAGATGAGCGAGCACCAAAATGCTCGGGTGCTCATTACTCGGGACGAAAATTTCGCGATGCTCGAGGGTTCGTTTCGAGTAACGAACCCCATTGAAGTCAATGGGCGACCCGAGCATTTTTGTATATCGCCGATGCTCGCTAAGGTTTCCATTTGTGAAACTCTGGGTAATTCAAGAAAGTGATGAGAACGACACAGCAACGGATAGGGCAGGCGAGGGGCTACATGTTGGGCTGCATCTCAAGTTCCCAGGTCCCACTATTAAGCCACAATAGCGGCAAAAGTGCCCCCCCCCCCCTTCCAACAATTTTTACTTCTGAAAAGCCCTCATTAGCAATGCAAACCTTAGCTAAGCACCACACTACCTCCAACAAAGCACAATCACTGCCTGCATGACACTCCGCTGCCACTTCTCCTGGGTTACATGCTGCCCAACCCCCCCCCCCCCCCCGCACGACCCAGTGTCCACAGCACACAACAAAGTGTCCCTGCGCAGCCTTCAGCTGCCCTCATGCCACGCCACCCTCATGTCTATTTATAAGTGCGTCTGCCATGAGGAGGAACCGCAGGCACACACTGCAGAGGGTTGGCATTGCTAGGCAGCGACCCTCTTTAAAAGGGGCAGGACGATAGCCCACAATGCTGTACAGAAGCAATGAGAAATATAATTCTGTGCCACCGCCATCAGGAGCTGCACATGTGGGCATAGCAATGGGGAACCTATGTGCCACACACTATTCATTCTGTCAAGGTGTCTGCATGCCCCAGTCAAACCGTGGTTTTTTATAAATAGTCACAGGCAGGTACAACTCCGCAATGGGAATTCTGTGTGCACCCACAGCATGGGTGGCTCCCTGGAACCCACCGGCTGTACATAAATGTATCCATTGCAGTGCCCTGGACAGCAGAGCTAACGTCAGATTAAATGCAGGTGATCTTCGGCCCACACTGCATGCCCCAGTCAGACTGGGGTTTTTTATAAGTAGACACAGGCACGTACAACTCCCTATTGTGAAGTCCGTGTGGACGAACAGCATGGGTGGCTCCCTGGAACCCACCGGCGGTACATAAATATATCCCATTGCATTGCCCATCACAGCTGAGGTAATATCATGTTTAATGCAGGTGGGCTTGGGCCCACACTGCATGCCCCAGTCAGACTGGGGTTCTTTAGAAATGGACACATGCAGTTACAACTCCGTGTGGACCGACAGCATGGGTGGGTGCCAGGAAGCCACCGGCGGTACATAAATATATCCCATTGCATTGCCCATCACAGCTGAGGTAATGTCATGTTTAATGCAGGTGGTCTTCGGCCCACACTGCATGCCCCAGTCAGACTGGGGTTCTTTAGAAGTGGACACATGCAGTTACAACTCCGTGTGGACCAACAGCATGAGTGGCTCCCTGGAACCCACCGGCGGTACATAAATATATCCCATTGCAGTGCCCAGCACAGCTGATGTAACGTCAGCTTTAATGCAGGTGGGCAAAAAATTAATTGGATTACACTGTAGGCGAGGGCCCCAAAAAATTGGTGTACCAACAGTACTAATGTACCTCAGAAAAATTGCCCATGCCCAACCAAGAGGGCAGGTGAAACCCATTAATCGCTTTGGTTAATGTGGCTTAATTTGTAACTAGGCCTGGAGGCAGCCCAGTTAAAATAAAAATTGGTTCAGGTGCAAGTTTCAACGCTTTAATGAGCATTGAAACGTATAAAAATTGTTTACAAAAATTACATGACTGAGCCTTGTGGGCCTAAGAAAAATTGCCCGTTCGGCGTGATTACGTCAGGTTTTAGGAGGAGGAGCATGAGGAGGAGGATGAATAGAATACACAGATTGATGAAGCTAAAAGGTCCCCGTTTTTGATGGTGATAGAGAACGATGCTTCCATCCACGGGTGCAGCCTACGTATTGCTTAGGTATCGCTGCTGTCAGCTGGTGGAGAAGAGAAGTCTGGGGAAATCCAGGCTTTGTTCATCTTGATGAGTGTAAGCCTGTCGGCACTGTCGGTTGACAGGCGGGTACGCTTATCCGTGATGATTCCCCCAGCCGCACTAAACACCCTCTCTGACAAGACGCTAGCCGCAGGACAAGCAAGCACCTCCAGGGCATACAGCGCGAGTTCAGGCCACGTGTCCAGCTTCGACACCCAGTAGTTGTAGGGGGCAGAGGCGTCACGGAGGACGATCGTGCGATCGGCTACGTACTCCCTCACCATCCTTTTACAGTGCTCCCGCCGACTCAGCCTTGACTGGGGAGCGGTGACACAGTCTTGCTGGGGAGCCATAAAGCTGGCAAAGGCCTTGGAGAGTGTTCCCCTGCCTGCGCTGTACATGCTGCCTGATCTCTGCGCCTCCCCTGCTACCTGGCCCTCGGAACTGCGCCTTCTGCCACTAGTGCTGTCGGATGGGAATTTTACCATCAGTTTGTCCACCAGGGTCCTGTGGTATAGCATCACTCTCGAACCCCTTTCCTCTTCGGGTATGAGAGTGGAAAGGTTCTCCTTATACCTTGGGTCGAGCAGTGTGTACACCCAGTAATCCGTAGTGGCCAGAATGCGTGTAACGCGAGGGTCACGAAAAAGGCATCCTAACATGAAGTCAGCCATGTGTGCCAGGGTACCTGTACGCAACACATGGCTGTCCTCACTAGGAAGATCACTTTCAGGATCCTCCTCCTCCTCCTCAGGCCATACACGCTGAAAGGATGACAGGCAAGCAGCATGGGTACCCTCAGCAGTGGGCCAAGCTGTCTCTTCCCCCTCCTCCTCATGCTCCTCCACCTCCTCCTCCTCCTCCTCAACGCGCTGAGATATAGACATGAGGGTGCTCTGACTATCCAGCGACATACTGTCTTCCCACGCCTCCGTTTCCGAGCGCAAAGCGTCTGCCTTTATGCTTTGCAGGGAACTTCTCAAGAGGCATAGCAGAGGAATGGTGACGCTAATGATTGCAGCATCCCCGCTCACCATCTGGGTAGACTCCTCAAAGTTTCCAAGGACCTGGCAGATGTCTGCCAACCAGGCCCACTCTTCTGTAAAGAATTGAGGAGGCTGACTCCCACTGCGCCGCCCATGTTGCAGTTGGTATTCCACTATAGCTCTACGCTGCTCATAGAGCCTGGCCAACATGTGGAGCGTAAAGTTCCACCGTGTGGGCACGTCGCACAGCAGTCAGTGCACTGGCAGATTAAACCGATGTTGCAGGGTGCGCAGGGTGGCAGCGTCCGTGTGGGACTTGCAGAAATGTGCGCAGAGCCGGCGCACCTTTCCGAGCAGGTCTGACAAGCGTGGGTAGCTTTTCAGAAAGCGCTGAACCACCAAATTAAAGACATGGGCCGGGCATGGCACGTGCGTGAGGCTGCCGAGCTGCAGAGCCGCCACCAGGTTACGGCCGTTGTCACACACGACCATGCACGGTTGGAGGCTCAGCGGCGCAAGCCAGTGGTCGGTCTGCTCTGTCAGACCCTGCAGCAGTTCGTGGGCCGTGTGCCTCTTCTCTCCTAAGCTGAGTAGTTTCAGCACGGCCTGCTGACGCTTGCCCACCGCTGTGCTGCCACGCCGCGCGACACCAACTGCTGGCGACGTGCTGCTGCTCACACATCTTGATTGCGAGACAGAGGTTGCGTAGGAGGAGGAGGAGGAGGGTGGTTTAGTGGAGGAAGCATACACCGCCGCAGATACCACCACCGAGCTGGGGCCCGCAATTCTGGGGGTGGGTAGGACGTGAGCAGTCACAGGCTCTGACTTGGTCCCAGCCTCCACTAAATTCACCCAATGTGCCGTCAGGGAGATATAGTGGCCCTGCCCGCCTGTGCTTGTCCACGTGTCCGTTGTTAAGTGGACCTTGGCAGTAACCGCGTTGGTGAGGGCGCATACAATGTTGCAGGAGACGTGGTCGTGCAGGGCTGGGACGGCACATCGGGAAAAGTAGTGGCGACTGGGAACTGAGTAGCGCGGGGCCGCCGCCGCCATCATACCTTTGAAAGCCTCCGTTTCCACAACCCTATGCGACAGCATCTCCAGGCTGATAAATTTGGCTATGTGCACGTTTAACGCTTGAGCGTGCGGGTGCGTGGCGGCGTACTTGCACTTGCGCTCCAACACTTGCGCTAGCGACGGCTGGACGCTGCGCTGAGAGACATTGGTGGATGGGGCCGAGGACAGCGGAGGTGAGGGTGTGGTGCAGGCCAGGAGACGGTAGTGCCTGTGTCCTGAGAGGGGGGTTGGATCTCAGTGGCTGGTTGGGGCACAGGGGGAGAGGCAGCGGTGCAAACCGGAGGAGGTGAACGGCCTTCGTCCCACCTTGTGGGGTGCTTGGCCATCATATGTCTGCGCATGCTGGTGGTGGTGAGGCTGGTGGTGGTGGCTCCCCGGCTGATCTTGGCACGACAAAGGTTGCACACCACTGTTCGTCGGTCGTCTGCACTCTCAGTGAGAAACTGCCAGACCTTTGAGCACCTCGGCCTCTGCAGGGTGGCATGGCGCGAGGGGGCGCTTTGGGAAACAGTTGGTGGATTATTCGGTCTGGCCCTGCCTCTACCCCAGGCCACCGCACTGCCTCTTCCAACCTGCCCTGCTGCTGCACTTGCCTCCCCCTCTGAAGACCTGTCCTCAGTAGGCTTAGCAAACCAGGTGGGGTCAGTCACCTCATCGTCCTGCTGCTCTTCCTCCGAATCCTCTGTGCGCTCCTCCCTCGGACTTACTCCAATTACTACTACCTGAGTGATAGACAACTGTGTCTCATCGTCATCATCCTCCTCACCCACTGAAAGCTCTTGAGACAGTTGCTGGAAGTCCCCAGCCTCATCCCCCGGACCCCGGGAACTTTCCAAAGGTTGGGCATCGGTCACGACAAACTCCTCCAGTGGGAGAGGATTCGGAACCATTGCTGCCCATTCTGGGCAGGGGCCCGAGAACAGTTCCTGGGAGTCTGCCTGCTCCTCAGAATGTGTCATTGTAATGGAGTGAGGAGGCTGGGAGGAAGGAGGAGCAACAGCCAGAGGATTCAGAGTTGCAGCAGTGGACGGCGCAGAATTCTGGGTGGTCGATAGATTGCTGGATGCACTTTCTGCCATCCACGACAGGACCTGCTCACACTGCTCATTTTCTAATAAAGGTCTACCGCGTGGACCCATTAATTGTGAGATGAATGTGGGGACGCCAGAAACGTGCCTCTCTCCTAATCCCGCAGCAGTCGGCTGCGATACACCTGGATCAGGAGCTCGGCCTGTGCCCACACCCTGACTTGGGCCTCCGCGTCCTCGCCCGTGTCCACGTCCATGTCCTCTAGGCCTACCCCTACCCCTCAGCATGGTGTATTACCAGTAGTGCAGAAACAGAACGCTGTAATTAAATGTGCTGCTTATTGGCCTGTGGTTGGAGGCTGACTTCGCTTACGGAACGCACAGCAGAGCCAGGAAAGAATTTTGCACATGCCTGCTGTAACACTTAGCTGGCTGCGTATTAATTAGAACTACTACCCCCAGCAGAGACACAGTACACTCAGGACGGTCACAGGCAGCCCAAATAGAATGTTTTTTTCCCAAATTTTTTGGGAAAAGCCCACTGCCTATATACACAGTATATCTCTTTCACTGTCCCTGGCTCACCACTACTGGCCCTGGACTATGTAAAATTACTGCAGACTGTTTCCCTCTGGACAGGATGACAGCGGTGATGTGTAACGCACAGCAGAGCCAGGAAAGAATTTTGCGCAAGCCTGCTGTAACACTTAGCTGGCTGCGTATTAATTAGGACTACTACCCCCAGCAGAGACGCAGTACACTCAGGACGGTCACAGGCAGCCCAAATAGAATGTTTTTTCACAAATTTTTTGGGAAAGGCCCACTGCCTATATACACAGTATATCTCTTTCATTGTCCCTGCCTCACCACTACTGGCCCTGGACTATGTAAAATTACTGCAGACTGAGGACGCAATGCTCTGCATGGCCGATATACAAAAAAAAAAAAATGTGCAACACTGCAAAAAGCAGCCTCAACAGTACTGCACACAGTCAGATTTTGCCCTAAGAAGGACCGTTGGGGTTCTTGAAGCCTAAAATCACTCCTAACACTCTCCCTATAGCAGCTCCGGCATCAGCAGCACTTTCCCTGAGCTATGTCAGAATGCATCTGTGGCGAGCCGCGGGAGGGGCCGATTTATATACTCGGGTGACACCTGATCTCGCCAGCCACTCACTGCAGGGGGGTGGTATAGGGCTTGAACGTCGCAGGGGGAAGTTGTAATGCCTTCCCTGTCTTTCTATTGGCCAGAAAAGCGCGATAACGTCTCAGAGATGAAAGTGAAAGTAACTCGAACATCGCGTGGTGCTCGCCTCTAGTAACGAGCATCTCGAACACGCTAATACTCGAACGAGTATCAAGCTCGGACGAGTACGTTCACTCATCTCTAATCACTATCCCATTGAAGCATGAACTCAATGACTGTTATTTCTGGAACAGATCCAAGAGCAAGTCCTTTAAGTTCCATAAATTGAAAATTGCATGAATTGGACTTGTTTACCACTCCTGATACTTGATCGATTTGAAATTTGGGCACTTTAAAGGCCAAGTCAACATCTTCAGCTCTTTGTTATGGTCCTCAAAACATTCCTAAACCATGCTTGCAATGTAGCAGGATGGCCTAATCTGCTGAAAAAGGCTGCTATTATGGGAAACTATTGCCAAGAAGGGGGTACTTGGTCTGGAACAATGTTTAGTTAGCTGTAATCTCTTAGGTAGTGCCATCTCTTTCCCAGGTAAGTGATGCCCATCTCTATGCTTTTGGCCACTCAAGAGCTCTACAAGAGTGCTATGGGGCCTAAAACACCTTCAAGCAAAATTTATGTTCTGAAAGACACTGACTACTCCTTTCGTTTTGGGCCCTGTTGTGCATCCAGACATAAGATTAGGGCCAAAATGGGTATATTTCTGAACACAGGACAAGCAGGTAGATCCGTTTTGGGGTGTAAATCCTCATTTTCATGTGCACTATAGGAAAAAAAAATGTCTTTAAAATGACATATTTGCAAAAAATATGAAATTTTATTTTTTCTCTTCTAAATTGAATTAATTCCTGAAAAAAAAAACTGTGGGGTCATTAAGGGGTGTAGTTTTTAAAATGGGGTCATTTGGAGGGGTATCTATCATTCTGACACTCATGAGCCTTTGCAAACTTGGCTTGCTGTAAGAAAACAAAGTTTTCTTCAAAATGCTGAAAAGTAATGTTAAATTTGTATGTCATCTAAATGGTTAAAAAAAACACAAGTTTTTTCAAACGTGCATTCAGAATAAAGTAAACAGATGGAAATATATATCCTATCAAAAATTTGTACAGTATGTTTGCACATATTTGAGATATTACAGTTGAAAATGTGGAAAAATTACAATTTTTTCAAAATGTTTCCAATATTGGTACTTTTAATAAATATACACAAATTATATCAGTCTATTTTTACAACCTAAATAAAGTACAACATGTGGCGAAAAAACAATGTCAGAATCACTTGGATATGTAAAGCCTTTACGGAGTTATGCTACGTTGAACGACACATGTCAGATTTCCAAAATTTGGCTCCGTCACTAAGGCGCAAACAGGCTTCGTCACTAAGGGGTTAAAAGGACGTTAGCCAAAGAGAAATTCCTTCCCAAAAGAAGATTCGCTGAGCAAATGATGTCAGCACATCCACTTCAATGGATCAACTGTGAGGAAGATTGCACTGTACCAACAACAGTTTAGAAAGCAGCAGTTGATGAGCCAGCAATTTATGCTACAGTAACTCTTTTGTGGGATTGGACCAGACAGGCTAGCCTCTGCTTTTTATGTCCATCAATGAGCCTTACACTTGTGAATTTGTTTTCCTGCTTCTTAGGCCTCCCTCACACAGGGCGTTTGCAGAAACGCAGCGTTTTGCAATGCTGCGTTTGCTGCAGATTCCGCCACGTTTCAGCAGCGCTGGCATACTTTATGCCAGTGTTTTGGCTGCGTTTTCAGCTCGGCTGAAAACGCAGCCAAGAATGCTGAAAAGAAAAAAAAGCAATACTCACCTAGCCGCTGCAGTCCGGGTTGCGGCCGCTGCTCTCTGCCGCTGATCCGGGCTTCCTCGGCACTCCCAAGTCTATTGCCGGAGGCAATCAGAGCTTGCCGGCGCTGATTGGCTGAGACAGTCAATGAAGGGCTGTGATTGGGCATCGAGCAAGCGCCGACAACCAATCACAGCACTCTATTGCCGGAGCCGGGGTTCTCAAACCTGGCCTCAGGCAATAGACTTGGGAGTGCCGAGGAAGCCCGGATCAGCGGCAGAGAGCAGCGGCCGTGACCGGGACTGCAGCGGCTAGGTGAGTATTACTTTTTTTTTTCCCTCTATCTAACTGGGACTGATTTTCGGGGTAGGGCTTCTATTACAAGCCCTCACTCCGAAAATCTGCGAGCGGTTAACGCTGCCAAAAAGGCGGCACCAAGTGTTGCCGCGTTTTCAGCAGTGCTAAAACCGCTGCCCATTCATTTCAATGGGCGACGCAGGGCTGAAAACGCCCCAAAATAGAACATGCATCACTGTCAAAGCGCAGCGTTGGGAGGCGCTACGTTTTCAGCCCTGTGTGAGCAGCCCCATTGAAATGAATGGGAGTGTTGTACAGCGTTTAGCGCTGGGCTGAAAAGGCAGCGCTAAACGCTGTATAAAACGCCCTGTGTGAGGGAGGCCTTACACTTCAATTTCAACAACTAAGGCTGCCTGTCCATGGGCAAGTTGTCATTGCTTTACCCGCAGTGATAATATGGCCATGGGTAACGCAGTGAGCGCTTTCCATAGGCTAACTATGGAAAGCGCAGCCCAACGTCCACAAGCGGAGCATCATAGCGATTCTCCACTCGCGGGATTCAAATCGCGGCATGCTGCGATTTTCCGCTGTGAGCCTATCTATTAGATAGGCTCACCGAGGAGACCTGTCAGTTCTCCTCCCTGCTCCCCTGTGGCGGAATATTGCTAGTGATATTCCACCTCAGCCATGGACAGGTAGCCTCACTGTTCACTTGAAACCTAATTTATCTTATCTTATTCACTTCACCACTCTATGATTTTATTGTTAGGCTACTTTCATCATTTAAACTGTTTTTTCCTATAGAAGTATGTTTTTATTGAATGTGCTACATTAAAAGGATTTTCTACGATTAAAAACAGTTCCCTGCTGTCCATGGGTTCTGCCTGGTATTAAAAGTAAACTGCATCCGACCTTCGGTCACTCTATGGATAAATTTTCTCCACATTTTCCTGTTTTTCACCACGTCTTTCAGTTCAATGATTGACATGTTTGTGGTGACTTTGATTGTATCCTTCACTTGAGTTGTGCTGAATTACAATATCATACAGAAATCATTGAAAGGTGTGTCAATGTTTTTGGAAGAAAGTAGCCATGTTATTCTAATGCTGGACAAGTCCTTTAACTGTGTCTGTTTTTCCAGGTACGGTGTTGGTTCATTGTGCCATGGGAATCAGCAGAGCAGCATCTCTTGTCCTGGCTTTCTTAATGATCTCTGAGGGAATGTCTTTAGTAGATGCCCTGCGGAGCGTAGGTGAGCACCGAGACATCTGTCCTAATCCTGGCTTCCTTGAACAGCTTCGCCAACTGGATATAAAACTGGAGGGGAAAAGAAGAAGCAGAAGTAAATAGGACAGGGTTTTGTGCTGTGAACATAATGCAATAATATAAGAGGCAATTGAGGTTGCAAAATTATATTAGATAAAGGTTTGATGTACATGGTCCTGCTGGTTAAGCTATATACAGATGACACCTTGTTTCCAGGAAGTGCTCTTCCTTCAACCATAATGTCCAACACTGAATTGTCATCTACAAGACAGTCAGTGAGATCTCCTAGCTACTGAACCCAATTTATCTGCCCCATCTTGGCCTTCCTTGTCCATTTCTAAATTTGCTCTCCATATGTATTTTATTTTGTCATTTTTCCCCAGTCTGCCTCTTTTAATTGCTACTTCACCTATTAAAAGTTATGCTTCACATTTTTTTGAAACTTGAAAAGACAAACATAATGTTAAATAAACTGTTGGGTAAACAGCATGCAAGAAAGAACAAAAAGCAATGACAGAATAACTGTCCCCCCAGGAAAAAAGTAAGCAAAAGTTATACAACACATTACATGTAGTTTTTTTTTCTATTTATCCTTACAAAAAGAAGAAAAACAGCCAAACATAGCAAAGACCATCAAAACAGGTTATAATTACCCAACCAAAAAAACAAATCCCTCTCACCCAGTGAAAGCAGTGAGAAACAAAAAAAAAGGCAAAAAAATGTAAGTACATAAGTCTGTACATCATAATGTGCATACCCACATATATACTCAAGTACAATATCAATTGTATGAGGGAAATAAGTCCAAATCGTTTGGGATCTCCCAGAGTGAGTTTGATCCTATTAGAGACTCATTCACACTACTGTTTTCTCTTAAAGAATTTCTGTCTTTCTCTTTTGTTTTTGAAACAAAGTGATGGAATTAAAATGGAGTTAAGAGGTTTCAGTCTGATCTCTGTTTTTAAAATGGAAGAAATAGCCCTGCAGAATGCGCTGTTCGTTCCGTTTAAATAACAGAACCCGAACTGAAAGCTTTCCGCTTGCTTACCATTTTTTAAAACCCCATTAAAATCAACAGGGGGTAAACAGAACCTTTTAATTCAGTCTCTCCACTCCATAAACGGAACAGAAAAACGTAACGCCTGAAGGGAAGGAAAACCCTAGTAATAACAGTAATAATGATGATTACTTTCTATATATTAAACTGAGATGGATATGTGAAGACTTAGGCTTGGTTCACACAGGGCGGATTTGCCGCGGCTTTGCCGCACGGCATTTGGCCGCGGCAAATCCGCCCGCAGCCACTAATCTCGGGATTGGCCAGCCATGTGGATGAGATTTCTCAGAAATCTCGTCCACATGGGACGGCCAATCCGCTGCAGTAAGTCCGGCTGAAACCGCGGCTCCGGCCGCCGCAGGCGCGGTTTCGGAAGATGCAGCATGTCTATTTACCTTTCCTTTTTTGTTTATTTTCGTCGTGGCCGCGCTCTCCTCTATGGGAGCGCCGGCCGCAACGGAAAAGCAAGCGGCCAAGCGGTTTCAAAGCCGCCGCGGCTTAAACCGCAGCGGTTCTCCCGGCGGAAATCTCGCGGTTTTTGCTGCGGCCAAACCGCGAGATTTCCAATGGGAATACGCCCTGTGTGAGCCCAGCCTTAGACTTGTTTTCTTCCCACTCGTTCTTTCAATGTTGTGTACTAGCCAACCCAGATGAAGTTAAATTTGATTAACCCTTTCGCACTGCCGGCCTTTATGCTGTTTTTTTTTTCCATTTTTCTATTTCCACTTTCAAAAAAAATTATAACTTCTCCAGCACAATATCTCCATGAGGACTTATTTTCGGTAGCATGACATTTCCATAGCATAAACTGATGTCAATAATTTTCATTTTAAAGTTTGAAAGTAAAAATAAAACAATAAAATATTATTTTTATCAATTAAAATCCACATACAGTGCAAAAATAATGGAATAAAAAAAGTACGGTATACATGTTTGATATTGGTATATGTTTGGTATTGATATATTCGTAACAGCATGTTTAATAAAGTTCAAGGGTTTTATTTTTAGCATCAGAGTCAAAGGTTGACATATAGTATGCTCTTGTATGCCTGTATATATGTTAGAGATACACAATTGGCAATGCTACAAACATATACATTGAATAGGAGCCTCTAACGTGATATGTATAGTCTATAAAAACTATAGTACGTACAGTAGTTTTGCTGTATGGTTCTTGTCAAGCAGATGAATGTGGATCTGCCTTGCCACACTGGTTTAACATTGAGCTACTGTAAAAGAGGAGGCAGCACTTGGGGAGCCCCTAGTTTTCATCTTTGATCCCTCCATTGGGAATTTGGTCTTTACTTGCAGGGTCCTCATGCGTAACTTGCACAGATAGTCCAGATTGTGTGCCTGCTGATGCTGCACTGGACCAAGATGCAGTCGCTGATGGTGTGAACAGCTGCTTATCCAGTAATATAGCAAAGGTCAGGCCTGATGACACATAACTAATAACAAGTTCCAAGAAGAAGGTCAGTACAGATAGCAAGCAATAACAAAGTCCAGTAAACAGAGCTTAGGTCAAGGAGCACAGAAGTCAGAGTAGTCAAGGATCAAGTAGGAGTCAAAAGCAGAATATACACAAACAGGGGCTTTATCAAAAATGGCACTAGGAGTCCAACTGCTTAGGCATCCACCCTAGGGTGTGGATGCCTAAAATAGCAGATGCTGAGACAGGATTGGAGGGGGACAGGTTTAGGGAGTGAGCCCTTTAAGAGAGAGGAAGGGAGCACACGCGAGCTCCATAGGCAGATACCAAAGAACCAGCATAGGAGTGAGTGTGGAAAGCAGTGCGTGGAAAATGGCATGACTGACCACAGCTCAGCAGCGGGTAAGCAGCTATGACAGTTCTTTGTTACCAGCCACTTCAATAGGAATACTAACATGATTTCTGGAAAATACTACTCACATATTTTCCAGCTCTAAAAGCTCCAGAAACTGTTACATAAAGAATGAGTAATAAATATAGGTTATATACTGTATGTACCTGATATGTCAACTTTTAAAAACTGCCTTCAGGAAGAATTGAGAGACCATAACGCTTTCCATTGTCCATCTACAGTAGAACTGCGGGATCAGCCACATGTAATCCTCCCTTATCAGCTGCTTTTTGGGCGGGTGCGTTCATGCACTGAGCTGATTACTGCAGGAAGAAGACAGCACTGTTCCCAGGGGCGTAACTATAGGGGGTGCAGTAGATGCGGTTGCACCTGGGCCCAGGAGCCTTAGGGGGCCCATAAGGCCTTTCTTCTCCATATTGGGAGCCCAGTACTATGAAAAACGCATTATAGTTAGGGGCCCTGTTACAGATTTTGCACCAGGGCCCAGAAGCTTCAAGTTACGCCTCTGACTGTTCCCATTGCAGTAGCCCGGCTTTGTATTGCAGGCCATTCATATCAATGGGAACTTTGCCTCTTATACCAAGTCTGGCCACTGCAGCGGGAACTGAGTTTTCTGCGTCCTGTAGAAATCAGGTCAGTGCACAAGCATGCTGGCCTGGTGAACAGCTGATTGGTTGAGGTCCTGCACAGCAGACCCCAGCTGATGTGCTATTGATTGTATATCCTGAGGACAAGCCATTAATAGTTTATAACTGGACAACCCCTTTAACAACCTAAGGGCGAGCACCCACTGGCGTTTTTTTACCTGCGTTTTGCGTTTTTCCTGCACAGGCATAGAGATAACATGTGTTCCTGTCCACTGGCGTTTTTTTTGCGTTGCGTTTGCGTTTTTAACATAGGAACTGTCAGTTGCATATGTGTCCTTATTTTTCTCCTAATGCACCCATGAAAGTCAATGAAAATTAATGGAAAAGCCGCGAAAACACCGCGAAAAACGCGCGGAAAAATCGCGGAAAACGCGGCGTTTTTTTCCCGCGGAAAACGCAAACGCCAGTGGGTGCTAGCCCTTAGACTTCTTTCTCACGAGCATATATCAGCCCGCCGTTTTCACGGCCGGCTGATATACACCGTGATCCGATGCATAGGATTCCAATGCATCAGATCACATGGCCGTATTCCTGAGACGTAAAAGCCCCTGGGCGTGGCTGCTAAACTCCCCCCTCTGCTCTCCTTCCCCCATGCAGGCTCACCTGTCCTCTCCACCCTGCTGGCTTTCTGATTTGTGCACCCGTTCCCCAGTTTTAACTCTTTCAATGTAGCATATATCGGCCAGGCAGGAAAACGGTGGCTGATATATGCTCATGGGAAAGAAGCCTGATGCTGCACCGTGTATCATTATTCAGAGATAGGCTCGTGGTTAAAATAAATGCTCCTGTATTTTGTTGTTACATAATTTCTATAGTGCCCCCTCCATTCTTCTGATTTCCCCTTGGAATGTCCACCTGCCCAGTGGTGATGAGAAAAAGCTACTTCTAATCTGTTGATTATTATTGGTTGGCCTGTACAATAGAAGGAATCACTCCTCAATTCCCAAACACAAAGACTAAAGTGGTGGGACTTGACTACTGATCATGGGACGAACTCCTGAGAGGGATACCAAAAGAACATCAAGAGGTGCCATAACATGTACAAGGGAATAAAAAAGTAAGTGAACTCTTTCAAATTACCTAGATTTCTGCATTAACTACTAATTCAAAATTACAACAGTCGGCTAAACGATCTGCAGGAGCTGGTGACATCACCGCTAGGTTGTTAGCGCTCATGCACAGGATTTAGACAGACACCTCTTTGTTGGGTTCTAGTGGGCTTCTTGCTGACTCCTCGCTCAGCACTTCACATTCCAGTGAACTGTAGACCAGTAGAGCACGATCATTGTGCATTTAGACAACGATTATCGTGCAAATTCGTTCGTTTGTACAAATTTTGTGCACTAATTCTCCTTTGTAAATGGCCTTTAAGCCCTAAAAACGGTATTATATCCACAAGATTATCTTGTTTCTCTTACTGAGAGCAAGAACAATTGTTATTAGAGATGAGCGAACCTACTCGTTCCGAGTAATTACTCGATCGAGCACCACGATTTTTGAGTACTTCCGTACTCGGGTGAAAAGATTCGGGATGCGCCGGGGGGGCGGGGGGAGGCGTAGCGGAGCGGGGGGTAGCAGCGGGGAACAGGGGGGAGCCCTCTCTCTCTCCCTCTCCCCCCCACTCCCCGCTGCAACCCCCCACTCACCCACGGCGCTCCCCGAATCTTTTCGCCCAAGTACGGAAG
This sequence comes from Eleutherodactylus coqui, assembly GCF_035609145.1. Classification (NCBI taxonomy): domain Eukaryota; kingdom Metazoa; phylum Chordata; class Amphibia; order Anura; family Eleutherodactylidae; genus Eleutherodactylus; species Eleutherodactylus coqui. Next base: position 172,480,148 of record NC_089840.1, read on the forward strand.
TACTCGAAAATCGCGGCGCTCGGGCGAAAAATGGGCGTGGCCGAGTAGGTTTGCTCATCTCTAATTGTTATCTAAGAGTGGGTTTACATTCAAATAGTTGATTGAAACAGTCATAGCAAGGTGTTAGCGTATGAACAACTGTTGATTGTGTGCTTTTTACCCAGAGTGGTTGTTGTTCATCTTTGCATTCACTGGAGTGCCCACCTCCCTACAAAGTGTATTGGCTATTGTGGAAAGACAAATGAATGGCTGTTAACACCGGACAATAAATAATCAACCAGCAGCTATTATTAAGCGTGATGAAATGAGTCAACTAGTAAATGAATTCTCACTTGTCACCTGGTTGGTGGCCATATTTACATGGAGTAACTATTGCTTACATTAAATCAACAGAAATGAGAGAGCTGTACAGCGCCTCTTGCTGGTAATCAGTGGTGGAACATAAACCTGGGATAGTTTACAGTAGAAGGCACATGAAAGAGTGCAGAGAGATTGTGGTAGTTACAGAAACTCCCCACTGCTTTGTATTTTAATTGATTTTGTGTCATGGTATTTTGTCCACTATACAAGGGAAGGTTCCCACCGCTACATTACCCTAATTGGGCACTTTCATTTGAAATTGCTTATACTTGATGCAACTGCTGTAGGTGTAGACACCACTATCCCTACTTTTACTGTTCTATCTACATGACTTTGTTCAGTTAATAATACTGCCCATCACTCTAGTTTTTGCTGCATTGCCTCCTCAATTTTGCCACATTATGTTTTTTTTCCCGCTTCCCTTATACAGTCAAATCATCTCCCTACCATAATGTTACTCACACTACAGTTAACCTGTCACTTTGTTACACCTGCCATGACAAACTATTTTAATTGTAACTACAACTATGATTGTATTATTAATCTATTTTATATGAATTGTTTTTAACTCATTTTAATTATACATAATTTTTTTTGTCACCATCTTTTACTTCCTATCAATTTTCTTATTTTACATTGTGTTTCCAATCTATTTTTATTGTACTTATTCATGTACATCAGTTATTTTGTGCTTGAGAAAGCCGCACCTAGCCTCCGAAAGACGTTGTACTGTCCACTGGAGCTCTGTTTAATTAATCTATTTATTTTACCACAGAGGGCTCTGTCACTTCCTATTACATCCTACGGACCTCACCAGGCCACACACCTACACATGTCCATCCCTAGTCATATTTGGCTCTATACGGGTCACCCTGAGTGCAGGAGTCATCCTCTTTTTCTCTTTACTTGGTATTGCTTACATTAGCTCTATCAAGTTATGATTTCGTCAATAGCTGTCCCGCGTAAGCCACCCTAAGTCACACTTATAGACAAACACTAAATCCACACCATTCACTGTACTGTTCATGTAATCTATTGAGCACACCGGGTAAACATACATAGTGAAGGGGAAAAAAGTGAACCTCTGTATTTAAAACTTTTCCAAGAGCCGTAATTAAGGAGATAAGATTGGAAGTGTGGGTTTCCGAAGAGCGAAATAAAGCAGGAAAATGGTACAAAAGCAACGCTGAAGATCTGGAAAAGAGTGAGAGAGAGGAAGGAAGGTTAGATTGGTTCATGAGCTGGAACCCCATCAATCTTGAGTTAGAACAGATAATAGTCCGGAACTTAGACGCATGGTTGAATATCAATTGAACACAGCATTTGTTACATGTGCTGTATACAGTACATGAATGATATTTAATACTCATTCCTTATGTAACAGTATCTGGAGTCTTTCAGAGCTTGAAAATATGTGAGAAGTATTTTCCCCTGCCAGCATCACAAATTCCCGAGTTAGTTGAAACACGCCGTTGCTCTTTTTCAGTAACATTGTAGGTGCTTTCCAGCCTAGTGGCTGGCCTGCTGATGTTGCTTGCACCAAAGGAGATCACCTGTGCTTTACTAAAATGCATAAAATTGGAACATGGAATGTATGTGAAATGAACATTGACAAATTAGAAATGATAAAAAATGAAATGCAACGATTAAACATCACCCTTCTGGGGATCAGTGAACTTCTCTGGGCAGAGAACGAATACTTTACCAATGGAATGGTGCCAAATTCATCGCAAACAAAAAGATTAGTAAGGCCTCATACTCACGGCCGTGGCAGACTCCGCCAGTGGAATATTGCAGCGGAGTCCGACAAGCACCCCCCAAAGACCCCATACTCGCCTCTGGGATCTGCCATGCGAATCCCATCTCACGAGCCAGCGAGTATTTGCAGTACAGTGCATGATGTTCCGGCAGTGGCTGATGATGGGCCGGACTGTGGTCGGTGACACGTAATCACGCGATACTTCCACTGTGCTCACATTGTAGACAAAGAAAGCCAGGCGCACTTTTTTCCGTGGCAATTAGAGTGTGCCTTTAATACTGCAGTATTCCGCGGTGGAATTTCGCAGCGTGAACATTGAGCTATTAGGTTCAATAGAACCTAATAGCTGCAGGATAATGCGTGAAACGCGGAAGAAATCCGTCAGTGGGCATTAGCCCTAAAGTGTTCATGGTTTCCATACTATAAGTAATAGAATCATGACTAACTGCATCAGCTGATAACCTCACACCATATGAGTAATACAATTTGATTACTGACGCAACGGATAAACAAATTGAAAGCTTTTATGCTGATGTTCAAGAAACGTTGCAGCAAATCCCAACAAAGGACATCGTTTACATCATCAGTGATTTCAATTCAAAATTACTGCAGAAGAAGAGACACCAATAGTAAGGAAATTCAGCTTAGGAGAACAAAATGATGTCAGTGATTAACTTTTCCAATTTTGCTAATACGTTGTTCGCGCACCCAAAACAGCACCTGTACTCCTAATGGAGTTCACCACGTTCAAATAAATTTTCCAAAAAGTGGAAAAGTTCAGTTCTACCAGCAAAAACCAGGCAGAGATTGTGGTTCTGACCAACAACTGCTTGTGGCAAAAATTAAACTACATTTTTGAAATTGTAGAAAAACAACAGCAGCATTGAAGTTCCACACTGACTCCGTGCTGCTCGCTTATACAGTAGAAGTAAAGAATGAAAAAGAGCCAGAAGAACTACGGGAGGAAATGAAAAGTATTATGATTAGAGATGAGCGAGCGTACTCGTCCGAGCTTGATGCTCGTTCGAGTATTAGGGTACTCGAGATGTTAGTTACTCGAGACGAGCACCACGCGGTGTTCGATTCACTTCCATTTTCTTCCCAGAAAAGTTTGCGCTATTTTCTGGCCAATAGAAACACAGGGAAGGCATTACAACTTCCTCCTGTGAAGTTCCAGCCCTATCCCACCCCCCTGCAGTGAGTGGCTGGGGAGATCAGGTGACACCCAAGTATATAAACTGGGGCTGGCCACGGCTCGCCACAGATGCACGTTGAGAGACATTAGGGAAAGTGCCGTCCTGCTGTAGCTGCTATAGGGAGAGTGTTAGGCTGTTATCTTCGTCTTCAAGAACCCCAACAGTCCTTCTTAGGGCCACATCTGACCGTGTGCAGTACTGTTGAGGCTGCTTTTAGCAGTTTTGCACATTTTTTTTTTTTTGTATATCGGGCGTGCAGACCATAGCGTCCTCAGTCTGCAGTCATTTTACTGAGTATAGGGGCAGTACTGGTGAGGCAGGGACAGTGGTACAGGGTAAGAGATATACTGGCTATATAGGCAGTGGGCTTTTTCAAAAAAATTGGAAAAAAAAATCTTTGGGCTGCCTGTGACCGTGTTCAGTTTACTGCGTGTCTGCTGGGGGTAGTAGTTGCTCACTATTACCCAGCTAGGTGTTACTGCAGCCTTGCGCATAGTTTTTTCTGGCTGCACTGTGCTTTCAATAACCACAGTCATCCTCCAACAGGGAAATCCATATACAGGCTATAAAGGCAGTGGGCTTTTTCCAAAAAATTGGAAAAAAATACTATATTTAGGCTGCCTGTGACCGTCTTCAGTTTACTGCGTGTCTACTGGGGGTGGTAGTCACTCATTATTACTCAGCTAAGCCTGTGACCGTCTACAGTTTACTGCGTGTCTGCTGGGGGTAGTAGTCGCTCATTAATACCCAGCCTTGTGCATAATTTTTTCTGGCTGCACTGTGCTTTAAATAACCACAGTCAACCTCCAACAGGGAAATCCATATACAGGCTATATAGGCAGTGGGTTTTTCCCGAAAATTGGAAAAAAATACTATATTTGGGCTGCCTGTGACCGTCTTCAGTTCACTGCGTGTGTGCTGGGGGTAGTAGTCGCTCATTATTACCCAGCTAAGCCTGTGACCGTCTACAGTTTACTGCGTGTCTGCTGGGGATAGTAGTTGCTCATTAATACCCAGCCTTGCGCATAATTTTTTCTGGCTGCACTGTGCTTTCAATAACCACAGTCATCCTCCAACAGGGAAATCCATATACAGACTATATAGGCAGTGGGCTTTTTCCCAAAAATTGGAAAAAAAATACTATATTTGGGCTGCCTGTGACCGTCTTCAGTTTACTGCGTGTCTGCTGGGGGTAGTAGTCGCTCATTATTACCCAGCCAAGCCTGTGACCGTGTATAGTTTACTGTGTGTCTGCTGGGGGTAGTAGTCGCTCATTATTACCCAGCTATGCGTTACAGCAGGCTTGCGCATAATTGTTTCCTGGCTCTGCTGTGTCCGTTACATGATCTCCGTCATCCCGCCAGAGGGAAAGAGTATACATATATACATTGCATACAGTGTCTGTCTGGTTTTTCACCTCACCATTTTAAAAAATTGAAGCAAAATACTTAAGGCCTACCACTGGCCTTTGGCCACTTGACTGGTTCTTCGCTGTGAATTCCAGTAGCTCAGTTATACGCACCTAGGTCTCACTACAGGCTTGCGCATAATTGTTTCCTGGCTCTGCTGTGCGTTCCGTAAGCGAAGTCAGCCTCCAACCACAGGCCAATAAGCGGCAGATTTAATTACAGCATTCTGTTTCTGCTCTACTCGTAATACACCATGCTGAGGGATAGGGGTAGGCCTAGAGGACGTGGACGTGGATGCGGGCGAGGACGCGGAGGCCCAAGTCAGGGTGTGGGCACAGGCCGAGCTCCTGGTCCAGGTGTATCGCAGCTGACTGCTGCGGGATTAGGAGAGAGGCAAGTTTCTGGGGTCCCCAGATTCATCTCACAATTAATGGGTCCACGCGGTAGACCTTTATTAGAAACTGAGCAGTGTGAGCAGGTCCTGTCGTGGATGGCAGAAAGTGCATCCAGCAAACTATCCAACGTCAGCACCCAGTCTTCTACGCTGTCCACTGCTGCATCCCTGAATCCTCTCGCTGCTGCTCCTCCCTTTTCCCAGCCTCCTCCCTCCCAACAAATGACACATTCAGAAGAGCAGGCAGGCTCCCAGGAACTGTTCTCGGGTCCCGGCCTTGAGTGCGAAAAAATGCATCCTCTATCACCTGAGGAGTTTCTCATTACCGATGCCCAACCTTTGGAAAGTTCCCGGGACCCGGGTGAGGAGACTGGGGACTTCCGGCAACTGTCTCAAGAGCTTTCAGTGGGCGAGGAGGACAACGAGGATGAGACACAGTTGTCTATCAGTGAGGTAGTAGTAAGAGCAGTAAGTCCGAGGGAGGAGCTCACAGAGGATTCGGAGGAAGAGCAGCTGGACGATGAGGTGACTGACCCCACCTGGTTTGCTAAGCCTACTGAGAACAGGTCTTCAGAGGGGGAGGCAAGTGCAGCAGCAGGGCAGGTTGGAAGAGGCAGTGCGGTGGCCAGGGGTAGAGGCAGGGCCAGACCGAATAATCTACCAACTGTTTCCCAAAGTGCCCCCTCGCGCCATGCCACCCTGCAGAGGCCGAGGTGCTCAAAGGTCTGGCAGTTTTTCACTGAGAGTGCAGACGACCGACGAACTGTGGTGTGCAAGGTTTGTCACGCCAAGATCAGCCGGGGAGCCACCAGCCTCACCACCACCAGCATGCGCAGGCATATGATGGCCAAGCACCCCACAAGGTGGGACGAAGGCCGTTCACCGCCTCCGGTTTGCACCACTGCCTCTCCCCCTGTGCCCCAACCAGCCACTGAGATCCAACCCCCCTCTCAGGACACAGGCACGACCGTCTCCCGGCCTGCACACACACCCTCACCTCCGCTGTCCTCGGCCCCATCCAGCAATGTCTCTCAGCGTAGCGTCCAGCCATCGCTAGAGCAACTGTTTGAGCGCAAGCGCAAGTACGCCGCCACGCACCCACACGCTCAAGCGTTAAACGTGCACATTGCCAAATTGATCAGCCTGGAGATGCTGCCGTATAGGCTTGTGGAAACGGAGGCTTTCAAAAACATAATGGCGGCGGCAGCCCCGCGCTACTCAGTTCCCAGTCGCCACTACTTTTCCCGATATGCCGTCCCAGCCCTGCACGACCACGTCTCCCGCAACATTGTACGCGCCCTCACCAACGCGGTTACTGGCAAGGTCCACTTAACAACGAACACGTGGACAAGCACAGGCGGGCAGGGCCACTATATCTCCCTGATGGCACATTGGGTGAATTTAGTGGAGGCTGGGACAGAGTCAGAGCCTGGGACCGCTCACATCCTACCCACCCCCAGAATTGCGGGCCCCAGCTCGGTGGTGGTATCTGCGACGGTGTATGCTTCCTCCACTAAACCACCCTCCTCCTCCTACGCAACCTCTGTCTCGCAATCAAGATGTGTCAGCAGCAGCACGTCGCCAGCAGTCGGTGTCGCGCGGCGTGGCAGCACAGCGGTTGGTAAGCGTCAGCAGGCCGTGCTGAAACTACTCAGCTTAGGAGAGAAGAGGCACACGGCCCACAAACTGCTGCAGGGTCTGACAGAGCAGACCGACTGCTGGCTTTTGCCGCTGAGCCTCCAACCGCGCATGGTCGTGTGTGACAATGGCAGTAACCTGCTGGCAGCTCGGCAGCTCGGCAGCCTCACGCACGTGCCATGCCTGGCCCACGTCTTTAATTTGGTGGTTCAGCGGTTTCTGAAAAGCTACCCACGCTTGTCAGACCTGCTCGGAAAGGTGCGCCGGGTCAGCGCACATTTCCGCAACTCCAACACGGACGCTGCCACCCTGCGGACCCTGCAACATCTGTTTAATCTGCCAGTGCACCGACTGCTGTGCGACGTGCCCACATGGTGGAACTCTACGCTCCACATGTTGGCCAGGCTCTATGAGCAGCGTAGAGCTATAGTGGAATACCAACTCCAACATGGGCGGCGTAGTGGGAGTCAGCCTCCTCAATTCTTTACAGAAGAGTGGGCCTGGTTGGCAGACATCTGCCAGGTCCTTGGAAACTTTGAGGAGTCTACCCAGATGGTGAGCAGCGATGCTGCAATCATTAGCGTCACCATTCCTCTGCTATGCCTCTTGAGAAGTTCCCTGCAAAGCATAAAGGCAGACGATTTGCGCTCGGAAACGGAAGCAGTGGAAGACAGTATGTCGCTGGAAAGTCAGAGCACCCTCATGTCTATATCTCAGCGCGTTGAGGAGGAGGGAGAGGAGGTGGAGGGGGAGGAGCCTGAGGAGGAGCAGGGGGAAAAGACAGCCGGGCCCACTGCTGAGGGTACCCATGCTGCTTGCCTGTCATCCTTTCAGCGTGTATGGCCTGAGTAGGAGGAGGAGGAGGATCCTGAAAGTGATCTTCCTAGTGAGGACAGCCATGTGTTGCGTACAGATACCCTGGCACACATGGCTGACTTCATGTTAGGATGCCTTTCTTGTGACCCTCGCGTTACACGCATTCTGGCCACTACGGATTACTGAGTGTACACACTGCTCAACCCACGGTATAAGGAGAACCTTTCCACTCTCATACCCGAAGAGGAAAGGGGTTCGAGAGTGATGCTATACCACAGGACCCTGGTGGACAAACTGATGGTAAAATTCCCATCCGACAGCGCTAGTGGCAGAAGGCGCAGTTCCGAGGGCCAGGTAGCAGGGGAGGCGCAGAGATCAGGCAGCATGTACAGCGCAGGCAGGGGAACACTCTCCAAGGCCTTTGCCAGCTTTATGGCTCCCCAGCAAGACTGTGTCACCGCTCCCCAGTCAAGGCTGAGTCGGCGGGAGCACTGTAAAAGGATGGTGAGGGAGTACGTAGCCGATCGCACGACCATCCTCCGTGACGCCTCTGCTCCGTACAACTACTGGGTGTCGAAGCTGGACACGTGGCCTGAACTCGCGCTGTATGTCCTAGAGGTGCTTGCTTGCCCTGCGGCTAGCGTCTTGTCAGAGAGGGTGTTTAGTGCGGCTGGGGGAATTATCACGGATAAGCGTACCCGCCTGTCAACTGACAGTGCCGACAGGCTTACACTCATAAAGATGAACAAAGCCTGGATTTCCCCAGACTTCTCTTCTCCACCAGCGGACAGCAGCGATACCTAAACAATACGTAGGCTGCACCCGCGGATGAAAGCATCGTTCTCTATCACCATAAAAAACGGGGACCTTTTAGCTTCATCAATCTGTGTATTATATTCATCCTCCTCCTCCTGCTCCTCCTCCTGAAACCTCACATAATCACGCCGAATGGGCAATTTTTCTTAGGCCCAAAAGGCTTTTGTAAACAATGTTTATACGTTTCAATTCTCATTAAAGCGTTGAAACTTGCACCTGAACCAATTTTTATTTTAACTGGGCTGCCTCCAGGCCTAGTTACAAATTAAGCCACAGTAACCAAAGCGATTAATGGGTTTCACCTGCCCTCTTGGTTGGGCATGGGCAATTTTTCTGAGGTACATTACTACTGTTGGTACACCAATTTTTTTGGGCCCTTGCCTACAGTGTAATCCTAGTAATTTTTATGGGCTTCGCCTGCACTCATGGTACAGCAAGGTGTGTGGGGTTGGCCTACACTTTTGCTACATAAATGTAACTGGGGCCTTGTCTATACTGCAACTACTGAAATGTGAAAGAGACTGTTATCTCCCTAAACTGCTGCAACGGGAATGTTACTGTAGCCTGTCTTGACTGCTACTACTACTGAAATGGAACTAATACTGTGCTCCCCCTATACTGCTGATAGTGATATGTTACTGGGGCCTGTCCAGACTGCTACTACTACTCAAATGAAACTAATACTGTGCTCCCCCTATATTGCTGCTAGTGATATGTTACTGGGACCTGTCTAGACTGCTACTACTACTGAAATGGAACTAATACTGTGCTCCCCCTATACTGCTGCTTTGGAATTGTTACTGGGGCCTGTCTTGACTGCTACTATTACTGAAATGGAACTAATACTGTGCTCCCCCTATACTGCTGATAGTGATATGTTACTGGGGCCTGTCCAGACTGCTACTACTACTGAAATGGAACTAATACTGTGCTCCCCCTATACTGCTGCTTCGGTATTGTTACCGGGGCCTGTCTTGAGTGCTACTATTACTGAAATGGAACTAATACTGTGCTCCCCCTATACTGCTGCTTTGGAATTGTTACTGGGGCCTGTCTTGACTGCTACTATTACTGAAATGGGCAGTTGGGCAGCATGTTACCCAGGAGACGTTGCAGCGGAGTGTCATGCAGGCAGTGATTGTGCTTTGTTGGAGGTAGTGTGGTGCTTAGCTAAGGTATGCCTTGCTAATGAGGGTTTTTCAGAAGTAAAAATTGTTGGGGGGGCCCACTCTTGCCGCTATTGTGGCTTAATAGTGGGACCTGGGAACTTGAGATGCGGCCCAACATGTAGCCCCTCGCCTGCCCTATCCGTTTCTGTGTCGTTCCCATCACTTTCTTGAATTTTCCAGATTTTCACAAATGAAAACCTTAGCCCATTGACTTCAATGGTGTTCGTTACTCGAAACGAACCCTCGAGCATCGCGGGAAGTTCGACTCGAGTAACGAGCACCCGAGCATTTTGGTGCTTGCTCATCTCTAATTATGATCAAAATAGCAAGCAAAAATATGTAATGCAAGAAAGCAATAAAAAAACAACCTGGCTATCAGCAGACACCATCCGAATCATCGATATGTGACAATAAACAAAGGCCAGTGGAAACTGACAATTTCCAGTGGCTAAATGTGTAGTTTCAGCGTGAAGCAAAGAAAGACAAAGAACGGTTTTGGAATGCTCGCTGCATGGAATTGTAAGATGCAAACAAAAAAAGGCCACACCAGAGAGCTCTTCACTCATAAAAAGGCTCCTTTTACATCACATAATGCAAACTCAATTTTGGATCAGGATGGTAAAGAATTACACAATGCTGAATAAATCAAGACTAGATGGCTGGAATCTTATCTCCTGCACTGTTCAACCTGTATGCAGAGGCGATCTTGAGGCAATGTAATTTAGACTAATCCAACATTGGAGTCAAGATCAGTGTATGAAACATCAACAGTCTCAGATCTGCAGATCATACAACCTTGCTGGCTGAAAGTCAGGGAGATTTTTAACAACTGATGCTAAAAGTTAAAGAAGGAAGTGAAAAAGCCGACCTATACTTGAATATCAAGAAAACTAAGATCATGAAAACAGCCAGTAACGGTTCAGGAAAAATCAACAATGAAGAAATCAAAGCAGTTTAAGACTACATTTTCCTCAATTTGAAAATCGACCGCAATGAAGAATCAGGACCCAAAATAAAGCGACAAATTGGTCTTGGTTTCAGCGTCAGGTTAAGTATAGATAAGATCTGGAATAACAAAGATATAATTATTGCAAAGAAATGCTAGATAGCCAATTAAATCATCTTCCCAATCACAACTTGGGACAGTTGGACACTTAAGAAAAATGACTGGAGGAAGACTGCTGCCTTCAGACTTAGGTGCTGTAGGAAACCCCTATGAATTCCTTGAAAGATCACAAACAAAACAGCCCTAGACCGCAGCAAACCAAAATTTAAATTAAAGGGCAAAATTACGAAACAGAGACTCTCATACTTCGGGCCACATAATGCGAGCTAATTTATTAGAAGCATCAATAATGCTGGGAGTGGTCAGCGGCAAAAGAAGACCTGGCCACCAAAGAACGCGCTAGCTCGATACTATTAAAGCCGACAACAACATGCAAAATGAATGAGCTGAAAGACGCCGTGCACAACAGAATTGTGTGGAGAGGAATGTGTCCGAGAGTCGGCCCTGACTAAATGGGTAAAGAGATCATAGTCCAGGGTTCTAGTGGAAAGAAACTCAAGTATGAGAAGTTATTCCTTATTGACTTGAAGGGAGTTATACATTACTTAGTTCTGATGGGGGAGCAAATTATAAAAATTATAAAATAACATGTAATGGGGCTATTTTTGCTTGGATGTACTGGAACTATAACAACAATTTAGCATAATAATAAAGGTAGTAAATATTTGAGCATTTGAGAAAAGGCACCTCACTCTTCTGCACACATCACACTTGTGTTCAATACCATATAGGGAAGATACAGTATGTTACTTCTTTGGGGTCTGTGATTGATTTGCATTTACTGTTTGCATAGATTTATACGGCTTCCATTGAGTTCAGTACTAGCTGTATACATTCATGCGCACTTTGATTTAATGTCGGTGGTTGAAGATATGAAGTTAGAAGAGCAGAGTTCCCTTTAAAAACATATTATGAGATAAATCAGAAAAGACTTTTCTACCAAAAAATGGAATATAGGACATTATGGCCGCCTGCAGACAGCCGGGTCGGATCCCGCTGCGAGAATTCTCACAGTGGGACCCGACCTGAACCCCTGCAGAGAGCAGCACGTCACTCACCTGCTCCCGTGGCCCCAGATCCTTCATGTGCCGGCTGCCGGGTAGCCGGCGCATGCGCAGACCAGAGCCGGCGGCCAGGGAGTGACATTTCTGTGCGGGGCTCGCAGAGCCCCGCACAGAAATAGAGCATGCCACGATTTGTTTTCTGCACGTGATTTTGCACAGACAAATCGCGGCCACCTGCATGCGATTGCGTATTATAATGCAATCCTATGCAGGCGTGTACGGGCGGAAATTCTGTGGGGAATCCCGCCGCAGAATTTCGGCCCGTGTGCAGGAGGCCTAAAGGTTTTGCCTCAAAGACCTTTACTTGTCAGATTTAAAGGGGTTGTGCTGCCCCTTGGAATTACCAGCAGCTTACAATACAACAAAATAACAAAAGCAGTAATACTTACTTTAGAAAACCCCTGCTGTTCTGGTGCCAGTGCTTGCCTGGTTCCCCGCCAGTCCCTGTTCACAGAGTTGCAGTGATAAGACGCATCAACATCTGACCGCTGCAGCAAACCACAAGCTATAGTAGCGATGTTTCAACACCATGGAGGTCACTGCTGCAGCCAGTAATTTGCTGTCTGATTTACGTCATGTCAAGACATCAACGCTGGAGCTGGATGAACAGAGAAAGGTACGGCCGCTCTCACTTACATTTTTTTTCACAGCATTTAGCTGGCATTTTCAACGCCCGCTAAAACAATTCTAATGTGCACTAAAACAAATGCTGTATATTCTATTTTCATGCATTCAGCGCGTTTTTGGCGCCCTGCATCGCCCATTGTAATGATGTGGTGTGTTTAAAACGCTGTAAAAAATGCAGTTCTTAAACGTTGTAAAGCATTGCATTTAAAATACAATGTTTTTAGAAACGCCTGTGTGAGAGTGGCCTATGGGAACCTTGACGTATTGGCACGAGAGTTGCAGGACATTGGTAAAGACAATATTAGGTCTTGATTATCAGAAGATAAAATTTAAAAAAAATTTGTGTTGGTGTATTTTTTCCTCCTGGTTAACCACTCAAAGGCTGTATTCTGAGGACAATGTGTAAGTGGTGCCTCTACAAAACAGGTCCAAAAACCACCGCACAGAACATGGCCACCGTCCCAGTCCTGTGCAATCTTCCGGGCATCTCCCACTCTTGTCCTCGAGAACAGATGAAAATAGGATATGCAGCTAGTTTTATTTTTTTTTCACCTCACTGCCAGCTTGTTTTATTTCATGCCTTTACATTAAATAAAACATGGTGATTTTGTTCCACAAAAGCAAACCATCTAGATTGGAATAGCGCTTCTTTCAGGGTAAAGTAGCAAATCCACAATCTACATCTAGAACTAGCTGAGTCATTACTTTTATAAGTAGATGTGACAGAATAGCATGGGTGGAGGAGAAAAAAAATTGTGGACTTGATTGAGCTCCACCCCTACCCCTTCTCGTCTGTGATAGAATAATAAGCATGCAGAGGACTTCTAACTTTTCTGACGTGTAGGTTAGTAGATACTTATAAATAACAATGCTGGAGCATCTTATCTTAGTTCTCTCCTTTGTGCATTCCTTTCTCATTCCCACTGGAGGAATAAATTAACAACTGGGCACTACCACATCTGTTGTCAATAAGGTGCAGCGTCCGAGGAGTGGACCCCAGCCTAGGAGACAGCGGGGTAGAGATTGGCCTTGTCAGGGTGGTTCTACTGTCTCCCACCTGGAGAGTAACCAAGGATATGTCCAAGGGGCCGAGGGTAGGCTATTAAATAGGGAAACCCACGGGTGGATTACCTTAATCCTTTTGTCATTCGTGACGCCACCATCCTATCCTCTAGGGTGAATCCAGTTGTTAGCAATAAAGAGTCCACATACAGGGATTTAACTTCCAGAGCTCGTTTACTTTCAATAACTTGGTACAGTTCAGTAATACACGCCAGCAGGAAAAACAGGGTAAAACTCAAAGTGATGTGACAGGGAGGATTCACAGGTAGACAGGAGAAACCACAGTCCCATTATCTGTGGGTCCTGATCCTGGCGACACTCCTCCCTCTCTCTCCAGCTCTCTCCTGGTCATCATTCACATTTGGAAAGGGATATGCTGCATGACGGCTCCTCATTCTCTCTCTTTCTCTTTCTCAGTGTTTAAGGATAACACTGGCTTCTCCTGGATAAAGCAGGCCCAGGGTAGGCTTTGAATTCCTCTCAACCTATTCCGGACCACACAGAGCTGAAGGTCTCTCTGTGGTTCACTTGCAGAAGCTCCAAGCACTACTCTATCTTGCAAGCCCAGAACAGATTTGACAGAAAACCCCCAAAAAACAACCAATTGATCACACCTTGCAATCACATATGTGTAATGAGGTCACATGATATACAAAAGATACATTTCCAGACATAACCCAGACAGTAACCTATTCAGTGCTGCAGAGGTTACTCGTCATATTCATACACATAGAAGACACTGACAATACAATAAGCCCGAGACAAATACATTCACATTGATGGGGGGGCCCAATAACTCTGGGCCACCAGCAAGGCGTGTCCCTACAAAACTGACACGGTCATATCAGTAAAAACAGCACCTTGTTAGTTTATTCTTTACTAAGAGAGCAGAATAATGCTCATGTAAATAGGACCATAAATTGTGTACGGTTAAGGTAGATCATATGAGTGGCAGAATAGAATCTGCAATGGCTGCTTAAAGAGACTGTGTCGCCATCTTTCTGCAGTCCTTATTGACAGCACCATCAGGTAGTGCCTGTCACACAGTAATATGTCAGTTGGGGATCTGTGCAGGAGTTTGGAAGAAAATTACATTTTATCAGTAACAGCACATAGAAAGAGGACTACATAAAGGCACTCTGTCACCTACTTTTAATCCTATAAGCTAAGTTTATAGACTAAAAGTAGGGATGTAATTGTTGTACTTACCTCATCTATCGTTTCCCCGGTGTTATCGTTGACAGCCGCCACTCAATGCATTGAGTGGCGCTGCTAAGTAGTCTGCCCATTCTAATTTTACAATAGGCAGACTACTTAGCAGCTGCGATCAATGCACTGAGCAGTGGCTTCCAGCACTCCCTCCGGGGGAGCAATGGGGAAGGTAAGTATAACACTTAACTCCCCAGTCTCAGCTGGTCACCTACTTGCAGGCCATAAGCTTAGCTCATAGGACTAAAAGTAGGTGACAGTCTCTTTAAATTAGTCTTGGATATTTATGAGTTGCAGGCTAGCTCCACCCACCTCACCCTCCAGCCAGTGATTGACAGTTATCTTCTTATTACTGTGCATAAAAAGTGCAAGTTTCTTCCAAAATACTGCACAAATCCACACATCGGACAGATCACTGCAATCAGTGTGACACACATTACATTATGGTGCTCTCAAAGAGATGTAACTTGAAGCTTCTGGGCCCCAATGTAAAATCTGTAAAAGGGCCCCCAAATATAATGCTCTATTCATAGTACTGGGCTCCCTATATGGAGAAGAAAAGCTTTATGGGCCCTTGAAGGTGCCTGGGACCAGGTGCAACTGTATCCTCTGCTTCCCCTATAGTTACGCTCTTGGTGCTCTTTTAGAGAGGACTGCAAAAAGATGGTGACAGATTCCTTTAAGTGAAAGTAGGATAAAGTAACAAAAAGATTGACAATTTGGAGTTACTTGAAGAAGCAATGCAATGAGTAGCTGGCATGTTCCAGGAAGGAGGTTAGACACCCAACTTGTTTTCTGCACAGTGTAATATACATATCGGACCTCTCTCCTGCATAGTGTAATATAGATATCGGACCTCTCTTCTGTATACGTATATTACAGTATGCAGGGGAGAGATCAGACATCGGACCTCTTTCCTACATAGTGTAATATACATATCGGACATCTCTTCTGTATATGTATTTTACAGTATGCAGGGGAGAGATTAGACATCGGACCTCTCTCCTGCATAGTGTAATTAACATATCGGACCTATCTTCTGCATAGTGTTAGAAACGTTTTGGACCTCGCCCGACATGGGAGCTTTGTAGGGAAATCTTAATGTCGGTCAAGGTCCAACACTGGATTGGAAAGAGTTAAGAGTCTTCTACCCCTAACAGACTTGTCTAAGAAGTGGATAGAGTTGACCCCCCCTTGCTGCAGACTGCACCACCAAAGTCACAGCCAGCAAATCCCACCCTAAAAATAGCTGCGTTCCCAGCAGCAAGTTTGTCAGTGCAGCTCAGTCAGACTGGGGTATACAGAGCACTAAGGTACATGGGGGTCTGTGGAAGGTTACAATGATGGGGTTAAAACTGATGCTAGGAAGACTACTCTGCTTGTTCCTCAGGTGATTGGTGCTGGATGGATAGGCATCTGTAGCTAGCCAATAGATTGTGTGGTATTTTTGAACATTTCTGAGAAGCATTACTGGTCATCCATAGGAACTGTACAGAGAAGCAATTTCCTAGCTGAAGCATGCACCATAGATGCCGATGCTAATCTCCGGATACTGCAGTACACTTGTCCGTAAGTGAAATACATGCCAACTGCAATGTAAATGTTCTCATGTGTATTAGAGGAGCTGTTACAAAGAAATGTGAGCTGTTACGACAGCAGTGGAACAATGAAGGAGATTTACTAATGTGATTGCGCCTAGATCTTGCCGTAAAATGCCTTTAAATTT
This sequence comes from Eleutherodactylus coqui, assembly GCF_035609145.1. Lineage (NCBI taxonomy): Eukaryota > Metazoa > Chordata > Amphibia > Anura > Eleutherodactylidae > Eleutherodactylus > Eleutherodactylus coqui. The sequence continues at coordinate 172,496,459 of NC_089840.1, forward strand.
GGTGATTTTTACGTTTTAGACCTATTTTTGAAGTAAATAGACCAAAAATAAACTTCTACCATGCCTCACTCAACAAGGGAAATATTTCTTAGTTGAAAGAGGAAGAGGCTTAAATGTGACAACGTGCGACACCAGGTTGGGGCCAACTAGGTGCTATGAAGTTAAATTATAGTGTGTAAAGATGTACTGCATGTATCATCCAGTATTATCCATGGTGATAAATTTGGCAAAAGTTTACATTGTCTATTAGACAGGATTAATAAATTTGCCCCAATATATGTCCATCTGTTTGTACAGTATGGTCAATGAGGTAGGTGTAAGGAGACTGAGGCTATATCTACATGGGCTACAGCCAGCATGCCATAGATTTCTGATTTGTGTACCAATTATTGGCAGCTGCACAGGTTTCATTGTTTCACTACACAGACTATTGGAATGGGTTTTATTTTTAGAAAACCAAAGGCATATCTGACTGTAGAGAGTGGGGTGGGAGTTGTAAAAGTTTTGAAATTCTATGGAATATTTTTTAGCCGCCATCCAAGACCACTGTGGATATTTCACTACTTGGAGATCATGATCAGCTGATCTACACAGGGATACCATTGTATAAGTAGACAGCCCATGAAATCAGTGTATCCAGAGACAAGTGCCTCTGCATTGTACAGAACCTTCATAGAGTACCGATAGAAGTGCACATATACTATACTTACTATCATTTCATGCCAAGACTTACAAGGAAAGTTGTGAGATGCGCCATGTCATATCATATAATGAAGGTACTCTCCCCTAATAACACTACTGATAAGTCAGAACATCTCTAATATACAGCAGCTTCAAAGTACAGACCCTCAGGGAGCTCTGGGGCAGATTTACTATTGAAAATGTGCTAGGTTTCTGGTACAAGTTGTCGCAGTGAACTGTCTTCCATGCTTTGTACCACATTTAGGGCGCCTACCCACTGGCATTTACGATTTTCGTGCGTGAAAAACGCAGCGTTTTCCGCGCGTTTTTTGCGGCTTTTTCGCGCCTTTTCCGTTAATTTCCATTGACATTCATGGGTGCATTAAGAGAAAAATAAGGACACATATGCAACTGACAGTTCCTATGTTAAAAATTGCAACGGACCGAAAAAAAACGCAAGTGGACAGGAACACATTCTATCCTAATTGCTCTTCAGAAAAAACGCAAAACGCAAAGGAAAAAAAATCGCAAGTGGGTAGGCGCCCTAATCATGTGTTTTAGACCCTTACAAACAGGACCCATTACACAAGGTCCTGAGGCAAACGTTGTGCATGGCAGCTGTGGCATATAGGCAAGGTCCATTGCCTATGCTGAGCTAAAAGCGTTGTGAACGCCACTCTACGCCTGCATACGTCCCTTGCAAAATACCTAGCTGCTGGCTCCTGGGGTGAACAGGTAAGTCTAGCAGAGAGTGTCATTGAATCTGTATGTTAGAATGGACTCACAGAGGAAGTTTATGCATACTAGAGGTGATGTCACTGGTGTGCGGGGGTTTGGCCCACAGTTTTCAGATGGGTTCCTAGGCCCCCTTTAATTATAGAAAAAAATGTTCCACCCTTCCCCACCAAAGATATAGTGTGTGTTCACACATAGCTGCACAGAGTCTTTTGCTGCATTTTTTGAGGTAAAAAACACTGTGGTATATAATAGGATTTTTGTTGTGCTTTTCTTTACTTTTGGTGGTTTTTTTTGTTTTTTCTTTTTAAACAATAGCCTGCTAGTTTTCTTGCCCCATATACCTATCTATAATCAAAATAAACACTTTGTGAAAATGTACATTTGCAAAAAAAAACATTAATTTCTTGTGTTTTTAGCAAGCATTTTTTGGGTGGTGTTCCCGTTATGCAAACGCAAAGAATGCTTCAATAAAGGAAAAATACATTGTAGTGAGCCTTAAAGGAAACTTGTCACTAGTTTTGGTAATACTAACCCAACAGCACAGCACTTGCAACCTGTATTACAGCACTATGAAAAAAGGTTTAAGAGAGGTGTGGAAAAAATGCTGCAAATTAAGAATGCTTTCAAAAACAGAAATGTTGCTAGATAAATAGAAGTTTATATAAAATACAAAATGACTGAACAAGAGAGAAATGTAAATCACGTCAGCATTTGGAGTCACCACCCTTTGCCTTCAAAACCACATCAATTCTTCTAGGTATTTTTGCACACTATTTTTGAAGGAACACGGCAGGGAGGTTGTTCCAGACATCTTGGAGAACTGAGCACAGATCTTCTTTGAATGTTGGCTTGCTCATATCCTTCTGTCTCTCCATGTAATCTCAGACAGATACAATGTTAAGATCAGGGCTCTCTGAGGGAATTTATCATCATTTCCAGGACTCCTTGTTCTTCATGCTGAAAATGGCTCTTAATGACATTGGCTGGATGTTGGGGGTTGTTGTCCTGCTGCAGAATACATTTAAAGTCAATCAGGTGCCTTCTATTGTTGAAAGAATTCTAATTTTGCAGCATTTTTTCCACACAACTGCCTAAAATGTGCTGTGCATACGTATGCTAATGGCATCGCTGGAGTCATGGGGCGGTGTTGAAGACTTCCTGAGACGCTCCTTGGAACTTGCCCATTCTCCCTTCATTGATGCCACCATTAGCAGCCCTGAAATCTCATGTATGCCCCTTCAGTGCCTTCTCTTCCCCAGTCTGGGCATGTGTAGGTACATACACTGCGCCTATGCCAGAGTCTGTGGGTGTGTGACCAGATTAGGGAAAAGAAGGCAGAACGAAAGTGCATGTGCAGGATTTGAGCGCTGCTAGCTTTGACATCAGCGTAAGAGGAGGCTGTCAATCAAGGTGGAATCAATGCATTCTAAGGAGTGACTCCATAACTCGGGAGGCCTTCAGCACCGCCATGGTGACTCCGGGATGGCAAACACATTAAAAGCAGGTTCCATTTAAATAGACTATTGTGGAGGTTAATGGGCATTGAAGATTCTAACAACCCCCAATATTCTCTATGGGGCCCCTCCATGCACCCCGATTCGCATACAGCTCTTTACGTAAACAAAATGTTTAGGAGTCTGGTCTGAACTTATGTAGCTGTAGAGACTTTTTGTTAGGCAACTAACAGATGCTAAATACGGTGCAGTGCAGCGACCGAGAACCAGGCCTTCAGCCAAGGAGACAGCAGGGTACAAAATAACAGCGGTTCACAGTGGCACTACCATCTACTTTCCTCAAAGGCTGAAGCTTAACCAAGCTCAGCCACTAGCTAGGGAGATAAGATTTTAGCAGACTTGATAACTGCAATTCAGTCCTAGATTATAGTCGTGATGCCAGTGTCCCTCGATGAGTCATCAGTTACTCGCGATGAATAAATGAATTCACATACAAACAAAATGCTTTTCAAAACCGTGGACACGCGGTTTCCTTTTACTCACGTTCCAACTTTGATTTTACAATACAGGCAAATTTACTGGTACTTCTTAACATGAAGTTGTTTCGAACAGTTTCCTGAACTCTACTTTTCTGAGCACATTTGACAATAGATGGTTCTTCTCCTAAAGCGCACACATCCTCAGTCGCTGTTATGTGAAGGGCACTTGCTTGGGTTATACTGGTGCTTGTATAGTGGTGGAATACACCAACTGTGTCATTATCTATTTCTATGTTTCACATTAATTCTCATTTTTGTGTTGATAGTGTTACACATTTAAGGGAGTGTTGAGAGGCATGAACAAGTAGCGCAGAATTTGCCGCAGCACACATTGTGCATCATTGTTTTTATATTTGGAGAATGATATTGTATAGGCGCTGGTGGAATTTGTGTGCCAGGGCTGCTTTTAAATCCCAGTCTGGATGCAGCAGAAACGTTTGACTGGACTACGGCCAGCAGCCATGAGGAGTAGCTGCAAGGGGGCCAGTATGATCATCCATCCCCATACAGTTCTATTATTGTTTGCAGCACATTACTGGCAACAACCAATGATTTTTGTAATCACCTGACAAATGAGTGTTTGCTTGTTCTTAAGCTAATTGCCAACACCTTCACATGGGTCAATGATTGGGTTAACAAATGTTTGGACAAACACTCATTTATGAAACCTTTGAGCTCCATAAACTATGGTATGGGGTGGAGGGGGGTCTAGAGAGCTGTGTTTCATTCTAATACCGTACCCCATTCCAGCTCTGTGCCCCCTGAAAGCTGCCGTGCATTCACTACGCGACTCTTTTCAGCCAGCTCTGTGCATGCACTCTTCCTTTCATCTCTGTAGGAGTTGAAGAGCTGGACAGCGCCTCTTGTAGATGGCTAGTGGTGAGTGCAACTGGGATCGTTTATAGTGAAAAAGCACATAGAAGGGTGCAGAGAAATTGTGGTAGTCACGGGCAATAGGGAGACCCTGTCCTAGATGATGACATCAAGCAAGAGCATGCAAGGAGAAGAACTGGGGGACAAAGCCCCCAGAGGCAATATCAAGTCAAGTGAAAAAGAGAAAATATCTCCTGCGCTCAGAGTGACCCGTGAGGTACAGAATGTGATTACCTGAAAACGGACACGTGTACGTGTGTGGACTATAAAGGTCCATAAGATCTGGTAGAGAGAAGCAGAGCCCCCTTAGTTGAAATAAATATAAATTTATTGGACATGGTGATTTTGTGCTTGAGAAAGGAGCATTCCAGCTCCGAAACGCGTTGCACCGTCCACTATAGCTCTGTACAATAAATTTATATTTATTTCAACTAAGAGGGCTCTGCTTCTCTCTACCAGATCTTATGGACCTTTTTAGTCCACACACTTCCACGTGTCCGTCTTCAGGTAATCATATTTAGCACCTCACAGGTCACTCTGAGCACAGGAGTTATTTTCTCTTTTTCACTCGTCTCTGTAGGAGAGCATGCACACAGATGCGCTGAAAAAAGTCACACAATGTGCGTGCTGCAGTTTTGCAAGGACACAGCACTAGAACGGGGCACACAGTGATTATGAAACACAACTCTCTGGACTCTTCAAAGATGATGGCAGGTTCCCTATAATGCTCCCTGCCCCCTCACATAGAACCCTGTATCTGGCCATGATTAATTCCTAATTAATTCTTCAGGTTATTATGGTTGTGTGGAAACTGTATCTAATAAAGTGCAAGTTTTTGTTTTTATGTCATATTTTTATGTGCAAAAAATACATTTTACACTAAATAATCGCTCTGTTATCTTTTTTTAGCAGATTTTTTTTTATTTATTACATTTTTTTTCAATCATTTTGTTTACCAATTTATTTTAAATGTATTATGTTTTAGCGTAATCCTAATATTCAAGTTACAATATTGATTTATTCCAGGACAAACGTAAGAAACTGCTGTGACTTGAGAAAACTTATTTTCTCATTTTAGAACCATACTTTAATAGTATTCAAGAACACAGGGGTCCAGAGAGAATACAACAACCAAACACATTGTAAGGACAGAATGGTTTTGTTAATAACCGCAAAACAACAGATGTTCCTCATTGCAATGCACCACACTCCAAGCACAACATTACACTCCTCTCTCTTCACTTAAGAATGTGGATGCTAATAAATCATCAGTGGGAGTGTAGGTGAATACAGATACATTGAAGAAAATTTTTATTATTAACACACAACAGCCTTTTCAGTACTGCTACATCTGCACAAGGTATTAAAGAGTCCAATACAATAGCAAAGCTGTGGCAGCATGTAATGATGCAAAAAATAGCTTCTTGATTAAAGGAGCATATTTTATTGTTTCACAGTTTGAAAAGAGGCGACGTTTCGACCTACAAACAAGGTCTTTTTCAAGCCAACAAACTAGTGAAAACACGGTTCAGACTCCATTCCGTATCAGACTCCATGTTACGGAACATGGAGTCTGAACCGTGTTTTCACTAGTTTATTGGCTTGAAAAAGACCTTGTTTGTAGGTCGAAACGTCGCCTCTTTTCAAACTGTGAAACAATAAAATATGCTCCTTTAATCAAGAAGCTATTTTTTGCATCATTACACGCTGCCACAGCTTTGCTATTGTATTGGAATCGTGGAAGGGGCTTAGGTCCATAGCCCCGTTGCTGGCTTTGCATGAATATTTTCGCTACAGAGAAGGAAACCTTTTGAATTTCTCTCTGTCCCCTCCCACCCCCAAGTTCTCTTTTCTGGTGGGGTCGAGTGAGTGCCGTGGTTCTTTTTTGCTAATTACAAGGTATTAAAGAGGACACAGAAATGATATAGCAAAAACCCACTATACTGCCATATTACAAATGTAATGACAATGCCAGTTATATACACACATATATATATATATATATATATATATATATATATTTATCCACACCCCCGTGACTCTGCTCTATTAAAGTCATTCCAAGTTATCAGTTGCAACCTGCCAACCATGCCATATGGTACAAAGTTTAACCTTGCACAATCAAGGGTACTAAGAAGTCCGTTTGATAGGTGTACGATCTCTCACTTCTGCTGTACTAAGCAGTAGGTCCCCTACCTTAGAATTCCAATTTCTCACCTGTTCAGTCAACCCACTGTCTCGTCTATGATGCCTGTGCCTCTAATTGGGTTCCTAATCTTTGCTGTCACAGACTGACTCTCTGGAACAGTTTCTCCACTTTGAAGCAAATAGCTTCCTGGGCCCAAATGGATTTTCTATTCCAGACAATCACACTTGAAACCTACGAGCTATCAGGAGGTGAAATCACCCTCTTTAGAACCTCCAAATCCAGGACAAGCCACAGGGATGTTGTAGGATCCAAAGACACTGACACAGGTTCTTCAGGAATTATAGCTTCTTTAATATCTATTGATATATATGTGCCCAGTGGAATCATTTCGTAAGACTGGACTCCAGACTAAAGATATACTCTCTTATACAATCCACACAAAGACATTCCTTCGTTATTTAAAAACAAATTGATTGGTTACATTTTCACTACAATATTACACAGGCACAGTAACTCTTTAACCCTATAACTGCTGTCACATCTCCTGCCCTAAAATAGGCATACAACACCCACCATCTTACTTGCATGTCTGCACTTCTATTTCGCTGTTCCTGTGAACGGGAGCTCCTCAGTCATAGGATACATTTGATCCTATGACTAATAATACACCTCCAAAATGGCTCATAACCCAACAATGTAAATCTGTTTTTGTCATTTTTTTGCAATGTGTTTAACGGACATTCTTTACTCTTCTATTTGTGAGCCAGGAGAGGAACTTGCTGGAGATTAAAAAAAACCTTCATTTATCAACAAAGGGAACACTGTTGTTGTTGTTAGCCTTTTAGTCGTTTATGACCCTCGGCAACCCTAAATGTGAGCTCCCTCCATGTTGCACTGCTTCTTTCAATTGTGTAATATCCATGCCAGTATCCGCTTTGACAGTATCAGCCATTGTGTCATTTGGCTACCAGGTCTTCTTTTGCCACTGATCTGTCCAAGTATTATAGATTTTTCTAGCGACTCTGCTCACATTACATGGCCAAAATACGTGATTCTGGTCACCTTGCCCTCCAGTGATATATCGGGTCTTATATGATTCTGGACTTCTCTGTTACTTTCGCCATCCAGGGCATATGCAGCAGCTTTCGCCAGCACCACAGTTCAAATCCGTCAGTCCTCCTTCTTTTAGCTTCACAGTCCAGCTTTCACATCCATACATGGCTATGGGGAAAGTGATTGTTTGCACTATCCTGTGTTTATTTGTTATGCCGATATCCCTACTTTTCCACATTTTGTCCATAGGTATTCATTAAAAAAGCCTTAGCTCCTACACATTCACCAAAAAATATTTGCCCATGCTTAACTACATTCCACAACTCTTAACTTCCGTAAACCCTTTATTACTGGGTGAGAAGGATGGTTCTGCCATGCATTCTCTACATTGTTAGAATTGTAGCGATTTTTATCCCAAATTCCTCCTTCATTAAACTGCAGACTATTTGATTTGGGGTGGCCCTCATGCTAGAATTAAACGTTCCACTTTAGTTCAGCCCTATGAAATGGGTGGTATGAAAGCCCCTGACATTAAATGTTATTTTCACAATTTGATTTTTAGCCCAATCAAACATTGGTGGACATCTTTTTCGATTGAGTCTTCCGTCTTAAGAGTCCCTCTGATTTCTCTTTTGGGGATTAAATCTCCCCTGTATCTTCTCACTCCTTACTAAGTTTCTGATCTCAGCCCATTCTGGCAAAATTATGTTTCCTCATCAGTATCCCTTGTTCTGATCTCAGTCCTTCTTCTACTATTTTTATATGCTCATAAGCCTACTTTTTTATTTTTCATTTTTTGCCTACTTCAGTATCTAAGGGTATTCCCATCTTTTGTGACAATTTTCCCCTAGCTTCTCAAAGCAAATATTTTCATATGCAATTATAGGAACAAGACTTTAAACATCAATTCCAACTGTAGAAATGGAGAATGGCTCTGTCTTTAATTAAAAAGTTTCACATGGAATTAGGCATTGTGAGTCCTCACAATAAATATTTGTTTTGATATCTAACTCCTCTAGACCCACTAAAAGTAACAATTCTATCCCTGAAACATGTTGAGGATGTGGACTCAAGGGTACCTACTTCCATATGTGGTGGTCCTGCCTTGTCATTGATTCTTTTTGGTATATGATTTTTAATTTTGCTTTTACTGGATCACGTCATTTTGTGGTCATCGACCCGGTGCCGACTCTTCGCTGTTTGTCTACAGATATACTCCCAGCTTTTTATTCAGTTATTATCTCCCATATCTTTGATGCATTTTGCCAGGCAATATCCAAAAAATAGAGATCTTCAGATGCACCTACTTTGAACGAAGTTATTAATTCCATTAAAGGGGTTGTCCCGCGCCGAAACGGTTTTTTTTTTTTTTCAACCCCCCCCCCCCATTCGGCGCGAGACAACCCAGATGCAGGGACGTACAGAAAGCTTACCGGAGCGCTTACCTTAATCCCCGCGCTCCGGTGACTTCTATACTTACCTGTGAAGATGGCCGCCGGAATCCTCTTCCTCTGTGGACCGCAGCTCTTCTGTGCGGTCCATTGCCGATTCCAGCCTCCTGATTGGCTGGAATCGGCACGTGACGGGGCGGAGCTACACGGAGCCTGCATTCTGCACGAGCGGCTCCATTGAAGAGAGCAGAAGACCAGGACTGCGCAAGCGCGGCTAATTTGGCCATCAGAGGGCGAAAATTAGTCGGCACCATGGAGACGAGGACGCCAGCAACGGAGCAGGTAAGTATAAAACTTTTTATAACTTCTGTATGGCTCATAATTAATGCACAATGTATATTACAAAGTGCATTATTATGGCCATACAGAAGTGTATAGACCCACTTGCTGCCGCGGGACAACCCCTTTAAGCTTATGTTTTATTTGGATAAACTATACTTTTATAGATACGATACTAAAACCTGCTCATTTTCCTCCTGGGCGCCTTGGGTGGAATATTTGGCTAAATACCCTCCATAGTTTGCTCATAATGTACGTATTACCACATTGTCTTACTTTCGGAGATGTGTGGCTTGCGCCGGGCCTGTATACCAGGGGAGAGAATATAGTTTGTTATTTTGCTTTGACTTGTTCAGTCTGATTCTTCCTTTTCTTTTTTTCCTGATCACATGCTGCGCAAAATCTACAGTGTATTAATTTCATGCAAATAACATATGCCTACCTGAACTTAACATATAAAATCTATTATAGATCTACATGAGCACATTCAGCATTATAGGCGCACACGGTCTATTAGAGTGTGCAGTATGCACTGATGGAGGCCAAGTACATAAATACAGTATCAGAAACAAGTTAATATAATAAAGGCAGCCCCAGAACTAAGCTCATAAGGCCGCCTACACACGACAGTTGGATTCCGCATGCGGGAGCCCACAGCGGAATCTGGCACTGACCGTAGCCGGCGTCCACGCGTACTTGTCTTTTATCTTCTTTATCTGTACTCCGAATGGTCGTGGCAAGCTGCGGTCAGACATGCGCAATACAGATTTGTTTTTAAAAATGTTTCTTTTTCCCACGCCATGCTAGACAATGTCACGGGTACCCCCAACCTATTCGCAATGTCAATTGCAGATGGGCGATGGGTTGAACAGCTTCCATTAACTTCATTGGAAGCCGTCCGTGAGGAGTCCACACTAAAATAGAACATGCTGCGATTTTTCCTCCGGTGCAGGAAGAAGGGCTTTCTCATAGCACATTTTGAACGGTACTTGCTGTGGATCCGTGGTGCAGATGCCGACCACGGATTCTGCAATGCAAATCCGTTCCTGTGCAGCCGGTCTAACAAAATACAGCACGAAAACAGAGGTCTTAAAAAATACAACACCAGGATTAAGCTCATAACATAAACACAGCATCAGGGACAAGTACATGATCTATTAGTATACCCAGGTCTTTTTCATGTGTGCTGCTGCTTAGCTCAATTCTTTCCATTCTGTATGTGCTTTATTCATTTTTCTTGCCCAGATTTAGGACTTTGCATTTCTCCTTGTTAAATACCATTCTATTAGTCACTGCCCACTATGCAGGCATTTCAAGATATTTTGGAATAGTCTTTTTCTCTCCCCTAGTGTTATCTATCCCTCCTAGCTTTGTGTCGTCTGCAAATTTGATTAGTTTCCCATCAATTTCCTCCTCCAGATCATTTATAAAAAAGTTGAACAACACTGGGCTCAGGACAGACCCTTGTGGTACCCCACTTGATACATTCTTCCACTTGGATGTGCAGCCATTTATGACCACTCTTTGAGTATGATCACTCAGCCAGCTGTGAATCCACCTAACAGTTCCCTTGTCAATCCCATATTTGGTCATTTTTTCAATAAGTATAGTATGAGATACTTTGTCCAATGCTTTACTAAGGTCAATAAAAACTATATCCACCGCATTTCCCTGATCAACCGAGTCGGTGATACTGTCATAGAAGGAAATTAGATTTATCTGGCATGATTTGTTTGTTATAAACCCATGCTAGTTCTGGTTAATTACTCAATTTTCATCTAAGTACTTGCATACATGCTGTTTAATAATTTGATCAAAGATCTTTCCCGGTAAAGAAGTCAGGCTCACAGGCCTGTAGTTTCCTGGATCCACATTCTTCCTTTTTTGAAGATAGGGACAACATTTGCCCTTTTCCAATCTTTTGGTACTTCTCCTGTTCTCTTGGAATTTTCAAAGATTATGGTGATTGGTTAAGCAATTACCTCCACTGCTTTCTTTAGTATCCTAGGATGTAATTCATCTGTACCTTGAGACTTGAATTCATTTAAGTTAGTTAAGTGTTCCCTCACCATCTCTTTGCTTACAGATAGTCTGCATTCTTTTATTCCCCCAATAGCACAGGGAAGATCAGTTGATGTTCCATCTACTTTCTGAGAGAAAATAGATACAAAATAGGAATTTAAAAGTCCGGCCTTCTCAACGTCATTCTTAACCAATTCACTATTTTCATCTTGTAAGCATCCAATAGCATCTTTGACTTTTCTTTTGCTTTTGACATACCCACAAATCCTTTTTTTATTGCTTTTGGCCTCTGTTGCAAGCCTCAATTCATATTAGCTTTAGCTTTTCTGACACTTGCCTTACAGTTTCTACAGACCGAATTATATTCCTCTTTAGATATTCCCCCCTCTTTCCATTTGATAAACATATTTGTTTTCGTTTTTAACATGCGTGCAAGTTCTGTGTTAATCCATCCTGGTCTCTTTAAATGCTTCCCATTTTTCCTTCTTTTAGGGATTGTTAACGATTGTGCTTTGAGAATCTCATTTCACAATATTTCACAATCTTCTTGGACATTTCTGTCCTTAAGAACAGCCAGACATTGGATTCTTTCTACCCTCTTTCTGAGTCTATTAAAATCTGCCTTTCTGAAATCCAGCCTTGAGGTTTGACTTTTCTCAGGTCTTCCTCCCCTTTTTATCCAAAATTCAAGGATAGCAGGTCCAGCCACCCTTACTTCCTCAACCATTTCCTCCATGTTGGTAAGAATTCGGTCCAAGATAGCAGATCCCCTTTTTTTTCTCCTTGACCTTTTGGAAAATAAATTTATCAGCAAGAGCAGATAAGAATTTGTTGGATCCATTACTTTTACCTGAGAGAGATTCCCAACAAATGTCTGGGTAGTTAAAATCTCCCATGATCACTATGTCATGCTTTTTTGAGAGCTCTGCCATCTAATGTAGAAAGAGTTCATGCGGAGTATAGTAAATGCCTACAATGGTGTCCTTTCTGTTGTTCTCTTTTTGTATTCTTACCCAAACAGTTTCTACAGAACTCCCATGCTCTGAAGCTTGAATCTCTGTGGAGATTAATGTTTTCCTAACATACAACGCAATTCCTCCTCCCCTTTTTTTTGGCCTGTTTCTTGTAAATAAGTTGTATCCTTCAAGCCTTGTATTCCAATCATGTGCATCATTCCACCACGTTTCCGTGATGCCTATGACATCATATTTCTCTTCCTGTGTTAGGAGCTCCAATTCTCCTTGTTTGTTTCCCATGCTCTGTGCATTTGTGTAAAAACATTTTAGTTTGTGATCGGTGTCTCTTGCTCCTCTACTTGTCTTCTGAATTTTTTGTCTTTGTTCTTTCTTTCCACTTCTAATAGTGAGTTTCTCAAATGTATTAATTAGCTGTATATTTTTACCTGACCTTTCATTTCGCTTCCCATATTGTTCTAGTTTAAAGCTCTCCTAATGAGTGGGCAAGGCGCCCACCAAATATATGCTTATCTGTTTTTGTAAGGTGCAACCCGTCTCTAGCAAGCAGTCCATCATATAGGTAATTCACTCCATGGCTTAGGAATCCAAGTCTTTGCTGATGGCACCATCGACGTAGCCAGTTTTTGACCTCTAGAATCCTGTTCCATCTTCTTATTCCATGGCCATCCACTGGGAGGATGGATGAGAAGACCACCTGTGCTCTTAGTTCCTTCACCTTCTTTCCAATGTTCCTCCTGATTGGCTCAGTGTGCAGGCTAACTGGTATTGATGCATCTATACCACCACTTCACTTGTGCATGTCTGTGTCCCCCATTGCTGTTTTGCAGCAGAAAAGGGGATGACTACTCAGAAGGAGAGTCTCAGCGCCAGGAAGATGCAGCAGTAGACCAGTGCAGGAGTCAGGACCTTAAAAAAAAATGCCTGGTGCAAATCCCCCTCCTCCTCCCTTCATGTAACTTTACTTCTACATTTACAAGTGGAACAATCAGCCAGTTCAGGACTTGCTGTGGTGACCCGGAGGGTCCACTCAGGACACGAGGCCCACGTGGAGGAGCTGGGAGGGTAAAGCTGTCACGGGTCACGGCGGCACTCACCAGTCTCCTTCTCGGAGGGCTACATGTGACCTTGGCCTAAGTACCACTGGGTCTCTTCTGGACACCCCTAGGATAGGGATGGCCAATAAACATTTAACAGGGTCTGTCATGGGTGATGCCACTATTCCTTTTCCACAGACTGAGTCCACACACTGTTAACTTTTTAGTACCTCAGTCACTGGGAACGGTCAGGGCCTTGGAGAACTTTACTGTAATAGCTGGAACACTTTACAAAGATACACTGATACACCGATGCAGGCAACACAGAGGAAGAAGATCCGTGAGGAACTCAGGATGATGATGGTCCTACAATCCTTAGGATTTGTACAGAACCACTCCTGGAAGGGGGATTATTCAGGATGACACAAACCTGACAGTCCTAGTTATCTGTCCAGGACAGCTCCTGGAAAAAGGGAAGGGGTCGACTCTTCACAGATATTCCCTGGACACAGTACCTCTGCATGATGATCCGGGTCTTAGGTTACTCTCTCTCTCTCTTTCACTTCACTCTTCAATGTTCCCTGGCATAGAACCTCTCAAGAAATCACTCCTCTTCTTCCATTCTCTTCACCACATGAGGGTTGACGGTACCCCCATGTGGCTGTCACTCTCATTCAGGAAGATAATGGACTCTTGGACTCTAATGGACGCACTCCTCACTGCTGACTGTTTGTCCTCCTTTTCTGAATCTCCAACTTCATCTACCAACCCCAGTCACTCATACATATAAACTCAAGCATACTACGTGACATGAAATAGATACTTTCATAGGCATATCCCAGCTTCAGGCAGACATTAACTTTTTACTCGCTGCAGCTGCGCAAAACACATGACAAATGACTAGACAAATTCTACACAGTGCATCTACATAAGACATTACATGCATGACACTTATGGAGGGGCCAGGAATATATGTTCTGGGCCACTAAACTTGCTACTTTTTAACAGTTTATCAGGTCATATTTGGCACCCTCTCCCCCTCCTTCTCAGTTGGTGGCGACACCTGAGGCCACCAACTGAGAAGGAGGGGGAGAGGCTGATCTCGCTTCATAACAGGAATAGTCACTGATTACTGATTACTTCAGAAGGGTCAGTGATTCAAGGATTAATCTGATTGCCAGATTTCTAGTTAGAAGGTAATTTTTTTCCCTAAAATGAGGAAAATTGGTTTCTACCTCATTGGGATTTTTTGCCTTCCTGTGAATCAACAGGTTGAACGGGATAGAGACATGTCTTTTTCAATCTTTACACACTATGTTATATCCCACATTACAGTTACCCATTGCACTGGTCAACAATGAAATTGTTACTGATTTAAAAAGGTCCTAATCTGCAGTATCTTGCTGTACTAAACACGAATGACCATGAAACTTTTTCATTGGCTCTTGTATAGTTCATTTTCTGTGTTTTACCATGTAAATTTATCCAGCCGGACTGTCTATGACTTGATTTTTTACAGGTATTAACCGTAGGCCTATTACTATTGCCATGCATTTTGTGATGTAAACAATTATTGCAGATTACAAAAAAAAATAAACCAATTTTGCATTTTGACTGTCATATTCGTGTTGAGCACATAAAAATTGATAAGAATTGACTAATTTTATTTCAGTAACATAACTTTTGTAAAAATGTGTTGACCAGTGTTATAAGGGCCTACTAAGCAGTTTCCCAAGAATTCCAGCTACAGCTAGTTCCTGTATTTTCAGCCACGGTTTAGTAAAGTTGGGATATATTATTTTATTCGTCCTTTGCATAGCTAGTGCCATAAGTAAAGAAGCCAGTATAGTTTGAAACGCATTGGAGTTATTTCATCTTGATATTTGTGAATCTGTTAATCTGCCTCAACAACTCTTAGAGTTTATATTTATATCTACATATCATGAGCTACATCAGGTGTTTGTACGCAGGCATAAAAACAATTGAAGGCTATTGTGTCTCTGAGGACTAGGGTTAGTTGATTTGGTGGCAGTTAAAGGAGTTTAGTCATTAAAACAAAACTGCCCCAACTGGGCCCTGCCTAAAATAACAAACTAGGGCATACTCATCTGTCCTGGGGCCCCGGGATGCAGCTGACAGCCAGCACTGGCATCGGCGATGACTTCCAGATATCTGGGCTGGTTGGAAGCATGTGACCGCTGCAACCAATCAGAGGCTGCAGTGGCACATCCCCAAGCTTCTGGCATCATTGCGGCCAGGATATGAGCGCTGATACCAGGAGTGTGGACGGTGATGCTGCGGCCTCTGATTGGCTGCAGTGGTCACATGCTTTCGCCTAACCCATCTACCTGGAAGTCACTGTTGATGCCAGTGTCAGCTGTTAGCTGCGTTCTGGGGCTCTATGAGAAGAGAGTATACCCTCATTTGTTATTTTAGGAAGAGCCCAGCTGGGGTACAGGGTTTTGTTTTAAAGTTACAGGCAAGTTATAGTATACTAATTTTAACTAATAGACAAGTTTCACACTCATGATGGTGAATAGGCTGAGCTTTGGAAGTGGCCAGCTGGATGGATGTTGTAGGGGCTGGCAAGGTGCTTACGCACAGGACTGAGGATCTTCAGTAGCGTCACTGATGCCCTTAACGTGTACTGACTCTGCTAGAATGTCCCGTTATTACTATCTGGCTGGGTTCTGTATGTCAGATAGTTGGGGATCTCACAGTATTCATGAACCCCAATAGTCTGTCACTTCACCTGCTCCTGTGATTGTTTTAGTACTGTGATTCAAATAAAGCTGCACCCAAAATAAAGTGTTTTCTGCATTTTTTTCAGAGTCTTTGGTTTACCATAATTGGGGTTGTTTTAAGATGGAGTGAGTGTTTATCCCATCTACAGAAGTCCTGAATATGTTAACTTGCTACAGTTATTCATTTACCTCCTATAATTAGGCATTTTGTATTGCACAGAGTCTGCAGAACTGAATCCTTCTAGCTATGAATCCTTGAGTAAGGAGGTGGCTGATCTTGTCACTCAGTGATTTTCAGATCATTCTTCTGTAATACCAGTCTGAAGCTCAGACATTCATTACTCTGCCAACAAGGAAAATGACAGCTGCCTTCATGAAACTGATTTAAGCAGCTCTTTATCTTCGGCTGCCAGTTCATAATAAATGTTGGATTTGGAAATGAAATGTAACTCTGTGGGAGTGACAGCCACTTCCTTGCTCCTAAAATGTCACTACATAGTTTTGCAGTGGTAATACCCACCTGTCGGTGTATTCATACAATTCCAGGAGGAAGAACAAACTAATGGTATAATGCACAGTTCTAACAAAAGGTGCACCATAAATATTTTTATAGGGAATGCAAGTATTTTTATGGCAAATCCACAGGATGCAATGATGACAGATGGAAGGACAAGCTCTAGGACCACCAACTTTTGTTTAAAATGAAAGTTCCCCTAATCTACTTTGGAATGAAGAGATTTCCATGTGTGTCATAAACTCTCTCCACTTTAGTGTATGGGATACATGCAAACAGACCCACCCCCTTTCATATATAAGACTATTATCGTATATCTTGTGAATATGCGGTAAATGTCTTTCATCTTTAACCTCTTAGTGACATTCGACTTATATGTATGTTAGAGGGTTGAAATGTTTTTATGGAGTGGGTACTATATTCATCAGGTGCTAGCTGTCTTTGATACTAATCCCAACTGGTAACCATTTAGATGTCACTGTCAGTAGTGGCAGTGGCATTTAAATGGCCTGACTGATGGAGGGGGCTCTGTTTCCAGAATGGCTCCTCACAACAATATCTCAGGGTGCTGTCTATTTTTGATCATGAAGGCTCCCATGGCTGCCATGTATTTTTGCCTATTAAGTACTGCTGTGACAGGACTTAATAGAATGCCTGCAAAAATATAATTGTATAAGTGATCAAATGATCGCTAGTTCAAGTCCCCTAAGGGGCCAAAAAGAGTTTTTTTAAAAACCTACTTCAACGCTACCACCTCCTGTCCCCAGCCAGGGAAAGAGCAGAGCTTGGCCATGGGTAGGAGAGAATGGGAGTGTGCCATGCGCATATACCAAATGTATCCGTTCTCTTGAATGAGAGTGATCTTTTGAAATACATTCAGACAGTATGGTTCAGTATTCCTTTATTCACACTGTACTGAGAATAGTAGTAAGCTGCACTACTACAGCAGACTCCGCAAAAAGCATATCTATTTGTTTAAGATGAGAGTCAATGGGCAACTGTATGCCTTAAGCAGTGTTTCTGAACTCCAGTCCTCAGGGACCCCAAACAGGTAATGTTTTCAGGATTTCCTCAGTATTGCGCAAGTGATGCAATTATTGCCAGTGCCTCAGACATTGCCACAGGTGCTCTTACTATAGGATATCCTGAAAATTTGACCTGTTGGGGGTCCCTGAGGACTGGAGTTCAGAAACACTGCCTTAAGCGAACCTTAGTAAGAGGGTGAGCAAATTATAACATGTAATGGCTGCAAACAATTACAAAGGAGCTATTAACAGCATTTCAGTATATATTGAGTTTTATACTATGCAAATGGGGTTCAGACTAAACTGCTATCAAACATATAGAAAACATGGAAGCTAAGAGCCATTTATCAGAGAACTGTACTGCCATGAATGATGATAGGGTTCACACAGCTGAGCAGAGGGGAATACTTAGATTTGACTAAAGTAAAGACTGAAATTACACTCCAAGGTCCTGTCCAACGCTTTTTGGTCACTTGATCTGACACTGAATCCTTAGTGATCAGCAGAATGAGTACGGATGTGGGGAATATCTAGTAACGTACAGGCATGACTAGTTATAGCACTAAGCAACTGTTTGAGTTTTAATACTCAATGTACTGTAAACTGCACATGGAAGGAAAAAAAACAGCCAATGTAAAGTGTGTAATTGTTGCCGGCCTTAGGTTAGATGGCATTCTGTGCAGTTTTGTTTTTTGTTTCCCCCGTCCCCATATCCATCATGACAGCACACATGAAGGTTGCCCTCTGCCAGGAAGACAGAGTTAAAAAGCCCCTCCCCCACCCACCTCCAATGACTTCAAATAAATACAATGGATCTAGATTTCATCATTTATTAACAGAAAAAGTCTAGATCACGGTACATCACATGAATCACTATTATTACAACAACAATAATATCATAAGGTTGCATAAGTAAAGGCGCTGTCATGATGGACTTGTGGAAATCAAATTAACGGTAAGACATAATTCTTACATTACACGTTGTCCAGTCATGAAAGCACAGATGAAGCAGTAGCAGATTACTCTCTTTAGGGGGGACTACAACCTGAAGAACTTCTTGTCCAAAATTTAGATCTGTATTGGAATGTTGTGTCTAGTCGGTAATATTTCAAGAAGGTATGAATGTTAGACCAGGCAGCTGCCTTGCTTGTTCCACTGAAGCTGCTGGACGTTCAGACCAAGAAGATGACAGTCCTCGTAGAATGAGCTCTAAAGCCGTCTGGAAGGGGGTATGTTCTGAGTCTTGTAAGCCTCTAGGATTGTTATTCTAATTCATCTAAAGATGGAGTCCTTTGAGGCCACCTTTCCTCTATTGTTATCCTTCCCAGGAGCTTTTATGGCCAGTAAGTAGGTAAGCACTGCTCGTCTTACATCTAATTTATGGAAGTATTCTTTTCAGTTTTAGGGTTGTGGCAAAATTAGGGTAGAATTATTTTCTGTTCCCTGTGGAACGTAGAAACAACCTTGGGAAGAAAGGAAGGATCGGGTTTGAGAATTATTTTATAATCTAACATTGAGAGATGGGGCTTCTTGCAGGAAAGGGATCTCGCTAATCCTTCTAGCAGATGCAATTGCTACCAAGAATATAACTTTCAGGGAGAGATTTTTTTATGGATAATGTCTCTATGGGTTCAAAGGGAGGACTATAGAGACTATTTAGAACAAAGTTGAGGTCTCAGGAAGGAACTTCTTTCCTAATAAAGGGCTGAAGCCAGATCTCCTGATCCATCCATTTTCTGCTAGGCAAAAAAGGCGCTAAGAGTGGAAACCTGTACTTTAAGGGTTTTCGAACTCAACCCTTTGTCTAGACCTGCTTGGAGAAAATCTAGCACCCTAAGCAGGTTAGGATCATTAGGCTGATCTGAGCCACACCAGGAACAAAATTTCTTCTACACTCTAGTGTATATGGTGGAAGCTATGGATTTATGGCTCTCAAAGAGTGTGGTTATTTCCTTTTAGAGGGACCCTGATTTAGGAGTCTTTCTTTTCAGCATACAGGCCATCAGTTTTAATATCTTGGATCCCTGGTGCTAGATTGGACCCTGAGTTAAAAGGTCCTGTCTCAGAGGTAGTGGTATAGGGTCTCGGATTCAGAGCGATTTTAATAGAGGGAACCAAGGTCTCTTTGTCTATGCTGGTGTAATCAATATTACTGTTGCACTACCCTCCTGTATATTCTGCAAGACTTGGAGAATAAGAGGCAGTCGGTATAAGGCATAGGTTAGGTTCATGTCCTACTCTTGTGAGAGGGTATGGAGACCTGTTGGGTTGGCTCTAGGATTTAACAAAAAAAAATCTTTGGCATTTGCTATTGTCTTTTGTCGCAAGCAGGTCTATTTGAGTTTGTCCCCATTGCAGCTAAAGACCTTGTGGTTTAGTGTCCACTCTCCAGGTCCAATTTCTGTTGGCTCAAGTAGTCCACTATTATATTCTGGGATCCTTTCAGATGGACAGCTCAGAGGGTTAACAGTTTTGTTTCTGCCCAAGAAAGATTCCTCCCATGTGGTTTTGTAGATGTGGATATCTGGGGTCCCCCTGGTTGCAAATAAACGACACTGCAGTTATGTTATCAAAGAAGATTTTGACACATCTACCCCTAAGTAACTCCTTTGCCTAAGAGAGTACTTCCCATATTGCTTTTAATTCTGTGAAATATGAGGATTGGGAACTAACATTAGATCCCCAGAAACCCTAAAATAACTGTCTGCTACTTGCACTCCCCAGCCTGACCAGCTTGTATCTGTAGTTACTGACACAAAGTAGAAAAGGGGCCACTGCAACCCCTCCTCTTAGAAGAGGACATCTGTTCACTTAATGGGATAGCCTGATTTTCCTTTTTATGGAGGATGGATCTCTATCCCATATTGACAAAATAAAATTCTGTAACGGTCGGGAATGGAACTAGCCCTGGGGACCATTCTGAAACATGATGTGTTCTGCCCCAAGATCCTCATAGCTTCTCTCAGTGACAAAATGCATATTGTTCGATTTAAGTGTCTATCCATGATCTCCAGAGTGTTAGCCATGACCAAGAAATAATCAAGGTTAGGGATTACCGTTATCCCCATCTCTTTGAGATAACCCATAATTTCCACTATCACCTTGGTACCCTGGGAGCGGTGGAAATTACAAAGGGTAAACAAACACATTGAAAGTGGGAGACCTCCTAACCCCAATTAACCGCAAATTTAAGATATTTCTGATATTTTGGTCTTGGGGATGTGATAGCATGCAACTTTAAGACCAATGGTACACAGGACATCATTTTTTATTTATTAATGGGATTGTGAATCTAATTGTCTTCATCTTAAATGTACAGTAGATGATATATTTGTTGAGCGCTTTGAAATTTATGATGGTTCTGAATGACCCATTGCTTTACTGACTACAAATAATGCAGAGTAATAGCCTAACCCCCGTTCATCTTTTGGCACTGGAAAAACTGCATGGTTGATAAATCTCTAATACCATCCTTTAATGTTTTTGTTTTTTTGTTTTTTTTTAAAGGGGGGGGCGGGATTTGAGAGGGTGTTATCTGGAACCTTCTGGGAGGAAGCACTGAAAATTCTAAGTTATATCCTGGGGATTTTGACAGGGGGTTCTAGTTTCCTATTTCCTCACTGGCCCCCAAGCCATTGCCTGGACTCTGGCTTTGGATTGAGGATGAAATTCCTACCCTTTCTGCTTTTAGGATAGCACCATCTTCCCGAATTACCTTTTTTCGCTGATTGTGTTTAATTTGTTTAACTTCTGGAAAGATCTTTTCTGTCTGCTGCTTTCTCTAGAATCTTGTCCAGTTCTGGACTGAACATATAGTCCCCTTGTTTTTAAAGATAGCATCTCTGGACCAAGAGTTTAGCCATAATGCTTGTCTTGCTCAGTTGCCTAATACAGCATTTTTTTGGCTCCAAAGCCAACAGTCTCAGCGGAAGCATCTGCTAGAAAGCCCAAGCTATCTTAAGTACTGGGAGGTATTCTATTATGTCCTCTCAAGGAGTTTTCTGCCTCAGATGGTTATCCAGCTGGGTAAGCCAGATATACATCAGGCATGCAACCAAGGTTGCTGCAACATTTCCTTCCAGGGTGTAGGAAATTGTCTCCCAGGATTTCCTTAGTAGAGCATTTATTTTCTTCTCCATAATATCTTTTAGTTGAGTTGAGTCCTGAAAGGGTAGGGAAGTCTTTTTCACCACTTTTGCTCCTTGCATGTCAATTTCTGGGATTTTTTCCCAAACTTTGACATCCTCAGGAGTCAAGAACAGGAGTCTAGCCTTAAACTCACATGAAATTGATAGTCTTTACTTTGCCTCACCCCATTTATTCATTAGCAATTGCCTTAGTTTGTCATTTACAGAAAACACGATTTTGCATCTATATCTTGGGTTCCGGAAAATTCCATCTTGAATGGACCTGGGCTGTTACATCTCACCCACCTTCATTGTATCGCTGAATGCTTTGACGAGCTCTTCTATATCGCTTGTTGCAAAGTAATATTTCTTCCTCTCGTCTATGATTAAAGGACATTATCTACTAGTTCCTCATCTGAGAATTCATGAACAGAGTCATCAGAATTGGAGCTAGTTATCTCCAAGACCCGAGGTCTCTTAGTGGGTTTAGAAAGACCTGGTTGATGAGCAGGAGATAAGTTGGCAATAGAGGCTTGCACTTCCTCCTTAACCATACTCCTAATATCATTTAGGAGGGTAGACTGGTATTCTTTAACTATTTTAGCGGTGCACTCTGCACATAACTGTTTTTTGTAACTGTCCTCCAATTCTTTTGCACATAAAGCACATTTTTTAGCCTTATTCCTGACCTCAGGCCTAGTCCTCTGAGATGTAAATGACAAGAAACTCTTGTATTGCCATATAACAATAATACACAATAACATGTTAGCCCAGGAGGACCACTCACAGTTTGCTGGGTTTCCACTAGGAGGTATTTTTCAAGATCACGTATCTCAACTAAAAACTGTAATAGGAAACCCCCTATCATCAACCATGTGCCATTGCCATTTATAATACTGGAGCCTTCTTTGGGCCCCTCAGGCCCCAGAGTTCTGGGGTTACAGTCACTTCTGTACCTCATCTAACTATGTTCATAAACATCAGTGGTATTTTAATACAACACCAATTCCAAAAAAGTTGGGATACTATGTAATGTAAATTAATGTTAAGAAAAAGCGAATGCAATGATTTGGAAATCTAATGTCATGTAACCATATTTTATTCACAATAGACCTTATATCACATATCATAAGGGGAAAAGGAGACATTTTTTCTTATTTAAAAAATTTTATGGGAGTAACATATCTCACAAAAATTGGGAAAGAGTTAATAAAAGGCTGGAAAAGAAAGTGGTGCTAATGAAAAACAGCTGGAGGGTAAATTTTCTGCTAAATTACATGACTGTGTATAAAAAGAGCATGTTAGAGAGGCAGAAGCAAAGATGGTCAGAGGTTCACCAATCTGAAAAACAGCCTCTAAAACTTGTGAAACCATTTTAGAAAAATGTTCAATGTAGGACTGTGAAGACTTTGAATATCCGATCATCTACAGTACAGAATTTCATCAAAAGATTCTGAGAATCTGGAGAAATTCATGTGCACAAAGGACAAGGCCGATGGTCTATATTGGATGCTGGAGATCTACTGGCCCTCAGGCATCACATCATTTTTTTAACATGCATGATTCTATAATGTAAATCACTGCATGGACTCAGGAATACTTCCAGAAATCATTGTCTGTGAACACAGTTCACGGTGCAATCCACAAATGGAAAGTAACGCTGTTTCATGTAAAGAAGAAACCTTCTATTAACACAAACTAGAAACACTGGCCTCTTCTCTGGGCCAAAGCTCATTTTAAATGGACTGAGAAAAACAGAAAACTGTTCTGTGATCAGATGAATCAAAATTTGAAATTCTTTTTGAACACCATGGATGTCGTGTCCTGCAGACTCAAGAGGAGAGGGACCATCCAATTTATTATCAGTGAACGGTCCTGCCTCTCTGATGGTATGGGGTGCTTTAGAGCCTATGGCATGGGCAGCTTACACATCTTGAGATACACTATCAATGCTGAGCAGTATATAGACGTTTTAGAATAATATATGCTTCAGCCAGACAACGTCTCTTTAAAGGGGTTGTCTCGAGGAAGCAGTGAAATTTTTTTTTTTGCCCAGTCCCCCTAATTAAGCATACATTAGTAAGCCCCCCTGTAAATGACTTTTCTAGCTGGTTTCTACTTACAGTTCCAGCGTTTCAGCAACTTATAAAAAGTTTTCCCAAGATGGCCGCCGGCTCTTTTCCCTTCGCTTGCTGTAGCCGGACGTGCGCGCTCCCGAGACGCTACCAGCTGTGTCTCCCTGACAACCAGACGCCCCGCAGCCGCCGACCGGACCCCGGGATTGAACGCGGCCGACCAGTCACCCACCGCCAGGCAGCAGGTAACCGGCGCTAGCCCCCGGCTTCCCCGCACTAGCCCCGGCTTCCCCGCGCTAGCCCCGGCTTCCCCGCGCTAGCCCCGGCTTCCCCACGCTAGCCCCGGCTCCCCAGCGGTAGGCCCCGGCTCCCCAGCGGTAGGCTCCGGGGCCACAGCGGCAGTCAGTCATGCGTCACCCCCGTCAGTCCGTCACCCATCACTTACCTGGGTGGCTGGGTTGGGCTGGGCTGGGCTGGGCGACTCGGCTGGGCTTCTCAGCTGGGCTGCTGGGCTGGGCTTCTCGGCTGGGCGGCTCCAGTTTCTGCACCTTCCTCTAACAGAGGATGGTAGCAGAATGGCCGCTCCAGCACGCTCCCGAGAAGATACAGCTCGTCTGCGCGTCTAAAAAAGCAAGCCGCCAGCGAATTTAGACGGAACCATGGAGACGAGGACGCCAGCAACGGAGCAGGTAAGTGAATAACTTCTGTATGGCTCATATTTAATGCACGATGTATATTACAAAGTGCATTAATATGGCCATACAGAAGTGTATAACCCCACTTGATTTCACGAGACAACCCCTTTAAGTATAGGCCTCGCATATTTCAGCAAGACGATGCTAAACAACATACTGCATCCATCACAACAGCATGGCTTCACAGAAGAAAAGTTTGGGTGCTCAACTGGCCGCCTGCAATCCAGACATTTCACCAATAGAAAAAAAATTGTGCATTATGAAACAAAAAATCTGGCAAAGAAGACCCAGAACTGTTGAGCAGTTATTATCCAAAATCAGAAAAGAATAGGACTAAATTTCTCTGCCAAAACAAAGCAATTGGTCTCTTCACTTCTCAGAAGAGGGGATTCTACACAATAGTAGACATGGCCCTGCACCAACGTTTTTGAGATGTGTTGCTGCCATCAATTTCTAAATTAGGTTTTTTTTTATGGAAACATGTCTCCATTTCCCCTTCTGATCTGTTCGGTGTTCTATTGTGAATAAAATATCATTATATAAAATTTTGAAATCATTGCATTCTTTTTTTCTTTACATTAATTTACATTTTACACAGCGTCCCAACTTTTTTGGAGTTGGGGTTGTATTAGGGAGACAAAATTATAAATGCAAATACATAAAAATATAAGCTCTACTATAAATGTACTGTAAAAAGCTCAGTCCATGGGATAGGGAGTGGGAGCCATGCCGCCAGGAGAACACCATACGACTGTTGCAGCCTCTGATTGGTTGCAGCCGTTGGGTGTCAGTTATTAAAAAACAAAGACCGAAAGGACTGCAAGAGTTGCAGTGTTGGGTCGCCAGGGGTGAAGACGGGTGGGTACTGCTGCGTTTATTATTTTAACACATTGGCAGCTATTGTTAAAAAATCGTCCCACATCCAGACAACTCCTTTAAATGGTCCACCAGAGGGAGAGGGCTCTCTCTGTCTCAGAAACATATACAATAACACTGCAAGGTGCTTTGGGGGTCATGCTGAACAAAAGAGAGAGGTGAACCAACCCCGTTGTGGTGTTTCTTGTTTGGCCAGGGACAGATGTTCCTGATTTATTTGTGATGAAATTGCATGTGGGAAGGTGCTGCCAGCCAGTCTAAGGGTGGGTTCACACGAGCGTGTTTTTGTGCATACATATGCACGCAAAAAAACACGCTTCTATTTGCAACAATCTATTCCCTATGGTGTTTGCACATGTCCGTACTTTGCAGGTGCGTGCCTGCAAATATAGGACATGCGTGCACCATAGGGAATGCATGCATTGTTTTCAATGGAGCCGCGGCTGCTGCAGGTGGTTCCATTAAAAAACAATGGTCTGACGGCACCCCTGCATTCTTTTTCAGGGAAGGGCTTTACATATAAGCTCCTCCCTGAAGATAAGAAATTTTAGTGCAGGGGACAGCAGGACAAGACGCGGCTGTGCCCAGGCAGCTGAAGGGAGGTGAGTGTCTATTTTTCTTTGTTTTTCAAACCACTTTTATTTATTTATCTATCAGCAGCCGGGGATTTAAATATATTTAAAGCCCTTCCCTGAAATCAATTGTCGGCAGTTGAATCCTCTACCGCAGCTGACATGTGTGACAGCTGCGGTAGAGAAATGAAGAATTCCTCTGCTGCATCTGTCACAGATGTGGCTGATGTAGCAGCAGGGAATTCTTTCAACTAGCAGGAATGAAGGAAACATCTGCCGCATGTGTCAGATGTGTTCTTCATCCTTGCGAGGGACACAGCAGCGGCGTACAGGTAAGTATATATATATATTTTTATTTTTTTTACACTAAAATTTTTCTTTTTCAGGGAAGAGCTTATATGTAAAGCTCTTCCCTGAAAAACAGTTCAGTGGTGCCGGCAGACCATTCTCTCCAATAGAGCAGCCGCCAGCAGCAGGGGCTCCATTGAAGAGAATGCCTGCATATTTTTTTTTCTACACTAAAATGTTTTTTTTTTAATGGAAGGGCTTATATGTAAAGCCCTTCCCTGAAAAAGAATGCAGGGGTGCTGTCAGAACATTGTTTTCAATGGAGCCGCCAGCAGCATCCGCGGCTCCATTGACAACAAGCACGCAGCTGTGTTCAAGCATGTTTTTGCTCGTACCTAGGTGCGCACGTATGTACGCACCTAAGTACACACAAAAACACGCTCGTGTGAACTCACCCTAAAGGCTCAGTCAGACGGGCGTTTTTTCACGCGATTTGCGCATTCGCATGCGTCCAGCGATTTTATAAAACCATTGCTTTGCAATGGTATCGGACACATGAGCGCTTTTTATGCGATCGTCCGATAAATTGTAGAACAGAAATCACAGATCGCACCTATCTGCGATCTGCGATTCCTGTTCTCTTCTCTATATGCGCTCAATGGGGCCGGCGACAGCAGCGCCGACCCCATTGAGAACATATAGTAGACAAATCATTCTCCTCTGCCACAGCTGTAACAGCTGTGGCAGAGAAGAATGATGTTTGCCCATTGAATTCAATGGAGCCGGCTGTATTGCAATGGGCTGCCGGCGAGCGCGGGATGAATTTTCAGGAAGGGCTTAAAACTATAAGCCCTTCCCTGCAATTCATCCAGAAATGTGTAAAAACAGCGCAGGGACCAATCAGAGGCAGCTCTCACTCACACCCATTCATGAATGGGTGTGAGTGAGAGCTGCCTCTGATTGGTCAGGCTGTGACCAATCAGAGGCAGTTCATTCAGCAGGCGGGGATTTTAAATCCCCGGCTGCTGAATACTACAGAGAGCAGTTCAGGGGAACTGCCGCCGGCCGCAGCTGAACTCCCTCTGCCGGGACCAGGTGAGTATATATTTTTTTTTTATTTTTACACATTTCTGGATGAATTTCAGGGAAGGGCTTATATATTTAAGCCCTTCCCGAAAATTAATCTTGAGATCGCCCGCAGCGCATTGCTTTCAATGGAGCCGGCTGTATTGCCGGCTCCATTGAATTCAATGCGCTGGACAGCGCTGCACTGCTCCGGCCCGTTTCTATTGAAACGCGGCTAGGAGCAGTTTTTTCGGGCGATTCTTCGGCCCCGGTCACGCGATTTGCGGATGCGCATCCGTCATGCGATCCGCAAATCGAGGGGAAAAAATGCCCGTGTGACTAAGGCCTAAACCTGTATATATCAGGTCATGAAACGTATGGGAAATTGCTAAAAATCTGGCACAAGGTGCAACTCTCTGAAAAGAAATAGCAGTAAAAGCATAAATAGTATTTTTATTGGCCAAAAGTTTGGAACCAGCAGAAAAACACGTTTTGAAACACAGCCTGTTCTTCAGTTAGGCCGCCTGCACACGGGCGGAAATCCTGCGGTGGGATTTCCCACGGGATTTCCGCCGCTCAAAGCCTGCATAGGAGTGCATTACAATACGCACTCCTATGCAGACGGCCGCGGTTAGGCCGCGCGAAATCTCGCGCGGCAAACAAACCGCGGCATGTCCTATTTTTGTGCGGGGCTCGCAGAGCCTCGCACAGAAATGTCACTCACGCAGCCGCCGGCTCCGGTCTGCGCATGCGCCGGCTGCCCAGCAGCCGGCACATGAAAGAGCCAGGGCCGCCGGGCGCGGGTGAGTATGCGCTCGTCTCTGCAGGCGATCGGGTCGGGTCCCGGGGCGAGAATTCTCGCCGCCGGATCCGACCCGCTTGTCTGCAGGTGGCCTTAAGCTGGGATAATACATTGTGGTGGACAATGCAACAAAAATAGTAGAGCAAAACAGAAAAATAATTCAAAACAAACAAGAAACAAAAAAAAATGGAAAAAAAAATCAAATTCAAATATTATAAACATATAAATAAAAGCATAAAATGTGAGAGGGGGAGCAAAAAACACTAGGAATAAACAATAAATGTGTTACATAAATGTAAATAATATAAATTGATCAATTGACTGTTTAAAAACAGACAAAAACTCTATAGTCACAATAATTAAGGTGGAGGGGCATATACAAAAGTCCAGGTTATATGGGAGTTAAAATTCATATATCATTAACATAAACCTATTATAGGCGATAAAAGAGATTAAAAATGCTAATTCGGTATTTCATAATAAATATAGATATAAATAGACTATCCAATGTAAAAAATATATACATGAAAAATAAAATCATGTTGGAGGTGTCACTAAAAAAACTCATATATAAAATAAAATATTAGCCAACCAGGGTGATACAAGTCGGTACATGAACAATGCTGCTAAACTACAGTGTCTAAAAACTATCAAAAAGGTGTCTATTATGTATTATTTTAAGCACACGTAGTAGTAGTATACTTAATTTCCTATCTAAATGGAACAGAGGGTATATGGACTTCAGGAGTGCAACACCACAGACAAATTGACTCACTAATAAGCTACTGTTTGGGTTCTTAGTTGCGCCTATTAGCTGATATGCTGAACCACCTAAAAAGGGCAATATAAAGAGTACTTAAATTGGGTATATGCAATATATAAATATACATATACACGACTCCCACATACATATTCATGCATATATGCACGTATGCACATATGTTCACATACATGTTTATTGGCTGAGTATTGGAGTTTCCATTGAAGCCAGTGATGCTATGTAGTTGGAATCAACAGCACAAATTGTAATGGACTCAATATCTGTGTAAAATGGGGAAAAAAACAATTTGGTGATAGTAAAGGAGTTGGTTCTAAGTAGTGAATGACAGGTGGGGCAAAAAAACATATGTGTCTGCAAATTATGTTATATAAATAGGTTAATATATGTGCATTCCACAAATCACCTATGTGCATACATATAAACATTATAGGACTGTATATATGAGGCTGCTGATGACAGAGGCAATATGAGGTGGAGCTAATGTGGGACTGGTGTTAACGGATGAAGAAGTTACCTGTTGGTTCGGGTATCATGGCTGCCTGGGGCCTTAAGAAGGCCCCCAGGGCCCTCATGTATTTGCATTCCTGCCTATTAAGCTAATGCAGTGGCCTCTATGGGACTAAAAAAAGTAAAAAACAAGTTAAAGTTTTACTTAACTATTACAAAAAATAAAAATATTAAGTTTAAAAAAAACATTCCCATTTTTAATATAAGAAAACAAAACAAAAAAACATTATTGGTATTACTGCATTCATATAAGAAAGATCTATTAAAATTATCATTATCACCAGCTGCTGTCTTTTCTTTTGTGCTTCTGCCCCCTCTCATACTCACCCTATCACCTACACCATTGGAATGACTACAGGAAAGTGGCACACAGTAGTGGTCAAAAAGCCTTTACTTATACCCATAAACTGCTTATGTCTTACCCATCTGATCTACTCAAAATGTACCCTCTGGTCTCCGAGGAATGCTGGTGTTGCCATAGGCTCCACATATGGTGGTTCTGACCATGGATACACTCTCTATAGAAAAAAAATATTTTCTGTTTATTCACATATCACCAGCAAGACACTTCTCGTAACTCTGCAGATTGTCCTAATGTCTATGGTTCTTTCTGCTCAGTCAAGAAAGGGCTTCTGACTCATTTTCTCACTGCTATAAGGGCCAATATACCTAGACAGGGTCCTCTGATAAGGCCACTTCACTTGGGGAATGGTTTGCAGAGTTGGACTTCCATTGTAGAATGGAAGAACTAGTTACTACAAATGAGCCTGAAGGGGATGAATACTATTGGACCTAGCAAGATTGAATCTCTTTTAAAGACTACCCTGAGTTTCCTCATATATATTTAATATTTGAACAGGTACACGGTTTTGCTAGTTCATGTTCTTGCTAATATAGAGTCTCTGGAGGACCGTGTTGACTGTTTGCACCCCCCCCCCCCCCCTTCCTTTCCTTACTCCTTTCCCTCCCCCCTTTTCCTTTTTTCCCCTTTCCTTCTTGTTACCCAGCTTTTCCTTTATTGATTTCTTCTGCTCATATTCCTATCCCTATTGTGATTGGAGACCTTTCCCATTTCGTGATATCTATGACTAGTTGACAGCTACCATCATCTTCCCTAGTTTTGCATGGCAGCATACTTAGTATTTCTATTTTCTCCATATTTGATTATCTTGCACAAATGGATTTGTACTCTGCTATCATGATTCTATGTAACACTGCTTTGACTTGATGGAGACCCTTCAACCTTGTGTGGCTGTTTGTGCATTATTTTCTTGTTCTGTCATTTACATTGTATAAAATAAATAAACATGATTACGAAAAAATGCATTATTTACTGTGTCCTGCATGGTGAGCGCTATCCCAAAAAATACACCATGCCCGAACTACGCTATTTTGGTCACCCTGTCTCCTATAATAAATGTAATTAAAAGCAATCAAAGTTGTATGTAATAATAGAAACTACAACTAATCCAACAAAAACACAAGCTTTCACACAGCCCCATCAATATAAAAATAAAAAAGTTATAGGAGTCAGAAGATGGCAACAGAAAGAAATTTTTCGTTCTTTAAAAGATGTAATTTAAAGTAGCACAACAGAAAAACTATATGAATTTGGTATTGCCGTAATTGTACTGACCCACAAAATAAAGCTAAGGCTGGCTACACACGGGCGTGACGGGCTCCGCCACGGAATATTCCATGGCGAAGCCCGTCACGGCGCCCCCCCAGAGACCCCATATTTACCAGCGGATCCGGTGTTCTGGGTCCCGCATGATGCTTCAGTGTGACGTGCCGCAGCGTCATGTGACACACCGGCCACGTCACAAGACATGCCACAAGCGTCACATGATGCGGCCGCCGTGTCATATGACGCGCCGGCCGCGTCATATGATGCGGTGGCGGTGGGTGGAGAGGCGATTTCACGCTATCTTCCGCTGTGCTACAGCGGAAGATAGCGTGAGTGGACGGCTTCCATTGACTGCAATGGAAGCCGGCCGCGCGTACACCCGCGGCAAATAGAGCATGCCGCGGGTGAGGATGGGAGATTTCACGGTGCGGAATTCCGCGATGGAATTCCGCACCATGAGCATTGAGCTATTAGGTTCAATAGAACCTAATAGCTGCGGGCAGCGCGGCGGATTTTCACCGCGTATTACGCGGCGGAAATCCTTTCGTGGGAAGGAGGCCTAAAGGTTTACTGTGATATTTCTTTGTAACTTTTTTGGAGGCTCCAATACCCTATTGTACGGCCTCTAGCGTAGATACCAGATGTGATACAGGCGGGCATGGAGGCTCTAGCACCCTGTTGTACCGGCTCTAGCTTTGATACGAGATGTGATACAGGAAGGCATGGAGGTTCTAGTACCCTGTTGTACCGTGTTTAGCTCGAATATGAGATGTGATACAGTCGGCCATGGAGGCTCTAGTAACCTGTTGTACCGCCTCTAGCTTAGATACCATATGTGATACGGCAGGGCATGCAGGCTATAGGACCCTGTTGTACTGCCTCTAGCTTGGATACAAGAAGTGATACAGGAGGGCATGGAGACTCTAGGACCCTGTTGTACTACCTCTAGCTTGGATACAAGATGTGATATGGGCGAGCATGGTGGTTCTAGTATCCTGTTGGGCCGCCTCTAGCTTGGCTACAAAATGTGATACGGACAGGCATGAAGGCTTTAGTACTCTGTTGTATCACCTCTAGATTGGATACAAGATGTGATTTGTGCTGGCATGTAGGCTCTAGTACCCTGTTGTACCACCTCTAGCTTGGATACAAGATGTGATATGGGTGGGCATGGAAGCTCCAGTACCCTGAGGGATTCTTTTGGGATTATTTATTATGGTTAATGATAATAAAAATAGTAACAGAAAATAAAAAATACGTGTAGGAAATAAAAAATGGTAATAGAACACAGGACTGTTGGCACTCTATGTCTACTGCTGTGTAACATTTGAAGGACTAGGCCAATTGTTAGCAAGGGCGATGCTTAAAATGAACTAAGTTATGGTGCTGTTAAGGAACGTGACAGGGAGCTGGGGGATGGATTTTTAATACTCCCACAATCCAGCGGTGTCCTCATCTGAGATTAGCATGCGGTATGAAAATCTTACACTTGAGTCCCGTCCCCGCATCTCCCGTACAAGTAGATGGAGAGCACACACATTGGACACTAAAAAGAGTTGGATTGTCGTGCCACATATCACACTGGATTACAGGAGCAGATGAGTATAAAAAATACCTCCCCTGTGTGGCGCAGTGCGTTAAGGTAGCAGTATGCAGTTTAAGCTCTCGCTCACGACCTGAAGGTTGCGAATTCAATCCCCGCATCGTTTAGCTAGCCAGCTCAAGGTTGACTCAGCCTTTAATCCTTCCGAGGTCGGTAAAATGAGTACCCAGCTTGCTGGGGGGTAATAAATGAATTAAAGTACCTGAAAGTGCTGTGGAATAAGTTGGCGCTATACAAATAACAATTCTCTTTTCCCCCTTACTGTTATACATACAACTTTTTGATTGCTTTTTATTCTAGTTTTTTCTTGCATATGGGGGGACCAAGAAAGTGCAATTCTGGCATTGTGTATTTTTTTTTCTGACAGCGTTCACAGTGCAGGATTAATAATGTGATATCACTTTTTTTCTTGAGACAAGTGGGAAAATGACTTTTTAAACTTTTAATATATATTTTTTCTAATAATTAAAATAAACTTTTAACTCATTTTTATGTTTTTCTTTAGTCCCCACACAGTACTTGAACTTGCAATTGTTAGATCACTCATACGGTATAATGCAATAGCATAGTTTTGCATTATAAATTACTGTATACTGACCAGCAATCTATCAAGACAGGCCACAGGCACATCTATATAGGCAATCATTCATGGTAGCCATGGGGGCCTTCAGAAGGCCCCAATCTCCCATGACAACCAACCAGCACCTCGCAATCTCATTGTAAGGAAAGCCCTTTGGGATCCTCGAATGCTGACTGGAGCAAAATTGACAGCAGCATTTAAAGGATTAGCAGTCGTCATTGGCATGAACACTGCCCAGTCTCCACACAGATGCTCAATATGTGCCTTATACGAATGGTGCATGTTGGGAAGGAGTTAATGACTACTCCACTCTCAGAATTATTTAACCTCCTGGGGAGGGGAGTATACTACCATATTTTGGTAGCCATTTTCCATCTGTGATACAGAAGTATGTCCAACCTGACTGAGCCTCCTGATCCAAATTCCAAGCATCATAGGACTGTATTCTGCTCGGAGTTCAGGTCAGGAGACCTGCACTTCTGTATTACGGACTTAAAGTGGAGACCAAAATATGGTATTTTGCTCCTGGCCCGAATAGATGCCCTCATAAGAACTTCATTAGTTGTATCAGGTGTGCTTGAGATAAAACAAACCAAATACCAGGACTGGCTAGAGGTTTGCTGACTGTGATATTTGATTGCATGTTTGAAATATGGCCAAGGGTGCTTTTACACGGGACAATCTGTCGGACACAGATGCCTGATTATTGCTAGTAAATGGACGTGGAGCAGGTTGGGGATGATTCCAGCCCACCCACTTTCATTCACAGTAAGCAGACAGTCGGTCATAAATGAAAGACTGCCTGTTTACAAAAGCTAATCTGTTATTCAGTTTTCTGCATGCAAAAATTGAACGACAAATGAGAAGATAACAAATTCTCGTCTGCAGTTTTGTCCGGGCCGCATCTACACTGAATGATAATGGTTCAGTTTTGTGCTGGATGTGGAAATCTGAACTATTTATTTGCCCGTGTAAAAAGGGCCCTAAGTGAAGAGAGTGGTCCAAAAACTTAAGAAAAGAGATCATTGTCTTGCATAAACAAGGAAAAGGATACAAAGAGATAGAAAAGACACTGAATTCATTGGGAACTATGCTTTCAATTGTATATTTAGGAGCAAAGTTAAAGCGACCCTCCAGTCCTGGAAAAACAAAGATGGCCACACTGCTTCTCTGACTACTTGATGCATATTGTGTATTAGTACACATCATTTGTTTAAGGCACTACGCACTGCTATGATTGGCCAGTTTTACCCATGTGAGCTTCACTGATTAGTCAAAGCAGCATGTAGTGCCTTAGACTACACAGTGTGCATCAGGTAGTCAAATAAGTGATGTGGCCATCTTTGTTAATCCAAGACCAAAGAATCATTTTAAAAGAACACTGGTTAGGATGTGATGTCTGATGCGATACCCAGGACATAGGAAATGAACAAAGATTTATTTGTGTCAACACAATTCAGTCAGAGGGAACCTTGCTATGTTCACAAATCTCTGAGTAATTACATCACATATGACAGTTTATATATCCCGTAGTTAGGCTTATTTAAAGCTAAGGCTTATTGGCTCATCTTCACACAAAGACCTGGAAATATATATTTACTTTCCCTTTTGCAAGCTTTACCTTAGCGAGTTTAGGAAAGGGAGGGGTAGTGAGTGGGAATAAAGTGAGGGGGGTTAGTGGGTGAATTCCAGTACAGGCTCATGGTATCTGGTTACACAATGTATCTCAGCTACAACTAGTATTACATAGATGAGGATTAGATACATAGCAAAGCAGACTGTATTTACTTTTGTTAGAGAGAAAAACATCTTTTAGTCAACTACGTTTATACCAAGGGAAGTTAAGCCTTTCCAATCCACTGTCTGACCTGTGAAGACATTATGTTTTAAGGCTGTACAGCTCTGAAGACATCTGTCGGGGTTCTCTTACTGTATGCTGCCAGCCTCTCTGCTGTCAAAGCCTATCCAACGTGTCACCTCATGCAGTACTAGCTTTAGCCAGCATATAGCGCCGTTGTGTAACGGCAGAAAAAGAGTAAGCCCCCTAGGAAAACCAGGATACAAATTGGACTGGAAAGGGTTAATAAAAGGTAAAGTTAGAATACAGTGTAATATACTTCAGCCTTCAGGCTGATAACTGAGAAACAATAGCCTATAAGTCCTTGTACCACAGTTATGAAGCTGTCTCCGGCTGCAACCAGATTCCTGAGGCAGCAGGCACTCAAAAACATTTAAATAACCTGCAGCAAGATTTGGTGTCAGTAGGCCCTAAGACTTCCATTTGCATAGTGAAATGCAATTTTAAAATGGCCCATCTTAAAGACATACACCTTACTGAACAAAAAGCAAAAACAAAAGTCTGCTCCTATATCAGGCTTGGACTGTCCCGCAGAGGAACAGCTTAATGCCCTGGTGGGTCCTGAGCAAAAATGGTAAAATGGTATCCCAGCCCCCCCCCCCCCCCCCCTCACGCCCCACCCACCTGCACTGCATACAGCATCATAACCAATCTATACTTCCATATAAGCAACTGCCTAGTTGACCTATTATATACATGCATTGGCTGGCTGAGGTGACGTCTAGGTGCACTGATCCACCGGCCAGTATCCTCCCCTCTTACCTCTTTAACCCTGTATTCTTGATGTCACTGTGTGGCTTGGCACCACTGGTGTACTGCTAGGGATCGCAATTGCAACCTGTCCCC
Organism: Eleutherodactylus coqui; assembly: GCF_035609145.1. Taxonomy (NCBI): domain Eukaryota; kingdom Metazoa; phylum Chordata; class Amphibia; order Anura; family Eleutherodactylidae; genus Eleutherodactylus; species Eleutherodactylus coqui. The sequence continues at coordinate 172,532,294 of NC_089840.1, forward strand.
TTAGTGATTGGGGGTTCACAAGCCCCCGCCATATACTGTATAACCACTGCAGGCCAGCTCTGGGTGGCATGGAGAGCCAATACCCGAGGCATACAATTCCACATTGCAGACTCCCCCGGCTTGCAGTCCTCCCTACCACTAAGAGACTGCAGTTGCGATTCATCACAACTGCAGTCTGTCAGTGCACTGCTGGCCACGTGATTCGTCCGGCCGGCAGCGTCTGATAATGAGGAGGGGAGCAGACCATGCCGTGTAACCAGGTACGCAATGCATATACTTGTATATAATGTTAGTGCAATTGCGCTATTAGATATACTGTGGGTGCAAATTGGGTGTAATTAGTACAAGCTCGGAACATCAACACACGTAACACTTCAAGGTGTTCCATAAGCTGACTCTAGTTAGATATAGGTTTATATAGAGCAAAAAGGTGGGTTTAGAGACAAAAGTATTGTGACATACAGATGCATTCATGAAAGGACACATCATCACTGTACAGCTGGTTTGAACTGGCTCTTTTTCCATTGAATAAAAAGATCATATGCTGAAGATGAGTCATCCCTCCTTAGGCAGAAAACTGCTGGTTTCATGTTTGTCCAAGAGCCAATATTTCTTGTTTACATTGGCAATGATGCTATGTGGAGGTTCAGAGTGTAATATATTTGCCCCCCTCTTAAGTTCATATCAGTCTGTCCAAGGGCTACTGGGTATGCATGAACTCCATGTAAGAAAGCTTACCCCCTTACAAACTGCAAATTCACATCACACAAACCGCAGGAACATTTATTCATTCAAACACAGAATGATAAGCCTAGCAAGTAGAAACTGGAATCACACCTACACAGGATGGGTGACAGTAACCGAACATAGGTAAGAAAATTCTTTCTCAAAGCAGTCTGACATGTTTGTCTAATGTTGGTTATCAGATGCTTGCAACGGTCCTCAGAACACAACACACGCTTGATTACCACTCGCATACTCCTTATATACACCACATTTCACTTCATTTGAAACCCCCCTTCCAAGTATTCGCCATTTCAGTATAACTATGATCCTTAAGCCATTCTCTCTATTCACTGTTAAACCTTTTCCATGTTTCAATGTCCAAACATCCCTTAGAAACCATTCCAGCTCTTTTTCAACATTCTCTGATGTCCCTTTATCACATCTCTACCTTCTCTCTCATCTACTATTTCTCTTGTGGCCCTTTTCTGAGACCTCGATTTGTCATTTCCCAACGAGTTCCTCATAACTCGCCTAAGGTTGTTTCCAAACAACTCATGACACTGGCTCACCCTGTTTATCTTGTCGTAATCGGGAAGACCTCCAAGTTCTGGAACACTTATATCCTACTGGCGACTTTATAGGTCTTGGCCACGCCTCTTTACATCCTACATAGAATCCTGGTATTCCCTACAGGAGATGAGTAATTGGTATCCCTTCCTCTGGTCTCGCACCACTTCTGTCATCAACCACACAAAGAATGTACAAAACAACAGAGTCCTAATACAATCAAAAATGGAACTTCACATTCAAGTTTCCATCTAAGTCCCAACTCTCATAAAAGCCTTCGTCTTTTTCCTTTATTGGAAAAAACAGTCAAGACAGAACAGGTTACTAACTACGTACTTTCTGTAAAAATAATTCTCCATTTCTTAGTCCTAAGTCGTCACTACTCAAGCAGTCAGGACATTATTCATTACTTCCCAGACAACATAGAAAACCACACATTATATCTACTGGTACAGGTGGGGGGAACCCAAGCTGAACCATTGCACCCAGGCCCCTAAACCTTTAGCTACAGCTCTGCCCGGCACGTATTACTGGTCACAGAGTTGGGGGGGGGGGCACTAGTCAGGCAGCAGGTTATTGGAGGACCCTCAGGACACAAACAGTCTGAAGCAAAGGCCAGTCAGCAGTTACTACTGAAGAAAGTACTTGTGTCCCCTAGCCTACCAGGGAAGGGAAATACAGTCATTCTCACATTTCTGTCACCCATTCCTCCTCCAGAGGGGATTATAACTGCTAGCATGCTCTGACAGCTGCAGACCCTCAGGACCACAAGGAGCCTTCTTAAGGGTGAGATCACACGCACACTGACATTGAACTTAAGAACCGGGGTCCTGAAGGTCCCCGCATGAATAAAACAGCAGTAGCTCAACAATCTCCAGTGTTCCCATTGTACTGCCCCTTATGGAAAAGAATATATAATACTGACCTATATGGTCACATCTATTGCCCTTCCCATAATATAATATGTGCTGCATATTATAAACTACAAATTAAATTCTATAGTGCCTCCTTCCCAGGTATTACCTGCACAGATGGTCAAAAGCACTGCGGTATAATTATCTACGTATCTTCCTTCTGTTTTCCTGACCCTCCCTCCACAGAGCCCCAACTGGTTGTGTAGTATGATGTTCTGCAGCAGCTGTGGTGTGTATCATAATGCTCCCAAGCAGCTGAACTGTGCATAGTAAAGTTCTGCAGCAACTGAGGTGTGTATAAGAGCTCATTCACATCATCAAAACTTCCGGCGCTGATTTCTGCTAAAATAAAAAATAGAACAAAGTAGCAGGGCATGCTGCATTATTTCGCCTTATACAGTGCAGCTGAATGGAAACCAAATGGACTCCACTATAGTCAGTAGGGTCCGTTTGGTGCCTTTCGTCATAAGATAGATTTGCTAGGTCAGGGGTTGCTGTTTTCCTACTAACTGAAAATGGAAACCCCTAGTGCTAGTGTTAGTGCTAGTGTGATCTTTCTCAAGCCACATGGCGTGATCGAAACATTGCTGCTATACATATCTATGGAGGAATAAAGGAGTTTTTTTCAACATCTGTTTGGCACTCGTATATGCTGCTGCAGATCGATTTATGGTCTAGAGCAGTGATGGCGAACCTTTTAGAGACCAAGCGCCCAAACTGCAACCCAAAACCCACTTATTTACTGCAATGTGCCAACATGTTAGGGGGCGGGGCTTATCACTGCGTATGATTTTACCTCCGTTGTTATAAAAAGGAAAGGCCTGTTTCAAAATAGACAGGGAGCAGATTTTGACTGCTTTTTGGATGCGGAAATGCTGCGGAATTTGCCACGGAAATTCCTGCTGAGGACATTCTGCAGCATTTCTGCCACGTGTAAACATACCCCAATAGTAGTAGCAACCCCACAGCGGCCCCGGCTGTAATAGTGAAGCACCACTATGACCCCGGCTCTAATCGCGATCGCCTCACAGCGGCTCTGGCTGTAATAGCGACCCCCCTACAGTGGCCCCAGCAATAATAGTGCCCCCCAGCAGCCCCGGCGGTAATAGTGACCCCCCCACAATGGCCCCAGTGGTAATAGTGACCCCCCACAGCTGCCCTAGCAGTAATAGTGACCCCCCCACAGTGGCCCCAGTAGTAATAGTGACCCCTAACAGCTGCCCTAGTGGAAATTGTGACCCCCCACAGGGGCCCCAGTGGTAATAGTGACCCCATCCACAGTGGCCCGGGCAATAATAGCGAAGCCCCCTACAGTGGCCCCTGCAATAATAGTGCCCCCCCAGTAGCCCCAGCAATAATAGCGACACCCCCCCCCCCACAGCGGCCCCGGCGATAATAGTGAACCCCACTACAGTTCTAGTGGTAATAGTGACCCCCCCCCCCACAGCGGCCCCAGTGGTAATAGTGACCCCCCCACAGCATCCCCAGTGGTAATAGTGACCCCCCCATAGCTGTCCCAGTTGTAATAGTGACCCCCCCACAGCGGGCCCAGTGGTAATAGTGACCCACCCACAGTGGCCCCAGTTGTAATAGTGACCGCCCCACAGCGGCCCCAGTGGTAATAGTGACCCCCACAGCGGCCCCAGGGGTAATAGTGACGAACCCACAGTGGCCCCAGTGGTAATAGACACCCCCCCCCCCACAGTGGCCCCAGTGGTAATAGTGACCCACCCACAGGGGCCCCAGTGGTAATAGTGACCCCCCACAGCTGCCCCAGTGGTAATAGTGACCCCCCACAGCAGCGCCAGTAATAATAGTGACCCCCTACAGCGGCCTCGGCAATAATAGCGGCCTCTGCAATAATAGCGCCACCCACACACACACACAGCGGCCCCAGCAAAAATAATCACCCCCCAACAACGGCCCCAGTGGTAATAGTGACCCCCCCACAGCAGCCCCAGTTGTAATACTGCCCCCCCCCCCCCACAGCGGCTGCAGTGGTAATAGTGACACCCCACAGCGGCCCCAGTGGTAATAGTGACACCTCACAGTGGTCCCAGTAGTAATAGTGACACCCCCAGTGGTCCCAGTAGTAATGCTATTACTACTGGGGCCAATATAGGGGACACTATTCCTAAAAGTATTTCTGGCTGGTATTCACTGCCGTGGTGAGTAGCCACTGGCGCGCGTGCCAGCAGGAAGGCTCTGCGTGCCACCTCTGGCACGCATGCCATTGGTTTGCCACCACTGGTCTAAGACAACTCATACAATCCCATGTCTTTCAGTACCACCTTTACACTGGTTTGGCTGGCATACAATCCATCTTTTGATCACTGAAAATTCTTTCAGTTTGATTGCAGTTTGTTTAGTGTTTCCAGCAGCTAAGCCATGGTTTTGTTTCGCTTTGCATATTCAGTGAATGCAATGTTTACTTTGACAACGCAAACAATGAAATTTGCCAGCCAGATGTTTGCTCAGCTGGGCAAAGTGTGTATGCAATAAAAGCGCCTGGAAACACTCCCAGCTGAGCAAACAACTCATTGAAGAAAACACAGTGATTAATTAGCTAATGGAGTGATCTGTGTGCGTAATTTTATGCAAAACCATCACTAAATCTTTCAATCTTTAGGCAGTTTGAGTGATTATCTTTGTGTGTAAAAGGGCCTTTAGCTAGAGGGGTCACATAGTGACTGGGCCCCTATACTGCAGTATATTTCTATGGACTTTCTGCCACCACTGAGTTGATACAGCTAATCAGCACCCACGGGTCTCAGTAGGTACCTTGGGGAGTAAACAAAACTTTACAGAAAGAGGAGCTTTGTTAAGGATGAGTTTTCATTGGCTCAAGTGTTAACATTCACCTACAGACTCCTCCTGCACTGCAAGGTTGTTGCGGACCGCATGTGAGTAACTGTAGTTACTTTGTACATTGTAGGCAACAGCATACTGTGGGTTCTGCCCCATTCCCCTGTTGGTCCCACTACTCTAATCACACAGCCCATACTACTCATAACATTCTAAATTCTATACCCATTCCGGTGATACTTGATCAGAAGCTTTCTAATGAGTTATACAAGTCTAATATTATGTAGCCTCTGAAATTCACATTTCTGTATCCACCTCTTTTTCCCTCTTAATTGGTTCGTTCCAATGAAATATTGTTGGATGCAAAATTGTACTATGTACCATGCTAGATGTCTTCATTTATTCCTTCTGCTGATGAGCACTCAACTGATATAATTGCATGTTTTATCGTGATCATTTTGGAAATTTCTTGTTTTATGTACCTTTTACATTGTAATTTTATTTCTGTGCTGTTCCATTTATGCCTTCTCACTACTAGTTTAAACAGTTTTATCTCATTTTATAGTGAGTTTATACATTTTTTGGAGACGGTCTACTCTTTGTACTACAATTTTATATCCTGTATGCCTTTCTTTTATATATGTATTATTATTGTTTACTATGTCTATTCTAAACACGTTTTCCTTTCAATTGTTTTTTATTTCATTCTGCAACTGTAATTTTGCATTTCTGTTTTAGCACCTCACTTACGTGTTTTATATTTTTTACCTTTTCCAATACTTTTTTCTTTTGCTCCAACCCTATTCTTCAAAATTACAATTTTGTTTGCAACTTGTATGCTGCTCATGATTCATTTGTATATCATCACATGTAACTCACTCACAGACAGGTGGTGGTTAGTATTTTCATGACCGCTGGAGCCTGTGATTGGCTCAGCAGTCATGTGCACATGACTGCTTTATGGGGAGCTGCCGGGATGAGAGAGTATTCAATTTTTTGCCTTTTTAACTTTTTTTTTATGTAACAGAAAAACCCTTTAATCCTTAACCTGCCTATAAAAGTTATTTCAGGGAGACAGGCAAAGGGTTAAACCTCCTGTCTTGTCCCTATGGTTATGCCATGATAAGGAGACACCAACAGTAGTCAATTGTAAAGGAGGAAGATTCTGCTTATTTTCAGCATGTAGACCAAGTTGGGGTGCAATTACACTTTGAATGTCGCAGATTTAGTCCTTCTCAATGGGAAAATCCGTGTGCAGAATTTCCAGTGTGAAAACAGTGCATAATCTGCGTCAAGAAATGACTATTTTTTCCGCACATGGAAATTGACATGCAGAAAAAAGCTGTACTGCATGGATTACAGTGTGTATGTAATGGGGTGCGGATTTGCTGATGAATTTGTGTGGAGTCTGCTGCAAAAATCCCTTATGGGAACAAACCCTAAATGTGCATTATTTGTAATAATTCTGTATTTTTACCAATGTAGAGACCACAGAAACATACATTTATACCAGTTGTCCAAGCAAGAATGCCTGCTGGCGCAGCTAACCGGAAGAAGACAAATGCATATGCAGCAGTGGCTGTGGATCCAGATACTGGCTACAGTACTCCTGGGGCATTTGAACTAGAAAGACTATTTTGGCACGGAGCAGTCAGATATACCCACGTTAATGAAGTTTTCCCCAACTTGTATATCGGAGATGAGTGAGTATAGTAATAATGTGCTTATAACTTAATCAAGAACACAATTTATTAAGCTGTATGTGTGTTATGCAGGATTCATCCCACGGTTTGGAATGCCACAGGAGTAATTAGTGGAGTTGTAGAGTACTTTTCACAAACTTTAGTTAGAGGTTCACAAGTGCGGATACAATCTCTCATCACAGTGAGGGAGTACGGCTTGGTGGTAGAAAGCAACTAGGTTGATGGTGGCTATAGTTCTCATACCGACTGTGCATTCAGCTGCAGGGCTTTTACTTTGGACCACTTCTAACTATGATATAATCTTTAGTGGGCTGCAGGTGGTGCTTACCACTCTCTGTCCCTAACAGTACCATATCTAAAAGAGCACACACTATTTAAGCTGGCTTCACACAGGCGATAAAATCACACAATATTTGCAAATTGCGAGATGCACAAATCTCGCACAAATATGAACCCCATTCTTTTGAATGAGTGATGTTTTCCCGCATAGCACTGCCAAATTGTGGCATGTCCTATCTTGTGCGTGCTCTCACATTGCAGTGCCCATTGTCTTCAATGGGGCCAGCGGCAGGATCGCACAACGTGCTAGGGACACACAGTGCAATGCGAGGTCTCCCATTGAAAACAATGGGAGAAGCTCTGGGAACCTCCACCATGGTTGACCGCCGCAATGGAGGTTCCCTTCAGCCTTGCAGTGATGTGAGACTATTTTCACATGAAAACACCTTGCATCTTCAGGGATTTCACAAGGGATGTGAGCGCAATAGAAGGCACAATTCACGGCCTCATATCGCAGTCGCCAGTGTGAAGTTAGCCTAACTGGCCTCTGACTACACAAGTATAAAACAAAAACCTGCAACCCACAGCAATAGGATGAGCAGCAAGCGTCCATACAGCATTGATTATCTGGCTACCTCCAATCAATATAATAATAAGCCATGGCATCATCAACCCAACATGTTTAACATCTTCCACCTTGTGCCAGCTTACTCCAGTGGCAAATGGCCATTCTTTAGCTTTACCTATGAATAAGGAATTACAGCTGAATTACCAAACATGGCTAGAAGTTTTTCCATAATTTTAGTAAAAAGCTTGTGTACACTGATGGCAAATAGATAGCAAGAGAATTAGCAAAAGTTTGACTTGAGCTAGCCCAAATCCTCCAATGTGTCTCTCATACATTCCCTGCCTGCCAGTAAAATGGTTGGATATCACTTTAGAGTTGTTGTACGACAGAACATAAGATTACCAACACAAGGAGATCAAAGATCTTGTAGACTGTCCACCATTGAATTGTGCTTTTATCTATTTTTTCTTAAAGAAAAACTGCGCTGGACCGCTATGGTTTGGAGAAAAGTGGCTTCACTCACATTCTCAATGCAGCACATGGGCGCTGGAATGTGGACACTGGAGCGGAGTACTACAGCGATATGGACATGGAGTATTATGGGGTGGAAGCTACGGATTTACCAACCTTTAGCCTTAGTCCATTTTTCTACCCTGCCGCTGAATTCATTCACACGGCACTAAACAAATCAAACAGTAAGTAGAAATGTATGCAGGACCTGCATGCAGGATAGCTTGGGGCATGGTCAGAGTCACCGGCATAATTATAATAACTCCTGTGCATGCCACCATCTTTAAAGGGAACCTGTCAGCACTTTTGAGCCCCACAGACTACATTATGGGGCTTAAGGTGAGGGAATGGATCCCCACTCCAGCATTGTGCCCCCAAGAAATCAGCAGGCGCATACAGCATTACTCTTTTCAAACATGTGCAATCTCATCGATCTCTATGGGACATTGTGCCCAAAAAGCCTTCAGAAAACAGTCACGCTTTGTGTGCACGCTGATTTCTTGGGGTCATGGTGCTGCAACAGGGGGCCCAGATAGTATAGAAGCAGCTCCACAAAACCCTGTTCCATCACATTTGAGCTCCATAACATAACTTACGAGGCTCAAAGGTGCTGACAGGTTCCCTTTAAGTGCTTCTGAACCAGTTTTACACTGTCTTATCGACTATCAATCACATGCTGGTCATCAGATCCTTTTAGAGACTTAGAGGGAACCTGTCATGTTGCAGACAGTGTATTATGGAGCAGCAGGAGCCAAGCAGACTGATATATAGTTTTATGTGGAAAGAATCAGTAGAACTTGTATTTTATTTATTTTAGGGACTAAGTCTTAGGAGTCCAGTGGGCGGTTCTATGATGTGATTGACAGCCTTCCCTGCATAAATGTAGTACAGCCGGCGCTGTCAATTACTCATACCGCAAGACTACCCAGTGGATTTCTAAACCTAGAAAGAGCAAGGATATAAGTGAGTAAAATACAAGTTATACTGAAGCTTTTCCAACAAGACTATATATCAACCTTTTCGGCTCCTCTTGTCATATTCATTGTTACAGGTTCGCCAATGCAATTCTGTAACAGGAACCTTTGGGATCCCTCAGGCTCCAAAGCCCAGATGCAACTGTCTCCTCAGCTGCAGTATGCGAGTACGTGCAGGGATTTCTTTTCTCCCACTCATTTAGTACTTTGTGGGACAGGTTACTGTGTAAATATACCCATTTAGTATAACAGCACTAAATTGTAGCCATTTAATAGGAGTAAGTAATATTATCATATATGTTTCTGAAACTTCAGGAAATGAGTGTAATAAAATAGTAATCTTGAAAAAGACGCTTGCTGGATTTCCAATCAGTAATTAGTTTGGTGAACATTACAGTCAGAGTTTATTATCAAGAATGGTACAAAAGTTACCAGACGTCTGTCAAAATCAGAGAGATTTACGAGAATCTGACAATATGTTGGAGCCGGCCCACTGAAGCCGGAAATGTTGCAAAGTATATAAAATGCTCTATCTGGTCTAAGCTTCCTTAGGCTGCCTGACAATTTGGAGATTTTATACATTTCCGGAGCACTTGTAACAAATTTTACCATTCCCCAAATATAAAAGCTGTTAGAGTAGAGAGGTACACAAGTTCTCCTGGTGCTCCCTACATAGGCTCACACTGCCATCAGGTACCACCAGCGCTTTTGGGTATTCCCGCAGCCAGAAGAGTTTTGTCTTACCCAGCCTGACTGATAAAGAGGCTTACCCCGAAACGTGTATCTGGTGGTTTTATTTAATTAATAAAAAGAGAAGTTGGGTAAATCTGTTGGAATTCATTGGAGAGCAGCGCCAGTTTACCAGTCCCTTTTCTTCATTTGCTCCAGAGTTTAGAAAAATACATAACACTAGAGGTCTGGGTGTGGAATAAATATGATGCACTTTCCCTGATAAGATGAAAATCATGTAACAGTGACCTCAGGGGGATACAATGGTGCATTTGAGACCAGCATTTCAAACACTGTGCGGCAAATTTACTAAGAGGCGCAGGCATTTAAAAAATCTTGAGGCATCCAGTGCGCTAAATAGTCAAATCTATGCCAGCTATGTGACTTTAATACACTAATTTATGGAACACATTATAGTGAATACACCAAGCTGCAGGTTGCTGAACTTTCCACAAAGCCCAATCTGCTTTTTAAAACAAAAGCAACGAGAAGAGTGGAGAGGGAGCACAAAGCATGCTGCACTATTTTGTCTGTTAAAATTGCAGAACTCCTGGACAGAAACCAGACGGGAACCATCAATTATGTCTATCATTTTGACAAATACTGTTGCAGAATTCAGGACACTGAAACAGATTCTTAGGAATTTATTTGTGTCAGCACAGGCTCAGAGGAATAACATCCAAAGACTGAACCCCAAACGCAGCCGGATGTACACTTTTATATACAAGGCTAATACAACAAATACAATTTTACTTCCTTATCTAAATATAAACTAGTTGGTTACAATTTGTTGCATTGCCATGCAAGTACTGTAAGCTTCTTTCTACCCAAACTGTTGTCTCCCTTCCTTGCCTTTATTAAGCATACTTCCGCCCTCCATTTTATAGCATCTGCCCTCTGACTTGCGTTAACGTTTTCTTATCCAGATTCCAGCTACCACAATACAGCATGCCATTTTGTTTTTGTTCTTCTCTTCCATAATGGGATCAGTGCCACAAGTGCTAAGTTCAATTGTAACATAGTATGCAAGGCTGAAAAATGGACAAATGTCCATCCAGTTAAGCCTATTTCCACCCCCTCCCTTGTTGATCCAGAGGAAGGCAAAAAAAACAATGAAGCACAAACTAATTTACCCCATTTTGGGGGGGAACTTCTCACCCGACTCCATAATGGCAGTCAGAATATTCCCTGGATCAATATTTGAAAGTTCCTACCTGACTCCGAGACCTGGATCAACAACCTCGCAGGTTATGTAATGTCTATATTCTATAATATCATAGTGCTCAAAAAAGATGTCTAGTTCCCTCTTAAACTCCTTCATTGATTTTGCCATCACCACATCCTCAGGGCTTAGTCAGACAGGCGTTTCTTCGCGCGATTTGCGCATGCGCATGCGTCCGGCGATTTTATAAAACCATTGCTTTGCAATGGTATCGGACACATGAGCGCTTTTTATGCGCTCGTCCGATAAATTATAGAACAGAAATCGCAGATCGCACCTATCTGCGATCCCTGTTCTCTTCTCTATATGCGCTCAATGGGGCCGGCAGCAGCAGCTCTGACCCCATTGAGAACATATAGTAGACAAATCATTCTTCTCTGCCACAGCTGTAACAGCTGTGGCAGAAAAGAACGATGTTTGCCCATTGAATTCAATGGAGCGGGCAATACAGCCGGCTCCATTGAAAGCAATGGGCTTCCGGCGAGTGCGGGATGAATTGTCGGGAAGGGCTTAAATATATAAGAAATGTGTAAAAATAAAAAATATATATATACTCACCTTGTCCCGGCAGACGGAGTTCAGCGCGGCCGGCCGGCAGTTCTCCTGAACTGCTCAGAGAATGAGCTGCCTCTGATTGGTCACAGCCTGACCAATCAGAGGCAGCTCTCACTCACACCCATTCATGAATTCATGAATGGGTGAGTGAGTGCTGCCTCTGATTGGCTCAGCGCAGGGACCAATCAGGGGCAGCTCTCACTCACACCCATTCATGAATTCATGAATGGGTGTGAGTGAGAGCTGCCTCTGATTGGTCAGGCTGTGACCAATCAGAGGCAGCTCATTCTCTGAGTAGTTCAGAACTGCCGGCCGGCCGCGCTGAACTCCGTCTGCCGGGACAAGGTGAGTATATTTTTTTTTTTTATCTTTACACATTTCTGGATGAATTGCAGGGAAGGGCTTATATATTTAAGCCCTTCCCGACAATTCATCTTGAGATCGCCCGCAGTGCATTGCTTTCAATGGAGCCGGCTGTATTGCCGGCTCCATTGAATTCAATGCGCTGGACAGCTCCGGCCCGTTTCTATTGAAACGCAGCTAGGAGCAGTTTTTTCGGGCGATTTTTCGGCCCTGGTCACACAATTTGCGGATGCGCATCCGTCATGCAATCCGCAAATCGCGGCAAAAAACGTCCGTGTGACTAAGGCCTCAGGCAGACACTTCTCACAGCTCTTAATTGTGTATGAGCTTAATGGCTCATTCACATGGGCCTATGCAGTTTTCGGTCAAAGACTACACAGCGTTTTCATGGACTAAAGCATTGTGTATTCCACACATATGTGATTATTCTGAGTGAGAAACCAAGCAATCTTGTAGATATGATACCTTTTAATGGCTAACAAAAATACATGATGTTACAGCAAGCAAGCTTTCGGGGATATCTCGCCCCCTTCGTCAGGCTATTGAATGAAACTTGTTTGGATGGCACATAATTATAACATACAGATGCAGAGAGGAGTGCCATCCAAACTAGTTTCATTCAATAGGCTGACGAAGGGGGCGAGATATCCCCGAAAGCTTGCTTGCTGTAACATCATGTATTTTTGTTAGCCATTAAAATGTATCATATCTACAAGATTACTTGTGTCTTGCTCTGAGAATAATCACACATTGCTCTACTGGCTAACATGGTACCAAACCATTTTTTGCCCGTTTTTACCTGCATATCTGACACGTCTTCTGGTTTTTTTTCAGGCATTTTAACAGAGTTTTTCCGCACACAAAAAAAAACTCAAGTAGGTTCATTGATTTCATGTGTAAATATTCAGTGAGTGCACATGTATCATGCATATTCACTGTGAATTTACGCATTTTCATTGGGGTATTTCAACATACTGTGTTTTGGTTTTTTCATGCATGAAAACCACATGTGTGAATATCCCAATGCAAATCACTGAGGATTCAGTAGTCCATTTTATGTGAATAAACAAATGCACCCAATATATGGAGCGTGTGAATGAGCCCTAACTGACAGTATTGCAGTTATGTGCCTCCCCGAGTAGAAAAATGTAAGCTTGGCCTTAGGGGTTTTTTTTAACACAAGCGCATTTGCATGATCAAAATTTTTACACAAAAAATAAAACCCATTGTTTTTAATGGGTTCATTCGTTTTTGTGTGTGCAGGAAAAAAAAACACAAAATCTTCTATTTTTGTGTCCATTTGCGCAACCTATGGCACTGTGGGAGTTTAAGGGACTGTGCAAATGTGCACGCGATCCTCACGAAATTGCAGGGCAATCAATAACGCGAGGGACTAATTAGGCTGCACAGCCTTTTTAATCATGGTGAGTGTTTCTCTCACTCTGATGTGAAAGATCCCCAGCAGCGCAGAAGGTACAGTTAAAAGTACCCATATGCGCATTATAGCACGATCTTCACAATGAAAAAAAAGGCACACTATCGCGAGCGTATCTGTGCCTACGCTCATCTGCAGGAGCCCTCAAGTGTGACATACTTCTTCAGTTTTAAATTCTTGCTTGAGCTTAGTGGAAAAATGCTGCAGTGCTAACAGAATGTATCAGCAGTAACAGCAGAAAACCAGAAACCATACAGGCGGCACTGTGGGAATAGAATCCGATCCCCTTCACTACAATGTAGGATACAGGAAAACCACTCTGTGTGAACCCTGCTTTATTACTTTGGCTTTATAACCCTGAAGCGGTAGTATTACTCTAAAACCACCCCAAATGTACCAACGTTAATCTTTTATTCTTTAAATATCTGTATAGTTCCAAATACTTCTACATAACAAACACTTAATGAAGTCATCTCATCCTTCCCTGCAGGTAAGGTCTTGGTCCACTGTGCGATGGGCCGCAGCCGCTCCGCCTCCCTGGTGCTGGCCTACCTGATGATCTACGAGAAAATGACAGTTGTCGATGCAATTGCACAAGTTCTTAAACATCGATGTATACTTCCTAATCGCGGTTTCCTAAAGCAGCTACGGCAGCTGGACATTGAACTGGCCTTAGAGAGGCGAGCTGTACGGGATGCTGACAATGGTTTTGGACAGGGTGAATGATAAAATGAGGGAAATCCTCCAAGAATACAGTTTGTGATGAAACACTCAGACACCTCAAATTTTGTTTAGTTTTTACTTTGATCTTGTGATATAAATATCTGCTTCTGTCACCCAGGTCATGTTCCACCATCCAGGTCATGTTCCATCACACAGGTCATGTTCCATCACCTATCATCCAGGCCATGTTCCACCATTCAGGTCATGTTCCATCACCCAGGTCATGTTTCATCACACAGGTCATGTTTCATCACACAGGTCATGTTCCACCATTCAGGTCATGTTCCATCACCTATCATCCAGGTCATGTTCCACCATCCAGGTCATGTTGCATCACCCATCACACAGGTCATGTTCCATCACCCATCACACAGGTCATGTTCCATCACCCATCACACAGGTCATAGTCCATCACCCATCACATAGGTCATGTTCCATCACCCATCACACAGGTCATGTTCCACCATTCAGGTCATGTTCCATCATCCATCACACAGGTCATGTTCCACCATTCAGATCATGTTCCATCACCCATCACACAAGCTATGTTCCACCATCCAGGTCATGTTCCATCACACTTCACACAGGTCAAGTTTCACCATCCAGGTCATGTTCCATCACCCTTCACACAGGTCATGTTCCACCATCCAGGTCATGTTCCATCACCCTTCACACAGGTCATGTTTCACCATCCAGGTCATGTTCCATCACCTATCACACAGATCATGTTCCACCATCCATCACACAGGTCATGTTCCATTATACAGTCGCCTACACAATCCAGCCTCCTCCTTATTCTCCTGTTACTTAAGTTCCATTTCAAAGCAATTGAGACACCATATTTAAAATTATGTAAATATGTTCCTTTTCTACTGTGTTTTTGGATTTTTAAAGTTTGGGCTTCTTCAGATGACCATATTTGTGCACTCAAAATTTGCCCGTGCAATACTCAGAGAATAGAGCCTATTGATTCAGCGGGCTTGTTCTCATTTGGGTATTTTGTGCACATACACAAAAAAAAATACAGGACCTGTTCTATTTTCCTGAGTATTTGCACACCAAGTTCCCCATAGAAGTCTATGTGAGGTGTGCAAATGCACACTCAATACAATTCCGTGAAAAAAGGAACACATCTGGACCTCATTAGGCTACATCACGGCGGTGGTGTGGGGAGAGGCACGCATGCATGTTCACTGGCCCTGCAAGCAAAAAAACTACAGTACTATGCGCCGATACAGGCACAAATCTACCTCATCAGACATTGGTCACTGCTCAAATACGTTGCACTGAAGCGTGCACAATTGCTCATATGGCCGTCTGAAGCCACCCTCATAAGGACTCTGAAAACTGTAACATCAGCACTAATATATGGTAATAAAGGTAAAACCTTCCCAAAGAAAACTCCTTGAGAAAGTTATTCCTTTACTGCTAGTATGGGATCAGGTGGGTCAGCGGCCACCACCCTCCCCTCTGGGGACACTTAGAGGACACTCCAGGAAATGAAAACATTGAACACGTCTGTCCAGCCTGAGAGAAACAAGTGCTAGAATGTAACTGTGATGGGTTGTACAGTTTGAGATCTGGGGGGGAGGAGGACTGCAGGCAAACCGAACGCCACACTGTCCCCACCACAGTGACTGCCATTTAGGGTCCATTTACACCAACGATTATTGTTTGTACAAGTAAACGATTACAGATAGCGGACGTGGACCCACTGTGCTAAACAACCAGTCTGGCTTTTGGACCAGACCTGGTGTGGCTGACAGCTGACCCCAGAGGTTCCTATGGTGGAACCATTCTGGGGAAGATTCAAGGCTTGTCATTGAGAACTTTCTTTGCAACGCCCCCTTGAAGAACCCCATCTAGGACCAAGCTGTCCATGACTCTGCTTTCAACGCCTGTTATGGCCAGGGGAACAGGGGGAGTTATTCGGTTGCTTGGAAGGAGTGACTTCGGAAAATCGATGCTTCCTTCTAGGTGAGCGGAGAGGAGACAAAGCATTGTCGTGATTGACTGGGGATACCGTAACAAAGAAGAATTCTCTGGCAGACCCTGGAGATTTTGAGGTACCGAGTAGCAACAAACAGGTTGTATGGGAAGCAGGCACTTAGAATGGCAGGATAACCCCCAATGTAACACCCTCCCAGAGCACCATTCCAAGGTGGGTTTATGCATATAAAGCCAGAGCAGGCCTAGAAACTGGGTACGGGTGGATCTCGGAAGAACGAAAGAAATTTTCTCTGAGCGGAGAGTATCTGCTTTCAGATCCAGCAGCTCTGTGACAAACTGAATGGTCTCGAAAAGGGTACCTCCACTCACAGTTGTCACCACCAGAGGTCTCTCCAGACGTTGGTTAGGAATCTGATATTGGTCTGCCAAGGCCTAATGCATGAAATTCCCTGCCAAACCAGAATCCAGACTGCGTACCGGAGATGGATAACATCACAGTTATATACTATTCTGGAGAGGACTGGTTTATACCTAGGATAGCCATTCCTACTGACCCTAGGCTCGAGAGTCTTCCCGATTTATAAGGACAGGTACCGACATGATACCTTGGAGCACCACAGTACATACAAAGCTTTTTAGAACATCTGCATATGCACTCCTCCTCTGTTCATTTGAGCTGATCAACCTGCATGTGTTCAGACTCAACAGATAGGAAGGTAGGCAGGACAAAAAGCAGTCTCTGGTACTTGGGTGGATTGATCTCTTCTCCTGCATAGCCTCCTTAGTCCTCTCCTGAATCCAGAGATCAATTCTTGTGGCTAGGCAGATTAACGTATCCAGGAAAGTCGAAACCTCGCGACCAGCCAACTAATCTTTGATGTGACCTGCCAAGCGTATTGAAAGTAGAAGAAACAAGAACATTTATACAGAAGGAGCAGAGCAATGCGAGAGTCCGCCCGGAACAACAAAAGGGCCGCAGACACAGCAGACCTAACACAAACGATGTCCAAGTTCTCTCGTGCAGATACATTCTTGGCTAGTTCACATTGCATCGCACTCAAATACATTGCACGCCGTGCGATACTTTGCTGGCCCCATTGAAAACAATAGGCGAGGAAATGCTGAAAGATAGGACATTAGAGATGAGCGAGCGTACTCGGATAAGTACTACTCGCTCGAGTAATTGGCTTTATCCGAGTATCGCTGTGCTCGGGGCTAAAGATTCGGGTGCCGGCACGGAGCGGGGAGCTGCAGGGGAGAGCGGGGAGGAACGGAGGTAAGATCTTTCTCTCCTTCTCTCCCGCCCGCTCTCCCCTGCTCCCCGCTGCGACTCACCTGTCAGCCGCAGCGGCACCCAAATCTTTAGCCCCGAGCACAGCGATACTCGGATAAAGCCAATTACTCGAGCGAGTAGTGCTTATCCGAGTACGCTCGCTCATCTCTATAGGACATGCCATAAAAAAATTATTGCTCATGTGTATAACCCATTCAAAATAAATTGTGTCTTACAACACATAAATCTCGCGTGATTATCTCAGCCATGCGAAAGAGGCCTCAGTGAGTGAAAATGATAGCACGATCGGTATTTAAACTGAATAAGTGAATGGGCCAATAATGATTTTATGCTGCACAAAATTATTATCACTTACTGTAGCTTGTTTGAATGAGTTTTTGAACAATAATTGGTCCATCTAAGAGGGCCTTGGGGCGGCTTCAGATGACCGTATTCGCGTATTTTTGCGATTGCAAAATATATGTACACAATACACAGAGAATAGAGCCTATCTATATCAATGGGTTGTTTCATACGAATGATTTTTTTGTGCGCATTTTGGCTGTGTGAAAAAAAGGGCTTTCTCTATTTTGCTGACACGTGCTCCATAGAAGTCTTTGAGAGATGCGCAATTCTGCAGACCAAAGAACACATCTTGACCTTATTAGGCTACATAGCCTTTTAAATCACAGTAGGGGTGTGTTGCACGCGTGTGAACTGCGCCTATATGCGCAAAAAGTACAGTTCTATGTCCCAATACACACGAAATCTACTTTATCAATCATCGTTCACTGCGCAAATACGTTGCGCTGAAGTGTGTGTGATTACGCTGTCATCTGAAACTGCCTTTAAAGGCGGCTTCAAACAACCATATTTGTACACACAAAATTTGCATGCGCAATTTGTAGAAAATAGAACCAAATTTCAATGGATTCATTGTCATTACTCATTTTTGTGTGCACGAAAAAAACTAAACAGCCAGCTGTATTTTTATACGCATTGGCATACTAAAAGTCCTCATAACAGTTTATGTACATGTAAAATACGCAGTACACATGCATGTACGTGTTAAACTTCCATAGCCTGTACAGGTGCATAAGGGCGGAATCACATGGGCATATTTGCACGCGCAATATGTAGAGAATAGAATCCCTTTTTTTTCCAATGGGTTCATTCTCATGTTCCGTTTTTATATGAGCATTTTGCGCTCGCAAAAAAAAAAATCAGTATGCTCTATTTTAGTGCGCAGTAAAAAGCCCCATAGGAGAAGTATTGCACAATTACGCAGGAAATCAAACACATCTGGTACTAATTATGCTGCACAGCCTTTCAAATCACAGCGTGGGTGTGTCCCGCGCCAATGTTAATAGTCCCTGACAATGCAAAAAGTAAAGAAAAATGTGCAAATATGCACGCATTAGCGGGACATTCACGGCACAAAGACGTCGCGCTATCATGTGCATTTTTTGCACATATGCTTGTATGAGGCCACGCTAATACGCATCAAAACAGGACATGCTGCTTTTTTTTTTTCACTCACATAATATATGGGTGAAAAAACCACAGGTGTGAGCAGGCTAATAGAAGCAACTGGCTTTTAGCACGTGTATTACGCATCAGCCATACGCCCGTGTGAGTTCGCCCTTAGGGCTCAGTCACACGGGGGTTTATTGCCGCGAATTGCGCATGCGCATGCGTCCGGCGATTTTTTAAAACCATTGCTTTGCAATGGTATCGGACACATGAGCGCTTTTTATGCGCTCGTCCGATAAATTAGAGAACAGAAATCGCAGATCGCACCTATCTGCGATCTGCGATTCCTGTTCTCTTCTCTATATGCGCTCAATGGGGCCGGCGGCAGCAGCGCCGACCCCATTGAGAACATATAGAAGACAAATCATTCTTCTCTGCCACAGCTGGAACAGCTGTGGCAGAGAAGAACGATGTTTGCCCATTGAATTCAATGGAGACGGCAATACAGCCGACTCCATTGAAAGCAATGGGCTGCCGGCGTGCGCGGGATGAATTGTCGGGAAGGGGTTAAATATATAACCCCTTCCCTGCAATGCATCCTGAAAAGTGAACAAATAAAAAAAAAGGATGTACTCACCTGCTCCCGGCAGCCTGAGATCCCCGCGGCCGTCCTGCAGTGGGTGTGAAGGGGGTGTGACTCAGGCTTGCCCCTGATTGGCTCAGCCTGAGCCAATCAGAGGCTGATCTCAGTCACACCCATTCATGAATTCATGAATGGGTGTGACTGAGACTTGCCTCTGATTGGCTCAGCGCTGAGCCAATCAGGGGCAAGCCTGAGTCACACCCCCTTCACACCCACTGCAGGACGGCCGCGGGGATCTCCGGCTGCCGGGAGCAGGTAAGTACATCCTTTTTTTTTATTTTTTCACTTTTCAGGATGCATTGCAGGGAAGGGGTTATATATTTAACCCCTTCCCGACAATTCATCCCACACTCGCCCGCAGCGCTTGCATTCAATGGAGCCAGCTGTATTGCCGGCTCCATTGAATGCAATGCGCTGGACAGCTCCGGCCCGTTTCTAATGAAACGCGGCTAGGAGCAGATTTTCGGCCGATTTTTCGGCCAATCTTTCGGCGCCAGTCACGCGATTTGCGCATGCGCATCCGTCATGCGATGCGCAAATCGCGTGAAAAAACGCCCGTGTGACTAAGGCCTTAAGCTTCTGGTCTGAAACTACACACTATCCTAGTTACATTTTTGGACAGGTTTCTCACGGGTTGGATGATTACCTTTTTCCATTTCCTCTAAATACTGGTCATGAAAAAAAGTGTCTTGAGGTCCTCTGTTCCTATAGTGCAATCACCTATGGTCTTACAGGAAAGTTCTCCACGGCTTCTGGCCATCCTGGTGGCGAAATGCCAAGGGGACACCAAGAAGTTACTGCATAAAGGGGGCATTGTGGTCTCAGAGGCAGAGCATTACCTGGTCCCACCATACAAGTCCTTCTGGCCGCCATACCCAAGATGCAAGATCTGGCCAGATATATGGGACCAGACGAGTCCTCGGCACTGTGCTGTTATTGTAACTGAAAAGTGAGTTTGCATTAAGTCCGGCTCACAGGAGCGTATGCGTATATACTCAGTGTGTTACCTCTGTGGGAGACGGCATTTTTTGCTGCATCTGGCAGCGATTTTAGACTGCGCATGATAGCGTATCTCATGCACAATGTCATACACATCCTACCTGGTTCCTTTTAAATTTCCCACTCTGTCGCTTAGCAATGGTGCATATAAACGCCGCACATACGCAATGAAATTGCATATCTACCCATTGTGAACAATAGGGCTCTATCACACGGAATACATGGTAAAATCAAACATGCTGCATTTTTTTACACAATGTATATATGCAAATGTGAATGGATCAATGAAAATCAATGTACTTGCACTGACTCCATTCACCCCGTATTATGTGCTCGTACACCATTACCCTCGTGTGCGCTCGCCCTTGTATAAACTTCATAGCACAGCAAGCAACGCTTTCTTTTGTAGCTCACCACCAGCACAGCTGTCTGTACTACGCCGCATATGTATTTCCCATTCCCGTCTATAGAGTTACAACATATCACAGGGGACTCATCTGCTCCTATAATCCCAGCCATCTGGGTGCTGCAGCCAACAGGGCATGCCGAGTCAGGACAGGGTCATCCTCTGAGAGGAGAATATCCTTTTTAAGGGCTTAAACAGATGAGCGTATATCGCAATACACTCGCTCCTGCACAATTTTTTTGGCGTTGAACGAGTAAATTTTGTGGGCGTGTATTTGCGCAGGCATCGCTTGTTCAAACGGGCAGGGGAATCCCTGATTTAAATGGCTAATTAGCATAACGCGGTGTCTGTGATCGTAGGTATGCGCAACATTTAGCGTATACCCACGCAGGCAGATGTGCGTGTTTATGCACCTCCCATGGGGTTCTTTGATGCGTGAATACGCACAAGACAGACTTATTTTTTGTGCCCATGAAAACAAGAAGTAAGAATGAATCCATTGAAATCAATCGGTTCCATTCTCTGCGTTTTACAGGCGGGATGTTCACACACGCAAAATCGCAGTAAGACACACTCATCTCTTTAAGCCCTAAACCACATGCTGAAGAGCACAGGGAAGTAAAAGTAGTTTTATTTGATTTATAGAATTGATTAAATTCATCTGATTTGGAGAAGCTCCCTCCGTGTTTAAATGTCAACAATATTTAGATATAAAATTACTATTAATTGAATTGAATTAAGTGAATTTCTCACAGTATTATAACATAAATACTGATGGCAAGCAGAACTTCCTGTCACACTGAACAATGCTGTCACTGAGCCATAATGAAGGGTCACTAACCAATGACATAGAATGCGAGGGCACATCTGTTAATTGTATCAATATCTGGTTGATATAGTAATTACCAAATAGGCTAGTAATGTATAGAAGCAGTTCTTCTACTTTAGGCCGGTATCACATGGGCATATCATCATTGCACATTGCGCACACAATTTTTCAGTGCGCAACACGCAATGCCGATAGCCCATTGATTTGTAATGAGCCACTCACATATGCAATTTACTCATACAAAAAAAATCACAGCATGTTCTATCTTGGCTCATATTGTGCACGCATACACGCCAAGATAGTGCATGGGGATTGGCAACACACAGCAAGTACGCATGTTATTATGGACTTGCTGCATGATCGTGCACAAGAGATACATGCACGGCACGCCAGCACACAATGTCGTGTGAGACGGGCTTAGGGCTTCTTCACAAGGACGTATTTGCATGTGTTTTTGCGCAGAAAATATCCACAAGCCAAACACAGAGAATAGAACCCATGGATGTCAATGGGCTCATTCTCATGAGCATGTTTTGCACACACAGTAAAAAGTAGGACCTGCTCTATCTTTCTGCATTTTGTACAGGAAAAGTTCCATAAAAGTCTATGGGAAGTGCACAAATGCGCCAAGGAAAGGGTGTGGCACTACGCAAAATGTGGAGAAAAAAAACACATCTGGACCTCATTAGCCAATAAATCCACAGAAAGAATGTGACAAGTATGCATGTGAACTTACCCTGTGCAAACAAAAAGTACAGTAATATGTGCAGAAGTACGTAAATCTACCTTAACAACCTCATCCATGCGCCAAAAACGTCATGCATAGGCTCATGTGAAGTTGCTTTTAGTGCCTGATGTAAATTCTACTATTCACAAAATGCAAATCACTAGAACATGGTAAGTGCTCCTATCCACGGGCAAATTTTCGCTGCGTTACACGCGGCGATAATCCGGCCACGGGGAACGCAGTGAACACTTTCCATAGCATTGCTATGGAAAGTGCAACCCACCTGTCTACGAGCGGAGAATATAGCGATTCTCTGCTCACGGCAGGCAACGGATATTGTAACGCTCATGGACAGGCAGCCTTAAAGTAAAGCTTGGAGATTTCAATTTTGATGTCTGCTGAGTTGTGAGTACAGCTCTGGATTCTAATAGTGCTGTAGATTGGGATCAGTACAAGCAGTGTGACTAGAGTGCTTAGAACCCACCAGTGAAAATTGTTCTGGGGCCTGTTTGCATATTCCCCATTGACGAATTCTCAAAACACTTAGGTGGAAAGGTGGCTGTATTTGCATGAGGCCAGGTTTCCACTGAATGTATGGAGAATGCGGTGGGTAAAAATTGGTGAACACTCCGTTACCCAGTAAGTAATTGGTTTGAGGGATTTGCACAACTGGAGGTGACAAGATAGAACCGAAGCATTAACCGATAATACAGATCTTTTCGAACTAGTGAAGAATATCAGAATAAAGTACAGAGAACTTTATAGACTGATTGTCCAGATCCACCCAAACCAGACTGACCCCTCAAGTGCAGCATCTGCCCCAAAAAGGGCAACCCCACTACAGGAGAGGGACAATGACCGGTCTGAGACTAACTGACAACAACTACCTTGGGCCCTAAACCACTCAACCTAACTAATCTGAAGTAAAAGACTAACTAAACCTAATAACCGAGTCCTAAAATAATTGGGTATTTTAATATCAAACTTTCAGGTACAAAGAGCATAACCAGCACCTTTTGAACTAAATACAGTAGCAACTGCTAGGCTACCTGGGTTGAGACAATCCAGCCAACCCATGAACAACAGGACCAGAGAGGGATGTTACTCCCTCAGTGTCCAGCACTGAATGACAGCGCGCATGCACCACCCGGCCAAATCACGTGGCCCAGGGTTCTGTGCTGACATCACACTGGACCCGCCCGAGGACCAGAAAGTCACAGCGCGGTCGGAGCAATGATAGTATAGTCCTGTAAGACCCCTTAAAACTCGGCTCCAAAGTTTTTTAATGAAAACCTTTAATCAAACGCTCAGCATTGACATCTGCCAATGGTATGTTCTTTCCTCTGCATATCTGCACCAATGTACAAGATACTGTAACAAATTGTAAATATGAGATTCCAAAATTTCCTGGAGGACAAGAAACTGTGTCATTAATTGGAGGATGATATTTCTTAGGGTTTATTCACACGTCCGTATATCGGCCGGGTTTTCATGCCCGGCAGATATATGGTGTCCCTTTCTGCAGGGAAGGAGGCGAGCTGGGCTGGGAGCAGTGCACTGAGCTCTCGCCCCCTCTCCTCCCCTCACCACTGTTTACAATGTGAGGGGCAGGACGGGGGCGGGGCTAAGGTCAAGCGAGTGTCCCTTATCTTATCCCCCCTCAATACCTAGACAGGGATTTCCATTCTGGGGCAATTCACCCAGTCACCCCAAATCGTGTCAAATTTCCTCAGGCATTCCCTGGCAATATATGTCAGCATGTACATTGGATTGTAGAATTTAAAAGCTGGATCCATGCAGTAATAATCGGTCTCACAGGGTGTTTCAAGTTTAGTAAAACTACTTTTTTGGAATAAAAAAACTGTAGTTTATATAAGGTGTGGGCTGCACCAGCCACAGGGTGCGTAATCCTCTTGCCCCCAAATGTGACTCCATGAATGTGAGAACGTCTCTCCAATAGTCTCGCAGGATAACTCCCAAAACATAGTCCGATCAGTAATTAAGCACTGTAGGAATATCGCCGAGGGGAGAAGACCCATAATGTGCAGTCTGGAGAGGGTATAGTATATGCAGTACAGGAACTTGACCTGGATGAGTCTGTCTCTAGTGCTAATCAAAGGAGGACCACAGCGTTTTAGAATGTCTCCAACCTCCCCGAATAGCAGGTCGGGGATGTCAGTAACCCATTTCTGTGCAGCCTTCTCACTCAAGGGGGCAAGATGTTGCATTAAATGGGCATAGAAGTTAGACAATGGTTCTACAAGGTTATGCATCTGCGCTAAGCCTTTCAGCCGTGTGAGAGACAGTGGTATGGATAGGCCACAAACTGAGCCCTGATTACATCCCGTAGCTGGTAGTACCTAAAATAGGAGTGCTCAGGCAGGTCATGGATTATCTTCAGCTGTAAGAAAGTGCAGAAGATACCCTCACTGCCAATGTCAGATAGGACATTTCAACGTCCGAAGTCTCCAAAAAGCAGATCCTGTAAAACGCTGCAGGTGCGGAACATGTGGATTTTTCCACAAGGTAGTATGGTTCTCTCTTCAGGTGTCAGTTGCAAGGCCCGGTGCCAAATTTTGCACGTTGCTAGCATAGGAGTGGGCAAGGGGACAATAGAAGAGGAGGGGCCACACATCAGAAGCCCCTCAGGCTCTGGTCAGAGCCCTCCACCCTGCGCTCTAGGCCCACCACCAGGTTATAATCTGACGAAGACATCCAACATACACCAACTCAGATAATACTAATAAAAGGGGGTAAATCTAATCCTCCCCAGATCTTCGGGGTGCACAGGGTCCTTAATCCAATACTGGGAGGGGTGCCCCTGCACGAAATGCCTAGTACAATTACATCAAGCATGGTAAAAAATTTGTTTGGAATCAGGGTATGGGAATTATGCAAGACATACAAGAATTTTGGCAATTGTTTCACTTTTAACAGGTTGATTCTGCCTACTAAAGTAATCAAGATAGAGGCCCAGCACACTGATATTTTCTCAGCTCAAAACCAGGAGGGGGACTAGATTAAGGTCGTAAAAAGTAGAGACCTCCGCTGACACCTTTATACCTAAATAAGTTGTTTGAGTTGTCCAGTTGTCCTATGGCAAGGGAAGCTCAGTTGCTGCAGAATCCACTGCCAGAAGGTGGGTTTTATCCCAATTAACCCTAATGACAGAGTGCAGGCCAAATATGTCAAAGATGGCTAGGGCGGAGTCAGGAGAAGACTCTGGTTCTTGGAGAAAGAAAAGAGTGTCGTCCACGAATAGCACTATGCGCTCTTCATAGTTATGCAATTTAAATCCCTTTACTGCAGTTGATGTCAGACCTGGATCGCAAGGGGCTCTATACCAAGGGCAAACAAGGCAGGGTATAGAGGGCAGCCCTGTCTCATGCTTCTATCCAAGGGAAACTGGGCAGAAACATGGATATTGGTTTTAATATTTGCAAACTGGAGAGTCATACAGGATCCTAACCCATTTAATAAAGGTTGGCCCCAATCCAAACCTTTGCATCACTTCCCAAAAGTATTTCCAGTTTACTCAGTCAAAGGTCTTCACCTGGTCTATAAACACCAAGGTGCTCTTCCCCCAGTTAGAGTGTACATATGTCAGATGGTTGAAAAAGTCGCCTTTGATTGATTTATGTCTGTACTTTTGCCAGACATGAAGCCAAACTAGTCAGTGTGTATGATCTCTTTAAGAACTGAATTTATACACTTTGCCAGTATTTTTGCAAAAATTTTCATGACATTATTAAGGGGTGAGATGGGGCGATAAGAACCACAGTCTGTAGGGTCCTTTCCAGTTTTAGGGATCATGACAATTAGGGCCTTGGAATTGTATCTGGCAGGGCACCCTCTCGCAGGATGGAGTTATGCACTATGAGGAGTCGGGGGGGGCAAGAATTCCATGATATTTTTATATGACTCCCCAGGAAACCTATCCACACCCACGGATTTCCTGTTGGGGAGCGATTTGTTGGCATCTATTATTTCATCTATACTCAGGGCACAATCTAGGTAGGTCACACTAGCCGGGCTCAACGTAGGGAAAGGGATATTATTAAGATAGGCTATTTGCTGTTCATCAGAACAGCTTAGTTTGGAGGTGTATAGGTCCCTATAAAATTGGGCAAATGTTTGGTAACAAGTTTGCGGTCATTTCTTAGGGCACCCGAGGCATCACGCACCACTGTAATTGGTGCAGTGACTCATCTTCTTTAATCAAGTAGGCCAGTAGGTGGCCGTTCTTATCTCCCTGGTCAAAGACCTTGTGCCAGGAATAAAGAAGCCTCTATTTTGTGTATTCAGTAAGTAGCAGTTTATATTCCCATCACAGGTTATTTAAGTCCAAGTAAGTTTCTGGGAAGGGATCTGCTATGTGCTTGGCTTCTGCTGAGTTGAGGCGGCACTCCAAGTCTAATCGGGTGGCCTGAAGGGACCCTCTATGTTCAGCTATGGTGGAGGTGAAGGACCCTCTAGTAAAAGCCTTAAAGACATCTATTACAACTAGCTCTGAGGCAGTCCCCTCATTAACCCCCCATTACATTCCAGCTTCTTGTTAAATGTACTCATGCACCTCCTTCTGCGCCAGCCACAGGGGATTAAGTCTCTACAAAGGGCGACAACCATCTACTCCAAGGTCGAGGACCAATTGAAGCCGAGAATGATCTGGTATGCCTCTGGGGAGGTAAGATTCATCATGCACCATGGTGAGACGGTTCAAGATGATGTGTGAGATGAATAGGCAGTATCATGTGGGTGTCGCAGGTGCCATATTTCCTATAGTAGAAAGGAGTTAGCTCACGTCGGCTAGCTGGAGTGAAGCTGTCCCGCACTGGATCCAGGATTAGATTGAAGTCTCCCATAAATACCATTGGGGCCAGCAAGAAGAGAACCCCCGGAAGGGAGGAGGTAGCGCAGGGATGTCAAACTCATTTTCACCAAGGGCCACATCAGCCTTATGGTTACCTTCAAAGAGCCGATTGTAATTGTAAGATTGTATAGTAAGGGCTTCTTCACACAAGCGTATTTTCAGACATAATATGCAGTGAATTTCAATGAGTTCATTCACATGACTGTATACTTTTACACAGCATGACCTATTTTGTTACATACTACGCACCCCAATAGGCCATTGAAGTGAATGGGCCACGCAAATACATGGTGAATGCGCAGGAAACCTATGTATTCACTGCTTATTTGCGCACCCTTTTTAGTGCGTTCTTTTTTTGCGTGCCCAAATATGCAGTCACAAGCCCGAATAGTGTGAACAAGCCCGAATAGTGACCCCTATAGTGGTCGCAGTAGTAATAGTGACTAGAGATGAGCGAACGTGCTCGGCCACGCCCCTTTTTCGCCCGAATACCGCGATTTCCGAGTATTTCCGTACTCACGCGAAAAAATTCGGGGGGCGCCGTGGCGGCACGGGGGGTAGCAGTGGGGAGTGGGGGGAGAGGGAGAGAGAGAGGGCTCCCCCCTGTTCCCCGCTGCTACCCCCCGCACCGCCACGCCTCTCCCCGCCCCCCGGCGCCCCCCGAATCTTTTCACCCGAGTACTGAAGTACTCGAAAATGGTGGTACTCGGGTGCGTAAGTACTCGAAACGAGTACGTTCGCTCATCTCTAATAGTGACCCCTATAGTGCTCGCAGTAGTAATAGTGGACCCTATAGTGGTTGCACTAGTAATAGTGACCCCTATAGTGCTTGCGGTAGTAATAGTGACCCTTATAGTGCTCGCAGTAGTAGTAGTGACCCCTATAGTGGCCCCAGTAATCATAGTGACTCTCATAGTGGCCCCAGTAAAAATAGTGACTCTCATAGTGGCCCCAGTAATAATATTGACCCCCACAGTGGCCCAATTAGTAATAGTGACTCCCACAGTGACCCAATTATTAATAGCGACCCCCACAGTGGCCCAATTAGTAATTGCGACCCCCACAGTGGCCCCAGTAATAATATTAACCCCCTCAGTAGTAATAACCCAACACTAATATTATCCCCCTCAGCAACAATATTACCCCCTTCACCTATATTAACCCCCCAATAGTAATATTAACCCCCCTCAGTAATAATATTATCCCCGTTGGTAATATTAACCCCTTTCAGTAATATTATCCCCCTCAGTAATATTAACCCCATAGCTATATTAACCCCCTTCAGTAATATTAACCCCCCCTCAGAAATATTAACCCCCCCCCTAAGAAATAATAACCCCCTTCATGCTGCGGGCCACATAAAATGAGGCAGCGGGCTGGATTCAGCCCACGGGCCTTGTGTTTGACACCTGTGAGGTATGGGGAAGGAAGGAGAAAGGGAGGGGGTGGTAAACCACCCTCAGGAGTTGCAATGCAAAAGAATTAGTAGGTCGGCCATCGCACAGACTTTTAGTGTCTCAAAAACATAATTCAACTTTGTTCAAGCCAATTTAGGACATCTCCCAGACTACCGAAGAAATAGGAGCGATTGTCTTTGATCACCTTCAGTCTAACAAGATATAACATGGCATGAACAAGCTGTTTTGAGCGAAGCACTTTCTTTGCTTCTGTGAACTTTTGTCTCCTCTGCTGCACCTCTAAAGGAAAGTCCAGGAAAATACAGACTATTCAGCAGGTTCTTCTCACAGTTAAATTCCATGATTCCATGATGATGGTCCTCCAAGTGTCCGGGCTCTAAATGGGATACGGTGAGCCCTCTCAATGCAGAATAGAGGTGAAAACGAGTTTGGACTGTATGCCTGCCTGCGATTCCAGGAAGTCACAGGGATTTTTGCCCTCAGCTCCCTCCGGCAATCCTATAAATCTAAGGTTGCATTTTCACAGTTGATTCTCCATATCATCTAATTTCTTCTGCTGCACTGCGAAACTGAAGTTAAGGGTCTGCACCCGGTCTGAGAGCGGTGTAGTGGTGTCTTCTAGGTTAGAGACTCGTGTCTTGATCTCGACTGTGCGTTCCAATGTTAGAACGTCTGCCCACAACAGACTGAAGTTTGATTGCAGGGCATCAATTTTCTCTGTGAGGGCGGAGCAGGATTCCATGATTGCTCTTAGAACGTCAGCAATGGTTGGGTCAGATACAGGAGGCAGGGGCGTAACTATAGGGGATGCAGATGATGCAGTTGCACCCGGGCCCACGAGCCTTAAGGGGACCTTAAGGCCTCTCTTCTCCATGTAGGAAACCCAGTACTATGATTAAAGCATTACAGTTGGGGGCCCTGTTACAGATTTTGCATTGGGGCCCAGAAGCTTCAAGTTGCGCCTCTGATCGAAGGTGAAACTGTTGCGGCCCCCTCAGAGGATGCGCCATGTGGGCTGCAGAGTTCATTAGATCAGGAGTCTGTCGAGGTGCTGGGTCAGGCGTACTGTTGAAGCTTAATAACCAATTTAGCTTGTTTAGTGGGAGCCATCTCGCCGGAAGTGTATAGTAGGAGATATCTTCAGGCTAAGATTCATAAAGTATCACAGGGGAATTCACATGTAGTTTAATCTCTAATGCATAGCTGTTAGGGTACAGACATGATGTACTAACACCAGTGGACCGTCGCCACACCACCACTAGATGGCAGCCCAGGAGAGGCCAAGAAAGAGTGTATAGGTATATATTGAGCAGTCCTTGCAGTTTGTAGAGTAAGAAAACTACAAGTGCAGATGAGGCTGGGTCTTTCCCTCTCTATCGCACAGTCCCTAGTTTTATCAGGCAAGTGATTAAGTAAGCAGGTAGTAGTGATCAGCTTCACTCCTCTGCACTGGGGTATTAAACTTTTAGGGGCATTCTATTCTAGTGTGCTTCTCCTCCTTTTCTTCTCCTACACTGCTTTTCTCCTCTTCTTGCTTCCATCTCCGAGCATCTCCTCTTCTCCCCCTCTATTTCTCTGCAGCCATGGAGTCTTGGACAAGGAATTATTCCTCCCAGTCTCCCCGCTCTAAGATGGCAGCTGCCCGACAGGGGTGGGTGGCAGGGGGGGCCTCAGATTACTTCGGGACTGCCTCCTGGTGCGGATATCGTGGCTGCCTGGTGGGAAGTGTATACCAGGGGGCCTCTGGGATTTTTACACTGCCCCCAGACCGTCCAGGTAGCGTCAGCCTCATTACGCAGTTGGGGCCAGACAGTTTGGGCCCGCAAGCCAGAAGCCGTCAGGTCGGGAGACTGCTGGAGCCGCTGCCGCTAGTGGCGACAGTGTCACTCACCCGGACCTACAGCTGTGGAGGGCAGGCAGTAGCTTCACCCTTGTGGGGTCCCCCGATTCACCCCCTGCTCCAATCTGCTGAGTGAAGAGAGAAGGGGCTCCAACCAGGCTCTTCCAGATGTATTATATTCCAAGTTCAAATCGTTGGGAGAAAGTGTAACAAGATTATAAATCCATATGTAACACATCCGTGGTATGTGCGAGTACTTTGGTCTGATTGATGTCTTAAAATTAATGATAATGTTTATGATAATCTATGAATATTTGGTTATGGTGACTGGCTGAATATGGTAATTTTTGGTAACTTATGAATACCTAGTGAATAAGGTCAATTAGTTGGCACCTATGTGTCCCTTAATGGACTGTTATTCCACATTAGGGTCCCCCATCCTTGGAGAGGTGACACTTTGATGACATAGATTCTCATTATCCCATATAGACATATAGGCTTGGACTATACTGGTTATAGTTTATTGGTGTGATCCATTTTAGTGATCATTTCTTCGGTACGTGTAACTGACTGGTCTTTATCTGCTGTTTTGTATCATAGATAACAATGACAGTATGTATCGTCACTGCACTCGCTAAATTGTTCCCGTGCATGCGCAGTGCGCTATACTGAGGGAGCCACTCAACTCTCGCATGATTTTGGCACTCTCTGACATGCGCAGTTGGTGCTTCCAGACACCACTGACCAGTCTTGAGAGTGGAGCGGGACTCGTAGGCGATTGAATACCTAATTATGTGACACCTGTAGGCGTTATGTATTCTGCCTGATGTAATCAATTTTATTGGTTGAATTGTAATTAAGTGGGTTGTGACTCTAGATATAGTTTGCACACTGTGTACTCACAAGCAGCTTGAGGGTGCATTCACACGAACGTATATCGGCTCGGTTTTCACGCCGAGCCGATGTACGTTGTCCTCGTGTGCAGGGGGGGGATGGAAGAGCCAGGAGAAGGAACTGAGCTCCCGCCCCCACTCTGCCTCCTCTCCGCCCCTCTGCACTATTTGCAATGGGGAGAGGCGGGGCGGGGCTAATTCTCGGCCCTTAGCGCCGCCCCATCCCGCCTCCTCTCATTGCAAATAGTGCAGAGGGGCGGAGAGGAGGCAGAGAGGGGGCGGGAGCTCAGTTCCTGCTTCTGGCTCTTCCATCCTCCCCCCCCCCTGCAGAGAGAGACAACGTATATCGGCTCGGCATGAAAACCGAGCCTATATACGTTCGTGTGAATGCACCCTAAGAAAGACTCTGGAAATGGAGTTGAAACGTCCCTGCTGGTCTTTTGAGGAAATAAAGGGATCCCAACTGGGGTTAAATTTGCACCTATTTTGCTGCCGGATATTCTTCCTTTCCAATATTCCATTGGATGGTATGGGAAGTGTACAGATGACCCATCCTAATTTGGCAAGGACCCTCCAAGAGCATACCAAAATGTTGCAATTACAATAATTAATACAAAGACAATTTATCTTTTGTATCCCATACACACCCAAATGCCATCGCTTTCTTAGAGGTTTCTCTTACCACATTTATAAATCAGGGCTACCATCCCACCTCAATTGATGACCAAATCACCAGAGCCACCAGGATACCCAGAAATCAACTACTCCAATACAAGGAGAAGGAAAGAAACAATCGTGTGCCTCTAGTAGTGACCTACAATCCGCAACTAGAGGTACTAAGGAAAACCGCAAGAAAACTCCACCATACCCTGCACAAGGATGACCGTCTGAAAACCATATTCCCGGACCCTCCGCTTCTGTGTTACAGGCAACCTCCTAACTTGAGGAACTTTATAATCAGGAGTGCATTACCCTCTGACACACAAAAAGGAACTTATCCCTGTAATGTAAGGAGCTGTAAGACCTGCTCACATATACTGACTGCGGACAGGATACGGATCCCCAACACACAGCAGGACTATAAGATCCCGGGGACATTCACATGTTCTACGTCCAATGTTGTGTACCTGATCATGTGCAGTAAATGTCCTGTTGGGGGTCTTTATGTTGGAGAAACAGGACAGAAACTGAAAGCCAGGATGAGATCTCATCGCCACACGATTGAACACAGAAAAAGGGAATTATCTGTGGCCGAGCACTTCTCTAACCATGGACATGACATAGGAGATATGAGAGTTTTGATATTGAAGGGTGGTTTCAAGTCACAAAACCACAGAAGAATTTGGGAATATAAATTGATAACAACCTTTGACACGCTGAATACTGGGTTAAATTATTCCCCAGGATTTATGCGTGAATGGGAAGTGTGAGACTTGATTGCACAGATAAGACCCCCATCAACAGTAATTCAGGGACCATAAACTTTCACTCCCTTATCAGTGTTTAGCTAAAAATGTTTGTGTATCTCTTGTAGCAATTCTAGCCTGCCGACCTTCCCCCCTCCAACAATAATTTAGGGACCATAAAACTTTCACTCCGCTATCAGTGCCTAGACAAAAAAAGGTTGTTTGCTGTTGCAGAATTCCTTTTAAGTGCGAACCAATCACATCCATATCTGTGCCTTGTCATAAGTATGTATGTTATAAGTGTGTATAAATATGCATGCCTCTTCAGATCCAATCCATAAGCCTGAAGAAGAACCCTGCGTTGGTTCGGAAGCTCGCTATTATTACATCATGTATTTTTGTTAGCCATTAAAAGGTATCATATCTACAAGATTACGTCGTTTCTCTTGCTGAGAACAATCACATTTTGCTCTACTGGCTAACACGGTACCAGATCTTTGTTTTCAACTTACCAGTGATTGTATTACCAGTAAAATACATACTAAACTGTTCAGAAAACTCTCAGCAAAAAATACTCTTTTACACAATACTAGCTGCCATCCTACTCACGTTATTAAAAACCGTTCACATTGGCTAGATTTTATAAAATGGATGTTATAAATGTGGTTTCCCGCTATGTGGATTATGCAAATAACCAAACTAAAGTATTTATGTCCAATAGTACAAATCAAGCGTTTCATAATAATACTTGTATAAACTGCAATAGTAGTTATGTAGTTTATTTAGTAGAATGCACTTTATGCCTTTAAAGGGGTTGTCCCGCGGCAGCAAGTGGGTCTATACACTTCTGTATGGCCATATTAATGCACTTTGTAATGTACATTGTGCATTAATTATGAGCCATACAGAAGTTATAAAAAGTTTTTTACTTACCTGCTCCGTTGCTGGCGTCCTCGTTCCCATGGAGCCGACTAATTTTCGTCCTCCGATGGCCAAATTAGCCGCGCTTGCGCAGTCCAGGTTTTCTCCTGTTCTCTATGGGGCTCCGTGTAGCTCCGTGTAGCTCCGCCCCGTCACGTGCCGATTCCAGCCAATCAGGAGGCTGGAATCGGCAATGGACCGCACAGAAGAGCTGCGGTCCACGGAGGTAGAGGATCCCGGCGGCCATCTTCACCGGTAAGTATAGAAGTCACCGGAGCGCCGGGATTCAGGTAAGCGCTGTGCTGTTCTTTTTTTCAGTCCCTGCATCGGGGTTGTCTCACGCCGAACGGGGGGGGGGTTTGAAAAAAAAAAAACCCGTTTCGGCGCGGGACAACCCCTTTAACAATATGTTGGATGCACATCTCGCAGGTTAAAAACTTATTGTAGAATACATAACAGGTGCTTCTACTACCAATAAGGGTGGTTTCACATCTGCTTTTGTCCTTCAGTCTTTGTTTTCCATCTTTTTTTTTTAATTTAAAAAAAACTGAAGCAAACTGGACCTGTAGAGAGCAATACATTTTTTTGCTCTCAGTTTGGATTCAGTTTGATTCCGTTCCATTCACTTTCAGTTTTTCTGAATGACAAAAAAAAAAACCACAGCTTGCAGCATTGTTGTTCCCATAAAAAACCACGGAAAGTAAACGGAAAGCACCTTTCAGTTTTGTTTTTTGTATTAAACTCATGACAAAGGGAAGCGAATAGAGATGAGCGAGCATACTCGCTAAGGGCAATTGCTCGAGCGAGCATTGCCCTTAGCGAGTACCTGCCCGCTCGAGAGAAAAGGTTCGGCTGCCGGCGCGGGTGACAGGTAAGTTGCGGCAGTGAGCAGGGGGAGCGGGGGGGGAGAGGGAGAGAGAGATCTCCCCTCCGCTCGAGCAATTGCCCTTAGCGAGTATGCTCGCTCATCACTAGAAGTGAACTGTAGGGCTTCTGTCTGCCATCTGTGATGAATGGATCCATTTTATCAGTACACTGTAAAGCAAAACAATAGGTGACCTCAGAGGGAGAGGGAGGTGCAGGGGGAGGGAGAAGTCCAGCCACCACCCATCAGCCAGGAATATGTATTGTGCTAGCTTAGAGGAAGACCTCCCAGAGATAAATTTGTGGAGTTTGCAGTGATCTGCATATCCAGTAATCAGTCCATATTCAATTAAAAACTAATTCGTTTTAAAAGGACTCTAAACGCAGGTGTGAAATCACCCTAAGGCTTAGGCCTCATGTCCACGGGGAAAATCAGGCCCGCTACGGATTCTCCATGGAGAATCCGTAGCGGGTCCCTCCTGCCCCGCGGACATGAGGCATAAAAATAAGAATAAACTCACCTCTCGCCCGCTCCGGATCTTCCCTTCGCCGCGGCGTCATCTTCTCTGCGTCGCGGCCGGATCTTCTTTCTTCGGCCCGGCGGATGCGCAGAAAAAGATCGGCCGCGACGGAGAGAAGATGGAGCCGCGGCGAAGGGAGGAACCGGAGCGGGTGAGTAAATTCCGATTTTTGTCTCCCGCGGATCCGGACGGCTTCCATAGGCTTCAATAGAAGCCCGCGGGAGACCCGCACGAAAATGGAGCATGGTCTAGATTTTTTCATGCTCCATTTTTTTTTTAAATCACTTTTATTGACCATCCGGGGGTATTTATCTACCCACAGGTGGTCAATGCATCCCTATGGGGTGCGGATCCGCGTGCAGGAGAAGAGTTAAAATCCGCTGCGGATTTTAATTCTTCTTTTGCCCATGGACATGAGGCCTTACAGTAGCTGAAACCTGTCAAAAACTGTGTGAATTGGTGGTTTTATGCTTTTTTATTTCGGTCTTAATAAAAGAGCTTGCTTTTCTTTTTTAAACATTAAGTTTTTTATTGAAAAAATATGAAAGCAACAAGTTACATATAATTAACATGTGAATATAGAGTTGTATACATAGGTAAATAATTGTAAAATACAATAAAATACTTTGGGTAGCAAAGCTAAGTAAAATAAGTAAAACAAATAACACAAGTAAGACAGGGCTCAGTTATGGTCAGTGTTAATAAACTTTTCAGGTGAAGAGATTGGTGGATTGTCCAGTATTTAAGAGAGAAGGCATGTAGCACAGAGTATTTTGGAGCCAGGCTGCCTAATCCTTTCTATTTTTTTAAAAATATATATTAAAGGCACTTGCGCTCATGTATTTGAACAAGCAGTTATTATTTACTAATCTGGTTATTTCATATGTGGAAGGAATAGAGTTGTTTTTCCAATGGCAAGCAATAGTTACCCTAGAAGCAATGAGAATGTGAAGCATGGGGAGTGCGGAGTGGACTGGGCAGCTGATTCATATCTATGTAAAACCATAGCAGCATTAGGATGCAGTTAAATGCTGCTAAAGGTCGACATCAGCTAAAAGACCTGCTTTCAGGGAGGTCAGAACATGCTACACCATAAGTGTAGCAAGGTACTGTCTGCTAAGCCACACCTCCAACAGTGGTTAGAGAAATGGAGTGAGATTTCATTAAGGATATGAGGAGTGTGATACCACCTATATTGGACCTTGCAGGAATTTTCTAAATGATTTGTACATTTTGAGATCGAGAGAACTGTAGCGTAGGCGTTGTACCATTGGTCATCTGAGAATGTAGTTTTTAGGTCACTTTCCCGTTTTCTATTCAGGTTAAGCATGTGGTCAACTGAGGAGGAATTTCAAATTTGGTAGCGGGTAGAGAGGCCTTTATTAGAATCCTGGAGGAAAGTCAACGAGTTACCCAGTTATGAAGGCACATTGATTCCCCCGAGGAGGAGGGAAGGATTTTAGTAGATGGCCACCTTGAAAGTATTTGAGGAGATCTGATTTAGGAATATTAAATCTGAGAGTCAAATTAGCAAAAGATATAAAGGATTCCCTATCCCATAGTCGGTGAATATGTGATAGGCCTGCATTCTTCCAGTTTGACAGTGTGATGTTCCCGATTGCAACTTCTAATAAATCTAGGTCATATTTGTGAATATGAAAAGAAATCAATGCCTTGTTATGGGTTGCCGTATTCCAGACATTTGAAATAGCCTGTAGGGTAACTGGGATGAACTGGTGATTGGATTTAAAAAAGAACTGGGCTAATAACTAAAATTTTAGTGGGATTTTTCCCTATTTAAAATTTCCAATTGGGACCGAAGCTTTAGATAGACCTCTATGGCTTGATGACCTACGTTGATCTAAAATAGTTGCTCTGTAGTAATGAGTAATTGCTGGAGAACTCACTCCACCATCTTTCCAATGAAGGAAAAGCACATCAGTTTTAATTCCTAGTTTTCTTCCCCCCCCCCCCCCCCTTCCCCTATGAACGACTGTAAAAGAGTTTGAATATTTTTAAGATATTGGGTTTGGAGTGGTATGGGAACATTTCGAAAGTAATATAGTAGTATCATTTTAGGAAGAATAATCATTTTTATTGCTGAAATTCTGCTCAAACAAGAAATTCCATAAGTTTTCAGTTTATTAATTTCTGCTTTAATAGAGTCAGTGGTTCAAAATTTGTGTCAAATAATTTAGTAGATGGTTGGGTTAGGTAAAGACTAGAGATGAGCGAACGTACTCGTCCGAGCTTGATACTCGTTCGAGTATTAGCGTGTTCGAGATGCTCGTTATTCGAAATGAGCACCACGCGATGTTCGAGTTACTTTCACTGTCATCTCTGAGATGTTAGCGCGCTTTTCTGGCCAATAGACAGGAAAGGCATTACAACTTCCCCCTGCGATGTTCAAGCCCTATACCCCCCCCCCCCCTGCAGTGAGTGGCTGGCGAGATCAGGTGTCACCCAAGTATATAAATCGGCCCCTCCCGCGGCTCGCCACAGATGCATTCTGACATAGTTCAGGGAAAGTGCTGTCTTGCTGGAGTTGCTATAGGGAGAGTGTTAGGAGTTATTTTAGGCTTCAAGAACCCCAACGGTTCTTCTTAGGGCCACATCTAACCGTG
The DNA here is from genome assembly GCF_035609145.1 of Eleutherodactylus coqui. NCBI lineage: Eukaryota > Metazoa > Chordata > Amphibia > Anura > Eleutherodactylidae > Eleutherodactylus > Eleutherodactylus coqui. The sequence continues at coordinate 172,570,024 of NC_089840.1, forward strand.
TGCAGTAGTGTGGAGGCTGCTTTTTGCAGTGTTGCACTTTTGGGGTTTTTTTGTATATCGGCCGTGCAGAGCATTGCGTCCTGCAGTAATTTTACATAGTCCAGGGCCAGTAGTGGTGAGGCAGGGACAGAAGACATATTCAGTGTATATAGGCAGTGGACCTTTCCAAAACATTTGGGAAAAAAAATCTATTTGGGCTGCCTGTGACCGTCCTCAGTGTACTGGGTCTCTGCTGGGGGTAGTTGTCCTAATTCATACGCAGCCAGCTAAGTGTTACAGCAGGCTTGCGCAAAATTCTTTCCTGGCTCTGTGTTGCCTGTTACATCACCGCTGTATTCCTGTCCACAGTGAAACAGTCTGCAGTAATTTTACATAGTCCAGGGCCAGTAGTGGTGAGGCAGGGACAGAAGACATATTTAGTGTATATAGGCAGTGAGCCTTTCCAAAAACATTTGGGGAAAAAAATCTATTTGGGCTGCCTGTGACCGTCCTCAGTGTACTGGGTCTCTGCTGGGGGTAGTTGTCCTAATTCATACGCAGCCAGCTAAGTGTTACAGCAGGCTTGCGCAAAATTCTTTCCTGGCTCTGCTGTGCGTTCCGTAAGCGAAGTCAGCCTCTAACCACAGGCCAATAAGCGGCACATTTAATTACAGTGTTCTGTTTCTGCACTACTGGTAATACAGCATGCTGAGGGGTAGGGGTAGGCCTAGAGGACGTGGACGCGGGCGAGGAGGCGGAGGCCCAAGTCAGGGTGTGGGCACAGGCCGAGCCAGTGCGGTGGCCAGGGGTAGAGGCAGGGCCAGACCAAATAATCCACCAACTGTTTCCCAAAGCGCCCCCTCACGCCATGCCACCCTGCAGAGGCGAAGGTGCTCTAAGGTGTGGCAGTTTTTCACAGAGACGCCTGCCGACCAACGAACAGTGGTGTGCAACCTTTGTCGCGCCAAGATCAGCTGGGGAGCCACCACCACCAGCATGCGCAGGCATATGATGGCCAAGCACCCCACAAGGTGGGACGAAGGCCGTTCACCGCCTCCGGTTTGCACCACTGCCTCTCCCCCTGTGCCCCAACCTGCCACTGAGATCCAACCCCCCTCTGAGGACACAGGCACGAGTGCCTACCGGCCTGCACCCACACCCTCACCTCCGCTGTCCTCGGCCCCATCCAGCAATGTCTCTCAGCGCAGCGTCCAGACGTCGCTAGCGCAACTGTTTGAGCGCAAGCGCAAGTACGACGCCACGCACCCGAATGCTCAAGCGTTAAACGTGCACATAGCCAAATTGATCAGCCTGAAGATGCTGCCGTATAGGCTTGTGGAAACGGAGGCTTTCAAAAGCATGATGATGGCGGCGGCCCTGCGCTACTCGGTTCCCAGTCGCCACTACTTTTCCCGCAACATTGTACGCGCCCTCACCAACGCGGTTACTGCCAAGGTCCACTTAACAACGGACACGTGGACAAGCACAGGTGGGCAGGGCCACTATATCTCCCTGACGGCACATTGGGTGAATTTAGTGGAGGCTGGGACAGAGTCAGAGCCTGGGACCGCTCACGTCCTACCCACCCCCAGAATTGTGGGCCCCAGCTCGGTGCTGGTATCTGCGGGGGTGTATGCTTCCTCCACTAAACCACCCTCCTCCTCCTCCAACGCAACCTCTGTCTCGCAATCAAGATGTGTCAGCAGCAGCAGCATGTTGCCAGCAGTCGGTGTCGCACGGAGTGGCAGCACAGCGGTGGGCAAGTGTCAGCAGGCCGTGCTGAAACTACTTAGCTTAGGAGAGAAGAGGCACACGGCCCACGAACTGCTGCAGGGTCTGACAGAGCAGACCGACCGCTGGCTTTCGCCGCTGAGCCTCCAACCGGGCATGGTCGTGTGTGACAACGGCCGTAACCTGGTGGCGGCTCTGCAGCTCGGCAGCCTCACGCACGTGCCATGCCTGGCCCATGTCTTTAATTTGGTGGTTCAGCGCTTTCTGAAAAGCTATCCACACTTGTCATACCTGCTCGGAAAGGTGCGCCGGGTCAGCGTACATTTCCGCAAGTCCAAGACGGACGCTGCCACCCTGCGGACCCTGCAACATCGGTTTAATCTGCCGGTGCACCGACTGCTGTGCGACGTGCCCACACGGTGGAACTCTACGCTCCACATGTTGGCCAGACTCTATGAGCAGCGTAGAGCTATAGTGGAATACCAACTCCAACATGGGCGGCGTAGTGGGAGTCAGCCTCCTCAATTCTTTACAGAAGAGTGGTCCTGGTTGGCAGCCATCTGCCAGGTCCTTGGAAACTTTGAGGAGTCTACCCAGATGGTGAGCGGGGATGCTGCAATCATTAGCGTCACCATTCCGCTGCTATGCCTCTTGAGAAGTTCCCTGCAAAGCATAAAGGCAGGCGCTTTGCACTCGGAAATGGAGGCGGGGGAAGACAGTATGTCGCTGGATAGTCAGAGCACCCTCATGTCTATATCTCAGCGCGTTGAGGAGGAGGGGGAGGAGCATGAGGAGGAGGGGGAAGAGACAGCTTGGCCCACTGCTGAGGGTACCGATGCTGCTTGCCTGTCATCCTTTCAGCGTGTATGGCCTGAGGAGGAGGAGGAGGATCCTGAAAGTGATCTTCCTAGTGAGGACAGCCATGTGTTGCGTACAGGTACCCTGGCACACATGGCTGACTTCATGTTAGGATGCTCGGGCCAAATTTCATGTTTCTATGACACCAGAAAGTGAGAAAATTAGATTCCGTACGTAAAATTTAGACGCTAATTCTTTTGCGCATAGAATTGAATAATCGAGTTGGGACCCATAAGCTTTTACTATTTATGACATAATCAATGCTCGTGCCAAATTTCCTGTTTCTATGACACCGGAAAGTGAGAAAATTACATTCCGCACGTAAAATTTCGACGCCAATTCTTTTGCGCTAGAATTGAATAATGGAGTTGGGACCTATTAACTTTTCCTATTTATGACATAATCAATGCTCGTGCCAAATTTCCTGTTTCTATGACACCGGAAAGTGAGAAAATTACATTCCGCACGTAAGATTTGGACGCTAATTCTTTTGCGCATAGAATTGAATAATCGAGTTGGGACCCATTAGCTTTTCCTACTTATGACAATCAATGCTCGTGCCAAATTTCCTGTTTCTATGACACCGGAAAGTAAGAAAATTACATTCCGCACGTAAAATTTCGACGCCAATTCTTTTGTGCTAGAATTGAATAATCAAGTTGGGACCTATTAACTTTTCCTATTTATGACATAATCAATGCTCGGGCCAAATTTCATGCTTCTATGACACCGGAATGTGAGAAAATTAGATTCCATACGTAAAATTTGGACGCTAATTCTTTTGCGCATAGAATTGAATAATGGAGTTGGGACCCATTAGCTTTTACTATTTATGACATAATCATTGCTCGTGCCAAATTTCCTGTTTCTATGACACTGGAAAGTGAAGACATTACATTCCGCACGTAAAATTTCGACGCCAATTCTTTTGCGCTAGAATTGAATAATCAAGTTGGGACCTATTAACTTTTCCTATTTATGACATAATCAATGCTCGGGCCAAATTTCATGTTTCTATGACACCAGAAAGTGAGAAAATTAGATTCCGTACGTAAAATTTAGACGCTAATTCTTTTGCGCATAGAATTGAATAATCGAGTTGGGACCCATTAGCTTTTCCTATTTATGACATAATCAATGCTAGTGCCAAATTTCCCGTTTCTATGACACCGGAAAGGGAAGAAATTACATTCAGCACGTAAAATTTAGACGCTAATTCTTTTGCGCATAGAATTGAATAATCGAGTTGGGACCCATTCGCTTTTCCTATTTATGACATAATCAATGCTCGTGCCAAATTTCACATTTCTATGACACCGGAAAGTGAGAAAATTACATTCCGCACGTAAAATGTGGACGCTAATTCTTTTGCGCATAGAATTGAATAATCGAATTGGGACCCATTAGCTGTTCCTTTTTATGACATAATCAATGCTCGTGCCAAATTTCACGTTTCTATGACATTGGGAAGTGAGAGATTTAGATTATGTACGTAAAATTTTGACGCCAATTCTTTTGCGCATAGAATTGAATAATCGAATTGGGACCCATTAGCTTTTCCTTTTTATGACATAATCAATGATCGTGCCAAATTTCCTGTTTCTATGACATTGGGAAGTGAGTGATTTAGATTATGTACGTTAAATTTTGACGCCAATTCTTTTGCGCTAAAATTGAATAATTGCGTTTTTTTCTTCAGGGGTCTATGGGAGTTGTAATGTTAAAATTGCGATCACGCAAAATAGCGATTTTAACATTACAAGTCCCATAGACCCCTACAGAAAAAAAACTGCTGCGAGTTTCGCAGTGAAAAAAAACTGTAGTGGGTAGTCACCCTTAGGGCGCCCACCCACTGGCGATTTTTTTTCCTTTGCGTTTTGCGTTTTTTCTCAAGAGCAATTAGTTTTGAATGTACTCCTGTCCACTGGCGTTTTTTTTTTCAGTCCGTTGCAATTTTTAACATAGGAACTGTCAGTTGCATATGTGTCCTTATTTTTCTCTTAATGCAGCCATGAATGTCAATGTAAATTAACGGAAAAAGCCGCGAAAATGCCGCGAAAACACCGCAAAAAACGCCGCCGAAAACGCTGCGTTTTTCACGCACGAAAATCGCAAACGCCAGTGGGTGGGCGCCCTTAGGTAGAAGCTAATTTATCCCATTATAGGGAAAAAATTATTTCCTGACTCCAAATGTGGCAATCAGAATAACTCCTTGGATCAGCAACCCATCTGAAGTAATCGGTGACCATAACATGTAATATTATTAAACTGCAAGGCATCCAGGCCACACTTAAACTATTTTAGCGAGTTCGCCATCACCACATCCGTAGGCAGAGAGTTCCATAGTCTCATTGCTCTTACAGTAAAGAACCCCCTTCTATGTCGGTGTAGAAAACCTCTTTCTTCCAGACATAGAGGGCGCCCCCTTGTCACAGTCCTGGGTATAAATACATGAAGCGAGAGATCTCTGTACTGCAGTAGCGTAACTATAGGGGATGCGGTTGCACCCGAGCCCAGGAGCCTTAGGGGCCCATAAGGCCTCTCTTCTCCATCTAGTGAGCCCAGTACTGTGAATAAAGCATTATAGTTCGGGGCCCTGTTACAGCTTGTGCATTGAGGTCCATGAGCTTCAAGTTACACCTCTGTGTTAAGGGGTTAAGAGAAGTTGGGGGTCCTCGAAGATAAACTTTTTCACCCGGGTCCATGAACCTTTAGTTACGCCCCTGCTGTACTGACATATCTATACATAGTTATTAGAGCGCCCCCTTGTTAGAGTCCTGGGTATAAATAGATGATGAGGGAGTACTCTATACTGACCCCTGATATATCTATACATAATTATTAGAGTGCCCCCTTGTTACAGTCCTGGGTATAAATAAATGAAGCGAGAGATCTCTGTATTGTCCCCTGATACATCTATACATAGTTATTAGGTCGCCCTTCAGTCATATTTTTCTTAACCTAAATAGCTCCAACTTTGATAACACCTCTGGGTATTGTAGTCCGCCCATTACATTTATTACTTCATTTGCCCACCTTTGAACTCGCTCAAGCTCTGATATGTCCACCTTTAATACCAATGTCCCAAAATGTACACATTATTCTATATGTGGTCTGATCAGTGATTTGTTCTCATCATGTCTCCTAATGCACCCCATAATCCTATTCGGTTTTGCAGCAGCTGTCTGACACTGTTTGCTCCAGTTAAGCTCACAGTTGACTAAAATCCCCAAGTCCTTTTCCATGTCAGTGCTTCCCAGTGGTTTCCCATTTAGTGTGTAATGACATGTATTTCCCTGCCCATGTGCAGAACCTACATTTATCAGTGTTTCAAGTAAACCTCATTTGCCACTTTTCTGCTCAAGCCCACCACTTATCCAGATCCTTCTGCAACGGTATACTGCCGTGTCTTGTTAATTACTTTACATAGTTGACTGTACAATTCCTCCACAATATCATAAAATATATTTAGAAGAATAGGGTCCAATACTGCCCCCTGTGGTACCCCCACTAGTAACAGTGGCCCAATCAGAGTTTGTATCATTAAAAACCACCTCTCTGCTTTCTATTACTTCGCCAGTTACTTACCCACTTACAAATATTTTTCCCCAGACCGAGCATTCTCGTTTTATATACCAACCTTTTATGTGACACAATAGTGGATGCATTGGAAAAGTCAAGATATACAAGATCAAAATGACTCCCCAGGTCCAAGCTGCATTTACTTCCTAGTAGAAGCTAATCATATTGGTTTCACAGGAGTAACCCTTGGCAAAGCCATGTTGATTTGGAGTTATACAGTTTATTTTTTTGAGGTCCTCTAGGATAGCATCTCTTAAGCCCCATTTACATGCAAAGATGATCGCTCAAAATTAGTTCAAAAGATAGGAAGAATGAGAGTTTGAGCGATCATTTTGCATAAGCTGCTAATGAGCACTAATGCACATTAGTAGCTTATTAGCTTCAGTTGCATGTAAATGAGGCTCCGTTTGCTCTAAGCAGATAACAGCAGATAGTCTGTTATCTGCATACAGACCCTTTGTTGTGCTGCAGGACTGCAGTTGGAAGCAAAGTTATCAGAGCTCCTGTGGAGAATCACAGTGTGCGGTCCCTGCTATCAGCTAGCTGGCCAAATGATAGGATTTTAAACTCAACATAAAATCATCGCTCGGCTGAAAAGCGAACAATGGTAGCATTTACACGCAATTATCATCACTCAATATACATCGTTTAAGCGAATTTTGAGTGATAATAGTCACGTGTAAATGGGGCTTTAGAAACCACTCAACATTTCACCCACAATAGAAAACTAACTGGCCTGTAATTTCCAGGTTCTTTATCTGATCCTTTTTAAATACTGGCACCACATTTGCTATGCACGTATCCAGTGAAACAGACCCTTTCACTTCTTTAAATATAAGGATCTATCACATTACTTAATTCCCTTAGGACCCAGTGGTCTTTTTAAGCCATTAAGGACCAAGCACAGTAAATTTACGGCACTCGGTCCTGGGCCTTAAACCCAGACGATAGTAAAAATACGACGGACGTTTAAAGCCTCTGCTTTTGCAATCAATCAAAAGCATGTCGGGTTGTCAGCTGTAAGTCACTAGTAAAGAAGCTAAGAGTTAAGGTCTACTATAATATATATATATATATATATATATATATATATATATATATATATATATTCTGTATTTTATTATTATACATCCCGATGTTTTGCTTAGCGATCTAAAGGGCACGTTTTAAAGCGCTCATAAAATTCCTGCATTATAATGACAAACACGCAGTGCGCCCACTCAGTGTTGACCCCAATTATGATCGCTTATATAAAAATCAGGCCAGTAATAAAGCACCCCTGAGAAAAACACTGCTGTAGATGAGTCCCTGGTGCATTTCAAAGGGAAGCTTAAACTCCACCAATACCTGCCCAGTAAGAGGGCACAGTATGGTGTGAAAATGTACAAGTTGCATGAGAGTACATCATCGTACATGGAAGTTCAGAATTTGCGAAGGGAAGGACACCAGAACCGAGCCCCCAGAATCCCTCCCTTCTTGGGAATTACAGGATAAAGGTTGTATGGGAATTGGTGTCCCCACTACTGGACCGGGGAACCACCTCTACCTGGATCATTTTTACACCAGTGTTCCCCTATTCCAGATTTTCCGTCCATGTATGGCAGACTTCTAAAAAACTGCAGAATTTGGGTAATAAACTTGCTGTGTTATACAAAAATTGGTTTTAAATTGAGAATCTGCAAAAAAAAAAGGAAATGTTCTAATATCTGATCTCCCATGAAACATCTAAACAGGGTTAAGCAATTTATTAAAGGGGTTGTCTCACGCCGAAACGTTTTTTTTTTTTATTCAATAGGCCCCCCGTTCGGCGCGAGACAAACCCAAGGGATGGGTTAAAAAAAAAAAAGTTTATTACTTACCCGAATCCCCGCGCTGCGGCGACTTCTTTCTTCCTTTACCAAGATGGCCGCTGGGATCTTCACCCACGATGCACCGCGGGTCTTCTCCCATGGTGCACCGTGGGCTCTGTACGGTCCATTGCCGATTCCAGCCTCCTGATTGGCTGGAATCGGCACACGTGACGGGGCGGAGCTACGAGGACCAGCTCTCCAGCACGAGCGGCCCCATTCACCAGGGAGAAGACCGGACTGCGCAAGCGCATCTAAAAACGCCAGAAGACAGCGAATTTAGATGGATCCATGGCGACGGGGACGCTAGCAACGGAGCAGGTAAGTGAATAACTTCTGTGTGGCTCATATTTAATGCACGATGTACATTACAAAGTGCATTAATATGGCCATACAGAAGTGCTAAACCCCACTTGATTTCACGAGACAACCCCTTTAAGTGCCATTTTGAATACTTTGAGGGGTGTAGTTTTTAAAATGTGGGTGATTCATGGGGATTTTATGATCTATTGACTTAAAATCCACCACACAACTGAATGGGCCCTTAAAATGTCAAAATGTCAGCTTTTGAAATTCGTTAGTAATTAGTAAATTTGAAAAATTACTGCTAGATTTATAAACTTCGTGGAGGGATAAAAAAAATAACACTTAAAAAATTATTACAATATAGATGTAGGCTTATGGTAAATGTTAATTAACTATTTTGTGGTGTATTATCTGTATTAAAAGTAGAAAAATTCCAAAAAGTTGAAAATGTTAAATTTTTCCAAACTTTCCATAAACGTTTTTTTTTTACTACGACAAATTTTATTGAAGACTGTCTGTCGCTCTCGTTCGTTCTGTCCGTCTGTCGCTCTCGTTCGTTCTGTCCGTCTGTCGCTCTCGTTCGTTCTGTCCGTCTGTCGCTCTCGTTCGTTCTGTCCGTCTGTCGCTCTCGTTCGTTCTGTCCGCCTGTCGCTCTCGTTCGTTCTGTCCGCCTGTCGCTCTCATTCGTTCTCTCCCTCTGTCGCTCTCCTTCGTTCTGTCCGTCTGTCGCTCTCCTTCGTTCTGTCCGTCTGTCGCTCTCCTTCGTTCTGTCCGTCTGTCGCTCTCCTTCGTTCTGTCCGTCTGTCGCTCTCCTTCGTTCTGTCCGTCTGTCGCTCTCCTTCGTTCTGTCCGTCTGTCGCTCTCCTTCGTTCTGTCCGTCTGTCGCTCTCCTTCGTTCTGTCCGTCTGTCGCTCTCCTTCGTTCTGTCCGTCTGTCGCTCTCCTTCGTTCTGTCCGTCTGTCGCTCTCCTTCGTTCTGTCCGTCTGTCGCTCTCCTTCGTTCTGTCCGTCTGTCGCTCTCCTTCGTTCTGTCCGTCTGTCGCTCTCCTTCGTTCTGTCCGTCTGTCGCTCTCCTTCGTTCTGTCCGTCTGTCGCTCTCCTTCGTTCTGTCCGTCTGTCGCTCTCCTTCGTTCTGTCCGTCTGTCGCTCTCCTTCGTTCTGTCCGTCTGTCGCTCTCCTTCGTTCTGTCCGTCTGTCGCTCTCCTTCGTTCTGTCCGTCTGTCGCTCTCCTTCGTTCTGTCCGTCTGTCGCTCTCCTTCGTTCTGTCCGTCTGTCGCTCTCCTTCGTTCTGTCCGTCTGTCACTCTCCTTTGTTCTGTCCGTCTGTCGCTCGCGTTCGTTCTGTCTGTCGCTCGCGTTTGTTCTGTCTGTCGCTCGCGTTTGTTCTGTCGCACAGTGTAACACAGTGTCAGCAGCACTCCTCTTAGGTCACACAGTTCAGACAGAACAAGATTGATAGCCAGACAGACAAACAGAGAGAAAGAGAGACAGACAAACAGAAAGAGTCCAAAAGTAACAGTGTCAGCAGCACTCCTCTTAGGTCACACAGTGGTGAAAAATTATGTTCGCCCCGCTCGGAAAGGATTCAAGTTCACATGAGTCCAGAGAAAAATAGATACGCAGGACAGCAGGTTATTGGTGCCAAAAAGACAAAAACATCCAGAGTATGTAACTTTATTTACTCACTATTATGCAGGAATAGCGAGGTTTTGACTAACACCTGTAGTCTTTGACAAGCTTGACAAAGACTACAGGTGTTAAGCCCCATTTACACAGGACGAGTGTCGGCAAACGATGCCCGACACTCGTCCCTGTGTCTCCGCACTCCTGCACGGGAGCTAGCAGATCTGTCACACTCACACAGCGCCCAGCAGGGGGGTGGGGCAGTGCAGGCGATTTCTCGCTCCCCTAGCCCCCTCCATTCACATAACATACTTTAAACTGCATGATCAGCAATGAGCTTCATTGCTGATATTTCATGCTGCATAAACATTGAGCGATGAAGCTCATCGCTCATCGTGCAGTTTAAACAGCCGCCGTTTAGTAGCGGCTGTGTTATGTGAATGGAGGGGGGAGCGAGAGGAGAGAAATCTCCTGCACTGCCCTGCCCCCCTCCTGGCAGCTCTATGAACCAGCCAGCACTGCTAGCTCCCGTGCAGGAGCACGGAGACACAGGGACGAGTGTTGAAAAGATGAAATATATTAAGCAGCAATTTGATGCTAAAGCTGAGGTGTTGAAAGCAGGAAAACTGAGCAAGTATAGAATCTAATGCAGTTTTTGCCACTGATTTAGGCCTCTCTAACACAAATGTTGCTTGGCAGATCGCAACGGAAAATGGAATGAATGGGCGATTTCCCGCAAACAAGTCGCAAGCCTCATTAACATTTTCTTGTCGATTCACAAGGCCGGGTATGACATTTTGCCGAAAAAAAAATACGCTCGGAATTCCCTTGGATCGGCAGAAATCTTCCTAATGACTTTTAAATGACTAAATAGAGCCAGATGTGTTCTTTTCCCAGTGTTGTACGCAGCTAAACTCCCTCCCCCTCCCTTTTTTGCATCTCCAATAGGAGCCCCCAGCGTTTTTCAGTCTAAAGATAGGGCAAGGCCTATATTTTTTAGCAGCATGACATTTCGGTATTATGTATTTTTTCTGGTTGGACATTTTGCATGGCAAAAAATGGTTCATCTGAATGAATACATTAGAAACCAATGCTTCAGAGGATTGCAATTTTTTTGCTTGGGTGAATGGGGCCTCAATATTGCAAAAATATTGTGGACTTGAAAAGGGTGAAATCCAGAACAGTAATTGACATACTATGTATTTAATTTATGATGCAATTTTTTTGTCAGCATGTGAATGAGATTCCTTGAAATCTCATCCCCATTACTTGTAACATGCAATGCTGTGGATTTTCAACATGTAATTCCACTGCGCACAATCCACATCATTCACGCTGTGTGTGGACGTATCATAAAAATCTCAATGACTTTGACAAAGGCCAAATTTTGATAGACAACCGGGTGAGTGGATCTAAAAAATGGCAAGTGTTCCCAGTACACAGTAGTTAGTACCTACTATAACTGCCTCAAGGATAACCAGTGGACCAGCAAAAGTTTCATGAGCGCATAAGGCTCACTGATGTGTGTGGGGAGCGAAGGCTGGTCTGAACAGTGCAATGCAGTTTGCTGTATAAAGGCCCTCTTATACGCAACAATTATCGCTCAAAATTCACTCAAAAGCCATCTTTTGAGCAATTGGTGAGTGTAAATGTGCCCGTCTTTCACTTTTATGCCGAACAACGCTTTTATTTTCGGCATAAAATCCATCGTTCGGCAGAAGAGCTGATAGCAGGGACTTCCCGCTGTTTTCTCCGTGGTGAGAGCTGACAACATTGCCTCAGCTGGCAGCCCCACAGCAGAACAAAGGGAATGCATTCAGAGAACAGACCACGTGCTGTTCTCTGAATATAGCTCTTGGTGGCTCACACGCAAAATGTTCGCTCAAAAGCCATCTTTTGAGCGATCATCTTTGTGTGTAAAAGGGCCTTAAAAGTCAGTGTATCCACAGATTGGGCGCGATGCTCACATTGAACTGTCCACCACCGAAAGTACTTACAATGGACATAGAAGCATCAGAAATGAACCATGGAAAAGGTGGCCTGGTCTTCTAAATTTTACTCAATTACACAGTGCATATATATTCTGCAGCACAATACATTACATGATACGTTATCACCTTTGGGACTCACATTCTAAATGCACCTATTAGTATTTTTTGGAGTACGGGAGGAAACCGAAGCAAACACAGGGAGCAATATTAGCATGCAGATGTTGTCCTTGGTCAGACTTGAACCCAGAACTCTAGAGCCACTGAGCCGACAATGATTCACATTTTCTTTTACACCATGCAGACATGCACCAATGGCAGTGGCCTCATACAGCAGAAGAATGTGCCCTGACGAACTGCAGAAAGTATTCAGAAAAGATGGTATTACACTATTTGAAGTGTTTATTACACAGGGAAAACACTGAAGGATTGTGCTCTGCAGACAAACCGAATATTTTTCGGTTTGATAGATCTGGAAGAGTGTTGATGACCATTCCCGCTATTGTGTGGGACGCACCTGCAAGTTCCTTTCTATGGAAAGTGAAAAGGAGATAATGCTTGGACTTGTAGTGCTCGTTTTTTCTACATTGAGCGGTGAGGTGTAATTTCTAGATCTTCTAATAAAATGGACTCCAGTTTCTGATTGCCCCTGCTCTGTGGGTATTTAAGCTATTCTGCTCCAGCTGACATGTCTATTCTACCGTGTTTCCCCGATAGTAAGACACCCCCGATTGTAAGACGTATCGGGGGTGTCAGGGGGGTCGGCCAATGTAAGCCGTACCCCGAAAGTAAGACATACCGTAGAAAAAAATAATAATTACTCACCTCCCCCGGCGTTCTGTCGCGCTCCGGCAGGATGTCGCTCGCTCCTCGTCCCCGGCGCAGCATTGTTTTCTGAATGCGGGGCTTGAAATCCCCGCCTCCAGAAAGCTAATACACACGCCGTCAGCCAGTTACAGAATGGCTGTGATTGGCTGAAGGCGCACGTGGCTTCAGCCAATCACACTATTCAATGACATCATTGAATGGCTGTGATTGGCTGAAGGCGCACGTGGCTTCAGCCAATCACACCCATTCAATGATGTCATTGAATAGTGTGATTGGCTGAAGCCACGTGCGCCTTCAGCCAATCGCAGCCATTCAATGCTGTCATTGAATGGCTGTAACTGGCTGACGGCGTGTGTATTAGCTTTCTGGAGGCGGGGATTTCAAGCCCCGCATTCAGAAAGCAATGCTGCGCCGGGGACGAGGAGCGAGCGACATCCTGCCGGAGCGCGACAGAACGCCGGGGGAGGTGAGTAATGATTTTTTTTTATTATAAGACATACCCCGAAAGTAAGACATAGTGGGGCTTTTGGGGATAAAAAGAAAGTAAGACACTGTCTTACTTTCGGGGAAACACGGTAGCACACAACTGTGTTGCCTATACAATAATTTGGGAGCACTTTTTCTTAGAGCTCTATGCTTGTCATTTCTCTCACTCTTGACAAGGCGAAAAGTGACAACCATATGGAAATTTATTTACACTTTTCCAAGAGGAATAACAGATACTGTCTGTTTAAAACAGAGAAACGGCACAATACAGAGTTCTAAAAAGATGCTTCAAAGTAATTATTTCATGGAGATCCACTTACACGTCAGGAGTGTGGACAGATCCTAAAAAAATAAACAGGAAGGTGCTAGCCGATGGCTCTTTTAGAACATTTAAGAATTTCTTGGCAAACAATTTTGAGGATAAATTGCATTAGTAGCAGCCTACATGATTTGTTACGTTGCGGTCTTTTTTTCCTTTAAAATAAACATTTTTGTACTTTCCACAGAGACTGAAGTAAAGTTACCATTAGAACAAATTTGAAAAAATATACATTCAAGTGCAAGCCTTTTGGCTGGAAAAGAGACCTTAATAATAACATTTTAATATTTCATACAGTTTCATAATTAACAAAAATATATTTATTTTTTTCTTTAACCTTCAAACAAGGCTGACCAAGATCAAAAAACAAAAATAACAATGGCTTTACAGTTTAGCACAGGACATATAGCACTACTTAGAAAAGCTCACGCACCAAGGAGAGAGGCAGCATGCTTATAAGGCTTACATCCAGCAAACAAATGTAACCAAATACAGAGAAAGTGACTGGATCATGATCTGCAGCCCAAGAGCGAGCGGTCTACACATCTCAGGCTTCAACAGTCAAGACAGTAACCCAAAAAACATACTTCTAAAGTAAGAGAATAAGAAAAACAGCTTGAGTAGAAGGGGAACTCTGGAAAGATGTTCCACTGCAGTAAGAAACATTTGTAGAAATATTTGCATTAACTTGATGCTGGTTTTTAAATCTGCTCAAACTTTGGAGGGTGAGAACACGCGGAGGAGCTTGTGCACTAGAAGCGCTAGTAGCAGTTTGTTTTCCCTTAAACATTGGTGCTCGGCAAACCCAAGACAAAAGAACCACCACAATACTGTTGTCTCTTATCTTAGGCCTGTGTCACATGGCTGAATTTACACACGGAAATTGAACCCATTGATTTCAATGAGTTTGTTCACAAGAGCATATTTTGAGTGCGCAATTGCATCACGCCGAAAAAAACAAATGCTGCATACTTCATTTTCCTGGAAATAGGAAAAGAACACATCTTGAACTCATGAAATTAATTGGCCACTTCATTGTGGTGCATTTCTGCATTTTTTTTTGCATGTGCAATTGCGTATGACTTTTGTATGCAAAAAGTACAGTAAGAATGCTGTTGCGCACACAAATACACAAACCCAATGCACAAAAAAATGGCACAAATGTGCTTGAAAACACGCATACGCTCGTGTGACACAGTCCTTAGAGGAGGAATTCATGCCGAATTTTCTGTGATGAATTTTCCACCTCTTTTAGGCACAGTTTTTGGCATGAATCAGTGTGGAGATTTAACAGTCAATGGGCAAAATCCGCATGCAGAATTCCAACATGGAAATGAGCATTTCCGCATCAAGAAGGGATATGTCAATTTTCTGCAGTGAATTCTGCCATGTGGTCATACCCAAAGACCGATTAAGCTCCCTGTGTCTCCCCACAGCTATAGGGGTTCTCCCAGAGTATCTGCAGGTAAATGGGGTCAGATGTTCTAAGAGGAGTTCTCCAGAATTGTAAAAAATTGCCTGCATTCTTCATGAAACAGCACCACTCTTAACCATTGGCTGTGTCTGGTATTGCAGTTTAGCTCAATTATTCAATGAATTAAGATTGATCAGTGACATGCAAAACAGCCCATGGAAAAGTGCATGACGGCTGCGCATTTAGACATCAAAAGATGGAAGATGAGCGAATTTTGAGCGATAATCGTTGTGTCTAAATGGGCCCCAAGTATGGCTCTGCTTCTGTGAAAGAGACAAATCTCTTACACTAATCTCAGTAATTTAAGTTCACTACTCTGATGGGGTTACTTCTACTAAAGTCAGTGTAAACAGTACCTCTATCACAACTGCATGCGCATCCACTGCTTTACACAGAGCCCAAGGTTCTGTCAGATCACTCTTGTTCCCGAGAGCTGCTGTTTTCAGCATCAACCACAATGGTGTTGTGCAATTCAGGAGCAATTTAAGATGCTATGAAGAAATATTCTCCAGTTATCATTCCAGTTATCCTCCCTAAATAACTTCCACAAAGTTACTGCAAATAAAGAAGTTGTCAGCCAAATGCTCATTTGGCCAACAGCTATTCCTGTAGATAGGGAGACTGGGGGAAAAAAATCGCTGTGGGACCCCCATGGCACCAGCTGTTCTCCTGTAGAAACAGGAGTATGCCTCCACCACCACTACTGTCAAAGGAGTCAGGAATTGGTCGCACGCATTAGTCATCCTATTCTGGTGAAATGAATGATTTTGGACAACTTATTTGTTTTCCACCTGATTTGACTATAAGAGGCTAGAAAGCAAAAAACACTCAGACAGCAAGAGTGGTCTGCATATTTAAAGAGACTATAATCTCCTATGACAGAGTCCTTCTAGTCCTCTCATTATGAGCACATGCCCAAGTAGTCTGCGGAATACACAGAGTGGCGGCTGAGGAAGGAAAGCATAAGAGAGAGATCCCTGGACTCAACACTGCATCTCCTATCAGCAGTTTATGGGGATTATGCTCTGGCTATACAGTATTCTTTACAATGGTGCTTGAAATTTGGTGAACCCTTCAGAATTTTCCATATTTCAGCTTATAGTTGACCTAAAACTACATCAGATTTTCACATGAGTCCTAAAAGTAGATAAAGAGAACCAAATCAAACAAAGGAGTCAAGAATATCAAACTTGGTCATTTATTTAAAAAAATGATCAAATATCACGTGAGTGGAAAATTTACGTGAAGCTTTAGCATTAGCAGATAATTTGAAGGTGAAATTAAGTTGTTCTACAAAAAGGAGAATGAAGTTAAAACTTTGGAATGGTCAAGTCAAAGTCCTGACCTTAAAGGGGTTGTCCCGAGGCAGCAAGTGGGTCTATACACTTCTGCATGGCCATAATAATGCACTTTGTAATGTACATTGTGCATTAATTATGAGCCATACAGAAGTTATAAAAAGTTTTATACTTACCTGCTTCGTTGCTGGCGTCCTCGTCTCCATGGTGCCGACTAATTTTCGCCCTCCGATGGCCAAATTAGCCGCGCTTGCGCAGTCCGGGTCTTCTTCTTTTCTGAATGGGGCTCCGTGTAGCTCCGCCCTGTCACGTGCAGATTCCAGCCAATCAGGAGGCTGGAATCGGCAATGGACCGCACAGAAGCCCTGCGGTCCATGAAGACAGAGGATCCCGGCGGCCATCTTCAGCAGGTGAGTATGAAGACGCCGGACCGCCGGGATTCAGGTAAGCGCTGTGCGGGTGGTTTTTTTAACCCCTGCATCGGGGTTGTCTCGCGCCGAACGGGGGGGGGGGGGGTTTAAAAAAAAAAAAAACCCGTTTCGGCGCGGGACAACCCCTTTAATGCTATGGAGTGCTGTGGAAGGACCTGACATGAGCCGTTCACCAACATAACAGAGTTGAAGCCGTTTTGTATGGAGGAATGGGCTAAAATTCCTCGAAGCTGATGTGCAGGACTAATCAACAACTACCGGAAATATTCATTAGTAGTTATTGCTGCACAAGGGGGGGGGGGGGGGGGGGAACAACAGATACTGAAAGCCAAGGTTCACATACTTTTTTCTACTCACAGACATGGGATCATTTTCCTCAATAAATGACCAAGTCTAATATTTTTGACTCATTTGATTTGTTTCTCTTTATCTACTTTTAGGACTTGTGTGAAAAGCTGATTTACAACAAAAATAAGTAGAAATATGGAAACTTCTGAAGGGTTCACAAACTTTGAAGCACCTCTGTAAAAAGAACACTAAGAAAAAACAACTGCTGTGTTATGCCAAGTGCAGGGCCTACGGTGGTGACACTGGGATTCTTTCTACCCCAGTCATGCAGTGCACCACTAGGCATAACACAATGTAGCAATTACCTGGAATGTTCCTTTAGAGGCAATGATCCATAACAATTTTAGAGGGGGTTTTCTTGTAGCGGGCAATCGTAAAAACAAGAAAAGCACATACTCTCCCTGTCTCCAAACCCAGGCACGGCATCTCATGGTCTCTCCACCGGCTCAGTTTACAAGCTGCAGTCCGTGACATTCCATATAGAGAGTGATCACTGCAGTTAATCACAGGCCTCAGCAATGTACCGTCACTGGCTACAGCTGTTAGCCTGCATAAGAGACATCACAGACTGGTGCTTGCACAACAAAGCTGGCGAGCAGAACAGGAGCTTTGGTGCTGCAGTAGTGGGGGTCCACTCATTGTTTTTCCAAGATTGCCTGCTTTTTAACCCACCCCAACCCACCGGAAAACACCTTAAAGGGCTGCGATTAACACACTTTGTGATTGGGGTAGCACACCATGTGATATAATGCGTTATTGATAATGAGATTAGTTTATGAGAGCACATTAAAATTAGAGCCACAAAAATTTCAACATTGTATTTTTTGCCATCTCAAAATCACTGGCACATGAAGTATGTACATATGAGATTTCAAGCCTAGGCTACAATTACTGGCAAGAACATGTGATATTGCAGCTATGTACTGGTATCACAAAGTGCTATAATGACAGGTCATTATATTTCTGAGGGCCTTGGGACTCAAAGGGTGGAAACCGTCTTTAAAAATCAGACTAGGACATCTCCGTTCGCAATAATTCACCTTGGGAGAACATTTTATGAAAGAAAGAAGTATTAAGACGACTGCTAAAACACACATTGAGAAGGTCACTTAGAGAATGTCAGTTGCATTAAGGAAGTCTGCTTAGCAGTCAAATCTGGGGCAGAAGACATTGTGATGAGTATTTCATGAACAAATAGTAATCTTTTAATAAAAGTACTACTGAACAGAAAGCATACTGTAATCTCTGATGGATGATGGTCCCCATCGGTGCTGTGAGAGATCAATGTACTTGGTGTTAGTGGGTTTGGTGCCGAAATAAATTAACAAACAGATAAATATTATACTAGCACACAAATAATGTGAGGTCAATTTGGAGAAGGAGAAAATGTAAGCCAACAACAATAGAGTGAGTCTATGTCCTTTAATGACAACTGTAAGTCTGCATTGGATTCCATTGTGCAGTTGCTGCAGTTAGGGAAGAAGGTGTAAGGATGCTGGTAACTGCAAGGGCAAATCACCGCCTCATGTACGATCCGTTGAGGGACTGCTTGGGCATTGGAGTGTTCATATAACCATGATGCCCAGGGTTGGAGTACATCATGTTGCTGTGAGGGCGGGTCTGCATTGACTGCTGCGCATAAGGCTGGTTGCCCATCATGCTCATTTGCATTGGGTACTGAGGGCTCTGGTATCCATGGTTGCTGTGGTACCCACTATTCATCATCGACTGAGACATTCGATAACCACTCATTGCATTTAATGTATTTACTGAGTTTACATTGTAAGCAGAAGCTGGCATTAGGTTGACACCCATGTTCATTCCATGCTGCATGGTGAGAGATCGGGAGGGCGGCTGCATGGCCACAGTCTGTGGAGGAGGAGCATGACCATACAATTGTGAGGGATGGGGGCCGGAGGGGGCTCCTGGAGACAATGCAGATACTTTGGACCGCATGGACATATGAGTTTTGCCTCCCATCTGTGTCTGCAGTCTTTGACTGTGAGCGAGACCCATCTGCCCACTGGACATGGACCGTTGAAGGAGAGGAGGTGGCAAATTCATTGGTGGTGGTGTGAGGTTTGCAGGAGATGTCATTGTGGCTTGGGATTGCGAAGTAACAGAATGTGGTGGCTGTGTGAGCTGCACCATGTTGCTTAGTTGAGAAGTAAGAGAGGCACCATTTGCATAGGATGTTACAGCCTGTGCATGGCTATAAGGCAGGGAGTGATCCATTAAAGTGTTTGTCAGTTGTTGAAGTTTGGCAAGGCTGAAGGTAGCAGAGGGTTGAGAATAGTGTCCAGATCCAAAATCCCCTTGTCCTATTCTATCATACAACCCTCCAAGGCTACCACCTCCAGCTTCAGGGATATCTGGTAAAGCAAAACCTGTGCCAGCCATTCCACAAGGGGCAAGTTGCTGCTGCTGCTGTTGTTGACCGCTAGTTGGAGGTCTCTCCACTGCACAGGCCTGTGGGGACTTGACATTGCAAGGCCGCTGGGCAGGTGGAGATGCAATCATGCTGCAACTACTGTTCATAGCAGACATTTGTTGGGTTATAGCACAACTACTTTTTGTCAAGTTAGCTGATGTCATACCTACACTGAATGAACAGCAATTTTGAGAGGGTAAGGTGCCAGCTCCAATACTAGAGTCATAACTGCTAGGGTTATCATAGTTCTCTGTAGTACTTTCAATACTACCCAAGTCACTGAACCCACTATCCACAACCTGCTGTGAATTTTCAGACACAGATGATACATCCATCATAGGGCTAGTTTCAATGTTCTGTAATGAAGGAACAGAGATTACCGTCTGCTCAGAACTGATTTGAGCATAATTGCTTTCCAGAGAGGGGGCACAGGGGCTACTTGCAGACCTGACAGAGTGACTTGGATGTGAATTAGCAGAGGACACTGGGCTGCTATGGCAGTCTTCAGAAGCAACAGCCGAAGGACTCTGTGTGTAACTCTGAAGATTATGACATGCTTCCTGTGTTTCAGAACAGCTTTTATAGGCCTCCTCTTGCTCCTCGCTTTCACGGGTGAGAGACTGGACAGCTTGGGCAGTTTCGGAATCTATGTCTAATCCGTCCCCAGCATCACCAGTTAGTTCTGATGCCAATTCAGCTCGGTGAGTTTCAACTGGAACAATGGCTTGCTCCTCTGCTTCAGTTGGTTGTTCACTTGCTGACTGTACAGTTTGCTTTATCTCAATTATTTCATCACAACTACTGCCTAAAATACCAGTCTGACATGTATTATTTTCTATATCTAGCTCTAAAAACCTCTCCTGTTCTCCTAAAGTCTCCTTAAAAGGTTGTTCGGGTAACTCCTTTTCTGAAGTATCAAAGTGGCTCTCATCTTCATCATCAGCATCATGATCTTCGTTATGAGACTGGTCTTCATCATCTTCTTCGTCATCATCTGGCACTGCAAGCTCACACACTTGTTCTGACACGGAGTTTTTCACATTTTCCAACAACTTGTCTGACTCATCTAATTCTTCTTGCACATCTTTTTCCTCCTGTAGCCCAACTTCTGTGCTCTTCTCTGTGTCCTGCTTTACCTCACCTTCTTCAAGTTTTAGATCTTCATCATCTTTCTTTTCTTCCTCTTCCTCTTCCTTTTCCTTTTCTAGATTGCTGCTACATGGACTTGGACATGGTAGCTCTACCACTGAAGTTTCAGTTTCTTCAACTTGGCTTTGAATTTCCACTTGCACAACTTTGTCCTGATGTTGATATTTTTCCTCTTCAGTCTCTTCCTTTTCCTCTTCAACTTTTATTTCCTCAGTCTGAGCCTGATAATCTGGCTCCATGGGAGTCTCTGGAGGAGTGTACAAGTTTAGTTTAATGCCAAATTTTTTGTCCACACTATGTTTTTTCTTAGAAGGCCCTCTCTTCAACCCCTTAGGCCAGCCCTGTTTTCTTAGAGCTGGTTCCAGAGTCTTTTCTTGGGCATTATGGTTATCTACCTTCTTTGGAGGAAGTTCTTCTATATGATCTGTACAGACAGAAATAATATTAATTGATTCAGTTTATTCATTGCACTTGTAAATTACTACAAGTCAATTACAGTAATATACCACATATGCAGCAGAACTTAGTTGGTGATTTCTTAATCCCTTAAAGACAAAGCCTGTTTGCGCCGTAATGAATAACTAATTTCTCAGGCTTTTTTTTATAGTCGCATTCCAAGAGCCAGAATTGATTAATTTTCCTATCGAGATCGCAATGAGGGCTTGTTTTTTGAAGTACTCTGTGCTGATTTTCAGTATCAAAAACTTAGACAGACGAGACTTGTGGACATAAAGACTTTGTAATGATTGGTCAACTATAAAATATCCTAATAAACTCGATTTGCTATGTAAATCTTAATCCTTAGATTATGCTTATTCTCAGAGAAACCAAGTAATCTTGTAGATATAAGACCTTTAAATGGCTAACAGAAAGCGATGTTACAGCAAGCTTCAGAACCTACCTAGGGTTCTTTCTCAGGCATTATACATATATATTACACATATACACACTTCTTCAGATCGATCCTATTATGCCTGAGGAAGAACCCTAAGTAGGTCGGAAAACTCGCTAGAACATCATATTTTTTGTCAGCCATTAAAAGGTCTCAAATCTTCGAGGTGAGTTTGTTTCTCTTACTGAGAACAATCATATTTTGCTCTGCTTGATAACACCATACAAAAATTTAGTTTTTTTAAAATTTACTATAAGCAAATCAATGCTTCTGAGCCATTTCAGCCAATTTGTTTAATACATCTAAGTAAACCCTATCAGCACATTTGTTTGGCTGAAAATGTGTAGCTACATTAATTTGTATCCTGCATACCAGATAAGATAATTCTATTTAGTGCATGCAAATATATCCATATACCAAATTTTCCGGTGTATAAGACGACTGGGCGTATAAGACGACCCCCAACTGTCGACTTATACCCCGGGAATACGCTGTAGAAAAAAAAAATTTATATTCACCTCCTGCGGCGCTGCTGCAGGCTGTCGCTCCCTCTTCCACGCCAACAGAGCATTGCTTTCTGGATGCGAGACTTGAATGCCTTGCCTCCAGAAAGCTAATGCTCTGATTGGCTAACTCAGCACGGTGTCAGCCAATGAAGTGCGGCACTGCGTTAACCAATCACAGCCATTCAATGAGGTCATTGAATGGTGGTAATTGGTTAACCCAGCGTCAGCTTTTATTGGCTGACACCGCGTTGAGTTAGCCAATCAGAGCATTACCTTTTTGGAGGTGGGGCATTCAAGCCTCGCATCCAGAAAGCAATGCTCTGTCGGCGTAGGAGGGTGCGACAGCCTGCAGCAGCGCCACAAGAGGTGAGTATTAATTTTTTTCCTACAGCGTATTCCCAGGGTATAAGACGACCCCCGACTTGGGAGAAGATTTTCCTAGGTTAAAAAGTCGTCTTATACGCCGGTAAATACGGTACTTCTCTTCGCCAAGAGATTTTAGAAGTGTCTTACAGGCTCTGGCCAAAAACAGAAAACCTTCAGAATTTTAATATATTAAAAGTCATGCCTGCCATAAAAAGAGTTAATTATCTGAATTTATCTGGCTCCTTAACTTGGTGACAACAAAAGCCGTTACAATTTCTAAAACAAGAGTCTCCCTAACTTGTACACTGTAAAACCAGTAAATAACGAATTTGGACTGTATACAATTGACATACTTGTATTAGTCTCTTCTTGTTTGCAAGGTAACTCTGCATTTCTGTTAGCTGCATGTTTTTCTTGAGGGTCTCTTCGGGCATCACCTTTTTGGTTCATACTGTTTTTAGAGAGCTCAGTGTGGTCTTGGTCAGAATCTTCAAATGGCTCATCTAGGACTTCAGTGGTCTCCGAGATAGTTTCTGTAGTGACACTGCTGTTTAGCCTCCGGCGTTTTCGTCCACACCTTCTCTTTAGTGCAAAGGCTTTCTGTCAAAGGAACAACATATTTTTAACCTGCACGGGTTGTTAATGAATTTTGCAAGTTTTGAAAACTAATAATCCACAAATAAAGAGGAATACAGATAAATCACTTTAAGGCCACCTGCACACGGGCGGATTTGCATTGTGAAATCTGGAGTGGGGTTCCGAAATCCAGCCCATAGCATGTTCTGACAATATGTAATTTCCTGCCCATGAGCAGAAATCGATTGCGATTTTACACTCGCAAGGGAGAAATCGCAGCACGCTGTGATTTTGTGCGGGCTATGCACGACCAGCTTACATTGAAGTCAATGGAAGCCTTGCGTCCCGTGGCCATTCTGCAATCATCATCATTGCAGAATGGTCGCGGCAGCCACGTCATGTGCCAGCCGGCACATTAGCAACAAAGGAGAAGACGATGGAAAGGTACACTGCGGGCACCGGGTCGAACTCCACTGCGGGAATCGCGCATACGGGGACCGACCCGCCCGTGTGCAGGCGGCCTAAGAGGAGAGGAAAGCTAGAACAAATGTACGTAAACATCCTCAACATGTAGGAAATTTATAATTCAGTTGTAGAACATAATATGGCATATAAATAATCAAATCATGAAAAAATTATTTTATAAACCAAAACAGAAATATTAACTCCGCTTATTAAGAAGTCAACTGTTAGGATGAGCCTTCAAGAGATGACATAAAGGCTTCTAACTACATAAAAGAGGGATCGAGAATTCCTTAAAATAATTCTGAGCTCATCATTGGCTTTTATCCACCCCAATTTGAAAAAAACTCTCACTAGACTTCATCAAAAGCAAATTCTAGACTACAGACAATTTGGCTACCAAGAAAAAGTAATATATTTTCTCCTAGCTTTGAGAATATTGAAGATAGGAGCGTTCAAAGGAAGCAGTTTATGATTTTTTTTCCTGAAATTAACTCCAGTAAACGAAAGCACAAGATGATAAATATGAATCCAAAAACTATATATGTTCAGGCATTCGCACAAACATGGAACATTGTCCTATTTCTGCATTTTTCTAACACATATTGGAAAAGCTGTTAAATAAATTTGAGAGTCCAGTGGAGACCAAGTACCACGTCAATAAAAGCTTTCAACATGCTTCTGCTAGGGACATAAAGAAAGGTTTGCTGTGGATAGAGCCAAAGCCCAATCAGAGCTTTCTACTGTTGTTTCTAAAACAAATTCCCACTGATGCCTGTATGGTGAATTACCAGAGTGATGAAAGACTGCAAAACAAAGAAGAAAGTGAACCCCTACTTCCCCACTGAACTAACACAGATTCAAAAGGAAGATCTCAAAGTGATGCTTGTCTGAAGGCAGCAGAAATCCCCAACATAATAACTTATTACAGATGAAAAAAGAATTAAAACAAATTATTAAAAAACATTAGAATTTTTTTTTTACCAAAGTTGGATCTAATTGATATTCCTTAGATCGCTTCTCCCACAATGATCAACAATTCATGGGAGATAAAAATGGGTTTAATTGATGCTCTTGATTTTTCCACCCCATAGTGAATAACTTTTGGGAAATAAAACTATAGTACCTCGTGTGCTATACGTGTGGCAGTGAAATAAATGCAAACAACTGACATTGAACTTTGGCAAAACGTTTAAATATTTTTGATAAAAGTTGTGCTTTAAAAATGCTCTTTTCATCTGAGTAATTACTGAAGATTAGTTACGGCACAGCCTATCCCTTACCAAAAGTGGGGAAATACTAGGATAACACTGCTGATGGTTTTTAAACAGAGCTCCTTTCACTCCTCTAACCCACAGTAGGCAATCTCAGATTGTGCCTTTCCAGCTGCTGTGTGCCGTTTTCCACGACAGAGAGGCCGGCTAGTCGGCGCTGGCTCACACAAAGTTGATAGGTGTAATGAGCAAATGTTCCAGCTGGACAGGACTGTTTGAGCTTTACACCCGGCACTTCATCAGCTCTGTACAGAACAAGGTTGGCAGAGCCCATTTACATAAAAACCCACAGGTTGCCCAGTTATCTCTGGGACAACCTCGGCCACCAGTAATGTATCCCACTATGTGACCTACATCTTCAGAAATATGTGAAAGGTTAACCTAGTTATCTTAAAAATTCGGATCAGCTCATTCAAGAATTAAGTGTACTGAAGTGGGAAGAGGACTACATATATTTCTAACTCTGGATGTGGTTTCACTTTCTATCAATGACGTACTGTACTGACCTAACAAAGTGCCCGGCTCAGAACATGAAACACCCTCTCCAGCTATGGCTTTGTACTTCTACATAATAAATAGGATATTAGCCAAAGTAAATAATGCCTAAAGATGTCAGATTTAGGACATAGAAATATTTGCGGACTGCAAGAAATGGCATTTTATTCCCTTCCTGCCCCATGATGTACATGTACATCACAGGAAGGAAGCAGTCCCTGAAAAATTAGGTAGATATACGACATATTAATAACGCGGAGCCCATGATACCCGCAGCGAGAGCCGGCTGTAACTGACACCTGGGTTTTGCTGCAATGGCTGGGGTTGGAGCTAACCCCTTACGTGTCACGATCAAGGTTTACTACAGCATGTAAGTGGTTAACAGAGGGAAAGAGCTCCCTTTGTGACATTGACCCTCCACTATCCAATCGCCGAGGGGCTATGGGTTGTCATGGCAACTGAAGGCCTAACAGTGGCCTCAGTGTCTCCTAGGGCTAGTATTAAAAAAGACAGACAGATGGTACTTTGCAGAAGAATGGTATATACAGTATAGTATCTAAGGGATCACAGGATCGCAGGTTCAAGTCCCCCGCAGGGACACAGGAAAAGGTACTTTCTCCTTTGTAAGCTGTTTCTGCACTTAGAAACCTATTTGAGGACACCACTCAGTTTTCTTTGTCCTCTGATCTCCTGCTGACATTACAGCTTCACACATGGCTGCCACCTACTCACTGTCATTTGTAATGAGTCACACAAAGAAGAGCCTTGCTCCTGGCACCCGGCCTCATGATCATGAGTATACTGGTCTGGATATCAAACAGTATTTCTGGTGCGGCCACATAGCCACTTCTCGGATATGCTTAAAGCAAGGTTTCAGGAGAGGGTGGATTGCTACACCACAGAAATAAAGCTACCTATTCTTTCAGAAGAGACAGCCAAGGCCTAAGCTGAACCCTTTTTCATGGACCATATCTTGGATACTGAAGTCCATGTCTCCTGGCAAGAGTCTGCGCCCTGATGATTTTACTCCTTGTTTTTATAAAACAATTTATTTATCAACTTTCCCCTATTAAGCTCAAGGTTTTTAATGGTGTCTCTAACAAGCCCTCTTACTTGTCAGGTCTTGGAGGTGTATATCACCATACTCTCCAAACCAGGGAAAGACCTAGCTACCTGTGGAAGTTATCGCCACATTTTCCTTAATAAATGTGATGTTAAAGTCTACTCCAAAATAATCGCTGATCACCTGCTTACACGACTGATCCATAGGACCAAGTTGGTTTTATTAGAAGGCAGGGAGGCAAGAGACAATACTTCTAGACCCTTAACCCTGGTTTCCCATGCTAAAACTGTAGAACACCTTTTGTCTTTTTTTAATCAAATGATCATGAAAAAGTGTTTGATTGGGTGCGCTGGGGGTTTTTGAAGGCCACCCTTTGGCAGATCGTGCTGGGAGTCGGCTTACGACAAAGATACCTCAGTATTAATGCTGTATAAAAGAGTAAGGGGTGAATGAGGGGGTAATATCTAAAGAAGAATATAATGCCATCAGCAGAAACTGTAGGGCAAGTGTCAGAAAAGCTAAAGCGAATAATGAATTGAGGGCTTGCAACATAGGCCAAAAGCAATAAAAAAGATTTGGGGGGTATGTCAAAGGCAGAAGAAAAGTCAAAGATGCTATTGGATGAAAATGGTGAACTGGTTAAGAATGATGTTGAGAAGGCCGAATTTTTAAATTTCCTATTTTGTATCTGTTTTCTCTCAGAAAGTAGATGGAACATCAACTGATCTTCCCTGTGCTATTGGGGGAATAAAAGAATGCAGGCTATCTGTAAGCAGAGAGATGGTGATGGGACGGTTAGCTAACTTAAATGAATTCAACTCTCAAGATCCAGATGAATTACATCCTAGGATACTAAAGGAAGCAGCAGAGGTAATTGCTGAACCACTCGCCAT
The DNA here is from genome assembly GCF_035609145.1 of Eleutherodactylus coqui. Classification (NCBI taxonomy): domain Eukaryota; kingdom Metazoa; phylum Chordata; class Amphibia; order Anura; family Eleutherodactylidae; genus Eleutherodactylus; species Eleutherodactylus coqui. The sequence continues at coordinate 172,597,227 of NC_089840.1, forward strand.
AATCGTTGAAAATTCCTAGAGAACAGGAGAAGTCTCAGAAGATTGGAAAAGGGGAAATGTTTTCCCTATCTTCAAAAAAGGGAAGAAGGTGGATCCAGGAAACTACAAGCCTGTGAGCCTGACTTCTATACCAGGAAAGATATTTGAACAAATTATTAAACAGAATGTATGCAAGTACTTGGATGAAAATGGAGTAATTAACCAGAGCCAGCAGTGGTTTGTAACATATACATCATGCCAGACTAATCTAATTTCCTTCTATGACAGTATCACCAACTGGGTTGATCAGGAAAATGCGATGGATATAGTTTATCTTGACCTTAGTAAAGCATTTGACAAAGTATCTCATATTATACTTATTGAAAAATTGACCAAATATGGGATTGACAAGGCAACTGTTAGGTGGATTGAGAACTGGCTGAGTGATCATACACAAAGAGTGGTCATAAATGGCAGTACATCCAAGTGGACGAATGTATCAAGTGGGGTACCACAAGGCTCTGTCCTGGGTCCAGTGTTGTTCAATATTTTTATAAATGATCTGGAGGAGAGAATTGATGGGAAACTGATCGAATTTGCTGAAGACACAAAGCTAGGAGGGATAGCTAACACTAGGGAAGAGAGAGAGAAAGTATTCAAAAAGATCTAGAAAAACTTGCACAGTGGGCAGTCAGCGACTAACAGAATAGTATTTAACAAGGAGAAATGCAAAGTCCTACATCTGGGCAAGAACAATGAAAAAAGCATATACAGAATGGGAGGAATTGAGCTAAGCAGCACATGTGAAAAAGACTTGGGTATACTAAAAGATCATAGACTGAACATGAGTCAACAATGTGATGCAGCAGCCAAAAAGGCAAACACAATTCTGGGATATATTAAGAGAAGCATAGAGTCTAGATCATGTGAGGTCATTATCCCCCTCTACTCTTCCTTAGTCAGACCTCATCTGAAATACTGTGTCCCGTTCTGGGCACCCCACTTTAAAAAAGACAGACAAACTGGAGCAAGTTTAGAGAAGAATTACCAAGATGGTGAGTGGTCTCCAAATCATGTCCTATGAAGAACGGTTAAAGGATCTGGGAATGTTTAGCTTGCGAAAAAGAAGGCTGAGAGGAGACTTAATAGCTGTCTACAAATATTTGAAGGGTTGTCACAGTGCAGCGGGATCAGCCCTATTCTCATTTTCACAAGGAAAGACTAGAAGCAATGGGATGAAATTGAAAGGGAGAAGACACAAATTAGATATTAGAAAAAAATTTCTGCCAGTGAAGGTGATCAATGAGTGGAACGGGTTACCACGGGAGGTGGCGAGTTCTCCTTTAACAGAAAGTGTTCAAACAAAGGCTGGACAGACATCTGTCTGGGATGGTTTAGTAAATCCTGCACTGAGCAGGGGGTTGGACCCGATGACCCTGAAGGTCCCTTCCAACTCTACCATTCTATGATTCTATGAATGGAGTATTACCTAATCCTATTCAGACTAGAAAAGGGACTCTATAGGAGTCCCCACCCCTCACCCACCCACCCCTTAGAAGTAAAAAAAGGTAATCAAATCTTTTCTACCTTCTTCACCCTTCAAGATGGACTCTGTTACTGCCATTGTCGAGGCAGGTCTATTTTGTCTAATTGAGATATCTTATAACGCACAGGATTGGCGCCTTTTCATCGAAGTTTTACCAAGAGCCTGAAAGCAGTTCTGCTCCACAATGGAAATCAACTTCCATCCCTTCCACTGGCTCATTATGCACATCTCAAGGAGGAGTACAGTAGTGTCAAATTCCTGTTGCAAGTTCTGAAGTACAATCAGTATGGTTGGGAGTTAATTGAAGACCCATTAGGAAAGCAACCATCTTGAAGTCTTCAAGGTGGTTCCACAGAATTTCCTTGCTATATTTGTCTTTGGGATGGCAGAGCCAAAACTGAACACTACCATCGACGAGACTGGCTTGAACGTACTGACTGTCGGACGAAGCAACGTCAAGTGGGAACCTCTAGTGCAGTGTTTCTCAACTCCAGTCCTCAGGACCCCAAAACAGGCCATGTCTTCAGGATTTCCTTAGTATTGCACAGATGATGTAATTATTGTCAGTGCCTCAGACATTGCTACCAGTGTTCTTACTATAGGCCATCTTGAAAACATGACCTGTTGGGGGTCCTGAGGACTGGAGTTGAGAAACACTGCTCTAGTGGATCCTAAGATGATTCTGATGCCAACTCTTCACATAAAACTCAGGCTTATAAAACAGTTTGTCATAGCTCTAGATAAAGAATCTACAATGACAAAACATCTACTAAACTTATTCCTGAAGCTGACTGAGGCAAAGGTAGAAGCTGGCATCTTAGTGGGACCACAAATCAAGAGGATCATAGAATGGCAGAAATTTCCTGACATGCTCACAGAAGTACAGAAAGCAGCTTGGAACAGTTTTGTTGCCTTGGTTAAGGGGTTCTTATGAAATCACAAAGCAGACAACTATGTGGAGTTGGTGGTAACGATGGTGAAGAAATACCACGCTATAGGCTGCAGGATGTAGCTCAAGGTTCATATCCTGGATTCTCATCCACATAAATTCAAGCAGAACATGGGAGCATATTCTGAGGAACAAGGAGATATGTTCCACCAAGGTATGGAGCAGTTTGAGCGTCGCTATCAAGGATAATACGACGAGAATATGATGGGCGACTACATCTGGGGCTGGTACATGAAAGTGACCAAATACACAATCGTCAATCCAAAAGAACCAGACATTTTTATTAATTTAGAACCGTATGGATATACTCTGTGTTGTATAATAACTTTGGCTCATGATTGTAAGCAATTTCTTTTCTCACTGTTTATGTCCTTGAAATGAAAATTATTTTCCAATATATTTTTCAAATAAGCTAACCGGAGCAAAAAATCTTTTCTTTGACACAAAAATCGCATTGCTTAGTAAAATGGGAAAAAACAGAAGGGCTGTGTCCTTAAGGGGTTAAAGAGTTGAAGCGGTTTGGCCATGTTAGTAACTTGAAGGTCAACTATTCCAAGACAGAGGCCCTTAATCTTTATTATTCTAGAGTTATTGGTATCCAACTTTCCGTTTACATGGCGTTTCTCCTATTTTATGTATTTGAGGGTTCAGTTCCTATCAGATTTGGGGTCTCTGTAGGGCCTTAAAGAGAGTCTGTCAGCTTAAAGGGGTTGTCTCGCGGCAGCAAGTGGGGTTATACACTTCTGTATGGCCATATTAATGCACTTTGTAATGTACATCGTGCATTAAATATGAGCCATACAGAAGTTATTCACTTACCTTTCCTGCGCTGGCGTCCCCGTCTCCATGGCTCCGTCTAACTTCAGCGTCTAATCGCCCGATTAGACGCGCTTGCGCAGAAGGGTCTTCTGCCTTCGGGTCTGCCCGGCGGCAGCAGCGGCGTTCTGGCTCCGCCCCCTCCTACGCGTCATCGCGTAGCTCCGCCCCATCATGTGTGCCGATTCCAGCCTCCTGATTGGCTGGAATCGGCACACGTGACGGGGCTACGCGATGACGCGTAGAAGGGGGCGGAGCCAGAACGCCGCCGCTGCTGCCGAACCGAGCCGAAGGCAGAAGACCCTTCTGCGTAAGCACGTCTAATCGGGCGATTAGACGCTGAAGTTAGACGGAGCCATGGAGACGGGGACGCCAGCGCAGGAAAGGTAAGTGAATAACTTCTGTATGGCTCATATTTAATGCACGATGTATATTACAACGTGCATTAATATGGCCATACAGAAGTGCTTAACCCCACTTGCTTTCGCGAGACAACCCATTTAAGCATGCTGTCCAAGCTGCAGGCATCATATTATAGAGCGGGAGGAGTTGAGCAGATTGATATATAGTTTTATGGGAAAAGATTCAGTAGAACTTGTATTTTATTCATTTTAAACTTTGTGGATTCTGAACTGAACAGTCCAATCATATCAGTGATTGTGTATGACTGTACATACAGTGGTAGCTGTCACCGTCTACTGGACTGTTCCGCTTAGAATGAGCAGAGATATAAAAAATGAACATATATAGTTTTATAGGGAAAGATTCAGTGTTACTTGTATCAGTCTGCTCAGCATCTCCTACTCTATGAAATGTCTGCAATTTGGACAGCGTGTTTGAGCTGACAGATTCCCTTTATAAGGTAATCTGTAAGCAATGTTGAGCCCCATTAACTAAGTTTATGGGCTCCAAGTACTTGACCCACAGAGTCTAGGCATGTAAGTTTTACACTTGTCTTCCCCCCCTGTCAGCCCTCAAAGCTGCCTGTGAATGCATTGAGCAGACTACACGGCGTGTGCTAAGTAGTCCTCTTAGTCTATGTGTAAAATGGGAGGAATACTTGGCGCTCACCATGTAGTCAGCTCAATGCGTTCTGTGACGGATTAGAGTGCTGACAATGGGGAAACGGTGGGCAGGTTAAGTATACAACGCACATCGCCGGACTCAGTGGATCATCTACTTTGAGACCATAAGCTTCGCTTGTAAGGCTTAAAGCAGCAAACAAGAGTCTCTAATTTTTCCCCCTTTACTGCGTAGGTCTTTGGGCGAGCTGGAAGGGTATCAAAAGAGGTTCGAAAGAATAAATGTACTAAAGATGGAGGTCCTGTCAAGACTTTGTTTTTGCTTCAGACACTTACAATCGCTCTGCCCTCCAACTTCTTCCAGCAATTGTCCTCTACCTCTGTTAGATTCATTTGGGGTAAACACAGACCATGTACGGCTATAACAAGACTCACGTGTTTATCTAGGGGAGGTACTGGCCTCCCGAACCTGAAGCTATATCACTAAGCCTGTTTCCTTAATCAGTTGTACATGGTCCTTCTAAACAGTGGATGTCCTTGAAAGAAGATATTAGCCCGATACCCCTACGCTCCCCTTCATGGTTGGATGTCTCTCACAGGCCAGAATCTTCTGTCTTGCAGTTTCTGGTGCCTCCTGTTCTGCATCTCTGCACCAAGATCCTTAGAAAATGGCCTCTCATAGACCCAGCCAGCTTACCCCTTTATTTAATAACCCTAGCTTTTCCCCTGGAATGCATGCTTTGCGATTCTTGAGCTGGGAATCAGGAGAGTCAATTCAACTTAGACATATTATGCCTAATGCTACCCTCAATGACAGGACTCTCAATCTCAAGCTGACCTACAGTTATCATGGCTGTCCTATAGCCAGCTCTGATCTTTTCCTCTACTCCTTAGACACCTGAGCTCACCATGTTCAAAATGTTCCTCACCATATCTGACTAGGTATTTTATTTGGTGTCCTTTTTATGGTTTGCTTCTTCCTCCAACAGTCCTGGAATACCCCCAATTCATAATAAACGGAATAGTGGTTTGGAGGTGCACATAGATGATTCTGTCAAATAGAAGATCTGTACGATCTCGCATTTCTTGATGGCTAATTGCCAAGCTCAGGAGAAAAAAGTTTCAAATTGCTGTCTCGTAGGAATCGTTGCCCAGTTAAAGTTCATTTGTTTGCTTCCATGGCTCCCCATATTTGTGGCACTGTAATATGGAGAAAGAGACGCTTCTACAAATGTGCTGAGACTGTCTTTTGATTTGTGCCTTCTGGAACAGGGTTTTGTAAACATACCACAGGGTTAGCGGAATTGAAGTGTCCACTACACGAATGAAAACAGTCTTTTGTGGTTTTTCCTCGCTGCAACTCATGCTGCGATTTCTTGACACTAGAGATCTAAAGATGTTCCCTCTCTAAAAGAATGGGTGCAAGAGCTAAAACACCAATATGCAGATGGAAGAACTTTTGTCAGAGGATCTGGATGCTCAGGAATGCTTTCTGGACATCTTGGATTTTATTTAGATCCTTTGATGGCTTTCTGGTCATCCTTTAATTCTGCCCTGGATTTGCAGTCAATGGGTTGTTGATAGGAGATTGTTACAGTCTTGATATATCTGGTCTGCTTGCCCCCTCCCCCCCAATACGTGTTTATGCAGATATGTATATAACCCCCCCTCCTCTTTTTTTCCCCCTCTTTCCCATCTCCTTTCTTCTCTATTCCTTCCTTTCTCCATCCTGTACCCATGTGGCCCTTCGCTGTTAAACAGTCTCGAGGTCTACGCTTTAAATAGCAATGCTGCCGACATTTAGATAATTTAAGAATCCTTTCTTTTTTATTCGGGTTCATTGATTTTTGGAGGCATTTGCTCCCTTGTCTGCACTTTGTCCTCTCTGTTTTGAAACTTTAAAGGGCCACCCCTATGCAGCTATTTCCCATTCACTATGCAGCTATTTCCCAGGATATATAGGTGAGCTGGTGTCATCTTGCTTACATTTGTCTTTCTATCTGAAACTCCCAGCGTTTTTTCCTTAGATGGTCATGTGATCTTAATTGTGGCCAGCTCAGATTTACTTGGGGTTATGGACTCATTACTTTTCAGTCTGTTTGATGCAATTACATGGACCTCACCACAGAAACTACCTAGGGGGGATGCAGAAACTCTCATCATAGTTACTGATGATGATCACACAGCTCCCGTCAGTTATAACAGAGGAGATCACAGGTCATCCTCCTGACTGCATATTTATGGTGTGTAGCTTATTTAGGTGAATGTAAAAAGGTAATGATAATTAAACAGTGGGTCTAGCAGGCAAGAAAATATAGCCACTAGCTATGCATCATGGGATTGATTTGAAAGTGAAACTAAAATATCTCATCATCAAGAAGATGCCTGATAAGCACCAGACAGGGGGCTACAGTACATGGAAGTGGTTGCAATATACAGAGGAGATTTCTAGAGAGTGACAGGTAATCAGATGATGAGAGCAGAGATTGAAAAATGTGTTTTCATCAGAGTGGCCCTTTAAAAAAAATTGATTACACACAAAAATGTGATGTTAGGAATGTATCTCTATGTATTCTAATAAGAATCCAATAATGAAAAAAAATATTAGTTACACTAATTAAAGAGTCTTCCTCTGCAAATTTCACAATAAATCCACACTGAAATTCCTATGTATTAGGCCGCCTGCACACGGGCGGAAATCCCGCGGCGGGATTTCCCGCGGGATTTCCGCCACTGAAAGTTTGCATAGGAGTGCATTACTAAACGCACTCCTATGCAGACGGCCGCGGTTTGGCCGCGCGAAATCTCGCGCGGCAAACAAACCGCGGCATGTCCTATTTTTGTGCGGGGCACGCACTCACCCGGCCGCCGGCTCCGGTCTGCGCATGCGCCGGCTGCGCGGCAGCCGGCACATGAAAGAGCCGGGGCCGCCAGGCATGGGTGAGTACGCGCTCGTCTCTGCAGGCGCTCGGGTCGGGTCCCGCGGCGAGAATTCTCGCTGCCGGATCCGACCCGCTCGTCTGCAGGCAGCCTTACACAGATTTTGGCATAGATCCTGTTGGGGATTTGCATTGCAAGGTGTGAAATCCGCTGTTAAAATCTACGACATACTGACATGATGTGGATGAAGAATTCCACAGCGAGCTTTTAATCCTGAGCCGATTGTTTTCTGTATATATGAACGCGGGTTTTAAAAGTCCACACACATGTAGTGTGCTGTAAACTGCTGCGAATTACCAGTTGGATTTGGCAACAATGCGGCAGTGTGTAATTTCACCCAAAAAACACTTAGTTTATAATAGGCTTATGATTTTTAAAGTGCCATTGCCTGAAGTCCAGAAATACTTCTAGGTTTTAATCTTTAGGAACCAAATCACGTTAGAGTTACATGTAATGTTAATAGTATTTATGCTGCTAAACATCATAAAAATACCAGCTTTAATCAGTAGACCCTCTGGGCTTGACTCTTCACATCTGACGCAACGTGGGTATATTTAATATCTTGGTGAAAACCTCCTTCGTTTATGAGAGGTCGATCATGTCAGACCAATTTGATCAGCTTCTACAATGAAGTAAGTTCTAGGCTGGACCTGGGAGAGTCTATTGATCTTCTATATCTGGATTTTTCTACAGCATTTGACACCGTGCTGCATAATAGGTATATGTATATAAAATGAGACAGCTTGGACTGGGTGAAAAGTGTGTATCTGGGTAAAGATTTGGCTCAGAGATAGAAAGCAGAGGGTGGTAATAAATGGTTCATACTCTGATTGGACAACCGTTGCTAGTGGGGTACCACAGGGTTCAGTATTAGGCCCCATTCTGTTCAATATATTTATCAACAATGTTGAAGTGCTTGAGGGGGTTCAAAGAAGAGCAACTAAATTAATAAACGGAATGGGAGAATTGGAATACCCACAGAGGTATCAAAATTGGGATTATTCACACTGGAAAAAAGACGGCTAAGGGGTGATCAAATGACTATGTATAAATACATTAGGGGACAATACAAGGATCTCTTCCATGATCTGTTTAGTCCCAGGACTGCGACGGTAACAAGAGGGCATCCTTTACTTCTAGAAGAAAGCAGGTTTCATCACCAACACAGAAGGGGGTTCTTTACTGTAAGAGCAGTGAGACTGTGGAAATCTCTGCCTGAGGACATGGTGATTGCAAAATCAATAGAGGAGTTTAAGAGGCGACTAGACGCCTTTCAAGAGCGCTATGATATTACAGGATATGGCATTAGGCAACCAGCGAGGTTGTTGTTCCTTTCCTTTGAGTCAGGTAGGAACTCAAACGTTGATATGGGCATTATTCTGACTGCCATTATGGAGTTGGGAAGGAATTTTTTACTCCAAATGAGCTAATGTCTTCATTCAGTCTAACATACTATGTTACTATGTGTAAAACAAGATCAGAGGAAGAGCCCTGGATGACCACACCGTCCATCCGACCCGGCACAATTCTGTGCTGGTTGGAGCAATTCATCACAAATCGTTTAGTCGGCATAGCAGCAGAAAGTTTATAACTGCAAGGATGAGTGTGTGATGTACTGGTAGTGGCACACTGCAGCCAGTAGAGGTCACTCTTTACTTGAGTAACGTTTAACAAGTAAGACTGGCCTAAAACATATCATGCAACTAAATGCATGGACATTTTCAAAAATCGTATTTATGTCATAAGAATTCCAAGCCACCTAACACAGAGCTTAACGTCACTCATTAATCAACTGTCTTTGCTAGAAGCTAATAGGATAGGAGGGGGTCACATAACACTAATTTGACAACCAGTGTAAGAGATAATTATGCACTTTTATTCCTGCAACTTAATATAAGTTTTTACTTTGTCACTGAGCATTGAGTGAAATACAATATCCCTGCATTTCCTATCAGTCTGTTACCTTTCTCTTCATTGTGAATGTCTGGGGTTTGGTCTGCGCTGGCAGTGAAGATTCAGGAGACCGTTCCTCATCTTCCTTCTCATCACCGTCTTTTCTTTGCTCTGTCAGGTGTATCTCAGCAGGTGGTAAAGAGGTAACGCTTGTAAGAACTGGACATGCGGCAGCAACAATATCCTCCTGGGATGGCGCCCGCTTGGGGTCAGTTTGGGGGGAGTGCTGGTGTTCCCTCTCTGGACAGCTTGTCTCTTCCTTAAGTTCTGCCTGTTGAAGTAAAACTAAATCTTGCATGACTGATGTACAAACCATAAAGCAATCTCTTTAATACCGGATTTTACTAAACTGCTGCACCTATGCAGCTTCCTTCTTCCCTTCCCAAGTCCATCATCAAGTAGTAACTACATTTCAAGGGATTAGCCCACACATGTGAAGACACACAGTGGAAGGATATGGATGTACCTGCCAGCTGGAAAAGTACGCAACTTCAATCAAACAATTCAATATTCACTAAATAGACAGAGAAAACACAAAGTACCAGCAAAAAGGAGAGTGAACCCTTTATTCCTAAAAACACAAAACCACATGTACCTTCAGGAAATCTTCTGAGAAAGTAGACCCATCTACACCTCAAGAAAGAACTTTCTTTGAGCCTCCAGTTACTTACCTTTTTAACCAATAATTGTACATTGTTTAACTCCTTAACGCTTCAGGACGTACATTGACGTCCCGGAGGTTCGGGGTGTGTATGAATGGGGCCGATCCTTTTTCATATGATGTGGGTGCCGGCTGTTTCTTACAGCTGACACCCGCTTGCAGCAGCTCCGATCAGAACTTCCGCCGATCATAGCTGTTAACCCTTGGTGTTCAGGGGTTTCATTTGGTTGCCATGGCAGCCAGAGGCCTTATGAAAGCCCCCAGGGCTGCCATTGCAGATTGACTATCAATAGCATGGCTTAATAGATTGACCATCAGATTGCGGTATAATGTAATACTGTGGTATTACATCAAACTGCAGGAGCAATCAAACTATTGCTAGTTGTTGTCCTCCTATTGGAACTAAAAGAAAAATGTAAACATCTGTTATTTATTTTTTTAAAAAAAGGCACTAAAAGTTTAACCCCCTCCCTTTTGCCATACTTATAATAAAAAAATCTAAATAAAAAAAAAGCTAAAAAACATATTTGGTATTACTGCATTCATAAAAGTCCAATCTATCAAAGTAACGCATAATTTACCCCGCACTGTGAATGTTATCATGTAGAAGAAAAACAAAAAGCCAGAATTACACTTTTTTGGTCACCCCATGTAAACTAGTACAGCAAAAAAAATAACTATAAAAATTTGTTATTGTAGTAATCTTACTGACCCACAGAATAAAGTTATGTCAATTTTGCCACAGTGTGTACAAAGTAGAAACAAGATCCTCCCCTAAAGATGGTGGATGTTTTTTTTCACTTCACTTTTTTTTTAAGTTTTTCAGTGCATTATATGATACATTACATAACACAATTGAAGAATAGTACTCGTCCTGCAAAAAAACAAGCCCTCATACAGCTACGCTGATGGATAACTAAGAGTTACAATTTTTTTTAAAGTGGGGAGGAAAAACCAAAAATGAAAAAACAAAGCAAAAAGGGGCGGACCTTATGGGGCTAAGGTCTGTGGTCCTCTAAACAAGACTTGGGCTGGGTTAACACAGAGCGGAATTGCCGCAGAATTTCTGTGCAGACTCTCCACACAGAAATTCTGCTGCATTTACAGTAGCAGCAAAGTGGAAAAGATTTTAAAAATCTCGTTCCCATGCTGCAGAAATAACCAGCACAAAACTCGTGTGGAAACTTCCCTCCACCGAGGAATTCAAATCCGCAACATGTCAATTATGATGCCGTCTCCGCTGCGGAACTCACCCCCTCTCAATGAGGGGGTGAATTCTGCACAGGAATTTGCGATGAAATGTTCTGCAGCAGGATGTCCGCTGCGGACATTCCGCTGGAAATCAATCCCGTGTGAGCGCAGCCTACAGTTTATGGTGCCAACTTCAGACTTCCTATGTTAAAAAGGTTCAAACCGTATCATTAAAGAGGAGCCACCAGCTCTCCTGACGAGTCTGCTTCAATAAATACTAGTATTTTCTATTACATAATTCTATGATCTCTGTGTTGAGCCTTTACTCTGTTAATCCTTAGAAATGTATTAATAAACTGACAACTGGGTGTTACCCCTTTGTAAAGGATAATGGTGTGTCCCTACACAGTCTGATATGGTCAGCTTTGAATGGACAATGGCAGAATTTACACACACCTTACTGGTAACACCCAGTTAATTTATTCATACATTTCTAGCAGAAATATAAAAGAGGATAATCTATAATTCTAAGAAAAGATGCTCTGGAATTGTTAGATGATCTTTAACAGCTGATCATCACATATACAATATGTCTTACCCCTTTTCCATCTGGTTATTTGGCCTGACTTCATGATTAGGCACTCTATAAAATATGAAAATCCGGCTACCTATTATAAGCAGCATGACATTTAAGCATTTATGCGACTCTCACAGGGGCATTTTTTTCTGCGTTTAACGCTGTCAATCACTACCATTATTTAAATAGGGGTTCTCAGGCAAGTGTTAAAATGCAGCATTTTTAACGCTGCAATTTTTAAGTGCTGTCTGTTCTATTTTCATGCGTTTCTGCATTTTAAAATGTGATCCTTTGCCCACTGAAATGAATAGAGTGCATTTTCAGTGCTGCTGAAAACACGGTAGAATGTGGTTACAGCATTTTTGACTGCGTTTTCAGTTCTGGCATTATCAGCTTGCTTGGCTGCGTTTATAACTGTGCTTAAAATGCAGTAAGCACAGCATTAAAAAAAAACACAGAGTTTCTACAAGCACATGTGTGAGAGTGGGCTTTTGTCAGTGTTATGTCAGAGTTATGCAAAAATACTTTATTATTGTAACATTTCTGCTATTCTTTGTTTCGACAACTCCTAACCACTAAAAATCTCTGCTGGTAGTCTGTGAATGGAAACTTGCAAAAAAAAGGACCTTTCTGACTTCAGCATGAAATGGCTCACTTTCAGGAATATCAGATATTGGGTTTGAAACACCTTTTCAACAAACTGAGTATGGCCCATTTGAGTTCTGCTGCTGGCTTATACTGGTGACCTGTGATTACATGGTTTACAGAGTACAGATGATTGCGGCTCCCTGCTGCTTCATCTACCCTCTGCTGCCGTCTTCTTACCTATTGACATTATTGTCATCGTTGCATTAAAAGTTGGCTCTTATATCTAATAAAGTATGCTTTTACGGGATGTAGTTGGTGCAGCGATCTCTTGATATGAAAACATTCCAGTAACCTGTAAGTGAAGGTAATTGAGTTTTGCTGCACATCGTGAGCCATGGAGCCCTATGCTGAATATTAGTTTTAGTGTAACAGAAAATAACCACATCAGAAGAGGCTACCTATGAAGTAAGAAATCATTACCTCCTTTTCCTCCTCCTGCTCTTCTTCAGACAATGCAGGGTTTGATGAGATAACCGGTGTCCACCTGAGACACTCTGGATCCACCTCATTGATCCGAGGGCGAGACTTCACTTTTAACATGTAACTTTCCATGAGTTTTTCCCGCCGGATAATAACAAAGCTGTAATGAAATATTTATATTGCATTAGAAAATAAAGAATTGTCAGACCGTCCCACCAATCCTATACAGCAGTTTCCTAGCGTCTTGCATCCCTACGCCATATGCTGCTCTCACGGTCAAATCTCCTGCCCAGTGGACCAACGAAGGGACAAGGACACAATGATGTCCTATAACCAAGACCAATAGACAGGCAGCCTCAGCCGTCTCCAATTGACTTGGTACACCCATTAAAAAAAGTAGGTTGAGCCTTTGCAAATTTCCGAGCTTTTTGAGCTACATTAGCAAGGTTCAGACTATGACAGCTCCTTAATCCTCTGCCTGACCCCGCTTTTTCCCTCAGACTCTTCTTGTTCAGTTATTTTCCATATGTCATCTCCCTCTTGGTTTAAAGGGGTTTTCCAGTCACATATTCTAAAATCAAAAACCCCTCCGTTACCTCAGTTCTGCCCCATACATACAAATACCTCTGACCAGCCCCACAATCACTCTATTCAGCTCTTCATCTATGTGGTGATCACTGAGCTTGTTTAGGAGCCAGCACTCAACAATACCAGGATATATGGCTGAGATGGATACATGCCCAGAGCCAAACAAGAAATGATAGACCAAGCATATAGGGAGTGGAGTGGTGAGCCGTGTGGGTTGGCACCTGTAAACTGGGGACTTAATGTGGGAGAGGAGTAGAAATAAAAAAGATATAACGAAGCACGTACTTGGTATATATAAAGTTTATTAAATAAGATAGAGTCATTTACAAGATTGCTATGCTGAAAAATAAATTGGAAAGGATTAATGGGGCAGGATAGGAAAGGATAGATTGGAGAGAGAGAGGCCAAACAATGAGCAAAGGTAAATGGCTGCCCCTTGTAAGCAGCAATAACAACTACCCCTGAACCAAAAAAGAAGACAGAAAGAGAACACAAAAGAAGACAAGCTACAAGAAGACTAAAGAATAAACGTTTGTTCCAGGAACCGTTACTATTGTTCATGTTGAAGGACTGTGAATACGCAGGGACCTGTCATTCAAAGGACTAAATGTTGAGAGAGAGACCTCAGGGGCCGTGTGGGGGGGGGGAAACAGTTGTATGCAAAAATGCTATAAAGATATGTAAAAGGTGGAAAAGCTCAATAAAAAATACATTTAATTAAAAAAAAGAGCCAGCACTCTTCCTTTGTGATGCACCGTTCTGAGACATGACAGGAAGAACGGCACGTCACTGAAAGAAGAAACAAGGGAGAATGGGATCACATGACGAGGTGCCTGAACAGGGGGATCAGTGTGTATAAGAACGGCAAGTACACTTATGATCTGTCAGCTTCACCAAGTGGATGAGAATTTTAAATAGTGCAAAAGTAAATGGGAAACCCCTTTAAACTTCCCTGCATTTAAAGTTTGAGGGATGCTTGAAATGCTTCCTTATATTAGGCTCCCTATTTTCTCTTGTTTTGTATTACAAGAGATGTTCTCTACTGATGAGTTAAGGTACCTTTAGGGTGGCTTCATACTGGTGATAGCCTATCTTGCGTTGCAAGAGTGAGTAAAAACACATGAAAATTAAACCAATGATTTTTCAATGGTTTCATTCTCATTTGCGATGCTATCGCCCATTGTGAAAGCATAGGGAGTACATCGCGCACCCCTGACACAGCTGTGACAGCTATGGCAGGGGATGCCTTCATCCCCGCGGGGACCAGGTCTGCGATGTTATCCAAATGCTTTCAATGGAGCCAGCGCTGCTGCCGTCCTATTGAAAGCAATGAGTTGCAGGCAACCCCCGCAGCGATGATTTTTTGGGGAAGGGCTTGAAATTTAAGCCCTTCCCTGAAAGTTATCCCTATCTGTAAAGAAAAGTAAAAAAACAAAATGTAACTCTCCTAGACGAGCTGTATGTCTCTTCTGTCCGTCCCCGGCAGTCATCTCCTGTCTTCTGGAGGCCGGGGATTAAAAAATCCCCACCTCCAGAAAGCGCTGCCTCTGATTGGCTGAGCACTGTAACCAATCAAAGGCAATGCCCAACCGCCATTGAATGACAGCTGAGTGCTGCCTGTGATTGGTCACAGCGCTCAGCCAATTACAGGCAGCGCTCAGCAATTCATCGATAAACGGCTGAGCGCTGCCTGTGATTGGCTTAGCGCTGTGACAGCAGTCAAGTGTCATTCAATGATGGCTTTTTTTCTTAGCACTGTGAGTATGCAGTGAAGGCATCGCAAATGAGAATGAAAACATTGAAAATCATTGGTTTCATTTCCATGCGTTTTCACTCACTCTCACAACGCAAGACAGGCTATCGCCAGTGTGAGGCCGGCCTTACATGGGTAAACGAGTGATTTTAGGTGACTGTCGGCCCCTGTACATCCAGCCAGCGACAGGGCATTGAGCGAGAAGTCGTTCGCTAGTTGCTTATTTTCTGCTCCCTGAAACGCAACAATTGCTGAGTGGCTTCTCGCTCCATGCAACAGGAGTCGCAGAATACATGAGCGACTGCCTCTTCACAGTGAATGGAGACGGATGGACCGGAACGATACCCAACTCACTCCACTCCATTCACTTGGACGACTATCACTCCTGTGTAAAACACAAGAGTGATAGTCGCTGGTTCGGCTGTCACATACTTTTCATTGTGAAGACATTCTCAGACTTAAAGGGGTTGTCCCGTGCCGAAACCTAAAATTTTTTTTTTCCACAGACCCCACCTTAGCAGACAGTTAAATTACATCCATTTGTTATTTAAAAAAAAAAAATTCACTTACCTGGATCCCCGATCTGCAGCTTTGAAGATTCTTCTTTCAAAGATGGCGCCGCTGGTCTTCTCCCACGATGCACCGCGGGTCTTCTCCCATGGTGCACCGTGGATGTTCTTCTCCAGTCTGCGTTCCACTGCCGATTACAGCCACCTTATTGGCTGATCGGCACCAGCTGAGGCGGAGCTACGATGAAGCGGAGAAGAGGGAGGAGCCAGGACGCAGCTCGTGAGCCCGGACACATCCAGCAGAGGATTCCTCACTGCGTAAGCCCGACTGTTTGTGCGACCAGAGAAGAGGTTTGATCGTCGCCATGGAGACTGGGACGCCAGCACCGGAGGGGGTAAGTGTATAACTTCTGTATGGTCAATATTTAATGCACGATGTATATTACAAAGTGCATTAATATGGCCATACAGAAGTGCATAACCCCACTTGCTGTCACAGGACAACCCCTTTAAGGTACCTTTACACTGCATAAGCACCTGACAGCTGTACTGGCGACTATCGTTCATGAGTTTTACACAGGAGCGAAAGTTATTAAAATAAATGGAGTGGAGTGAGCTGGGTATCGTTGCGATTGTCCGCCTCCCTTCACTATAAACAGGCAGTCGCTCATATATTGTGCGACTCCTGTTACACAGAGCGAGAAGCCATTCAGCAGTTATGTTTCAGTAAACTGAAAGGGGACGACTAGCGACTTCTCACCACGGCCAACAGTGAACAATTATTCAGGCTACTGCATGTGTAAAAGTTATCTTTACTGAGTTTTGTAAACCAATACTGTCACTTTGTAGCGATTCCCTGTGCCAATATACATAGATGCTTGTATTTGTTCGTGCACATGATTACAAGCAGCATTGCCTCAGTTTTCTGAAGCTTTTTATTGTACCTCAGTGGGTTGGAGATCTATTTTTCTAAATTTCAATAAAAAGAGATTACAGAAAGAATGGGAAGTGATACATCATCTCTACCCTTGTCAATCACCTGTCTTCCCTTCTGTGTATCATGTTGAGGTGTTGCAGTGTAGTAGTGATGTCATGTGGACACATTCCGGTTGCCTGACTCAGACCTTTCATGCTTATCTGCTTCTCGGGATGAGTAGACAAATAATCTATGAGAACGCTCTTCCAGTAAGCCAGATAGGATAAACGCCCCAAATCTGATAAGGGTTTTTCAGGAGAGCCGGCTTGTCCCTCGCAGCGGGATAATAAGTAACCTGCAGAAATATTGAATACATGAAAAGTACAGTATTAGTTACATCATTCTGCCTCATAACCGGCTAATATCCCTTCCGATTTCATTGTTTCAAGGAGAATTTTTACTGCCATCAGAAAACTCCTTAGAGTTCAGTGCATCCTGGTTTTAGGCCAAGGCAAATAGCAGGGAGCTTTCTGATAAGAGCAATTCCTAATGTGCTATTAGCAATATCAAATCATTGTCTACTTCATTGACAACATCCTAGGGCACTCATGTTGAACTGTCCGGGCTGGGTAATGATAATCTACCTGCAGAATGCAATAAAAGGGAACTCCAACCCCCCTGCGATTGGGCCTAAATGTTCTGGAAACCATAACATGGCAAATTCAAAATCAGCCTAACAGCCTTAGGAATATATTACATTATTATAAGGCATTACAAAAAAAAGACGACTAAAAATTACATTATACAAACAGATCAGTCCTGGTAGCAGTCCAAATATAAAAGTGAAGGACTATTCCAATCTCAAAGTGGTGGCAAAACAGTAGGCTATGCCCTCAGTTTATGACCAGTGAGGGTCTGACCTCTGAGACCACAACTGATCCTGTGTAGGGCAGCGGTCACTTCCGTTTTTTTCCCCTGTACAACGGTGCTCCTGCATACCCAGCTGCACAGAGAATGGCGGCCTGCGCCATTCATTTGACTGGAGCAGTGCTGTAGTTCCCCTACTCAGTGGGCTGCTGAGCCGCGACTACACTGGATAAAGGCCCCTTTAGATGTACTAATTATCGTTGGAACAATTGTTATAGCGACCAAAAGCACGTGATAATCATTACATCTAAACATGAACGATCGTGCATTTCTCGTTCATCATTCAGTTTCAGCCAGCGTAAAAATAAACTGCGTCTTGTTCTCATTATATTTAATCTCTCCTTGCCCATTGTTTCACAAGAATATGAGCACTGAACGATTCTCAACGATGATCAGCTTGTCTAAACATTCTTCACGGGCGCGAACGATTGTGAATAAGTTAGCGGTGACGTCACTCGCTCATTTGGGCCATAAGCCTCTAAAATGAGCCACAACACTGAATCCGTGCTGTGTCTCCATTTTTAGGATCGCGGGGGTTTCTAAAAAAAGTTAGAACCCGCTAACCATAAATGACTATCCGTTACAAGATGGTCATTTATACGATGCAAGTTTTCCTGATCTTAAGTAAAGGTAAAGTCCCCTGGTGCAAGCACTGCGTCATGACTGACTACTAGGGTTTTCTTGGCAGATTGTTTTTGCGGGGTGGTTTGCCATTGCCTTCCCCAATCATCTTTTATCCCCCAGCAAGCTCATTTTATTTATCCTCGGACGGATGGAGTGAACCTTGAGCTGGCTACCTGAACCATGCAGGGGTTGAAGCCACAACCTCCAGGTCATGAGCGAGAGCTTAGGACTGTATTTCTGCTGCTCTAACACAATCATCTTTTATCCCCCAGCAAGCTGGGTACTCATTTTACTGACCTCGGAAGGATGGAAAGCTGAGTCAACGTTGAGCTGGCTGCTTGAACCATGCACGGGTTGTATCCACAACCTCTAGGTCATGAGCGAGAGCTTAGGATTGCATTTCTGCTGCTCTAACACACTGCGCCACATGAGGCCCTTGATCTTAAGTGCCATTTTTTGGTTCAGCAGAAATTAGCTTTCTGGGTCAAAACTTAGCAGTATATTTGAAACATGAAGTCCTCAACCATCATAAGGTTGGCAGCGTAACTCCTGCCATTTCCAGTCCCCAAAAAACTCTACTGCTGCTTACCGCCATATACTGCTATTTATATGTACAACCATTGAATGCCAATGTCTCTATACATGGAACACTGGACATATCCCTCAAGGAGGCTATAACAGTGAAGAGCTTCAGAAGACCATCTAGAAGGATTTATTCTCTTCTACAAGCTGCACAATAAGAAAGTGTAATAGGAAAGCATAGCTCCCATCGATTTCAAGTGATTTGAAGCTACTTCTCCCACTTCCTCCCAAGATCAGTGATGATGATATCCGGCCCGCTGTCAGACGATAGGTCATCAGTTAAGAGAAGCCCAAACAACCCTTTTGATGTCACATGCTGATGAGAAACCGTTGGACCTCTTCAGCAGAACATCTGCTATAGTAGATTCTCCAAGGTAAGCATAACTAAACTTACACACAATCATACCAGCTACCTGAAAACACATTCTATTATCTAATGAGATAAGCCCCCCCCCCTCGCCCCCTCGCATAACAATGCTTTGAATATCGCCTTTGTTACTCCACAAGTTTTGAGGTGAGAAACTTACTGAAGTCAATGAGCAACCTTCCAAATCCCTGCCGCTGGTACTGAGGCAATATCATAATGCAGGACACATTGTATTTCTGCTGGCAAAGTTTCTCCTGTAAAGAAAATAAAGCAAAAATCACGTTGAGGCCAGTAACACAAATGACCGCCGACTGCATTTATGCACCTATAACATGGATGAGTGATCTAGATGAGTGCCAGCATCCCGGCTCAAACTTTGGACATGGTAAATGCCTATGGAACTTGGGGTACGGGTCAAGATACCCGCAGTCAGCCATGGACACGCATCCAGTAGTATGGAGACGTAAATGCAGCCCTAAGACACACGTGTCACCGGCCTAATTTAGTTGAAATTGCTTAAGATCATAGTGGAAATCTGCTTAAAAACAATAAATTTAACTCTTATTTTAAATGCCCCTCAATAATTAATGGTTCTTAAAAAATCATCTGTTTTATTCATATTTGGGAGATATTGTGGTCAGTCATTTACAGAAAACAAGGAAGAGTAAAACGCTGGCATTGATATTTCATGGCATAGTAAGTGCGTCACAGCGCAATCTCAGAAATAGCGAAACACGCGTGGCAAAACTAATGCAATTTCTGTCCATTTGCCATCCGTTCTGGTCTTCTAGCCGTATGCGTAAAAAATGCAGCAGATTTGCATGTACCATCCGTGTTTGCGTCTCCCATAGACTTTGATGGCCGATTTTAGTCCAAAGAAGGTCATGCTGCGATTTGTTTTGCATGGAACATTAGTCCACATAGAAAACGCACATCCGCATACACCAGATTACTTTAATGAGTTTGTGTGCTGTCTGTTTTTAGCCAGTAAAATCTACAGACAGAAGATCTTCCCGTGTGAACGGGACCTTATAGATGAACCAGTTTATCACAGCGGCTCACACTGCATGATACACTTGGTGCATCTTAAGACATTTCTAACTTTATACCGCATTTCAGTTGGCAGAGTCCATGTCAATCTGTGCACACAATGTCATTTAGGCCACACACCCTTTCCAATGAAGCCGCACCCCATTTCAGACATGGCAAAATGAATTCCTGAAAGTATCTAACACACATCATAAATGTGATGCAAAGTGTGCACAGATGAAGCAGTCATTAACATGACAGGAGCATCACGATAACTACAATGAATTGCAATGCTGTAAATGGGGTTACGTTCAGAGCGCATTAAATATGAAGTGAACATTTGCTACCAATGTAAGGCAGCTTTCTAATTCAATGTACGACAGAAAATTGGCGTATTTTTAATAAGTCTGCCCATTGAAGGATATTGTCTCTGCAAAATATGCCACATTTTTGGAACAAAATAGTGTTTTTAAAAAGTGCCAGAAGTATTGTCTTTGGTTTTTTTAACTCATTCAAAAAGACTTTATGTAATGTGCTTACACAAGGGGTACAGGGAAAAAAAGGGGGGGGGGTGATGGGGGAGGAGAATACTAGACAATACCACAAGCAGGATTCACACAGATTTAAAAAAAAAATTCATGACATTTCCATGACAAAATCCTGACTTTCAATGACACTCGAGGAACTCGAAATACACAGAATCAAAGGTTTGGGGCTCCTTCAAACTGGCATTCGCAATATCGCTGCATATAAATCGATTTTTGATTGTCAGAGTTGCTTTTTCTTGCAAAAACATGGCTGCCCCTTTGCAATTTTGCCGCAATTCTTTAGTGCGAAAGTCAATAGGACTTGCTAATGATGAAAACGCATTGCACGAAAATCGCAAGTTCCTGCTTTGCGATGCAATAAAAAGGAGGCTCCATAGGGAACCATGGGGAAAGAAAAAAAACGCGAAATGCACAAAGATAGGGCATGCCGTAATTTTTTTTTTCTCGCAAACATCGCAAATGTGAAGGAAACCATTAAAAATCATTGGGTTTATAATTTTGCACTTTCACTCATTCTCGCATTGCTCAAATAATGTGCAATTTTTTCGCAAGTGTGGAGGCAAAATAATAAAAGACACACCCTGCTAAGTCAAGCTATTTCCAGTTAAATTTATTTATCTATCCATCTATCTATCTAAAATTCTTTTTTATAAAAAATCCCCAACCACGACAGGCCAGTTAAGAACAAAAACTTCAAAATCTGAACATTTTTTTATATTTCAGGGGATATGGTGAAGTAGCAGTCTATTTTTTAGAACAAAGAGAGGAATCAAACTACTAAAGACGACTTGTCGGTTATATCTATGTATGTGTGTGGGTGCTTCTCATGCTCCACCCCTGGTGATGTCATCGCAGGTCCTACAGCGTAGTAGAGCTACGTAGTAGAGTTGTGTGTGTAATTTGTGGGAATCAGCATGGATGTAGTAGAGCTGTGTGTGTAATTTGAGGGGAATCAGCATGGATGTAGTAGAGCTGTGTGTGTAATATGTGGGAATCAGCATTATGTAGTAAAGCTGTGTGTGTCATTTGTGGGAATCAGGATGGATTTAGTAGAGCTGTGTGTGTAATCTGTGGGAATCAGCATTATGTAGTAGAGCTGTGTGTGATGTGTGGAGATCAGGATGCATGCAGTAGAGCTGTGTGTGTCATTTGTGGGAATCAGGATGGATGTAGTAGTGCTGTTTGTGTAACATGTGGGAATCAGGATGGATGTAGTAGAGCAATTTTGTGTAATGTGTGGTAATCAAGATAGATGTAGTAGAGCTGTGTGTGTAATGTGTGGGATTCAGCATGATGTTATACAGCTGCGTGATGTGTGGGAATCAGCATGATGTAGCAGAGCTGTGTGGGAATCAGCACGATGTAGCAGAGCTGTGTGTGATGTGTGGTGATGAGGATGCATGTAGAAGAGCTATGTGTGTCATCTGTGGGAATCAGGAGGGATGTTTTAGAGCAGTTTGTGTAAGGCGTGGGAATCAGGATGGATGTACTAGAGCTGTGTGTGTAATGTGTAGGAGGGAATCGGCGTGGATGTAGTACAGCTGTGTGTAATGTCTGGCCATCAGCAATGATGTAGTAGAGCCGTGTGTGTAATGTGTGGGAATCAGGATGCATGTAGTAGAGCTGTTGGTGTCATGTGTGGGGGTCAGCATGGATGTAGTACAGCTGTGTGATGTGTGGGGTAAGGATGGATGTAGTAGAGCTGTGTGTGTGATATATGGGGATCAGTATGGATGTAGCATGTAGCGTAGCCACCAGAAACACTGGTACTATAATTTCCTAATAATTACTAGTAAGATCATATATATGTCCTGCATACAGGAGAAGATGTAAAGTCTATTTATGGTAATTCTGCCATGTGATAGTATGTGCCACCGCCAAACCTTTGACTTCTGCTTCCAGTTTCTTCTGTGCACTGCAGGAAATGTATTTCTATTAACCAATCTGTAACAGTGGGAATGCAGGTACTTTTCGAAAGTCTGGGAAGCAGAGAGCTCTTTGTAGAACCTTTAGTGAGCCTGGCAGCATAGTGGGTAATGGAGGTGGAAGGTACTCAGTAGTAAGTCACCTCTAACAAATATCCACTACTGACCAGAATGTATAAAGAGGAGGACATTCCCACCATATATGTGTCATAAGTTCTCCTAGGCCAGCCACAGAGTCAACACAGATCTGAAACAGTTGGCTAAAGTGTGTGGAGTCGGGTTAGGACACTATAATATTTGGTCAAAATCTTGGCTTTTTTTTCTTGTGCCTTGAAAGAGAGAATATTTTTCGCATAGGAGGTATACAATAGTCCACTCAGAATCTGAGAGAGTGTGGCTCAGTTATGTCTGCCAACTAGTTTAATAGGAGGATGTGGTCGCATATGAAGATCGTAAGAAAAGGACAAATATTAACTATATGGTGTTAGAGGATGATCTCTCACCAATACCTTCTAGATTGTGAGCGGTCTGGGAAACTGCAGCAGATGGTGGTATGTTTTATAAGTGCTGCAGCAAGCAATATTGTAGGATCCTAGTCAGGCCCCGGTGGGCTCGGAGACTACTTCAGTAAAAGGTTTTAAGGAAGAGGTATTAAGAATTTGGTTGATAATGTAAGGTTTGCCAGGTGGGACAGTGAGGAATAAAGTATTGGACACACTAAAGGGTGAATCCAAATTGCCTACTACTGGTATAAAGGGACCATTTGTTGTGGTGACATAGACCATTAGGGGCTATGTCATTAGGCGGACTCTGGTCCAATGCGCTAGCTGTGTTCAGGAGAGGGCTGTGAGAAGAAAGCAAGAAATGGAGGATTCTAAACTGACCCCATAGCTTATCATTGCCTGTGGTGAAACCAGTCAACTATTCTGGCAGCAATGTAGCGTGAGAGGGCATCTGGCAGAGCCAAACAGACCATCGATTTAGGTCACATAAGGAGCTTTGTTGCTGTTCTGTCTCATTAACAAACCCAGATAAATTGAGAAAAGAGTTGGAAAAGAGCTATGAAAAATGAGTGAGGTATTGATAGGGAGATAGCTTGAAATAGACGTAGAAAGTTCATTTTAATTGTGTTAATCTGTTCTATCCATGAGAACGCTTTATATTCCCATTTCCATAAAGTGGAATAGAGGGGTGAAATTTAATGCTTAAGTGTAAAGTGGTTCAGAGGGGTACTGACTCACAGATACTTGAAAAATTTTGTTCGCAAGGTGAATGAAAAGTTGGAGCGACTATCAACTGCTGATGGTTCCATGGAGATGTTGAAGGCAACACTGACAGGCTATTTTGAAGCTTACCATCTGGACGGAGATGTGGTACTGCCAGATACATGGTCTGATAGAAAATGTTCAATTGAGGATTTGAGCTCTGATAAACAAAGTCTTGGAGAAGGGACTCATTTGGTCACCAAGTGAATTCCCTGTGTGAGCTAGTTAGAAATGTTAAATAACTGTGGATAGGAATGTGGTCTGAGTGCATACTGTCAATAAATGAGGTAGAGGGATGGGGATGGAGAGCGTGTTGCATGAAGATTTAATCAATTCTACAATGTATTCCATGTGCTTGCGAAAAATTAAAGTGTAATCCCTATCACCAGGGTGCATTAAGCACCACAAATCACATGCTTGCATAGATTTACAACAGTTTCTTGATTTTCTTGAGTTTGTTATATACCACCCTTATTATAGTGGCCTAAAGACATGTCTAAGAAGGAATGAAGTACTAACTCAAAATCTCCACATATTAGGGATTCTTGCACAAAGCAAGTACAGTACGTTCATTAACCAAAGTAGGAAAGGAAGCATTCTCCATTTAGGGGTGTATACTATACGATGGCAACTGTATATCCACTTGAAGTGAGAGAATCAAGTGGTGGCGCTAGAAAGAAGTATCTAACATGGCTAGTGGGATTTGTCAAATTTATGAGTGCAACATTGTGATAAATTTGGCATAGCTTCTACTTGACATTTACGGGCTTGATTTAAGACCGCATTAATAACAGGAGTTAAGGATTGGTGCAAGATTTTGTCTTTGGTGTTCTGTAACTATGGTCATGCTCCACTGCAACAGGCCTTGTACTGGATATAATAGAGAGTATGCGGTGTACCTGGATTTGCAACCCTACCTTTGAGAAGTATCCAACCAAATGACAGCCCTTCTTGTCATTTTTGGTGAGGACATAGAAAAGGAAAGGCTCAACATCATAGTAGAGTGTTTTATGATCCAGGAAGAGCTTGGCTAACAAACACAAATTTTGGCAATAGATTTTGCTGATGTTCCCATCAACCTGAAGGGAAAAAAAAGGACTTTATTTCAAAATGTGAAATTGTAGTAGTTACATTGCAATATATTGCATCTCCCATGAACATGTCCAAAACACAACTGCTTTGCTTTATACCTACTGTATGTAATAGCATTTCTTGATTAAACGGTCACTGGTACAATATAAGAAATTTTATAACATATCTCATTCCACTTATTCATCTTTGTCCACTTATCAGGTTCCTCTCTCCATCCCCATTCCCTCCTAAACTGTCCAATCACTCAGGAAAATGACTAAAATCCATCTTAGTAGACAAGATGGACTAAGACCTCACTGACTGATCAGATTACATGCTGCCTAGAGAAGTGTATGGAGACACGGACAGACAGACTGCTGCAGTTATTAGTAAATGATTAGCCGTCTCACAGCTACTAGAATTACATCTACATTGCTCCATACTTCTATATAAAGTGCTTCATGCTGCTGCTGCTTCTCTGTATATGAGACGTAGGGCTTGAACATCCTCACTTTTGTGTGTACTGTGTATAATAGACATCACAGCAGCTAGTCTCCATCCACTAGCCTAGGAAAAGACATATCAGAGCTTGAGCGGGTTCAAAGGTGGCCAATTAAAGTAATAAATGGAATGGGTGGACTACAATACCCAGAGAGGTTATCAAAATTAAGGTTATTTAGCTTAGAAAAAAATATATCAGGGGACAGTACAGAGATCTCTCCCATCATATATTTATGCCCTAGACCAGTGGTGGCGAACCTATGACACGCGTGCCAGAGGCGGCACGCAGAGCCTTCCCTGCTGGCACGCGCCACATCGGCCGCTCACCACTTGTGAATACCAGCAGGGGCCGCGGCTCCCCTGCCGGCATTCACAAACGGCACTGCTAGCCGCGCTGATCCCAGCACACAGTGACTTCAGTGTGCAGCTGGAATCCCTCTCCCCCCTGCCCCGACGTCTCCTACTACTTGGTTCCGCCGGGAGGGGGCGGTGTCCAGCAGCGTGTGTGTCAGAATGTGTGCCGGGAGCATATTAACACTTTCTTCCCCACTTCTGCAGCAATCAGCAATTCCCAGCAACCTGATTGGTTGCTTGGTTTGGCTGATTCATGAAACAACCAATCAGGTTGCTGGGAATTACCTATTGAGGCAGAAGTGGGGAAGAAAAAGTTAATATGCATGCCGGGACCATCGCTGACCAGAAGAGGAGCTGAGCTTACAGGAGGAGGGGGAGGAGGAGGAGGAGGAGGTAAGTATGTGGGTCTCGGGAGGGGCACTGTGGGGTGTCACTAATGCACGAGGGGGCCGCTGGGAGGGTGTCACTAATGCACTGGGGGGCCGCTGGGAGGATGTCACTAATGCACGGGGGGGCCGCTGGGGGGTGTCCCTAATGTACTGGGGGGCCGCTGGGGGGGGGTGTCACTACTGCACTGGGGGGCGCTGGGGGGGTGACTATTATCGCTGTGGGGTGGGGGACACGATTACCGCTAGGGCCGCTGTGGGGTGGGGGTCACTATCACCGCTGGAGCCGCTGTGGGGTGGGGGTCACTATTATTGCTGCAGCGTGGGGGTCACTATTACTGCTGGGTGGGGGTCACTATTATCGCTGGGGGTGCTGGGGGGTGTCACTATTACCGCTGGGGGTGGGGGTCACTATTACCGCTAAGGCTGCTGTGTGGTGGGGGGGGGTCACTATTATCACTCTGGGGGGGGGTCACTATTACCGCTAAGGGCCGCTGTGCGGTGGGGGTCACTATCACCGCTGGGGCTGCTGGGAGGGTGTCACTATTACCCCTGGGGCTGCTGTGTGGTGGGGAATGTTTACATGTGGCGGACATGGGCAGGGCCGCTTCAAAATAGACAGCGTGCAGATTTTGACTACTTTTTGGATGCGGAAATGCTGCAGAATTTTCCACAGAAATTTCCCCTGAGGACATTCTGCAGTATTTCCGCATCCAAAAAGCAGTCAAAATCTGCACGCTGTCTATTTTGAAGCGACCCTGTCCTTTTTAGAACGACGGGGGTAAAATCATACGTCGTGATAAGCCCCGCCCCCTGACGTATTGGCACTTTGCGATAAATAAGTGGGTTTTAGGTTGCAGTTTGGGCACTCGGTCTCTAAAAGGTTCGCCATCACTGCCCTAGACTGTAACAAGGGGGTGCTCTAATAACTATGTGTACATATATCAGGGTCAATACAGAGATCTCTTGCATCATCTATTATACCCAGGACTGTGACTAACTATGTCTGGAAGACAGAAGGTTTCTACACAACATAGAAGGAGGTTCTTTACTGTAAAAGCAGTGAGACTATGGAACTCTCTGACTGAGGATGTGGTAATTGAAAACTTGATAAAAGAGTACAAGAGGGGCCTGGATGCCTTTCTTGATTGTAATATTACATGCTACTGTTTACTAAGAATGGTTGTTGATCTGGGGATTATTCCAATTGCTAGATTAGAGTCAGGAAAGAATTTTTTCTCCCTAAACTGAGGAAAATTGGCTTCTACTTCATTTTTTTTGCCTTTCTCTGGATCAACAATGTGGGGTAACAGGTTGAACTGGATGTACGTGTCTTAAGGCCCATTTACACTAGCAGATGATCGCCCAAACGACAGTTGGAGTGACAGCTTTGAGCGATCATTTTGCATAAAGTATTAAGTAGCTATTCCTTTACTAAAGTACCAATTAGGCATGCAAATGAAGCCTTCCTTGAAGGGAGTTAATAGGGCTATTATCTGAGCTCAGATCCTTTGTTCTCCATGGGGAAACAATGCTATCAGAACTCCCCGTGGAGAACTGCTGATAAGAGTATAGGATGATTTTTAGGTTAGCTTGAATTTAACGATCAGCTAGCAGTGCCCGAAAAGCGCGCATTTACACGCACCGTTTATCGCTAAAACAATCAGCGATTTTTTTTTTTAGCGATCATCGGCTGGCGTAAAAGGGCCTTTGCACACTGTTATATTACTATGTATAGTGGACCACAACTTCCCCACTGAAAACTTTTTTTGCTTAGAGTTTTTGTCTGTGAGACAATGTACATAAGACAATTAATTTAACACATGTTTAATTGAAGTAAAAATGTACAGTGTCAATGGATAACAATTTAATATAATTATTGTAAAATAAACAATACTTAAACATATTGCAGTATATTTTTGTAACAGCAAACAAAACATTAAATATGATAAAAAGGTACAAAATGAAGAGAATTACTCACTTCAAATACAGACAGGTCATCTTTCCGGTAGATCTCATTGGCAGGAGGATGGAACCAGCCACACTTCTTTAAATGTCTCAAAAGGATAGTCTTACTTTTCATATACTTCAGACAGAACTCACACAGGTAAAGCTTAGGCAATCTAATGAAAAAAGGGTAACATTCTGTGTTTTATATAAATCAAAAATGCACAATATCAGCCATTTGTCTTCTAACCAGGCCTTGGCCATCAGAAATGCAGTACATTAATAGGATGCCTTTTTTTCTCATTCTTTGCATGCTCCTTTAGAATTCTGCCCCAATATTCAATATACTACTATATGATCACTGACAAAGTGGCAGTAATTCACTAAGAAGAATCTGAAAATGTAAAATATATATTTTTTTTAATTTTAAAAAAGGTGTTATCCAAGTCAAAAAATAAAAATAGAATCCCCCATGGCAAAAAATAACAAACAAGTTTATACTTAAATTTCCCAGATTCCCGCACATTCTGTGTAGACAGCTCCAGGTCCCCCTGTGATGCACCGTTTACAGGCTGCTGCAACCAATCACAGAGCTAGATGAACAAGCGCTGAGTTCTGCAAATGACTGCAGCAGTCTGTGACATTCCGCATACAGGCTGCTACACGTAAACAGAGGAGACCTGGAGCTGTCAGTGCAGGGTCCTAGTACAGTATAAGCTTGTTTATTTTTATTTTTTTATTGCGAACATCCCCATTAGGTCTCCACATGCTTCAATCATCAAAATCAGCTTAGGGAACCATTTAACTTAAAATTGTATTTCGAAGACCTCATCTCTGATGGTTCAGTGGGTCTTGCATGTGAAATCAATCTTTGCAAATATAAAACAATTTTCTGTTATGCGCTGTTACATGGAACTGCGCCCCATAACCCATGCAAAGTCAGTGTTGTCACCTGGTTGCTACATGACGGGTCTTCAGTAGTTCTTTACTTGGACAATTGAGCATGAGTAGTTCATTCACTACTTGTCTAGGGCAGTGATAGTTTGTGCATATGTGGTTTTCCCATCCTCACAGCACAGGGCAAGCATACACACAGAAGACCGCTATGTCTTTGTGCTTTCCTTATAAAACACAATCTCCTATATTCACTCTGTACCACCTGGTATACATTATATACTTTTACTGAGAAAATGCAAATGAGCTATTCTACCATGGCTATAGTCCTCTCTGCACTGCTGCCATTGCCATTAAGTTCAAAGAAAGATATACAGGAGTGTTAAAAGTGAGCAGAATTTAATTGATCTCAGTAAGGCCACCTGTCCATGGGCAGGGCAGATTCTCGAAAGTGGATTTCCGCAACGGGAGATCATTTAAAGTCACTGCGATGAACCTATCATTATGATAGGTTCATCGCGAAAAATCACGTCATCCTGTGATTTTTAGACATGAGTGGAAAATCCTGATGGATTTCCCACTCGTGTACATCGGGCTGCGCTTTCCATAGTTATCCTATGGAAAGCGTTTCAAGCGTAATCTGGGTGCGACTTATTGCCACGGCTCACATTATGAGTCATCGCCCGTGGACAGCTAGCCTAAGAGAAACCAGTAAAACCTCTACTAGCATTGACATATTCTAAGGCCGATTTCGAGCAAGGCTGGGTTTTTTAGCCCAAATTTTGTCTCTAGTAACATTGGTTGCCTCTACCACCACCGGTGTGTGCCGGCCCATGTGACTTTGCTGCTGAACCCACGTGATCCCCTGCTCGGCGTCTCCTCCTCCTGCTGCTAATGCAACCCACTCATCATCATCGGCGACGGGTAATACACTAGTACAGTAAGTACTGTACAATTGTACTCCAATGTAACAGCACAGAGAACACAGTGAAAACGCTGAGGACAGATGATGTACTGTAGTACAGCAGATGTCACCTGCAGTCCTATGTAACAGCACAGAGAACACAGTGATAAAGCTGAGGACAGATGATGTAGTTGATGTGACCTGCAGTCCTATGTAACAGCACAGATAACATACAGTAACATGTTCAATGTGTATTTATTCTTTACAATAGGTAAAAGGTATCATATCTTCATGATTATTTGGTTTCTCTTACGGAGCACAATCACATTTTGCACTACTGACTAAACACAGTACCAAACCTTTCTTTCGTTTTACCTAAAAGTGAGCAGTGCACAGAAGAAAACAGAGACGTCAGAAGACGACACTGGGCGTTTCTGGAAAATGTACATTTTCCAGTATATAACAGGAGCCACATGTGCTGATCATTGTGAAAAAAACGCAGAAGAAAACCGCATTGTAAAGTGATATATAGATGTAGAAGTATATTTCAAATGTATTATGAAGGTACAGGGCTTTAAAACAAAGGAAAAAAGGCGGGCTTAGCCTAAATGTTTTAATCCAGGCAGCGGATAATGGCTGGAGAAAGACCATAGATGTTTTGGTCGAAACGTCGCATGTTGATTGGACTACAATAAAGATTTGATTCCTTTTTATGAAAAATTACTGGTAAGAAGACTGATTCCCACGTGCTGCCTTACTCCTGTTTTTGGACCTGTCTATATATTGATGCCTGGAGTCTGGCGTCTGGATAGGCGTGCACAGGTGGACTGTTGTCTCCCTCAGCGATTGCTGTTTTTCTATGCTGTTGATCTTCCATAATTATTTAATCCAGGCAGTGGTCTAAATCACTATATATAGAGATCATTATTAATTTTATGTGAGATCAACGTACGACAGTCTAGTGATAGTAGTAAAAGGCTCACCTAATGTCATCTCTTTTTATGGGAAACAAAGTAACAGCTACAATTAAAACTGTGAGATGAACTTGAGGCATCGGGTAGAGTTATTTCAATTCATCGACACAGAAGTGAGGGGATGTTTAAACCTGACTCTTTGCAAACTGCACCATGGTTTTAATGAGAACCAGTCACCAGGCCACATAAATTACTGGCATTAACAGTGAAATATACAAACATATTTCAGAATGGATGTCAGTCAAAGAAATAAGAACAACTTTCACAAAATAAGAATTTTCCTTCCTCCTCCGCTAAGATCAGTACTAACTTTTGTCCTAATACAATATTTATACAATGGATGTTACTTAATCTGTTAGTCTGATCCAATTCTCATATGTACAGTACTGCAGTATGTCACATGGTGTAGCATTGAAATAATTGGTTTAGCCAAGTAAATTGCATGCCCATTGAAGTCACACCTTGCATATTCCTGTGGGTAAGGCGAGGAGTACCATGTCTGAATTTCATATTTTCCAAATTCAATGACTGATGGATATCGTCCAGTCTGGTCACAGAAAGCTTTGCATCCTATTTTCTAACCAAGATGGAATAAGAATAAATTAGAAGGTCATAAAAGATAAGTAAATGCATACAAATATTGCAGTATGGAACAGTCATTGCTTCTCTAAAGTATTTTCGTATAGCAAAGTTATAACAAAAGCTTGGTGTTTAATAACCCTAACACCTTTGCTTTGGCCTTCTCTCCTTTGACTTGTCTTAGGTCTGCCTGTACCGGTTACTAAAGTCCTCTTATTAACAGGGCATCCGCTTACTCGATGTCTACTTTTATTTTCCAATGATATGTTCGACATATATTGTGATATACTATTCTGTTTCTTTTCCCCATTTGTCTAAAACTGGAAGATTCTCTTTTCTAGTTTTGGAAAGTTTGTTACTCTGCTCATTGACATGTTAAAGTAAAACATGAAAAAGTAGATATATGTGTACTATGTTAGAGGAAAAGCCAAAAAATGTTTTGGAAAATGTTAACACCCAGTCAGAAAATCATTAATATTTATAAAATTATAGGAATTTTAATGAACCCCCCCCCAACCCGCAAAATCAACATTATATCAATTACGTGCGTACATGTCATATGATATCCGCCCATATACATGGCTAGTTAGAAACACACAGTATAAATCATCAGCAATAGCGAAACAAATTGGTGATAAAGGCACAGGGATAGAGTGTGCCTGGAAAGATTAGAAGGTCATAGCGAGCTCTTCATTAACATAAGCAGTTTATCTCAAGTTTCATATTCCAATGGGCACTGCAATGTCTTACAGCATATAATATACCGCTGGTGAGGTGCTTTGTGGAAAAGGGTAGTTTTGTAAATTGTATTCTGTATTTGACGGGCAGCCAGTGCAGTGACCGGCACAGGGCAGAGGCGCCGATTAAGCGACTGGACAGGAGGATAAGACTGGCTGCCACATTCAGGATGGATTGGAGGGGGTAGAGTCTGGAGCAGGGGAGGCCTATCAGCAGTGAGCTGCAATAATTGAGCAGAGAAGGAGCGTTTTAGCATGTCCACGGTGAGAGAAGGGTGTATTCTTGCGATGTTCTTGAGGTGCAGCTGACATGTTCGGGCGAGAGATTGGATGTAGGGGGTGAAGGAGAGATCGGAGTCGAATATAACCCCAAGACAGCGAGCATGCTGTCTGGGAATTCTGGTGGTGCCACACACTGAGATGGAGATGTCAGGATGAGGTCAATTAGTAGAGGTCAGTTTTTGAAAGGTTCAGTTTTAGGTAGAAAGAGGAGATAGTGTTAGAGACAGCAGACAGACAGTCGGTGGCGTTCTGGAGGAATGTTGCTGTGATGTCACAAGAGGAGGTGTATAGCTGGGTATCGTCAGCATAGAGATGGTACTGAAAGCCAAATCTCCTGATAGTCTGTCCAATGGGGGCTGTGTAGATGGAGAAAAGGAGGGGGCCGAGGACCAAGCCCTGGGGGACCCCAACAGCAAGGAGAAGAGGAGGGAAGGTAGAGCTCCCCAACAATGCTCTAAGTTATTGAAACTGCCAATTGGTTTCACGACTTCAAAATGTTCTTTCCCTCCACAAATGCACAGGAAAATGGAAATGCTGTGTATTTTTCTGCATGACCAAAATGTGCACACAAAATACTTGCATGTGAATGAACCCGTTGAAATCAATCGGATCTATTTTTTGTGTATTGTGCAAGCAAATACGCTTGTGTGAATCCAGCCTTAGAGTTCGAAAAGAAGGAATTACTTACCGGTAGTCTTTTTTATGGGAGTCATCACGGCAACCCCATTACATATAGAGTATGCCCTCTGACCTCCATAGGCACAGGAAGAGCTTTTAAAAGCACCTCCCCTCTACCATCTCCTCAGTGAATTTCAAATTATTACAGTGGACAATGTATACTGAACCAAAATTTTCCATTTATTCTGTATTATTTTACATTGAGAAAAATATTCTATAGGGGAGGGAACTATGGGCCGTCATGATGACTCCTGGAAAAAGGACTACCGGTAAGTAATCCCTTCTTTCCCCAGTCGTCTTCACGATGGCCCCATTACGTATGGCGCAATACCAAATTATAAGTATTTTTAGGGTGGGGCTACTGCCTGAAGGTCTTTCTGTCCATATGCCAAGTCTTTTTTAAATTGCACATTGACCCTATAATGCTTGATAAATGTGGGCAGACTGCACCAGGTAGCCACTTTACAAATTTGTTCAGTGAAGGTCTGTGCTTTCTCTGCCCACGAGGAGGAAAGGGATCTTGTAGAGTGGGCTTTGATATTTTCAGGAGGATCGAGGCCCCGGGCTTTGTATGCCTCCTGGATGGCAGTCCTGATCCATTTTGCTATGGTACCCTTAGACGCTGCCTCTATGCCTCTGCCCGGCCCCTGGAATTGGACAAAAAGGTTATTGTGTTTTCGGAAGGATTGGGTAGCCTTTAGATATGCTAGAACAGCCCTCCTGACATCCAAATTATGTAATGCTCTTTTTTTGTCATTACGGGGATCTTGGTAGAAAGAGGATAGGGTAATTGCCTGTTCTCTGTAAAAATTAGAGCCGATTTTCGG
This sequence comes from Eleutherodactylus coqui, assembly GCF_035609145.1. Taxonomy (NCBI): domain Eukaryota; kingdom Metazoa; phylum Chordata; class Amphibia; order Anura; family Eleutherodactylidae; genus Eleutherodactylus; species Eleutherodactylus coqui. The sequence continues at coordinate 172,631,096 of NC_089840.1, forward strand.
AAGGAAATCGGGGTCTAAGTTAAAAACAATTCCATCATCTTGCACTATCATATGGGGTTCAACACAAGATAACACCTGTAATTCTTCCACTCTCTGTGCTGAGGTTATGGCCACCAGGGGAGAGACCTTACGTGTGAGTAATCTTATGGGAAGTTAGGAGAGTGGTTCAAAGGGTGGCTTACAGAAACTGTTTAGGTCCCAGGTTGAAAAGGTTTCCCTGATAAAAGGCCGGAGTCTGTCAGCCCCTTTTAGGAACCTGCGGACCCAGCAATGTTCTGCTAGGGGAAAATCCAGACTGGGCCCCAACGCTGCAACTTGCACTTTTAGGGTTCTTGGGCTTAAATCCTTCTCCAGGCCTGCTTCCAGGAAGTTAAGAATTATGGGTATATCTACGCTTACTGCCTCTCTCAGATCTAGGTTGCAGTATTCTGAGAATTTCCTCCACCCTTTGCTGTTTATAGCTGTGGTTACAGGTTTGCCACTTTTACCCAGTGTTGTAATTACTTTTTTGTGAGAGGCCCTTTCTCCGAAGTATTATGCCTTCAGCATCAAGGCTGCTAACTTCAGCTTCTCGACTCCTGAGTAGGTTAGTGGACCCTGGAATAGGAGATCTTGTTCGAATGGTAACCGAAGCGGACCCTGGATTGCTAGGGTTTTCAGTAAGGATACCAAGGCCTTTTGTCCCACATAGGGGCGACTAGAATTACCGCTGCTCGACTGACCTGAACCTTCCCGAGGATATGAGGGATCAGAGGAAAAGGAGAAAGGCATAAACCAGGTCTACATCCCAATTTTGAGACAGGGGGTCTATCCCGCGTGGATTGTCCCTTGGATTAAGGGAATGAAAGTCCTGGCATTTTTGAATTTGTCCTTGAGGCAAACAGGTCGATTTGTGATTGCCCACACTGACGTGTTATGAGATTGAAGGACTGTTGACTCAGACACCATTCTCCTGGGAGGACGCTTTGCCTGCTGAGAAAGTCCACAATGATATTTGTAGATCCCTTCAGGTGGATTGGTGAGGGATAGTACCATAGATTCTGCCATGCGTAGTATTGTTGCCGCCAACTGTTGAAGGTGGGTATGCCGTGTACCACCCTGGTGATGAATAAATGACAGGGCTGTCGTGTTATCTGTCAGGATTTTGACATGCCTTCCTCTGAGGTGGAGTTCTGCCACACAAATACTCTCCCATATCGCCCTTAGCTCTCTATAATTGCATGAGCATGAAGCTATTCGGGAGTCCCAGGTTCCCTGAAAAGTTAGTTCAGCTAATTATGCTCCCCACCCTCTCTTGCTCGCATCCGTCGTAACGGATATGTAGGGTTCTTATGACCAAGGGGGGTACCTTTGCTAAGGTTGTTCTGGGAAGTCCACCAGCATAGGGACTGTTTAACCTGAACGGACAGGCTCACCTTTTTATCTAGCGAGGTCTGCCGTTTGTCCCAGTGGGCAAGGATAAAGCGTTGCAGCTGAGTATGAGCTTGGGCCCATGGGACTATCTGTATACAGGCTGTTAGTAGGCCAAGAAGTTTCATTGCATCCCTAATGCAAACTCGCGTTGCTTGGCATAGGGACGATACTGACTGGATGAGGTCCTTTCCCTTGGAAGGGGGGAGCCGCGATTCCTGGGTGTGGGAATCTAGGAGTACTCCTAGATATATTTTCTGTGTATCTGGCATCAGGTCTGATTTTTGTCTATTTACTATCCACCCCAAATTGGAAAAGAGTACGGAAAAATCTGTGCGCATAGTTTCCACTGATTTTAAAACCAACAAGAAATCATGCAAATAGGGGAAAATAAGGTAGGCTATCATTTCTACAAATACTTTTGTGAATACTCTAGGGGCGGTAGAGATACCTAAAGACAGAGCCCTAAATTGGTAGTGATGAATTACATTGCCTATTTGCAAAGCAAATGTTAGGTATTTGTAGTGGGCGGCAGTTATTTGGATGTGATAATACGCAGCTTTAAGATCTATAGTGCACATGACGCTCCCGGGATTTATTAGGGATATGATGGACTTAACGGTTTCCATTTTTAATTTTCTATAGGAGATAAATTTGTTAAGGGCCTTGATGTTAAAAATAGTTCTTATAGAGCCATTTGTTTTGTTTTTTATCAAGAAAAGGGGGGGGGGGAATAGAAACCTCCACCCCTTTCCTGTTCAGGGAGTTGCATAATGACCCCCAGGTTATTTAGTTCCTGAATGCACTTTATCAAATTTTCTTGTTCTTGAGGGGATCCCGGGAAGGTTAAGAAGAATCTTTTGGAGGGTAGGGAATTAAACTTGATCTGATATCCGGTTTCAATTATTTGTAATACCCAGGGGCTGGACGTTACCCGCCGCCACTGGTCTATATATCGTGATAGTCTACTCCCCACCGTTGGGTCAGAACCTTGTTGTGTTGTCTTACGCCAACCTCCTTTGGGGTATGACCACTTCCGTTTTCCCTTTGGTATCTGGAGGTGGCTGCAGTGTCCTTCTTGAGGAGGATGGTCTTCTGTACAACCTTCTATCCGGAAGAATTTTATTCTTATACCCCGCTTTTTCGAGGACTTTATCCAGGACAGGGCCGAACATGTACTCTCCTTGAAAGGGAAATGCACAGAGCTTATTTTTAGATGTTATGTCTGCCGACCACGATTTCAGCCATAGTGTCCGTCTTGCGGTGTTGCTCAACACTGCATTTTTTGCGCAGTATCTCACTGATTCCACTGAAGCATCTGCTAGGAACCCCATAGCCATCTTCAGGAGGGGAAGGCAGCTTCCTCTCTGGGAGCCCACTCTTTTATTGAGGCCTCCATTTGATTTAGCCACAGAACCATGGATCTGGCTACTCATGTTGCCGCAATATTGGCTTCTATGGTGAAGGAAGTCGCTTCCCACGATTTTTTCATCAACCCATCAACCTTCTTAGGGGTCTGAAAGTTGTGATGCGTCCTCAAAGGGTAGCAGGTTTTTTTTTAGCTACTTTGGCTATCTGCATATCCACTTTCGGGGTTTCCCTATACATGTAGACATCTTCTGGCGCGAACACCAGTCTGTTTTTGATTTCTTTTGCGACTACAAGCCTTTTCTCTGTATCTTGTCATTCTGAGACGACTTGCTTTAGGGTTTTATTTATTGGAAAAACAGTTTTCCTTCTGGACCGAAGCCCCCCAAACATTTTATCCTGGATGGTTCTTGGTGGGCGGTCCTCTTAGACGTGCATGGTCTCTCTTACTGCCTTAAGGAGATATTCCATGTCGTCAGAAGAGAAATAATATTTTTTTTGGTCCCCAAGTTGTGGCAATTGATCCTCTAATTCCCCTTCTGACAGGGGTTCCAGAGATGCTTCTGAGATTGAACTCAGCGACTCTGCTGGCCTCGACCTTTTAGAGGGTCTTGACGGACCAGGCTGCGTATGGGGGAGGGATGCCCTGGAGACTTGTAATTTCTCCTTTATCATACTCCTAATGTCCGCCTTAAAGGCCGCTCTTCTGCCAATATTTTCCCCGTGCATTTTTTGCATAATGATTATTTTTAACTATCATCCAATCTTTTATTTCAGAAAGCGCATTTTTTGTCCCATTTTTTGGGGTCCATTTTAACCTTCAGACCCTCTTTATCAGTCTGAAAAAACATATGCAAAGAATGGGGAAAGGAAAAAGTATGCATTTAAATCAACAGTGACATTTTTGGCTTACAGCCACTCACAGTTTGCAGGAGGTCCGCCTCTCCTTCACATGCTGCTAAACTGTCTCGCGCTGACATGCTGGAGCATTTCCTCTGACTGTAGGATAACCTCCAGCAAATGTAAAGCCTGTCAGTGGAGGCAGATTTTTGAATTTTGGTGCCATTTCTGAGTCCCTGGTAGCCACGCCCCCGGCGTCGTGCGTGTGACATCACTGCGTAGTCTCCCGGGTGACGTCATCGTTGTGCGCCCCGGGTAAGATGCCGGCCCGCCATGGAGACCCGCGCTGCGCGGCGACTGGCGGCTGCATGGCGGTGCAGGCAGGGGATGCAGGGACCGAGCGGTGTGCAGACCCGGCCTCTTCCCTCTAGGGGATCTTCGGCACGGAGCGCCTCGGTGAGTATTGTCCCCCGGAGCTCGCTCCTCATCTGGCCACCATAGTGACAGTAAGACACTGAGGAGATGGTGGAGGGAAGGTGCTTTTAAAGGCTCTTCCTGTCCCTATGGAGGTCAGAGGGCATCCTCCATATGTAATGGGGCCGTCATGATGACAACCGGGGAAATAAAGGATTATTCAAACATCACAACCAATATGACTGTATTTCCCCTTTTGCACAAAATGGGAACCAGAACTAAATAGCAAAAAATGACAATACCAATGTTAAAAAAACAATTACCAAACATTGACCATCAGACTATTGGGTTACTATTCTATGGCCATTCTACACTGTGGATGGCAGTCTTCTTTAACACCTTAAAAACAAAAGTTTTTCGGTCCTAAAAGGAACAGACATTTTAACGACTTTACCGACATGGTGGTTTTAAGGCTCTATTTTAATCCTGACCTGCCAAAATGATTTTTGCTGCCGTTTTTTTTCCGTCACATATAGGGCTATTTTTAATACCTTTTTTCACAGATTTTTAAAAATGTTTTGTAGGTTATTAGAGATCGTGTATATAAAGGTTTCCAATGTTTTGATATACAATTTATATAATCTCGGGTTGCGGGGCGAATACGGTGACTGTTTAGGTTGGCGTCGGGTCATTTTCTTTAATAAATATATTTTTATTTAATTCTGTAATTTTTTATAACTTCTTTTTTTAATATCTATGTGCGCCATCATGTTATTATAAGACTTCAGTTTGACATTCATACTGCATTTATTTTAATTTCACACTTTTTCCACTGTAATTAGAGCATTCACAGGAGTTTGACTGTAGTCACTGTCAAAGCTGGTCAGGGCTTTGCCAAGACCCTACAGCTCTGACATGCTGGGGGTCGCTGGGTCCCGTGTATGAAATGGCAATGGTGCTTCCTGCATTCTCTGTAGCTTGCAAAAGGAGAAGTCAGAAGCAGTTAAAAACCACTCCAGTCGTTTCGTTCGGGTCCTCGACTGTATCTGATAGCAGAGGACCCGACCTGCTCCTGTTAGATTGCAAAAGCTTTAATTCGTTGACGTATATTTTCTTTCGGCCAGGAATAAAGCCCAGAACCATAATGGGTTAATGACATGGCTCAATCAGCCAGAAAAGTTACCTATGCTGAAGCAATGTAATGTAGATTGTAATGCAAGAAATTCTCACCTCGAAAGACAACTCCCGAGCCTGTCTGAATGTGTCAACATCTTCCTGGGTGACAAAGTCTGGCCTTTTTGGAACACAAATCAAATCCCAGATGTCTTGCTTCATACTCATTTCCGGGTCAGTATCTGATGTACAGAAGGAAAATGATCACTGAAAAACTAGTAAATTAAAATCCTTGCATTGAAACAGGTGAAAATCATTCTGACAACTAAACTAGCACTTCAAAAACAGATCTAGACCAATTTACACGACCTGTAGTGGAACGCCGGCTGCAGACAAAAACACCACGGAGCGACAAAGTAGAATGCACAACTCAGAGGTCTTATGTACAAAAAGTACTAAAAATTACCCAAATACTACTAATAGGTAACGATTCAGACTACAAAGCCACACACTTCTCTTCTCCCCTAATCTGCACTCCATAGAGGAGGAAACCATCATTTGTCGCTCTCCATTGAAGATAATGGGTCTTGGGAAACGTAGGCTGCTAACTACCCGTCCCATAAACTACAATGGAAAGCTGCGTGCATAGATGGAGACGTCCGATTCATATACTCCTTCCTACAGAGGTCAAAGAACCCCGTTCTTCTGCTACACGGGGGCTCAGAGATAGCTACACAGTGCACCATTAGTACTTGCCGTCCCTGCTGCCGAGCGGTGCGCCAATCCTCTTCTCGGGCATGGAAACTACAAGTGAGAATACTTGTCACTAGCATTTCTGTGTCCAGATGGTTAGGGGCTGCAAAAAATGTCATCACGGGTTGCACAGAGCAGGTTGTGCCCCCATGATTTATAACATTTGGAGGCTAATTTCTTCTGGAAAAAACAATTGTAAAGGGAATATCATCACACTTGGGCATTGTCCCCGAGCAGTAAGCCAAAGCTGTTAAAATGACAGGTGTAATACTTCAGACTTTTCTCCCAAAGTTACACTTACTTGAACAGCACTGTCTCAGGCAGCAGCATAACAAATACTCCAACTGTCACCTATAGAGTGAGGCTGCTCCTCCGCTGCAGCGCACGGCAATGCTCCTGCCGCCATGTTGTCATGGCCAGTACAGGCTTCAGCTGTGCTCAACAGAAGATCCTCATTCACAATTGTGTGAAACTTTGGATGAAGAGCTCCACAATGCAACTGAATTTTGATTCAAGTAGAAACTGAAAGGTCAACATTTATCCAAATTATCCCAGACTACAACTGTGTGTATATATTATATAATATATATAGCTAAAGATATTATCCAAGTGCTAAAAGAGTAATAAGACCACAACAAATTCTATTTTTTATCATTATATACATAAAGTCTCAAATGCTGCCGTTTCAAAGGGATATCCTCTCCTAGGAGCCAAATCTCTAGAGGTGAATAACTCTATAAGGCACATCACAATAATGACAATACAATCGGAGGTCTACGGAGCTACAGTAAAGCTCCAAAGAAGGCTACGGATGCCGTGTTGTGGCTCTGTCCAATCTGGAGGTTGTAAAGTCGTATTATGGTCCTGTGCATTAGCAAGTAATAGTAAGATTAAGGAAGAAGGCAGGACAAGAGAAAAATGACAAATCTACACAAGATAATGAACAATGTATACATTAATAAGTTACATACAATTAGTGATGGTGTTAAACACAAAAATATATTGGAGATGAAACTGCTAAACAATGGAAGAGAGTAGAGGCGGAGGGGATAAGAAGCAGAGGTGGGAGAGGCACTACCGATTACATAAATGGACCAGCCAGTGGAAGGGGTGAAGTTGACTAGACCAGCCATGCCAAAGAGCCAGATGAAGAGAGCTACGAGGTACTAAGAATTGGGCTAAAAGGATAGGATAAGTGGAAATATAAAAGTTAACCTGTTCAGAGTTTAAGTAATATATGAAAAAGGCCAAATGTATGAGTCAAGGATCAGCACTTCTTTCTATTAAGAATGTCACAGAAGGAAAGCCAGATGAACATTTTTAGCAGGAAGATTCTACAGGACATTACTATTGTAAGGAAATCAAAGGATTAGGGTTCAAGCGTGCTTCAGTTATTACTGACAAACACAGAGGATGATTGGACATCCAACCTCTATAGTGGACATACTGATGGGAAATACTTGAACAAAGTGGATTAGTTTAACTGTACATTTGCAGGCAATATTTAACCACCTCTATACATACTACTTTATAACAGGCTCACACATACAAAAATGTATCTGTCCGACGCAAGGAAGGATATGTTCACATTGCATTTGGGCAACAAGTCTGATGTTTCATTTGTACTCCAAAAACTTAAGAGGAAAACTTCGGGGGGAGGGAGGAGTGGCGGGGGAGAGTATGCAAACATATAGTAAGTGGTCTATATCTGCACAACAAAAAAAGTTCATTCCAGCAATTGCTTAAAAAAAATCAATAATAATGATAGAAGGAATGTATAACCAAATTTTTTGCTTATGGAAAACCCTTCTGCCTCTACAAGGACGACTAAGGTCAGAATTATAAACCGCTGCTATATACTCTGCATTCTAGCACCGTGGTTCTTAAAGCAAATATTTGAAGGAAGTCCGCCTTTAAAAATAAATATCTGATCGGATACACCGGTTAAGTGTTGTCCACTAAGGAAGTAGGATAGAGCGCTCTAAAATTTTACTCTAATAATGCTGAAAGTGAAGGAATACTGTCGCTGCAAAGATGGTAATCAGGGGTTTAAAACTTTTTTTTTTTTTTTTAAATGTACATACGTCTCTCTACTCAGTACGACTTCAGCGGGGCTGCCTGGATACACAACACTTCCTCACAGCCCTGGCTAATTAGAGACAAGATAAGTCCTGTCTCTAAAGGCCCCTTTAGACGGAATGATTATCATTCAAAAAATTGTTAAAACGAGCGAAATCGAATGATAATTGGTCAGTCTTAACGCAGCCAACGACCGAATGATAATGGCTCGCTTTTTGATAGTCATTCGTGCCCTATTTTCTTCCTGGTTTGCCAAAAATATTGCTGCTGTGTTTTTTTCTCCTATCACATACTATATTTTAATACCTTTTTTTCACTGAAATTGCAAAAAAAAAACAAAAAAAAATCTATTTTTAAACTTTTGTTTGTGTTAAAATAAAGTATAGGAATGGGTTTGTCATTTTGTTTCGGACTATTAAAATCTAGGATTACAGGAGAGTATGGCGTCTGTATATATTGAGGTCAGCGATGGGTCGCTTTCTTTTTTTCTTATATATATATTTTATTCTGTAATATTTATTTTTTAAGATCTATGACCCCCAAGACATCATATAAGACCACTGGGGGATATTCACACTTTAATTATTTTACACTTTTGCACTGTAGCTGGGGCGTCCATAGGAGCAGCATCCACAAGAGCCCCAGTTACAGGGGAAAACCTCGCCGTAGTGCGACAGTAGTTACTATAAGAGCTAGTCAGGGGTCTGCTAAGACTGTGCAGCTCTGATATGCCGGGGGTCTCTAGCAATCACGTAATCGATAGATCCCATTTCCTGTATTTTCTACATAGCACTCACTATAAAGCTTGTAAAGGAAAAGGCAGAGGTGGTTAAAAACCCCTTCTGTCTAATCCTTCGGGTCCTCTGCTGTGTCTGACATCCAAGGACCTGACCTGCTCCATCGAAGGAACTATAAACCTACGCTGAATTTTTACTATCGACCTGGATTTACGGGGCTTGGCCCTTAATAGGTTAAAGTAAACTAATCTACGGGGACAATGTGTTGGTGTTACTTTAAGAAGTACCATGTATGCAGCCTGCAAGTTGTTTTTAATCTGACAAGACACGCTGGATTTTACAACAGTGGTAAGATCATTAAAGATACAAGCAAATTTATCTGAAGAAATACTAAAGTCTTAGAGCAAGGACTGAACAAGACGGGCTACGGTGATTTATCTTAATCCTGTGCTTACCATCATCCTGGGTGGGCTTAGTCTTGCTGTCTGCCAGATTGATCTTTTCTGATGTCATGTCTCGTGCCCCTACAGATCCTGCTTTATACTTTATCCTACCTAGCATCCTGTGCTTTATAAGGAACGATGAACGTTTGAACTGAGCAAATGCTTTAAAAGCTCGACCTTGGGACAATGCCAAGCCGGACTGGTTAGGGTGCGGGAGGAGGAGTCTACTCTTAGTTTCCCTTTTGCCAAAGTAGTGACTTGAATGGTAGAGTCTGCCTTTGCGATGAATGCGATTTGGTGGTGCATAGCTTGGGTGGCTTTTTTGGCGTGGCTGGCCCTGGGTGGCATAGATGTGGGACAGTCCATCAAAGAGCCCCTTCAGTTGGCTGCTACTGGGGAGGCTTCTGAGGGAAGGGGCACTGGAGTGGCTTGATGAACTCTGAGGGGAACTGGAAGTGGTAGAGTTGTTGGATTTCTGGGAGCCTGGGCTATAGCCAGGCATGGAGGTGATATGTGAAAGAGGAGGAGGAGCAGCTGGTGAAGGCTGCGAGGGACGGCTTAGCTTGTGTGTAGCACCCATGTCATTAAGTTTCTTCCTAGGCCGATAGTGCACAGAGAAGTCTACAATTCGCCTGCAAAATCTGCGTCCTTCGGGTGATGGAGTGAAAAACTTAGTAAGGCCATCAATAAGCCCTTTAGTTTTCTTGTTAACTTTGAGGGGAGAGCAAGTGGAAGTGAAGGTGGAGCAGATGGAATGGGGGCCAGGCAGAGCACGGTCAGTCGCAGCAAGGCTGCAGATGGGGTCCTTCACAGATGCAGCATGACCAGATGGCAGAGTGGTGGTACACATCTTAGTTTGACTCCTACCAGATGGCCCCCTTCTTGGGAAAGAATTCAGAGGAAATTCTTCATTGGACAAACCCCTGCAAAAATTATAAAGTTGTTAAAGGTTGATCAAGTAAGAAGGAAGAACATTTCTAGTACAACAGACATAGAAACTGGAGATCGTTAAATCAGACCTGACACTTTGAAAAATAAACCTTCATGTTGCATTCACAAATGCGCAATAAGCAGGAGGTGTAGCTACTGGGCTGGTGGGAGTGGGGAGCAAACGGACAGCCGTCCGAACACACTCGCATGATGGGGTCCAGTGTCCCAGATCCCCAGGTAAGCACCACATTGTATTAGCACCTTGCTTTATCATTTTGTAACCTGCAGTCAGTTTCAGGTCAGTGAACTAAAAGGAAGCCAGTCAACACCATAGACCCTTCAGTGTCCTAATGCAGGCAGCCTGATGTTGTTATTGCATTGTGTCGCAACAATGGCACATACAGGAGGCATCATTATTTTCAAGGCAAGATTATTACTTTCTAGGGGGCTATCACTACGTAGTTCTGCCCATCGTTGTAAGCCTTACAATATGGGGACAGTAAATGTGTATTACTACTTTGGAAGCACAAAGGGGCAATATTGTGAGGCACTAAGAGAAGCAGTGTTACTGTGAGATGATCACTTGTTTTGAAGCTAAGGCTTCACACTTTCCACAAAAAAAAAATGTTTCATAATAAAAAATTTAAGTTCTTAATTTCAAGGTCAAATGATGTAAACTTCAACCTTGAAAAAATGGACATTGAATTTTTGGTGGGAATATAGTGTAATATAACTAAAGCTCTCCTTGGTGTAAATTTCCCTTGTACAAAGCAATCCCCAAATGAAAACTATTTTTTTAACGCTTTTGACCTAGCAGTTCAAAGCACATAAATCACATACATTTTACACCTGTTTTCATGCTTGTATCCCAGCTGCAGAGTAAAGGGGCATTTACATAAGACGTATGTTGGGCAAACGATGCCTGACACTCGTCCCTGTTTGTACTCGCTCCCGTGCTGATGAACAGGAGCATGTATCGCTGGCTCGCTCACAGAGCAGCCAGCAGGGGGGGTGGGACGGCTGGAGGAAATTTCACTCCTCACTCTCCACTACCCCTGTCCATTCACTTTAAGCAGCGGCCGTTCAGTACTGAACCGCTGCTGTTTACACTGAACAAAAATTGTCCAAGATTTTATGCAGCTTAAAATCCTGAACGATGATTGTTCAGTGTAAACAGCAGGCGTTCAGTACTGAACGGCCGCTGCTTAAAGTGAATGGAAAGGGGTAGGGGAGAGTGAGGAGTGAAAACTCCTCCAGTCGTCACGCCTCCCTGCTGAGTAAGCCAGTGATACTCGCTTCTGTGCGGCAGCACAGGAGCGAGTGCATGCAGCGAAAAGTATCGGGCATCGTTTGCTCGACATTCGTCCCATGTAAATGGACCTTTGCTGCACTTTTAAAAAAACTTTTGACATGTCAAAAGTTTTGATTAATGAGGGACCGGGTGCTGAGAAAACGGTGCCCCCTTGGCTGTCCTTGCCGCCTGTTAGCTCCTCTCAGCGGTTGAAGACTGACGTCTGGACTTTTATAGACATCTATATGGCTCCTCTCGGCGTCTGATGACTGACAACAGGGACCTAAGACAGCTGAAGGGGCGCAGCACTTGATTGATGCTGCAGCCCCACGATTTCAGTGATCAGAGGGGATCTCAGCCCAAGGACCCCCACTGACCAAATAAGTTTTAGCATGTCACTCTGGCATGTCAAATAATTTTTTAAAAGTGCAGTTAGGGCTCCTTCACACTGGCGAGGGAGATATCGGGCCGTGAATCAGTTATTTGCAGTATTCAAAACTGAATTATTTTCTGCTAAGGGAACTGCTAATTCAATTACAGTCAAATGTATCTGACAAGAGTTAAGTGTTTATCCATGTACAGGTCATACAATCTCTCCCAAAACAGGCTAACAAGGCTTGAGCTCAGGGACCCCATCAAGCACTGCCGAGATGAGGGAACTACAATATATTTTCTCTTGGAACGTAATTAATATTTCTACAAGTAGTTTAAACAAGAAAATGTAATAATCCCAGGAGTTGTTGTAAATGTAGCAAAGACCCAACATAGTTCTAATATTAATAAGTGGTTGAATACTAAATTGGAAACATACAGAAAGTCAGCTGACAGATCAGGTAATCACATGGGAGGTGATGACCTAGTCCCAGCTGTTATGAACATACAACTATACAGTGGATATAAAAGTCTACACACCCATTATAATGACAGGTTTTACTCATGTGAAAAAAATCCCCCAAAGATGGATTACTTCAGATTTATTTCCGACCTCCATGTGACTCGTTATCTGTACAATTCCATTGGAAAACAAACTGAAAACTTTTAGGCCCCCTGTCCACGAGTGTTGCGGGAGCCGCCGCCGATTCTTCACCAGTCACCCCTATCTGATAGGTAGGCTGACCGTGGAGAATCGGGGCAATTCGCAGCATGCTGCGAATTCCCCGCCGCGAGCGAGAATTGCAATGATTCTCCGCTCGTGGAAAGTGTGAGGGCGCTTTCCATAGCAGTGCTATGGAAAGCTTCAGAGGGCGTGATTCACTGGCTGTTTACCGCAGGAGAAATCACGCCCGTGGACAGGCACCCTTAAAGTAGAAAAAAAAACAAAACCAAAAACGTGTTTGCATAAGGCCGCTCTCACACATACATTCCCAAAATGCCACGGTCGAAACCACAATTTCACGCAGCATTTTGTAAACGCATTCCACAGCGTTTTAACGCACCCCATCATTGTGATGGCTGATGAGGTTTGTTAAAAAGTGCTAAAACGCACGAAAAAAAGAGAAGACGGCGCTTGACAATTGCTCGTCTTCGAGGCCCTATTAAAATCAATGGGAGCATTCTACATTACCTAGCGCAGCGTTTAAAACGCCGTAGTAAACATTGTAAAAAGCAGGCTGTATGAGAGCAGCCTAAGTGTGAATACCCAAAAGATATGTTTGGTGCAAAGGCAACACAGCACATCACTAGAAGACCACCAGACCAGTGAAGATGGTGCGGGCAGCATTATGTGGGGGGCTGTTCTGCTGCTGGAGACGGGGCTTTGGTCAAGGTGGAGGGAATTCTGAACAGTTTCAAATATCAGTCCATTTTGACCCAAAACCTTCAGGTCTCTTCTAAAAAGATAAAGGGAATTTCATCTTTCAGCACGGTAACAACCCAAAGCAGACCTCCAAATCACCGAGAGAATTTCAAAGTTTTTAGAATAGCTCAGCCAGAGCCCAGGCCAGAATTGTAGATCTGTGGGTAAACTGAAGAGGGCGCTACACACCAGATGCCCTCACAAACTGACAGATTTGGAGCGATTTTGGAAGGAAGCGTGGTCAAAGTTTGCCAAGTCAAGATGTGTCATGCTGATAGACACCGACCCAAAAAGACAGAATGCTGTCATAAAGTCAAAGGGTACAACAACAAAGTATTAGGCTGGGTCTACAAGGGCGGATTTCCAGTGGAATATCAGCACCGGGCATTTCACGACAGATCAACCGTGGAAAGCCTGCCTCCAAACTCACACTATTTGGTGTGGGCTTCATCACGAAGTCCTGTGCAGAATTCACCCCCATCATAAAGAGGGGGTGAATACCGCACAGGAAACAACGATAAAATGGACATGATGCAGATTTAAATTTTGTGCCGAAAGTCAATTTCCACATGGGTTTTGTGCAGGTTATTTCCGCAGCTTGTGGACGAGATTTACAAAATTTCATCCACTTTCCTGCTAATGTAAATGCCGCAGAATTTCGCTCCGTGTGAACCCCATCTTAGTATTAGGGTGTACATATTAATTCTGTTTTTCTTAAAATCAGAAAAGACTTCAGTTTGTTTTTCAATGGAATTGTACAGAGAACGGGTCACAATGTAGGTGGAAATACATCTGAAATGATTCATCTTTGCTGCAATTTTTACCATGACAAAAACATGGCATTATACCAGGGATGTGCAGACCTTTTATATCTACTGTAGATAAATTAATGAAGGACAGGTAAGGGTACAGACGCAGATCTGCAAGTATCAATCCAATACTTTTCTTAGCATAATTTCTAGCCTGCTGTCTTTGATTAATTATGTTTTAGCCATTTACTTGTCAAGATTCCTCATAGACATTCTGGTTGTGAACTGAGTTAAAGGGGTCAGCTCATTAATCCTATCCCTGGCGAGGATGCATTTCCTTCATCCTTGCAGAGTCTCACATCAGTAACCAAGGTTGTGCAAGATATGTCATTGCTTTAAAACAACTGTCAGGATGTATTGCAGATAGCTTTGGCTGTAGTCCCGTCTTTAAGCTCAAAAACTTCATTTTAAAAAAAAGGACAAGATCAAGGCTCTATCTGCACTACAGCCCAAGATACAGCCCTTTAACCCCTTAATGACGTGGCCCCTTTTTCTTTTCCATTTTCGTTTTTTCCTCCCCCCTTCAAAAAAATCGTAACTCCTTTATTTATGCATCGACGCCGCTGTATGAGGGCTTGTTTTTTGCGGGACGAGTTGTATTTTTCAATGGTGCTATTTAAAGTACCATATAATGTACTGAAAAGCGTTAAAAAAAATTCTAAGTGGAGTAAAATGAAAAAAAAAGCGACATGATAACTTTATTCTATGGGTCGGTACGATTACAACGATATCAAACTTGTATAGGTTTTTTCTTACTATACTACTCTTTTTTTTCAAAGACATTTAATTTTTTTCAATTATTTTCTGCGGTCAATTTGTGCGCACAATAACTTTTCTATTTTTCCGTCAATGTACTTGAGCAAGGGATCATTTTTTGCGGGATGTCCTGTAGTTTCCGATAGTATGAATTTGGAATACATACAACTTTTTGATTGCTTTTTATTGCGTTTTTTTCTGGGAGACAGGGTAACTTACTATACTACTCTTTTTTTTTTTTCAAAGACATTTCATTTTTTTCAATTATTTTCTGAGGTCATTTTGTGCGCGCAATAACTTTTTTATTTTTCCGTCAATGTAGTTGAGCAAGGGATCATTTTTTGCGGGATGTCCTGTAGTTTCCGATAGTATCAATTTGGAATACATACGACTTTTTGATTGCTTTTTATTGCGTTTTTTCTGGGAGACAGGGTAACTTAAAAAGTGCATTTCTGGCGTTATTTTTTTTTTCGGACGACGTTCACCGTGCGGGAAAAATAATGGGCTACTTTGATAGATCGTACTTTTACGGACGCGGCGATACCAAATACATATTTTTATTTTATAATTTAGATTTTTTAATAAGAGAAATGGCAAAAGGGGGGTGATTTAAACTTTTATAACTTTTTTTTTTTTTTTTTTTTTTACAATTAATTGATTTTTTTTTTTACTTTATTTTAAAGTCCCCTTGGGGGACTTTAACATGCGATGCTTTGATCGCTTTAGCAGTATGACGTAATGCTATAGCATTACGTCATACTGCAATTTAGCAGGCAGTCTATCAAGCCACCCCACAGTCTGGTAAGGCATCCCTGGGGCCTTTCATTAGGCCCCCGGCTGCCATGACACCTGACTAAGACACTGCAAGAATGGAGGATCAGGCAAGTACGAGACGCAGCTCCCCGGACTCCCACACCTAAACTATTAGCACTATAAATTTATCATACATTTCTAGAAGGTCTGGAAGTCTGCAAGCTATTGAATGCTACAAGACCACAACGCTGACACAAGTCTCTAGTATGATAAATATGTTTGAATATGAAGAAAACAGTGGCTTATTTTATGAAGGTTAGTAATAGGTAGAAAAGTTCACATACTTTTAGCTAGGAATATTAAACAGGTAGAAGCTATTTGTTAAAATGTGAAAAGACTTACAACATTCGCTGTTTTAGTTTGGTTTTTGGCCGGCCCATTGGTTTCGCATATCGCCTCTTGATCTGAGCAGCTTTTTCTTGGAGGATCTTACAGCCCTTCTTTTTTGGCTGGCAAACTTGACAAATCCATAAACCTACCAAAGACAGATACAGAATTACGTCATTGTGTAGATAATCATTGGCATGCAACTTACTGAAGTTTAACCTATAACTGTCATTTAGAGGGGTATTCTGTGTAGTGGGGATTAGACCACTAGTACCCCCACTGAGCCCAACATGGTTGGGGCCAGGGTCTGTTTGTATGCGGTTTCAACGGTGTGGATTTTTTGGAGGAGTTGAGATATTTGAATTGCCCCTTCTTTCTTGAGTTTCGTACCATGTTTTATTAAAATGCCCTAAGGACGTACTTCAGAGCCTCCCATTGTGTGGGTATATGTACTATCTGAAGAGTGAGTGGCAATAAGAAGATTGATATGTGCCTTGCTGTCCGCAATGCACACAGTGTCATTCAAAAGGTTATTATTTAATCGCCAAGACCAATGACGATCCATCTGGTCAGGGAGTGAGACTCAAAAATATCGGAGAATGGTCTGGCCAAACTATATCCCCAATAGTCTGCCTAGACAAGGCCTAATGGCCAAGCAGGAAATAGTCAATATGGCTATACAAATTATGTGGGTGTGAGTATAAAAGTATAATCCTTGTCTTAGCGTGTAGCACGTGCTAGATGTCTACTAATTACAGGTAGTGAAGCAGATGTTTGAGCGATCTTCTATGTCTAGTAGGGACTGTGCCGCAGCCCGTCGAGGTATCAATGATAGAGTTCAAAGTAAGGTAAAGTCCCCTCTGACAACAAGCACCCCCTCAATGAACTCAGCCAGCTCATGCAAAAACGAATGGCAAGCTGCAACCGGATGTTGTTTTGGGGAATACCAGTTAGCTACAGTGAGCTTGGTTGATCCAATAGTAAATTTAATAAATGCAAAACAACCCTGTGTGCCTAAGTGTTTATTAATCAAAAACCCTCTTTTTTGCAAACTTTCCGCTATTAGCATAAAAAATGCTTATTTTGTTCATTTTGCCTATAAAAGTGATTAATAAAAACCCGATGTACCCTAAAATGGCAGCAATAAAAACTACAGCTCCTCATGCAAAAAACAAGCCCTCATAGATCTCTATCGATGGATAAAGAAAGCTATGGGACTTTGAATGCTACAATGTTTAAAAAAAAAAAAAATGGCCCCAAAAAATTTATTGTGCAAAATTGCTAAGACCTAAAACAAAAAAAATATTTTGGTATCGTTGTAATCAAAAAATATCATGCCACATGTGCTACATGATTAATAAAGATTGTCATTTTTGCTAATTATGGCGAGCAATTCACACCTATGACTCTTTGGTCGGTGTTATAGGCAGCCGGATTTATTCTGACAAGTGGTGTCAGCCTAGGTTTTTGTGTTCTCTGTGTTTTTATGAATGTATGGTAAGGAATAGACCAAGTTGAACAGACATCAGATGGATAATGTAAGCACTAGCAACACCTCTATAAATTATAAAAGCATTTTATAATTTTTACATCGCATTGAATGGCTGTGATTGGTTCATCGAGCACCGCAGTGATTGGCTGAGTCAGGGAGCTGGAGAACCAATCAGAGCAACTGCTTGCTGGAGGTGGGGTTTACAAACCTTGTTACCAGCAAACGATCATCTGTCGGCGCTGAGAACTGCAAGGAAGCCTGCTGAAACTGCAGAAACCAGCGGGGGGACACCTGGACCGCGCCTGCTAGGCAAGTATTTTTTTTCCATGTAGTGTAACTAGGGTCTTATTGTATCTTATTTCCAGGGAAACACGGTATGACTAATGTGAGTAGTAGTCTGCGATAAGAAGTTACACAAGAGCTCAGTATTCTAATACTCCTGACAAAGCCCTTAAGGTGCAATACGTGTAGGATTCATGGCCCCTCTGGAGAGTCAGAAGTGCCTTAGGCCGGTTTAACGCAGCAGAGATTCTTGCGTGAGACTTGTGGTTGTGAGACGCACAAATACGAAACCATTCTGTTGAATGGGGTCACACACGAGTTATTCCTCCCCCCATCACATGGTGGGAATAAAATCGCAGCGTGCCCTCACATCACATCGCCCATTATTTTCAATGGGGCAGGCGGCAGCATCGCACCCCGTTTTAGGTGCACACCAATGTGACTTGAGGTGTCCCCATTGAAAACAATGGGAGAATCTCTGCAATCCTCCGTAGGATCGCTAATTCCCAGGTGCGATTGTCTACTTATGTACATTTTATGTTACTTCTGGGGGGCAAGAGAGTTGCAATTTTGTGCAATTTATACATTTTAGACTATTTCAGATTATTATTTATTAGAAGCAGCTCCTCTTGTTAGCCATTTTTATAGTTTCCTTAAGAGGTTTGGCGCGTACATGTGAAAGGGGTTGTCTCGCGAAAGCAAGTGGGGTTCAGCACTTCTGTATGGCCATATTAATGCACTTTGTAATATACATCGTGCATTAAATATGAGCCATACAGAAGTTATTCACTTACCTTCCCTGCGCTGGCGTCCCCGTCTCCATGGCTCCGTCTAACTTCAGCGTCTAATCGCCTGATTAGACGCGCTTGCGCAGAGGGGTTTTCTGCCTTCGGCTCTGCCCGGCAGCAGCGGCGTTCTGGCTCCGCCCCCTTCTACGCGTCATCGCGTAGCTCCGCCCCATCACGTGTGCCAATTCCAGCCTCCTGACGGGGCGGAGCTACGCAATGACGCTTAGAAGGGGGCGGACCCAGAACGCCGCTGCTGCCGAACCGAGCCGAAGGCAGAAGACCCTTCTGCGCAAGCGCGTCTAATCGGGCGATTAGACGCTGAAGTTAGACAGAGCCATGGAGACGGGGACGCCAGCGCAGGGAAGGTAAGTGAATAACTTCTGTATGGCTCATATTTAATGCACGATGTATATTACAAAGTGCATTAATATGGCTATACAGAAGTGCTTAACCCCACTTGCTTTCGCGAGACAACCCCTTTAATTGTAATTTTTGCAACTTCTGTTTGGCGGCACAGCCGTGTTCAGAAGGAACGGAGCGCAGATTTTGCTAGTATAATGTGTAACACTATTTTATGGGTTAGATGTAATCTGGATTTTTGATATATGGTACCTTTTGGCATTCGTGCCAGTGGCGGGTCGCAGCACTCCATATGGAATCCTCTATCACAGGAATCGCAAAAAAGCATATTATCCTGAAAGACATAAGGCAATTTTTTCAAATAAATAGTGAATTTAGTGCATTCCAATTTTCTTCTCAGCAACGGCGCGGGATAAACTTACGGCATTCTTCCCCTGGATCCTACAGGCACTGCAGGTTTTGCACTCGATGCACTGCCACCTCAATGCTTTTACATTGCTGGTGAGCTCCGGGCAAAACTTCAGACAGGATGGATGACCTGCAGGGAAAAAACATGTTTGTAGTTAAGAAAGGAAGCTTCACGGAAGTGTGCAAATATGTTTGGGCTGACGGTAACCTAAAACCAAGCTTTTTTTTTTGTTGTACTACTTTGAAATACACAATTTAAAAAAAAAAATACTTTCTGCTGTCCAGTCTTCAGACTAGCATATTTTTTTTTAGTTTTCTGTCAATTTTTTGTACTACTTTGGGGTACTTTCAACTTTTTGGTCGCTTTTTATAACAAACAAAACAAAACAAAACATGCAATTCTGGCATTGTGCTTTTTTCTTACATTTAAAAATAACTAAATAAAAAAATATATTAAAATGATTGTCCTGTTTTTTCGGTCCTTGTGGGACATTTGAACTTGTGATCATTTGAATCGAGGAAATTGTATTTGAGCAGGCAAGGTTTACCTAATAGACAAACATCAATGGCAGCTCCGGACCTTCAGAAGGTCACAAGCCATGATGGATGAATGTCCTCCCTCCTTCGGCCCATTTAAATGTCACTGTCAGAATCACCATCAACATCTGTATAATTAAGGCGGGTGACCCTGCGTACCTCCCTTTACTGTACTACGGATGAGTGCGGCGGCTCGTACAGCACAGTTTTGTGTTTATTTGTATTTCCCACATTCGCACAGGTGTGAAAGGAGCACAATTTGTACAGTGTATCACACCTTTTTGCTGTGTGTGTTTTTTAACATATCAATAGAGTTAAACCCTTAAATATAAAAGTTATAAGATCACAAACAGTATATGAAGTGGGCTCAGGAGCGGGGCCCATCCATACCCAGCTGCATTTAACTCTGATTAGGTGCCATTAAAAGAAAAAAAAGTTTACAGCTGCAATCTCTGAAGAAGAAGTTAATGAATAGTGATCAAAAAGTTGCATTTACCCCCAAATAGTAATGCCTTATTGATGGCAAAAGAAAATAAATATGGGTGTCAAAATATAAGCCATAAAATAAAATTTGTAAAAGATTTTTTTTACAACATATGAAATAAAAAAACTATATACATTCAGCATCATCATAATCAAAGTGAACCATAGAATAAAAGTAAACATTTTTACTACACCATGAGCATCATAAAAAGAAAAACCATCTCAAAAGTTGTATTTTTTTTAAATAATAAAAAGCTTTTCAGTACATTGAATTGTTACAATAAAAATACAATGCATCCTGCAATAAAACAAGAACTATATAGAAAAATAAATTCATGGCTGTTTGGAGACTATGAAATAAAAAAATAAAAACGTAAAAATCTCTGGTCTTGAAAGGCTAAGGTCACGATTCTGACATGGCCATTTTAAAGCAGAAATCATATTTTTCAACTTTTGCTGATTTGTCTGCTTCGGGCCATTGTCATGCTACATTACCGGATGTCTCTTCAGCATAAGGTCATGGACCGCTGCCCTTACATCCTCTTGTAAAATGATTTGATATGCCTTAGAATTCTTTGTTCCCTCAATGATCTATAAGGCCTCCAGGTAGCTAAGCAGCCCCAGTTTATGATGCTCCGCCATGTTTCACAGCTGGGATGAGGTTTTGTTGTTCGTGAGCAGGGTTCTTTGTCCGCCACATGTAGCTTTGTGCTATGCTATTTGTGCTAAGTTCCACTTTTGTCCCATCAGTCCATAGAACATTTTCCCCAAAGCATTGTGGGGCATCCAAGTAGTCTGGGGCACATTCGAGAGGAGCAGGGCCAGCTCACTGCCTGCAATAAACCTCCATTCCCTCTGGTGCACAGACTCCACATAGACAAGATGAGAAACACCAAAAGTAGAGAAGTAATCCAGCTCTTTATACGGTATATAATTGAACTTGCAGTCGTGAGACCCCCAACAGACCTGCAGCGGCTTCCTTCGTGGTGCTCTTCTTGTTCAGTATTTTTCTTAACAGCTGTTTTTGCAGTTTGCAGACTCTGTAGGTGTTTTGCTGTTACCCTTGGGTTCTTGGCTTTGAGGAATGGTTCACAAATCCATCTTTCTAGAGAACAAATTTATCAGAAACCAGGCTGAGTCTTTATTTAATGAGCAAAGCACCTGTCAAACCCACACTTGCAATCTATTCTCCTTACTTGAAACCCCTTTTGCTTATGAGCAAATCATTACAGGGGCTGTATGGGGAATAAAAAAGCAATTTCAGTGAAAACATTTTTCCATCTATACATCTGATTGTCACACTCCGTGGTATACTGTGCACACTTCCATGCAGTGCGGTCTACTGTCTGATGCTTATAAGGCACTATCTTTATGCTGAGATTCCTGCTATTACTATTCTATACCATCAACCCCATGATGCAATGATTCCCAACCAGGGTGTGGTGAATTTTTCTTTTTTGAAAGGGTGCCATTGGAGACTTTTTGGGACGAGGTGTGTCATGAGCCGAAAAAGTTTGGGAAACACTATTACGATGCATCAGCACAGCATTACATGAGCAGATAGGGACTGTACCATCTATGCTGCAGGGAAAACACTGCTATTACATTCTGTATTCCCCTAAATAAGCTACAGACCCCAAATATACAGTCAATATAGCTGTGTGACAGGAGTCACTAATCATGAGCTGTAACTGCTAGGAATGTCTCTGTCCCTCTGCAGAGGTTCTGTGATAGGCTGTAATATCACCACTAGAGATGAGCGAACGTACTCGTTTCAAGTAATTACTCGATCGAGTACCGCGATTTTCGAGTACTTCAGTACTCGGGTAAAAAGATTCGGGGGGCGGGGGGAGGCGTGGCGGCACGGGGGTAGCAGCGGGGAACAGGGGGGAGCCCTCTCTCTCTCTCTCCCTCCCCCCCCCCCCCCCACTCCCCGCTGCAACCCCCCACTCACCCACCGCACCCCCCGAATCTTTTCGCCCGAGTACGGAAGTACTCGAAAATCGCGGTACTCGGGCGAAAAAGGAGCGTGGCCGAGTACGCTCGCTCATCTCTAATTACCACAGAAATTATGCTGAATGAGAAAATGACTGGTTTGAGAATACATAAACCCAAATAAATCTGAGCCGGTCAGAATTGAGATCGCATGACCCACCTGAGAAAGAAGCGAGGAGTCTCCAAGAGAAAGGAACAACTCACCAAAGGTAAAGTCAGCTGATTTACATATACTGGGGAATAGTAACATAATGTTATGTACATGTTCCTCTATCATGCTCCATCATTCTAGGGGATGGCGGGAGCTGATCACAATCGGCAGACTGACGCCTTGAATCAATACTGCACATTCAGATACAGGACTCTTGGGTGCAACGAGGAACAGAGACTGTAGTCAAATTAAAAATATGGGGCAATGTTTTTGTGAAGACACAACACACAGAGGTTAACTTACCTTTTCTCCCTGCACTTTGGATGTTTGCCCAATATAAGACAAACAGTACAGCGGTTTGTGTGTTATTACGGTAGTTTACTTATGCCGGGCTCACACTGTCGTAAGCGCAAAACACAGCGTTTTATAGCTCTGGAGGCAAAATTGTACTGCACAAGACAGCGCATCTCATGCACACAGTCATGCGCAGTATACCTGCCTTTTGTTTATATGTAATTGTGTATGGGCGTGTGTATATACGTACCCATAGAGAGCAATGGTATCTATCTCGCGTATATATGTGGCAACATGCTGCGTTGTTTTTTATTAGTTTATCTCGCTTGGAAGATGAGGAACTGTAGCGCCGATCAAGAATGACCATGACCGAGAGCATTGTTCCATTCAGTGTTGATGTCGGAGAAGGTACAGTTGCCTATCTGCTGCACCCACGAGCGCCGCGGACGACCAGGAGGCCTCCGCCATCCAGCAGGGGGTCATCTCTCGATTTTCCTAGCAATTCCTGCAGTTAGAGCACCTTGGGCCGAAACAGCTTCTGACAAGCGTGCAACATGACCAAAAAGTGCAAGTAGTCTCCTTGTTATTGCTTTTGTGATTGACTCAAGCCCAGTGCAAGCCTGTATCTCACTGTTTCTGATGAACTCAAACCAACGGACACAGAGAATCTGGCGTTGGCATCGCAGGTGAAAGGATTCCAGACGCTCAGTGGTTTGTGACAGCAAGGTCCAGGTCTCCGGGCCGTACAATAATATTGGCATTACGCAGGTCTGGTAAAATCGAATCTTGGTCCTGAGTGTTATGTTCTGCCTCCGCCAGAGTTTATCCAGGGACCTTATCGCCGAGGCTGTCAGCGCCCTCCCATCTGTGTGCTGAACACTTCCGAGGTACATGAATTTACTGACACAGCGTTGACTCTCCGGCCGTTTACGTCTAGGTCCAGGGGGTTGGTGCCAGCTCCTAGATTCTGCAGCTTGTCTTTTTGCCAGGAGATGTGAAGCCCAAGACAGGACGCCTCAAAATCGAACTGTTCCAATGAGTGTCTCAGATTATTAGATGAGACATCCAAGAGTGCAACATCATCGGCGTAGTCCAGGTCAGTGAAGCGGTACTCCAGAATAGTGATCCCATTACATTGGTCAATACGCTGAAGAATCCAGTCCATGGCCCTGCAGAAGAGTGCAGGAGCCAAGACGCAACCTTGTCGAACACCAGACGAGGTCTCAAAACTAGCAGAGGTTGAACTGTTGATACAGACTTTGGCTGATGTACCTGGATGCATGTCTTTTAGTAGGTTTAGAAGGGATGTGAGGATGCCAAAACCACGCAATGCCTTCCAGAGGGCTTCTCTGTCGACCGAGTCAAACACCGCCTTGAGATCAACATACGCGACGAGGAGCGGTTTGTTAAATTCTCTATGTATCTCTGAGAGGAGCCAAAAAACAAGTATGGCATCTATGGTGGAGCGGCCTGTCTTGAAGCCTGACTGCTGGGGTCTCCGCTTGGAGGTCAGGAGTGGTTGTATCCTTGAGAGTAGAAGACCTTGCCGGGAACCAAAAGGAGCGTTATTGGCCCTGCAGCTAGTGCATGCTGTTTTTGGGCCCTTCCCCTTGTACAGGGCGAGGATGATGCCCTCCTTCTATTCGACGGGGACTTTCCCACAAGCAGAAATAGCTGATGTAAAGCAGTGCTTATCGGCTCAATTGCACATTTCAGCAGTTCAGGTGGAATGCCATCTGAGCCGGCGGCGCGTCCGTATCTAATTTTCTGAATAGCAGAACGGACCTCTTCCCGTGTCAGAGCATCCGTAGGCGCAGAATGGTCATCAAGGTCATGGCACGGATTAGCCGGTGAATGGTTTAGGACGGATGAGAAGTGTTCACGCCAGCGTTGAAGAGTCTCGTCATGGTTGGTACAAGGGCTGCAGTCAGATTTGTAGATTGGCGTATGCCGGCAGGTCCCCAAGAACCCTTAGATTCTGGCGACTGCTTTGTATGCTGCTCTTAGATTGTTTGATTTCAAACCCTCCTCAGCTTCATCAGCCACAGCATTATAGTACTGCTCCCTGTCTTTCTTGGCCTTTGCCCGGAACACACCCTTTAGCCTCTTACATTCTGCTTGGTAGTTTTTAAGGCGGGCTTTTGCCTTCGCTTCAAGGACCTGCATAGTGTCATCCGTTAGCCAGGGCTGCCTACGGGGATGCCGGTATCCGAGAACGGTCTTTGCGGTTTCATGTATAGCATCTCTTGTGAAATTCCAAGCTGCTTCTGGTTCATCTGGGAGATTGCCCAGAGCGTGCAACTGGTTTTTGATTGCGATATTGTATTGACATTCGAGTGCTGGATTTTCCCTCATGGAGTCAACGTTTAATGGAGGTTGTGATCTGGTCTTATGGGGCGGACGGAGTGGAACTGCTATTTCGGCAACAAGTAAACGATGGTCTGTGTTTGCTGGAGCTTCTTCCCCACGGTATACTCGACACGATTTAACAGAATTGCGATGACGAATGAGTATATGGTCTAGTTTCTTTTTTGTACGTCCATCGTTGGATATCCAGGTAAACCTATGAATGCTACGTCTCTGGAACCAGGACCCCGCCACTGTGAGGCCCATTGAGGCACAGAATGACAGCATCTGGTGTGAAATGTCGTTGGTTGGGCCTTCGCCAAAGGGTCCAACGACGTCTTCGTAGCCAGGAGTCAAGAGACTTGGGTTTGCATTCAGGTCGCCGAGCCCGACGAGCTGGGCATAAAAGGCATCTTTGTCTGCAGCTGTATGTTCTTCAGTTAGTGCATATGCCACAATGATGGACATGTAACCATGACGATGAACAAACCTGGCGTACAGCAGACGAGGAGAGATCGGATGTTATTTTTTATGCTTGCGTATTATGCAATTTTGGCCAAGAGGGCTGTTGTCTCTCCTTAAGGAGAGCACCCAAAAAGTGTGTGGCGACACCTAGGGTATGAGTGGGTCGGAGGATGGCAAAGTCTCTCCCCAGGTAGAGCACCCAGAAGGGGTGTGAAAAGGTGCCTGAAAGGTGAGTAAGGAGACTTATACGGCCATGCACGCTCCTCTGGGTAATTTATGTGATTTCGACACGCTACGATCAGGACTGCGTTACCGTGCATCACACAGGCATACTGTGCCCGCACAATACATGGTAATTATACACCCTGCCTTAGATTATGATTGTCTATAATTCTGACCACATTTTATTAGAAATAAATACATACAAAGATCCAAGTAATTCCAAAAAAGTTCACTTAATTTTTCTTGTGACTATATGTGAAAGTTGAAACATGTCACTTAAAAGATTTTACACAAGAGTTAATGGCAGTGAATTAAGAGGACACTTCTGGGTCTTTCAAGTATCTTATACACTCTTTATAACAAAAAAAAATGCAGCCTCTAGAAGAAGTTGTCATTTTGCGCAGTTATATCTCAGGCAGAGATGATGCAGAGAAGAGATTTCACCGTTAGAAGCTGGATGGTTGTGCCGAAAGAATTGTCCCCATCTGGGCCATTCTGTCCAGACTGTTAGAGGTGTTGGGACCAGTGGATATGTGAGGACACATACGGCAACCGGGCTCAGGACACCCCCAACAGACCACCAGTAGAGAGAACCATCTGATCGTCCGACAAGCACAAGCAGCTCTAACTGTCTCATTGTTCGCCATCCAGAGAAAGGTGGCGCCATTGTAGGTGCTTGGCTAAAGGACATTTGGTGTCATGGCGCCCATTACATGTACGGCCTCTGACCCACACTGATGTCTCCCTTTGCAGCGGTGTCATGAACGATGCAACTGGACGCTGCGGAGTGGAACTGGGTTGCCTTCAGCGACGAATCTAGGTTTAGTTTGTGTTGTCTCTGATGGTGGCTTCCAAGAGGGAGCAGGATAATGTTCGGCTGCACACAAGAAGATCACAGGAAGCTCCTACAACATTGTCACACGTCTGTGGCTGCTCGGTCGTCAGTTTTATTTCCAATAGAACATGTCTGAGATGTAAACTTTGATAGCCAACGAGTTTGCACAATCTGGGGCTCCAGCAAATGTGTAGCACTATGCTGCAGGATACCATATGGAAGCTGTGGGTCTCTACGCCTTTCCATATCACATCTTGTATCCAGGCTAGAGGCAGTCCAACAGGGTACTAGAGCCTTCATGCCTGCCTGTATTACATCTTGTATCCAAGCTAGAAGTAGTACAACAAAGGTACTAGAGCCTCCATGCCCACCCGTATCGCATCTTGTATCCAAGCTAGAGGCGACCTAACAGAGTTCTAAAACCTCCATGTCCACATACCTCACATCTTATATCCAAGCTAGAGGAAGTACAACAGGGTACTAGAGCCTCCATGGCTGCCCCTATCACATCTTGTATGCAAACTAGAGGCGCCCAAACAGGGTTCTAGAACCTCCATGTTCACATATCTCACATCTTGTATCCAAGCTAGGAGGCGGTACAACAGGGTACTAGAGCCTTTATATCCATTCGTATCACATTTTGTATCCAAGCTAGAGGCAGCCCACTAGAATAATAGAGCATCCATTCCCATCCATATCACATCTTGTATCCAAGCTAGAAGCAGTACAACAAGGGTACTAGAGCCTCCATGCCTGCCTGTATCACATCTTCTATCCAAGCTAGAGGTGGTGCAACAAGGTACTAGATCCTCCATGCCCTGTCGTATCACATCTTGTATCCAGGCAAGTGGTGGTACAACAGCCTCCATGCCCGTCTGTATCGCATCTTGTATCCAAGCTTGAGGCGGCACAATAGGGTACTAGAGCCTCCATGCCCACCTGGATCACATCTTGTATCCAAGCTAGGAAGTGGTACAACAGTGTACTAGAGCCTCTATACCCATTCGTATCACATTTTGTATCCAAGCTAGAGGCAGCCCACTAAGGTAATAGAGCCACCATGCCTGCCCATATCACATCTTGTATCGAGGCTAGAGGCAGTACAGCAGGCTTCTAGAACCTCCATGTCCACATATCTCACATCTTGTATCCAAGCTGGAAGCAGTGTAACAGGGTACTAGAGCCTCCCTACAAGTGATCAGTTCTCCACAATAAATAATCCTTTTGCTCTGATATTGTAATCACTTATATCAACGTTACAATCACACAAAGTTTCATCTCCTCCGACTACTTCTGGGGTGGGGAATCAGTCTTTAGACAAGGAGTGGATAGATCTGCTCTCCTGAGACTTCTGTACAGCGAGTGCTTATTAAGGAATAGTGTGACCTGGTGGACTCGGAGACAGCTTCTACAATGTTGGGGCCCTCTTACATAAAACGATCAAGGAATCGTTGAATCGTGTGAGTTTGAACGATAAATGTTCAGAGTAAACACGGCCAGCGATTGGAGGACAAACAAGAATTCTTGTGCTTTTCGTTCAACTTAAGTAGGCATGTCAATAAATCGCTCATTCGCACATCGTTGCATGTGAACAGCGATCATTTACCGGTACAGTGAATGTAACAATTGAACGATTTGTGATAGCCATACTTAACAATATTGCGAATGATCTGCCTGTGTAAACAGGCTGCACAAGTTAGCGAGAACTCTGTCATCATTTGTTTGTGCGAACGATTGAGCACTCCGTTTCGATGGAGCCTTAGTCAGAGTCCCAGGGGGTGAGGAAGCTCCGTAGGATGGACTTCGAGCTACTCAGTAAACTTGTCTTCGGAAACGTTCTGATCTCCCCAGGAAGGTCAGGCATGTTATATGCCTCCCATAAGAAGTGATTACCGCCGCATGATTATCCTGAAGCTGCTGCTTTACAGCATATTACTGGGACATCGGAGGAGCTAATTAAAGATAATTTGATGTTAATGAGGCAGAGCGAGGATCAGCTGCTAATGGGGAGGGAGGCTGATCCATGAAAGTCCCAGGGAGAGGGAGCTATAAAATAGGCTGTGTTTCAGCACCTCATACCTTAACCCCTAAGGGCTGCTTCACATGGGTGTATGCAAATTTCAGCCCGTGAATATATGGCATATTCACGGACAGCGTGCATTTCAGTCCCTGTGGGTTTTTTGTACACTAAATATACTGTATATTTACATGTGCCAAAAAAGCATAAGAAAGCCCATTCATCTTTGGTGTGAATACGCATTCAATATTCAGGTTTCATGCGTATTCATTCGCACTAAAATAGGACATGCTGCTTTTTTTTCATGCAACTGAAAGTTGTGTGAAAGATACTCTTGTTTGAAAACCCCAGTGTAAAGTCAATGGGCTTTTAACCCCTTAATGACGCGGCCCCTTTTTCTTTTTCGTTTTTTCCTCCCCCCTTCAAAAAATTCGTAACTCCTTTATTGATCCATCGACGTCGCTGTATGAGGGCTTGTTTTTTGCGGGACAAGTTGTATTTTTCAATGGTGCTATTTAAAGTACCATATACTGTACTGAAAAACTTTTAAAAAATTCTAAGTGGAGTAAAGTGAAAAAAAAAAAAACGACATTTCGCCATCTTTTAGTGTGTCTTGTTTCTACGGCGCACAAACGGCAACAATAGCGACATCATAACTTTATTCTATGGGTCAGTACGATTACTACGATACCAAACTTGTATAGGCTTTTTCTTACTATACTACTCTTTTTTTTCAAACACATTTAATTTTTTTCAATTATTTTCTGCGGTCATTTTGTGCGCGCAATAACCTTTTTATTTTTCCGTCGATGTAGTTGAGCAAGGGCTCATTTTTTTGCGGGATGTCCTGTAGTTTCCGGTAGTATCAATTTGGAATACATACGACTTTTTGATCGGTTTTTATTGCGCTTTTTCTGGGAGACAGGGTAACTAAAAAAGTGCATTTCTGGCGGTCTTTATTTTTTTTTTTCGGGCCACGTTCACCGTGCAGGAAAAATAATGCGCTACTTTGATAGATCGGACTTTTACGGACGCGGCGATACCAAAAACATATTTTTATTTTATAATTTAGATTTTTTAATAATAGATATGGCAAAAGGGGGGTGATTTAAACTTTTATAACTTCTTTTTTTTTTTTTTTTACAATTAAAAAAACTTTATTGATTTATTTTTACTCTACTTTGAAGTCCCCCTGGGGGACTTTAACATGCAATGCTTTGATCGCTCCTGCAGTATGACGTAATGCTATAGCATTACGTCATACTGCAATTTAACAGGCAGTTTATCAAGCCACCCTAGATAGACAGTCTGGTAAGGAGGATTTAAGTGCCACTGTCAGAATTGACAGCAGCATTTAAATGGTTAATAGCCGCGATCGGCTATTGCTCGCGGGTGTCAGCTGTTATAAACCTCTCTTCATACTATAATTTCCTAATAATTACTGGTATTGTTATGTAGAGGAGAGACTGTGGTAATGTATGCCATTTATCTTTACTGTTTATGGATACATGTCAATGTTCATACTTTAAGACTTCAATAAAGTCTTTTTGAACAAATATACATTTTTTTTATTGATAATTTATTTATAGGTGACAACTTTTGGGTTGTTAGCTCATCAGATCGCCATCTTTCCTCCACCAGATAGATCGTCGCACACTGGTAAATCATGTCCATGCCAGACGTTTTATTGTGGTAAATCAATAGCAAACATAGCATACTGCTACTACTCACCATATACACAAATACATACTATCCCTGGCCATCTGCTGCTAAATAACATAGGCTTAATCAGGTCTATCATTTAGGCCTAGCACCTTAATGCATAGCATCAGATTCCATCACATCATACCCATCCACACTGTCAACCTAGCAGCAGGAGCTCTCTCCCTAGTGATCTCCAATGAACCTGGATAGAACCTCTCCAGAGACACAAAGTTCAGGAACTCAGAGGTATTTCTCTTGCAGTCGCACCCATACCTGTGTCTGCTCATTAATTAACTGAAAGAACCCTTTACTTGCTTGAGATCTTTATGCAACCTGCCTATAAACGCCCTAATGGCCAACACTGACAATCCATAGCTACATATCTCCTCCTCTGATAAAGGCAGTAGGACTTTTCACTTTTATGCCCACCTCCTGGGTCAAAGCTTCTACTCTGGGGAATTCTGAGCCCTGAATACTTAAATAGGTTTCTTGGTACAGCTCAGCTATGTTCCATCTATCTCGCTCCGCCTGCATTGTCTGGAAGACTTAGGCCTTTCCTTGGCTAGAGCACCAGCGACTCTGTCCTTATACTTTTACTAGAACACAATCTGGGCGCTTCTGCCTTTTTTCTTTTCTTTGTGACTTCCAGGCTTCCCTTTGTCTCAGGGGTTTCCACTTCAGTCCTTGCCACTTTTAAAGTCACCCGCCAAGTCTTCTCTGTTCAACTTACAAATAGCTTCTATAGGATTTTGGCTTCCCACCTTCTTCCTGGCATCTGCATATGGCCTAGTCACTGCCAGCACATGATCACCGTCTTCCAGACTTTGTAATAGGCATTTGAACAGCGAGTTTACCGTTACTGTAATCTCTTCTCATAAGACCGTCACCTTCATCTGTATGCAACATTTTAGGTCTCTGTCTGCAAAGTCCACATGATGAAAGATGTTGGTCACTGTCGCATCCGCATAAACTGTAACATCCGCATAACTTTATTCAGGAGTAAGAACAGACTTTAAGCCTTTCGGTACCATGAACATGCCTGCCTCGCCTTCCTATCCACAGGAATTTGCTTAGACCCTTAGTTGCGAAGCCTGTTTGTGCTTTAATGACCAATTAACTTACTCGAGTATAAGCCGACCCGAGTATAAGCCGAGTCAATAAGTTTTACCACAAAAAAACTGGTAAAACGTATTGACTCGAGTATATACGGTGTGTGTATATATTATATATATTTATACACATATATACATACAGACACTGTCTATACAGGAATATGGGGTCTGACACATATACTCTCAGATATATATATATTATATATAAAATTTATACACACACACAAACATATATACACACACACACACACACAGACTGTACAGTGTAGTATACAGACATATATACACACATACATAGTATACAGACATATATACAGCCATATTCCCCCCATATGAACAGACTACACATATATACACACATACATAGTATACAGCCATATACCTTTGATATTGACAGACTACATACATACATACAGCAGGATGAATCTTCCCTCCTTCGGGCGCAGTAGAAGCTCACCATTATCTTCTCGGGCAGTCTGTCCGGCGGGGAGGAGGACTGGCAGCAGCGCTCAAGCGGGGGATGGGAAGTCCCGGCAGCAGAAGGAGAAGACCGCCCGCTACTCCACGGCTGTGACTCAGGAGAAGCAGCCAGCGCTGTGACTGGATCGAGCGCCGGCCAATCACAGCCAGTGCTCGATAAACCAATCATAGCCATTCAGTGACATCACTGAATGGCTGTGATTGGTTTATCGAGCACCGGCTGTGATTGGCAGGTGCTCGATCCAATCACAGCGCTGACGGCCGGGGAATTGAACGAGCCAGGGAGATGACAGCAGGGAGAAGAATGAAGTAGCTTGCCGCACCGCCGGGGAGAGCATCACGCCGGGGAGAGCGACGCCGGCTGAGAGGTGAGTATTGCGGGGTTTTTTTGTTTTGTTTTTTAACACCTTACTCGAGTATAAGCTGAGGGGGGCTTTTTCAGCACATTTTTTGTGCTAAAAAACTCGGCTTATACTCGAGTATATACGATGTGTTTTTTTCTTTGTCACATTCCAGGAGCCACAACCTTTTAATTTTTCCATCAACAGCCATATGAGGGCTTGTTCTTTGTGTTTTGTAATGGCATAATTTGTGGGTACATAGAATGCATTGTATAACTTTTATTACTTTTTTTTGGGGGGGGGGGGGGGGGATTGGCTTATATTTTTGTTTTTTATTTTTACAGCATTCAAAATAAATAATGTTATAACATTCTGTAGGTCGGCATGATTGCTTGCGATACCAAGTTTATATAGTTTAATGTTTTGCTATTTTTGTACACAAACACTTAAAAAAAATAAAAATGGGGGTGGGGGGGTGTACTAAGGTGAGGTTTTCACTTTTTTTTTACTTACTTTTTCCATTCTCATAGTAAACTACTATACTTCAGTATAGCAGTGTATTATAAAGCCCATCAAGCTCAGCCAGAGGCTGAACCTCATAGGTCACTGTAGTTGGCAGACCCGGAGGCCATATTCAAGCCTTTGGCTGCCATAGTAGCTCACCGTGACACCACATTTTCTCAACCATTGCCAGGTATCACCTGCGTTTACATGTGCCGCCTGGTAATTGTCGGTAAAACACGAGCGCTAGCGTCTTACTCTAATAGCACCCTTAGGCAAACTCTGGTACCATATCAACAGTCAGTAGCCACTTAAAACATGAATGAGCTGCAGCTTTTAGCACACAGCAGTGAATCGCTTGGTGGTGCCATAGTTAGTACTTTTCAGTCAGTTCAGAAAAAAATTAAATACAAAGATTAAAATTGAGAATCATCTATAAATTTGAGAAAAATTAAGATTTTAATTTTAGACAAAACCGCCCAATCCTACTACCCCTATCTAAAAGTATGAGTGATAAGTATGTGATGAATAACATAACTTTATTAATACTCAATATGACATCATCCATAACTTGAAATGGTTACAGGTATTGAAAAAAAATGACAGCGCCTATCAATTTCTATCCTTTTAATCATATATCCCATGACCCACTTTCCATTGAAGTTGCTTGGATGGAATCCAAGATAGTGACCACCAAAATGCCCGACAGGCTCCACCATAGTGCCAAAAAGTTTTCTCCTACCCAACAAAGTATCCTACTTGTATGTCTTTTCGTTCAGAAGATATTCTGCGTGGCCCCGACTTTTGAGTCACGCTATATTATATGAACCTGAACAATTTCTTAAAATAGATACATTTTTGGGATTTCACAAGCCTGGCCAAAAATGCCTACTTACCACTGCTACCACAGTCTGCACATGATATAAGCTCTTCTGGCTTTTTTTCTCGATTGGATTCCTTGGTCCCAAGACAAAAACTACAGATGGGAATAGGATCAGCTCGAGGCTGCAAACAAAGACACAGCAATACCAGAGTTCAGTGTAATATATACAGTGGAAGCCATTACTATTACAGTCATTTAGAAAAAAAGTGTTATTTGCAGTACAGTCTTGTATATCAAACAATTCAAAATCTACTATTTACCAGGTGGCAGCGAAAGGATTTCAATGATGTATATAGTTGTGAAGGAAAACCTCAAACCAAAGCTTATATTTAAGGTATCAGAATGTAACAATGGAGTAATCAAGGTAAAGAGTTTAATAGTGGTATTGTACACAGCAGAGTCTTGTGTGACGCAGAGTGTTAAGGTAGCAGAAATGCAGTACTAAGCTCTCGCTCATGACGTCAGTGTTCAATCCCCATGTGGTTCAGGTAGCTGGATAAGGTAAAGTTTCCTGGTGCATGCACCAATCATGACTGACTCCTTGGGTTATGTCACATTGTGACATTTTCTAGGCAGACTATTTGTGGGGTGGTTTGCCATTGCCTTCCCCAGTCATCTTTTTACCCCACCCCCCCAACAAGCTGGCTACTCATTTTACTGACCTCGGAAGGGTGGAAGGCACATGGAGTGGAAAATTCAGCGATAAATCCACACCAAAAATCTGCATCATTTCCGTGTCAAAAATGGAACTACTGGTGCAGATTTGGACATGGATTTTGGTGAGGTTCTGAAGCCGATTTCATCATTTCAATAAAAGATGGAAATCCGCTGTGGATCTGCAACAATGGCACGGATTTTGACATTGTTTTTGAGGCAGAAATGGTGCTGCTTTTCCACTGTGGAAAATCTGCTCCATTTTCCGCTACATGTGAATGTATCCCAAGGTTTTATTCACGTTGTTGTCAGCAGCATTTGTAACACAAAAGCAGGAGTTAAATATTGACAGAGAAGAAGTATACTCTAGAGCAGCGGTTCCCAAACCGTGCTCCACGGAGCCGTTAGCGCTCCGCCACCGACAGTCAGGGGCTCCGACCGAGGGTGCACACGTGCCGACGGCTGCTTACCACTGTAGTGATTACCAGCGTGGTGCCGCAATTCCCTGCCGGTAATCTTGCAGCGACACTGATCCTGGTGCATACTATGACGTCAGTGTGCACCCAGCATCTTCCTCCCGAGTCCTCTCCTCCTTGGTTCCACAGGAGAGGACAAGGGATGAAATATTCCGGCTCACACATGGACGTCCATGGGCACCAGGGATCAGTGCAGAGCAGAGGAGGAGCGGCGCTGACTGCAAGGAGTAGGTAAGTATATGGGTTGGGGGGCTATTGCTGTGGCTATTGTGGGGTTAATATTACTGGGGGGGGGTTAATATTAATACTGGACGCAAGAGAATAAGACTAAAAACTGGCAGTGGAGAAGGTGCAACACTCCAGGTTAAAACAAGTAGGAAGTGACCAAAGGTGTGGAAAACGTCTCCTTTTATTTATTAAAGTACGTAATTAGCTTACGAAAACGTGTTTCAGGGATAACCCCTTCATCAGTTTAGCTGGTGTTTAAAATATACAAGCTATAAAGTACACATTAGAAGGCAGAGTAGGAGGTAAAAGAGAGTAGAGTATCATATTTTGGAACTTTAAACTTAATACACTTACACCCATAGGCCTTAACGAAAGCCTGAAAAACATCTTTGAAGGTTAATTGCGCACTCCAGTCCCTGTTAGCTACCCCCCTTTTAAACCCTACCCCCCATATATCAATTTTTTCCCCCTTCCCACATGCCCTATTATCATATTACTCCTCCCTCCTAACCCCCGTCCATTCCTTCCTTCGCAAATTTCACCCAAACGCCAAAGCAGCCAATGTTCCAGTTTTTATGCCATTGTAATTTTCAGATTTCCCTGCCCTTACACTCCTGATCTTTCAACCATTCTGGTTCTTTGTTTCCCCAATAGCATTATCCTTCAGTTCACGCTCCACACTTTCCCCACATCCCCTTCAGCTTTTTTTTTCCCTCCTTTCATTCAATTCCTTATATCCCTGCCCCTTTAGATCCAGGACCAATTAGAATGCAGGGACCCAATTCCCCGCCCTCTTACCCAGCATATATATACTCACTGTCTCCCTGCATACCAGAACTTCTCCTGCCCCTGCCCTGGCTGACCCTCACTACACAGGTAAACTACTAAGTAGTCTTATTTAATCTCTACCACCTCTCCTTTTTCCTTTCTCTCTTTCCAGCTCCCCCATGCAGGCATATGACATTCCCAAGTTACCCCCCTGCTCGTTACTGGAATAATTCACACCATCCATCCATTCCCTCATTTTCTATCCAGATACCCTACAGTGGCCCCAGTAGTAATAGCGACCCCCACAGTAATATTAATCCCCTCAATAGTAATAACCCCACATTAAAATTATCCCCCTCCGCAATAATATTATCCCCGTCAGTCATATAAACCCCCC
The DNA here is from genome assembly GCF_035609145.1 of Eleutherodactylus coqui. Lineage (NCBI taxonomy): Eukaryota > Metazoa > Chordata > Amphibia > Anura > Eleutherodactylidae > Eleutherodactylus > Eleutherodactylus coqui. The sequence continues at coordinate 172,667,193 of NC_089840.1, forward strand.
CTCAATAATAATAGTTCCCCCCCCCAACCCATATACTTACCTCCTCCTTGCTGTCAGCGACACTCCCCCTCTGCTCACGTTGATCCTCGGGTGCACACCGACATCACGCATATTAACTTTTTCCACAACACTTCTGCCCTATTCAGAAATTCCAGCAACCTGATTGGTTGTTTGGTGAATCAGCCAAGCCAAACAACCAATCAGGTTGCTGGAATTGCTGAATAGGGCAGAGGTGGTGTGGAAAAAGTTAAAATGCGCCCGACACGCTTCCTCCCAGAGTTCTCTCCTGCGGAACTGAGGAGCAGGGGACTCAGATCCCGGCTGCACACTGACGTCAGAGTGTGTGCCGGGATCAGTGCTAACAGTGATTACCAGCGGGGAGCTGCGGCACCCCAGCTGGTAATCGCTTCAGTGGTGCACGGCCGTCGGCATGCCGCAAGCCACATAAAATGAGCAGCAGGCCGGATTCGGCCCGCGGGCCTTGTGTTTGACACATGTGCCTTATAGTGAGCACAATACACAGCCACAGCAGTATTCCCTGCCCGGTACAGAGACCCCCAATCCAGACTGCAGCCTTGATTACAACAGGTACATGGGAGTAGTTGACCTGTCAAGATCAAGTCCTCAGGCAGTATAATGTCATGCGGAAAACAAGAGTGTGGTATAACCAATTGTCTCTGTATAATGCCTACGTGCCACATTGGCACTTTCTTTAAATTCCAGGTGGAGGTCATCAAGGCCCTAATATTTGGGGACCAGGAAGTGGGGCTGGGGGGGGAAGGTAGTCAGTACTTCTGGAAGCGAGGCCACATGTATTGTACCAGGGCAACACTTTCCTAGTGAAATTCCCTCCACTGGGAAGGACCCAAAATTGGTGCAGAGTCTGTCAGACTTGGGACAAAGGACACCATACATCACTGTGAAATCCCATTGCGCCTGTGCATAAGATTGCTTCACAATATACCGCTCGTCCTGGGATTATTATTAATGGCTTGGACCGCTGTTATACGATTTCCCCGATGTTATCCATATAGTGTATACATAAAGCCATGCACTGCTCCTTCACTTCTGAGGACGCCATGTGCCCAAACAGCAGTTGACATCCATATATGGGGCATTTCCATGCTTGGGAGAGACTGGGAGACTTTTTCTCCTTTTGCCCCTGGCGAAATTATAAATCTGGGGCTAAACCTCCATAATTACTGGAAACATTGATGTTTTTTGTTTTCAAATAAAAATTATTGAAAAAAATCCAAAAAAAGGAAGAAAAAGAAAAAAAAATCACATCACCTGTGGGGTCTAATCACTCAGTACACCCCTCAATGAATTTCCTCAGGGGTGTAGTGTGCGTCTAAAATGTCAGTTCTTCTGAAACCACCTGTCAACATGATTTCTTTCACAAGATGATTTCCTGGTGATTCTAGTTTGATTTCACCTCCTGAATTCAAATATGTAAGAATTTTTATATCAGGGTTTATTAATGACACATTCATGTTTTATAGAATTAGTTCTGTAAGTTGACATTATGTGACATCCAGTTTACGCAAATTCTACGCTGATGTTTAATGGAAATATTCTGCTTGTGTAAAGTTGGTGATACGGATAAGAATCAGGCCGACAATTATGCGGTTATCATGCGTTACTTAAGGCCCATTTACACGGGACGAATGTCGGGCAAACGATGCCAGACACACGTCCCTGTGTCTCCCCGCTCCCGTGCATGGGAGCTAGCAGAGCTGTCTTGCTCACGAAGCAGCTAGTGGGAGGGGGGGGGGCAGTGCAGGAGATTTCTCTCCTTCTCGCTCCCCTGGCCCTCTCCATTGAGATAACACAGCTGCTGTTCAGTGCTGAATGGCCGCTATTTACACTGAACAATGAGCTCATAGTTTCTAAAAGATCAGCAATGAGCTCATTGTTCAGTTTAAACAGCAGCCTTTCAGTGAACGGCCCCTGTGTTATCTCAGTGGAGAGGGGCGGGGGAGCGAGAGGAGAGAAGTCTCCTGCCCTGCCTCGCCCCCCAACAACCCACTGCGCTAGCTCCTATGTGACAGCACAGGAGGGTGAGCACACAAGTTTCAGGCATCGTTTGCCCGAAATTCGTCCCGTGTAAATGGACCCTTATTGGTTCGGAAGCCGGTACACATAATCTGCCATGCCGATGATTTGGAGGGAACCGAAAGGAACACTTAACAGATTGCCATTTCTGATTAACTGATATTAAAGGAATCACATCCAAAATAAAATGTACAGTTAATTATCCCAATTTGCAATCTGCATTGAGGCCTTAGGTTGGTCATTGTTGCAGGGTTGTTTCACATTGGCGCAGGGATTCTGCTTTCCTTCTCCGTTCAGGAAATCTCCACAGGTGAGCAGTTCTATCTTTGGACTGAACCGAACTGCGCTGGACGGACCCCATTAACTATAAGGGGATCCGCCTGCTTTTCCCCAGCTACCTGGCTTTTGGGTGGAAGAAAAAGAGCTGCATGCTTTTCTTCCGGCATTTTCAGCCACATCTGTGACCAACTGGAGACAGAAACGCAGATGTGAAACCGGCCCTACATAGTGAAGGTTATCCGGTACCAAGTGTCCAGAATTTGTGACCGTAAGTGACAGCTCTGACTGAGCTCATTCATGCAGAAGAGGAGACATACAGCAATATGAGAGGTGATCCTACATTTGAAGTAAAGTCCAATTTACACACAATGAGTATCGCTCAAAATTCATTCAAACGAACCAATTTGAGTGATAATCGTTTAGTGTAAATGCGCAAAAATATCTCACTGGTCATTCGTAGTAGTTTTAAGTGGACTTTTCAGTCAGCTTTTTAAAAAAAACTCATTTGCTTGCTGGCTTCTTGTTATGGGAAGCGCTGGGCGTTTACACGTAGGAGGTGGAGTGCCGAGCGAGAAGCCCGCAAGCTGCTTGCAAGTCTCTCTGTGTTAACGCTCTGCACAAGTGCTGATGACCTTAACGGGGCCCTCAGCATTGCTGCAGTCGTTTGAAAGACTGTCCGCCCGTGTAGAAGGGACAATAGTTGTGGATCCCAATCTCACATCTTATCTCAAAAGCTTATCCGGGATTTAAACTCATCAACAATCAGAAATTCTAATGTCCGACTTAGACGGGACTAGTGCGGACGTCACCGCTGGTCATTGGCGCTTGCGCAGAGCGTTAAGACAGGCAGTAATCGCCACTGGATCGCAGGCTTCTCGCTCAGTGCTTCATCCTCTATATGAGCAGGGAGCATTTGCACAGAGTGAGAGGCCCGCCATCCAGCGACAAAGAAAAGTGAATGATTTATTTGTATTACACTGGACTAGTATTGCTCAATTTAATTTGAACACATTTTGAGCGATAATCGCCCCCTTTAGTTCCAGGCTCAAAGGATGGAATCTGCTCCACAAACTCTTACAAATACGCAAATATTGCAGTCGCGAGAGTGATTGTAAACAGTACGTTTCTGAAGACAGGGGTGTAGTAATGTTTCTTCTCTTCTGGAGGCCCTTGGAAATCAGCAGCGGGCAGAGGAGTGGTGATTGTTCATAGACTCATCAAAATAATAAATATTTATATAGCGCCAACATATTCCACAGTGCTTACAAAACAGGGGAGAACAGATACAAAAAACACTGTTACATGTATTAATCGACTGATGGAAACAGTAGGGTGGGGGCTCCAACGAGCTTACATGCTATAAATAATGCGGTGATACAGAATGTAAAGGGGCTGGAGATGTGCACAGTATGGCAAGGTGAGAGTGAGGGATGCTATACACAAACAATGGTCAGGTTGAGCGGTAGAGTGGACGAATCTGTATAACTGCATAGGGTGGTTGATTGCGGCTAGCAGGAATTGCAGTCAGTAGGTCAGGGAGCATGTTATCAGGCGGAATAGAGGGGTTTGGTTTAGGAGATGTGGTATGCCTCCCTGAAGAGGTGCGTTTTTAGAGCACGTCTGAAGTTGTGGGTGTCTGAGATGGCCCAGATAGTTTGGGGTAGTGCATTCCAGAGGACTGGTGCTGCTCTAGAGAAGTCTGGGAGGTGGGAAAGAGGTTTGAATTTAAGGGACACAGTCTGATTTCATTAGTGGACTGGGTGGTGGATTGAGATGAGGGAGGCAATGTTGGACGGCGTGGTGCTGTGGAGAGCTTTATGGATGAAGGTAGCGAGTATGAATTGAATTCTGTGCTTCTGCATATTGCTAACCAATGGTGTCCAGTCAATCCGTCGCACATGCTGCCGATGTGCAGGAGACATCCGGAACCATGAAACTGTTAGGAAAAGAATCCAGTATGAAAAATAACTGCATGCAAAGCGATGACCCTCAGATATTCCAGCTTGGGTTGTTGAATTCAGCAGTTTCTTCTGTGAACGGGCCAGAGTGACAGGAAGTCTCCCTATATTCCAAAACAACGGCATAAACGCGATTCTCTTATCCCTGGACAAAAAAGTGTCACATGTCCCCGTAGTGAATCCTGAAAGTGTATTTAGCTCCTCTCTGAATAAAATTGGGATGATGAAACAACTTGTAAGAACAATTCATAGAAATTCTGAACCATTTCTGAATTTGAAATCCAAAATTGCCCAAAGTTAAACTGGTTTTACATGTGGGAGATTTGTGCGAATATGAACCCCATTCTTTTGAACGGAGTCATATACATGAGCGATAGCTTTCAGTAAAACACATTCTCAGTGGCAGACTGCATGCGGGTGACAATGTTCTCTGCATTAGCAATAAGCACAGTATCCCGTATGAGGAGAATATAGTTACTCAGAGAACCTCTGCAACACTATCTGAGCAGGGCAAAAACCAGACTCAGAGCTAGTCTCCGCCGGCCTCTGTAAAGCAGTTCAGTTAGAGGGGCAGAGAAATGGGAACAAAATAGAAACATTTAATTCAGTTTTTATTTCCATTTGCTTTCAATTGCTTTTTATTAAAAATGGAAGGATTTCTGTTTTGCCAACAGGACCAATAGCGCAGTCAGGCATTTGGTGAATTGATGTTCCTCTTGCTAGACCCCCAACAACAGTTAGTGTAAGCCATTATCATCATGTTGATTTACAAGCTGGTGTGCAGGGTATAGGTACACAGGAACAAATCTGCATCTAGACAGATATATTAGTGCTTGTACAGTTCAGTATCTGAAGGAGGACTGGCTTCTAACTGGTCATTTCTGGACTGAAGGAAAGTACTAGCTCACTTGACCAAATCCTTTATAATAGTCAAATAGTGATCTGTATATCTGTGCACTCAAGATCTAAGAAATGTGTTCTCCAGAAGAAAGTCTCAAGGTCCAGACATTAAGCTGGCTGCCCGTCTTCTTGGCTCCGTGCCACTGATGACCGCAGGCTGCCAGTTGTCCTACAGGAGGCAGTCTGGGCCGCCTTGCAGATGGCAGAGAGCTGGGATGGAGAATGAATTATGGCGAAACCTTTGTCATTCGTCCTTGTTGTGAGTTGGCAGCTGCTCTCTCTACAAGTCTGTTATAAGAGGTTCAGCTTTTGTTCACTAGAGATTCTGTGATTCCCACAATGAATGTGGTGGCAAGATGAGGAACCATCCGTTCTACTCCTGTAGCGTCACTACATGATGACAGTAAACGCTTCTGTTTAGAAGAGCTCGGAACAGAATGTCACCACAGCAGACACCCCCGAGAGTCCAGGGGGCTGGAGAGCGCACTCCAACCAGGCTAGAGGGGTCTACACAATGCTCCATACTAACTGAGCCCTTCACACCAAATCAAATCAATCTAAAATGAGACGCTCTCACTTGCCAAATGTAAAAAGGGACATGACAAGTGGGTGTGGTCTAAGGGGTTGCTCCAAGAAAGCCTGAAAATAGTGTAACATGACAACTCTACATCTGCTCATAGTAGGTGCCAATTTGATTTTCTGACTGGCAGACAAACTCAACTGCAAGAATAAGGCCGCCTGCAGACGAGCGGGTCGGATCCGGCAGCGAGAAATCTCGCCGCGCGATCCGACCCCAGAGCCTGCAGGGACGAGCGCGTACTCACCCGCGCCTGGCGGCCCCGGCTCTTTGATGTGCCGGCTGCCGCACAGCCGGCGCATGCACAGACCGGAGCCGGCGGCCAGGTGAGTGCGTGCCCCGCAGAAAATTAGAACATGCCGCGGTTTGTTTGCCGCGCGAGATTTCGCGCGGCCAAACCGCGGCCGTCTGCATAGGAGTGCGTATTGTAATGCACTCCTATGCAGACTTTCAGCGGCGGAAATCCCGCGGCGGGATTTCCGCTCGTCTGCAGGCGGCCTTACACGTGTGTTTTTACAGACCTTGCATTTATCCCTGTTAAATACCATTCTGTTAGTGGCCACCCACTGTGCAAGATTTTTTTCTTTTTTAAACTCCTTTCTTCTTTAATGTTACAAGGCTAGGAGGAATAGTAAACACTAGAGAAGATAGAAAGAATTAAGAAAAGCAAAACACCTACACAAGCTTGAACAGCGGGTGGCAACTAACAGAATCGTATTTACCAAGGAGTAATGCAAAGTCCTACATCTGGACAACAGAAATGAAAAAAAGCACATTACAGAATGGAGGGAATTGAGCTAAGCAAGAACACATGTGAAAAAGACTTGGGAATACTAATAGATCACAGACTGAATATGAGTCAACAGTGTGATGCTGCAGCAAAAGAGGCAAACAAAATGTATTAAGGAGAGGCAGTCTAGATCACGTGAGGTAATTATCCCACCCTCTACTCTTCCTTGGTCAGACCTTACTCGGAATACTGTGTCCAGTTCTGGGCACCACAATTTAAAAATAACAGACAAACTGGAGCAAGTTCAAAGAAGAGTTACCAAGATGGTGAGCCGTCTGCAAATCTTGTCCTATGATGAACAGTTAAAGGGTCTGAAACCAACAGGAAACAGCCAGCATCCACGTTGTATGGAGTGCGATCGCCCCGAAATCTCCCTTTATACATACCTCAAACATGCAGGATGTAACTGTATGTCCTATAGCGTTAAAGATTAAGATCATGCTCCCCCACTCTCTCTCCTACAGCCTATACAAACTATATTTCTTAAGTCTTACCTGATAGGTCTTGAGACCTCCCTCCATTTCTGTAGCCCATCCTTGGACTTGTTCTATCTTAGCAGTAGATAAAAAGTCTTCAGAACTGAACACAGTCTTCCAAAGATGGTTTTACTAGAGATCTATACAGCAGGATCACAATCTCCCTCTTTCTACTGGTTAGATTTCCCACTATGCAGCCGAGTGTCTTACTTGCTTTCCTGCTGCCTGACCGCAAAGGACTCATTTTGAGGCTGTCAGAAATCAGAACCTCTAAATCCTTCTCTTCTGAAGTCCTGGGTAATGCTGAAGACCCAATAGGATACTCTATGCAAGGATTTCTTCTCACCAAGATGAGACTGCAAGGTGCCATATGGTTGCCATGGCAGCTTGGGACCTTTTGAAGGCAATCAGCCATGGAGGCCTATGAAGCTATTGACATGGCTTAAAGGGGTTGTCCCGCGATGACAAGTTAAGTTAAACACTTCTGTATGGCCATATATATGCACTTTGTAATATACATCGTGCATGAAATATGTGCCATACAGAAGTTATATATTCACCTTCCCTGAGCTGGCGTCCCCGTCTCCATGGTGCCGTCTAATTTCAGCGTCTAATCGCCCGATTAGACGCGCTTGCGCAGATGGGTCTTCTAACTTCTGGTCGGTCCGGCCACGAGCGACGTTCTGGCTCCGCCCCGTCACGTGTGCCGATTCCAGCCAATCAGGAGGCTGGAATCGGCAATGGACCGCACAGAGCCCACGATGCACCATGGGAGAAGACCCGCGGTGCATTGTGGGTGAAGATCCCGGCAGCCATCTTGGAGGAAAAGAAGGAAGAAGTTGCAGAGAGGGGATTCGGGTAAGTAAAATTTTTTTTTTTAATTTCAACACATCCCTTGGGTTTGTCCTGCGCTGAACGGGGGGGGGGCCTATGCAAAAAAAAACAAAAAAAAACATTTCGGCGCAGGACAACCTCTTTAATAGTTTTATCCTGCAGTATAATCTGACAGTCTATCGCACATTCAAGTCACTTGTTGGAACTAAAAGTAAAAAGTTTACAAAAGTAAAGTTTACGACTTTATTAGAAACTTTTTTTTTTTTAATTTTTTTTTTTTTTTTTTTTAAGTATAATTAGTATTTTAAAAATCTATTCCTGCCACCCCCCACCATAAATGCCATACATGTAATATCTTGTGTTGGTGCGCTGTGCAAAAGTGTCTTGTTATTCTGTTATGTGTATTGCACAGCTGCAGCAAGTGAGGAGTTAAAGGGGTTGTCCCGAGGCAGCAAGTGGGTCTGTACACTTCTGCATGGCCATAATAATGCACTTTGTAATGTACATTGTGCATTAATTATGAGCCATGCAGAAGTTATAAAAAGTTTTATACTTACCTGTTCCGTTGCTGGCGTCCTCGTCTCCATGGTGCCGACTAATTTTCGCCCTCCGATGGCCAAATTAGCCGCGCTTGCGCAGTCCGGGTCTTCTGCAGTCTTCTATGGGGCTCCGTGTAGCTCCGTGTAGCTCCGCCCCGTCACGTGCCGATTCCAGCCAATCAGGAGGCTGGAATCGGCAGTGGACCGCACAGAAGAGCTGCGGTCCACGGAGGAAGAGGCCATCTTCAGCGGTGAGTAGAGAAGTCACCGGAGCGCGGGGATTCAGGTAAGCGCTCCGGTGAGCTTTCTTTACCTCCCTGCATCGGGGTTGTCTCGCGCCGAACGGGAGGGGGGTTGAAAAAAAAAAAAACCCGTTTCGGCGCGGGACATCTCCTTTAAGTGTTTGTATGAGCCTGGGAGATGCTTGCAATGTATCAATGTGTCTTGTCCCATGGTAGGAGTGAGAATATAAATAGTGTGTGAGAGCGAGAAAGTGGCCATTCTTCTGGGTTCCTGAGAGAGAGTGCCAGCCACATGGGGGTGCCTTCAAGTCCCATGTGGTGAAGAATTGAGGAAGAGCGGTTCCTGACTACCTGTGTGACAACGGTCGGGTGGGGTTTGGGGAGAGTGTGAGAGAATAAAGCCATGCCTATTGCAGAGGTAATAAGTGATTATTTTTCCTACGCGGCCATCCCCTGAAGGCCTGAAATCCCCGCGTTGAGGTACACCCACTTGTTTTCACATCCGGCCGTCCTGAAGTCTGGGAGCACCGGCTGGAGGTACTCTCAAGTCTTCTTTACCTGCACTGCCAATGTGTGTAAATTGTACCATCTTCTGGAACAAATGTTAAGTAAAGTTTTGCCAGGCCCTGACTGTTCCCAGGGAATGAGGTACGTTACTCTTGTTACTCTTGTCTGCGGCTCCATTATTTACCACCGAGGGTCATACCGGTGGATAACTGAATGGTGGCGTCACCCGTGACACCCGCTATCCCTATCCTAGGGGTGTCCGGAAGAGGCCCAGTGCTGCTCTGGCCGAGGCTACGTGTGTCCCTCTGGGCAGGAGCCTGGTAAGTGCCACTGTGACAAGTGACCACTCTATCCTCCCAGCTCCTCAACGTGTGCCTTGTGTCTGGGGTCACCCTACGAGATGCTGCAAATCCATAAAAGTCCGCTCTAGTAAAAGTAATGCATTATTAATCCTGCACAGTGAACATGGTCCAGAAAAAAAAAAAAAATACACAAATAGTGAAATATTTTCCATTTGAATTTCCTGACTGCAGACGTTTTTATTCTGTTGTCTGGACATGACTGTAGGGGCGGCCATCTTTCCGGAGCTACATTTACAGCATTTACACAGTGGAGAGGAGGCCCGCTGACTTGTATGGGAGACTGTATTTGACATGTTCATGCAACCTGATAGATGGGATCCACTCTTCACAGGAAGTGATCAGATGTAACAGTTATCTATATATAGGCGTCACCTCTCAGTGTAATCCTGCCTGTGATGTCAGTAAGAGGAAAACTGAGAAGTTTTGTCTACAGACCAGAAAGAGACAGATTAGTATTCAGCTTTATGGTCAGTAGGAAAAAATGTCATTGCAATTGGACAGCTTGCGTTAACTTCAATGGAGGAAGTCTGCGTGGAATCCGCGCTAGATTAGAACATGCTGCAATTTTTTTTCCTTCGTGAATGGAAAGTCGCAATTGACTTCTGCTCATGGACATGTAAAAGCGATTTTGCATAGCATGCTATGGGCAGCATTTGCTGTGGTATCCGGAGGCGGACGCCCGCGCCAGATTCTACAATGCAAATACGCCCGTGTGCATGGGCCTAACACAAAAATGTGATTTATATAAATAGCTTATCTTCTGATGACACCTTCCCCATAAACCTTCTCCGGGTGATAAACCTATTAAAAATGACTACGCCCCCAGGCAGACCCTTGTGGTCACCACTTGTAACGCCTCTCTGTAACACCGCTGATATATCTTAGTGGACTGAGGATCCACCGGTTTATCAGAGGATGTAATACAATTTTCAACAAATTCTATAAACTTTTCATGTGGAAGTGTAGCAAAGCAGGGCTTCAGATGGTAGCCAAAATAGTTGCAAGTGCCACCCAGATTTTACAGTTGGCATCATATTGTGTCACTAACTGCGACTAGCAGCACTGCCATGTTCTATGTGGAAAAAAAATAACACAAGCTCTCAGCCCCGAGCAAACCCTGTCTGCTAGAAGAGCCGCCTCCAACACTTCCACAGCCAGTCGAAGGGGTCCAAGCAGGTACCACTGAACGTGGCAGCAGTACAGCCACGCAGATCCTGCTCATCGCTTTGGAGCTGCAAGTGAGCCTCTGAGCGCTGCCCAGGCTATTTCTTCAATGCCAGCAATGAGATATTGCTGGCAGAGGCTCCACCCACAATAGGCATCAGTAGCCATAGCTTCAATGGGCAGCTGAATGAGTGACTCAACAGCAAAGTATGTATGCTAGCGCGTAGGAAGATAAAAAGCAGGATGCTCAAGGCACGGCAAGATGATGGAGTAAAGATTTTATTCAGATGAAGGGTTTCAGTGCCGAGTGGGAGGAGCCTTCAACAGATCATGAACAATAAGGAGGAGCACTAAAATACGGATACATAATATAAAACGTCTTGAACGGTCCTGACTTTTCATCTTCTTAAAGGAGATTCCACACAAGTAGAATATTTTCGGAATCGGCACCTAAAGACGCTGCTGTGCATCCCCATAACCTGCATGCATAGACGGGGATGTTTGTGCATCTTTCGCAGCGGATTGTGGGAACAGCGGCCCTACTGCCCTGTTGTCACAGGGTTTCTCTCAGTCTGTTTCCAGGACAGGTAGCAGCTGATATTTACATTGTCCAGGCGTGGCACGGTTGTCCACAACTATGGCCATATTCTTATCCGCCACAGAAGTTCTATTTGGAGACTCGTGCGCCGATCCAGCAGAAAAGGGTCAATGAGATAGCGAATCATGTAGAGCAGTTTCATCCGGTACAATGCCAGTGGGAACGGCAGAAGGATCTCGTTACAGTCAATGGGTTCTATTCAACACTGTTTGGCTCCGCCTATTTGTTACTCAGCCCAGAGAACAGAGCCAAACAAAAAATGTTGTATTTTGAGAGAGTGAAACCTTTGCCGCTACTGTAAATGCAGCAGAACTTCCATGTGGAGCGTTCACTTGGCTATTCCACGCTGTGGGAACCCAGCCTTATTGGTTGCATAACAAAAAAAAAAAAAGTGCAATTCTGGTATTGTGCATTTATCTTAAGGCCTTCATCGTATGGAATAAATAATGCATTATTTTAATAGATGGACACTTTTCATTATAACAACTAAAATGAAGCAGGGAAGGAAAAAAAGTTGTATTGTACATCATATAAGAGCTTGTTAAGTGGACGAACGCTTCGAACAAATCTACAGTTCTGGTCCGATTTGAGTGAAATTTTGCATGAGCGTTCTTCAGCATCAGGCGACGAATACTGGTGGGATTAACCCTTTCCAATCAACTGTCTGACGTCTGAAGACATTAGGATTTAAGGCTGTACAGCTCTGATGTTGGAAGATGTCTGTCGGGGTTCTCTTACTGTATATTGCCAGCCTCTCTGCTGTCGGAGCCTATCTAATGTGTCACCTCATGCAGTACTGGCTTTAGCCAGCCTATAGCACCATTGTATAACAGCAGAAAAATAGTAAGCCCCCCTAGGAAAACCAGGATACAAATTGGATTGGAAAGGGTTAAAAAAAAACTCAGACTTCCCCTGTAATTTGTTTTCAACAGCAACCAATCATAGCTCAGCTTTCAATTCTTATACGAGGTAAAATGAAAGGTGCGCTGTGATCGGTTGCTGTGGGCAACACAGATTTCCTTTTGGACCTCTTTCACAAGAGTGTGGTGCTCGGCTCATTTTATTATGTAAAAGAATGAAATAACTTTGAAAGCCCAATTTTCAATAACCAATCCCTGCGCTTATAGCGCCGTACAACGCACGGATATATCCCCTAGTAATACATAAAATATGAAAAAAAAGACACCAAAGCACACTGCGTCACAGTAGTCATCCACCACTGCCGCGCCATGCTGCTGGAAGCTGCCCCCGATGTGTTGACACGCAAGAAAGTGGGAGAGCTTTCTTGGACCCCACACAACCAAACATTGTGCTCTATGAAATAACAACTGGTCAGGAGACTGTATAAAGTGTGAAATTATATATATCAGCCTTGATTGCCTCATCTACAAACATAATATTTTGGTTTTATAAGTTGAGGGTTATATTTTGGGCCAACCTACAGAACCACCGGCCACATGTGCCAAACAATGTTCTGCCGTCTGGTGTCGTCAGATGTACTTCAATAGAGGTTTTCCTTCTGTCATATTGGAAAGAACGGAGACACTTAGCATGTAGAGCCACCGGTCGGCAGCAGATTCTATGGGGCATTCCACCAAGCCTGCATCAGGCGACACTTGGCTACACAAGCAATACCTGGTTTCAGGATAGCAGAACAGGTGGCGTTTTGCTCATCCCTGTTCTGACCACTATAATGAAATTCATATTCCATGGGGTAGAGTTGTAGGGACATGTGCCAATGTGGCTGCAGAAAAACCCATAACCCATGCCACACATTTGTTGTCAGGGGCTGTCATGTAGGACATGTAGTCATCCTGTCAGGGTTATTTTCATTGCAGGGTAAGTTGAACCCCAAGGCCCAGCGTCCACGGCAAAATATTATAGCTATATTCTGCTGTGGAGGATGAGCGGCAGGGGGCGGGGAGAGCAGATGCGCGATTTAGGTCCCCCGAGCGGCGCTGCACTTTCCATAGATCGCCAGTGGATCATTGCCCGTGGACATGCAGACTTAATAGGACCTATGCATAATTTTAAATAAAATCTCCCTTGATCGTTCATTAATAACACCTTTTCAAACCAAAGTCCATTCTTCCAGAATTTTATTACAAATATCCCAGTCAGGTACAAGTTTGGCCAAGGTGTCTAGGGTAGCGGTTGCCCTCTTGGTGAGGGAGTTCTTGGAGCTGCCAGTATAATGAGGTAATTATGACAGAGAGAAAGCCCAGTATTTCATTGTTTGGCAAACTTAGAGAAAGAAGTAATAAAGAACAATCTAGAACCGAGAAATGAGCGTAGTTGTAAAACGAGGAAGAGATGGGCCTTCGTAGCCTAAAATGAGAGACCATCTGTGTAGGACTTCCATCTTTTTGCATTAAGTTTTCGGTGCCTTTTATACCCTTTGCCGACGGCTGCTGATCATGCTATGCAGCGCTCCCCTCCCCTCTTCCGAAGGATTCCCACTGTCAGCGACCCCCGGATTCTGGTTCCCAGCAGATTTTTCAGGTGATGCTGCTCAGGTTCAGCACTGCTGGTTAGGGGAGGCCACTACAGGCTATTGGGAACCAGAAGCCGGGGAGTGCTGACAGCAGGAAGCCAACAGAGGTGGTGAGGGGAACGCCCCTTAGTGTGAAATCAGCTGCACCAATGGTACTCCAATGCTCCAGCTAAAAAAGAAAAACACAAAAGCATTCCTCAGGTATCCATTTTGAAACAGCCCTGTCCTTTTTATAAGGACGGAGGTAAGAAAAAAAATAAATAAATCATACGTCATGATAAGCCCCGTCCCCTGACTTGTTGGCACTTTGCGACAAATAAGTGGTTTTGGGGCTGCATTTTGGGCACTAGGTCTCAAAGGTTTGCCATCACTGCTTTACTACATCTCACATCAATGTGTCAACAAGATCAGGATTGGTTGGAGCGGTTAGAGCAGTTTGGGGAAGGTCAGCCTAGATTCTCCCCCCTCTGTAATTCCCATTGAGTCTTTTGGAGTAGAGGGTGATGACTGGGTCAGTAGACCATTAGGTGTATGGCCCATTTCTATATTTCAGCTCACTACGTATGATTAACCAGGTTTGGTGATAGAGACCCCCAGCTGAAGCTTCGGCGATGCTGCAGATGCTGGTTTAATTCTAGCATTTCACTTCTTGAGGCATGTATATGAAAGTCTGGAAATGATCTGAATCAAACTACTAACAACCACTTGTCCGTGAGTATGTGTGTGGGTGCTTCACATGCTGGTGACATAATCACAGTTCTTACAACATGAAATATGCAGAGCATGATAGCAGCAGTGTGCTCACAAGCACTTAGCTCTGGCCCCTGATCACATGGCGGTGATGTCATCACAGTTCCTACAGCATATATAAAACAGAGCCTGCCAGCAGCAATGTGCTCAGAGGACCTGTGGTGATATCACATCATGTGATCAGTCACCTGTGTGGGAGGAGTCCAGGGGGCATATTTTCAATTTCTGCTACAGCTCTGCCCTAACAACCAATCAGTTTGAATCAGCCAAGCCAAACAACCAATTAGGTTGCTGGAATTGTGAATCAGAACCAATCTGGTTGCTGGAATTTTTGAATAGGGCAGAGATGTTGAAGAAATTGATAATATGTGTCCAGGGGTCACATGTAAGTGACGTCACAGATCCTACACCAGCAAAGGCCGACAAACAATGTATGTAGCACAGCTGTGTCGGTGAGGAGCGCATGTCATGTAGCACAGCTGTGTGTGTCTGTCAAACACCCATGTAGCAGAGCTGTGCATGTGTGATGTGCATGTAGCAGAGCTGTGTGGTGCATTGCGACACCAGAAACACTGGTACTATATAATTTCCTAATTACCAGTAATTGTATATGATCTAACGTTTGCTTGAGATTCGCTTGGGGGTTACATGGAAATAGAATATCATCTACGAATATCTTAGTAGATCAAGTCTGGTCAATGCAGGGAAATCTGTTTTTCCATTTTTGTAAAAAAGAAAAACAAATTATACATATACACACACACACATATATACATATATATATATATATATATATATATATATTAGTTACTATTTTTATTCTTTGTAGTAATTTAAAAAATCTTTACTGAACCAATTTTTTAAAACTTTTTTTAGCTATTAGGCTCCTTCCAATATACTGTATTTTAAATAGGCAATCTAAGCCCTGCCACATGCAAATCTAGTTCGGTGGGCCTACAGAAGACCGCAGGCTACCATGGTGTACAAACAGTTGCCCAAGATCTCGTTGAAGGAGAGCAATTTGGTGGACTGAGGGAACTCTGGCACAAAAAAAAAAAAAAAGGCGCGCTAAACCTACCCAATATAAAGATTTGACTTCAAGTAGTAAGTAGATGCTGTTGCCAGCAGCGCGGCTTAGAGGCAGCACTGCTACACCATAGGTTTGTATTTGACCAATGAGACGCACTAACCTTGTACATTCTCCACGTGTTCGCAGGTTTCCTCTAGATGCTCAAATTAATCAGCTTTCTTTGAAATTGACTTCAAGGCTAACTTTAAATGGGCAAGCGCGATATAGGGCCACGAATCCCACCCCAATATCGCGCTCGCCATCCATGTGAAATCCCCGAGGATGCAAGGTGTTTTCATGGGAAAACAAACAGTCTATCACATCACTGCGGGGCTGAAGGGCATCCCCACAGCGACTGTCACAGTACCGGCAGAGGATCACAGAGCTTTTCCCATTGCTTTCAACGGGGCCGCTGCTACGAGATCACGGAAAATAGACTATGTCGTGATTTGTTTCCCGCAGCACGGTGCAATGCAGGAAAACATCACTCGTGTATGAAACCAGTCATTTGAATGGGTTCCTACACACAACACACAAATCTCATGCGATTTTATTGCTCATGTGAAGACCGACTAAAGGCTGATTTAGACACAATTTTTTGCTCAAAAATTGCTCAAAGCCATCTTTTGAGCGATAATCGTTGTGTGTAACTGCACTGACATCGTGAGGTTGTCATTAAAGGGGTTGTCTCGCGGCAGCAAGTGGGGTTATACACTTCTGTATGGCCATATTAATGCACTTTGTAATATACATCGTGCATTAAATATGAGCCATACAGAAGTTATTCACTTACCTGCTCCGTTGCTAGCGTCCCCGTCTCCATGGATCCGTCTAATTTCGCTGGCTTCTTGCTTTTTTAGACGCGCTTGCGCAGTCCGTGCTTCTGGCTGGTGAATGGGGCCGCTCGTGCCGGAGAGCTGGTCACCGCGTAGTCATCGTAGCTCCGCCCCATCACATGTGCCGATTCCAGCCAATCAGGAGGCTGGAATCGGCAATGGAACGCACAGAGCCCATGGTGCACCATGGGAGAAGACCCGCGGTGCACCATGGGAGAAAACCGCAGTGCATCCCTGGGAAAGGACCGGCAGCCATCTTAGGGAGAAGATTTTTTTAAAGTCCTTATTTCGTCGGATCGGTGAGTAGCAAGCGGTTTAAAAACCGCTTTAATTTGCTATTTTATGCCAGTGGGGTGACAGGGGGAATGGGGTAATGTTAAATTTTGATGCTTGCTGCGAGACAACCCCTTTAAGCAGTCGCTGATCGTGGTCTTTCAGCATGCTGAAGGACAATGATCATCCTCATCAGGAATTCACAGCGGGATACAGCTGATACTATTGTTTCAATTGTATACCGTTCTCTAAACACAGGCAGTGTATGAAGCGCTCCAGCTGTGTTCTGCATACCCCGCTCAGAGCGCTCAGCTGTATTATAGCCGGGCGCTCCGAGCACAGAACAGCTGGATGGAGAAGACAAGCGGCCCAGCTTGTCTTCTGCATCCCCCGCTTGGAGCACAAAGTGATCGCTCAACGTTTGAGCGATCACCTTACGCGATAATCGTTGTGTCTAGACTAGCCTTAACAAGTATTTGAGATAAGGTGATGATGTAGCTCTCCCCCAGCACACACAAGTCCACTAGGGTTAGCTCATCATTTCACTCTATCTAAACCTCCAGGCCTCCTTGTCTTCTCAAATTAAATTAGTTTCTAATTCTATATGATGTTGTTACATGCACCTACCGCACAGGACCTTCCTGTAGGGGGGACACAAACCCTCCTGTCACAGTTACCGATGATGATCACAGCTCATCCCCCTGACTGTAGCTTATTAGCAGGCAAAAGTATAGCTGTGCTGATGCATTATGAGATAGATGTAAAGGTGAAACTATGAACCAATCAGAGCCACCGCATTGAATGACTGATTGGTTCATAGAGCGCTGCAGTGATTTGTTCTTGAGCGACGTGGCTCAGCCAATTAGAGTCAGCACTTGCAGAAGGAGGAACCCCCTAACCAGGAAGCCCCGGCTTAAAACTACAAGCAAGTGCTGCCGAACTGCCAGAGAAGAAGTGAGGCAAAGAAGACAGTGCCTGTTTTTTGTTTGTTTTTTTAATACAGCCAGGGCTTATTTTAGGGACAAACAGGAGGATTTCCTACTGAACCAAGTTGCATCGCACCTCACTAAAACCACAATTTAGTGCTATGCAACACAAAGGAAGGCTCCATAGGGAAACCGGAGCTATAAAACATAGAAAATCAAGGCAATACTCAGCATGACGCAAGTTTTTTTTCCTTGCAATGTAGCAACCTACAAAACATCACTAATGTGAAGGAACCAATAGGAAAGCATGGGCTTCACATAAATGAGATTTGTAGCACTGTTGCATCGCCAGAAACTTGTGTGATTTTGTCACCCGTGTGAAAGCAGCCTTAATAACAGACTCATAACAGAGTTTCCAATGCTTTCCACCATATACAAGGACGTGTAGTTATGTGAAGTCATCACTTTACTAATGCAGCCACCAAGCAAATATCAATGAGAGAAATCTGTAAATAAATATAGTTTCAGTACTATGAACCCAATCAATATCTATAGAGCACCTGCACTTTCACGTTGGAGCGCTCCTGCGCCGTCGACTGTTTTAGGTTCCTTTCATCAGCTGAAGACTGCCCTATATAGCACTACATAGGGCCATCTTCAGCTGCCGGGAGGAGCCAAAAACAATGCGCTCCAACGTGAAAACACGGGTCCTTATTAAGGACACCATGAGCCAGCCAAATAACAGAAAGCATCAAGTTGTTTAGTGAGACAGACAGACGACTGCGTTTTACAGAAGTGCAAACATGAATTCTACTCATGCACTTACTTGGTCTTTTTCATGAGGGAGAAGGCCGACCAGCAGGAGAATGGAGGTGGGAGAGCTGTAACATCTGGAGGACCCTTTCCTTTCCAATCCTCCATAGTTAATCCTATACTGAGGACCATCTTTTAGCAGCCTTCCATTGTTAACAGCCCTTTTAGCTGCAAGACGTAAACGCCTTTGGAAAATAGGATTCGCAATAATTCCAGTCAAATCACTCTGGCTACGCAAATACTTCTCGATGTTCTTCAGTGATGACCCATTAGATTCCTGCAGTCCTTCCAGTGCCCTACGAAGGAGTTTATTCCAATCCACACTTCGCAGGTCTGCAGCAGCGGGAGGTCTCCCCTTCATTAGTGTGGTGGTTGTAAGGCGTCCGGGGTGTTCGGGGTCCTTGTAGGAGGCCGTGCCTTTGTTAAGAACTTTGAGCACAGAGCCGTCCTGTACGCTGAGCTCCAGCTGCTCAAGGACAAGCCTTTTATCAAGCCCATGAGAAACACACACAGCATGACAAATCCGCTCCTCCGACGGACGTTGCTTTTGCCTTTTTACCTTTTGTATGGCTTCTAAAATCCACTCTGTGTACAGAGGGTTGGCAAGTTTTACCATGGCTGAAGAACTGTATCCAAGGAGCAGCAGCTGCCCATAGAGGTCATCCGCGCACCGCCAACATCCCACCGGCAACAATGTATCCCAGGTCCTACTCCAGTAACACACATCCGTCTGCAGAAGGGCTCACATCAAAAGGAACAGCTGCAACGCACTAAATCCCCCTCATAAAACCAAATCTGAGGAAAGAGAGGAAACAGATTTCATTGCAAGGATCAAAGAAAGGGACGTATTACTGAAGGACACAACTACCAAACCGGAGCCCCAAGATGGGCAAACTAACCCGGGAATAGGACATACTGCAGAGGTTAACAGAGTATTAGTGACGAAGAACTTATACAGGACACCAAGATGGCCACATAGGCAATTATCGGGAACACGGCAGGTTAACCCCTTACTGACCACCCATACACCTTTTTACAGTGGTCACTAATGGGCTTCATTCAGCTGCATGTGCTTTTTTACAGCGCTACATGAGAATATCAATACAGTTCTCCCATTCATTGAATGGCTGCGATTGTCTCATCAAGCGCAGGCACGTAAAGCCGCATCCCTCCAGCTTTGTAATAGGAGTCATCACAATACATTGCAAAGTTATCGCCTTATGAAGCATATGACTGTGAATTGCTGGAATAACCTGTTAAAGGGGTTTTCCCCAGGTACTAAATGGAAATTCTGAAAAGGCTGAAGTCTAAGCGGTACAGCTAAGTGGCGGCAACCTATACCTGTTATCCGCCGCTCTGGACCCTCTCCTCCATCCGAGCAGCCGCTGATCTGCCGCTGTGTTTATATGCATCACTTCCGCAGTAAACACAGCAACAGACTTACCTATAACTCCCAGCATGCATAGAGCTTGCTTAATGACCAGCACTGTAGCTCCGCCCACAGCTCACAGGTCCTACAACTTACCAGCATCAACCCACCTTTAAAAAGGTGCATTTACACATAAAGAGGATTGTTTAAAAGATGGCTTTTGAGTGATCGTTTTTTTATAAACTACTCATTGGTACTAATGCCTATTAGGAACGTGCGAGCCGCCAGGGCTGAGAGATGAGATAATGAATTTAGCGCTCCCCGGGCAGAACACAGCGGTACTGCTCATCAGCTATTCTGCTGAACGATGGATTTCAAGTCGAACTGAAAATAATTGTTCGGCAGAAAAGTGGAAGATGGGCACATTTACACCCAACGATTAACGCTCAAAAGATGTTTAAATGGGCCTTTACTCAGAGTGCAGAGAAAGCTGCTGAAGCAGACAGACCGGAGCTTCCAGCACTCTGAACTGCACATGAGCCATACAATGCAATGCTTCTCTGCAGGTTGTGAACCCCGACAATCGTATTATGTTCCACTATGTTGATGCTGTAAAACGATTTGCTGTCTGTGAAATAAAAGCTTCCAGACACCAGAGTTGACGTAATTCTGTGGTCTTCAGCCTTTATGTGTGTAGTGTCATATTCATATTAACTAAAGTCAAAAAACCCCACCTTTCGCCCTCTACTATGTAAAAAAAAAAAAATGAAAATCCCCACAAATTTGTTATTGCCATATTCATAGCGACCTACGTAAAACAGTCAGTACAGTAGTGCCATGCTGTATCAGGTAAGTACTGGTTGCTAAGAATTATCCCACAATCCAAAATTGTGTGTTAACCCTGTAACGCTCCAGGGCAATCCCATCTGTTACAGCTGACACCAATGCACACAGTTATTGATCGGAGCCATTAACCCTTTAAATGCCAATTCTGACAGTGGCATTTAAATGCCCTGATAAGATTACAAGGTGCCGAGGGAGGAAAAATCTGTTTAAAAGAAAGTAAATTAAAGAAAGAAAAAAAAAAAGAAGTAGATCCCGACCCCGTTTAAGAGTCTTGGCCAGGAATTCCCAGTGGACCCCGTCAAAGGCTATCTCTGGGTCTACAGAGAACAGGTTGTTTCGGACCCATTCTGGGCCTTGAATGTCAGAAGTGGAGTTTTTCTGATATTAGCCCCTAGTCTCTCTCCCTTTCACAATGCCCAGCTGACCCGTGTGTATAATGGAAGGGAGACGAGGAGAAAGTCTATTAGCCAATGTTTTAGAGAAAAGTTTTATATGGACAATTAATAATATGGGTCTAGAATTAGTGGAGATTGTGAGATCTTTGCCAGGTTTTGGTAAGATACTGATATGTGCCTCTAAAGATTGTCGTGGGAAGATCGTGGAAAAGATTCCAGCCAAAGAAGGGGTAAGCTGCTGCTAAAAAATTAAAAAGTAGGTGTAAAACCATCGGGGCTCGGGTCCTTCCCTGCCGGAGTGCCCTTCACAGGTAAAGACTAGAAGAATATAGTTTATTAGAAACTCTTAAAAACATATACGGGCTGACTAACAGTACTAACATAAATTAACACAAAAAAGAGAAGATATATTTAGGTGCAAGTTTGAATTATGCATCCAATGTCTCCAATGTAGATAATGGTCACAATAGCATGGTCAGTATAAGTGGATAACTTTAGTGCATATACAGAGTTCCTGCACTGAATGACTGGTGACAGTCGTATGTAGAGGTCGCAGAGAACTACGGCTCTGAATGACTGGTGAAGTCACAGAGAAATACGGCTCAACGCGTTTCTCCGCTCGCTTTAGAGCGGTTCATCAGGAGCCACAGATGTATATTTGACCAAAAAATCTTTAGTGGGATTAATAGCGTCAATCATTTAATTGACTAAGCTATCTTCCTCTTTTAGGATATATAATCAGTAGGATTAAATTGGCAAGAAAGTGGGTTGTCTGCGAAGATGTCGCCAACAGGTGTGTATGTATATATATATATATATATATATATATATATATATATATATATATCAGACACCGTTAGACAAAAAGCCAGCAGGGTACGATGGTATAGTGGCTACGTTGGTAAAGAAGGAAGGAGGACTCGGATAAAGAACTTATGCACTGACAGTAGTCACAAGTCAGATGCGTGTTCCCTGCCGGAGTGATTTCAATAACCACCTCTAGCTTGTCTTCTGTAATATCTGTGTAATGATCTGGATCAGGGTTAAAGTCCCTTTGTCATAACCGATGCGGATTGGTAGCGTAGACAAGAAAGCCAGAGGTCGGTACATGGGTAGGCATCAGTTGCAGTACAAAAAGAGCAGGTGGATAGTTAGGTATGTCAGGTAGCAGTATGGAGGAGCAGCTGGTGGGAAAGCTTGACCACTGGCTGGGAGCACAATAATCACACACCGAGGGAGAGACAGGTTTATATAGTCTAGCTAACCAGTGCAGGTTGGAGCTGGGTTGCAGGCGCAAGAACTGGACAAGGCTAGGCAGGGGAGCTGTCCAGCTCACCAAGGAGAGATGCCGCCTGGAGCATAAGGCCTCATGTCCACGGGGAAAATCAGATCCGCTGCAGATTCTCCATGGAGAATCTGCAGCGGGTCCCTCCTGCCCCGCGGACATGAGCGCCGAAAATAGGAATTTAAAGTATTTACCTATCCGGCGCGGGCGGGGAATGTCAGCTGTTCCTCACGGCCGGATCTTCATTTTCGGCCGGCGGATGAATTCCTGACGCCGGCGGCACGTCGCCGGCACGTCGTCGACGTGCCGCGCGCATGCGCCGGGCACATCCGCCGAGCCGAAGCAAGGAAGATGCGGCCGTGAGGAACAGCTGACATTCCCCGCCCGCGCCGGATAGGTAAATACTTTAAATTCCTATTTTAGGTCTCCCGCGGATCCGGACGGCTTCCATAGGCTTCAATAGAAGCCCGCGGGAGCCGTCCCCGCGGGAGACCCGCATGAAAATGGAGCATGGTCCAGATTTTTCCATGCTCCATTTTTTTTAAAATCCCTTTTATTGACGATCCGCGGGTATTTATCTACCCGCGGGTGGTCAATGCATCCCTATGGGGTGCGGATCCGCGCGCGGGAGATCCGCTGCGGATATTAAATCCTATTTTCCCCGTGGACATGAGCCCTAAGAGTTCCCATGTTTAAACCCTGATACTGGGTTCCCACACGGCGTATTCCCGGCGGCAAAAACCCCCCACGAGATTGCAGCTGGGAAAGCGCTGCTTCAAAACCTTCTGCACATAGCTGCGGGTTTTGAAGTGGCTTGGCCATATGCTTTTCCGTTGCGACTGGCGCTCCCATAGAGGGGAGCACGGCCGCAGCAGAAAAAAAAAAGAAGAAGAAGACAATGGACATGCTGCGGACGGCGAACCCATGCCGCACTGCCGGGCATTGGCGAGACAGATTCGCCATCCTGTGTGGACAAGATTTCTGATTAGCGGCCGCAAGCCAAACAGAAGTTCGTCGGCAAATCCGCAATGACAATCTGTCTCGAGCGTCTCCCTATATTCAGCAAGCCTGTCTCTGCTATGTACCCAGAGATGTGTTCCTGTAATGCAGATGGATTCAGATCTGTTAATTGTCCCTTTTATGTCGTACAGTTGAGAATAATAGTTCTGAAGTATCTCCAAAGCCTCGTTAGCATTGTGGATGTTAATGCCTGCCGCGTTCTTCTTGCGGGGGATGTAGGTTTGTGTGGCTCTTGGGTTTATCAGACAAGGGCTTGCCTGCTTTATTAAAATATTCGTAGTAAAAGGTTTGCGTTGGTCTCCAAGGCCACTTTCACACGGCCAAGAAAATCTCACAAGATTTGCGTGTTGCGAGACACATGAGCGATTCGTTCCTGCATCGCAGTATGGGAAGAGAAAAAAAGAACATTTAAAATGGCAGCATGTCCCATCTTTGGGTGTTCCTGTGGAATGCCGGAAAACACACCGCGCCGGAGGATCAGAACTGTACTGACTTCTAAGATGGAGTTCAAGACATAGTAAAGAGTTTCCTCCAAGTTTTGTTGCTCAATTTCTCGAGAAATGACCTGTGTTCTAAGGTTTCTCCTCCCCATCCAGGGGATCCATCATATATTGTATTTGAAATGGATGAGCATATAGTCAAGATTCCTGTGTGCTCACTATTTACTAGATCAGCCGGGGAAGTCGTATCTCGGTATGAACAGAGGCCCGCTGTGTTCTAGGAGTTCTCCAACCTAGAGCTATAAGCCTCCATGTCCTCCTTTGTAGGTATAGCCTTACTATGTGAGCTAAGAGCCCTAACCTCTGCTAGAGCTGGTTCACCTCATATGGGAGGAGGGGTGTGCTGGTGGCCATGTTTAATGCAATCTCCTTGCCCGAGGTGGATGGTGAGGAAGTAGTGAAGGCCGGGGTGGTAGGAATTGGTGAGTTGGAGCATACAGAAGAGAATCATCTGGTACCTGTAGCAGAGCGGTCACAGTGTTATCAGTGGGGCTTCCCACTGCAGTATATTGTTCCGGCAGGCGCTTTGTCGTGGGCACCATGTTTGGCAGCGTTCGCCATTCCTTCATCTGCTGCCAGCTGGCGAATATACCCTACAAGGCTAAAGCTCCTGCCGGGGAGGAGGTGAGCAGGGACACCTTCCTCCTGTTTCCTATATGAAATGGTTGAAATGCCTTCCGGTAGTGTGAAAATGGCCGTTTATACCAAAGTAGATGGGAGGAGATATGGGACAATAAATATTACCGCTGTAAAATAGAACTCTAGCAGCAAAAAAACAACCTGCAGACAGTTAGGTTGATGGATAAAAGTTATGATTTTTTTTTTTTTTAAAGGAGGGGAGGGGGGGGGGGTGCATCCTTCCCAACATCACTAAGGAGAATTCCACGAGCCCAATTGGGTTTACTGTGTGCCTCATTATGTAGTTGGACCGTTACTCCTGTTAGCTATGGTTTCTTCACTGAACAAATGGGGCGGTCCTTCTGCTCAGTCACATGACCAGCAATTGTAACATGGAAACTACAGTTCCCAGAAGCACCTGCAGCACCTCCCACCTCTATACTTACCAGTAACACTACTCCACCTGTGTACTGAAAGGCAGTGTGTACGGGTCTCAGCGGTGGTAAGTGGCCAGGTGATGAGTCATTTCTTGTACAACCCCTTTAACCGTTAGTCAGAGGAGGGAGGGCAGAACTTACTAAAGGAGACAGCAGACACAGGTGGAGAGTTATGGAACAGTCTACAGCACGAATGGTCTGTCGCCCAAATCAACCAATCACAGCTCAGATTTCATTTCTCATAGTGCGTTTCATTCGAAAAACGAAAACTGCACTGTGACTGATTGCTACGGTGAACAAACACAATTTTCTTGTAGGGCCCGTTCACACGTAGTAGATTTCATGCGGACTGACACGGATCCGAAGCAGACTTCACCACTTCAATCGAAAAGGAGAATCCGTAGCAAAATACACCTAAAAACCTGCACCAAAATATACGAGGATTTATTTATTTAGTTTTTCTTTCGATACATGTCCGCCTCCATACGCCGACTGTCTGTCCACACAGCGGACTCCTTTAGGACGGACACACACACGTAGGTCATAAGGAGCGGGCAGGGTCACCCCGAGTACACTGCGTGCGCAGAGCGTCGGCTCTGTGGGCGGATAGCAGGGGGACGGGCCAGTATAACCCCTCTAGCTTATAAGGCTCCAGATGACATCCAAAAGGGTGGCCAACGTGACTTTATAATTTGCAGATGGCAACAAGACTTTAAAGTCTTGTTGCGAGTTGCGCCTAGCCCTGCTGCGGATCCACCTCCCTCTCATCCACCCGCAGACGTCCCACATGGCCCTTCAGGCTCTATATGCAGAGGACGATCTGCCTCCCTGTCTCCGGGCATAAGGCCTTGTTCATACAGGCGACACGGCATCGCTGCGAGAAAATAAATAAATAAAAGAAATTCTTAAAATTTTTTAAAAAACGCAGCAATATCGCATCGCTGGCCCATGTGATATCGCCACAACTTAGCACAGTGCTACTGTGACTTTGTAGCGCTACATGCAAGGATTTTTGGGGGAGACTTGAAATATAAGCCCTTCCCTGAAAATAAGCCATAGCTGAAGAGAAAAAAAAAACAAAACACACACATCACCTCTCCCGCGCTGTCAGCCCAGCCATGTCTGCTCCCCGAGTCCCCGACAGCGATCATCCACAGCCAACACTCGATGAATGGCTGTGATTGGTTCAATCACTGCCATTCATTGAGTGCTGGTTGTGATTGGCTAAGCATCAGCCAATTGTAGCCAGCGCTCCCAGAAGGCGGGGATTTTTGAATCCCTGGCCAGAAGAGAAGATGATGATCACTGCTGGGGACCCGGGAAAGATGCGGCCGGGCTGACAGCGCGGGAGAGGTGATGTAGGTTTTTTTTTTTTTTGCAGCCAGGGCTTAAATTTTAGCTTTGACAATAGGATTGCCTCCTGTCAAAGTTGCATTGCACTGAACGAAAATCACGTTTTCATGCGATGCAACAGAGAGGAAGGCTCTATAGGGAAACATGGGCTATAAAACCTCACGTGTCGCGGGCATATAGCGGGACCCGTGAGGTTTTTCAGTCTGATTGTGGCATGCTACAAAACATTGCATGTGTGAAGTAACCCATAGGAAAGCATGGGCTTCTCATACATGTGATTTGTAGCAACACTACAAAATCTCGCGACTTTGTCACCTGTGTGAACGAGGCCCAAAGTACATACAGAAGAAGGGGAGGAGCCAGGATTTCCTCAGCAGACCGCTGACGAGCTTCATACTAGTGTCTGGGAGTGAGACATCACATCCAGAGGAGAGGGAGACTAGGCCCAAGTGATCTAATGTGGGGGAACCACTGTACTAATTGGGCCACAGGGGGTACTAGTACTAAGAGGAGTCACAGAGAGGGCATGCATTTAGCGGCAGCAGCACTACTATGGGGGCACAGAGGAGGAGGGCATCTCATCGTGGGGGATCTATACCAAGTCATTCATTTTAAGTT
This sequence comes from Eleutherodactylus coqui, assembly GCF_035609145.1. Lineage (NCBI taxonomy): Eukaryota > Metazoa > Chordata > Amphibia > Anura > Eleutherodactylidae > Eleutherodactylus > Eleutherodactylus coqui. The sequence goes on from NC_089840.1 coordinate 172,694,076, forward strand.
TTAGATTCATTTCCAAATTTGGAGACCAAATACGACTCCACAGTTATGTGCAGGCTTCTGCCGCTCGTCGCCACTGAAATCATCACCACCTCTTTCTGGGGCAGATCTCTGCCGTAGCAACACACTCACCATTTACTAGCAGCTGCCAGGCTGCACTTAGACCGGGTACACTGCAAGGGTCACACTCAGCTGTGTATTAGCACCCTTAGGACCAATTCACAGGCCCATATCACAAGTGCCCATGTGGTTAGCCTTAGGGCGGTACTACACAGCTGCTGACAAGGTCTGCTGGGCCGCACCGCTAACAGCTCTACACTGCAAGTGCCAACGGCGGCCACTAGCAGAATTCACACAGGCAAATGCAAGAAACGCGCCCTGATACCACGCTTGCCAACGTGCGTTTTACATGCCAATGCCAGGAGCTTTTCATTCAAAAAAAATCTCCTATCACTTCTAAAAATGCTGCCCTCCGGCATGCAGGGACGCATTACACGCACTTCTTCGGCAACTCACAGAAGTGCGTGCAAAGTAGCGCCCTCAGGCACAGTCACGGGGACGTTTTTTCTTTTTTAGCGTATCACGTTCGTAATACACAGTGAGCGCCGCCCGTCCATCTCAATGCTGCGGATTGTTCACACAACTTTTGGTCGCATAATAAAACCGTGGCGCGTCCGTCCTTGGTGCGTATTCTGTGTTACCTGCATGTTTAGGCACTAAAGACTGCCGATCAGCAGAAAAACCCAAAGCGACAGCGCACATCCGCCCGTGAATCTGCTGCGTGGTCATGAACCGCCTACACTCGTGCGGATGTACCCATATGTCAGCTCACATGGCTGTATGCGGAAACCACTGTGTAGGTTTACCGCTGGGAGCCACCGGTGGGTCATCTATGGCAGCGAGTCTGCATCTCACGCACAGCGCCATGCGCAGGCCACCTGTTTGTAGGTTTTTTTCTTGTTTAAATCTCCCGTGCCAACCCTTCACAACGGTGTGTATGTACACCGCCCAAACGCAATGTAACACTGCCATAGACAACAATAGGCTCTTGCGTGTAATGCACCACAAAACAGAACATGCTGCGTCAGGCAATGCATACACGCAAATGTGAGCGAAACAGCGTGAGGCGATGTATGTGAATTACCACATAGCGCACGCGTAATACATGGTCATACACGGTCATCTTACTCTCGTGTGAGCCCGACCTCAGGCTGCCTACACACTGGCGATACAACCATGCGATGCGAGAACGCAGAATTACGAAGCCAATGATTCTGAATGGTTTCATTCTCATCTGCGAGGTTTTCACTCATCCCATCATTCTGCGCTTTGACATTTTCTTTCTAGCCCACGTTTCCCCATGGAGCCTTTTCATGGCATTGCATCGCACAAACTCGTGATTGTCGCACGATGCGTTTTTAACATTAGAAACTCCTATTTACTTTCACAGGAAAATCATGAGGAAACCGATCACGGGCGGCCGCGAGGCATGAAAAAGACACGCTGGCGCTCAAAAATCACCTAAGCAAAACTGCGATTTTCTCATGGTGATAACGCAATCTCCAGCGTGAAGGAGCCCTTAGAGTGATGTGGTACAGCTTATCAAGACGCTGCCCTCCTGTGGCTGTATTGTGTAACTACACGCTCACCATCCCCATAGCATCTACAGGGCGGCCACGGACAAGTAGAGGACACCACACTCTAAGGAAAGCTAAGATCTGTACTTGTTGCCACTAGCAACCAATCACAGCACAGCTTTCATTCCTTGTACTGCTCAGGTAATATGAAAGCTGCGCTGTGATTGGTTGCTAGGGGTAACAGCTGTTCTCTTAGATGGCTTCCCTAATAGAGTATTGGTGGTAGTGGACTCCTCTGCGGTGCGACTATTACTAGTTCCATAACTTCCCCACGCCGGAGAGTTACAGGCCGCAGCCACCTGCTAGTACGGAATAACACTGACCGCCCCCAGAATCAGGGCCAGACGATGACCCACCACCAAGAGTGCCCCCCGCTGGTCACCAGTGGACAATGCTGTGCAGCAGCTTCACCAACATGGCGGGTCATGCCCTGTGCAGCGGCAGACTAGGTGAGAAGTGTCCGCAGACGGCGTTTCCCACAAGTCACGGTTTGCACGGACGTATTTAAGTGCACGTCAAACAGTCAACAAACAATTCCGCCAGTGCGACATTTACATCCCAGCGGCCGCGCTGCGTCCACCGACGGATGCTGGCGGTAAAACGTCACATGAGGCCGGCTGGCGCACAGCTCCGTTATCTGTGATCGAGCCACATGGGGGGCATCCTCTGAGGCCGCTCTCACACATCCGTTTTCATCCGCAGGTTGCGGGGCACGACAGCCAGTTTTAGCGCCCCCATTATCGTTATGAGTGACAAGGTGCGCTTGAAAATCATGGGGCTAGAAACGCCGCGTCCGAGCGCGGTCTGCGAGGCGCCATTGAAAGCAAAATGCCGCAGAAAAGAAACGGGTGCGTGACAGCGGCCTCACAGTCTTACTTCCGTAACGCGAGTAACCAGCGCCAGATCACCACCTACATGCTGCTGTCGCACAGACGGGCACCGCATCCGCACCCCGCTCCGCACCGACGCAGGAATCGCTGACCGCTTATCCGCAACAATTTCCAAAAATCTATTAAAAAATAAATAAAGCGCTGCAGTCGCCAAAACCTACAGCAGCACCAGACCGCCCGCTGCGCTGAGGGATCGCTCCACTGTGTCAGCTCCCATTCACTGACAGCAAGCAGAGGTCTTCGGGACTGACTACTTGCAGAAGTTCCGGGAACTCCCCGGCGGAGCGAACAGATCTCCGCCGGCGCCATAGTGACAGCACAGCGGCCGGGGAAGGCTTAACGCCGCTCAGTGGCGCCCCCAAGAGGCGGGGCTGGCAGGTGGAAGGATGGAGTCGCAGAGGGAGGGACGGCAATCCCAGCCCCCCCGCATCCCCATCCCGCACACCGGCGCCTACATACCGGACAGACAGACCGGTGACGTCACCGCCGCATCACCTCGTCATGACGTCATACGCGACAACCCTGGCACTCCGGCCGCAGCACCCCAGCCAGTGCCGGCCGTCACTCACACGCCTCTCCGCTGCACTCACCCGGTCTCCAAACCATCATTAAGACTACCGCCATTTTGTTGCGCCGTGTTCCGGTCCGACATGACACTGATTACACCGAGCCTCATTACACCTCACCTACCTTGCCGGCCCCGCCTCTCGCTATGCTAATTGGCCCAAGTGCCTGTCAGTCATACATTTCCATAAATCCTTGCTGCTTTAGGTGGTGGGGGCGGGGCTAATACGCTAATAATGCGCCCGTTTGTTACCGCCTTCCCTGAGAGCTTGTTGTGGGATTGCGGCGCTGTGATTGGAGCAAGCGCACGGCGGGGAGGAGCTAGGTGGGAGGCGGGGCTGAGCGGGGAGGATGATTAGTGGGGAGTGCGGCGGTTTTGTTTGTGTTTTCTGTCACTTTCGCCGTGACGGGCGGGAAACCGCGGAGACGTCAGACGACGGGCGGGGCTGGAGAGTGGCGGCCGTCCTGCACCCAGAAGCACGCGCTGTGCGGGGGCAGCAGAGCCGTCACGTGTCTTACCACTATGTCATTGTATAAGCGGTCAGGTGACACGCAGCGAGTCCCGATAATATAGATATATGCGTCCCGACAGGAGGCGCTGCCTGCAGCAGACCCGGGCTGGCTGTAGTGACCGGTCCGGCCGCAGCTCTCCGGGGCTCCTCTGGTGGACAGCTGTGCAGCTCCCGGGGCGCCCCGGCGGGACGGATCGGGTAACCTGCCTGCGTTCCTCGCCGCTCACGGGGTTCACCTATTACCAGCGCTGGAGCCCCGCGTATTTCCGTGCGGTGCCTCACACTGGCGTATTGTAGGCATGCAGAATCTCACACATCGCGCTCTTTTTAGCTTTTTGACACATTTTGCGCACTAAATCTCCCCTTGACATGAGCCGCAGTAATTACACCAGTGCGCACGTTCTACTACATTTTTTCCACAGCTCACTGCGTCACCAGGAGGGGATCACGCGGTGACATCATCGGCCGGCGCACCTGCAAGACTGCAGTATAAACGCAGGCGACGGCGCTCCACAACGCAGCGCTGCTGCAGACACTTGTGTGCGGGCAGCCAGTACCGGCCGAGGGGTGTGACTTACGTAATTACTACCCCGATAACCGGACGCGTTCCTGCCGGTCACCGACCGCACGGCCCCCACAACCGCACCTTCACCTCCGCAACGACCATTTTAGTTTTCACTGTGCTGTTTTTGGAGCAGAGAATCAGGATCAGGCCGGGCGCACAGCGGGTCACCGCAGCGAAGACCTGCCATCAGTCGCGGAAAATAATTGCAGATGCGTTTTTTCACATGGACTTATGCTTTGCCCAGTGTATCAGCCGCGCAGAAGAAACGCTCCGGCCGGCTTTTCTCTTGAAGTTGTAAACGTTTCCGTAAGGCCCAGTGTCCACGGGCCGGTCGGATTCTGTGCAGGGAATACCGTGCTGCCCGCGGGCGGTGAGCCCTGCTTACCTGATTTCCACGGCAGCGCCGTCCGCGCAGATCCCTCCACTTCTGGGTTCGCTGTACTGCACATGCTCCTCACGGCTCGCTGTCGGACCTCCGTAGTACAGTTTGGTTTTTTTAAAATCTGCTTTCCCGCAGGATCCGTGGCCCGTCTGCGTTGTCAGCTGTGGTCAGGCCGCGGATCGCACCGCTTCCATTGACTTCCACACAAAGATGGGGCATGCTGCCATTTGTTTTCCAGACCAAAAGGTCCGCAAATTAAATCCGCATGCTTAAATTAATACGTGGACGCCCATGCCTCCCTACGGGTGGCTTGATTCGTGGATCTCCTGCGCATTGGTCCGTACAGATTCTGCATATGAAATCCGCCCGGGATTGTTGGCACAAGCAGGAAGTCCCATGCCCCTTATAGGATGCCCTCTTCTTAGTTATGTTTTCTGCTTTACTCACATTGGAATATGGGAAGGAAATGGAATAATTTTTCAGGTTTTCCATATTTTTGAGTCTAATCCTTTAAAATGGCTTCTGTATTTAGAAAACCCATGTTCCTATGAAGGCATTAAGAGTCCTGAGCGAGGGGTCCTCTGTCATCTCCTATCTGGAGGGGGACACAGAGAGGCTGCACATGGGTGGGTCACATTCCACATGTGGGATCCCGCAGCGGTGCCCAAGCCCTGGCAGCAGCGGCGTCCACATGTACCTGCTTTCATCTTCTTTCTGTATTGTGGATGGTTCGCGCGGCTCGCCGTCGGACATGTGCAGTTCAGATTATTATCATTTTTTTAAATCCTGCTTTTCCTGCGGAATCCGCAGCCCGTCCACAATGTCAATTGCAGACGGGCAGCAGGTTGGACGGCTTCCATTGGCTTCAATCCCGCACTGACTGCTTCCATTGAAGTCATGGGAAGCTGTCCGATCCACCTCACACCAGCAGCTGACACTGCAGACTTGCCGCATGAAAGCAGGGGAGAAAAAAAAAAACTCACGCAACCGCTGTGCTGAAGAAAGAAGATCCGGCTGGGATGCAGAAGACCCACACGGGTAAGAAAATGTCCATGGGCAGGGTAGGATCTTGCTGTCGGCTCTTGCAGGCGGAATCCAACCCGCCTGTGGACATGAGACCTTAGGCTGGGTTCACACGGGGCAGAATTTCCGCCTGCAATCTTAAACCCGAACCTAAGCAGCAAAGTGGACAAGATTTGCAAGCTGCGCAGAAACTGACATGCGGCGTGGAATTCAAATCCGCGATATGTCAATTGTGTTGCGATTTTCGCTGCAGCCTCTCCATGGAGAGAGATTCCCGCAGTGAAATACAGGCAGACAAGCCGTCTCAAATCCATGCTGAATGGCGTGGGTTTTGAAGCTGGCTTTCTGTAGCGCAAATCTCATGGAATTTCCCTTTGGTCCTGCTGCAGACATTCCACGTGATTTACGCCACGTGTGAACCCAGCCTTAGTGATCTGCTTATTGTCAGGGGATTCTTTAACTAGTGGAGCTTGTCCAAGGTGGAGAACCCCTTTAATCTTTATTACTAGTGGAACCTCATGCTGCAATCTGATTTGCTAAACCAAAGTGCAGAGTGTAAGGGATTCCCCGGTATTTACCCTTTAGTCTGAACACCGGGATCTGGAATTCGCTGCAGGGAATTCTCAAGGCGCAATCCTTGCAGTAATCTCAGATTGGCAGCAGTAGCACAACGTAATGGTAAGATGTAGTTAGGGGGAAAACAAGAGTTGTTGGGGGGGATTCAGCAACATAACATGAACAGAGGGATAAAAATCAGGAGGAAACCAAGGTCAGTGACAGCAGAAATTCGAGCGAGTGGCCCCTCCATTCTCTTTAATGGGACTGCTGGAGATAGCTAAGAGCCAAGCGCTCGGGTACTACCATCAACTATACTGAAATGAATGGAGTGGTAGTCGCACATGCTCGGTCGGCGCTCCACTCATTCTGAAGCGATCTCGCAGTGACAGAGGGAGACACGGGATCTCCGTTCTAGAGATCGGTGGATGTCTCAGCGGTGAGACCCCTAATGTGCTACGCTATCCTGTGGACGGGGGATAACTTGTGATCCTGCTGCAAACCCTCTAAAAGTAAGAGCAGATGGCGGACGAGTTACATCTGAAAACCAAGCAGGCAAAAATGTTTTTACTAATAGATCATTAAAAATTGATTGCTAAAATGTACTGTTTATTGCTTGTAGATTGTGAACGGCAGATTTGTAGGTGTTGATGCGGCACTGCACGGCTATTAGTAACGGACAAGCCATGAACAAGTTTTGACAATTTATTAGGAAACCCGTGGGATTGTACAAGTCATTGCCTTCCACTGGTAGGTCGATTCTAGCAGTAGACGCCTCAAAGCCGGATAAATGCCCACTGTCAAGCGTTAGAATCAAGTTCACTCAGAAAGAGGAACTCCAACTGGTATTTCAGGGAACTACAGGAGGTCCCTATGGGACTAATATCACACATTAGCAGGAGAAAGTAAAGGAGATAATATAGTTTTCATTCTATGTAAAGTACAAAACATAAAGGTAATGACAAAATGCTGCAGGAGCCGCAGTATATACAAAGTCATTACATCCCACAAATCATGTTTCCCTTGTGGAACAATCAAACTTGGAGGATTTTTCCAGAGAGGAGCAAGAGCTTTAAAAAAAATGAGTCAATGTAGAAAGATTTTTAAAAAATGATGTTGAGTAAGGAGAGTCGGCAGAGGGTGAAGTAATAATACCAAAAGAAGGGGTGGGGGGTTAGAGAGGCTCAAAACAGACGTGTAAAATTTAATGGATATTACATGACGTGCAAAACATCTGAAATTACTAGAAAAAAAAATGAAATTTGATCCCAGTGTACACCAAGAAATTTGAAACGTATCAATATACAATGTGATCACAAACTTGTGCAGGGCCTTTACACGGGAAACACATTCTGAGGAAGCCAGTTGCTGAAATCTGAAGATTTGGACGGAAGATCCTGCATTCTGGTTATGGATAAAGGGGTTAAAGGATATATTGTAAGCGAAATGCAAATTGGACTCCAGCCTCAATACAATTTATCTACAAAAGAAATGTTAGCATTGAAGGAGTTAAAGCTGAATAAAGACGAGGTAGTGAAGTCAACAGCTAAGGGATTTGGAGGGGGGTCATTTAAAAGAAAATATGTGGAAGTGATGAATTCCTTTTGAATGACACTTAAGATTCAAATCTAATCTGACTGATCAGTGCCGAATGTTATTGCCTTCCCTATTGGAGAGAGGCTGGTCACAGGGAGGTTTTACATACAAGGACTTTCACTTGTTGTATCACAAGTACCTTACAATTCCTGTGATTTTTCACTTACTTAAAGGCCCTTTTACAAACTAGTATCGCTCAAAAGCCATCTTTTGAGCGATTAATCGATGTGTGTAAATGTGTGCCCATCGTGCACTTTTCGTCCATTGCTGAGTTCATCGCAGCTCAGCTTAAAATCCATCCGGACTGATAAGATGGACCGCACACTGAGTTCTCTGCGGGCAGTGCTGATAACATTCTTTCAGCAGCTGTCCCGCTTGAGAACAATAGCAATGTATTTAGAGAACAAACCACCTGCTGTTCTCTAAACACATGAAAATGAAGCTAGTTAGCTACTAATGCGCTGATTAGCCCATTAGTAGCTAATGCAAAATAATCGCTCGAAACTGTCAGCTTCTGATGAATTTTGAGTGATCATCTGTGTGTAAATGAACCTTAAGGTTAAAACGTTTCTCCTACACCCATTGTATTAGGAATTAAAGGGTATAAGGGTGCTTCCACACTGGCGATAGATTTTCCTGTGTTGCGAGAGTGAGTGAAAACGCATGATTTTGAAACCAATGATTTGGAATGGTTTCATTCTCACTTGTGATGTTTTCAATCACTGCAAGTTGCGATAAAATAAATCTGCGATCTTGCCCATTATTTTCAATAGGGCCAATGGTAGTAGTGCCAGCTTCATTGAAATCAATGGGAGAAAATCGCGAAAGAGCTTTGGAATCCCCCATAGTCAGGAGAGAGAGGAGGGCGGAGCTACAGGGGATCTCTTACATATCTTCCCATATTTGGAGAGATAGGGCATGGCTAGAGGGCTTTCCCAGGGCTTCCTGGGATGAGGGGGTGCGACTAGAGAGGGGGGGCTAGAGGGCAGATCTCTCGAGCCCCACCCCCTCTCTTGGTTAGAGAAGAATCACTATGAGAACCCCTCTAGCCCTGCCCATGCTCTCGGTAAAGCTCTCAGGCCCCGCCACCTATCTTTCCAAATATGGGGAGATATGTAAGAGATCCTTTTTCGCGATCTCCCATAGTTTGCAATGGGGTCGGCATTAAAAACAATGGGGGATATCGCAATTTTTTTTATTGCTACTTAGAGTGGGTGAAAACATCGCAAAAATGAGAATGAAACCATTGAAAATCATTGATTTCAAAATCATGTGTTTTTACTCACTCTCGCATCGCAGGAAAATCTATCGCTAGTGTGCAAGAGCCCTAAGTCAGTAAAAAAAAACCCATATATTAATGAAAGCAAGATAGAGAGAAATATTACATTTTTCTAATCTGTTTTGATGTAAAAATTTTTATCCTGTCGTCTGTACATCACTATAATGGCGGCCATATTGCCTGACCTGCATTTAACAGCATTTAGAAGATCTGCTTTACAGCAGCCTCATGGGCCGTTCACACAATGAACAGAAGGGGACCCAGTGACTTGTAAGGAGACTGTTCTAGACATACTCTACAACCTGTGCAGGGGTCATTTTGTGGGGGGGAGTAGATGATCAAAAATGTAAAAAAGGAACACCAAAAATTCTTAAAAATGTTTAAAACAAAAATGTGATTTATTTAACAGGTCATTTTCTGATGACACATTTCCTTTAAATCTGTTTGCAAACTTAGGTTAAATGTTGATCGATTTCTGCAAAACGGTTAAACAAATGCCACTCATTCAAAGGATTCATCTCATCAGATATGTAAGCTAAGTCAGACTGAATATAGTACCGAATTTGCAAATCTTATCTACAATTATTCTCCATGGAAAGAGAATTAGTGCTGTAGAAGAATTCTTGGAGAGAGACCCACAGATGTATGTAGTGCCAAGGCAAATACATACAGACTATAGCTGTTTTGCACTGACCCACAACTACAGTACTTCTGGTGGGAGGGACATTTTTTCTGACCACAGGAAAATTAACAGAACTAGCGTACTGAAATTACCCACTGAGTGTATGACTATATCCACTAATCCATAGGAAAGCTGACAACGCACACCAACCAGGGTAGCTAACACTCAATATCGGAAAAGGCTCAAGGGGACAGACGGGTACCACAATATAATTATTATTATGACGGAAAGAGTGCTATTCTTTTGAATGAGGGTAAGCTCAGTGCCTATTAAACAGAACCCTGAAATGTCCAAGATCGCAAAACCGCACCTTGAATGAAAATGAACCACAAATGTCCTCAAATATAACCGTAAACTACAAATAAAAAATATTCCCAAAGAATTTTTGGCTATTAATATGATGTACCCCTTCCTCAGGAGTAAAACAGTCGGGATATCCATAAAGTCTCCTGCCAATTCAGCAGTGCACTCCCGGGGTGGGGACACCACACCACTAGAAGTTGTTGCAATCCAGGAATGGAATGTTTACAGGCCGCATGCGCTAGCCAACCAAGGGCAGAAATCCATCCAACTGTCGCACTGCGCCCGTACCAGAAATGCCCATAAGGAAAGTGCCCAACCAGATTTGGATTGTGTTCCATGGCTGGAGTGCAAAAACGGGGAGGGCACTCATAGCGAGAGCCTCTCAGGCCAGTTATAGAAAGCATTGCACCTGCGGGATGTAAATGAAAACTAAATCTTTATGATAGGAAAAAATTATAAGAAAACAAAGTTTAAAAATGCAAATATAGAATTAATACACGCATCAAATATTATATATTAAATAATAACAATGATCATGTAAATGATATATAGAAATATTTATATAAAGGATTAACCCCTTAGTGATCACCCATATGTGTTTTCATGTCCTAGGTGTCTGGGATTTAATCCCCAGGGCCGTAAAAACATGCATGCTCTGTAGATTAAAGGCACGGGGTCTATGCAGGTGACAGCTCCCTGCTGTCGGAGGTAGCCAAAAGACCGGAGCTGTCATGGGGGGTGGAGGCGCTGTGAATGACTCCCAGTCACATGATCACTGTTATCCAATGGATAATGTCGACCACATAAAAGTAAAAAAAAGTTGAATAAAGTTAAAGTTTCATCTCCCCTCATGGATCGGATCCATGAGGGGAGTTGAAAGTACTCACCTCTGTTCTCTGCGATGTCCCGTCTTCTGTGCATGGGCGCTGGACGTGAAATGTCGGGCCTATGCGCAGAAGTCCGGGGATCCTGAGAGATTTAAAATCTTCCTGCTGCCGGCATGAGTGGCAAAGAGCAGGGAGATGTCACTGGGGGCCGTGGTATGTGGTCCCTGGTCACATGATCGCTGTTATCCAATCGCTAACCGGCAGTGTGGGAAATATAAACAAAAAAAGGTGTACTGTGCATGACCCTCTGCATGAGTACGCAGCTGTGCACAGTACATTACATAGCAGTACACAAGGCCACGGCCAGGCTTACAGCTGGGATCTGCTGCGGGCCTCCACAAGCGCATTCCGCATACAGCCGTGTGAGCCCGGTATTATTCAGATCATTATCTGTAATGCCTACTAAATTTACAAGAAGTCCCCGGGAACGCTCGCCTTCCTGCAATTCTATGAGCAGCTTGTTTAGCACCTTCTGTGTCAGACCGCCACAACTCAGCAAGCTTACTAAGCCTCACAGAGCGCCACTTTTTACACCACATCCTTGCCACTGAGGTCAAAAAATACCCACCAAAAAAGTGTTGAATTTTGCAGCAAGCAAGGGGGGAAGAGGGATACCTGGTTTTATTGCCCCACGTTCCCATCCCAACTAAGTCTCCGTAATTACCCCTGTTTCAGACATACCACACAGTTTTACATTATTACTTTTATCTAAGATTTAGGGGATGCCAAAAAGGGCAAGGGATTATTTTTAGGGAGTCATTTTTTTACTGCACAAGTAAAAATTGGGTGCACAAAGGGTATGTTTCTGATCACAGCACAAACAGAGGTATCTATTTTGGGGTGCAAGTCTTCATTCATAGGTGTTCTGTACAAACGTAAACTTTTTAAAATGACATAATTGCCAAAGAAAATGAAAATCCTCATTTTTTTCCTACTGCTTTGCTTAGATTCATTCAAAAACTGTGGGGTCAAAATACACAGTACATCCCCTAGATGAATTCGTTAAGGTGTCTAATGTTCAAAATGGGCTCATTTTGGCCGCTCACTGGCTCTACAAATGTGCAATGGGGCCTTAAATCACCTTCAAGCAAAATTTCTGTTCTGAAAGCCACTGGCTGCTCCTTTCGGTTTGGGCCCTGTTGTGCATATGGACATAATATTAGGGCCACAACGGGTATGTTTCTGAACATAGGACAAACAGGAGTATTCATTTTGGGGAGCAAATCCTGATTTTCATATGGACTTTAGAAAAAATAACCTCTCTTTAAAACAACAAAATATAAAATTTAATTTTTTCTCCTTTAAATTGCATTAACTCCTGAAAAGAAACTATGGGGTCAAAATTTTGTACATCTCCTAAATGGTTAAAAAACCTAAAGTTTTTCCAATGTGCTTCCACAAGAAGGTAAACATTTAAAAATATATATTTTATCCAAACTTTTTATGGTATGTTTACACATATTTGACATATTGCTGTTGAAAATGTGAAAAAATTTTTCAAAATTTTTCCAATTTTGGCACTTTTAATAAATATACACAAATTCGTCTTATACCCAAATATCGGTCTAATCGGGAAGGAAAAAAAAGGAAGAAAAAGTAGAAAAAGATTAAATATTAGTTGTGTTCCACTGATTCATTGACACCTCATGAAAATAAAGAGTTAAAACGATATATCCAAAACATTTCTCTTCTACACAATTGATTAAAGTATGCTCTAACAATTAACTGAAAGTTGTGAAAAATCGCCCAGGTGTACATTGTGAAAATGATGGGAAACACTGTGTAGTGACAAATGCTTATTAATAAAAAAAAGGTTTGGTGCCGTGTTAGCCAGTAGAGCAAAATGTTATTGTTCTCAGCAAGAGAAGCCATGTAATCTTGTAGATATGATACCTTTTAATGGCTAACAAAAATACAGTGAGCTTACGAACCTACTCGGGGTTTTTCCTCATGCCTGACGAAGAACCCAATGTAGGCTGGAAAGCTCGCTATATTAGGTCGGTGCTTGTTCAGATGTTCCTTCAGTGTATGAAGAGCACGACCTATATATTGTAGGTTGCAGGAAATCGCACTAAATAGATAACATTACTGGTAACAAGGTCTATATGTTGTTTTAAGTAGACTGTTTCTTGTGAATTGTGTATCCTTACATCTCATTCATTATGTAGTATAGAGATGTATAACGTTTGTATCTCAATAGATTACACCTGAAAGAACCAAGTAGAAGGGAAGACTCTTTACCTGTAGTAGAAGGATTATTATAAGTATTTGCGCAATTGTTTTTATTATTAATGTTCTTGCGTTTAGGACAAGGAGCAATTTTATTTTGAAATGTAAAACCCCTCCTAAATGTGACCTGGGCTTTCTTTTGCAGAGACTTCCCCAGTATGGGATCACCCAATAGGATGAGCCAGTATTGACAAAGTGTTTTCTTCTTGCAGGCAGTTATACTCAGTGATAAATCTGACAAGTGTGTTGGAGTGATTGTGGCATTTTAAATCAAGATTCTTCCTCTTTAGAGCTACACTGTAAATGAGATTCATTAAGTATTTTTCATTGGAATACTGAATCAGCTTCCCGTTGTTTAAAAGCAAGCACATACGAAAGCCAACTGTTTAGGATCAGAGTAGCAGTTTCTCCTAATATGCTTCATCTGCACATATGATAAGTTGTGTTTCCAACTGCGATGATGACAGCTAGTGAATTCTAGATAAATATTGGCATCAAAATCCTTGAATTGTATTCTGGTTTAGATCCTCAAATCTCCTACATTTCATTTATAGTAGTACAGTTTATATATAGTGGACATAAAACCAACACCAAAATAGATTTAAAATGTCAATAAAATCCTCCAAAACAGATCTTGGACTGCTTCAAACAGATAAAATACCGTCTATAAATCTTATGTTTAAAAAATGATATTGGCATGATTTAAGAATCCCCTCCCTCATTCAAAAGTCTCCATAAAAAGATTGGCATAGCTGGGCTCAAATATTTTTCCCCATAGCCGTACCTTTTATCTGGAGGTAAACAGAATCCTCATATCTATATTTATAAAAGTGAAAGCCCTCACTAACTGACTCACTGACTGACTCGCCACTAACTCTCTAACTTCCCGGTGTTGTGCAAACATGAAATTTGGCAGAAGCATTCTTAAGGTCCTAAATAGGAAAAGTAAAGCTGTCACAACTTGATTATTCAATGCTAAGTGCATAAGTATTGTCATCCCTGTGTAATTACCTCATCTAATTCCCTAACTTCCCGATGTAGTACAAACATAAAATTTGGAACGACCATTCTTTAGGTCCTAAATAAAAAAAATTAAAGGGGTCAAAACTTGATTATTCAATGCTAAGTGCAAAAGTATTGGCACCCCTGTGTAATGTACCTAATCTACATTTTGTAATAGGGTAATTAGATGACCAGAATCATGTAGATAGGAGAGGAAAATATCTTATTTTCAGATTTTGGAAACAAAGTATCGCTATACCAAGAATCACATGGCTAGAGGCATTGGATCACCTAAGATACATGGAGGAGCTTAGATGCTCAGACCAAGATGAGGACCTAGGGGGATTTCTCTCAATTTGAATAGACTTTAGAGGCTTGCCCTCTTTCTCTGATTGGTTATTAAACTGTTACGATCCATAGAGGGGTTGTGCTTCGCGAGGTGTGTGGCCTGCTTCCTATGGGTACCCCATATTTACTTCTCTTATTCTGCACCCTTCTCTTACCTCCCTCCTATAATTTCTTACTAACTATTCCTTTCCCTCCCCCTCCCTTTTTTTCTACCCCCTTGCCTTACTATTCCTTTCAGTTGTTCTTACTTAAGGAGTTCAGTAAGGAACCACCAGGTTTTGTCTTCTATGCTCAGAACCAATATGGCACTTTATGCATTACTTAAATACTTTCATTCATCTGGTACCATTTAACCCGTCTGGAATATGCTAGACAGAGATGATTTTCAAAAGAGACAGCAAGGCTTTGTTTTGTTTCATGGTTTTGTTAAACTTTAAAATTTAGGAGAACCTGTTATTGTACTACAATAGAAGAGACAATGTGGAAAGTGTTATGACAGACAGTTATTATGTCTCATTTTGAAAAACTGCTGAACTCGGCTTTTAATAAAAACCTTTTAAACAGAAAACACAAATCTCTGAAGTAATGTATCAACATATGCTGAAAGGTTGGCCATAAACGAATCACTACCTGATATGATAGGTCTTCCTGTTTTTTTTGTTGTTTTTTTTTCAAGATTGGTTATTTTTAGGTAAAATATAAAAAATATGGTATGAACAAGTCAATGGTCTTCAGGAAATTCTATTCATTTGTATCTAAAGTCCCTCTTCTTTTTCCCTATGTTTAATAAATTATCCAATTGTTTTGTTTTGTCGGATCATCTTCAAATACTCTATAATATTGATCATCAGAATATGCAAACACCCTTTATGATAACAGGAATTGAGTATAACAGTCCCTCCGCACTAGTCTGCACTTTTAATAATAATGTCAGAATTAGATGCTAAATTAAGGACAGCATTTTTCTTTGTATTGAAAGATTATTTTTATATTTAATGGTAGGTGCACCGAAAGAATGCAAGAAAGTGGTAAAAATGGTCAGTTGAGGGCGAGGAGTTTTTGCTTGAAAGAGTGTCGGAAGGGGTGATGATTTTTGTAAATATGAAGTGTATGCTGAATAACGATTAGTATTAGGACTAGAGATGAGCGAACGTACTCGTAATGAGTACTTACGCACCCGAGTACCGCCATTTTCGAGTACTTCAGTACTCGCGCGTAAAGATTCGGGGGGGGGGGGGCGGGGAGAGGCGTGGCGGTGCGGGGGGTAGCAGCGGGGAACAGGGGGGAGCCCTCTCTCTCTCCCTCTCCCCCCCACTCCCCATTGCTACCCCCCGTGCCGCCACGGCGCCCCCCGAATTTTTTCGCCCGAGTACGGAGGTAC
The DNA here is from genome assembly GCF_035609145.1 of Eleutherodactylus coqui. Lineage (NCBI taxonomy): Eukaryota > Metazoa > Chordata > Amphibia > Anura > Eleutherodactylidae > Eleutherodactylus > Eleutherodactylus coqui. The sequence continues at coordinate 172,709,908 of NC_089840.1, forward strand.
TCGAAAATCGCGGTATTCGGGCGAAAAAGGGGCGGGGCAGAGCACGTTCGCTCATCTCTAATTAGGACTATGGTTGGTAGTGAACTCGGAGAAAAAAGAGGCAACGAGGCTTTATGGCCCACTCCTAATGATCCATTGCTCATAGAAAGCTTTTTGATGGAAATGTCAAATATATCAAAACTTTCAGGAGATCTTTGGGGGCATTTTTTACTATCATAACTTGTGTTATTGGCAGATACCACCAGTGCCTGATGTACGCAATGGGTTTTGTTTAGAGCGTCTCTCCTTTTAATGAAATTACTATTAAAGAAGGTTCTTGTTTTATTGGTTTCAATTAGGTCAATTGGTTTTATTGTTGAGTTCTCTTTCCTTTGATAAGAGGATTTTGAGTCAGATGTTTTTTGCGATCCCATAATCTATTCACTCCTTGTTTACAATCATTCATATCATATCTCTAATAATCTTAGAGCACTTTCTTCTAACTTCATTGAATTAATATTTCCTCAGTGTATATCAGGTTTGTATATATTGATTTTACTATTAGATCCCCCTTTATGTTCCAGAACCTAATTTTTAACTAGAGATTAGATATAATTTGCTAGATTTTGACATATGGAACTCTGTTTAATAACACGTGTCAACAGTGAAAATCTTTCTGACTTGAAAATAGGTATTTAATGGAAGAAACGAAAATGACATTGAAAACTTTGAGTTAGCTCTTGGCTCTGACATGTAGCCCATTTAGGTTAAATAAATGTATATACCATTATTCAGATCCACAAGGTTAGATGAGGAAAACATTAAATATATGAAAGTATATATAGTGAAATAATTGAAAAACTAAAATGTAAATCCGATATCATAATCCTTAAATCTTAAAATTGATATGTATGTATTACAATAAAAAAATGCAAGTAAGTGTTCACCAACTTGTTTTTTTTCGTAATTTCAGGTTAGAATCCCGGATGTCACGTAATTGTAAAAACGTTTCTGAAAAACTGTTACGTGTGTGGTGAGGTGACATTTTCTGCCCAGAAACGTCAGATTACTCCAATCATAAAGACTGCATTTCGCCAATATTTTGGTATCGACTTAGGAGATCAGGACAAGCACTTTTATTTGAAGTTAGTGTATCTATAAAACCAGAGTTAGGCCTACTAAACAAAATATAATGTCACATTCATTGTCCTCAACCCAAAATTATGGTAGTTTAGTTATTTTGAGAAAATAAAAAACTTCAAAGCATATTTTTAGTATTTTGATTTGAGATTAATATATCTTAAAAACCAGAGTTAATAAAATCTAATATTCATGTTTCTCAACTCAAAATTAGGGTAGTTTAACTATTTTGAGAAAGGAAAAAAGTGCATTTTTGTTGTCCAGTGTAATTAACTTTTTTATCATCATCATAGTGTTCCAATTGTCAGAAGTTTCTTTTATTATTTAAAAAAGGCAGACTTAAAATGTAACTTTAACCCATGTGGTATAATACCCCAAAACAAGCACACGTCAAAAAAAGGTCCAATTCATTTTCATATTGGATGTAATCTTTGCATAGATTCTCCAGTTTTGTTAGTCCAGATAAAGAGACACATTGAAATGACTCATTTCAGGCTTCACATCTGAAAGGTCAAATAGTAGAAAATGAAAAATCAGACCATAATAAGTTGTTGCATATAGGTAAATGATCCATCTACAATCAAATGATCACACACAATATTCCATTGGGAGGGCTACCTTGGTCTCAAAGAGAAGTAACAGAATATATAAATAGAAATGAGATTCAAAGGCGCTCACTCACATAGGAAAATTATCATAGAAGCGTGGTACTGAAATTACCCACACTGTAATCCAATAGAGCCTTCAAAGTAATTACCGAGAAAAGGATCAGGATGTCTACTAATTCATGGGAGACCCGCCAACTGCATACAAACCGGGTCATTTTTATCTGTAGTTTACTGTTACATTAATAACATCCCTGCCTCTTTCTGTGGATGTTTGAGGTTTACCTATTTTGAGGTGTGATTCAGCAGACTTGGACATTTGGGTGCTCGGTTCAATAGGCACTGAACTTCCCCTAACTAAAGTGAGTAATCATTTTATTGTGTAGCCCGGCTGTCCCCTTGAACGCCCTCTTTTTCTATATTGAATTCTCTAAAGAGAAGACAGTCAAGAGTTGTTGCTAAATTGTCTGTCTAGAGAAATGGACAACTGGAATGTGAAATTAACATGGGGATTTAGCTCTTTCTTCATGTAAACAAAATCTATTAAACTTAAATAAGTGTAAGGTTGCTATTCCATGGCAGCGTAAGGCCGTAAACGACGGCATCAGCAAAAAGCAGCGATTTTTTTACTGTCGTTTTTTAACTGCTTTCACAGCGCTTTTTAAAGCACCCCATCATTGTGCAGACAGCGCTTAAAAATCTCGGTGTTAGAAAAGGGCACATTCGAGCGCAAGTCTGCGGGGCCCCATTGATATCAATGGTAGTGTTGTACCGTGATTACCACAGTGTTCAAAACACCGCAGTATTCACGCTAAGAAGCATATGTGTGAGAAAGGCCCTAGGCACATCGCTTTTTTCAGTGTTTAATGCAGCGCTAAACGTTGTAAAGTGCCTCCATTGATTTCAATGGGGCTTCTCAGATGAGCATTTAAACGCAGCATTTTTCAAGTGCTGTGTGTTCTATTTTTGAGCGTTTCAGTGTTTTTAAACGTGATACGTTGCCCATTGTAATGAATGGGGAGTCTTTTCAGCACTAACAAAAATGCATGTCAACGTGGTTGAAAGCACAGTAGACGTGGTGAAAAATGCCTTAAGCCACTCTTACACACAGTGTCGGCAAAACTCGCGATTTTTACAGACATTTTCGAACACAGGTTACTGTGTTCGACAGCGCTTTTTAATGCACCCATCATTGTGGTGGGTGATGAGGTGCATTAAAAAGCAGGAAAATGCACCAGAATAGAGCAGACAGCGCTCAAAAATTGTAGTGTTGGAGCGCAGGTCTGCGAGGCTCTGCAGTAAAAAGAGCATGTCTGAGAGTGGCCTCAGGTCGGCATCACATGCGCGTATGCACATTTGCATGCACCTCAGTGCATCTTTTTTGTGCACTGAATGGGGCTTTTTTGTGTTTGTATTTCACTGTACTTTTTCAGCCCACAGGGCATGTTGATTTGCGCGTAGCGAACAAAGACACACCAATTTAAATCGCTAATTTGTCCGAGTTCCAGATGTGTTTTTTTTCTAATAAAGTAAAGCAGCGTTTTATGCATATCCCTTCATATCGCGACCGCATTTGCGCACCCCCATTGACTTCTATTCTATTACTCAATTTTGGTGTTTTTAATAAATTAACAAAAAAAAGTATCGCTCTACTTTTACCACCTAAATAAGCTACAACTTGTGATGCACCATCTTTTAACATCAGCTGCATCAGAAGCCTGGCATTAATCTCCTGTGCCAGGGGGAACAGGTCCTCGGCTGTTGGATAACAGTCTAGCACAGCTCAAACAGTGGGGACAAGAGAAACCTTCAGTCCCCGCTGTTTAACCCTTTGCATGCAATGGTCAATGCGACTGCAGAGTGTAAAACACTGACTGAGCAAGGGGCTTTCTCTGTCATCTATCAGACCCCTGCGATGTGATCACGGGTCCTGATGCTATGGCACCTGGAGGCTTGGGTAAAGCCTCTGAGTCAGGCAGCTACGCTGGCCTCTGGCTAAGCTTCATATGCTTTATAATACACTGCTATACTAAAGTTTAGTTATGTATTAGAAGAATAATAAAATGTGGTGATATTCAAGTTATCTAGTGGGAGAAGTAAAAAGTAAAAAAAGTATTTAAAAAATATTTTAAAAAAAACAGAAAAATAAAAATGTCAAAACATCTTTTCCCCTTTACTATGTAAAAAAAAAAAATGGCCTTCCGTCCTGGACATGGAGGGAGCAGGATGTGTTTTACAGAGTTCCTGGCCGCAGCACTCCCCGCAGACATCGGGACCCTCTAGTGCCCTAAAAAAGCAGCTGTAGGGGAAAACCATCCCCCCTGCGTCCCTGGTGAAAGCCCCGCATACCAAAGAAGAGAAGCCTGGAGGTCTCCTCTTACACCCTCTGACACGGCCTACCTGGACTGGAAGACGGAGCGTGCGCAGTGCCAGGGAACCGGGACCTGGCATCTTCCGGAGATTTTGCCGCCATCGGAGAATCCCGGGGGGCTTTATCCAGCTACAGTTCCCCGCCCGCACCCTGCTGAACGACCACCGATGCACCACGGCCTAACGGCGCCTAAAGCCGTGGCCTAAATTTCCGCCCGCGAATACCCGCGTTACACCATACCTGGTACTGCGAGCAGAAAGAGAAGCCTCAGCATGTCTCTGGACCGCCGGAGAGGCTGCCGCTCACCCCCGGTGCCAAGACATCACTAGACGGCAGCCAGCACACCGCTGCCAAGCGGTGCCTGGAGCCGTGACCTGGATTTTCAGCCGCGATACCCGCAGAGTACCCTGCCCGACGCCGTGGGGAGGTGAGAAACCACAAAACATCTTTGGACTGCTGGAGGGGCCCCGCTTACTCCTGGTACTGCGTTTTGGAGCCCCAGTCCCTGCAATCATTATGAAGGCTGGGGAGCTCCACACAAGGACATTCTGACAAGACAACAGGCCCTTGGTGGTCTCTGACCCCTTGCAGCTCTTGACCCAGACCCAACAGCACTATAACTCCCACGGTGCAGTAACAGGCCTACTAGGGCCAAGGGGCAACATATACCGCGGCTGAGGTTCTCGCGCATCTGGACTGGCAGGGGAGATACCTGCGACCTGTCGCCGTCAAACACCCCATGAAAAGGGAACAAAACTGAATCAATAAAAATGCAGGCCGCGATCCAGGCTAACGAGATATCACGAGTACGAATGGAGGTTGAGTAGTTACCAAATGAGAAGCCACATCCATAATACTAAGCTGCAGCAAAGCTATTATTGATCTTGGAGACTGGGCAAAATTTTTGATCTTGGTGTGCATAACCCGCATAACCGCCAGATTCAAAGAAACTCAACTATGGACAAATATTTAAACCAACGCAGCGCGGGTACCTCACTCAGTTACATGCCAGCTAGACTCAGAAAAGGCAGCAACAGGAGGAAAGCAAAGGAATAGGCCTACCAAAGCCATTAAAGGGGTTGTCCCGCGCCGAAACGGGTTTTTTTTTTTTTCAACCCCCCCCCCGTTCGGCGCGAGACAACCCCGATGCAGGGACGTACAGACAGCTTACCGGAGCGCTTACCTTGATCCCCGCGCTCCGGTGACTTCTATACTTACCTGTGAAGATGGCCGCCGGGAACCTCTTGCTTCGTGGACCGCAGCTCTTCTGTGCGGTCCACTGCCGATTCCAGCCTCCTGATTGGCTGGAATCGGCACGTGACGGGGCGGAGCTACACGGAGCCGCTCTCTGGCACGAGCGGCTCCATAGAAGACTACAGAAGACCCGGACTGCGCAAGCGCGGCTAATTTGGCCATCGGAGGCCGAAAATTAGTCGGGCTCCATGGGAACGAGGACGCTAACAACGGAGCAGGTAAGTAAAAAACTTTTTATAACTTCTGTATGGCTCATAATTAATGCACAATGTATATTACAAAGTGCATTATTATGGCCATACAGAAGTGTATAGACCCACTTGCTGCCTCGGGACAACCCCTTTAAGGAAAAAGAGTGCAAAGGGTCTCAACAGCCTTTATCCCCCCCCAAGGACCGCCTCGCCTCGTGCTGTGGCTACACCAGATATTTACTCTAAAACAATGGACACTTCCTCCTCGCAGCCCCCCCCTGCTGACAACTGACAACAGCATGGAAGTAACGCAGGCGACCCTAGTGGCGCAAAAGGGATCAAAATTACTTCTCCCCCTATTTGACAGCAGATTAGAGACACTGCACAAATCCATAAATTTGGCGCTGCCACAAATTACAGATAAGACCCAAAGATTGACAGAACTGGAGATGAAAACCCAAAACACGGAACATAGCATCATTACTCTAGAGGCCTTGATGCAAAGAAGCCGGTCAGAGACTGAAACACTCAGAGAAAAAAATCAACGACTTGGAAAATAGACACCGCCGCAACAACCTACGCTTTGTCGGGATACCGGAGTCAATAACAAACAACCAACTTATAACATACCTGACCACAGATCTCCCACAGGCTCTCAAGATCAATATGCCCAATGACCCTTTAACAATAGAACGGGCTCACCGCATCTGACCACCTGGAGATAGACGCAACAACGACAGAGCCCGACCTCACCCGATGATAGCCAAATATATGCATTGGGCAACAAAAGAAGCTATCTTACAAGCCTACAGTTGCCTGGGGGAACTACAAATCCAAGGGGCGAAGATTCTTGTGTTCCAAGACTTTTCAGTGGCTGTGTCACAAACACGCAAGCTGTTTACCCCAATTTGTCAAATCTTATATGAAAGAAACACCCGCTTCCAACTGCTGTACCCAGCAAAACTCTGGGTCCAAGACGGCAACAGATCCCTACTGTTTAATACCCCAGAGGAAGCGAGAGGGCATATGCATCTGGAGGAAGCGGGAAAACAGGGTTGAGACTGACGTATAGAAGAAACTTTGTTTCTGCCCTGTACTTAGCCCTCGCTCAAAGCTATGTGGATGTGGCAATCCTCATGCAAAAGAAACGATAATATTCATGTTATTTGTTTATAAGTTTTTTTTAACCCCTTGAGTGGCAGGTTTCCTACCACCCTGTCGTGCCCACCAGGGCAGGTTTTTTAAAATGGTCTAATCATTGAATTTCAACTAATTTTGCAGTTGCGTCTCAAGAGCCATAACTTTTTCATTTTTCCATTGACACGGCCATGTGAGGGCTTGTTTTTTGCGGGACAAGTTGTGATTTTTTTTAAACGGGGGAGGAAAAAAAGAAATGGGGGAAAAAAGAAAAAAAGGGGCCATGCCATTAAGGGGTTAAATAATGTATTAACTTCCTTCTCTGGGTCATTACGACGCATGGATACCACATGTGTGATTGTATTTTTGATTTTTTACAAAGTAAAGGGAGACAAGTGTTTTTATTATTTTTTTAATAATTTTTTTACTTTTTTATTTTTTATTTTAATTTTTTGTCCCTTTAGGGGACTTCCACAGGGACCCATCAGGACCCCCTGATCACATTCCGGGGTCCGATGGTGACAGCCCTTTACATGCAGCAGTGACAGCCCTTTACATGCTGCAGTCACATAGATTGCAGCATGTAAAGGGTTAACACAGCAGAGATCGGAGGTTTTCTCTGATCTCTGCTGTAAGAGCTAGTACCTAGCTGTCCTCTGACAGCCAAGCACCAAGCTCTCCCTGCCACAGAGACCATCGGCTTGCTTCTGACAAGCCGATGGTCTCTATGGCAACCTGTAAACAAAGCAGTAGATTGCCGGAACATCGGCAATATCTTCTGCTGGTTTTTCAAAGCCCTTGCTTTGTTCTCTGTGGGTCTGTGCAGGTAGAGCACACTGCCACAGCTTGTGGCATTGTGCTCTGCAGCTCCCATAGTGATACATAGCCCGGAAAGCTTCCGGGCTATGTTGTTATGAGCAGTGGAGCTCGTCACGGAAAATTTCCGGGCGTGCCACTCAAGGGGTTAAATATATTTCACGCTGACCTGTTTGATTTCCAGAAAATGGTCTGGTAGGGAGACTTGGGAGCCCCCGAAACGGCACGAATATTATTCAGTTGTGCCTGTGGCTCACTGGGACCGGAGCACGCGACAACGACAAAGAGGCATATATCATGGTATTTATGATCAAGTACACATACTACCATGCCTATAGAAACAGAGCTAGAAGACTATCAAACACCCACATTACAATTTCTGTCCTGGAATGTAGCGGGACTTAACACACCCATTAAGCGGAAAAAAGTAATCACACCCTTAAGGCACCACAAGCCAGATATCATTTTTTTTACAGGAAACATACTGGAAGAAGGGAGCAGGGGGTGAGCTGCAAACACCATGGATTGACACATGCCATACATCCTCAAACACATCAGCATCTCGAGGAGTAGCTACCTTAGTCAGGAAAAACAAACCATACACGCTACTACATACTATAGCCGATCTGCAAGGCAGGTATCTTATACTGAGAATATGTGTAGACTCTATGCCCCTAATGTAGATCAACCAATATTTTATGCCACACTGATAGAACTGCTACAACCCTATTTAAATGAGTGTTCAACTATTGGAGGAGATTTTAATAGTGTGCAGGATGACTCTCTGGATAGGATGGCCCCTTCTGCTCAACCAGCCCTAACCACACACGCGTTGCTGACTTTGGTAGATCAGCTTCACCTACGTGACCCATGGTGACTGCTCAAGTCCACGGGTAGGGAATACACATGCTGCTCCAACGCTCACCATTCAGTCTCGCGCTTTGATTTTTTTCTTAATATCCAGCAGTCTTTTTGACCAGCACCATCAGTCTGTAATCCACGGAATATCTCTTTCTGACCATGCGCCAGTGACAATGAGACTACAGCTGGTCCCTTCCCAGAGGCTGTCATGGCTGTGGCGCTTCCCCCTTTTTTGTGGGAATCGGGGAGTACCTGAGACTCCACTGGAATAATTATGCAGATGATAATACGGAGCATGCGGTGATGCGAGGCCATATTATAGGCTATGTATCCCATAGGCGGAAAAAATTCCAAAAAGAATTTGAGACATTACATAATTCCCTGCTGACGGCACAAAAAGAACACATAGACTCTCATAGTGATGATTCATACCAAATATTTCTCACTGCCAAATGTCTATTAGATACATTCGTGCTTACCCACGCACATTGGCAGACCAAACTAACAAAAAATACATTTTATACATGGGGTAATAAGACAGGACATCTATTAGTCAATTTGGGCAAACAGCGACAACCACACAAACCAATACTAACCCTGAGATATCCTGGTGGTGGTGGTGGGGGTTGGCAATCTAACAACGAAACAGACAAAAGTGGCCCAAATACTACATGATTATTTTGAAAACCTTTATAGGGCAGAGCGGGCCAATGTCCAGGCCATAAACATTTTTTTGGAAACAGTGGGTTTAACGAGACTTTCTGACGAACAGACATCCCTACTGGATGCTGCTATATGGGAGGAGGAGGTGCGAGGGGTGATTGCGGCGGCAGCAGAGGGAAGATCGACGGATTTTCAGCGGAATAGTACAAAACGCTTACAACAGACCTAGTGTCAGTGCTGACCCAACTCTACAATTCAATTTACATAAATGATGCCTAAGTCGAGGATTTGTGGATTTCCAGAGGTATCTTGCTCCCTAAACCAAATAAGGACCCGATGGACCCACGCTCATACAGACCAATAGCATTGTTAAACTGCGTTTACAAATTTCTGTCCAAAATATTAGCTGATAGGCTTCAACTCATTCTCCCTTCCATACTTAACGCATTGCAGAAAGGTTTCACACAAGGACGAAGTGCCCTGAAGAACATTAGAGCTGCCATAGCGGCGACGGTTGCTGCATAGAACCCTGACAGCCCGGTGACAATGCTTTTGAGTCTGGATGCTGAGAAAGCTTTTGACAAAATGGCTTGGCCATTCTTGAATACGATACTGGGAAGACGTAGTTTTGGACAGATGCTTGTAAATTATATCAATTCAATGCATACAAATGCTACCACTACCCTTACAGTAATGGCCTCAATAGCCCGAATATTGATTTATTCAGAGGAGCTCGCCAGGGCTGCCCACTTTTCCCGCTTCTTTCCAATCTATCCATAGACCCACTACTTAGATACCTAACGCACACCACGCTCTTTGCAGGAGCGCACTACGCAGATTTGGAAATTACAGTAGAAGCATTTGCAGATAATCTACTGTTAATAGTTAGCAATCCCAAGGAGACACTATCACCCTTGCTACAGGAAATTAAGAGAATTGGTAGGCTCTCAGGCTACACCCTAAATCTAGATAAAACTGAAGCTTTACTGCTCAGGGGGCCGGCTAAGCCTCTATGGGCAGCGCAATATCCCTTCTATTGGGAAAAGCATTCCATACAATATCTGGGGATCCAGATCACAAGAAACCCTTTTAAACTATATAAAGTAAATATCGAACCCTACATTAAAAAACTGGAAACAACCCTGAATCTATGGAAAAATTTCACGCTGTCCTTTTTGGGGAGAGACAGTCGCCTAATGATGATAGAATTTCCAGTTAGTATGAAACAGAAAAAAGGAGACGACATACAATTTGCAGCTATAACAGGTCTAGATTTTATTGTTGTTTTTGTGTTGTGTTTATTTGATTATTTAACCCCTTGAGTGGCGGGTTTCCTACAACCCTGTCGTGCCCACCAGGGCAGGTTTTTTAAATGGTCTAATCATTGAATTTTAACAAATTTTGCAGTTGCGTTCCAAGAGCCATAACGTTTTCATTTTTCCATTGACATGGCCATATGGCTTGTTTTTTGCGGGACAAGTTGTACTTTTTGATGGCATAATTTTTGGGTATATATAATGTATTGCATAACTTTTGTAAAAACATTTGTAGGGAGATTGGGGGAAAAAAAAGAAATTCTGCCATTTGTTTTTTGGATTTCATTTTTACGGCATTCAACATGCAGAATAAATAATGTGATAACATTATTCTCTGAGTCACATGATTCTGGCGATACAAAGTTTATACAGTTTTTATGTTTCGGGGAGGAAAAAAAGAAATGGGGAAAAAGAAAAAAAGGGGCCATGTCATTAAGGGGTTAAATAATGTACCAACTTCCTTCTCTGGGTCATTACACGCAGGGATACCACATGTGTGATTTTATTTTACATTTTTTACGAAGTAAAGGGAGACAAGTGTTTTTATTTTAATTTTTTAAAATAATTTCTTTACTTTTGTTTTTTTTTTTTACTTTTTTTTTATTTTTGTCCCTTTAGGGGACTTCCACAGGGACCCATCAGGACCCCCTGATCACTTTCTGAGGTCCGATGGTGACAGCCCTTTACATGCTGCAGTGACAGCCCTTTACATGCTGCAGTCACATAGACTGCAGCATGTAAAGGGTTAACACAGCAGAGATCGGAGGTTTTCTCTGATCTCTGCTGTAGGAGCTGATACCTAGCTGTCCTCTGACAGCCAAGCATCAGCTCTCCCTGCCACAGAGATCATCGGCTTGCTTCTGTCAAGCCAATGGTCTCTATAGCAACCTGTAAACATACCGGCAATATCTTCCTGCTTCTCAATGTCCTGCTTTGTTCTCTGTGGGACTGTGCAGGCAGAGCACAATGCCACAGCTTGTGGCATTGTGCTCTGCAGCTCCCATAGTGATACATAGCCCGGAAATCTTCCGGACTATATCCCTATCGGCAGTGGAGCTCGTCCCGGAAAATTTCCGGGCGTGCCACTCAAGGGGTTAATACAGTTGGGATAATATCCTTATTTTTGTTTGCCAACAAACAGCCACAGACGGTTTATGCAATACTGTGATATATCTCTGTCCAGACGCTGGGCAGTGAAACTGTTAATAATGTTTGTAATACCATTGAAATGTCGGATGTATACCCCGATTTGGTTAATAAAAACATATTTTAAAAAGTCACACGTACGTCGCATAATTACTGTGGCTAACATCTATTCTCTCAATACAGGTCAGGCATCATTTGGGTACCGTGTCCTCGGAGACCTGGCACACTTCGCCTCAGGCACCAACATCATCCTGGGAGGAGACCTAAACCTCTGTCTAGTACCGGACCTGGATTCGTCCTCGGGTAAGTCCAGCTCGTCCCTGGGGGCCATACGTAGACCACGGAAAAGACTATCAGATCTGAGACTCGTTGATCTCTGGAGAATTCTACATCCAGGGGTCAAGGACTACAGCCATCACTCCTCCGCACATAACAGTTACGGGAGGCTAGACTACATCTTTGTTTCCCATGGTCTCCTGGACTTAGCTCCACGAAGCTCAACGGGCAATTTCATATGGTCGGACCATGCGCCTGTCTATGGGGCACTCCTAGGGGGGGAGACAAGAGGGGGACAGAACACATGGCGACTTAACGATAATCTCCTGGGGGATGCTCTATGCCTGGCTGAAATTAAAAATGCCATTGATACCTTCACGGAAGTTCATAAAAAAGACACAACACCCCCAACAATACAATGGGAAGCCATGAAATGTCTCCTACGAGGTATCTTTATCTCCCATGGGTCTAGACTAAAAAAGGAAAGGACAGGAAAACTAACAGATCTAATAGCCAAACTAGACAAAAAGGAACAAGAGAATAAATCCCAAGCTTCCCCAGCGTTAAATGCCGAGATATCACTATTACGTCAACAGATCTTGGGCCATATGGACCAAGCCCATCTGCATATAAGGGATAGAATAAAAGGTGGCTTCTATGAGTATGGAAATAAATGCAGCGCATGGCTAGCGAGAGCCCTAAACCCTCGGGAGAACCAGACCTACATTCTCGCAATAAATTCAAAGGAAAGGGGGAAAGTGTACGCCACAAATGACACATTGGAGTGTTTCCAGTCATACTATAGCGATCTCTATAATATTGGAAGCGAGGGGAGAGGCATGGATGGGGTCACCTCACCAAATATTGAACAATATTTACACAATCATGCGCCACCACCAATATTCACAGAAGAGGCTGAATCACTAGAACAGGATATATCGAAAAAAGAAATCCTGGAAGAAATTCAGAATTTGAAAGCAGGAAAGAGCCCAGGTCCCGATGGCTTTACGCCTAGGTTTTATAAGATATGCGGAGAGATGGTGGCCCCCATAATGAGTAGAGTGTTTAACGCAGTGTCAGCGAACTGCCCATTCCCACGACAAGCATTGCAGGCCATCATCACAATCTCACCTAAACCGGGCAGAGACCCCATGGTGTGCGGGAATTATCGCCCAATTTCCTTGCTAAATGTGGACACAAAAATATTCACGAGAACCATAGCCGTGCGCCTGAAAACGATCATCCCCAAAATCATTCACAGGGATCAAGTAGGGTTCGTCCATGGCCGAGAAGCCAGAGACAACACCATCAGAACACTTTCTATGATAGAAAGGGCCACAAATAATCCACTATGCCTCTTAACGGTAGATGCCGAAAAGGCATTCGACCGAGTTAGCTGGGCTTTTCTAGAAGCTACACTTCGGAAGATAGGCGTAGGCGATAGGCTAAGAAATTGGGTGATGGCCTTATATAACGATCCCACAGCACAGATACGGGTGAACGGGAAACTTTCCAGGCCAATCAATATTAATAATGGTACGAGACAAGGATGCCCGCTCTCCCCAACCCTGTACATGCTGGTCATGGAGTCATTGGCCAACGCCATCAGGGCAAATAAAGAAATACAAGAATACAAAGTAGCCCAAAATGAACACAAAGTAGCGTCTTTTGCGGACGACCTCCTAGTATACATTACAAATCCCCAAAAAGCTTTGCCCGCTGCTCTGCGAGAATTCGACAGATATAGCAAAGTTAGCAATTTCAAAATAAACCTCCACAAGTCAGAAATATTAAATATCACTCTGCCGTTCTCGGAGGTCAGACAGCTCAAGGGACAGTTCCTTCTGAATTGGAGGGAGGACCACATTAAGTACCTGGGAGTGACTCTCTCTCCCTACCCGGGAAAGCTCTACGAACTGAATTTTGAGCCTATTTATTCTACGCTGATGAGAGACTTTGAGAAATGGAAACCGTTAACCCTCTCTTGGTTTGGCAGAATAAATACTATCAAAATGAATGTCCTCCCCAGACTCCTATATTTATTTCAAACACTACCCATTCAAATCCCTAGAAATTATTTCCTTAAACTGAGAAAGGCGGTAACATGCTTTATATGGGGGGGGGGGAGGGGGGGGGCCACAGACCGCGCCTGAGCTACAAACTACTTACCCAACGGAAGGAAAAGGGAGGAGCTGGACTTCCGGACTTAATTCTATACTACAGAGCCGCAATAAGCAAACTAGTGCTGGATCTGGTCCATGGGGAACCATCTAAACAATGGGTTGAAATGGAACAGCACCCAGCCCCAGGAAGGATTCGGGGACTCTTTTGGTTAAAGGGGGGCTTGGGGCGGAGAGGCATAGGGGTTTCCCCCCTGGTAGCTTCAATACTAAAAATTTGGGATAGATTTGCACAAAGACACCACTTAGTATCCTCACCGGGCCCATTTACACCCCTAGTGGGGAACCCAGACTTCCCTCAAGGAGACATGGGGCTACCTCTGCTAGACAGAATGAATCTAACAACGCCTAGAATAAGGGACATGGTGGGGGAGGAGGGTCTACTACCAATGAGCACAATAATGGGTGAGGGGGGCCCCCCTGACAGGCGCATGGTTCCAATATCTGCAGATAGGCCATTACATTAGAACTTTGGGACCAACCTCGGTTCTGACTGCACCACCCACGCACTTCGAGGCGCTCTGTGAGGAGCCACGACGGGTGAAGGGAGAGATATCCGCTGTCTACGGCATACTGGTCACCGAGGAAGACGGGGACGCAATAGGGCGGATCCAGAGATCCTGGGAAAAGGAGCTGGCTCGATCACTGACAGAGGATGAATGGGATAAGGCCTGGCAAATGACACACAAGATGTCAGTATCAGGCAACCACCAAGAGCTGAATTATAAACTTATAACGAGGTGGTATCGTACTCCAGTTAGATTGGCCAGGTTCTGCCCAGGGATCTCGGATGTGTGTTGGAGATGCCTGAAGGAGAGGGGTACACTCACCCATATCTGGTGGTCATGCTCCCGGCTCTCCAGATTGTGGTCGGAAATAGAGGATCTATACAACACTCTGACTAGAGGAGCTATATCCTTGACACCATAAATAGCTCTACTATCCCTACTAACAAGACCAATATACTAAGATTCTTTCTGCAGGCCATGAGACTGGTGATTCCCAAATGTTGGAGATCACAGGACCCACCAACCCGACTGAATTGGGTAACAGCGATAGATGAGATTGGCCGCATGGAAGAGATAAGAGCCAGGGATGACGCCCAATATGCATCTTATTTCAACACTTGGGAGGCTTGGATGACATTCCGCAAATCCACGAGGTTTGACCAGTGGCTGGCTAGCGGAATTATGCCTCAGTGATGGCGCGGGGGGGGGGGGGGGGGGCTAGACCCGGTGGTGTGGGTGGGAGGCACATGTTTTCTCTCTCTTCCCTTTTTTTTTTCTTCTTTCTTCCACTCTTCCTTTCTCATTTCTTTCCCTCTTTAATCACCTATCTATCTTCTTATTACCCAACACTTCACCTCATATTCTTCCTTCTGCTCTACCACCCCTACTTGGGATAACAATGACACAGGAACAGTCATTAGCTATGCTAGGGAATTGATACTCCCGTCACAGTTGATAACACTTTACAGTTTTCAGGATTGTTCTATAGTTTAAGAGTTTGAAAGAAGAAAATATAGAGACACCTGCAGGTAATACTTTATCGAACAAAAACTATTTCATCCACGGAGATGTTGTCGTGGATGGTGTTGTGAACATAATACAAAAATGAACAATATTGAAAGCGTTGCTATTATTACAATCTGTATTGTACAAGTCTCTAATAAAAACATTTTTGACTAAAAAAGTCACACGTGGTGTCGCTGCATTCATTATGACCCGAAGAAAAAAAGTTAGTACAGTATTTAAACCGCACAGTGCACTTAATGAAAAAAAAACATGGCGAAAATAGCTAATTTTACTTATCTCGCCTTACAAAAAATCGAATATAAAGTGATCAAAAAGTCGCATGGATCAACAAATTATACGATTAAAAATCTCATCCCACAAAAAACAACTCCTTAAAACAGCACCATTGGCAGAAAAAAATAAAATTTGAGAGTTTTTGAATGTAGTGATAAAAAAAAAAAGTTTTTGAAAAAGCGTGAAAATGTTCCAAAAAACTATATAAATTTGTATTGATATAATTGTACTGGCCTGTAGAATTAATTTAACCTATTTATACTGCACTGTGAATGCTGTTAAAAATAAAAAGCATGCCAGATTTGCAGATTTTGTTAATTTTGCCTCTAGAAAAAAATGTTAACAAAAATCAACCAAAACACCATATGTTCCCAAAAATTGGAAAAATGAAGACAAGAGTTCATTGTGCAAAAAGCAACAAGCCCTCATAGAGTGTGTCGATGGAAAAATGCTATGGCTCTTGGAATGTGGATACACAAAAACAAATCTTTAAAAAAAAATGTTATACAATATATTATATGTACCCAAATATGATGGCTTAAAGGGGTTCTGACATTAAAAAAAAAAAATTTTACTCACCTTGCCTGGCTAGGACCGATCGCCAGGCATGTCCCCTCCAGCCGGCATCTTCTTCTGTGGCTTGTAGAAGCAGAGCAGGAGCGGTCAAAAAGATCGCTTCCGGCTCTGCTCCGTCCGTCAGTCACTTCCGAGGTGAACGGACGGGCCGCCCACAGCAAGCACGTCACAAGCAGTGCTTGCTGTGGGCGGCCCGTCAGTCCCGGCCGAACTCCGAGATTCTGCGCGTGCGCAGTGGAGACGCGGCCCGTCCTGACTCCTGTCAGAGGGCACCTCTCCACTGCGCATGCGCACGATCCCGGAGCAGCGTGGCTCGTGGAGGAAGAAGAGGAAGAGCAGCACCTGCTGGGAGATGACCCCCCCCGATGTCAACAACAACAGGAGACAAGGTAAGTATTATGTTTTTATGTTTTAGCAGCCATTAAACCGTGGGTTCCCTGTGTCCATTAGGCAGACCAGGGAACAATGGCTGCTAAAGCATAAAAACATTATTCATGTCAGAACCCCTTTAAAAAAATACAACTTGTCCTGCAAAAAACAAGTCCTCATACAGCTATATCGACACAAAAATTAAGAATAATGAAAACAAAGGTTTGGTACCATGTTAGCCAGTAGAGCAAAATGTGATTGTTCTAGAATTTAAAATTTCACTTTTATTTAGAATTAATATATAAAAAGGGTCAGGGCCTACTAACAAAACAAAACATAGAACATATAACACAAGACAGACAGATCCACGCCAGTGGAGTCCCGGGGAATATAGGGGAAGGAGAGAGGATCTCAACAACTCCCGTATATTCTTTCCCAGAAAAGCACCAAGAGTCTTTATTTAAAAGACTTTTATGTGTAAGAAGTTTAGATGAATGTCTTTTGGTGTATTACACTTTATTAAATGGTGCGTTTCTTGTACTTTTTTTCACCATTTCTCACATGAAAACTCTCCAAGACAATAAAGTGAGAGTTTTATTGGTATAGCTCATGTACAAGAAATTTCTGTTATTACGTAGATATCGTTGTTGCTCAAAGGATGAGAGCTTTTTATTTTATTGCTCATATAGAAAACTTCTGCTTTTGCTCAACAATAAGAGCTTTTTTTAGAGTTTGTTTTTGCTCGTATAGAAAGCTTCTGCTTTTGCTCGACGCGTTTCTGTATCGGAAATGACCGATAGTTCATCAGGAGCTGGGCAAAAAAATATGCCCTTGAGTGAGCAGAGAGGAGTTTACTAACTGAGAAGGTATAACAGAAGAATAACTCAAATGTGTCTGTCAATATTTCATAAAGGGAGATGCTCCCAATTGCCTTATTATAATATATTGCTTGACCCTAACAATATTCGGGTTCACCAGCATACTCTACCCATCTATAGATCAATACACCTGGATCTAAGTTAGCTCGCAATTAGAAGCTGAAGGTAGACATGGGGGGTGTGTCACTCTGGAGTGAGAAATCTTAAATATGCACTATGTGCATCGTGTGAGGATAATGCACACGATCCGTATAAGTGCTACCTGCATCTGTACGGAATAACCAGGTTTTACTTTGGTATTTAGCATAAAACCATGAACCATACGCTAGGGCTGGTGGCTACTAAATGAACAGCCACCAGGTTAAATACCTATTGGCCCAGCCGGTTAAAGGGATGTGCGCACAACATATGCAGGCACTATCAGAGTAGAATCTATCTTAGGTAGCCCCCAAGGTCTCTGAGAGGTCAATCTAGACCAGTGAGTCGTCTGCCAAGACTAGTAGCTTCACATGAATAGGCTGCCAGATTGTAAATTCATTAATTCAATCTGGGACAATGCCCAAGTCTAGCCTAGCTACTGTTAGTAACTGCCACAATGGCACAAAGCAATTTTAGGCTAGCTATACTAGTCAGCAGAGCGAGAGAGGTAGAGTAGAGTAAGGCAAAGAGAGATTTTAGGAGTAATCTCCAGCAGCGCCTGCGGCTCTGATGGTGAGCTTTAGGCATCTGTCTGTCTTGTGTTATATGTTCTATGTTTTGTTTTGTTAGTAGGCCCTGACCCTTTTTATATATTAATTCTAAATAAAAGTGAAATTTTAAATTCTATATCTGTGATGGCCTCAACTTTGGACTAATATAGATATTACATACCACTGTGACTTCAAAATGTGATTGTTCACAGCAAGAGAAACCACGTAATCTTGTAGATAATCCATAAGCCTGAAGAAGAACCCTGCGTTGGCTCGCAAGCTCGCTATTATTACATCATGTATTTTTGTTAGCCAGTAAAAGGTATCATATCTACAAGATTACGTGGTTTCTCTTGCTGGGAACAATCACAAAAATTAAGAAGTTATGGCTCCAGGAATGCGACAATGAAAAAAACTGAAAATTAGTTGGTTTTAAAGGGACAAACAGACTTTGGCACTAACACATTAAGATAAACCAGCACAGATGAACAATACAAAGTATATGTGAATGTAGGTATGTAGTGTAGGTATGTAGACACTTTAGTAAAGAGTATATATGTTGGGCTTGAGATTACACAGGCATAAGTTCGCCAACAGACCTGATGGGATGCCAGGGACCTTTACCCCATCATAGATGTGACTTCTGTCTTAACTGAGATCAGCGGCTTCTCCCATTTGATGCGCCGACTAGAATGTAGAGATTACGGCTGATCAGTAAATTATTCTATTATGTTTTACTAGGTATGTATTCATTGTACTTGTATGATTATAAGTGTTTGACACATCGTTTCTATTTGTATCCTGAATTTGTAAAACAGAGGTTGCTCCTCCTCCTCCGCTGACCCATCACCGCCCACACAGCAGGGAACAGCGCAGAGAGCTAAGTCCCTCCTCCCAAAGGAGCGACAACCTTCTGCCCCCCCCCCCCGACTCCCGTAGTGGAAGTTCCACTTTCACTTTTCAGTACACAGGGGAAGGAGAAGACAGAAAGGGCTAAAAAAAACCCTCCTGCCTTCTCTTACGGTTTATCAGCTGTTACTAATTGATTGTCTCTGATTGATTGGAGGCTTAAATTCACAGCTGGGCTTTAAGCCCGGGACCAGGTGCCTTATATTTACCGCGCTCAGTCCTTAATGGGTTATAAAAACACTACTGCTCTGGGAAGAGAGGGAAAGCCCCACGTGGGGCTGGAGGGACGTTCCTAATAGCGGCAAGCCCGGGGTTCGCCTGCAGGGGAGAATTAGGGATTCCCCGGCTGGTGGGGATTTCTTTATTATCCCCTGCAGGTGAACCCCAGTCTCACTGCTGCAGGGGATATCTCTCCAGCCCTGGTGAGATGAAGGGAATCCCCGCAGAGGAGGTTCCTCTGGGGCTTTCCTTCATCTCTCTCCCCGCTATGGGGTGATTCCCCTGTACTGGGAGAAAAAGGGGGAGTGCTTATAGGGTTTCCCTGAGAGCGGGTGGGGCTAGAGGGAATCGCCCTCTAGTCCTGCTCTCTCTATTTGCTATGAGGGAATCCCTGGGAGAGCTGATCCCTCTACACTGTGACAGCCCTTCAGATATTTGTAGACATATATTAATTCTCCTCTCAGCCTTCTTTTTTGCAAGCTAAACAGTCCCAGAGCCTTTAACAGTTTCTCATAGGCTATGATTTGTAGATCGCTCACAATCTTTGTTGCTCTTCTCTGAACTTGCTCCAGTTTGTCAATGTCTTCTTAAATTGGGGTGTCTAGACGCAGCAGTCAGGATGAGGTCTGACTAAGGAAAAGGGGGATAATTACCTCTCGTGATCTAGACTCTGTGATTCTCTTAATACATCCCAAAATTGTTTGCCTTTTTTTTATGGTTCAAAAGGATTTTATTGGTCTGCCGTGCTTACATAATGTATACAATATTATGCGGAGATATCAATAGACAAACTATATAAACAATCTAAACTTCTATTCTTTTCTTGTCTTGTCTTGTTGTCTTCTTTCCTGTAATGTAATCTCTTGCTATAAGGCAGTTTATTTTCTTAACTAAACATTTTTAAACAACTCCAAAATATCTGGT
Organism: Eleutherodactylus coqui; assembly: GCF_035609145.1. Lineage (NCBI taxonomy): Eukaryota > Metazoa > Chordata > Amphibia > Anura > Eleutherodactylidae > Eleutherodactylus > Eleutherodactylus coqui. Next base: position 172,730,215 of record NC_089840.1, read on the forward strand.
TCTTATACTATATTTAGATATATTTTTCCTAAATTAACTATAACATACAACTGGAATTGGTAATTGGAGTAAGATAGAATATAGAAAAAATAGAGAAGAGAGGTGAGATGGGGCGGGGGTTAGCGGTGGGGGGAGGGGGGAAGGGAGGGGGGGAAGTAGGGAGTGTTGTGTGGGATGAAATCCGGTCTAAGTCCCATAAAGATTGCGTTGTATTTACTGTTTTTTGGGGTTAATGATCCGTTGGTTGTGGTATAACTACGGTCGTGTTCGTGATTGGGGGGGCACCGGTTTTCAACCAAGTGGTTAGGTCTGAAGAGTGTCGGAACTGATCCCAGATCATCCAGGTGCCAAAATGTTTCTCATGCCTTAGTTCATCTTTAGCACATAACTCTTCCATATGTTTTATCTGGTCCATGGCCTCCAGCCACATTATTCTAGTGGGGGGTGACGTAGATTTCCAAACTCTGGGTATTATTTGTCTCATGGTCAGAACAAAGAATCTGAGTAAGGATTTTTTAGCTTGTGTCACTGGTCCGGGGAGCATAGATAGTAATGCAATCTCTGGTGTAAATAGAACGTGGTTTCTACTGACCGCCGTGTAAAGGGCATTGACCTCCTGCCAAAGGGGTTGAATGCGAGGGCATGACCACCATAGGTGGATAAATGACCCTTTTTCTGTTGTGCATCTCCAGCAGGTATCCGGATACTGGGGGAATATCCTGGCTAATTTCACTGGGGTCTGGTACCATCTTATTAGAATTTTATAATTTAGCTCTTGTATTCTGTTAGAGATAGTAATTTTGTGTGATAGGATGTATGCCTTTTCCCAGGACTCCTCTGGGGGGATGCCAGTCAGGTCTTGTTCCCAATTCCTTATTATATCTCTCCCACTGTTTTGGGTGTCTCTTTCGATCAGCATCCGATACAATGCCGATATTGTTGATTGTTCTGAGGTGGGTGAGATGCTTATTTTCTCGAAAGAGGTAATGGGACGGCTTAGTTGTTGGGTGGTTCCTAGTGACCTGATGTAGTGTCTAAGCTGTAGATACTGGAACCATGCTCCGGGCTGGGGTCTCCCATCTCCCTGTATGTCGTTCAACGGCCTGAATCCCTCTTCCGAGACCACGTCCCGGACTCTTATCATGGTGTTTGGTGAGTTCTGTATCAGAGGTATGCCTCTGAAAAAGTCAGGGCACTTGGGGTTGCCTGTCAGGGGGGTCAAGGGACCGGGTTTGTTAATTAGGCCTTTTGTGGTCGTGTTTGCCTTTTTGCTGCTGCATCACACTCTCGACTCATGTTAAAGGGGTTGTCTCGCGGCAAACATCACAATTTTACATTAGCCCATCCCCCCTGGCACCCCCCTGGCATAAAATAGCAATTTAAAGCGGTTTTTAAACCACTTGCTACTCACCGATCTGATGAAATATGAAGTTTTAAAAATCTTCTCCCTAAGATGGCCGCCGGTCCTTTCCCAGGGATGCACTGCGGTTTTCTCCCATGGTGCACCGCGGGTCTTCTCCCATGGTGCACCATGGGCTCTGTGCGTTCCATTGACGATTCCAGCCTCCTGATTGGCTGGAATCGGCACACGTGATGGGGCGGAGCTACGATGACGACGCGGTGACCAGCTCTCCGGCACGAGCGGCCCCATTCACCAGCCAGAAGCACGGACTGCGCAAGCGCGTCTAAAAACGCCAGAAGACATCAGAATTAGACAGAGCCATGGAGATGGGGACGCCAGCAACGGAGCAGGTAAGTGAATAACTTCTGTATGGCTCATATTTAATGCACGATGTACATTACAAAGTGCATTAATATGGCCATACAGAAGTGTATAGCACCAAGTTATTCTGCAGTACATATCTGTTGGTATACCCAAGTCTCTTTCACATGTGTTGCTACTTAGCCCAATTCCTCCCATTCTGTACGTGCTTTTTAATTTTTTCTTGCCAATATGTAGGTCTTTTTATTTCCTCGTTAAATACCATTGTTAGTCGCTGCCCACTGTTCAAGTTTGTCTAGATGTTTTTCAATCCTCGCTTCTCTAGTGTTAACTATCGCTCCTAGCTTTGTGTCTTCAGGAAATTTGATAATTTTCACCCTCAATTCACTCATCTGAATCATCTATAAAAATGCTGAATAACACTGGGCCCAAGACAGAACCTTGTGGTACAGCAATTGCAGTTTTACCTGGCAATATTTAATTGGTGCTTCACCCCAGTTTTTTGAATATTCTCCAAATGTCATCCATGCTCCTTTCCATAGTGAGGCAACATCTTAAGGTGCATTTAGACACAAAGATGATCGCTCAAAGGATGGCTTTTGAGCTATCATTTTTGCATAAACTACTACTTGATACCAATGCCTATTAGTACCAATTAGTAGTGTGTGAGCTGCCAGGAGCTGTAGTCAGGGAACAGACCATCTGCTGTACTCAGAAAAATTTCGCTTTGTTCTGCCAGGGGGCTGACAGCTGAGACAATTTTATCAGCTGTAATCAGCGCTCCCCGGGCAGAACACAACATGCGGTCCTTCTTATCAGCTGTTCTGCTGAAGGAGGGATTTCATGCCGAACTGAAATCCGTCGTTTGGGCAGAAAAATGAAAGATGGGCACATTTACACGCAGTGATTATCGCTCAAGAGACAGCTTTTGAGCGAATTTTGAGCGATAATCTTTGGCAGAAGTTCAGCAAATTATTCTGACACCATCACCTACAAACTGTTTGGCACTCATGCCACTGCAAAAAGAGGTGGAAGTGGGAGCTCCACTATTGCTCTTCTGGAGTTCATGGAATTGTACAAGAGCAGTAGGCTGGTTTTCTAACATTCTAAACAGCCTTTTATGTTCAATCATTTTATTAACATTTTCAATAATAACCATCAGCATTACAATAATGTAAGTCAGACTGGGTAAACAGCCTTTTAAATCTTGTTTGGATTCATCACATACATCAGTAAGCTGCATACGAGGGCGTTCACTTGTTTAAATATTCCCTTTGCATTCGTGCCCAAAGTCTATTTTCTGATGCAACGTGCCTATAAGCCTATCATTTTCTTACATGTCGTTATTTGCCAACTCTGCAACAGCACTTTATGTTGCAAGACCTGCTTGCCTGTCAACTGGCAGCATTTGGTACACAAGTGACTTTTTGCAACCTTTTTTTATTCATTCAAATTACGTAAACAAGAAATGCAATAAACAACTTGGCAAGTAATACTAATTACAAAATTTACCAATTGGATCTGCTGCTCCTATTTCTACCTACTTTATGGTTCAAAATGTATTTATTTGTTTTGTATATTATTATAAAGCCAATATCAACAGGGCATACAGTCCAGGCCAACTTACAACATTACATCAGTCTTTTACTTGTAAGTAAATATGCTAAATAAAACTTCTTTATAATTGGTTCTTGTGTTCTGTTCTTTGTTAACGATTAACTTAACTCTTACGAACCATTTTCAATATACGTTAACTAACAAATCAATTGAATGGACCAATACCCCTCCAGAAGAGACTCAAGGTGTATTAGCTTGAGAAGAAGGAGAACTAGAGATAGAAAATTAGTAGGATTGGGTTTGAAAAGAAAGATGGGGGAGGTCAGGGGATGGTAAAGGAGGGGGGAGGGGAACCGACCTGCCTTTCCCCACTAATCCAGTTCGCGCCCACTGGTTCCAAATATAGTTGAGTGGTATGACCCCGCGGGGGAGGGATTGACCCTCTTTGGGCCCAGATGGGTATCGCCGCTGCCTCTTTCTGAGAGATCCATACGCTCCAAGTCGCTAGGTATTTGTTATGTCTCAATTCATCTCTGGCACATAATTCTTCCATGTATCCCATCCGATCCATTGTTTCCAGCCACATTAGTCTAGAGGGTGCCGACGTAGCCTTCCAATTTCTCGAGATTACCTGGCGGGTCGCTAATATGAAAAATCTTAGCAGTGATTTTTTGACGCTTGCTAAGGACCCAGGGAACATTGAAAGTAGGGCCCCCTCAGTGTCAGCCAGAGGGACCTTCCGCTAACCCAAGAATAAAGAGCTCCCACCTCCTGCCAAAGTGGACAGATCAGTGGACACGACCACCACATGTGAATGTATGTACCTCTCTCCGACTGGCATCCCCAACATGAATCCGAGTACTGGGGGTAGATTCTGGCAAGTTTCTCCAGCGTCCTGTACCATCTGATTAGGATCTTATAGTTCAGCTCTTGCGATCTGCTGGATATACTCAGTTTGTGTGTGAGGGTGAACGCTTTTTTCCAGACCTCCTCCTGGGGTAAGTGGCCCAAATCTGCTGCCCATTCCCTCTCTAACGCTATCCTACTTCTCTGCGTGTCCCTTTCTACCATGAAGTGGTATAGGTCGGATGTACTTCCCTTCGTTGATGGGTTAAGGACTAGAGATGAGCGAGCGTACTCGGTTCGGCTGTTTTTGCACTCAAGCACCGCTTTTTCCGAGTAACTGACTACTTGGACGAAAAGATTCGGGGGGCGCCGTGGTGGAGCGGGGGGGTAGCAGTGGGGAACAGGGGGGAGCTCTCTCTCTCCCCCCAACCCCCCCATTCCCCTCTGCAACTCCCCACGCCCCCCCCCCCAAATCTTTTTGTCCAAATAGTCAGTTACTCGGAAAAAGCGGTGCTTGAGTGCAAAAACACCCGAACCGAGTACGCGCGCTCATCTCTATTAAGGACATATTGACTTTCAAAGGGAGTTGGGTCGGCCCCTAATAGCTGACTTCCTCCTAACGATCTTATGTAGTGGCCCAGCTGTAAATACTGATACCATGCTCCGGTCGGGGACCCCCTTCCTGCCAAGATCTCCTCCAGGGTTTTCAGACTACCCTCCTCAATCATCTCTCACCCTGGGGATGTCTACTGGTTGACCCTCTTTCAGCATATTTACCAGAGGAGAGCCCCTATAAAATATTGGGATGTCTTTGTTGCCCACTTGCGGCGTTAGTGGGCCAGGTCTCCTGATCAGTCCCGTTCTTGTGGCCCATCCCATCCAAGCTGTGAATATCCCTTCTATAAATGGGGATAGGCCTACATCTTTGTATTTCCCATTTCCCGGAATCCAGATTAGGCCGGTCACACAGTGATGAGCTGCTTCCTGCTCCATGGTCACCCACCGCTTTTGCGACCTGCCTTGCCTCAGTTCTAATATGCGTCTGGTCAGCGTAGCCCAATAGTATAAAGCAATGTTCGCGACCCCCATGCCACCTTTCTCTTTGTGACTAGTGAGAGCTCTCCAGTTCCGTCTGGGCCTCCCCGTGCCCCAGATGAATCTCATCACTAATTTCCTAATTTTATTTAGGAAGGTCCCCGAGAGGAATATTGGTAACGTCTGCATGACATACAACAATCTAGGGAGGACGTTCATCTTTACGGAGCTGATTCTGCCAAGCCAAGAGAGGGGGGGGGGGGGGGGGGGTACCGCTCGCCACCTGTCTAGGTCTTTTTCTAATTTTGCCAGGAGTGGTTGATGGTTTTTTATGAAGAGATCCTCTGATTCTACCTACCTTATGGATTCCTGCAGATGGCGGGACGGACCCTGCATGCAGAATTCCCAGCAGTGGAGTTCGTCCCAGTGCCCGGCCGGTGACCACTGCGTACCTGTCCAGTGGCTCTGCAGAGCGCTGCGGATGTGCGTTCTGACACAGTCGCACATCGCATTAGCTGCGGACGCCCTGTGGTGAGGCGTATCCCGAGATACGCCTCACTAGGGAAGTGTCGCGGGACGGCCGGCTTTCATTAACTTCAATGTAAGCCGGCTGTGCGTAACCCACACAAATTCACAGCTTGCTGCGATTTATTCTCCATGAGTGGAAAATCGCAATCGATTTCCACTCGTGGAGATGAAATGGCATTTTGCCATTGAATACTTTGGGCTGCAAATCTAACGCTTGTGCACCAATTCAGACGGGATGGACCCTGGCGCATATACGCCTAGGCTGCCATGCTGTTGAGCCTTCCCCTTCCCACCTCCGCTCTTCTCCCCATTGGCTGATTGCAATGGGAGGGTAAAGGGGCAGAGCTAAGCGTTGCCCCGTCCCGCCTCCTCTCATTGCTGGCTACAAACAAGGGGCGGGAGCTTAGCTCTGCCCTTTGTCCGCAGCCAGCAATGGGATGAGGCGGGACAGGGCTTAGCTCTGCCCCCTGCCATTGGAATCAGCTGGAGGGAGGAAAGAATAGGGAGGGTGTTTTGCAGTCACGTTGCGAAACTTCCTCCCACCCCCCTTCTCCGGCCACTGTCATTAGCTCCCATAGGAGCCCATGCAGCGACCGACGTATTCTGGCCCAAAAGATAGTGCCAGGACTAGCTTTAGGGCCTGACGTAAAACCGCCCGGCGCTATTACATCGCGGGAACACGGCCATGTGATCTGATGCATTGGAATCCAATGCATCAGATCACAGCGTATAGTGGCCGACTATGAAAATGATGGACCGATATACGCTCGTGTGAAAGAGCTCTTTAGGTGGATCAGGGTGGGTTATTGACTGTGGGACAGGTAGATGTGAATGAAGTAGGAACGGGGAACAGCATATAAAAGAAGAAGAAAAAAATAGGGAGGGGTGAGGGGAACCGGAGCGGTCAGTTAAGTCTAGTCGCTTAAGTGAGATTTATACTCGGCTGTATATTGAAATGTTATCCACAGAGCCCATGATGAGACGAAGTATCGTGAGTATCCTGGAGTGACGCGGTGAGATCTTCCATCTATCTCATTCACCCTGTGTATCCAATGGGACAGTGTTGAAATCATGTTGAGCCCATGCACACAGACTCAAAGTGAGTTAGCTCCTTGGTAAAGTCTAGAGGTGGGAAAAGGGTAGTGAGTAAACGTGAGAGCTGCATGGAGCTCCAGAAATCTAGAGATGGGTCTGGTAAGTCCTGGAGTTTGGCCAGTAATGCCTATCTGTGTCCTGCAAAGAAATGTGTGGCCCTACACCTACCGGCTAGTCTCCATGTGAGAGAGGGTCCTTTTTCTAACCCCATTGGAAATCGTGTGTTACCAAGTACCAGGGGTAATGGGGAGGGGGATGGGGTTATATTTGGCTAGCCAAAGAGATGTCTGCAGGTATGGAAGGTTGGTACTATTGTAGCGCATGTGGTACGGTTCCCAGGAGCCAGGGCAATAGGTTCAGGGAGAACTAAGAAATATCTTGCTCCAGATGGACCCACAACTTGAGAGAAGCATGACACCATGCCTCATAATATTTTTTAATGTCTGGGAGGCCTACACCACCTATGTTTTTAAGAAGGAAGAGGAGAGAGCGACTTAGATGTGGTGGTTTGTTTTCCCAGATAGAATGTGTAAATGCTGACTTCACTAATTGAAAATATCTGTTGGGTACTTTTATTGGGAGAGCCAGTAAAAGGAAGAATAACCTAATATATATGTTCTAGAAAACTGCCTCTTGCTTCACTTAAATAGCATTCCTCCTCCACCTCCTTAACTGTTGGTCTCTTGAGAGATCAGATTACAGTTGCTCATAAAATTCTGTTGGGAAAGGGAGGAAGGAGCACGAGACAAGTTGATATGTTGTCTCTCATACAAGACACACAAAAAGGAGAAATCTTGCTCCCCCTAATGCTCTGTAGCAAATCTTCAAAAACTGCTCAGAGAAAATTTATATAGCACTAATGAGCAGTATCTATGGCTTGAGCTCTAGGGTGAGAAAATGTAAGCATCCTCAGTAGCAATGCCCCCTATCACTCCTCCTCTGCTTCCCCCTCTTCTTTTTTCTATAGATGTTTTGTGAGCAGCATGGAATCTTATCTCTCATTAAAGATGAAGTCATATTCTCTTACAAGATATTTTTAGCAGAGATTTCAAAGTGAGTGAACCAACATAGAAGGGGGTTCTTTAGTGTGAGGGCATGAGACTGTGGAACTCTGCCTGCGGATGTGGTGATGGTGATTTCGATACGAGCGTAAGAGGAACCTGGATGCCTTCTCGATTGATAAAATAGAACGTTATCATTAATAACTTCAGAAGGGCCGGTGATCCGGGGATTAATTTGACTGCCAGATTGGAGTCAGGTAGGAATTTTTTCCCCTTAAATGGGAAAATTGGCTTCGAGCTCATTGGAGTTTTCTTTTTCCTTCCTCCGGATCAACATTAGGTGGTAATGGGCTAAACTGGATGGACATATATCTTTTTTCAGCCTTACATACTATATTACTATGAAAGATGTATAGGAGAACTTCATTTTGAAGATCGTACAGAGCCCAAACAGGTGGTGTGATTATGTAGACCATTTTGAAAGGTCCTTTTTGACTGTGGATGAAAGTTGTTGATAAGTGAGAGAGAATAGAGAGGGGAGGTGCTTCAGGATTCATACACCCAGATATTTCAGAGCCTCTGAGGACCATCTGAAAGGGAAGAATCTGGCCAAATATCCTATGGTGAGAAGGATAGGGTGATAATTAAGCCCATGGATTTAGCAAAATTAATTTTAAAGTTGAGATTCTCTGGAAGCAGCAGAGTTCCGCCATTAGGACTGGGAGGGTCACCTGCAGGGAGGTTATAAAGAAAAGCAGATCATCTGTGTAGATAGTATTCAGTTTACTTTTGTGGAGGCTGTGGGGGATTTGTAGAGGGCAGAAATCCAGGACAGCATTACTGGGCCTAGGTTACTCCTTTTGAGGACAGAGAAAAAGGGCCACCCCACCTGCTTTTCTGCATCTGTTGAGATCAGGCACATGGGTATATTATTTATTTGGGCAGTTAAGTATTGTCTCTTGCTCCCTGGATGGTATGAACCAGACCTGATCTGTGTGTATCAATAACACCCCAAAATGGGGCTAGACGAGAGGCAATAATTTTTGAAAATAATTTCAGGTCTAGCTTAAGTAGGAAGATGGGGTGATAGCTAGCACAAAGATTAGGGTCTTTACTCTCCTTATGGATGACTGTAATGTGAGCATGCGTCATGTCTGTGGGAATAGGTAGTCCATTGGCTATGGCAATAAACACATTGACCATAAAGTCACAAAGCAGTTCCGGATATCAATTATAATAGGGGACAGTGAAGCCATCTGGCCATGAAACCTTGCCAGATGGCATTGAGGTTTCAGTTTTGACTGAAATTGTCACAAATTGTAATTTTCCAAGTTTTTGCAAATCATAGAATACCATGTGGAAGACTGACCTGTAAAAATTGATAGCAAGATAATGCCAAGAACACTGCTAGTGCAGACCAAGAAATACTTATGGGACAATGAGAGCTGCTGGTGAAGAATGGACTGTTAACCCTGCAGTGCCAATGCAGCGTTATTACATTCTTTATTACATGAGTGAACAGCACAATGTGTATCCCACTTCTATAGCTGCCCATCCACTTTAGAAGTCTGCTGAGCCTCTGATTAACATGCTTTAAACAAAGGATGGAGCAAATGATGCTCAGGATGCAGTCGCTTAAGGTATCTTTACACAGGGCAATTATTGCTGTAAACAGTGAATTTGGGCGATAATCATCTCGTGTACATACGGCCACTACCAAGGCACTGAGCGAGAAATTGCTCACTTGTTGGAATCACTTGGTTTTTAGGAGAACTAAAAACCAAGCAATTGTTAAACAATCTGCGGCCTGCTCACCTCCCTTCACAGAACAACTATTGCTCATGAAGTGATAGTCTGCAGTAGTCCACTTACGTGCCCAACATTCGGTCTGTGTAGAGGCACCTTTAGTACCAGCAGGTCCTTGTTATGTGGGTATTCTCCCATGCAAAGGAATACGTCTGAATGCTACTGGTTGCAAATACCTAATGGTACCTAAAGTAGTTCTTTAGCAGATCACACAAAGGACACAAGAGGCGTCTCCTTTTTCCTCCAGAGGGGTTTTTGTATACTACAGTAAATTTGTTAGAAATCCTGCATTTCACTGCTTAGCATCCACAAATAACATGTGTTAGAGTAACTGCACCATTTACAAACATTTGATATGTCAGAGCAACATGTCACAAGTTTTGATGGTGTCCCCACGGCTGTCTTCGTTGCTTGTTGGCTCCTTTCAGCAGCTGAAGATGGACATATAGAGATCCATACAGTCAGTCTTTAAAGACCTCTATGTGTCCATCTTCAGCTACCAAGAGGAGCCAGCAAAGCAATGCAGACAGCCAAAGTGGCAAAGTGCTCGAGTAAGCACTGCATCCCTGTTTCAGCGATCACCAGGTGTCTCCACAGTGGGACGTGTCAAAGGTTTGTAAAATGTGCAGTCACTCTTTTAAAGACATCCCTGCACCTTGTTTGAGGCAAAAAAATGTGTTATGTAGGGTCTGCAGTCCAAGTAGACCACCACCTGCATTACTGAAGAGAAAAATATGGTGGTATAGGCGCAGCTGACCAAACTATAAAGTTCAATACAAGAAGCTCAGCTTCTCAGTTTTATTTTATACCCAGCATAGACAGACACACTTTGGGGTAAAGCCCCTTACTCAGTTATAGCTGGAGATACACATTGTGTTAGATGGTAGTATGTGCATGGTGTACCAGGCAGAGCATTCTGGAATAAAGGGCAGCATAATTAGAACTGTAATAAAAAAAAAATTAAACCCTGTCCTCCTACAGCTAGTTAAACAGGAGTATGGCACATGACAAGATGGCAGCCTGCAGACATCACCGGAGGGAGTTTACTGCAGTCGAAAAACTGAACTCAATAACTGTACGCAGTAAGCTCCCTCTACAGTTAGTTGCAGGCACCCAACATGCAGCTTCTAGAGTCCAGTGACAAAAAAAACGGTGCCAAGACTGTTTTAAAGTACGTTCACACGTAGCAGAAATGTTGCAGAATTTCCTGCTGCGAGAAATCTGCAACATTTCTGCAAAAGACGCAGTCAAGATCCGCACCATCGGATTTGACTAGAAATTAACTGTGTTCCCATAGCAGATTTCAGGAGCCAGGGCACTCCCCGATTATTCCAAATTCTTCATGCTGTCAGTGCAATCGGCACCCGGTGGCCCCCAGTGAGTGCAGCTCTGCTATTCAAGTGATGGAGAAGTGGCATCACCTGACCGACGGCACTGTGCTCACTGGACGCTGCTGAAAGTGCAAAGAATTTGGAAGTGAGAGGGGAGCACTCTGTGTCAGGGCTGGACCCAGGAGCTCTTATGCTCCAGGTGGCAGCTTCCCTGCTGGACCTTAGCTTAGTTTCTGGACTACTGATCCTATCTCCTGTCCTCTATCTTGGCTGCGCCCTGCTCTTAATCGGACGTATTATAAAAGGCCCGCCCTTCCACTGCATCATTACTTGATCATTATGCCTCCCAGCCCATAGTCCAGCTCCACCTGCCTGCTCCTCTTAGACAAACCAACCTCTGGCTTCCTGTGACTACACTGTCTACTCGGATTACAACACTGAGGCTCCAAACCAGATCCAGACCGTGACACTATGGCTGCTGAACATGACTAAATAAAAAAACACAAAAACTGCAGTTGTACCATTTGGGGGGGGGGGGGGGGGGTGTTATTTTTACAGCGTTCATAGTGCAGTAAAACTGACGTGCTGTCTTTTATTCTGCGGGTCAGTATGATTAGAGATATTAAAAAAAGCTATATAAATTTGGTAATACTTAAAAGTTAAAAAAAAACAAACACAAGAAACTTTGCTTTCAGCCACCATATTTTGACCTCCCAAATCTGTAGTTTGTATCGGTACCAATTTGTGGAACATATGACTTTTTAATAGAGTTTTATTCAATTTTTTACTTGGAGACGGAGTGACCAAAAAAGCGCAGTTCTGACAGCGTGTATTTCTTTTCTGATAGAGTTAACCATGCAGGACAAGTAATGTGATATTTTAATAAATTTGGACCTTCCCGAATTCAGCGATACCAATTTTTTTTTATTTCAATGGCTGGGAAAGATTTGTCTTAATATTTTCTATTGTTGTGATAATTAAAAAAAATGTTTATTTTAAGCAGCATTTCAAAAGGGTTAACAACCACAATCAGAGATCTCTCCGATAGCTGTCACGGGTGGGTATTGGCTTTCAAAGACAGTAAAAACCTGCTACTGTGTATGGGGCAGATTTGGTTCAAGAGCCCGCTCTGTACACAGCATATGCAGTTACCAGCTATAGGCGTCTTACCTGCATGGGGTATGTGCAGTTAGGATGTATAGCTGTAGGTGTCACATGAAGAGGTTAAGGTCAAGGGAGGCAAAAATTCCACATGAAGAACAAAGGTTTGGTACGGTGTCACCAGTAGAGCAAAATGTAATTGTTCTCAACAAGAAAAAAATAATCTTGTAGATCTGAGACCTTTTAAGGGCTAACAAAAATATATGATGTTATGTAGATAGTGAAGAATATAAAAAAATCTGGAGCACAGATAACACTCTAGCCTGGTGACCTCCTAACACAAATTGAGAGACCATAAAACTTTCACATCCCTTATCAGCAGACTATTTACTCCTCTACCCATCTTGTACTGGTATTATTTTGTCTGTACCTTGTCATATGTATGTATAAATGCATATTTCTTCAGATCTACTCCTCTATAAGCTTGAGGAAGAATCCTGCATAGGTTGGAAAGCTTGCTGTAACATCATGTATTTTTGTTACCCATTAAAAGGTCTCATATCTACAAGATTACTTGGTTTCTCTTACTGAGAACAATCACATTTACGAAGTTCACACCTCTTAATAAATTAAGCACATCTTTCGGCAGCGCTGTTTATTACAATTGGCGAATGAAATGCCAGTCTGTCACATCAGTCAAAATTTTCTTTGACTGCATCACCCAAACATTGCATGACAGATTAGTTGTTCATATGTCATCCACTTCAGACCTGGTTTACGGTCATCGTTAGGATACAAGGATCTATAAGGAATGCCTTTTCAGTTCCATGGACAGATGAGATTATCATGTATGCAAAAATAAAAAAAAGCTACCTTTATGTATACACTGGTTAGAAACTTTGAAGCCACACAGGCAAATCTTAATATAGTACGTCCTGTAAGAATTTGCAAGTGTCAGGTAAAAAAAAAAAAGGAGCGTAAGAGTAATTATACAAGTAAATTCTGGTTTATTTGTCAGTATCAAATTACACATTGTGTCACAGAGACTGCTAACATCACATACTAATACAATGGGGGAGGGGGAGGAAAAGAGAAAAGCTTTCTTCCAAGTTGTTAATTAAGTGTGCGTTGCTATCCAATCACTGCAACAGAAAACTAGCAAACATCTCTGACCACACGAGTTTTGCTAGTGTTCGTTGACCATGCTTGGATTAAATACATTTTGGCATACCGTATTTAATTCTGTACCTGATTCTGGCAGTATGTGCACCATCATTAAAGAATATCATCATCTATAGCTTCCATGGAGGTGCACAAGTACAGGGTGAAGGAAAGTAATCCAATTACACACGCTCTATAGGCTTCTGCACTATGTGTTCATAAAACGGCAACTCAGCACCAGAACCGAGCAGCAGAATGTAGAGATGCCAGCTGTTCTAGCAGTGAGGGTGTGCGCTTAATTCCACTTGATCCCTACATCTGTACAGGGGGCCTGAGGACTTAACTTGCCAATATGTGGACATATGATCTGATACCAAAAACTGAAAGACCTACGTATTAATACCTTTTTCCCAAAATATTCAAAAGCAGCAGTAAGTAATTCAGAATTGGGTAATTTTACAGCAAAGTCTGGCATTGTATTATATATATTGTATTATTTCATTAGTCCATTAGGTGAGCATCTCACCTCTTGGACCAATCACTCATCCAGAGAACAGGTCCCAGGACCCCCGTTTTGCAATCCAAGGTGCTGCTACAAATACAAAATGTGTATAGCTGTCCACCCCCAACTCTTTTAGTCTTCTTTATTTGCTTGCCACCAGGGGTTGCAAAATTTGGGTCAAGGTTTCATGAGAGGTGGGGGTCTCAGAAGTGGAGGTAATAGACATTTATGGCATGTGCACAAGATAAGCTGTACATGCCTTTCATCTGAACATCCCTTTAATAATACAATTTTAAAGGTTAGTAACCTAAATATTTTAAGTCACATTATGGGAATCGTTTTTTGAACCTTTCCCTCCCCAAATAGTGGGCAACAGTCGATGGTGCAGAGGTAGAGAGGTATGAGCGAGGGTACTTTTTACAATTTTTGGAGGAGACAAACACAAGATATGGGTTTCTTTAATCTGTCTGTGAAAAGTAGATAGTAAAGAGGAAGTAGGAACCTCGGGGGCGTGGCTCAAGGGTTTTCTCACTTTTATTATTTGAAGTCTGGTTTTTCTGGGAAAGTACAGCCAGACCGTCGGATAACCACATTAGCAGAATAATGACCAGCTCGGATGCATTCTTCCATGGGTTTGTCTGACACCAATTGAGAGAGGAAACCTGTAAACAAAAAACACAATTTGGTGCATAATTGATTATTTGCTATTGAAGGAGAAAAGCTTGCAATGAAAACAAAGGCTGTGGTCTTCAGAAATATTTCATGAAAACATAATGGAGGCTGCTAACATATACGTTCTGCCCATTATATGACTTGTATTCTGTGTTTTTGTACAGTATTCTGTACTCAGCTGTCTGAGCAGGTGGGAGGAAACTGCTGATATGTCGTCTTCTATACACTGCACATTGAAGAAAAAAAGCTAAATTCTGAGCATACTGAGAAGTACTGTAGTATAGATGTGGTTTCTGTGATTAGAGACTATCTGCTTTCATATACTACACACATAAAATAGGAGCATACTGGTCTCCTTCCACTCTATAGTACACCATTGGAAGCAACAGCAGCATGGAGGACATTATACAGCATTACTGAGCAGCACTGGGTTTCGAAAAACCACAAGAACATTCAGCAGCAGCATCACGGTGTGTCTGTATGCCTCTATCTCAGTCCACAGATACTCCCTCTTGCCCTCTCCATAAAGCTCTATATGCAGCTCTCAGTTAGCTGATCCATTTTGAGACAGATTTTAGCAATAATTCAGAATGAATGACCCTTGCAGGAAGCACAATAAAAATGTTGATACTTCGGTTAATAACTGTTTTAATAGTATTGAATTGCACGATTTTCTATTTTTTAATGGTGTAGTATTGATGCAGTTCATCAGCTAAGAAACCTAACTAATTACTATTAGAAAGAGGCTGCTGTGCACTTTTAGAGAAAAGTGTTCATTCCAGGACTCTGCTTGCTAATGTGAATGAGAACCCAAAGGTCTCAGAGACAGTCTATGCGGCTCCTTAGTACAGAGTTTCCCCCAAAATAAGACACGGTCATATTCATTTTGGCCCAAAAGAGGCACAGTGTCTTATTTTTGGGGGTGTCTTATACCGACCTGGGCTGCGGCATCCAAGTCCCTCATGCTGGTGTCCGGCAGGCGACCGTGTCCTCAGTGTTGACACAGCACTCATTCTGGTGATGGGGCTTTGAATACAAGTGAATGCTGTGATTAGATCACAAGCGCCGCTGGCTTAGCCAATCAGAGCTGGCGCTCGATGAACTAATCTCAGCCAGTGATGTCAATCACTGACTGATCGAGCGGCGAATCTGATTGGCTGAGCTAGCGGCGCTCATAATCCAATCACAGCACTCGCTTGCTGGAGGCGGGGTATTCAAAGCCCCGTCACCAGAAAGTCAGTGCTGTGTCAATGCTGAGGACACGGCAGCCTGCCGCAGACCAGCGTGAGGGCTAGGTGAGTATTGCTTTTTTTCCCCCATGTAGTTTAGCTAGGGCTTATTTTTTGGGGAGGGCTTATATTTCAAGCCTCCCCCGAAAACTGGGCTAGGGCTTATTTTTGGGGAAACACTGTAGTACGGTCTCAGAGCACTGCCTTCCCAGAGAGCAATGGTTTTTTTTAAAAATAGAATACCTACATATATAAAGAGTATTTTCCCTTCTGTTGGATTTGCAAGGAAACAGATACCAAAAAACTCTGAACATGGGCTAATTCACACAGGCGTAGGAGTACAATGCTGCGAGTCTAACAGCGCTGTACGCATTGCAGCCCATTTGCTCTGCTGGCAGAGATCTGGTACGGCTGTGATTGGCAGGGTGACTCCCCCCCCCCCCAAATTTCCCACTCTGCGCAGATGCCTGCAAATGGATAGCGTTTAATACACAGTCCTTCAAGAGCTGCATATGATGCACAGCGAAATAGAACATTCCAATTTATGTCCCCTGCGGATCATAGGCAGTGTCCACTCACAGTCCAAACGCAGGTGCGAATGGAAGAATGAAAGTCCATATACATTCATTGCCTCCATTCACCGTGTGTTACATATGGGAAATATGCATGCGTAATACGCAGTGACAATATGCCCATGTGAATGAGCCCTAAAACAGGAGGCATACACAGGGCATGCAACAGAGGGCTCATACACCTTTATGGCAGCCCTACTGCAGCACTGTACAAAACAGCTACAATATGGCCATGTGCAAGAGTCTGTATTTGGGAAAGATCCCGTTAGGCCATTACAGTCAATAAAATCTATCCTTTAAGTATTGCCACAAAAAATGAATTTACCTCCAACAAACGCATCCCCTGCTCCATTGGTGTCTACAATTATACTCTGGTCAATTTCTAACACAGGGAATGACACAACGTCATCAGCTAGGGAAGAAAAGGTTAAATTAGTACAATATTTCAATATGATGATTGTGTACAGTATTAGGATTACACAGTAGTACAACAAAAACCAATTTACAAACAGTATAAAGGATGACGTGTACTTTGTAATGTGGACATTTGAACTACAGCAAATCTAGATAAATACAATAAACCCATTGAAAACATTCTTTAATTCAGATCGTACCAACCTTTAGAGAAAACTAAAAGACACCAAACAAAAAACTACAATAAAAACATGCTTTTATAGTTAAGCTCCATTTTTAGTATAGATTTTAGGTCAAGTGTAATTTAGGTGTATTCATGACCAATATGGAGTGATCGCAGGTCTGCTGATCTAAACTCAGACCATCACAGATTCCTATGATGCTAGAGTTTGCATTGGTAGACTCGCCATCAGTCCGGAACACTTGTGTGTGCAACCATGTGGAGAGACATGGGGTCTGTCTAGATATGCATTCAGTAACTTTTAGAAGGAGTTGCCACAATATGGTAAAAATAGAGCCTTGAATAAAGGTAAACTCTGTATGCACGCTCCTAAAAAAATAAAGAGTATATGGGGCATATATGTATATAGAATATACTCATTGCCAAAAACACCCCAAAAACAATCCCTCCTCTAGAAGTTGTCGGATGGATGAAACTTTCTCTGTGATTGCAACGTTAAAATAAGTAAGTGATTACATTATCAGAGCAAAAAGGATCATTTATTGTAGAGAACTGATCCCTTGTAGGGAGGCTCAAGTATCCAGTTGAACTGCCTCTACAAAATGCAATACGGGGAGGGGGGGGGGGGGGCATGAAGTCATGAAGTCTCTAGTACTCTTGTTGCACTGCCTCTAGCTTGTATACAACATGTGATACAAGGGGCATCAAGGCTCTAGTACCCTGTTGTACCACCTCTAGCTTGTATGCAAGATGTGATACAGGGGACATGAAGGTTCCAGTTTCCTGTTGTACCGCCTCTAGCTTGGGTACAAGATGTGATACGGATGGACATGGAGGCTCTAGTACATTGTTGTCTGATGACCCTTTTACACGGGACGATTATTGATCAGATTATCGCAGTCCAATGGGAATCTGAATGATGGTCGTCCCTTGTAAACACCTGCAGTGACTAAACAATTCTCGTTCCGTGTAAACAGCTGTCGGTCACTTCCGAATGACTGTTTACTGTGAATGTAGGCGGCGGGGTGAGAACGCTCCTCAGCCCGCTGCGCCTCCATGCCGAGATACTCGCTCCTGTGTAACATCATAGCAGTGAGCATCACTGGGGTGAGTGTTGCACAGTTTGCCGGACAACTCGTCCCGTGTAAAATTACCATAACTCATCACTTGCTCGACATCTCTTGACATTGGAAAAGACTCAGCAACTTCTGAAGCAGCCCTCCACCATACCAGGGATCCCTCCACATCCCCAGTGGAGCAGAACGGAAAGCAAAACCGACCATGTGGGACAATTACTGAGATGGACATCGTATAGGGACAGCAGGTGGCGCTATTTTAACAGTCCTGGAATATCTGAGGATAGAAATCTATTTTTCAGTAGACCATGGGGCTACTTAACAAATGTGAGCGAAAATGTCAGATACTGGAAGGTCCTGTATCACGTCAGACAGAGTCTAGCAGCAAGATATTTGCACTTCCTAAGGGCATCTTCACACTGGCAAGAATATGAAAGATTAGTGCGTTGCGAGACGCACAAATCTCGTACAAATATGGAACCCATTCTTTTGAATGGATTCATTCACACTTGCGATGTTTCCCTGCATGGCAACATGTTGCGATGCGGGAAAGAGCGCAGCATGTCAATTGTTTTAGCAATATCGCCCATTGTTTCTCAATTGAAAGCAATGGGAGAGCTTCGTGATCCTCTGCTGCAGCTGTGACAGCAGTGGCATGGGATTCCCTTCATCTCCATTGCAGCTGTCATAGCCACTGCAGAGGATCACGATCTACTCCCATAGCTTTCAAGCCGCCAGCCCCTTCGAAAAAAATGGTAGAATATAGTGATCCCCTGCCACGGCTGTGACAGCTACAGTGGAGATGGAGAGAGCCCCCACAGGGATGCACGGTTGTTTTCAAATGAAAACACCTCGCATCCAGGGGTTTCCATACATTTTCAATGGGGCCAGCAGTAGCAGCTGCAGCCCCATTGAAATCAATGGTAGAAGATCGCTATCTTCTGCTGTGGCTGTGACAGCCAAGGCAGGAGATTCCTTCAGCCCTGCTGGGATGGCAAGGCTGTTTCCCTGTGAAAACGCCTCGCATCCAGGGCATTTCAGTAGCCTTGTGAGGGCTATATCGGGCTGTGAATCAAGGCCTGATATCGCTCTCTCGACAGTTTGCAGGAACCCTAAGAAGTAGGGTAATAAAGCTGCTTTAGATTATGAAGCAGTCGGAACACATCTCCTTTAGAGGTGATAAGACGGCAGCCCAATAGCAATAAGAACAACAGCCAAGTTGGAAATCAATGACTCTGCCCCAGTGAATAATTAACGAGGTCTGCCATAACCAGATATGATTGAGGCAGAATTGCACAGCACCACTAAAGTCGCTCCTAATGAAGAATAATGTTGTTGCTGCTGTTGGTCACGATCGTATAGACAGGAGCGTAATCAGAGTAACGTAATAAGAGACTTCTTTCGTAGGAGGGGGCATGCATTAGTGACCTGTCATGATGAATACAATGTCTTCTAGAACTACCATCACTCCCCCATGAAGGGGAGGCATCAGGCAGATGACTTGTTAGAGCTGCATAATTATGGTGATAATGGATACTGAACATTACTTCTCTTCAGTAGGGGGTAATGAGAGAGTGTAGTCGTCAGACTGGATAGTGGAACATGAAAAACACAGAGTCACAGAGCACTATTATTACTCCTCCTATAGAAGGGGGCATTGTGATGGATGATGGTAGGGACAGTGACTTTACTACCATTACTTCTCCCAAAGGGGGGAAGATAAGATAGTGGATAGATGTCATGAGTGACTGGTCATGTGTGATAGAGAGATACAAAGTCGCACAGTCTATTACTCCTATGAAAAGGGGGTAATGGGTGGAAGACAGTTCTTGAGTATTCATGGGCGATACTGAGACTGACCCTATTACTACTACTACTCCTATTAAAGGCGGTAATGACAGAGGATGGTTGTAATCATTGACTGGCCATGGACGATACCAAGTCATGAAACATACTCCTCCTATAGAAGGGGGCAGAAGAAGAAATGACTTTTGCCGTAAATTGTATAGTCATGAGAAATGCAGGGTCTTGCCTCAATCAAATTACTTCTCCTATGGAAGGGAGTAATGGTGCAGTTTGATGCTTGCCATAACAGTGTAATTCATACCAGGCGTAGACTGGCTGTACAATTATTACTGCTCGTATCAGTGAGGGTAAAGTTTACACTTAGTAGCCCATGTACAGGCACACCTGCTTGCCAAACCCCAGGCTTGTGTGATGGTCCACTGTCTTTGCTAAATTTGAAAAAACAAAAAAAAAAAAAGGAGAGGACTGATGCAGTGCTTAGGGAAAGGAGGTAGACCTGGGCAAGTGGAAGGTCCGCATGAAGGCATTGATTAAGTGATAGGCTAATGGTCACTGCATCAGCCGTAGGAACCCAAGTTGCCATTACCTATAGACATTACATGTCTAGGACACTATGTCAAAGACTGGAATGAAGGCAATAATGGTTACCAAGCGCCATACCAAACAATGTTTTTATTCCAGAAAAAAACACGCTGAAGCACAATAAGTGTCATTTCTTTACAGGGAGAAGAAAAAGTAGAATACCCTTCATGGCAAAGGTTATCTAGTCCAGGGATGGTGAGCAAGGTGATGAAAGGCTGATTGGAAGCAGCTCCGTAGAGCTGTAGTAGTTGGAGGGAAGTTCCTGGAGCTGGTTGGGGATGGACAGGGCAGTTGGCAAAATCGCTCCGAAGAGGAATTCCTGACATCCCCATGCGCTAACCAGAAGTCCCGCCTCCAGTTGCGACCTATACAGGCCTAGAAGCTCGGGGCTTGATTAGAGCCCTAGCCCAGCTGGAAGTAGCACAATCTGCGGCAGTGCACTGAGGAGCCCGACCACAGAAGAAGGCGGAATGGGAGCTGGAGCCACACCACCGTGTGTAGGAGACATCACAACTGCCGATTGCAGTCCAGAGAGGGGGGGCACCGGTCCGACTGGGGATTCTGGGTCTCGTGAATGTGAGGAAACCTAAGCTGTCCCCCAGCACAGGTGCGGATAGCAGGGCGGATGGGGAGTGAGAGGGCCACGGCTGCAACAGCAACTGGGCTGACACGGTGGGCGGGCCAAGGGTAAGAGAAGGGGTGAAGAGGGCAGCCTGTTTGTCAGCACAGGAGCCCCACGGATCGGGGTGGAGAAAGGGAGGGGGTTAGAAGGGGCCACAGAAGCACCTGAGGACAATCAAATAAAGAGGATGGTAAGGGGACAAGGCAGGAAGTGGAGAGGACGGTAGGTGAGAAGGGGTGATGGCGCTATACTCGCCCAAACTGTATGGAGTTTCATAAAAAGCAAACTTTAAAAATCTGCTCAAAACAGAGCTTTAAGTCCTAGGGGTAAAGTCACGTGGGCTGGACCTCGCTGGACTCTCCCCACCCAAACTGCCAAGACTGAATGGTCACTCCCTGTTTGAGAGGGCTTTCCTTATGCACAGTCTAGGTCATCAGGGTGGGGAGAAGCCAGCAAGGCCCCGCCCCCAGGACTCCAAGCTCTGTTCCTAACATATTTTCAATGCATTTATTTTCTGAAATGCCACACAATTACTTAATAACTCCTACATGCCTGCAATGTGTGCACTTGTCTAGAGTCTAACATGTCTGTGGTTTCGGCAGGTTCTTTAAACCAAAGCAGATGATGCAGAGAGGGGCCTTGCTCATTCTTCTTTGCCATACACTCACAATTGCAGTTCTCGCACTCTCAACGTTCTTCATCAACTGCAGTTTGTGCTAACAGTGCCCCAGCTGCTGCGGATCATCATTAAACACACTTATGCTACCACTGACTGAATTTTGAAAAAAATGTTGGCTTTCCATATCAATGTGTAAAGGAAATGGTAAGCAAAAGAAATTCTACATCAGCTTAGGTGTTTTAGAATCAGTAATGTACTGATGTGATGTCACCCTAGGAGTCAAGGCCCTTTTACCCATGATTATCGCTCAATAGCCATCTCTTGAGCGATAATCGTTCCGTGTTAAAGGGGTTGTCTCGCGAAACCAAGTGGGGTTATACACTTCTGTATGGCCATATTAATGCACTTTGTAATGTACATCGTGCATTAAATATGAGCCATACAGAAGTTATTCACTTACCTGCTCCGTTGCTAGCGTCCTCGTCTCCATGGTTCCGTCTAAATTCGCTGGCAGCTTGCTTTTTTAGACGCGCTTGCGCAGTCCGGTCTTCTCCTTTCAGCACGAGCCGCTACAGTGTGCTCCCCGCTACAGCTCTTCTGCGCATGAGCAGACGAGCTGTCACTGCTCGGGAGTGCGCTGGAGCGGCCATTCTGTGCAGAGCAGCCCAGCTGTCCCGAGAAGCCGCCCAGCTGTCCCGCCGTCCAGGTAAGTGATGGGCCGGGGGGGGGCTGCCGCTGTGCCGGGGGGGGGGGGGGGGGGCTGTCGCTGTGATGGGGGGGCTGCCGCTGTGACAGGGGGGGGGGGGGGCCTGCCGCTGTGATGGGGGGGCTGTCGCTGTGATGGCAGGGGCTGCCGCTGTGATGGGGGGGGGGGGGGGGGGGGCTGCCGCTGTGATGGGGGGGGGGGGGGGGGGGGCTGCCGCTGTGATGGGGGTGAGGGGCTGCCGCTGTGATGGGGGGGCTGCCGCTGTGGCGGGGGGGCTGCCGCTGTGATGGCGGGGGCTGCCGCTGTGATGGGGGGGCTGCCGCTATGACGGGGACCTGCTGCCTGGCGGTGGGTGACTGTGTGCCGTGGTCGGCCGCGTTCAATCCAGGGGTCCGGTCGGCGGCTGTGGGGCGTCTGGTTGTCAGGGAGACACAGCTGGTAGCGTCTCGGGAGCGCGCACGTCGGGCTACAGCAAGCGATGGGGAAAAAAGCCGGCGGCCATCTTGGGAAAATTTTTATAAGTTGCTGAAACGCTGGAACTGTAAGTACAAACCAGCTAGAAAAAAGTCATTTACAGGGGGGCTTAGTAATGTATGCTTAATTAGGGGGACTGGGCAAAAAAAAAATTCACTGCTTCCTCGAGACAACCCCTTTAATGTGCAGCCATCGTGCACTTACCGTGCACTTTTCGTCCATCGCTGACTTAAGGTCCGCATGAAATACTCGTTCCTCACACAATGCTGTGTTCTCCACGGGCAGCACTGATAACACCTGTTAAGGAATGTTAACAGCCACTGTAGAACAATAGCAATGTATTTAGAGAACAGACAACCCGCTGTTCTGTAAATACATGCAATGAAGTACTGAAGGGCTGATTTAGTTAATTAATACCTATACAAAATTATCACTCAGAACTGTCAGATTCTTCAGAAACTGTGTGTGTAAATGCACCTTCAGTCATGACTTGGTGCTTGCACCAGTGGACTTTAGCTTTACCTACTGTACACCCCATTCCCTGACCTGTGTAAATGTATTCGAACTGTGAATTGGAATATTCTTATAACCACCATAAAAGTTGTGTTAATGCTATTCACAAAGTTAGTCTTGTTCCTGCAAAATTGTAACTTCTATATACTCTGGTCTGAGTCACAAAGATGAAAAAAACTGGAAGACAGAGTGCAGAATAATATATTCCTCTGAATTTCGGAAACCAGAATAGATGTGTCAGTGTTTTAAGTAACTTATCTGTGCATCTTGTGTAGCAAGGAGAAGCCTCGTCGTCTTACTCTCCATGGCAACTAACATGGAATTTCTGCAAGCAGCTGGCTTGTCTGTTACAGCTGAATTTCTGGGCGATGCAGTATGGGGAGCTGAGAGGTCCAGGACAGCCCCGCTACTTAAGGCTACTGCTATTCATTATGTCAATAGAGTCTGCAAAGCCAAGACAAAGCCGGCCTGCGAGAACCTCCTAGAGCATCACGCAACAAGAGTTCCTACAAGAGCATCTGTAACACTGACAGGATTATGAGGGGGCGGCTCACCATTACTCTGAAGACAAGTAATAATGAGAACATTAACACTACATATACTTATAGAAGCTCATTATTCTTAGGAAATTCAAACAGCTTTCAGAATATGGAGGCAAGGAGGCCAAATCAGTCATACATGCCCACAGACATAACAGTGGGGGGGCCTAAGGCTATGTTCTAGGGTACCCCCATGGACAAGCAAATTCAGCCCAGCGAGGTAAATATAAGACTTCAACTATTGGCTGATAAATAGCTGCCAGACCCCTCTTGTCCAGCCCATCGCCAACAATGGAAATTAAAAAAACAAAACAAAACTTCTGATAATTAATCCGTTAAGGACACTGCCTAGTTCAGGACACAATTTTTTTTTAGATTTTCACCTCGACTTTTCAAAAGCCATAATTTTTTTATATTTATGTCAACATAGCTATATGAGGGCTTGCGCACTGCATATCAAGCTGTAGTTTGAACCCCCTAATGATGCGCCCCCCCCCTTTAAAAAAATCGTAACTCCTTTATTTATCCATAGACGTTGCTATATTAGGGCTTGTTTTTTGCAGGACGAGTTGTATTTTTAAATGGTGCCATTTACTGTATCATATAATGTACTAAAAAACTTTTTTAAAAATTCTAACTTGAGTAAAATGAAAAAAGAAAAAAAAAAAAACATGACATGCCGCCATCTTTCAGTGCGTTTTGTTTCTATGGCGCCCAAACTGCAACAAAAATGACATATCTTTATTCTACGGGTCAGTGCGATTACGATAACAAACTTGTATTGGTATCTTTTTTTCAAAGACATAATTTTTTTCAATTATTTTCTGCCGCCATCTTCTGCTCGCAATAACTTTTTAATTTTTCCGTCTACATAGTTGTGTGTGAGCTCATTTCTTCCGGGATGTCCTGTAGTTTCCGTTGGTACCAATTTGGAATACATACAACCTTTTGATCGCTTTTTATTGCATTTTGTTTCTGGGAGACAGGGTAACTGAAAAAGTGCATAACTGGCGTTCATTTCATTTATTTTTTTTCCGGATGACGTTCACCGTGCGGGGAAAATAATGTGCTACTTTGATAGATCTGACTTTTACAGACGCGGCGATACCAAATATGTATGTTTACGTTATGATTTTGATTTTTTAATTATAGATATGGCGGGGGGGGATTTAAAATTTAATTACTTTTTTTAAAGGGTTGATAGCCGTGATCAGCCGATTGCAGCTATTGCCCACGGGTGTCAGCTGTAATACCGCAACGCTCCAGGACGTACCTTTACATCCTTGGTTAAGGGGTTAAACAGGTACCATTTTGGGACAGAATACCTTTTTGATTACGCTCATGTGAGGCGAAATGGACAAAAAAAAAATGCATTTTGGCTCCTTTTTCTTTTTTATAACGTATGCCATGCAGGATAAAATTATAGCACAGGTCGTAACAGAAGCAATGTTAAACGTTTCTTTTCTATATCCCTTCATGGGACTTGAACCTATGATCACTCAAGTAATACGCATCTATAATAGTTCACATTGAAAGCCAGGTAGAACTGGAGGTCCTAACTGGCATCCAGTTACCACAGCAACCAATTGGGCCCTCTATGATTACATGGCAAAACATCAGAGGGAGCTCCCTCCCTTTTAACTCCATATATGCAGTGACCATTACTGATGGCAGCCTGTAAGGGGTTAACAGCAGGGCTTGGTGTTCTCTCTGATCCACACCGTTGCAGTCACAGCTCGCTCCTGCTGCAGATAGTGTAGACTTGGCTCCCATGCCATCTACATGCCATAAATGTATAGCATTTCCCGTGAACCCCTCTCCTCCCATGAAGTACATGTATGTCAGTGGGCAGGAAGGCTTACTATCCAAACTGATAATTGTTGGTTACCCAACAAGAGAAAAAACTGTCAGGATGACCCCTAAAAAGTCATAAGGTTAGCGATTCCAATTAAAATCACTAATGGACAACATACGTATGACCACTTTACCGTCTGCTAAATTGGATTTTTTCCTCTTAGGCATAGCTGAATGCGTGGTAACCGACAGCCCTCCCTCTCAAAATCCCCTACATGTGAATGCTCAACTCAGCCTAGCATACATGTTCTATATGGCCATTAGACATAGATGCCCGAGAGTTGTCTCAGTGATGCTCTTTCCCGTGCTTAACACAGGAACGATCATTACTGATTGAATGAAGGCGGAACTGGACGGGGATCATTCTGCACCCGCCTCCATTCACAGTAGATCGATCACAGATAAACGACTGACCGTTTACCCGGGCCGATCCGTCGTTCAGCTTTTATACATGCAGAAACTGAACAACAGACAAATTTAGCTAAGCAGGGGTCCTACATGGGAAGCCTAGAAAAATACAGGGTGGCCACGGAATAGCAGCCCGTCAACACACTCTTCTAAAAGGTCTCAGTGTTGTCAAAAGCACCCAGTCATAGCGCAGCCATTTGTTATTGTGCCGGGATAAAATGTAAGCTGCGCTGTGATTCGTTGCTATGGGCAACCAAAACAGATTTTTCATTTAAACAGCTTCCATAAGAGTGTGGTGCTGAGCTACTTTTTCCTCAGCCCCCCTCTAGAATATGTGTTGGGTCAGGTATTGCCGCTGGATTAAGCCCTCTCTGTACTGTTGAAGTAATCTGTGAAATAGGCTAAATATGAAAATTATCTACTTAATTGAGGCTTGATCTTCAGCAATTGCTCAACTGAGGTTAACCCAAAATGATAACCACCAAAACATACATGTAATTATAAGCCAAGGGAATCCCAGACAGACGTTTACTGAAGCAATTAGGGTCCTAATTATCTCATCCTCTCAGAGATGCCAGTTTCTTGCAATTAATTATCAAAGAACAGGCAAGTAATTTAAAATTAGCTGGAGTAACCCCTCCTCTCTCGGGAGATGACAGTTATTGCGTTTTTCTATTACAAATAATCAGGGCATAGACATAAAACTACTATTTCCAGGGAATACACTTCGCCACTTCCGTATCTTGATAGTTGCCTTAGAGAGTAGCAGCATGTTAACAGGAGTCTGAGAGCAGAACACCGTGCACTCATTAACACAAACTAATTGGTGAAAGGATGGCTTTACACAGGACAACTGAATAGTCGCTCAAGCATACGAATGACCGACTGCGTGCTTTACACAGAGCGATCATTTACTTTGGGGTTACTGAGCTGTAACCTCTCTGCAAAGTTACTGGCTACTTAAAACACAAATCGGCAGCACTACCCCAACTAGTACCAAAATCCTAAGGTCGCACCGTTCCGACCTCCAGAAGTAGAGAAGTTTCACATTTCCTGAAGTTGCAGAAGTTCGAGTGCTTTTATTTTAGATGTGGTGTTGTAAGCCCGTTGAAATATTGAAGCGGTGTTTGCTGACCCCAACACGAAGGGTGTTAATGGTGCGCCGCATGTATTTACGGCCACATGGGCATTCAAGGAGACAGACTATATATTTACAACCACAGCTGGGAAGATCTTTATTCTATAGCTTTTATTTTGCTCCTTCAAAAGGCATTTCTCTTCTATTAGGGCAAATATTTGAACAACATTTGCAATGGTTTATACCACATTTAAAGGCGCCACAAGTGCGCTTATCCTATAATAGTTTACCTGGCGCCTCCAGGGTCCTGAAGGGGCCAGAATATTCCCAAGAGTTTTATTCCTCCTAAAGAATACTCATAGCTGATGTAGGATATCCTTAGAAAGGAATGGGTTCCCTAGAAGGGTGTCCAAAAGCTTGAATAAAATATTTTTTATAATATGTTTTGTATTGTAACAAGTCACAAATATAGTGTTTCCATTGCGTTTTCTAGTAGTAGGAGGATAAGGATCAATGAGTGATTTTTTTGGTTGGGCTTTAGAGATTGCTGAGGCCTCCAACATCTCCGGGTATCCTTTCTGTAAAAAACATTTCTTTAGAATATCCGATTGCTCGATGGAACCATTTCTCCTTCTCATACAAAACTATCCGTTGGGAATGTCCATTCTCCATGTATTAGCATGGCAGTTTTTGAAATCCAGAATACTGTTTGCATCAACTGCATGGAACAACCGCCGCTTCTATTCGCTCTAGTGAGCAACTTTTAAGACGATAGTTCCCCGCGTGTAAAGTCACCCTTAGGCTGCCTTCACACAAGGGTATATAGGCAGCTATTTACCTGCGTAAATACGCCGGGTCATCTGAATGTATTGAATCCAATGCATTCTTTCTGATGGCCGGCGTATTTATGCGGATAAATAGCTGCGTATATACCCTTGTGTGAAGGCAGCCTTAGATTAAGAGAGTGAAATTACATTTCTAGGCTGATCAGATTTCAATCCAATCTGCCAATAATAAATTCACACAAATTACCATTTTTTAATGAGGTTGGGGAAGTATATGAATATATAGCAAAAGAGTTGTAAAGGCCTTCTCGGGGAATATTAGACTGTTAAGGCTCCAGGATACCCAAGAATCAGAGCAATGATGCTCGCATAGGGACTGGCTCCATACGAGCGACTGTACCTCCAACTGAACTTCTCAGACATGGAGAATCCCTTTAGAATACCAGCCATGTGTGGATATGAAGACAGTAAACTCAATGCTATCAAAATTTGAAAGATAGGTAGACAGCATGCTCAAAAGTAATTACTACCTTTCTGTAACCTTTTGTGGCCCTTTGCAGAAAATTAAATCTAATTAGGAGTGAAGTCTTACCGTAGTACACTTTCTACTTGTTAAAGTGAACCATCACCGATGCATCTAGGACAGATATGCTCATTGTCCCCGTGTATTAATTATTCTGAAATGCTGCGGCATTTCAGGACAAACACATTTTGAAGTTGGCCTCTCACTACCTTGGGGAATGTTGACTTTTGTGTGTAGGAAGAAAGCGGTCAGTCAACATACAGAAGGCGGGTAGAGGGCGATGCAGCCCACCTCTGTGACTCGGAGCTCCATTCCAAGTCAAACTTCAAAAAGTTTGTTCTGAAATGTCGCAGCATTTCAAAATATGACATACATGGGGGCCAATGCGCATACCTGTCCTAGGTTCATGCTGTGTGCCAACAGGTTACCTTTGATTTTTTGTGGACTCCCACTAACATAGAAAATTTACAAAGGAATCACTGATGACCTCTGCAGCATTTAAAAGCTAACAATTTTTACCATGGAACTCTCTCCTCAGGACGTAATGATGGAGAATCAATAACCGAGTACAAGAGTGGCCTGGACGCCTTTCTTGAACATTACAAGATTACATGTTATATCACTGATTACTTCACTAAAATTGGCTTTTAACTCGAGTTTTTGTTTTGCCTTCTTTGGATGAACATTGTAAAAAGGAAAGGGTCGCATAATAGGCTCAATTAGGTGGACATATGACTTTGTGAGCCTCACACACTAGGTTACCTGTACATAGTCTGTTAGCAGACAGGAATTTACAGGGGTTATCCAGAACCTTACTACTGATGACTCATCCTCAGAATAGGTGATCAGTATTTGACTAACAGGAGTCTGGTGCTTAACCCCTTAGTGACAAAGCCTGTTTGAGCCTTAGTGACAGAGCCAAATTTTGGAAATCTGACATGTGTCACTTTAACATAGCATAACTCCGTAAAGGTTTTGCATATCAAAGTGATTCTAACATTGTTTTTTCGCCACATGTACTTCATTTTGGTGGTAAAAAGAGACCGATAGAATTTGTATATATTTATTAAAAGCGCCAAAAATGGGAACATTTTGAAAAAATATTATTTCAATTGCAATATCACATGTGTGAAAACATACTCTACAAACTTTTGATAAGGTATAAATTTCCATCTATTTACTTTATTCTGGACGCACATTTGAAAAACTTTAATTTTTTTAACCATTTAGGAGACGTAGAAATTTAACATTGAATTATTAACATTTTGAAGATCACTGTTTTCCTACACCAAGCCAAAATTGCAAAGGCTCATAGGTGTCAGAATGATAGATACCCCCACAAATGACCCCATTTTAAAAACTACACCTCTTAATATATTCACTGAGTATTTTTACCCCACAGTTTTTTTTCAGGAAGAAAAAAAAAGAGAAAAAATAAAATGTCATATTTTTTACAAATATGTCATTTTATAGCCAGATTTTTTTTCTACAGTGCAAATGAAAATGAGGATTTACACCCCAAAATGGATACCCCTGTTTGTCCTGTGTTCAGAAACATACCCCTTGCGACCCTAATATTATGTCTGTATGCACTACGGGGCTTAAACCAAAAGGAGCAGCTGGTGGCTTTCAGAACAGAAATTTTGCTTTTAGTGGTTTTAGGCCCCATTGCACACTTGTAGAGCCCTTGAGTGCCCAAAATGATAGAGAACCCCCACAGATAACCCCATTTTGAAAACTAGACCCCTAACAAATTCATCTAGGGGTGTACTGCGTATTTTGATCCCGCAGTTTTTGAATGAACTTAAGCAAAGCAGCAGAAAAAAATTACGATTTTAATTTTTTTTGCAATTCTGTCATTTTAAAAACAGGGTTTTTTGTACAGCACACATATGAATGAAGATTTTCACCCCAAAATTGACCCTTCCTGTTTTACTCTCCCGGCATGCGCAGAACCCGATTACTGCAGGACTTCACGCAGGACCAGGGTGAGTATTTTCAGCTTCCCCCATGGATCCAATCCATAAGAGCAGCTGAAACTAACTTTTTTTTTAACTTTTCCGTGATCGCCGTTATCCATTGGAGCGGTGGACCCCCACCAGTCAACTATTGGTATAACCTATCCTCAGGATGAGTTATAAAGAGTAAAGTCCCAGACAACCACTTATTCAAAGTTGTATCACATCAACAATTGCTGTGCATCATCAGCTTCACTTGTATGGGAAGAAACAAACCTGTTGCCATGATGGTGTCCTCATGTCCCTGTGTAAACACAACAATCCGTGGCCTTTTCATGTTAACCTTTGGCAACTCCTGAGTCTTTCTGGCAATCTCCTTGATATCATCGGTCTACAAATTGGAGGTAATTTATAAAACATGGATAAATCACTGAATCTAACCAATAACAAGGCAAGGGTTTGTAGGTTTAACTGATAAACTTATTTGACGATGAACTTACAAGGTAAATCAAGCAAACATTGGCTGACAGTCCACTAACTTCTACTGAATGTAACTTAACCCTTTCCAATCCAATTTTGGATTCAGATTTCCTAAAAAGGTGCCATCTGCTGGCTAAAGCCAGTGTGTGTGCGCCAGAGAGGCTCCGACAGAGGAGTGGCTGGCAATAGATGGTAAGAATACCCTGTCTGACGTCTTCTGACATTGGAGCTGTACAACCTTCAATCAGAATGTAGGAAGACGTCAGACAGTAGATTAGAAAGAGTTAATGCATCCATTAGATAAAGTTGAAAGCGAAATTTAAAATGGGTTCTCCAGGGCGAATTTTTTTTCAAAGCTGCTCAAGAGTGGTGGCAAAATCTAAAGAGACTAGAGATGAGCGAGCACGCTCGGATAAAGCAGTTACTCAAGCAAGCATCGCTCTTCTCGAGTAACTGCTTACTGGTCAGAGCGTGCTCGGATGGGGGTGAGCGGCAGGCGTTAGAGAGAGATCTCTCCCTCCCCCCCCCCCCCGAGCACGCTCGGACCAGTAAGCAGTTACATGAGAAGAGCGATGCTTGCTCAAGTAACTGCTTTATTTGTGTGTGCTTGCTCATCTCTAAAAGAGACATATTTATACCCTTATTTCCGCCAATGCCTGGTCCTCTGCGCAGGAATGTCACAAGAGTATGTGGCTGCTGCAGCCAATCATCAGCTCACCTTGGCTACAGCACTCAGATTTTCCTGTGCTGTGACATCACCACTGCTGTAACCGAGCGTGGGAGAGCGAGCGCCAGCGGGGGGGAGGAGAGCGAGCGCCAGCGGGGGGGGGGAGAGCGAGCGCCAGAGGGGAGGGGGAGAGCGAGCGCCAGAGGGGAGGGGGAGAGCGAGCGCCAGAGGGGAGGGGGAGAGCGAGCGCCAGAGGGGAGGGGGAGAGCGAGCGCCAGAGGGGAGGGGGAGAGCGAGCGCCAGAGGGGAGGGGGAGAGCGAGCGCCAGAGGGGAGGGGGAGAGCGAGCGCCAGAGGGGAGGGGGAGAGCGAGCGCCAGAGGGGAGGGGGAGAGCGAGCGCCAGAGGGGAGGGGGAGAGCGAGCGCCAGAGGGGGGGGGGAGGGGGAGAGCGAGCGCCAGAGGGGGGGGGGGAGGGGGAGAGCGAGCGCCAGAGGGGGGGGGGGGGAGAGCGCGAGCGCCAGAGGGGGGGGGGAGGGGGAGAGCGAGCGCCAGAGGGGGGGGGGGGGAGGGGGAGAGCGAGCGCCAGAGGGGGGGGGGGGGAGAGCGAGCGCCAGAGGGGGGGGGGGGGGGGAGAGCGAGCGCCAGAGGGGGGGGGAGGGGGAGAGCGAGCGCCAGAGGGGGGGGAGGGGGAGAGCGAGCGCCAGAGGGGGGGGGGGGGGGAGAGCGAGCGCCAGAGGGGGGGGGGAGGGGGAGAGCGAGCGCCAGAGGGGGGGGGGGAGGGGGAGAGCGAGCGCCAGAGGGGGGGGGGGAGAGCGAGCGCCAGAGGGGGGGGGGAGAGCGAGCGCCAGAGGGGGGGGGGGGAGAGCGAGCGCCAGAGGGGGGGGGGGGGGGAGAGCGAGCGCCAGAGGGGGGGGGGGGAGGGGGAGAGCGAGCGCCAGAGGGGGGGGGGGGAGGGGGAGAGCGAGCGCCAGAGGGGGGGGGAGGGGGAGAGCGAGCGCCAGAGGGGGGGGGGAGGGGGAGAGCGAGCGCCAGAGGGGGGGGGAGGGGGAGAGCGAGCGCCAGAGGGGGGGGGGGGGAGCGCGAGCGCCAGAGGGGGGGGGGGGAGAGCGAGCGCCAGAGGGGGGGGGGGGAGAGCGAGCGCCAGAGGGGGGGGGGGGGGAGAGCGAGCGCCAGAGGGGGGGGGGGGAGAGCGAGCGCCAGAGGGGGGGGGGGAGAGCGAGCGCCAGAGGGGGGGGGGGGGGGAGAGCGAGCGCCAGAGGGGGGGGGGGGGAGAGCGAGCGCCAGAGGGGGGGGGGGGGGGGGAGAGCGAGCGCCAGAGGGGGGGGGGGAGAGCGAGCGCCAGAGGGGGGGGGGGAGAGCGAGCGCCAGAGGGGGGGGGGGGGGGGGAGAGCGAGCGCCAGAGGGGGGGGGGGGGGGGGGGGAGAGCGAGCGCCAGAGGGGGGGGGAGAGCGAGCGCCAGAGGGGGGGGGGGGAGAGCGAGCGCCAGAGGGGGGGGGGGAGAGCGAGCGCCAGAGGGGGGGGGGGGGGGAGAGCGAGCGCCAGAGGGGGGGGGGGGGGGGGGAGAGCGAGCGCCAGAGGGGGGGGGGGGGGGGGGAGAGCGAGCGCCAGAGGGGGGGGGGGGGGAGAGCGAGCGCCAGAGGGGGGGGGGGGAGAGCGAGCGCCAGAGGGGGGGGGGGGGGAGAGCGAGCGCCAGAGGGGCGGGAGAGCGAGCGCCAGCGGGGCGGGAGAGCGAGCGCCAGCGGGGCGGGAGAGCGAGCGCCAGCGGGGAGGGAGAGCGAGCGCCAGCGGGGAGGGAGAGCGAGCGCCAGAGGGGAGGGAGAGCGAGCGCCAGAGGGGAGGGAGAGCGTACAAGGTGAATATTCTGTGTGTTTTGCCACCACTCAGAATTTTTTCTCTCCTGGATAATGCTTTTAAACTGGCCATACATATTAGATGTAGTCTGTCCATTTTGGAAGAACCATCTAATGTGAATGGAGACCTCCTTACTCTCTCGACAGGAAATGGATTTCAATTTACCCAATTCTTTTGTTCTTAGGGAGATAAGCTGCCGCTTGAAAAGTCTGGCATTGGCTTATGACCATTTTACACAGGGCAATTATAATTCAGAATTGTTCAGAGCCCAGCGCTCCTGCAAGAATTTGAACAATAGTCGTCCTGTGTAAACGCATGTAGCGACTCTACAAGAATTGTTTAGTCCTTTAGTTTTTGCAAGCAGAAAACTGAGCGACGAGCCGTTCAGTGCAAACAGCGGTCGTTCACTTCTGCAGGACTGTCTGCTTATAGTGAATGAGGCGTTGCAGCGATAGGTCCTCTTTAATCTTACACCTCAATATTCAGACGAAAGGAACGTCTGCCGTACGTAACTCACCTCAAATCCTTGCTCTTTGGCAAAAGCAGCAGCTTCCTGAAATGATAAGGAACATTAACAACTCTCGTATAAATCAGACTTTTCATAGAAGGGTAAGTACCTGTGCGCGACCTGCCGGCCAGAACTGCATGCTAGCGGTTCCATAAGAATAGTAATAGCATATTAATCTTGATTGTAAATGCAACACTCAGATCACACTTGACAAAAGTGGAAGGACTGTAACCGAAGACGGCTATAACTACAGAGAACTGGTGCAGTTCGCTTGAAGAGCTAGGGCTAAGAACAGCCAAACTTCCAGCTGAGATCTCCACTCACATATATATTGTGTTAAAGGTAATCTGTCACCTGCTTTCAGCCCTGTGAGCTAAGCTTATTGGATGAAAGTAGGTGACCCGCTAAGTCCAGGGATGTAAGTGTTATACTTACCTGCCCAGTCGTTATCCCCCAGTGTGAGCGCTCAAAAAAGCCCCTGCTGAATGCGTTGGGCGGAACTGCTAAGTAGTCCGTCCATTATGAAATTAGAATGAGTGGACTACTTAGCACAGCATGCACACTGGGAGAACAGTGAAGGCAAGTATAACACTTACATACCCGGACTACACGGGTCACAATCTCACACCCATAAGCCTAGCTGATAGGAATAAAAGCAGGTGACAGATTCCCTTTATAGAGACACTCAGATGATTTTTTTTTCCATTCATTAACATTACTATCCCCCCAGTGTGTATGTGTATATGTATGTGTGTGTATAGAGACTCCTGGCCTCTTTCTCCTCAGTGGTCATGTGATCTCAATTCTGAGCAGCTCAGATTTACTTGGCTTTATGTGTCTCTTAAACCAGTCAGCATAACTCCTGTGTGATGGACACTACCACACAAACTCTTTAGAGGGGGACACAGGTACTAGCACAGTTGTAATAGAGGAGATCACAGCTCATCCTCCTGATTGTATACTTATGGTTTGTAGCTTATTTAGGTGAATACAAAATGTAATGGCAGTGTTTTCCTTATAGCAGAGATGGTACAGACACTATCTCATGTAATGTGGTGCCGATGCAACATGGAATTGACAACACAGAATAATGAAAGTAGAAATCTCAGCATCAGGGGCTGCACTGCATGGAAGTGACTGCAATGTACAGACGAGACCTCCACAGTGTGACAATCAGGTGAGGGGTGCAGGGATGGGAAAAGTTGTTTTTGCTCAAACACACACGCTGTACATTGGAACGTAGCGCTCATTTCTTGTCATCGTATGACATCACTCGGGAGGCATGCCTCTCGGAGGACGTTGCCCAAGTGCCTGGTATGTTTTGGAACACATGCTCTGTACTGACTACGCAGTGCAGTGTTCGTTTCTCGGTGCCATGTGACGTCACCTGGGTGCGCCCCATAAGGAGAAAGGCTGTAAGCGGCCTACTATATAAGCGTTTTCCCATGAACCCTTTATGCTTGAGAAAGGGGTCATTCTTACCCTGAAACACGTTGCAATTATGTGTGAATTACCCCGTATACTGCCCAGTTGCTTGAATAAAACATTCGAAATGTTCCTATCTTCTGGCTGCTTCGCTTCATACTAGGAGGGGCTTAAAGACCTGAGACCCACCCTCCTAAGTAAGTTATTTAACATTATTTCCATCTACTATTCCATTATGAGTGCTGGATTTTTTACACGCTATTTAGTTTCATTGATCCTGAATTTGCTCATTGTCATTTGGTGAAATCCCGGACGTTCTTCCTGCCGCGTGGATTTATTGGTATACGCAAGGACTGGTTGTTCTACTTGCTTCCAGTGATGGTCAGGTGTTGCAGATGTCCTATTCCCTAGGTCGAGCTGCATACACCAGGTGAGTCCCTTTTCATTTTATTTAGTCCCTTTTCACAAGGAGCTGCCCCTTATTTTAATTAGGGATTTTTGTCGGGAAACAAGTACCCCAGATGGGCTTGCTGGGTTCTGAACTTATAAACGCACAGTGACTGCAACCTGCACCATCATTTATTCACATGAAAGTGTCAAGACATGTAAAAAGTCCAGACATAATTTGTAATTATGCTAGTTTATATTAAGCTTAAAAAAGGGGAAAGTTTTTGTACTTTTAATTTCTTCAAAATAATTTTGAAAATTTTATTAATTTTTTTTTTCTTCCAGTTCCACTACCTGACTTTACCATGTAATCACTGGTAGAGGGCGGTTCTCCTGCTAGGAAAGCCAAACATTCCTCCATAATTGTAATTTTTGTTTCCTAGTAAAATTCACATGACTAAAACTATGGAGCAGATTTATGAAAACGGTCTTTGCTGGTTATAGTAAGCAAAGCTCAACGGTCACTCTACATAGTGCTCCTGAATGAAAGCTGCTCTGTGATTGATTGTTGCTAAAAGCAACAATAACAGGTTGTGTTTTAGTTTCATAAATCTCCCCTTATGTCTATCTCACCATCACACCTCTAAACAAAGTGCACTGTACCCGTGACGTTGAGACGCTGAGGCCAAAACAGGCATTTGACTTAGTGGTCCACATACATATATACATGGTTTGTGAATACTGGTGAATGAGCTCATTTAAACAATTAAAAATAAAGTTATTTTAGTGACTAATTAAAAAAAAAACAAAAAAAAAAACAACAACAAAACTGTGGCGGTAAAGATCCCCGGACCCAACGCCACTTTAGGTCTTCCTGTGTGGTTTACTGAAAGGCCATATATAAGCCGTAAACTATTGACAAGACATGGCGGGAGGCTGCTGTCATTACTGTTACCACATTCACAGACATCTTCACCAATATGCAAACTAACATACAACAACTGCCATCTTCAGCATGTGATCTAGATGGACCTGGTTCTACAACATACAAGGCAAATACATAGCAATTTTCATAGGGAACTGTACAAAAATTAAAAAGTTATTGCAGAATGTTTGGGTTTTGCATCAAGAGAATCACCCTGTAAAATTCAATTAAATTCTTCACTGCACCGGGCAACGGACGCACCAGTATTGTGCCCGTTAGTATTATCCTATTACTCCTTAATAGGAGTACTAAGATGGCAGACCTGAGGGCTTTGGTTACACACCCAGCTGACTGATCGGGAGACAGAGGAATCTAACATTTCTCAATAAATGCAACATGTGGGGAATTAAAAGGCGAGGATCGGAGTTATTGCACGGCTGGCACCTGCCATGCATGGAGCGAGCTCAGTCCCTACTCTCCCTGTGGGCATACAACATGAACTAAGGGGTTACAGAATTGTTTTCGTCATAGCATGTTATAGCGTATTGCTAGGATATGCCATAACATTGTGAAGTCTCTTCGGCACGGTCCTGTACAGCGGAGCTCCTGGCCACCCACTTTGCAGGGAATTACAATACCGCCCTATTTAACTAAACGTGTCTGTGCGGCTGTTTCCTACAATATAGATGGCAGGAAGCATTGTGCAGTGAAACACTGTAAGGCAAGGCCTATTCATTGCAACATCAGAGGGGCTTCTGGCAGATGGTTGCCCAGTCAGTGATGGCAGCAGACCTTCGCAGCAAAGCCATCACTTGCCATGGTCAATTTTTCTTATAATCTCTAAGTCACCGAGTAGAAACATTATTCTTACCGTCTCATTTCCAAACAGAATATCCACATAAGGCATGGCTTTCATGAGAGGCTCCTTGAAGAACTGACTAATAAAGGGGGCAGACAGGTTCATACAAAACACCTTGTTGTTTTCTGAGGCCTGCTTGGCCACTTTGAGGATAGATTCAGGGGAGACAGTCAGGAAAAAGCCCTGCATGAGAAAAAGGTGAACAAGTGATTAGGTCTACAGTCGTCCTAGTAAACAGAACACATTTGTCTTGGGAGGCTTAACAAGCTTTCCAGCACCAAGACTAGCAGAAAGGATGGATGGAAAGGCACCATACCAAGCACAATACACACTCCTGGCTGGTGGGTGGTGGTTGGACTTCTCCCTCCCACTCCTCTACCCTCCCTCTCCCTCTCCCTCTCCCTCTGAAGTCATCTATTGTTCTTTGCAATGTACTGATAAAACAGATCTGTTCAACACTGAAGGCAGACCAAAGCCCTTCAGTTTGCTTCCCTCCGTCATTGACTTTAATGCTATTAACAGAAAGGTGCTTTCCACTTTTTTGTTTGGGAACAATAACACTGCAAGCTGCACTTTTTTCCCATTCAGAAAAACTGAAAGCGAACGAAATGGAGTCAAACTGAACCCAAACAGAGCAAAAAAATGTATTGCCCTCTATGGATCCAGTTTGCTTCAGTTTTAAAATTAAAAAGAAAAAATTAAAAAAAACACGGAAAACAAAGACTGAGGGATGGATGCAGCTGTGAAACCACCCTAAACTGATGCCTGCTTCGTACGATATGTGCCGTATGTATTGATTTTTCATGCACAAAAGGCTTCCCCAGCCTTTAAACACTTGTTCAGATGCTGCATTAGGTTCCATGTTCAGGATTCCCATCTAAGTGCCACATCACAAAGCCGCTAAAAGCAACTCCCATTCCAAAGGACACAGCCTGGGGTTGGTCCACATCATTTTGGGCATAATGTTACTAACCCGCCCCTGTTGTTGTCCGATAAAAACAGATTTTTCATGTAATTTTGCACACAGATAGCAGCATAAACCCAAACTACAAAAATCATTGCAGCTATTGGGGAAGAAATATTT
This sequence comes from Eleutherodactylus coqui, assembly GCF_035609145.1. Lineage (NCBI taxonomy): Eukaryota > Metazoa > Chordata > Amphibia > Anura > Eleutherodactylidae > Eleutherodactylus > Eleutherodactylus coqui. Next base: position 172,768,698 of record NC_089840.1, read on the forward strand.
TTCTCCCGGCTAAACCGTTAACAAACACACATTGTGTCTAATGATACCAAATAGTCCCATCTAGCAGGGTAACACCCAAAATACTTCCTGGAGACCTCGTCAAAACCAATCAGAATGTTTCAGTTATTTTAATCTCTGTGAGCTGGAGAGAAGGCCGCGCTTCTGCTGCCCGCACTGCAACACACCTCACAGCACACCAATCTCACCTGCAAACACTTCCATCAATTGTAATACCACAGTTTATCTCAGAGTTTCCGTGTTCTCCCTGCTACCTGTGAGAACAATTGCAAACAAAAAGAACTATGTGCGGATTTTGCGTGCGCATTTCAACTGCATTTGTTTTCCGCCCACAAGAATTAACAAGCCCTGCTGGCAGAAAAGGTACAGTGAAGTATGGCGGTGTGTGCAAAAAAGCCTCGCTCATAGTACAAAAAACATTGAGCTACAGCATGCGCAATTGCGCTTAGGTCCGTGTGAAGCAGGCCTAAACCCCACAGACAACTACAATTTCTATGCAGATCTAGGCCTCTTGCATCACCTGAACAGTGGCGCAGCGCTCACCACTGGCAGCCGGGTACCAGGAGAAATGCTGCACCAAAAACTAAAAGTATTGGGATGTGAAAGAAGCTCTCTATCTGCTGAAATTAGCCGATTAAGAGTCAAAATCCGTACCAATGGTGTGGATTTTGATTCTGTTTTGGATGTGCAGCGGAGGTTTGTGGAGTTTCTCCCATTTTCTTCAATGAGAATGGCGGCAGCATCACACCACGTGAAAACAATGTGCTGCGATGCAAGAGCACGCACAAGAAAGAACATACCATGATTTGATCACGGTGCCATGTGAGAGAAAAAAACAAACAAAAAATTGCTCATGTGTACGACCCCCATTCAAAAGAATGGGGTTCATATTTGTGCCTCACAACACATAAATACCACGCAGTTTCGACTAGCTGCTGTGTAATCTTCCACACACAGAGAATATCCTGCTCTCCTATCTCTCTGTAGCACACACTCAGAAGCTGGGAAGACATTATACAGATCACATCTGTCCGGATCAGTACTGTAAACACAGCATTGGGGTGAGACAAAACACTTAGGTCTCGTGTCCACGGGGAAAATCAGGCCCGCCGCGGATTCTCCATGCAGAATCCTGCAGCGGGTCCCTCCATGCAGAATCCGCAGCGGGTCCCTCCTTATCCGGGGACATGAGGCTGAAAATAAGAATAAACTCACCTGTCCTGGACGCTGCGGGTCTCCCCTTCATCGCGGCCGGATCTTCTTTCTTCAGCCTGGCGGATGTGCTAGGCACGCTGGCAGCGTGCTGCGCCCATGCGCCGGGCAGATCCTCCGGGCCGAAAAAAGAAGATCCGGCCGCGACGGAGGGAAGATCCACAGCGTCCGGACAGGTGAGTTTTAATTCAGGTACGGGTGTTCCGCGGATCCGGATGGCTTACATAGGCTTCAATAGAAGCCTGCGGGAGCCGCCCCCGCGGGAGACCCGAACGAAAACGGAGCATGTCGCGGTTTTTTTCCCGCACGCGGATCCGCGGCTGAAGGGAAAAAGGACATCCGCAGGTATTTAACTACCTGCAGGTGTCCAATGCAAAACCGCTGCGGATTTTAAATGTAAATTATCCCGTGGACATGAGGCCCTACTAGATGCAGCAGCTGCATCTCTGTATCCATCCCCCTCCCCTCCAAAGACTTTTATGGGCTGCAGCTGTAACCTTATTTTACTGTCAACGTATTGCTGTGTACGAATTTCAACCAATGAATTCAGACGGTGATTGGTGGTGGTGAGAAGGAGTCTGATAAGGTGGAAAAAGAAGCCCGTGAAAGACCATGCTATGTGGGGGAACACTTTGCACAGCAAGGGATTTGTGAGAAATGGCCACTCCAAGGCTTTCTGCAGTGATAGGATCAGCACATGGTCATTTGTAAGTTCATGAGGGTCTTACACACAGTCTATGGAAAATTTAAGTCATTGTTTACTACAGTCACTCCATGTTATAAGTAGTAAAGGATAAAAATAACCTGTGATGTTTCTGAAGGGAGAAACATTATTACAGAGAGCTGAATGACAGTGTGGGGCGATGCTGATCATCTCACCAGCCCCTATGCTCTAGTATCCTGCACCTTGTAGTACTACCGTACTATTTTGTCATGACCTCCCTCTGCATATATCTATATTACACTCAAGTTCAGCACTAACAACCAATGAGGTTGAATCAGACAAGCCAAACAACCTATGAGGTTGCTGGAATTGTGAATCAGAACCAATGAGGTTGCTGGAATTGTGAATCAGAACCAATGAGGTTGCTGGAATTGCTCCATAGTGCTGAACCTGAGTGTAATATAGATATATGCCCTCCCCCCACCTACCCACAGGAAGCACAAGGCTGTGTTTTTAGCCTAGCTCATTTGCAAATACTTGTTCATTTGATCTATAGATAGCACAGTGTTGTAATCAACTGCAGCCTGCTCCTCCACTATCAACTTCTATCCAGCTAAGAAACAGTAAGTATTGTGTAGCATGGAGTAGCCGTAGCTGCACAGCTTCTAGGAGAGGGGAGCTTGTACTAGTTCATGAAAAAGTCCAGCTGATCAGTGTGGGGAATGCGCCCCCAGTTACAGTTCTCAGTAGATGACGGGAGGCAAATTAAGGGTTATGTGCATCAGTAAAAAAAAAGTTAGGACTCTCGCATGAAGTTTTTACCGTACATTACGTGCGTGGGTTTTGTGCACATAATTAGCAGTAACAAACTTTACATTATTTTCAATTGTGCGCCTCACACACGGTGCACGAAATAGATCGCAGTATGCTTGATCTTGGTGCATGTTACGTGCGTATACACTCCAAGAAGCAAATTAAATTGGGGTTAAACAAATAGATTATTAGATAGTGTATGGGATTGTCAGCATGCATCAAGTACGCAATGCATTCTGTGCTTCCACCTGGGAGATACGCCTAGGGCGCAAGCGCTCATGTGTGAGAGCTCCTCAGTGCATCACTTCTTTCTGCAGGGTCTGAGTAAAACACATGTGTATTGATTCTTCGCGCACAAAGGTTTCCACAGCCTTTAATATAATCGGAGCGGGTTCTGCTGCGCGTCTGTTTTGCTGTATTCATAGAACTTGCCAGAGTTGCAAGGGACCCGTAAAACATCCCTATAATCCCACAGTTCCTGTGCATGAATTCACTTTTCCTTACAAGAGCTGGTTTTGCTGCCAAAAAGTTTATTTTGTGATATTGAGGGAGAATACCAGAGGTGTGATGTTATTTTAACAGTGAACAGACCTCGCAGCAGAGCTGCTGAAACCAAAGAATTCTTCTCAGAGCCAATAAACTGGCTGCAAAAACATCAACATTAAATGGAAGCAGAATGCATGGAACGGTGTAAAAAAAGGGGGAAAAAGGAAAATTAAGGTGAGTGCAGAACCTGCCCAAGGCAAAAGAGGAGAAGGAAGTATGGAGGGGCTGAAAAAAACCATCAAAAGTATGAGGGGGAAGTGCAACTAACATGGCACAGGCACGCAGCAAGCTAGGGATGAGTTACATCACGTCACACTATGAAGTACACTAAAGTCAGAGTCCCATTCCAAGGGCGACCCCCAGTTGTAATATTAGTCCCCTGTGGAGTACCAGAAGTTGTGGGCAACTCCTAATGGTCATATAAGTGTATGATTATTGTGACTGCCTTCTCTCATAGAAACACAAGAGGTTGTGACGCGGCAGCGTCTACCTTGGAGTCCAAATATTGCCGGCCTTACAACTTGATGACCAGAGTCACGCAATGCAGTTGCCATCTTGTGTGGAAATGTACGAATCAGATTTAAATTCAATTGCGCCATTTTTGATGGGTTTAGATCTTTCAGTACAGTAAAGATGACATAGGGACTTTGTTCTACACGTTAGTACAATTACAGTGATACAAAAGTTGTGTTTTTTTTTTGTTTTTGTAATTTTAAAAAGTAAATACATTTTTTCCTAAAGAAAAAAAAAAAAAGTGCTTTCCATCAACATATTCTGATACTTGTAGCCATTTTATTTTTTCGTCGATTGGGACTTGAACTTGCGATCATTTGATCTCTTGTACTATACGCTCATTGGCTATCTACAGTGCGGTGCGGTACTACATGTCCTGGAATACTCCTTACCTGTAAAACACCAGTAGTACTCATATGCCCGCACAGATATGCCGTCTAGTAGCACATCTCTACAATGCGGCACTACAGATCTACAGTGTGGCACTACATAATCAAATTTGCCGACAACACAAAGCTAGGAGGAATAGCTAACACTAGGGAAGAGAAAGAATATTCAAAAAGATCTAGAAAAGTTGGAACAGTGGGTGGTGACTAACAGAATGGTATTTAACAAGGAGAAATGCAAAGTTCTACATCTGGGCAAGAAAAATTAAAAAAGCACATACAGAATGGGAGGAATTGGGCTAAGCAGCACATGTGAAAAAGACTTGGGTATACGAATAGATAAAAGACTGAACATGAGTAAACAATGTGATGCAGCAGCCAAAAAGGCAAACAATTGTGGGATGTATTAAGAGAAGCATAGATCACGTGAGGTCATTATTCCCCTCTGCTCTTCCTTAGTCAGACCTAAGAATAGTGTCCAGTTCTGGGCACCCCACTTTAAAAAAAAAAACAGACAGACAAACTGGAGCAAGTTCAGAGAAGAGTTACTAAAATGGTGAGCGGTCTGCAGATCATGTCCTATGAGGAACGGTTAAACGATCTGGAAATGTTTAGCTTGAAAAAAAGAAAGCTGAGGGGAGACTTAGTAGCCGTCTACAAATATCTGAAGGGCTGTCACACTGCAGAGGGATCAGCCCTATTTTCATTTGCACAAGGAAAGACTAGAAGCAAAGGGATGAAACTAAAAAGGGAGGAGACAGATTAGATATTAGAAATAAACTTTCTGACAGTGAGGGTGATAATTGAGTGGAACAGGTTACCACAGGTGGTGGTGAGTTCTCCTTCAATGGAAATCTTCAAACAAAGGCTGGACAGACATCTGTCTGGGATGATTTAGTGAATTCTGCACTGAGCAGGGGGTTGGACCCGATGACCCTGAAGATCCCTTCCAACTCTACCATTCTCTGTCCTGTACTGCTCCTTACCTGTAAAACACCTGTATTACTGTTATGCCTGACCTGATTGTCCGTCTAGTAGCACATCTCTACAGTTCGGTACTACATGTTCTGTACTGCTCCTGACCTGTACAACACGTGCATTACTAAAATGCCTGCACTGATTAGCGGTCCAGTAGCATCTCTCTCCAGTGCAGTGCGGTACTACATGTCCTGTACTACTCCTCATCTGAAAAACACCTGTATTACTGATATGCCTGCACTGATTGGCTGTCTAGTAGCACATCTCTACAGTGCAGTACTATATGTCCTGTACTGCTACTTATCTGTGAGCAACACAGCCCCAAATTTGTGTGTGTGAACATTTGTATTTCAATCAAGAGTGGTATCCTCTCTGCATTTGTATATTATATATGTGCCCCATCCAAACCAGTTTCATTTATGCCTGAGGAAGGGTCGATAGAACATCCGAAAGCTTGTTAGCCATTAAAAGATATATCTACAAGATTACTTTGTTCAGTGAGAACAATCACACTTTGCTTATCATCTGTAAAACCCCTGTATTACTGATATGCCTGCACCGATTGGCCGCCTAGTAGCATCCCTCCACAGTGTGGTGCAGTACTACATGTCCTGAGGAACCACTGAATAGATACCATGCCCCACTGCTGAAGGTCAGATTATAAAAGTAGGCCAAGAAGAAAAACATGATGTAAGGCTGGGTGCATACTAGATGTAAGTGCAGAGAGACTTGGGTGTAACTTGTATTGGACGGCCACTACATGTTGACATGTCTGGGAACAGATAGGAATAGGACACTCCATTAGTTTTTTTCAAGTGGAGTGTGTATAAAACACAAAAGGGTATAATGGGGGCCATGTGCTTCCCATGGACAGCGCACCGCCTGAACATGCACCAGTGTGCTGGAGGCCTAACAGATGAGGAACATACCTTATGTGACGGGGATACAGTTACACGGTTTTACTGATCGACGACGCAAAGAATTTTTCCAACTGTATAATTTGTATGCCCCAAACAAATGACATTTCCTGACCAATGATCGATAAGAAGGAGCCCCCAAGTGATATCTGTGCAAGCCCCATTTGTGGAGAACATGGAGATGAACCTGTTGGGGAATAAGGAGTTAATTTGGCTCCTTGTACTCTGTAGGGTAGTTATTTGTGCACAAGTCTACACACCCCAAGGCAGTTGGAAGCTTGCTGGAGCCAAGACGGATATGGAGCCTGCGGAGTAACACAGGTCTTTATTATACTAGTTAGCATCAAGTTACAAAGACGTGCCGAGCGAGAGCAGTAAATTCGGCACTCGCGGACGGTCCAGTCCAGGGAGGTCATTCAGTTTATGCAGATGAAATATCAAGAGGTCATTCTGTAAAATAAAGAAGTAGATTTTCCCTTACACTTTAACATCTTTAAGGCCAGGTTTAAACACCGCAGTCAACCAGCCGAGAAACCTGCAGCGTGGTCTGGGGAAAAATCAGACTACAATATGCAGCTTGTGTTGTGCACTTTGGTGCGGATACAAGGAACCCTGAGCAGATATGCAACAGATAATAATGTACGGCTGAAGGACGCTTAGGTCCTGAAGTTTCATGGGATATGAGCGAGACCTGGGTATGTAAGGGTTAAGAGTATCTGAGGAAAGAGGGGCGTTTAATGCTGTCTCTAGTTTTACAGGTACGGCAAGAGAAGAGATGCTGAAGTAGGCCTTATCTAAGGAGAAGGTGGCAGAGGAGTCTCTGATTGGTTGTGAGTCTCGGCGGGAACAAGCTGTGAAGTAGTATCTATGTTCCCCCACAGCAACAGGATGCGGATTAGCTGTCAAGGGGACAGTAGGAGTTGATATATGGCATCGCTGACAGGACGGGATTCACATTCCTGTCAGCTACCTTGGATTGTCCCTCCCGCCCTTCCATAAGTTGATCTGTTTTTATGGACCTATCGCGGGCATGTTCTTTAAATGGGGTTGCCGCCTGCCTCCTGCAGGTGGGCATGGACTCATCCGCCTCCCCGTTTTCTTGCTGTCGGTGCAAGAAGAGCATGCTTTTCTGTGCATCAGACACCTCATTTAGAGCTTCTGCAGTCACACACAGAATGGAGTGATGAGTCCACTGAGTGCTGACAACAAGGGAATCGGGAGGTAGACAAATTAAAAAAAAGAACACCCCTGACCTCTACAGCCCCTGTCCTACCAGTCCATAAATTCAGTTTATAGTAGTCCCTATAAAAAGGACCTGTCACCATTCCAGACATATCAGTTTTAGTTAACAGGACCTCATATTAAATCTCTGTACTGTTCCATCACGTTAACTGCTTTAGGGGTGTAGTTAGAAATATATGAACAAGTTGGCAACTGGGTGTTAACAGAAAGCAAGGGGACGTCCCTACAGAGTCCAATACTGTCAGCACTAATGGTGCAATGTGAGTATGCAGCGACACCCCAAATGGTAAACCCAGTTGTCCTTGTATTCAAAAGCATCTAGTAAGAATAATACAGTAACTTTTTATGGCCACGCAAGTATTTGCTTAGACATTTGAGGAAAGCCAAAAGGTTTTCTTTACTTGCCAAGTGTCACCATTCTAGCAACAAACATGATCTTGTGTCGAGCGATGGCACACAGTTCTCTCCAGGGGCACGGGGTATTCTTGCCTCCATTACGTCTCATAAGCATTATGAATAAGATGTAACAATACAGAGAGACAAGACGACTGGCCGGCTCCACCAATCACACCAAGTACAGAGCTGCAGCAGCAGTCTCTCGTCTCAGCAGACAGGCTGCTTCGGCGTGTGATCAGCAGTGTGCGCTGTCTGACAGAGAAGCCAAGAGATCGTGTCAATGCTATAATGATGCAGAGCGATTACACGGCATAATCACGGGTCTGTGCCTTGTACATCACATACATATCACCTGTACGGTGGGATAACTTATCTACAGATTATGTGCTTTACCTTGTGAAAAAACAGGCACATTACATCAATTGGCTCGCAAGAAGCATCCACACGCACCATCCACAGACCCTGTATCCTACACACACCACCCAAACCCACGAACCACCTTACCCTACACGCGCACTTCCCCTTGTCCTACACGCACCACCTATATACACCCCCCCGTCCTACACGCACCCCCCACACCCTCCCCATGTCCTACACACTCCCACACATGCACCACCTACAGGTTCTCCCCTGTGTCCTACATGCACCACCTACACACACCATATCCTACACGCACCACCCACCTTACCCTACATACACCACCCCCCCATAACCCCTTGCCCTACACGCACCCTTGACACCCCCTTGTCCTACACACACAGCTACTCCATGTCCTACACGCACTCCACCACCCACCTCCCTCGTGTGTCCTCCACGTACTACCCACACAGATCCCGAATCCTACATGCACCACCAACACACATCCTGAATCCTAACTTCTGTAGGTAAATTTGCAGATCCCCATTAGAATGTCCTCTATGCTTGGCAATGTCATCCAGTGTGCTACTTTTGCAATGTACGCGGTCCTTTATCAGCCGATCGAGGATGCATACGGTTGCGCAAGATGCATGCACTTCGCACATTTGGAAGCCCAAATCCTGGCTCTAAATGAGCAACTGGCAACACAGAGATCCACTGACAAAATGGCAACAAGAGAAATAGGGGGGTAGATAGACAGCGACCTGGGACCAAATAATGGGACTTGGGGTCGAGCAGGAGGTATTGTTAGTACAGTTAGAACTGGCAGTATAGCTAGTAGGACCAAAGCTAGAACAATGAAAATAAATAACACCCACTGTATAAATTGTATGGCAACGAATGTAAGAAGTCTGATCAGTAAAGTGGGTGAGCTCGAAGCGAGAATGTCTGAAGAAAATTACGATATAGTGGGAATAACGGAAACATGGTTTGATGATAAATGCGATTGGGCGGTGAACTTACAGGGTTACAACTCTTCAGAAGAGACTGTGGCAACCAGTAAGGGGGAGGGGTGTGTCTGTATGTTAAATCGTACTTAATGCCGATAAGATATAGGTGTAAGTGATGAACACATGGAATCTCTGAGGGTAGAAATACAGGGTGCAAAGAATAATAATAAAATCCTGATAAGGGGTTTCTATAGGCCACCAAAAGCAACAGAAGAAACTGAAAACTTGTTAAGACAAATCGAAGAGGTGTCAAACAGCAATGAAGTAATTATTATGGGGGACTTTTAATTATCCGGATATAACATGGGAAAACGAAATCTGTAAATCCAGTAAGGACGATACGTTTTTGGGAACAATTAAAGATAACTACTATAGATGAGCGAGTATACTCGCTAAAGGCAATTGCTCGAGCGAGTATTGCCTTTAGCGAGTATCTCCCCCGCTCGAGACTGCAGGTTCGGGTGTCGGCAGCGGGCGAGAGCGGGGCAGAACGGAGGGGAGATCTCTCTCTCCCTCTAGCTCCCTACTGCTGACAGCCGCTACTCACCGCTCCCCCGTGGCGGCACCTGAACCTGCAGTCTCGAGTGGGGGAGATACTCGCTAAAGGCAATGCTCGCTCGAGCAATTGCCTTTAGCGAGTATACTCGCTCATCTCTAATAACGACCTTTCCCAACTTGTTCAGCAGCCAACTAGAGGGAGGGCCACCTTGGACTCAGTATTAACTAACAAAATGGACCGACTTGGGAAATAGTGACCACAATATAATTAAATTCCAGCTGTTATTCAATAGGAAGCCTTATTAGGGAACTACAAAAAAAAACAAAAAACTAAAACTTCAGTAAATCAGCTCAAAATTTTTTTCAAGGAAAACAACAGCATAACTTTTCACCAACATGGGTTCACGAGGGGTCGATCATGTCAGACCAATCTGATCAGCTTCTACGATGAAGTAAGTTCTAGGCTGGACCTGGGAGAGTCTATTGATCTTCTATATCTGGATTTTTCTAAAGCATTTAACACCGTGCCGCATAATAGGCTGATCTATAAAATGAGACAGCTCAGATTGGGTATCTGGGTAAAGAACTGGCTCAGAGATAGAAAGCAGTGGGTGGTAATAAATGGTTCATATTCTGGGCCACAGTCGCTAGCGGGGTGCCACAGGGTTCAGTATTAGGCTCCATTCTGTTCAATATATTTATCAACGACCTGATAGAGGGACTGCACAGTAAAATATCAATATTTGCAGATGACACAAAATTATACAATATAATCAATGTAAAGGAGGACAATAAAAGGCTACAAATGTACCTAGATAATCTGGGGGCTTGGGCAGAAAAATGGCAACTGAAGTTCAATATTGATAAATGTAAAGTTATGCACATGGGCAGGAGAAACGGATGTCACCAATATACACTAAATGGGGTACTGCTAGGGAAAAGTGATATGAAAAAAGGGGGTACTAGTGGATTGTAGACTTAACTGGAGTAACCAATGCCAGTCAGCTGCTGCAAAAGCAAATAAAGCCTTGGGTGCATTAAAAGAGGTATAGGGGCGAGGGATGAAAATATATCTCTTCCGCTATATAAGGCACTTGTCAGGCCCCACATGGAATACTGTGTACAGTTCTGGTCACCGGTGCTCAGGAAAGATGTTGCAGTGCTTGAGGGGATTCAAAGGAGGGCAACTAAACTAATAAACGGAATGAGAGGACTGGAATACCCAGAGAGGTATCAAAACTGGGAATATTTACCCTGAAAAAAGGACGGTTAGGGGGCGACCAAAAAACTATGTATAAATACACGAGAGGACAAAACAAGGATCTCTCCCATGATCGGTTTATTCCCAGGACTGCAAAGATAACATCCTCTACATCTAGAAGAAAGCAGGTTTCATCATCAACACAGAAGGGGGTTCTTTACTGTAAGAGCAGTGAGACTGTAATTCTCTGCCTGAGGATGTGGGGATGGCAAAATTGACATAGGAGTTTAATAGGGGACTAGATGTCTTTCTAGAGCGCTGCGATATTACAGGATATAGACATTAGGCGACCAGCGGGGTTGTTGATCCGGGTCTTGGATTGAGGTAGGAACTCAAATATTGATCCAGGGATTATTCTGAACAGGCTGAACTAGATGGACATTGTCTTCATTCAACGTAATATACTATGTTACACGCAACACACACACACGATATGTACTATATACACACAAACAGTAGATTGAAAATATAGAAGGCTGTGCAGTATAAGCACACTAGTAACATAATGATCCCAGGTCAAGTTAAAAAATGTAATATATATTATAGTGACAATCGTGTCATTTAGGAGTGAAGAAATGGTAACAAATACACAATCACACAACGCCTTAACGAAAAATAGCTGTTCAGAAATTGCATCTGACGCCATTAACAAATGACACAAGGCAGAAAGCAGCACAATCCTCCTCTCTGCGTGCGGGATTACGTGGATGTAGTGATTATAGGCGTGGGAAAGCTGCGACAGATACATGGTATCACCCACCAATTATAGCCAGGAGGAGGGGTGGAGAATGACTATTTGTGACTGTTCTCCCTCACCCCCAGCACTAGAGGTCTACAACACATTTCTGCCAGCACTCAAAGGGTGTACAAAGAAGGGAGCCGTAGCTTTTTGTTATGCTTGCCGTGTCATTATGTAGCGCTCAAATCTTGATTCCTTAGCAACAGACTTCCACCAAATATTTGGCAGTGTTTCAGGGTTCTCCCCGTCCCATCCCCCACACTTTCCATCACTTTTGTGCAGCATAGCAGGGCTCCCACATTTGACACACAAGGGGGTCAACGAAACCAATCTGGAAGGTGGTGAAGAGGAGGCACAGAATTCTCTATTCATAGATTTAACTAGCAAACAATGCGAAAAACACAAACATTTAGCACCTTTTTAATCTATAAGACGTTCAGTGTGCTTACTAATAGACAGACCAATCACAGGGCTAAAAAGGCTCAACATTGTAGTTGTACAGAAAGAAAGCAGCAATTACATTATAGGACCACTTTGTACATCTTCCACTAGTGCAGCAGTCCAGATGTCGGATCCCTGACGGCCAGATTCAGACCCTTCATCGTAGATGTACTGGGACATGCAGTGGTGTTAACCCCTCAACGATCAGATAGCTACCCCCTCAGGCTCATTCCACACGGACGACAAAGTCGCACGATTTTCTTGCGTTGCGATAATGCTACAAATCGCATGATGTATGTGAAGCCCATGCTTTCCTATGGGTTCCTTCACATTTGCAATGTTTTGTAGCATGCAACACTGCGAGTCAAAAACCTTGTGGGTTTCGCAATATGCCTGCGACTTGCGATATTTTGTAGCCCATGTCTCCCTATGGAGCCTTCTTTTCTGTCGCCACCCCCATCCTAAAAATGCTCAAACGTGGTGCTACAAAATCATGGTATCGCAGGGAGAAAATGCAGTGATATCACATAGACCAACAATGCGATATCGCCGCAAGAAAAATCGCAGCGGTGTTGCGTCGCCAGTGATTAATAGGCATTATCCGGTGGACCGGAAGGAACCTCATTCTGTGGGGCAACCCCTTTACGTCAAAATGATCCAGAAGAAAGATATAACCTAATAAAATATACCGCCGTAGCCAACAGCCTCTCCGAGACCCCAGCGAACCCAAGTAATGGATGTACATTACTGAACAGGCTGAACTAGATGGACATTGTCTTCATTCAACCCAATTCTAGTGGGTTCTTCATGCAGGGTTAGACGGTTCAGGGGCGTCTGCAGATGCTAAGGTCTGCAACTGGTAAAATTTAGAGAATGTTTGCAGAGACTACCAGGTCGCGGTTCTACAGATCACATTTGCAGAGGCCCAATATGACTACTATTGCTGACCAAAATCCACCGCACTATGGTCCCGTTGGACGCAGTGAGACTTCGCCTCGGCCCGATCGGTACTATGAACAATGATCCAGAGCGCCGCTGCGTGGCTGTTCTAGACAAAAATACAAAGAGCCTGCACAAAATCCAATTTATGCAAGGCCTGTTCCTCTGGCCGGACGGCCTCGGGAAAAAAAGGACGGAAACACAATTTCCTCATTAAGATGAAAAGCTTAGTTAAGAATGCCGAATTAGGATGCACCACCACCTTGTGTTGGTGGAACACCGTGAAGGGAGGATCCGCGGTGACTGTGGCCAACTCTGACACCTGTCGTAATGAGGTGACCACCACCAACAAAACTACCTTGAAGGTCAACAAACTCAAAAGGTATAGTCTCCAGAGGCTCAAATGGATGAGCCTGAAGCGCCCTTAATACCAGGTTAAGGTCCCAAGGAGGCATTAGGGACCAGAAGGGAGGAGCAACATGTGCCACCCCTTGCAAAAAGTCCGACTAAATCCGCACAGGCAGTCCTTCCAATAGGGGGCGAAATGAAGCAGGGAACGGAGGATAGCCTGTAGCTCCATGATGTTGATGGACAATGAAGATTCCAACACTGACTATGCCCCATGAATAGACAGTCCCTGCAAGGTCCTTCCGCCAGTTATCAGCACCTGCCAAGACAGAGACTCGAGAGGACGGCGCAGCAAGGTCTGAGGGGAGGTCAACCACCATCGGAGCGAGTTTTGGAACACGCACTCGCCGGTTGAGAGAGGCTAAGGCCACATCCCATCTGGATAGGATGAACCACTGAAGGGGGTCAAGCGTTAAACTGACCGAAGGGCACAGCCTCCCGAACACACTCATGCAGTGGTGCAGTGTCACAGAACCGGGCCCCATCAATGCAGAAGATTGGCTCTGCGGTAGACGCGGATTTGCTGGTGGGAGACAAGCCTGTGCCAGGCCTATGTCAAATAAAAGTCCCAAAAGAACATTTTTTTATGGGCCGGTGTTAGAGAGGATTTGCGAAAATTGATTATCCATCAGAAGTCTAACAGGGTGTCCAGTGCGACCAGCAAACTGACGATTGGCCGCACGAGACGGGCCCTTTATCAGGATGTAGTCTAAAAAAGGTACTGCCACTATGCCTTTGGCTTGAAGCAGAGCCATTACAGCAGCCAGAACCTTGGTGAAAACCCTCGGGGCGTTGGCCAAACCAAATGAAAGCACCACAAATTCAGTATGGAGAGTGTGAACAGCAAATCTCAGAAAACGGTAGTGCACAGAATGAATGGGGATATGTAGATAAGCATCCGTGATGTCTATGGTAGACAGAAATTCTCCTTGCTCCATAGATGCAACTACCGCCTTGAGGGACTCCATACAGACCTGACCCTGACTTGCTGATTTAACCCCCTGAGGTCCAACACCGGACACACAAAAAAGTCCTTCTTGGGGACCATAAACAAGTTCGAATAAAAACCTTTGAACTGCTGATGGTCCGGAACAGGAACTATCACGCCCTGCAGCAGAAAGGACTGGACCCCCTGAAAAAAAAAGCCTCAGCCTTGCAAGGCGTGTCTGGCACCCTTGAGGAGAAAAAACGATCAGGAGGGGGCGAGAAAAACTCGATCGTGTACCTGGAACTGACAAACTCCCACTCCCAAGCATCTGAGACTTGGGCAAGCCAGGTCTCCTTGAACGGGGACAGATGACCCCCCCACCCCACCCTGGAAATAACAGGTGAGGGCCCATCAAACTGAATACCTAGCTTGGGCAGCCTTGGAAGAGGGGAGCTTTGGGTGCCAGGCCGGCCACGGCTTAAAGGAGGGACCCTGAGACCATGCTATACCCTCTGAAAACCGTGGCACCAACCTCTAAAAAGACAGGAAGTTTGACCTCCGCTGAGGGGGTTTCACTCCGTTGGGCCTGTTCTGAGGAAGCACCGAACAACTGCTCCCCATAGCTTGTGAGTTAAAGGGGTTGTCCCGCGAAAGCAAGTGGGGTTCAGCACTTCTGTATGGCCATATTAATGCACTTTGTAATGTACATCGTGCATTAATTATGAGCCATACAGAAGTTATTCACTTACCTGTTCCGTTGCTAGCGTCCTCGTCTCCATGGAGCAGTCTAATTTCAGCGTCTAATCGCCCGATTAGACGCGCTTGCGCAGTCCGGTCTTCTCCCTTCTGAATGGGGCCGCTCGTGCCGGAGAGCTGCTCCTCGTAGCTCCGCCCCATCACGTGTGCCGATTCCAGCCAATCAGGAGGCTGGAATCGGCAATGGAACACACAGAGCCCACGGTGCACCATGGGAGAAGACCTGCGGTCCACCGTGGGTGAAGATCCCGGCGGCCATCTTCGCAAGGTAAGTAAGAAGTCACCGGAGTGCGGGGATTCCGGTAAGTACTATCCGGTTTTTTTTTTTAAATCCCTGCATCGGGTTTGTCTCGCGCCGAGCGGGGAGGGGGGGGGGGGGGGGGGGGGGGGCTATTGAAAAAAAAACAAAAAAACGTTTCGGCGCGGGACAACCCCTTTAAGCTCATCAAGCCTGGATGGACCCAGTAAACAGTAGCCTGATCAGAGATTTCTTGGCCTCCCTGGACCTGAGCCAGAGAATCTGTTGCAACACAACAGATGTTGCAAAAATGTGCGCCAGGAGCCTGGCACAATCCAAGGAGGCCTCGCAGATGAATTCCCCCACCTGACCGGTTAGGTCAGCAAAAGAAATCATCTCCACCACCAAAGCTAAATCGCAGACCTTTGCGAATTAGCCTTGCCCATTCAGTTGACACCTTTCCTACCCAGGAAGAGGCAAACACTGGTCTAGGGGCCGACCCGGCCGCCTCAAACACAGCCTTGGCTAGGAAATAAACCTTTTTGTCCCGTTTGGTCAGCCAGCACTGCGGACTTAGCCATGGGCAGAATGGTTTGCCTCGATAAACGCGACACGGGTGGATCGACTCCTGCGGATACAGATCATTTCTTCACAAGATCCTCAGAAAAAGGGTATAGTGTGCTAAACTGACTTGGAAGCACCCCACTGCTTCTGGATAAGCTCATCAAACTCGAAATGGGGAGGAAAGGCTTTGGGAAGATGTCGCGTTGTCTAAAAGAAAGGCCGGGCACCGAAAGTAGCAGAAGCCCGATTGGATACATGCAATACTTCAGAGATTGCAAAAATCAGACTATCCACCTTGGCAGAGAGCCCTGAAGACTGCTCCTCCTCCATGTCAGAGTTGGAAGTTGAGCCAGAGAAGTACTCATCTGCCACGCTGCTCCGCTAGCTAGAAACTGCAGCTGCGCACTGCGTAGGGAACTAGAAAACAATGCAGTAGAACCTAAAGACTGCCTTGAATGCGAACGCCTGTGCCTCTTAGGAGGCCTGCTGTGAGAGAGTGGTCAGGACCCCGGGACGCTTCCTCAACGGATACCAGTCTACCTCGGGGAAATCGCCAGGTGATCCAGTTTATCCACAACTGTGGCTGGTGGGCAACGTGCTGAACTCAGCCGTACCACCTTTTCTTCCTCAGGTAGGGCAGACAACAGAGAGCAATGACTGGCCGTTCGCCCTCCTGCTTCGGGGTAGAAAGGAGAGTAATACTACTCCGTCAACCTGTAGAATGGCCTAAAGAACTGCATGTCCGCTTGACCGTCTCCTACAGACACTAAGCTAAAACTAAATTACCTGAGTGCCTGCAGAGAGTATATATAGCAAGCAGGAGAAGCCAATTCATTTGTCTGCTTGGTGTCTGCCTTAGGGCAGTGCTATATACCCACTGTCAAGCTGTGTCCCCCAGTGACACGAGCGAGAAAAAGTATTTTTCGCTTTATAAGACACATTTTCCCTCCCCCAACTCTACTCTTCTAAACCTGCCGAAATTCAGACCATCACACAGCTACCAACAGGGACCGCATAGATAGCAAGGGAGGGGAGCCGCCCGTACTAACAGCTGATTGGTGGGGGAGCAGCAGCAGTTCCCTCCAGCTTAGTGATCGCCTGTTCCTACAAGCTTCTCTTCTTCCCTGCTGTGTGATAAGGATCACAGGTCCATAGCAGCCGCCTGTAGAAACTGCTGAGCTGGAGGGAACGGCTGTAGCTTCCCCATCAATCTGTAGGTTTTGACTGCTCTCCTCCACTCCTTATCACCTAGCTGCTGTCTCAATAGCTAGGGGAAAGGAGGAGAGCCACCCATAGGTACAGCTGATTGGTGCCTAGTTGTGCTGAAATGTATACCTCACCATAATCAGTGGTGCCAAGCAGGGTTCCTGAAAAGTTGGGTGACAACTAATGGAAGAATTATTACATTGTCACTCAGCTCTTCCAGGATCCTGAATGCCAACTGTAGGGTAATGCAAGCATTTATACAATACACATCTCTATAACTAGTTAAACAGGGGATTTAGAGCTCCTGGAAAGCTGGGTGACAAAAATAAGACCACCATTGCATTTACACTTAGCTGTCCCTGGATCCTGAATGGCAGGTTGCTAAGTGTTATATACGGGATTCCAAGGTGGTATTACTGCTCTTTATCCCTCCTGTAATACCTCCCTCACTGCCTGGACTGGGGGAGTTGAAAATATTTTTTTTCCTATTTTCCTCCTCTAAAACCTAGGTGCATCTTATCATAAGCTGTGTCTTATAAATCAAAAAATATGGTAAGTGCTTTTTGTGTACAAAATAGAAAGACATAAAACAAAAACTGTATATTTAGTATCGTTGGAATCGTGCTGACCTATAGAAGAATACTAGTAATTATTAGGAAATTATATAGTATCAGTGTTTCTGGTGGTGCAATGTGCCACACAGCTGTGCTACATGCAACACGCACACACACAAGGGATGAAAAGCAGCACAGCAGAGTCCTGCACACACTGATTAACCCCTGGTCCTGTGACCCTGGACTCCTCCCACACAGGTGACTGATCACATGATGGTGACATCATCATAGGTCTTGTAAGCACACGGCTGCTGTAGGTGTTGGTTAGTACTCCCATTTCCTACAAAACCCCACGGACTCTGTTCCTATGGAATACTAACAAACACCTAGCCAGACAGCAGCAGTGTGCTTACAGGACCTGTGCTGACATCACCGTCATGTGCTCAGGCGCGGAGCGTGTAACTTCATTGGGATGAAGGGTCTTTAATGACATCACAGACATGTGATCAGTGGTGGAGCATGAAGAAGTGGTCGTTAGTACTTGATTATCACATTATTTTGGACACTGAATGCTGTAAAAATGAAATCCAAAAAACAAACTTGCTGAACTTTTTTCCCCAAACCACCCTAAAAAAATATGTAATAAAAAGCTATACAATACATTATATGTACCCAAAAATGATGCCATTAAAAATACACCTTGTCCTGCAAAAAACAAGCCTGCATACGGCTATGTTGCAGAGTAAAAAAAAAATGGCTCCAGGAATGTGACGACGAAAAAATCCCCTGAAAAACGTGTTCATTAAGGTGCAAACCGGCTTCATCACTAAGAAGGTTATACCTTATTTTTAGCAAAACATATGTTGTATTAGTTAATCCAACAAGAAAAAAAAAAAAAGCTAATCCCCCGGCCCCAAAAAAGTCACTTAAAAAGTGTTGTCTGATAGTACCTCATGTTTTTACTTCTGCAATGACAAGTTATAAAAAGAGAGCTGAGGACTGAACTCGCCACAAAGCTCAGCTCTCAGCCCGACACACTACTGGGACTCAGTACTATTCCAAAGTAGGAGTTTAACATGGAAGGATAGAATATGTTTAACAGCAATAACTTCAGTTTATTAGCCAACTGTCCTAGACAATTCTTGCACAAAAAGAAGTGCGTGGCCAGAACTTTAGTGCAGTGCTACACAGCAGCCAGCGTTTGTGGCTCTCCGGCGTGGCTTAGAAAGGGGATCCCCAGTGAGAGACACACTATGCGATACCCATTAGCCCTATTGACAAAAACTATTTATAAGGGCTCATGTCCACGGGCAAAATGTGATTTAAAATCCGCAGCGGATCTCCCGCGCGCGGATCCGCACCCCATAGGGATGCATTGACCACCCGCGGGTAGATAAATACCCGCGGATCGTCAATAAAAGGCATTTAAAAAAAAAAGGAGCATGAAAAAATCTGGACCATGCTCCATTTTCATGCGGGTCTCCCGCGGGGACGGCTCCCGCGGGCTTCTATTGAAGCCTATGGAAGCCGTCCGGATCCGCGGGAGACCTAAAATAGGAATTAAAAGCATTTACTCACCCGCAGCGGGCCGCGAAGCTCTGCTCTTCCTCACGGCCGCATCTCCCTTGCTTCGGCTCGGCGGATGTGCCCGGCGCATGCGCGCGGCACGTCGACGACGTGCCGCCGGCGTCAGGAATTCATCCGCCGGCCGAAAATGAAGATCCGGCCGTGAGGAACAGCTGACCTTCGCCGCCCGCTACGGATAGGTAAATGCTTTTAAATTTCTATTTTCAGCGCTCATGTCCGCGGGGCAGGAGGGACCCGCTGCAGATTCTCCATGGAGAATCTGCAGCGGATCTGATTTTCCCCGTGGACATGAGGCCTAATAGAACATACCCCTTATTTACAAAATAGATTTTTAAAAAGCGAAAACAACAAACAAACACTTACTGCTATATAGTAAACTTTCGCCTTCTCCACCAGCTGCCAGTTCTCGTTCAAGTCAAGGTGCTTTGCTTTATCATAGCAATTAGCAGCTGCCAAGTTTGCTACCAGAGACCTGGAAACGGCACAAATGAAGCAAGATTGTGGCGTTATGCTGCTTTGTAGAAAGAGTTGGGTGTGCAACAGTGTTCAATCACCCCCAGCAATGTACAAAAACCTTTACAGCCACCTTAAAGTGCGTCAGTGAAAACACAGAGTACATCCAATCCAAGCATGTGACATACCTGCATTTCATGCATAGCAAACAGAGCTGTAAGACAGAAATATTGCTGGTGTTGCTAAGTGGCAGATAATCTCAGAAATTAATTGCCTAAACGTCTGATATTTTAGCAAAGATTGGTCACATGATGCAATTCTTTTTCAGAAGGGTTCCTTCACTAGTCGGTCTCAGCACCCAAAGTTAGAAGTGAGGTTACCATACGAAGCCCAGCACATCCTCTACAGCACTATACTGGCCGAACGCTCCATGATTTAAAACTTGATCCGGGAAACTTGGGGAGTGGTAAATGATAGTGAGCTTTTAAGCAGAGCCCATTTTAATACGCATTGCAGCTCAGATTTCTGCAATATCTTGTCTACGTGACTTTACTATGAGATGTAATACACTGCAATACCACTACTCTATTTGCAGTGTATTGTGCCAACAGCACTATTCTGCCTATGTCAGAGTTTCAAGGGAGGATCAAGATGGCAGACCTGGTGACCTTTACTAGGTCCCCGGCTGCTACGATAACGCTGTCGCACCCAACAATCGCACAGTGTGGGGAAGGGGGTGGGGCGACAGTGTCATGATCACTATTGACCATATCATCTAGCTGGTTAAGAGGCCTAAGGGGTTTATCACTTCTCCATGGGGCTAATGGGGACGTGGCTGCTGGGACCCACACTATGGTAATTAGTAACTGCTCAGCTCAACTCAAAAAAAAAAAGAAGATTAATTTACAGCCGTGTGGCTTCATGTTTGGCCAATACAGTGGAGATTATTACCAGGGTATACATTGAACATAGCCTCTTAACACAATGTAAAAATGACTGAACATCGGCTGAACATGTGATCAAGTCGCCTCTATGCTAATCATTAAATAAAATCCTGCAAAGAACAAGGCTAGTCTGAGTGTGCCGACTGACCTGCTTTCCCCGGTGATGCATGCTGCGCAGGTGCCCGTTGGCTGCTCGCTCTGCTCATAGTAGTGGGCATCCACGTGCGCCTCTTCAGTTTTCTTTTTCAAGATTTCTCCAAATTTGTCTTTGCCAATGCACCCAAAAAATGTGGCTACCTTATAAGGCTTCTGAATCATCCACTGTAAGATAGAAGGGTAGGATTGTCACATTTACTATGTAGCAAAGTTTCTACCACAGAATTAAAGTATATTAGTTGAAGAAGAAGAAAAAAAGCCGAATTCAGATGTGTTAACGGTCTTATGACTAGCGTGTGTCCAGAACAAAATTTCCCTTAGAAAGCGATTCTTCTTTTGCATCTTAGGCCTCCCTTACACTGGCGCTTTTTTCCGCGATTGTGGTATACCCAGTTTCCCTGAAAATAAGACTGTCTTATATTAATTTTTGCTCCCAAAGATGCGCTAGGTCTCATTTTTAGGAGATGTCTTATTTTTCAATTAAGGAGAATTCACATTTATTGTTTAACAAAAAAATAGGGACATTTGTTATATACTGTACAGTAGTTGTCGTCACAAACCAGCATAACCAGACAAACTGGGAATCCTATCAAGAATTTCTTGTTACTACCATTATTTCCATGTACATCAATCTATTGTACATTTACCAATCCTGATATTTATGAACACAAAGCAAGATTTGTTCAATGACAGTCATGTCATCATCTTCTGGAACATCAGAACAATCCAAACCCTGAATTTCCTGGTGAATTTCTGGTGACTCCATTTCTTTCAGAATCATTGGCCCAAATCTCTGATGTCTAGCAATAGCACCGTCCCTAAATGAGTACTTCTTGTCTTGCCTGACTCTCACACAGGGCCACAAGAAATAAGGGCTGTAAAGTACATGGCTCCCACACACTGTCCTGGAGACTGTAAGGACCACCCACAGCAGGTCCTGGACTACTTGTACCAAAGGGACGGTATTGCAGCTTCCGGCCACCAGGGGGAGCTCATCACAGCAGACTCGAATAGCAGGGGCAGTGCTAGGTCTTACTTTCGGGAGGGAGGGGCTCATTTTTAGCACTTCAGCAAAACCTCTACTAGGTCTTATTTTCAGGGGATGTCTTATTTTCGGGGAAACGCGGTAACACTCAAATTGCTTTCAATGGAGTTTCTCAGACAGCTGCTCCGATCGTGGCACTTTCCAGCATCGTGTTTTTTGAGCGGAGTCGGTTCTATTTTTGATATTTAGCGCAACTCATTCATGATGAGGTACGCCAAACTCCGCTGTCAGCCGCAGTAAAAGTAAAATTGCGACGAGAGAGGCCCAAGTCTACATCAAAATGATTTGTTCCTTTTTTCCCCCCAAAATGATGCTTTTAACAATCACATTTTACTACTGACTAACACGGTACCAAACTTAAAAAAAATTATGGTGGATATTAATTGTCTTTTTCTTTTTAAAGGGAAATAATGGTCAGAAACACAGGGAAAAAATTGTTATCTTATTTTTCCATGTTATATTTTAAAGTGTCCCTCCACTGTCAGGTCAAAACTTTGTCCTAGGACCAGAGGAAAGAGTTCTATTACCAGCTGTTGGTCTTCTATGCCAATGCACCTCTGATCTGGTGGCTCGATGCCCATTTCCAGACGTTCAAGACAGCCAACACAATTTTCAGACTACCCAATCTCCACAGTGCATTGGTAGTTGTAGACTGCCAATGTACTATACCTGCTCTCTGAATGGGCAGCACTGTGCAAAGGACATTAGGTAGCTGGAAAATTGAAATGGCCTTGGTCAGCTGAAAGCAGGATCCCCAGTCAGCAGGTTGGAGGGACAGCAGCAGAGAAGACAGGCAGACTGTTATATACCCTCACCCTTCCATCAGACAAAATTTTACCCTGAAACTGGTGGGTTGCTTTAAGGTAGTTTGTTCAATTAATATTTCCCCCCCAAAATAAACCCTCCAATTCTCCTACGCTTAGGCCGTATTTATACAGTGGATAGGAGAGTGGTGCCTGAGGTTCTTGGACGCCCCCCATCTGTGCCCTGTGTGAGACACCACACATTGCAAGTCCTATCCTCACACAAAGAATAGGCACTGTGTTTGTACTATCAAACCAGACTGCTGCCGGTCTGCTGTCTGTACTGATGATCGGCAAGGATCCTCAGTAGTGGGACCACCACCGATCATCCACTGATCACCTAGCAATGGAATAGTTTATAGGGATTTTCTCTTAATTATTTTTGGTTAATTGCAGGAGGCTACTTACCTGAGCTCATGCAGAAGAGTAAAAATGTAATCCTTCTACAAATCTCTATGTGTCACTGACGATCCTATTAGACAAATTTCAAGCATTTTAGCAGCTAAAGGTATGCAAATAAGAGATGCCTCCGTAGTAGTATTGCCTATTGGAAAGTAGCTTCCTTACCATTAAGTCATAGAATCCTAGAATGGTAGAGTTGTCCAGGGACCTCCAGGGTCATCGGGTCCAACCCCCTATTCAGTGTAGGATTCACTAAATCATCCCAGACAGATGTCTGTCCAGCCTCTAAAGACTTCCATTGAAGGAGAACTCACCACCTCCCGTGGTAACCTGTTCCACTTAATGATCCCCCTCACTGTAAAGGCTCATTTACACCAGCCAATGATCGCTTTAAAAAAAAAAAAAAAAGCTAAACTCGGCGATAGTTTTAGCGATAATCGTTGCGTCTAAATGTGCGCGCATCGTACGCTTTTCAGACACTGCTACCTGATCATTAAATTCAGTTCAACCTAAAAGTCATAGGACAGCCTTATCAGCAGTTCTCCAAGGGGAGTGCTGATCGCATTGTTTCCCCCTGGAGAACAAAGGATCTGAGCACAGATAATACCCCTCGGGCTATTAAGTGCATTAAGGCTTCATTTGCACATTTAATTGGTACTAAAGTAGCTGAGTAGCTACTTAATAGTTTATACAAAATGATCGCTCAAAGCTGTCACTCAAACTGTTTTTGAGTGATCATGGGCCCCTGTAAATCAGCCTTAAAGGGGTTGTCCCGCGAAACAAAGTGGGTCTATACACTTCTGTATGGCCATATTAATGCACTTTGTAATGTACATTGTGCATTAATTATGAGCCATACAGAAGTTATCAAAAGTTTTATACTTACCTGCTCCGTTGCTGGCGTCCTCGTCTCCATGGTGCCGACTAATTTTCGGCCTCTAATGGCCAAATTAGCCGCGCTTGCGCAGTCCGGGTCTTCTGCTGTCTTCAATGGGGCCGCTCGTGCAGAATGCCGGCTCCGTGTAGCTCCGCCCCGTCACGTGCCGATTCCAGCCAATCAGGAGGCTGGAATCGGCAATGGACCGCACAGAAACCCTGCGGTCCACAGAGAGAGAGAATCCCGGCGGCCATCTTCAGCAGGTGAGTATGAAGACGCCGGACCGCCGGGATTCGGGTAAGTACTACCCGGTTTGTTTTTTTAACCCCTGCATCGGGGTTGTCTCGCGCCGAACGGGGGGGGGGGGGGGGGGGGGGGGGGGGGGGGGGGGGGGGGTTAAAAAAAAAAAACCGTTTCGGCGCGGGACAACCCCTTTAAGAAAGTTTTTTCTAATATCTAATTTGTGTCTTCTCCCTTTCAGTTTCATCCCATTGCTTCTAGTCTTTCCTTGTGCAAATGAGAATAGGGCTGATCCCTCTGCACTGTGACAGCCCTTCAGATATTTGTAGACTGTTATTAAGTCTCCTCTCAGCCTTCTCTTCTGCAAGCTAAACATTCCCAGATCCTTTAACCGTTCCTCATAGGACATGATTTGCAGACTGCTCACCATCTTGGTAGCTCTTCTCTGAACTTACTTCAGTTTGTCTAGAATTAATCACAAATGCACCGTCTATTTGTGGCCATTAGTTACATAAAAAGTCATCTCAAGCTAAATCCTGTAATTCATGTAGACTATTCTTCCAGTTTTCATCAGTTCCCATTTTAGAATGAAAAGAGAAAAAAAAAAAAGCTACAATTACTGAAGATGCAGTAATTATAAATAAACCTCACATGACGGCAACTACTGTTCATTTCATGAGATGAAAAAATAAAAAATAAACAAGGAAAGCTCAAGACTATTTTGGTCTCCAAGAAAGAGTATACAAATGCTCATTTATTTCCCGACTGCACCTCAATTTCCATGTGCATTTTGAGGAGGTGTGATAATTGGGTAATGATCCTCCCCCCATCTTCTCACCCTGCAAGGTTACATTTTCTTTATAGAATAATGGGATATAGAAGTGCTTATTTGGCAAAATACAATTTGAAACCAGCTATAAATACAATTATCCATAAAAAGGGGATTAATTTTCCAGAAACACCAACCTGTCCATGTCAGTGTTTGGTATTGCAGCTCAGCTCTTGATGTGAATGGAGCTGAGGTGCACACAACCTGTAGAGAGGCACAGACTATTTTGGGAGAGTGTGGAGGAGGGGAAAGCATCCATGTTTTTCGATTCCTGTAAAACCCACAACAACTTAAAACATACCTATCATTAGTATTAACAGTATTTATGACCAGAGTGTTACCTGTAGGATGGATTTTTTAACAGTTTTTCCCCAGTGTAGCATCCATTTCTACAGGTATGAAAGTTCTTGGGTTCTTCATTTCTACATATGAAGAACCCAAAGCAGATCTGCACTAGCAGAAAATCCCCAGGGAAGAATCTACACTGAGTGGTGCAGATTCTGGAGTGGACTTCGGTACAAGGTTGCTGCGAATTCCTTAACCTATTTAGCGCTGTGTACTCCAAAAGTGGAAGTGTAACTTCCACTACGGGAGCCCGTGAATCATGTAACCGCCAGGATTCCCTGCAGAGCTACAGGGTGGTACTAGACCCTGATCAGCTCTGCCAGTGACTAATATCACTACAGGGGATGTTTTCCCTGGTAATTGGGGCTCCTATGGATGCCCCTGCTACAGTGGGAAACTGGCAAATAAAAAAAAACACATGTAAATGTCCCCCAGGAGGTCTTACATGACGTCATGGGGGGCATAGATAGTAAAAAAAATGTCATTACATACACAAGTAAAACAAAATTACAGAATATAAACATAAAAAAAGAAAATAACCCAAAACGGACGCCAACTAAAACAGTTACTGTAAGCACTATAAGCCTGTAATTCAAAACCATATTATATATCAAAACGTCCAAAACAAAATGAGGAACCCGTTCCCATACTTTAATGTAGTGTAAGTATACTAATTTAAAAAAACAAAAAAAGAAAACAAGGAATGTTAAGAAAAACTTTTTTTTTTTTTTTTTTTTTACCTTCAATAAAACTAAAGAAAAAAAAAAAAAAAAAAGTCTGAAAGAGATTTTAAAAAATAGCCCTATATGTCACAGGAAAAAAACGCAGCAAAAATTATTTTGATAGCTAAAAGGAAAAAAAGTAGGACAGTATAACCACCACATGGGTAAAATCCCTAAAAAAGTGTTTGGTCCTTAACCCCTTCCCGCCTCATAACTTAAGGGTACGTCATGGCAGGCTGGTACTTCCCGCAAAATGACATACCCTTACGTCATCAGTGATAGCCGGCCTCCCGTTGCAACAGCGCGCGGGGGGGGGGGGGGGAAATCGGTGATGCCCCCCCCCCCGCTGTTAACCCCTTCCCTGCTGCGATCTATGTAGATCGCGGCAGGGAAAGAGTTCACAGAGGGAGCGCACTCCCTCTGTGTCTCCAGCCGGCTCGTGAGAGCCCGGCCTGTCGCCATGGTAACAGGACGCCAGACACTGGCGTCCTGTAGTGCCAATGCCTATGATCGCTGTATAAGCGATAAGGCATGGCAGGGCAGTAGCCCTGCCATGCCTTATCACAGCGATCATAAGTGCTGTGCTGCTCAAATAGTGTAAAAAAAAAAAAAAAAATGCCAAAAAAGTTAAACCCCCCCCTTTTTTGTGCTTTCTAATATTCGCATTAAAAAAAAAGGGTAAAAAAAAATTTAAATGGCACATATTTGGTATTGACGCGTCCGTAACGACGTGTACAAAAAGTTGAACACGCTTTTTATTTTGTACGGCAAAAAGCGTAAAACAAAACTCTAAAAAACAGAGGTAAAAATGCAAATTTTTAGCATTTTGCCTCCCAAAAAATGCAATAAAAGTGATCAAAATCGTCTCACAAAAAATAAGCCCTCATAGAGCTCCGTACATAGAAAAATAAAAAAGTTCCAGGACTTTGAAAGCAGCGAGAGAGGGGGAAAAAAAAGAGATTTTTAAAAAAAAGGGTTTTTTTTATTGCAAAAAAGTGGAAAAACCTAAAAAATAATATAAGAATTTTGGTATCGTTGTAACCGTATCGACCCGCAGAAAAAATGTATTGTGTCATTTATGCTGCACGATTAACGCTGTAAAAAAAAAAACCAAAAAAAATCTATGGCAGAATTGATGCGTTTTCTCTCCGTTATAAAAAAAAAAATTTGTAAAAGTTTTACGATCTAGTCTATGTACCCAAAAGTGGCACAGATAAAAACTACAGCTCGCCACGCGAAAAACAAGTCCTTATATGGCCACGTCAACGGAAAAATAAAGTTATGGCTTTTGAAAAATGGAGATGAAAATCTGCCAAAAGTCGTTGCGTCCTTAAGCCCAAAATAGGCCATGTCCTTAAGGGGTTAAGGTACAAAACAGCCTGGTCCTTAAGGGGTTAATTTGATGGAAATAAATCTGGGGTGAAAGGCTGCAGCATAGATTGACCTGTTGCAGATTTAGATCCCACAGTGTGTGGATGGGATTTCTACATCCCAACCAAAATGCTTGTACTATAAATGCTGAGGATTATTGTGCAACCAATTCTGCTGTGGAAGATCCTCAGTATATCCGCCCCACATGACCGTACCCAACTGCTAGCGTTTCCTGAGCTCAGAGTAACTACTCGCTACAAGGAGCAGTGAACTCCCAAACACACAGGGGTGTCTACTTCTAATGAGACAACACAAGTTTGATCAGTACCCGCCGTGTTCTCCCAGCCTTACTGTCAGATCAGCAGCTCCTACAACTGAACCAAATGTGCCTGCATGTAAGCATATCCGTGCTGCCACCCTGCCAGGCGGGTACAAAATACCAGTAAGAAGCAGACAGCACCCTATGCCTGGATAAGAGCATATAAACTAAAAATAAAATAAATATTTGGGAAAGACTCACCTAGTGTTTCAATCGTACTTTATGAAAGCCCCCACCCCATCACACTACAGCCTGTGTCACAAACGTAGATTAGCCAACCTTGCCCGCTACGGACATACACTTCAGAAAATGCTAGTTTTCTCCGCAATGTGCCAAGTGGCTTGGTATGTAAGAATGAACGTGACAATTATTCTAGCGCTCACAGTTGATGAGGAAACATGTAGAAATTAGTGGATACACAACACCACAGTTACTTGGTTGAGCGAGTGGTCCTCTACCCCTTCCAGGCTCAGCACAGGTACAATCTGGTAGGAACTCCCCACAATCATAGAATGGTAGAGTTGGAAGGGACCTCCAGGGTCGTCGGGTCCAACCCCCTGCTCAGTGCAAGATTTACTAAATCATCCCAGACAGATAAACACGTCCATCCTTTGTTTGAACACTTCCAGTGAAGGAGAACTCACCACCTCCCGTGTTAACCTGCTCCACTCATTGATCCCCCTCACTGTCAAAAGTTTTTTCTAATATCCAATTTGTATCAATGGCAGATGATACAGACAAGACCCCCTCCCCGCTCTTTCAGCTTTGGGCACGATTCTTCAGTAAGAAGGAAACGCTCTGACAACTTTCAAGTCTCAAAGTGCTCTTACACAGGAACAATCATTGCTAGTGAATGGAGGCGGAGAAGCCGGGGATCGGTCATAAGTGTCAATTCTTTGCTTTTCTGCATGCAGAAACTGCACAACCGAGTCGTTCAGTTGGGGCATGTATTTACATTGAAAGATAATTGTTACAGGTTAGGGAGGTTACAGAGCAGATTAAAAGTAGTCTATTTAAAGGTAATCTGTCACCTACATTTAGTCCTGTGAGCTAAACTTATGGGCTGTAGGTAGGTGACCCATTAAATCTGGGGATGTAAGTGTTATACTTACACCCCCCCAGTGTTTCCCTGGTGAGCGCATTGGAAGCAGTCTCTGAACACATTGAGCAGCACTGCCACCTAGTCCGCCCATTGTAAAGTTTGAATGGGTGGTCTACATAGCGTACTGCTCAATGCACCGAGCGGTGGCTTACACTTCGGGAGGCAAGTATAACCTTTATGTCCCTGGATTCTGCGGTCACCTACTTTCAGCCAATAAGCATAGCTTACAGGACTAAAAATAGGAGACGGTCTCTTCAATATGACAATTTCTTCTTCCGAACTAGGAGGCAATTCCAGCAGTTCCTTTACTGGGGAGTTGTCATTCTAGCTAGAAATAAAGAAGTTTTTTCATATACCAATATAAGGGGTTAATCAGCACTGGCATATGAAAAAAAAAATTTTTGAAAAAGTGCCTGTCCTAATGCGGCTTGTCTGGTGGAGTAGAGCCATCCACCTACGATCTGTAATGGTCAGCAGAAAGCCTGTCCATTTAACCGCACCAATGCCACAAGTGCGGTGCGGACCACAAGGCGATGCAGCACTGGCAAACACTTGCTTTCTGCTTCTTGGTTGACATTAATTTCTATATTGGAATCTTCCGAGCCGATTTAATGCACTTCCCAGCCAATAAATGTAACATCATGCCGGCACCTTTCAGATAAGATAATGTGTCAATCCTTTCTCTCAAATACTGTATTAAGACTAAAGAAGAAAAAAACGGCATAACAAGTAAACCGCTGCCCAATAAACCTAAGCAAATCAGAGAGAATGCCTAAGAAAGGATGTAGTTGGAATGAGCTCACTCGCCATATGTCCCACATTTATGGGCTCCCCGAGATGCAGAGTAGAGACCCCCTGCTGTTGACCGTGGATGAAGCTGTGGCGATGCAGATATTGACCAGATGTTTCAATTTCTGCAAATAGCTTGTTATTTGACAAAAGAGAACACAAGGAGAAGGTTACAAAAAAAGCAAAGCTCCCATCTTACAAATTTGAAAAATGTGATTAACCCATACAGTTCAATAAAAATTGAAGGCAAAGAATTCTAAAACAGTCATTCACAAACTATTAGAGAAAGGAAAGGCCTTCATAGCGATACACAGGTCGTGGTAAGCCCTCAGATCGGGAAAACTCACAAAAAGTACTAACACGGTTCAAAAAGGTTTGTGGTAACCGGTGGTTACTGTGTTCAAAGCACACATAGGCCTCCTGCAGACGGCCGGGTCAGATCCAGCTGCAGTGGGATGCGAGCCCCTGCAGTGACCTCCGCAGCTCACCTCCCCCGCTCTATGTGTCGGCACATATGCAGAGCAGAACCGGCGCGTCAGCTGTGACGTTTTTTGTGCGGGTTCGCACAGAAAAAGGACATGCCATGATTTGTTTATCGCGCGAGTGTTCACGCAGTCAATGCAATCCTATGCAGACGGCTGCAATTTATCTAATGCAATCCTATGGTAGTGTGCATGGGCAGAAATACTGCGGAAAAACCCGTGTGCATTTACCTATACTCATACATGCAGTACTGTGGAAAGGTTTTAGGCAGGCAAGGGAGAAAATGCTGCAAAAGTTTAAGAGTGCTTTCAAAAATATCAAAAACAGAAGGGTTAACAGTTTAGTTAGCATTTGGTTAATTGACAATGATAAACTATTGATTTTAGATTTCCCTTTTGTTTAAGTGCCCTTTAGGCTGCCTGTCCACGGGCGACTGCTCATTGTGCTACCTGCGGGTAACGCAGTGAACGCTTTCCATAGCAGCCGCGGCGTCCACGAGCGGAAAATCATAGCAATTCTCTGCTCCCAGAATCTAAATCGCGGCATGCTGCGATCCTCCGTGGTGAGCCTGTGTCCCCCAACCCCCCCCCCCCCCCCCCGCTCCTCCACGGCAAAATATCGCTGGCGATATTTCGCACCGGCTGTGGACAGGGGGCCTTAGCCTCAAAACAACATCAATTCTTCTAGGTACACTGGCTTAAAGTCAGGAATTTTGCAGGAGTATAGTCCGGTGTATGATCAATCAAATTATACGAAAAAGTAGAAGTGTTGAGAATTCAGGTTCGGGGAGGGGGTTCTGGACATCTAGTCTGTACATGACTGGAGGGGTGGGGTGGAGGCACCTTGCCTAAACTACATTTAACAGCATTTAGTAGATATGCCTTACAGCAGCCTCATGGGTCATTCATACAATGGAGAGGAGGGGACCTATTGACATGTATAGAAGACTGTTCTAGACATGTTCTGTCACCTGTACAGGGGCCATTCTGCAAGGAGGGAGAGTAGATCGTTACACCTATTGAATGGTGACTCCTACGTTATCTGCATATAGGTGTCACCTTTCAGTCTAAACCCACCTTAATATCACAAGCAGGATTAGACGGAACAATTATTCAAAAAATCGTTCAAATAAACAAAAGTGTACGTTACTCGTTATGTCTTAATGTGAGCCAAATACTGGCCAATGGACAAAAATCATTTCGTTTTTGCAGGACTAGGGATCATCGTTAGCTTGTTCACTGGTCGCTCCATTCAAACAGTGCTCCTTTACCATTTCACATAGGAATGTGAAAACTTAATGAAAAGTGAATGGCTTTCATTGCACGAGTCAATGATAAATCTGCCTGTAAACAGGCTGCACGAGCGAACAAGCTGGTTACGTTATCACCAGCCCGCTTACAACAATCGTGCTGTCTAAAAGGATCATAAGATGAATGGCAAATAGATTTCTCTACAGACAGGAAGCATCAGCCGAATAGGCTTTTTGGTCCATGTGAAAAAAAGCGCAGATTTTTTTCTTCTTTTTTTAATACAGATCGCGACCAAAATTTAAAAAACAAAAAAATGATTTCTACAGCAAGTTAATTTCTGATAACATTCTCTTTACATAGTGCAGGAACAGCTTCCCAGTGTTTCTTTTAGTAAGTCCCAAGCCTTACAATCCACTGGATCCTTTAGCTGCACGTACATTTAGTCACCTTGGCTGCTGATACATCCACCGGGGTTACTGTCCAAGTCACTCAAGGCTTTTTCTTTTACATATAACAATAAATTGTTCGCCCAAGCAAACGATGTCGCAGTTTGCTCATTTGCTTGGGCGCTCAGCTTAAACAAAAATAGATTTAGGGCGCCTGCACACGAGCAGAAATTCCATGGCGGGATTTCCCGCCCCTGGAAGCTGCCATAGGATTGCGTTAACAAACGACTGCGATTTGGCCGCGCGAAATCTTGCGCGGCAAACAAATCACGGCATGCTCTACTGTGCGGGGCTCGCAGAGCCCTGCACAGAAACGTCACTCATCGGCCGCTGGCTCCGCGCATGCGCTGGCTGCCCGGCATCCGGCACATAAAAGAGCCGGGGCTGCGGAAGAGGTGAGTGCCCGGGCTGCTCTCTGCAGACGCTCGGGTCGAATCCCGCTGCGAGAATTCTCGCAGCTGGATCCGACCTGGCCGTCTGCAGGCGGCCTTAGAAGATGGTTCAGTTTATTGTACCAGTGAATGAGAACGACTGAATGATCGGTATTTAAACCAAACAAGCAAACGATGATTTTCATGTTTCCACAAAATGAATTGAGAAATAATAAGCAAACAAATTATTCATCATTCGATCGCTGGCCAGGTTTACACAGAATGATTACCGCTAACATTCTCATAATTCAGTGATTTTTTTTTTCCAATGACGCTCCCCTTTTTCTGGTTTAGGTCAATCTGTTCTGATGGGTTTTTGGATGTCATTATGAACCAGGAAGACATAGAATCATTGAGTTGGAAGGAACCAACCACCAGGATTATCAATCCACCTGCTTTAAGCAGAATTCACTAAATCATCCTAGACAGATATTTGTCCAACCTCTGTTTGAAAACTTCAATTGAAGGAGAATTCACCACCTCCTGTGGTAACTTGTTGCACTCATTGCTCACCTCACTGTTAGAAAGTTTTTTCTAATATCCAATCTGTGTCTCCTCCCTTTCAGTTTCATCCCATTGCTTCTAGTCTAGTTGTTCAGGCTAAACATTTCTAGATCTTTTAACTGTGCCTCGCAGGACATGATTTGCAGATCGCTCACCATCTTGGTAACTCTTCGATGAGAAACTGGCGCAAGTTCAGAGAAGTACTTGCATACATGCTGTTTAATAATTTGTTCAAAGACCCTTCCCGCTATAGCAGTCAGTCTCACAGGCCTGTAGTTTCCGGAGTCCATCTTATTCCCTTTCTTGAATATGGGAACAACATTTGCCCATTTCCAAAAATAGTTCTAATGCTCTTCCACGTTTAAGGCAGCCTACACCACTTTAATGTCCTCAGAATTGCAAAGGAACATGTCACAATCCTTTTCATTATCCTCCACTGTTTTACTTGCAGAGGGGATGGCACTTTAAAGGGGTAGACCAGTTACAACTAAATGTTTTAAAATTACAGCCAAATAGGTGAAAACAATAATAAAAGCTGGCACTTATCCGCCTCAGCCCTGGTGATCCAGGCTGCAGCACTGCAATTCTCCAGGTCTATATTGACAGCAGAAGTCTGGCTACTGCTGGCAGCCAGAGGCTGAAATGTCACAGTTTGGAACTCCTGGCATCATAGCACCCAGGATGTAAGTGAGATATCAGCTGAAAGAATGCTATCAACACCACCTGCTGAGAAAATCAGCGTGTGGCGCTGATCAGAGTCATCATTGATTTCTAGTTTGCTAAAAATCAACGATGAACAAATTGTACGCGATGGCAGCGCATTTAGACAACGATTATCGCTCAAAAGATGGCTTTTGAGTGAATTTTGAATGATAATTGCTGTGTCTAAATGGGCCTATAGTTTAGATTTTACTTTGGCAGTGTTGGATGTTTCCTTGCCTCCCTGATAGCACAAGGGGGAGACGTCTCGGACACAGAAAATAAGAAATAAGGGCAAACACAACCTGACGTCAGACTACTAGAACCCTTGACAATGGAAGTTTTGGTTGAACAAAAGAAAGTGTGTCATAGTATTGGTCTGGTCCCCACTTTCCACTTTGCATCAGATCAGTCATGGGCCACCAATGGGTGAATCTTCGGACACTGCCGTGGAGAGGTTTCTGCGAGAGTTGCAGCCTGCAAGGAAAGGAGAGATGGACACTGCCAGCTGACTCCAACCAAGACTACTGATATGAGAACAAAGAAAGAGCAACACCTAGCCAGGAACCCAAGCACTTCTCCAACTTGCCCGCTGTCTGACCCAACAGGAAAACCCGCTGCAGGTGGGAGGATAAGTGCGGCCTTTAACCTGCAGCTGTTTGCTGTGCCATCAGATGTGGCATTATAGAGATTATTAGGGAAATGTATATTTTTATGGGCTCAAATGTGGCCGTATCATGGCACCATACAAAACTCCATCCAGAATGCCTAGCGCAGTATATAGGGGAAATGTATTAAGCAAAATTGAGCAAAACAAATAGAAAATGGTGTGAACAAAATGCATGTGCTGAAGTTGCAGTCTTAAACTGTTAAACATGTCTAGCGAGCTGCGCCACCTCATTTTGTGTGCAGCATTAATAATCTTGCAGTAATTTTGAACAGCACGGAATCCTGGACCATTTCCTGAAGCCTAGAACATTGTTAATGCAGATCTAGCTAGAGTGAATGCTAAAGCCTACATACACACACACACACAAAAAAAACAAAGTTAATGTGAAGCATCCTACTAGAACATACTTAGTGGGGTTGTCCAGCGTTAGAAAAACACGGCCGCTTTCTTCCAAACACAGTGCCACCCTTCTCTGTGGATTGTGAAGATATTGCAGCTCAGTCTCATTCACTTCCATGGAGCGGAGCTGCAATACCACACACAAACCTATGGACAAGGGTGGCGCTGTGTTTGGAAGAAAGCAGCCATGTCTTTCTAATTGTAGACAACCCCTTTAATGTGTTATTAGAGAACAGCACATACAACAAGACTGAAAGTCGCTTGCTTTTCATTTACAGAGGTTGCCAGAGGATAAAATACATTTTTAAATGGCTGGACTTGCAGTAAAACTAGACGCAATACTTGCTGCTCCTCTCCCCACGGGAAAAAGCAGAACTGATGAAAACCCCACTGTCAGCACGGAACAGACGTCAGGTGACTGCTGCAGCCAATCAGAGGCCACAACGTCACCATTCTAAACTCCTGGCATTATGGTGCCTAGCATGTGAGCGCTGATGCCAGGGGGAAAAGGCAGTGAAGCTGCAGCTGTGACTGGCTGCATGGTTGTGATGATAGATATAGAGACGGTTAGGCCACCAACCATTTTGTTGACAGGTTTAGCAGCTTTCCCCCAGCCTAATGCTATTTGCATGTAAAAAGGCATTGTCTCACCTGGCCTGGACAAGAGCTGTGCAGTGGGGTAAATGAGCCCCCATTCTTTCTCTCCCGCCTGTATTTGGTGGTATCAGCATGAGGATACAGAGCTGTATTGACCATGCATTTGTTAATTAAGCTACAGACAAACCATTCTTTTGTTAGGGGGCTGGATCCATCCTCTGGCAGACTTGCTGGAGCTGAAGGAATTCATATTAGGGAAATCTTTAATAAGAATATTTAGTCACGTGACGGTCCCAGCCAGATATGAATCACATTTTCAGAATCGGGCAAGCCCAATAAACAAAACACATCCACTCAGGTTGCAGTAAGCACTCAGGAACCCCCTCAAACTACGTAACCCCATAACTGGTATTGATTTCTGCCTCATGCTGGATATCCATGTGTAGATAAAACCATTACAAGAAATATGGCAGGCATATCTTCACGATAGGAGGGCCTCGCGCCGAGCTAGGACTCAAAATGGGCAATTAGGATTTTTCAGAGCCAGGGAGAATCCCACCAACCTCTCTCCAAATGACATCAGAGGGGGCGAGGGGAGGTGTGTTATGGGAAATGGATAAAACAAAGGGTCTCAGAGAGACCTGGGGTCAGATCCTATAGAGATATGCTTCAGCGTAGGACGATCCGATTCACTTCAGTGACATTGCACGTATATAGGAACATTGGACCGATATCCAAATCCGGTATCTTACTTCTACTTTGTCCTGTTCATTTTGAAAACCTGTCTTGTTGTATATTCATACTGTATTTTCTTATTCTCCAATGTAACAACCTTTTTTTGTATATCTTTGTACTATATATATATATATATATATATATATATATATATATATTATATATTTTCACTGCTAGAACCTTTCTAGATTAAATTTGCAATTTAAAAGTCAGCCTTGTCCGTTATCAAAACAATCTTCGGAGTTATAGTTTGTTTTTAAAATTCATAAATTCGGTTCCAGTTTACAAACTGGTGGTGGCAGCGTTTTAGGCCTCATGTCCACGGCATAAATGGATTAACAAAATCTTAGCGGGGGCTCCCGCGCGTGCGATTAGCTAATCAGATACGGGCGGATGTCATATTTCCGCCGACGTGCAGCTTGCACGCGCAGGAAACCAGCTCCAGAATGCTCCATTTTTCCACATGAACGGCTACCCCGGCCTCCATTGAAGCCAATGGAAGCCCTCCGGGTCCATGGCACGGACGCAGAGGTCACTGCATCCAGACCGTGAAAAAGCAGGGGTTTAAAAAAAAGAAAAAAAAGAAGAAGACGGCACAGCGCATGCGTGTGGCGCGCCGCTGGCGTCTCGAACGCATCCACCGTGCAGAAGAAAAAAGATCCAGCCTGCACGGGGGAGAGCCCCACAGTGTTCGGACAGGTGAATATAATGTATTTTCTGGCCTCATGTCTGCGGGCCGGGTGGAATCTGCTGCAGGATTCTGCATGGGTAAGCTCTGCGGGCCCGTGGAAATGAGGCCTTACTTTTAGGAGTATTGTAGAGCTCTGGAGTGCATTAGAGCGGATCAGGTGGATGATGTGAGCTTTCGCTCCACATGCGTGTCCGGAAAAGATGGGTACAAGTCAGCCTATATGCTAAAGACTTTAAGCTTGCAATACCAGAAAATGATCGAGAACAGAGGCAGGATCGATAAGTATCGTCCCTTCTCCTCTCTCCTCCTGTCCTCGATGCAGGACAAATTGGTTTGCAGTGCAGGGCTAGGCAGATTGCTGTAGAATTGTGGCCATAGGTGATGGTCGTTTGTCCGATAGACTTGCAGAGTCGGAGAGTTGGGTACCAGTCACTCCACAATCTAAGCCTCCTCCTCGCTCGCCTGCGGTCACCTGACCTGAGCGGGATCTTCACTGGAGCAGCGCAGCTATTCCCCCATAAGAGAGGCAAGTACAGCTTCTTGTGTTATTTTATCATATTGCTGGCTGCTTAATTTTTTATTTTTTTTTTACACAGACAACCCCTTTAACAATTAAAAACACCCCAGTAACTGCACAATAAAATATGATAATGGATAAAGAGATGCTATAAATGTGCCATCAGAAGGGGAAGAACCTTTTGTAATGTGCGAGTGTCCTACTTAACGCAGGGCCCCATCTGCTGAAGATAATTAGACAATTATTTGAGATGAGCTCATTGCCTTATCTTTTGTGTTGGGCACAATTGTCTGAGTGCAGGGGGACATTATACTAGTAACAGATGTAATATCTCAAGAGCCTTGGACAAGAGGGAAGGTAGACTTGTACTGGTGTGCGGTACAGACTGCCAACGTGCTCAACATTCAGAATGGTGTGGGATAAAAACCACTGACGACAACTGAAGTCCAGCAGTTCACATTATGTGTGGAGGTAGACTACACACAAGGTCCACTATATAAGGGAGCTCCTCTATAGACGCTCTCAGGACTATTCTCCATACTGCATTTCTTTTTTTTTTCTTTGTTAAACACTTTGGCAGAGCTTTAATATTTAAGAATCATTTCTTTGGCAGACGTCCGAGATCAAATTTGCCGCTTTTTGACCGCTGTTGGCGGCCAAAAGCCTATAAATTTATAGTAAGTGATTTTTAAAGGACACTTGGTTTGTGGTCCTCGGTTTGTGTCCGATTCGGACCATCTAGGCTCTTTTATGCAGCACAAACACTGCAAATTTTGCAGTGGATACGCCTGCAGAAAACCCAAAGCCGTTTACATTGCAAGTCCGGTAGTCCTTTCACACGGAACGAGTATCGTTGTTAAAAAAATGGTAATTGGTCAGTGTAAACACGGCCAAGGACTGAACGACAAACGGGAGTTTGTTTGCTTCTCGTTCATTATTCCTTTTATGCAGGCAAAAAAAAAAAATTGCATGTCTGTGCGTGTTAAGTGCGATTGTTTAGTTATTTATGACAGTAATTGTGTTCACACATCGCTCACATGAAATTGCTAGCGATTTATCTGCCTGTAAAAACCGTGCTGCATAATTAAACGCCGTCATCACTCACTTGTGCAAATAATTTATGGTTCTGTATAAAATAAGCCTCATCCACAAATTGCGGGAAAAAATACGCAAGTAGACAAATATACGCTCAGATACTCCAATCACAAAGCTGCCTCATCCACACCTCACTAGCGCTTCCATTCAGAAAAAAAAAAACACAGACAAACTGACTTCTTTTTGGAATTTCTGATACAATTGTAGTCTACTCAAGAAGGGAGGCACAATACACTTTGGTTCCTAGACAACCCCTTTCCAATCAAACCCCCCGTGAGAAAAATAATACACTGTCAGTCCGATTTGCTGATGACGTACCTGTAGGATTCTGCAGAGTCTTGCTCTGTCATGATGCTGATCTGGACTCTGCGGAGTCACCAGAACAACAAGGCATCGGCTGGCGCACCTCTGAGGAGATTGTACGTTCTCATGGAATACCTGGAAGAGTTATATGCAGGAATTGTTACCCCTGCCTCTTAACAGTAGAGGAGTTTCCTGATCTGCTACAAGGAACCCACAACAGAGGATTAATTTTCAGTTCATTTCATAGTAATGGCTGTTTTTATTGTGCAGCTTCACTGACATTTCTTGACCTGCCTGGTTACGATGGTTACCATAATTTTCTGCATTTTTACTATGTATACAGACAATACTGATTTCAGTGAAGATTACAGGGGGTTCAGTCACTAAATAAACGAGAAAAAAAATTATATACTTGCCTATTCCTCCCCCGTCAGTCTACTTACCTGATCTTCACCTCCCCTATCTTCTCCTGTCTCCTGCAGTCTGGGTGATCACCTCACCTCTAGCTGGCTGATTTCACTCCTTTCTCTGAGGTTACTTACATTCACAGGCAGTCTTCTTCCTGCTAGCCAATGTACATTACTTCACAGACCAGCAGCGGGAGGGTCGATCTACTGCAGAGACTGCTCATGCATGCTGTCTCTGCAGTAGATCAGTATACCTTCCTAGCCAGTGAACGCTACATCACAGAGGCCTGACCTTCACTGACCCAGCCGGAAGAGAATGCGAGGAATGCAGCCTTCATAACAAGTCGGCTAGCATGCAGTGAGGTGACCCTGGGGGCACTGCAGCAGCTCAGCCAGTAAATGATGGGGTAAGTTTGAAAGAAGAACTTTCCGTTCTCAGTGCCATAATGTAATCTTAAGTGTCATACTTCACTTCCCAGGAAATAGTTTACTTGTACCAAGATTATTGTACTTTCTCCAGTTACTTCAGTTAACAAAATAATTTCTTTCCCAAGGCTGACAAGTGGAAGTCCGAGTTGTTCTTAATGATTACTTAGCATTAGTACTATATAGTAGCATCATCTTGATAGGGGAGATGAAGATCAGGTAAGTAGACTGACGGGGGAGGAATAGGCAAGTATATAATTTTTTTTCTCGTTTATTTAGTGACTGAACCCCTTTAATCTTCGCTGAAATCAGTATTGTCTGTATACATAGTAAAAATGCAGAAAATTATGGTAACCATCGTAACCAGGCAGGTCAAGAAATGTCAGTGAAGCTGCACAATAAAAACAGCCATTACTATGAAATGAACTGAAAATTAATCCTCTGTTGTGGGTTCCTTGTAGCAGATCAGGAAACTCCTCTACTGTTAAGAGGCAGGGGTAACAATTCCTGCATATAACTCTTCCAGGTATTCCATGAGGACGTACAATCTCCTCAGAGGTGCGCCAGCCGATGCCTTGTTGTTCTGGACTCTGGGGAGTCACCGGATCAGCATCATGACAGAGCAAGACTCTGCAGAATCCTACAGGTACGTCATCAGCAAATCGGACTGATGGCGCCCGTCCCCAGTGCTGTACACAGCTCGAGGAATGTGAAACTTGGGCTAGGAATTGCAAATGGCAGATTCTCTCTCCAAATTTAAAAATTCTACCTACTGATTTTATTAGTATTACATCCCAAGTAAGGGCTAGACAAAACAGCAGCTTTAGGCCATTGGTGACAGTATTGTTTGTACCACAGAAGCACTTTAATAGCAACTCATAATAAAAGAATGTTACGCCTGTTACATCATTTACTTCTGAATTAGTAAGTGTGGAAACATTAAGATCTACTCTGTATCTCAGTGTCACAATACACAAGTCACAATTTGAAATGTTTCTACTCCTTGATTGGAGTCTCCGGTGGTAAATTCAGCTGATTGGACATCATTTGAAAGGAAATTTCCCCCATCTATACAAGGTCTCACTGCTCACAATACATATCAGAGCCAAAACCAAGCCAAGGAGGAGAGAACTGCTTGTAGAGCTCAGTCACAGGATAGTGTGGAGGCACAGGTTTGGAGAAAGCTACAAAAGGAAAATTACAAAAAATACAGGAAAAAAAAAAAAGTAACACATCATGGCCAGAGGTAGGAGAGAAACACCCTACTTACACCCCTATAGATACCATGCTTCTTCTGTGGTTTGGATCAAGATGATCTGGGCGCTGAGTATTGTGCTTATTATTTTGCATGATCACTCGAAAATAGAGTTGGATGGAGTCCCTCTTGAAATATGCGTGCTCACTCATCTCCTGGACTTTTTCTCCAGCTTTTCCTGCAGTTGCTGACACCATCAGGTCACTTCTGCCAGATCAAAAACTCTGTTCTGTAGCAGGGCCATGGTGTCCTGGCATCTCAATATCAATCTCCCAAGGGTCTGTATGGGAGCCGCCCACTTAAGTCATGTCACCAGAGTAGGAAGGCGCCTTTTCCAATCAGCCACCCAGGCAGCCATCCTGCAAGGCAGGAAAGGGCTATTGATGAGAGAATAGGCCAGCTCAACACCCGAGGAAAGCAGAAGACAGCTACCGGGCAAAGTGAAAAACGAACATTCAGTCTTATACTGCCAGTAGGGTCTTGCCCCCTTTTAAAGCGAGCTGAGTGGTTTTCGTTTCCTGTCCGTGGAGGATGTCTCTCACTGCTGATGTCATGAACATAAGAGAATGAGTGTACCCTGAAGAAACCTTCAATTGGATGGTAGTGATATGTGTGGGATGTTTATCCCTTTCCACTTACTCTGCCCTTCCTCTCATCTACTCTGTTTTTTATTGCATATGTTCTGCTATTGCCCTGAAACTGTAAGGCCTCATGTCCACGGGGAAAAAGAAGAATTAAAATCCGCAGCGGATTTTAACTCTTCTCCTGCACGCAGATCTGCACCCCATAGGGATGCATTGACCACCCGCGGGTAGATAAATACCCGCAGATGGTCAATAAAAGTGAATTTAAAAAAATATGGAGCATGAAAAAAATGGACCATGCTCCATTTAGGCCTCATGTCCATGTGGAAAATCAGGCCCGCTACGGATTCTCCATGGAGAATCCGTAGCGGGTCCCTCCTGCCCCGCGGACATGAGGGCTGAAAATAAGAATAAACTTACTCGCAGATCTTCTCTTCTTCGCGGTCGGATCTTCTTTCTTCGGCCGGCGGATGTGCTCGACACGCCGGCGGCGTGCTGCGCGCATGCGCCAGGCCGAACAGAAGATCTGCACGGTCCGCTGCGGGTAGGTTTATTCCTATTTTAGGTCTCCCGCGGATCCGAACGGCTTCCATAGGCATCAATAGTTGCCTGAGGGAGCCGTCCCCGCAGGAGACTCGCACCTAAATGGAGCATGTCCATTTTTTTTCATGCTCCATATTTTTTTTAATTCACTTTTATTGACCATCCGCGGGTATATCTACCCGCGGGTGGTCAATGCATCCCTATGGGGTGCGCATCCGTGTGCGGGAGAAGAGTTAAAATCCGCTATGGATTTTAAATCTTCTTTTCCCCGTGGACATGAGGCCTTAGGTGCGGGTCTCCCGCAGGCTTCTATTGAAGCCTATGGAAGCCGTCTGGAACTGCGGGAGACCTAAAATAAGAATAAACTTACCCGTAGCGAACCGTGCAGATTTTCTCTTTTCGCGGCCGGATCTTCTTTCTTCGGCCTGGCGGATGTGCCCGGCACCGAAGTGCCAAGCACATCCGCCGGCCGAAGAAAGAAGATCCGGCTGTGAAGAGGAGAAGATCTGCACGGTCCGCTGCAGGTAAGTTCATTCTTATTTTCAGCCCTCATGTCCGCAGGGCAGGGGGGACCAGCTACGGATTCTCCATGGAGAATCCGTAGCGGGCCTGATTTTCCCCATGGACATGAGACCTAATGCATCTTAGAGAAAGATGCCTCTTTTTCCACTTAGAAGGCTCCCAATTAACTGTTCATAGTTAACCATGTTGATCCAGAAAAAGGAAAAAACACCCAAATAAGGGAGAAGAAAAAACACCCAAATAAGGGAGAAGCCGATTTTCCGCATTTAAGGGAGGAAAAACTAAATCCTTCCTGACTCCAATCTGGCAATCAGAATAATCCTCGAATCACCGACCCTTCTGAAGTTTATAACGTAATATTGTATCAATCAAGAATGCATCCAGGTTCCTCTTACACGCTTATCGTTTTTACCATCACCATGTTCTCTTACAGTAAAGAACCCCCTTCTATGTTGCTTCATGCTCTTTGAAATCCCTGATAAAAATATCTCCTGAGAGGATATGGCTTTTCATCTTCAATGAGAGACAAGATTGCATGCTGTACACAGAAGTCTAAAGAAAAAGAAGGCAAGATGCCACTGAAGACCCTTACGTTTTCTCACCCTAGTACTCAATCCATAGTTCGTGCTATATAAATGTTCTCTGTGCAGTTTCTGAAGATGTGCTACAGAGTTAGGCCCCCTGTCCACGGGCGTTGTGGTATCCCGCAGACGAATCCCAGCTAGTCAACCTAATCTGATAGATAGGCTGACCGTGAAGAATTGGGGCAATTCACAGAATGCTGCGAATTGCTGGACGCGAGCGGACAATCGCAATGATTCTCCGCTCATGGACAGGGGGCCGGCGCTTTCCATAGCAATGCTATGGAAAGCTTCAGAAGGTGCGATTCACCGGCGGATTACCGCTGGCGAAATCACTGCCGTGGACGGGGGGGGCAAGATTTCTCGTGTGCCTTGTATGAGAGACAACATAGCAACCTGTTGTCGGCTGCTTCCTCCCCTTCTTCACAGAATTGGACAACTGTAATCTGATCTCTCAAGGAAGCTGAAAAGCAGCAATTCTTTATGAAGATAGATATTAATCAGTGAATCCAGAGTGACCAAACATTAGGGAGGCGGGGGGAGTAATGCTCTGTTAAGTGGAGAAAGAGGCCGTTTTCTAGAACATATATTAGGTTATTCATTTTTACTGGGTCTTTATAATTGGAACACCACAAATAAACAAAAGGTGTTTTATGAATGTAAAGCACTGCAATTGTGTAGTTCTACAATCATGGTGTGGTTTATTATGTAGGAGATAGTGTTGCTATAACAGTTTGCCTTGTATAGTGTGTGCTTTCATTACATTTGTATCACTCCAATTCTGGTGGTTTTCTGCAATAACTGATCTTTTAACAGGTAGTACGTCCAAGCGGCTCTACATGGACAAATGCATTTTCATGCAATTTTCTGCAGTTGGATACAAGCTTGTGTAAATCTTTAACCACTCACAAAATTCCCAGATATTTCTAGTAGCACAAAGTTAGCGGCAATCACACTGGAATGATCAGGCTTTTATTTTACACGGTGAGATTGTGCTAGAAATAAATAGATGCTGAACACACAAAGTCAAAAGCAGTTTTGTGTATGGTTCTTTAAGATCTGAGACTAGCAGATTAATTCTATGCATCTCAGTTTCAACCATTCGATTAACTATACAAGGCTTCAAGTAACTGGTCTCCGCACAATTTAAATGCAATATTTTTAATTTGCCAGGAAAACCACATTCAGCATTTTATTTCATACCATGAAGTTATAGAACAAATGGCAAATGTATCCTAGTAAGTTTAGTTGGCAGGATGCCCGCACGTAAACCCAGAGCGGAAATCTATATAAACTTATACAGCTTTTTCCCATGACTACAGACAGCCCCAGAATGGCACGGTTCCCAGGTACGAATGCTTCTAGAACTGATGTGTGAGTGATGAAGGGGGTGCGGGGAACAAGGGGGGTGTGGGTGATGGATAGAACGAAGGAAGAACTGAAACTCCAGCAGGAATGTAACAAGACAGACATGAAATAAATGGATAGGAATTCCAGACTTAAAAACACACAGTCAGCGATCCCAGACACAGCGAGTTGGGACTACTGACTTATGAGTTGCATAGATACTGGCACTAACACAGAAAAAGGGCATGGGCGGGCACTGGGAAAAGATGGAGGATACTTGTTTTATATATTAAGTATTAATACATCAAGTACGCTGCTGTCTATTATTGAAAATACAAGTATTTAAAAGAAAATGTAAGCGGGATGTTCAACAAGATCCCAGTGATAGTCTGTCAATCAGATGTGCTCAAACCTCTGGGACCCTCATAGTTAACAATTCGAGCCAA
Organism: Eleutherodactylus coqui; assembly: GCF_035609145.1. Classification (NCBI taxonomy): domain Eukaryota; kingdom Metazoa; phylum Chordata; class Amphibia; order Anura; family Eleutherodactylidae; genus Eleutherodactylus; species Eleutherodactylus coqui. Next base: position 172,813,197 of record NC_089840.1, read on the forward strand.
TTATAGGCTTACGTATGCACCGCTGCATGGCATAAAGCTTAATGGGGCTGCTGGAAACAAGGCACAGTCAGCTGCCTCGGACGCTCCCTGCACTGTGAACCACTTTAACAGTCACATTAAAATTGGAAACAAAAACGTCCTGAAAATGCCTTTATTGTAAATTTGAATTTAGGTCTCATGAAAATATGTTTGGCGACTCTGTCGCTTTGGCTGTATTTTTAACCCCTGCGGCTAACTTCACACAGGTTAGTGAGATATGTGATGAGAGGGTGTTAAAACCGCCTCGCATCACTTCAGAGAGGTAGTGATCCTCCAACGCAGCTTTAGCAGCGGCGGATCACAAAGTGTTTCCCATTGTTTTCAGGTGGTAAACCTCGTATTGCATTGCGCTCGTGTGCAACTTCCACACTGTGCGATGCTACCGCCAGTCTCATTGAAAACAATGGGAGATGCCACGATTTCTTTTCCCGCACCGTGGAAAAAGATAAACATCTCACGTGTGTATGACCCTATTCTCACGCCATTTTCTCAGTTGTGGGAAGCCGGCCTAAGTGATATAAACAATTTTAGCCTTAATAACTCGTAATTCACTTCCCCTTTTGCGTTCCAGCAGACGATTATTTTTTTGACAATTTAGCTGTAGGAGACCTTGTATTTTGTGGGACAAGTTCTAGGTTTTATAGAAACTAATTTCAGGTTTATATAATGTATCAAATACTTTACAATAGGTTACAGAGTAGACTAGATTCCTATATCTTAGAGTCATCTCTGCCCGATGTCAATTAGGTATGCTTAGATCAATACCACATCATAAAGAACAGTCAAATGTAAGCCAGCATGGGGGGTAAAAAGGAAAGACCTTGTTTCAAAATATACGACTATGCCTCACTAGGTGAATGTCAAGACAGGTTAACATTTTGAAAGTGATTTGATGACATTTCACAATTCGGCCTACATGCTCTCCATCTCACGTAATTACATGGAGGTGAACGTAAAAAAACTGGACCTATAACTGAGAACTTCTGACCGATGCTTGAGTGGGTGTGGAGGTCAGGCCCACAATTTGATGTAGATGCAACTGATGTGACTTAAAGATGGAAGATGGGAAGGGGTCAGATTCCCTGTAGGCGGTATTGGTAAAATGAGCTATACTGGACCACTAGCGGTCTTCAGTATGGTAGGATCTTGTAAATCTCCCAACTTCTTCCCACTAGAGGAGGATTGATGTGCATGGGGTTTTAGTACGGTGCTGTGGTCTTATTTCTAATCTTTTCGTCTTACCCTCGTCCGATTAAGATTGGTCAGTATACTTATTCTGCTGTTGGTGAAAATGTATTTTCAAGAATATCTGCCCAAACAAAATCCCTGCTGTCCCTCATAAATCTGCCAGGTTTATCTTTGATGTTTTTTGGGTTCTGCTTTTTTTGTTTTTTTTTGTTCTGGGACATTAGAGTCTTCATCTCATACAGACTTCACAAGACTAGATCTCTTCCTCAAGCGGACCGGTGATGATAATCCAGAAGATATTCTATAAATCAGAGGAAGCTTTCAGTTCGTATCCCTTTATAACATTTTCATCACTCTGATGAGTTTGGTATAATGTTGATCGGTAGACCCCTGTATACAATGTTCCTTTGGAGGTAAGTTTCCAGCTCGGGCAGTGCCCACCAGGATTAATTGTGTTTGTATGCTTTTGAATAACTCTAAACGCTGTGCGAATATTTAATTGATCAGATAGGAATTTAAATGGTGAGAACACTTTAGCAGCTTCAAGACAGATTTGCTCCAGACTGATAGCTTGAGAGAGAAAACCTGCCATAAGGGTAAATGGCACAAAGGAAACAGATGAACCCTCAGATAAATATATAATGATGGATAAGTAAATATACCAAAAACTAAAAGTGGGGCAGGAGCAAAAGTGATTAATCCCAATGAGAACCAAATCAAAGTTTGCCCCAAGATCAAGCCATGCAAAATGCAAGGCAGAAGACCAAAGGTCATGTGATCCCATATTAAGACATAGGCTTTAATTAAAAAAACAAAACAAAAAAAAACCAACGAAAAACCCCACCACAAAAAAGGGAGGAGCCACAAAAGGACCAAGAGGCCATTTTCGATAACACCTTTTTCTTACAACTACACAATGAGAACGCCCTGTGCTCCAACTTGTTTACACAGAACATTTAAGCTGGGCTCACACGGGACGGAATTTTTTGTGCAGAAAGGCCAAACAGCAATTCCTCCCGCGGCTCCTAATCCCGGGATTAACCAGCAAAAAGGACGAGAGTTTGCAAAAATCTCGTCCACTCACTGCAGCCAAGCCACACGAAAACTGACATGTGGCGCAGAATTCAATTCCGCAGCAGGTAAATTATTTTCTCTTTTCTGCAGCGGCCTCTTTCCTCTCTAGGGGAGAGAAAGCTGCAGCGGAATGCCAAAGGTGAAACCGCTCCAAAAACCGCAGCTAAAGGTTGAGGGCTTTGAAGCTGCGCTTTTCCAGCGGATTTCTCACGGCTTTGCAGTGTGGCAATTCAGTGAGAATTCCCCTGAAATTCTGTCTCGTGACCCCAGTGCCTTACTGTTCAAAAATTTTTTCTAATTGAGCAAAATTGAATGAGAATTATAATCAGTTTAAACGTGAACCAACGAGGGATCAATGAATGAGAATCTTGTGGACCAAACCGGTTGCTTAAGAGTGGATGAGCCGTTGAGGATGTCACCAGCTCGTTCGATATGGCAACTGAAGATTGCGAGATTCTTCGGCCAGTGTAAAAGAGCATTTACACAGGGATTTTCCCTAGATGGAGGGAAACTCTGGTCTTCTTTGAAGATCTGTAGGATTACAACAAACACACCCTCTTCTGGGGACACTGACGACATCATCATTTGGGATGGGGTCGTTAGCATTTAAGACTTTCCTAAAATTGCCACAAGATGTAACACCATCATGATGAAATTTACATCAGAGATCCACAAGACCACCATACATTTCCTGGACCTCACCATCCCCTTTGATGAGAGAGTTTGATTAGAACTAATATTTTTAGAAAAACCACTGCTACCAATAGCTTATGGGATAGCCATCACCCAAGTTCCCGGACAAGAGGTATTCCCATTGTGCAATACCTTTGAGGCCGACAAAATTGTTCTGATTACTATCCCTTCCAACATGAATGCAATGTGTTATTTGACAGATTCAGATAAAGGGGTTACCAAGTTAAAACCTAAGAGCCCACTTACTGACTGACACGAGCTTTTAACATCCAAACCTGCATCCCACTCCCTTAAAAAAAATAAAAAATTAGAATGTGCATCGGTACTTTTGATGACTGTTCTCAACAAGTTTCAGGCATCTTGAGAAAACATTGGCAGATTCTGACCTGAAGAGTGTTATCACAAAAAAGGTGTCACTTTTAGAAGGGATCCTGATTTACGTGACATACTCATACACAGCCGCTTTAACAGCTCGCCTATGGGGACCATTCAACTCTGTGGGCTCTTTACAATCTGCCTGCCAACCTTGAGGCAATTGCAGCTTTTGTCCCCATCCCCACACACTGACCTCATTCGCATTTGTGAACCCCCTTGATGACAAATCCCACTCAATATGGCATTGACTTTAACTGTAGAAGCAGAGGGGCGATTTATGCCACACTGTCATAATGTGTATGTGGGCAACACAGCCCGGAAACGAAGAAAACATTTCAGTACTATTAGAATTGGCATGGACACCCCAGTAGCTACAGTGTTTCCCCGAAAAGACGACCTATGCGGAAAATCATTCCTAGCATGATTAGGCTTGAAATATAAGCCCTAAAAAACACAAAAAAACAAAAACAAAAAAAACCCCACCACATTACCCAGCAGGCTCAGTCCAGGTCCCTCCCGCTGCGCTCCAGTGCGACTCTCGCAGTAATTGGCCTCTCATACAAGATCACATCCTGGTTACAGGATTCATAAATCCCACCTTCAGGAAGTGGCTGTGATTGGTTCGAGCGCCGCCGATCAGCCAAATCACAGCCATGTTGCGGCTCTACCAATTCATAAATCCCGCCTCCACGACATGATTGCTGTGATTGTCTAAACAGTGCTGAAAGAACCAATCAATGCAGCACTTGAAGAGCCAAACACAGCCATCACTTCGTAGAGGAGGGAATGGATCAATCGAGGAATGCAGGTACGCCGCCAGAGCTCTGGAGAGCAGCGGATGGGACCTGGACTGAGCCTGCTAGGCAGGTATAAGACACCCCCGAAAAGACGACCTATTGCCTCTTTTGGGGCAAAAATTAATAAGGTCTTTGAAGTTCAGGGACCGCTTTCTTCTCAAGCAGAGATCATGTTGTGTCGATTTGAACTCTAAACTTTTAGGAGGCAAAATGGGTTTTTAGACTCTACTGTAACAGACCTCTAGGACTCAGAGGGCTTATCTTTTTTACACCAGCTAGGGATGATTTTCAGGGAAGGGCTTATATTTCAAGCCATTCCTCGAAAATTGCAGCGGGGGTTGCCTACATCCCTTCGCTTGTACTGGGGCCAGCTACAGTGACGGCCCCATTAAAAAAGCAATGGGGGAAGATAGTGATCCTCTGCCACAGCTGTGACAGAGATTCATTCATCCCCACGGGAGGGGGTCCCCTTGTCACTGAACACTGACAGTGCTGTCAGTGTTCAGTGATGAGGGGACTCCACGCGGGATATTTTACGTGCAGCATGGACTTTACCACTGCACAGTGTCTTATCTTTTGCAGGTGCGAGTGTTTTTCGCCTATCAAAGACAGACATATGAACACTACATAGGTATCTAATGGTTCTATCAGACGCACTTTTTTTGCGCTGATAGGCGCACGCTAAAAACTCATCTGACTTCACCCTAATACGGACTCCTGAGATTGTATGCGATTTGCTAATCTGGATTAAAATGTTAGACCTACATAAAAATCCCAGCAATAAAGATTCTATTATTGTATCCTGGGACAGAGAGCCATCCAACTAACCTGAGCCACCTTAACGGAGTTCTGAGTAGAGCCACCAGCGTGATAGTCAACCTTGAACCTTTTCACCAATTCTTCAAACCTGCAAGAGAGCAAACAGATGGGTCAGTCGGACGGCAGTTCCTGCGGGAGGACTTTAGAAGCCGCAATGTAAAATGTGGGTCAGCAGGATACATTGCACTCATTAGTTTCTTTACAAGGTGTGAGCTGAGAAAACCAAGGCTAGAAAGCACATTAAGAGACTAGAAAAGCACGGCCGGCACATAAACTGCGCTGGCACAGAGACAAGAGGTCTCCGAGAAGAGGAGGACGACGTTCCTGCCCACAAAGCACATTACACATGAAACTAGACTATAGCAGAGCAGTAATAATGTACTCTACTCCTGAGGGACGTTCTAACCTCAAGCACTCTCATTTACAGTCATTTATTAGAACATGATTTTTATATTCCGCACTATATACTGTAGAGCCGCAGTGCTTCACTTTAGATTAAGTCAGTCTGACTGCTGCGTCTGAAGCCCCCCATAGACATTACATGTATACCAACCGAACACAACAATTTCATCTGACCATGTAATGTGGATGGGGGTACGGGGGCTTCCACCTCTCCCCACATGGTATATATTGGGGGAGATATGGGCTCGGCTGTTAGATTTCTACTTGTTCAATTCTCCCGCTGAATTGTGGGGAGAAATGATGCGGCCAGAGCTGACCGGCATCGACTTCTCTCCCTCCATCCCCTATAGATCTATGGAGAAATTATGGGAGATGGAAGTCACTGGAGGGGTTTAGCTGACACCATGTGTATGTCTAGAGTAAGAGGGGGTACAGCCAATATTAAAAATCACATAACATGCACAGCATTGGATAGACTGTCTGACCCCATGGAAAATTAAAGAGAAAAACTCCAGTTTACTGCAGTTATCCCCTAAAATTCCACACTTAAATACCAGTCAGCTTTTAAGGCTACCTAATAAATGTATGTGTATGGGTACAACGCCTGGACCTCCTACTGTTATACAGAACTGGACTTGTAGCACTATAGAACCAAACTGATGTGAATCTGGTTATGTAGAGCCGGTGGTTACACCATTATTCTGGGCCTTTGATAGCAGCCTACGGCTCAGTTCATTTCTGCATTGGAGCCTCCATGGCAGATTTAATCACACTTGTTAAAAACAGAACTGCATGCAGAACTCTCAGGCCCCCTGTCCACGGACGGGATTTCGCCGTCTGAAGCTTTCCATAGCATTGATATGGAAAGCGCCAGCCCCCTGTCCACGAGCTGAGAAGCATTGCGATTCTCTGCTCGTGGCCGGCAATTCGCAGCATGCTGCGAATTGCCCAGATTCTCTGCGGTCAGCCTATTAGGCTGACCGGCGGAGATTCGTCTGCGGTTCCTGCTCCTGGGCGGAAGCTCCCGCAGTGGGATACCACAACGCCCGTGGACAGGGGGCCTTAAGGCATCTCTTATAATGAGAGCCCCTAGGCAGAACCCAACAGATTCCACTATGAAAGCCAATGCGGTCTGACCGATACAGGTGGTATTTGTTGTGCAAGTTTCTTGCACTCTGTTTCGCTCATGAGAAATGTAGACTCCGTAACGCTCCTCCACCCCCACCCAACACACACAAAGCAAATTGGAGGTGCCGAAAGTCAAAAGTTAAAATGTGCTAAAAGATCATACTAGTTTTATAAAAATTGGCCCTTTGTGCTTTGTCCAGGTATGAATTACTAACAAGTTAAAAGGGAACATTCCACAAGGTCTGCTCCATTAAAGGGGTACTCCCATCTCAGGAATCCTATTTCAAGGTGTTCAAAAATCACAAAAGAATACATTCACTCTTAAGATGTTCATTACCAAAATGCTCCGTTCTCCAGATATTAATTCCATTTCCTGTTTACTGCTCGTTGTCAGGGAAACAGATGTTCTCTTCTATAGAAAGGAATAGCAGAGGTGGTTGGAGCTTGTACACTTTTACCAAAAAGTCTGATGGCCAGGATGTCAGGAGTGCACATGCTTTCAGCACAGCCACCAGGTCTGCCATTTCTGTCCATAGAAGAGGTTGTCGATTTCCCTGGCAAGGAGCAGTAAACACCCAGAGGAATCTATCTGGAGAACGGAGCGTTTTGGAAAGAAATATCTTAGAAGTAAATGCAAAGTTTTGAGATTTGGAAAACATTGAAAAAGTGTTCCCAAGATGGGAGTACCCCCTCAAGATAAGTTGGGTTCACACAGCATTTGTATGCGCCGAGCCACAGGTTCCATCTGAAGAGATAAGATCTGCAATCAGACAGAACTGCAGGATTTCATTAGTCAAATGGAAACCAATAAGATACCGTTGGACATGGTCCTCCAAAATAGACAACAAGGAACAGAAATGATATCAAGAGACTACCAAAGTGGTTTACACGAGACGCATCACAGTCTACATCTAAATACAGCTTTCCACAACTCAAATGGAACTCCGAGATGGAATCCCACACAAAGGCTCACTCATACAAGGGTAATACACAGTGTTATTAGGTTTACATTAAGGCATTCAGACCTGCGTATTACATGCATGAAAAAACATGGCATGTCCTATTGTGGTGTATAATATACATCATTATCATAGTCTGATGCATAAATATACAGTATATACATGTTAAGTCACTGGCTATAGAAGGCCACTGCTGTGGTCAGTGATTGGCTGCAGCAGTCACATGTCCTGGTCAGCAACAACCAGGAAGTACAGAGCGGTTGTGAAGCAATTTTAGATAGTGTGAAAACCCCTTTAAGACATGCAAGTTTATTTGCCCGAAATGTGCAACCAGGGAAAAAACTGCACACAAATACGGTGTATGTGCTGTATATAATGTATAGAAGATATGCTGTTATTTCCATGACAACCGGCAGTGAAGAGCGGCTCCGACAAAGATGGCAATAAGGAATCTAACTCCAGGGCAGAATCTACCGAACACCGCGCTCTTCACGAGCGGCTCCGACAAAGATGGCAATAAGGAATCTAACTCCAGGGCAGAATCTACCGAACACCGCGCTCTTCACGAGCGGCTCCGACAAAGATGGCAATAAGGAATCTAACTCCAGGGCAGAATCTACCGAACACCGCGCTCTTCACGAGCGGCTCCGACAAAGATGGCAATAAGGAATCTAACTCCAGGGCAGAATCTACCGAACACCTCGCTCTTCACGAGCGGCTCCGACAAAGATGGCAATAAGGAATCTAACTCCAGGGCAGAATCTACCGAACACCGCGCTCTTCACGAGCGGCTCCGACAAAGATGGCAATAAGGAATCTAACTCCAGGGCAGAATCTACCGAACACCGCGCTCTTCACGAGCGGCTCCGACAAAGATGGCAATGAGGAATCTAACTCTAGGGCAGAATCTACCGAACACCGCGCTCTTCACGAGCGGCTCCGACAAAGATGGCAATAAGGAATCTAACTCCAGGGCAGAATCTACCGAACACCGCGCTCTTCACGAGCGGCTCCGACAAAGATGGCAATAAGGAATCTAACTCCAGGGCAGAATCTACCGAACACCTCGCTCTTCACGAGCGGCTCCGACAAAGATGGCAATAAGGAATCTAACTCCAGGGCAGAATCTACCGAACACCGCGCTCTTCACGAGCGGCTCCGACAAAGATGGCAATAAGGAATCTAACTCCAGGGCAGAATCTACCGAACACCGCGCTCTTCACGAGCGGCTCCGACAAAGATGGCAATGAGGAATCTAACTCTAGGGCAGAATCTACCGAACACCGCGCTCTTCACGAGCGGCTCCGACAAAGATGGCAATAAGGAATCTAACTCCAGGGCAGAATCTACCGAACACCGCTCTCTTCACGAGCGGCTCCGACAAAGATGGCAATAAGGAATCTAACTCCAGGGCAGAATCTACCGAACACCGCTCTCTTCACGAGCGGCTCCGACAAAGATGGCAATGAGGAATCTAACTCCAGGGCAGAATCTACCGAACACCGCGCTCTTCACGAGCGGCTCCGACAAAGATGGCAATGAGGAATCTAACTCCAGGGCAGAATCTACCGAACACCGCGCTCTTCACGAGCGGCTCCGACAAAGATGGCAATGAGGAATCTAACTCCAGGGCAGAATCTACCGAACACCGCGCTCTTCACGAGCGGCTCCGACAAAGATGGCAATAAGGAATCTAACTCCAGGGCAGAATCTACCGAACACCGCGCTCTTCACGAGCGGCTCCGACAAAGATGGCAATAAGGAATCTAACTCCAGGGCAGAATCTACCGAACACCGCGCTCTTCACGAGCGGCTCCGACAAAGATGGCAATAAGGAATCTAACTCCAGGGCAGAATCTACCGAACACCGCGCTCTTCACGAGCGGCTCCGACAAAGATGGCAATGAGGAATCTAACTCTAGGGCAGAATCTACCGAACACCGCGCTCTTCACGAGCGGCTCCGACAAAGATGGCAATGAGGAATCTAACTCTAGGGCAGAATCTACCGAACACCGCGCTCTTCACGAGCGGCTCCGACAAAGATGGCAATGAGGAATCTAACTCCAGGGCAGAACCTACTCTACATGTCAGGTGTTGGAAGCTATTAATACCTGTATAACCTCCCTTACTGGGAAAATAGAGGACGTCACAACTGATGTTATTCTGTAGATCTTGTTGGAGAAGAGTATGTGAGATTGAGTACGGGAGGCAGAGGACCGCCTCTCTTGCGCAGAAGTTATGCTACATCCTCTCTCAGATTCTAGTCAAAAGATGGCCAAAGAGACAGATCTATACCAATCCAAAGCAGACAACCTAGAAAACCACCTCCGACGCAATAACCTGCACATTGTTGGTCTCTCTGTTAATTGCGTATTGGCTGCGGGTCGGACACCCTCCATTGACTTCAATGGAAGCTGTTAATGCGGAGTCCGCAGAAAAATAGAGCATGCTGTGATTTTTCCTCCGCTCGCGAAATACGCAATTTGTATCTGTAAACAAAAAAGCTATTTGGCAAGCTTTACAATGCCCATGTTTTGTCGCGGATTTCATAAGTGGAATATCCCTGTGCGAGCCTGGCCTTAGACTTTCTCCACCAATGCGAACAATGACTTCTTGCTTCCAACCACATATTTTCATTTGATCTGAGCTAAACCTCCAACAAAAGTACAAACAGAATCTAAGAGGCTACGTTACCTCCGTGTGAGCCGCCAGAATTAGATAAAGAATGGAAAGGTCAATAAAAAGGAAAAACCAAACTACTAAATACACGGATGTCGTGTATCAGTATGTAGAAGATATCTAGGACTGGGGAAAGCCTATATACATATTCTCCAAGCGACACCAACATATCACAAGACCAGAAACATAAGTGGAAAACGTGTTTGTGTTTAAATGATATTAGAACATGAAGTGAGACGGGAACGGAGCCACCAGCTCTACAGTAACAAGTTCTGTGGCTCCATCATACATCTGGCACGTGCGGATAACGAACGTTACAGGGCGCCAAAGACGTACATCAAATAAACTTCATTAACATGCATTGTGTTGCTTTAAATCTTCATTTTTTCAAACGAGATGATCTTTACAAATAAGGTGGGTTCAGCTTGCGGATATCCGCGATTTATTGCAGAAATGAGCTGCGAATGGTTGCGTATTCATGTGGATTTTGCTCTCCTCTTCCCCAGCCGGAATTCAGACTTTTCTACCTGGTCTCCTAGCAATTTACGAGAGATTCCGCCGCCCATACGCAATGTTGAAGAGCGATCCCCTTCCTGATCCAGTGATGAACTACAATTATTGGGAGGAGTGTGCCTCAAGTTTGGCGCTTTTTACTCCCAATACTTTGGTTTGGGAGTGGGGTATGAAATGCCCATCTTGGTGACATTTTTTTTCAATTCCTCATGAAATCTGTACTGGCAACCAGCATGTTAACCATCACAGCTCTCCGCACACCACAGACCCCACACCAACCTGTTAGCTCTCCGAGACAACGGTAATTACATTGTAGCATCTATAGTGGAGCAGTGATTGAGAAGGTCTTGTATAAGCACCGCTAGGCGCTATAACAACCAATCATATACTGCAGAACAAATCACAATGAAATTACTAGAAGTGCGAGTGTTACACAGTACGGCACTCGCTCATCCTCCTCGATTCACAAAGCTTCAGCTATTAGTCGGGGCATCTCGTGGAGTTGAAGGGGTGATTAGCTGACATGCATCATGAAAGTAGGGACCGGTCTTTTCCTGATGACTCATTAGGAGCAGAAAGGCGTGCTCTTCCCTTAAATACGAAGCACTAGATATATCACTGCGGTCGCCATCACTTGCACACCCTCCTCGCCATCTCCAGGATGTTATAGATTAACTACAACACAGCCAGCTTCCATACACAGAAAAATACAAAAACAAACTACAAATGACGACAATAGTAGTAGAAACAAACGGACCAGAATACAACTGCAGAGTGTAAACGATTAGGAGAGAAAAGGCAGCGAAAGCACCCCATGCTGTACAGAGGAGTCCAACAGGAGATCAACTAATCCATATGCTGGATGGCCTCAATCTACTCCATCAAAAGCACCTTCATTACAACCCTTCCAGGACCTTTCTAACAGGGATTTAGTAGTTCATTGGGAGTCTGAATGCTTCAGCCAATGAAAGCCCCCTGTTAGAGACCCCCCCCCCCCCATAAAGTTCTCTGCCTCACACATTTGCTTCCCAAGGTGGCTACTGAGACCTGTCTGTGCTGATCAGCAACACCACTGGACCCAGGTCTGTAACAGTGACAAGTAAATGTCAGTGACTGGCAGACAGAGGAAAGGCGTGCATCCCTAAGGACTGGCGAATCTGCATTGAGGTCTGTAATATGTCAAGTTATCTGTTTCTAACCAAGGAGGCGAAAGGCTTCCTACAAATGGCGGTCTTGTAAGGGAACTCTTGACAGTTCCAGTAAGTGGCCGGGCTGCAAAGTGTTCACTTTTGGCAGAAGCTACAACTAACTGCATGAATGATGGCAATTTGGTGAATCCCCTTACCACCTGCCTGCTGAGAATTCCAGCCCCCCCACCCCCATACGTCAAAGTGAAGAGACACTTTCAGCAAGTGTAGGACATTTTTCAGCCCTCTTTGCAAGTAAAGAAAGAAAAAAAAAGCTAAACAATTTCTCACAATGAAAGTAATAAACCTTGTGCTCGGAACGTCATACTTGTATTTCTCTCTTTGTAACACATTGCTCCCCCCACTAACTATGCATATAATAGTGATGGATGAAATATATGACCATTAGTACTACTTCTAACCCAGTAATAATGGTAACACTAAGCTTTGTTGTTCAGTCCGAGACGAATACATTGTGTGACAAGAAGCAGAGCCAACCAATTACGTGTATCTGAGAGGACGGACGCCCTTTATTAGTTTATGAAACCACATCCTACCCGGCGGGCAGCAGATCCGTGGTGCAGGGCAGGAAGGAAGGGGCCATTAAGAGATCAAAGTACAAAAAGGACGTCAAAGGGATATGATCTGTCAAGATGATCCGCCACTAATAAGCCTAATAAAGAACAGCCGCCCTTAGAAGAAGTCACAGACGCCGACGTACCGTGGCTCTCATCAATTAACCTTTCAGAAAATTAAACCAGCATTCTACATTTTCAGCCCCTTCGCTGGCACTTATTTAGGCTCCGCTCACACCACAGTGCCTGCATACTGCATGGATGAAGCCTGTTGTGTATGTAGATGGATTTAACTCCTTCCCATCGCAGCGACGTCTCCCCCTCCAATAGCCATAACTGTCTCTCGGCCATTAGGTAGTAAAGACGTTGCACATAACGTCCACAATGCGCAGTTCATGGGGAGTCTTCTGGCTTAGTTTGTGCTCACTATACATGAAAGATCATGCTAAGTTTTCTCTGTGGGTCTTTACAATTAGGCCTCGCTCCAACGTGCGTTGTGGAAAGCGCCGTGATATAAATCGTGGTGCCTTGATGCATTTTACTTCCAGTTTCTGCGGCAGGACTCAAAAATAGGACAGACTCTGCTCGAAAATCGTGGTTCTGAAAAGGGCCACATTCAAGCGGCTGTCTGAGAGGCTCCATTGAAAACAATACAATGACAGTGTTTAGCGCTGCGCTTAAAGTGCTAAACGCTGTAGAAAAGCAGTGTGAGTGAGGGAGGTCTTACCAAATTTATGAAGATTTTTTTTTCTTTTACTACTTAAAAAACAAAAAACAAAACCAAGCATACAATCTGCCTTTATGTTGCCACAATCTGACCTAGAGCTTAATGCCGGCTGTCCACAGACGATGCGGTATCCCGCGGCGAAGCTCCGCCGCCGAATCTCCGCCGGTCAGCCCTATCTAATAGATAGGCCGACAGCGGAGAATCGGAGCAATTTGCAGCATGACGCGAATTGCCTGCCGGGAGCGGAGAATCACAATGATTCTCTGCTGGTGGACAGGTGAATACACTGCCGTGGACAGGGGGGCCTTATGCGTCAGTTGCTAAGTGGATGGGGCTGTGTGAGGGCCTGTTTTAAGGGAAGATTTTCCTGTATAGAACTCCGTATTCTTCCATCTATTTAAGGCGCTGCATCCTAATACAGCAACCAAAACGGCCCGTCAGGCGGATAATGAAGTTATAGACAAAGTAGGATATTCAATATTGTATCCCTTTGTCACTGTATATGGACCGTTAAAACCACAAGGGGCTTCATTTATCAACACTGTAGTCTAGCAGGACTTCCCAGAGAGATGCAGCGACTAATCAGATGACCACGGGGAAAGAGGTCACCCGGACATACATGCAATAGAAAAACAGTATGAAGGAACGTGGCCGCCTGCAATGTCAGCTGATTATTGGGAAATTCCAAGAGAGAATGCCGGCGGACAGAAGACAAGCGACTTCTACAAACATTGCATCTAGCTTCCCGTACTTTCATGTCAATTCTTTGCTTGAAAAAGGCAACATGGTATCAGCAAAAGGCGTTACATTTGTACTGCGTATACTTCTACATTTATATTCGTTACATTAACTGCGATTCTATCCCCACTTCTTTAAATTCTACTGTTAGGCTAGGTTCACACGGGACAGATTTGCCACGGAAATTCTGCGTGGCAAATCCGCCTGCTGGTCCTAATCCCAGGATAAGCCAGCCATGTGGATGAGATTTTGCAAAAAATCTTGTCCACACAGGGCGGCCAATCCGTCGCGGGAAAGCTAGGCAGAACCGGCGATGCAGCACAGAATTGACAGCCGCAGCATGTCAATTTTTTCTTCTTCTCTGCTGCGGCCTCACTCTTTTCTATGGGGCAGCCGAACCACTCCAAAACCCGCGTCGAAATCTCGCGTCTTTTTGGTGCGCCGAACCGCGGGATTTCCATCCTGTGGGAACCCAGACTGAAAGGTTCTTGTCTGTAACATGATGGGACAGAGTCAAAATGTCCGCCACCCCCGCAGAGATAATGTCTGGAAGCACAAGCTCTGTACTGCAAAAAAGCTGCAAGTTTTCCACAGCCAAATCTACTTTAGAAAATCTGCAACATTTGCACAACGTGTGAACCTCCTTACATGCCATTTACATGGAGCAGTGATCACGGTTAGCGTGATTGCTTGGACACTGGCAGCACATGTCTGTTTTCTGACACATGAAATGGATTTCAATCTCACCAATCAGGAATCCCACGCACCGGCTTAGATCTGACTGGAGAGCGACCGGTCAGATAGCTGCAAAGGTAAGCGCCAAACTGGGAAACCCATTTCCTGCCAATAACGGCTCTGGACATTAACGAGCGTGAGAGGTCAAGTAGCAGAAGCGCTGGGGATCAGCATTGCAGACTAAACAGCTGCAGAGCGTTTCATCTACCCCACTTCATCTGAAGCTGCTAAGTCCATCACAGCTTTGAAAGTCAGGTAATTCTTCAAGACAACGGCGCCTCCAAGAGGTGAGACAAACAAATGCACAATGAAAGTCTTTGTGTTTTGAGAACATTACAAGTCACTGGTCAGAGGTTTCTATGCAACATAGAAGGGGGTTCTTTATTGTAAGAGGGGTCTGGATGCCTTTCTTGAGCAAAACAATATTACACGTTATATCACTGATAACTTTAGGAGGGTCAGTGATCTGGGGATTATTTTGACTGCTAGATTGGAGTTGGAAATGAGCCCCCCCCCCCACTCTAAAATGAGGAAAGAAGATTATCAGTAATTAGTTGAGCCCATAAAGCCCCATTTACACGCAATGATTATCACTCAAAATTCGCTCAAACTGTCTTTTGAACGATAATTATTCCGTGTAAATGCTACCATTGTTTGCTTTTCGGCCTAACGATTTTTAGTTCAGCATAAAAACCATCGTTCAGCCGGCCAGCTGATAGCAGGAACCGCACGCTTTGATTCTCCGCAGAGGAGCACT
Organism: Eleutherodactylus coqui; assembly: GCF_035609145.1. NCBI lineage: Eukaryota > Metazoa > Chordata > Amphibia > Anura > Eleutherodactylidae > Eleutherodactylus > Eleutherodactylus coqui. The sequence goes on from NC_089840.1 coordinate 172,828,583, forward strand.
GGTATCATGGTTTTCAGCTGCAGTCCCACAGGAGAACCATGTAACTGTATGCAGATAACAAACCGCCCACTGTTACCTGCATATAGCGAATGGAGGCTCATTTGCACGCAAATGAAGCTAATAAGCTGCTAATGGACATTAGTACTAATAGTTTATGCTAAATGATTGCTCAAATGGTCATTCAAGCTATCTTCTGAACGAATTTTGAGCAATCATTTTTGCGTGTAAACGGGGCTTAATAGCACCAATGAGAGAGCGCCTCCAGACAGGACAGAGGAACCTACCAAATCTCTTCAAAAGCCAGGAACACCCTCCACCTCCTCAGTTTTACAATAAGATCTACAGATTTGAGGCATTTTTCTATTTTAGGAGTAATTATTAGTGGTGCTGTCATAGGCTCATGGAAACCGGATTACCCGTAAGTAATTTTATGTCCCTTACGGCCATAAAACCTAATTAAATAACTAGTTGCTGGCCTTAAAGGAACTCTGTCAGCTAAATTTGGCCTATGAACCCTATCTACTGATATGTATATGCAGTTACGAGGAACCAGGTGTTACCTTTATCTTCTTCCCATGTTTTTTTTATGCCAAGATATTGGGCAATAACTTTCTCCAGTGCCGTATGCCCTGAGCCCCAGTTGTTTTCTCTGCCAGCAATCTGCTCTTTTCCAGACTTCTCAGCTAAAAAGCACCCATTTTTTTATGAATGGCACCTCCTGCTCTTCCTACTGGAGAAGTCATGTGTTTCTCCTCACATACGTGTGTGCTGTACTGATGGCACATGCACATGACTACTATCTGGCTGGGAACAAGCCACAGCACATGCGACCAATCCAAAGTGGAACGCACGATATTCCTCCACCACAGACATCCAGATGACTGCCTTCTTTATGGTTCCTAGATGAGAGGGAAGGGGGGGACATGTGACACGGGGACACTGCACATGGGACGATACAGCCACACGACAAGCCTGAGCACAGGCTTTAGCTTCAGCTCTAAACTGGGAAACACAGGATTCACGTAGATTGTTTGTACCAACTGAAGTCAAAGTAAGAAGAACCCATCGAAATGATCAGTAACAGAATGAAAGTAAAGAGTCACTGGTAAGAGGCCCCTACAGCTACTGGTGGTCTCAGAAAGGTGGCTTCTTACGGTGTGTTCACATGCAACAGAAATGCTGCACATTTTCTGCAACATAGAACTCTGCAGCACTTTCACTACTTGTGAACACACCCGTATACAAACTTTGTGGGGGGTAACATTCACTGTCTTACCCAACATAACTTCCACATACTAAAAACTGGACGCCAGGTTCTTCTCACCTCCTTCATATACAACCACTGAGGATCACAGGCTAGCTCAGACGTCATGTGTCAGCAGCCAAGGCTAGAGGTCCTAGGGAAAATCCCAAAAGAGCATAGGCAACGCTCACAAGCTATACCAGCCATGGCCCAGCGCTGAGGCTATGCAGCCGTTGGCCATAAGGCAAGTAGTGAAACAGGGCGGCCGAGTGTGTCATCTTGAATTCCCGTGCCTGAACCAGTGGCACACACGGACCACCCACCGCACCTGCATTCTGAGGCCTGTCCACTACTTGAGCACGATTAGCCTCCCACAGGGTATTGCTGGATGAAACAGCAGAGGGGACTGTGTGAGGGACCTACCTGGCACTATGTCTTAACTACCGCTGACCCTGGAGGTGAGCCATAAAAGCCACTTCAGAGAATCCCCACCCCGGTACACGGACCACAACATCGGTGGGCTGCACCAATAGAGGTGGGCCACAAAGTGCCAGATGCGGACTCCCTACCATATTTCACCTAGTCCTGCCAGACCTCTATACTAACTATATACAGCATTTCTTCCCCTACAAGTCTTCTCAAACTACAGATCAACATGGAAACATCAGCATTTGTCTCCACCTGGTGGACACTTTATGTCATTACATCTACAGTTAACTTCTTAGAAAAGCCCCCCTAAATCCCAAGAATTGATTTCTGGCCTCATCATGCTTCATCTGAATCTCACTCACTGATTTAATACTCCATTATCATGGACCTCCCCGCCAGAGTACAAAATTTCGGTGGACCTCCAAAATCATTCCTGGAAAGAGCTGTAGTTTACCTTTTCCTAATACAACTGTCAATAACATTAACTATTTTCTGGGGACAGTTCCAAGACTATGCCCTCTTGTGGATGTATTATGTAACTACACACTCATCATCCCCATAGCATCTACAAGGCGACCATGGAGGAGTAGCAGACACCACACTCTAATGAAAGCTAAGATCTGTACTTGTTGCCCCTAGCAACCAATCACAGCACAGCTTTCATTTCTTTTACTGTGGAGGTTTAACGAAAGCTGCACTGTGATTGGTTGCGAGGGGTAACAGCGGTTCTCTCAGATAGCTCCCATAAGAGTGACAACAGGACTAATTTCTAGTATCTAGTGCCCCATTGTACCACCTCTAGCTTGGATACAAGATGTGATATGGGCGGGCATGGAGGCTCTAGTACCCTGTTGTACCACCCCTAGCTTGGATACAGGATGTGATACAGATGGGCATGGAGTTTCTAGTACCCTGTTGTACCGCCTCTAGCTTGGATACAAGATGTGATATGGGTGGGCATGGAGACATACAGGTTCTGTTTAGTATCCTGCAGCATATTGCTCCCCATTTGCTGTAACTGAGCCTCAAGATTGTACAAACTAATAGGCTGTTAATTTTGGCTTACCAGATGGTCCCATACATGTTCTATTGGCGATACATCTAGTGACTGGGCAGGCCATTGAAGTGTGACAATGTTGTGGGGGCTTGCTGTGACCATCTTGTGTGTGCGCGGCCGAGCATTATCCTGCTGCCTCTTGGAAGTTGCCATGAGAGGAACACAGGTGGCTGCAGGATGTCCTGAACATATCGCTGAGCTGTCATTGTCCACCGTACCACTACTAGGGGTGACCGACTGTCGTATGCAATGGCCTCACAGACTGTTAGACCAGCAGTGGTGGCAGCGTGCACACACTTTTTTTTTTTTTTGCAGTCACCATCCTGTGATAGGATTTCTACTAGTAATTTAAATATTCACCAAAACACTCCCTGAAGACCCGGAAGGGGAAATAAAAGCTCCTTGCCAATGCCATCCTAAATTCCAACACATCAACTCAAATCCTGTTGAGACCCCAAACAATAAGGGTGCCTTCATATCTGTGATCAGGGTCTCACTTTCCTGCTCTATTCAGGGAGCGGGAAAGGGGAAACCCCTTGGCTGAAAGTTTCCATCTCTAGAAGACCGCATTTAATATAAAGGGGTCCGCCCGCTTTCCGCCCAGCTGGCCAGCTTTTGGATGGTATTTTCAGCCGCATCTGTGATGGAGCCTTCGGACGGAGATGTGAAACCACACTAAGCTAACCTAAAACAAGCATCTGTCCCCGAGAATGCCCATAAAGACTTATGGGCTTAGCAAACTTGTTGGAGAAGCAAAATGTGTTGGAGTTTGCTTCTGTATTCTATATCCGCACATGGGTGTATTCTCTTGGATACGGACAGATGAGGACCCGCACTGCCAGGCGCTATGCTTACCACCACCACCAGGTGCTCCACTGCTCCTTCTGAGGGTGCTTTTACACGGAACAATTTGTTCACCCGAGCGAAGAGTTGGTCGATGACCGTTTGGTTGTTGGCGCAGTCAGTTTAGACACAAAGATGAAGGATTTCCTTTTACAGGCCGGTTCAGTCTCTGCACCAGTAAAAGGACAACAATTCACCGAACAATTAGCAAATGAGCCAAAGATTTTTTTTATGCTGCATGAAATGAACGATGAAAGATGAGCAACAGAACCGTTGCCCATGTTGAGGCTGAACGATTACCGGTCACTTAAACTATTTCTTAGAACAATAATCGTTCCATGTAAAAAAAGAAATAAAAAAAGATTAAAAATTAAAAAAATTTCCATTATTGATAGAACCTACCAGAAAATCTGTAACAACCCTCGATCCGCAACCACCAAATTCCTTCACTTCTTGACTAAGAAATACATTCTCCGAAATTACTTAAGTCCTGGAGGTCATTAGCTGTATAATCTTAACCCCTTAGTGACAACCTGCACATACATCTTGTTAAGGCGGTGCATTGGCTGACTATTGACAGCCCGGTTCCTGCTCTACCTGCCAGCAGCCTCAGATCCAGGTAGTTTAACCCCTAATATGCCACAAATAGCAACTGCAGCATAAGCAGATAACAGGAAGAGGGAGTTCCTACTGTAATATATGGACACCCCTCAATGGGATCACAAGGTGCCAATGAGTTACCATAGCAGCCCGAGCCCTGACAAAGCCCTCAATGTCTGTCATGAAACTCAGCCTATGAGACCATCTATGGAAGGGTCCAATATGCTGCCATCATAAGCATAGCACAACACACTGCTGAAGTAACGCAGTGTACTATCCTAGCCATTGAGTCTTCAAATAACCTTGTGGGGCTAAAATGTATAATGTTAAAGACGTTTACTCAGTTTATTTAATTCATAAAAACACAAGTTTTCCCCACAAACATTTTTTTTAATGTAGGATGCACCAAGTTTAAAAAAAAAAAAAAAAGAAGTTTTTTAGTCCTCCCACTCCTCCGAAATATTAAAATAAAGATCTACAACACATTATATGTAAACCAGAGTGCATCCAGCAATACATAACGATTCCAAAAAACAAGCTCTCATACGGCTAAGTTATGGCTCTCTTAATGAGAATCGTTTGGTCCTTAACCACTTAGTGACCAAGCCTGTTTGCTCCTGGTCTTTTGGAAATCTGCCATGTGTCACTTTAACATAGAATAACTCTGTAAAGGTTTTGCATATTTAAGTGATTCTGATATTGTTTGTTCGCCACATACTGTACTTCATTTAGGTCGTAAAAATAGACCAATAAAATGTATATTTATTAAATGCACCAAAACTAGAAACTTAAAAAAAAAAAAAAACGGGGGGGGGGGGGGGGGGAGAAGGGTTCTCACGTTTTTAACAGCAATGTCAAATATGTATAAACATACTCTACATTTTTGACGAGATATACATTACCAGCTGTTTACTTTATTCTGGAAGCATATTTTAAAAGCGTTAAGGTTTTTTGTTTTTTTAATCATTTCGGAGACCTACAAATTTAGAATGGAGGAACATTTTGTTTTGCTGCAACAAGCCAAAATTACAAAGGCTCAGAGGTGTCAGAATGATAGATGCCCCACAAATGTACTTTATGTATTCACCAAGGGGTGTCGTGAGTATTTGGATCCCACAGTTTGAGTTAATGCAATTTAGAGGAGAAAAAAAAATTTCATATATTTGCAAATATGTTGTTTTTAAGGTTTTTTTTTCCTATAGTACACATGAAAATGAAGCTTTGAACAACAAAATGGATAGCCCTGTTTGTCCTGTATTCCGAACCATACCCTTTGTGGCCCTAATCTTACGTCTGTATGCACAAAGCGAAAGAAGCAGCCAATGTCTTTCAGAACAGAAATTTAGCTTGAAGGTGTTTCAGGTCCTGTTGCACACTTGTAGAGCCCTTGAGCAACCAAAACCATAGAAAACACCCACAAATGTCCTCATTTTGAAATCTAGACCCCCTTAGCCCATTTATCTAGGTGTGTACTGAGCACTCAGACCAGACAGCTTTTTGCAAAATTATAAAGCAGGTAAGAAATAAAATTTCATTTCACAATCACTTTCATGATTTTTCTCAGTTTCAAGCAGGAAAAACTGGGAAGACGCACCCCAAATTATATAGCAGTGGTCTTAAGGTGTTCAGCTCTTTCTTATTCAAGAAATCCATTTGCCTGAAGGGGCTCTTAGCGTGAACTGCATTAAAATATCAAACTTTTAGAACGTTGTCTTGGGTGGACGGCCCCTTTCAGTAACAAAACAAAACCAGGAATTGGTCAGCGCCTGTCTGAGCGCATGTTATTGCAACAGAAGCCACCATAACACTGACTCAAACCAATGTGGTCATTATCCCCACATCACCCAAAACCACGAAACATTTTGTAATTTCCTCTGCTAAAACATGTATCCTGTAGCAAGATGCTCACTCCCACTTTGTTTTCCCCACTATGAGCAATTATATTCATGGAGTCAATACTGAAGTCATCCTTCAACTTGGAAGACATTCCAGACCCTCCGGAAAACCATGTAGGCTGAAAGGGCTTTGGTGTTGGAGCCAAAGTCACAAGGGAATCCAAAAAGGTGGTAAAGAGTCATTATTTTCCGATATCTGCATCCACTCCTAGTATGAAAGCGACACTGTAGCAACTTGTGTTAGCAATGTCTACGGTCCAATATCCACGGACAGGTTTGATTTTCGGAATCTGCGCAGGGCACCCGCAAATCAAGCAGTCCATGGAGATGCATGGGCGTCCGCAAATGGATTAAGACATGCAGATTTGATTTGCGGACATTTTGGTCTGGAAAACAAATCGCACCATGCTCCATTTTTCTGCGGATCCCTCACAGACGGCTTTCATTGAAGTCAATGGATGCAGTCCAATCCATGGCACACCGGCAGCTAACACTGCAGATGTGCCACACATCCCCGGAAAAGCAGGAGATTTAAAAAAAACTGTACTGCGCATGTCCGACGGTGGGCCGTGAAGCCCATGCGCAGTACAGCAAACCCGGAAGTGGAGCGATCTGTGCAAACGGCATGGAAGTGAAGGAGCCCCTGCACATAATCCACACGTCCCATGGACATTGGGTCTAATACACTCTTCACAGTCCAAGAGCAGCTGGCTACTTAACCCCTTAAAGACCAAGCAGGGTAAATATACAAGGCTTGCTCCTCGGCAGAAGCAAAAGTCCAGCGCAGGATTAAAGCTTACGTCCCTGAAATCAAGCAGGAGCAGGTTGATTTAATTTTTTTTCACATGTGTGAAATACAAGTGAAAAACCGTGTCTGAATACCCCAATGCAAATCAATGGGGATTAAGCGGTCTGTATCACGCATTTAACAGTTACATGTGTAATATGAGCGCAAAAGGCCCTGTCCTGGCAACCACAATGCTGATGTGGCCCTCGCCCCTGCTCTACACCACTACAAATACCACCATACTTTGCTGGAATTGTGGTGGCTGGTGACCCCCCCCCCCCCTCCCTCCTCCGCCCCTGACCTAACGCTCAAAAATCAGTTCTAATATAACATTGCTTTAAGAGAAGCTCTTCAGACTGCTCTAGTAATTGTGTTCACCGTGAAGGAACCCGCTCTGGGCGTCTTCTCTCTGAACTTCATGTCGTTCCTTTTGTTTTTTTCTGGAAATGCGTGAATAAATTGCCAGAAGTTACCAGTTGGGGGAGCTCCGCTATATAGTCCAACACTGGCTGATGCTATCACTGTAGGAGCACACCCCTTTGTCAAGGGGAATAGTAATACCCAGTTGTCAACTCAAGGTCCAGAATTATTTCACAGGGAAACCCATTATTTACCAAAATAGGTAAGTATGGAGTAGTGACATGTGCTATTTAACCCCTTAAGGACCAGGCACTTTAGGGATTTTACCTATGTGGTGGTTTAAATGCCCTATCTTACATTCTGTTTAATCCAGCTGCCAAAAATTTTTGCCGCATTTTTTTTCCTTGACATATAGGCCTGTTTATTTTTAATGTCCTTTTTTTTTAAACTTACTTTAAGCTTTTTACCTCCAATAAAATGTAAAAAAAAAGTTAAAGGGGTTGTCCCGAGGCAGCAAGTGGGTCTATACACTTCTGCATGGCCATAATAATGCACTTTGTAATGTACATTGTGCATTAATTATGAGCCATACAGAAGTTATAAAAAGTTTTATACTTACCTGCTCCGTTGCTGGCGTCCTCGTCTCCATGGTGCCGACTAATTTTCGCCCTCCGATGGCCAAATTAGCCGCGCTTGCGCAGTCCGGGTCTTCTCCTCTTCTCTATGGGGCTCCGTGTAGCTCCGCCCCGTCACGTGCCGATTCCAGCCAATCAGGAGGCTGGAATCGGCAATGGACCGCACAGAAGCCCTGCGGTCCATGGAGACAGAGGATCCCGGCGGCCATCTTCAGCAGGTGAGTATGAAGACGCCGGACCGCCGGGATTCAGGTAAGCGCTGTGGGGGTTGTTTTTTTAACCCCTGCATCGGGGTTGTCTCGCGCCGAACCGGGGGGGGGGGGGGGGGGGGGGTTTAAAAAAAAAACAAAACCCGTTTCGGCGCGGGACAACCCCTTTAAATGTATGCTTTTTTTACTAATTTTTAAAATTAGTATATTTATGATAAATTAATTACAGGGATAGGTTGCTCATTTTGTTTCAGATGTTTTGATATATCAGGCCGTATTACAGACTGAAATAGCCTGTTAAAGTCAATGGGATCGCAGAAGTACAGTGAATATGTACCGGTATGCGTATTCAGTGCATATGTACGCATGAAAGCAGGAGAAATCTATCAGACCATGCAGGGTTTTTTATTGTGAACATAAAACACACAGTGAATACATGTGCAAAACACGAAGTAAAGGCTATATACGCTGTGAATACAGACAATTTTAGTCTGTATAAATGCTATTTCACAGACCAAACTGCATCCGCCCGTGTGAATGCGCCCTAACAGTAGTTTCTCCCCTTCCACCGCTTTAGCCCTGGGATTCCTACCTTGGTGGTGGCATGGATACCCGGGTAGGGCTGTCAGACCTGTGCCGCCACCTGTGAACTGCTGAACAGAGTTGTGTCGAGGTGCGCCAGAACTCAGAATCGAAAATGGTGCCGCCGCTCTGCAAAGTGCTGGCTGCATCCTCCGGGTCAAGTGAAGCGATTATTCTGCGTCCAGTCCTCATGGGCCACATAAAATGACATGGCGAGGTGGATTCAGCCCGTGGGCCTCGAGTATGGTACGTTTGGTCGAGAGCAATAAAATGGTTTTATTTCAATACATTTAGAAGTCTGCACTGATGAACTTAACATCTCTTTTTATAGGGTCACAGCTTTGATTTACCACTATAGAAATAGAGATCCTCCTCTTCCACACAGGGCGCACTTTGTGAATCTCCGTGCATATACAATCCTGAACATGTGATGAGCTCCCTGGAGAGCCAAGTGGGAGCAGAGCCCTGTTGGGGCCAACGTGCAATTACATTGTAGCAAATAGGACAGAAGGGTACGGTACTGCGGCTGCCGCTCACTCAGGATGTATGAGCGTCCACGTCAGCGCAGCTCACAAAATAAATGGCCGGAGTTTGCAGAGTGTGAAGATCGTACAGACATAAAGGTGGTGACATTTCAGACTGTCCACTGAAGCCGTATACATCGCTGTTGTGTTTCAGTAAACCATAGAGCTGAGCATTTACAGTGGGGGGGGGGGGGGGGTCTCCTTGCTGGGCTACAAGACTGTAGGGGTAGCTGAATGCGAGTGCCCAATCTGGCAGAACCATTTCTGAGTGATCACCCCAGAGATTTAGGACATCTTTAATAAGTTTGCAAGACTGGAAGAAGCCCCTTCTAAATACTCCTGTACTAGCAGATAGGATTGGGCCATCTGCTGCAGGACCAGAGCATGTACATGGCTTCCCATGCCAACTGACTGCATTCAGCAAGCTACGTATTAATGGTGCTCCAACAGTGGTCTACCGATGTGCCCCCGCCTACCAGAGCGCCTGTAGCCACCATGTCCCTGGCACCCATTACTAGCAGTATGATCAGGTTTTATTGGCTTCTATCTTTCTAACGGAGGGGCCGATGAGATAACTGTTGTCGCTCTCCATAATGTATATTATATTTATTGTGTGTGTAATTTTGCTCTTAAACGGAACTTACAAATGCAGATATATTGCAATGCTCATGTTTTGGCTCTGCAGATTCACAGTAGGTTGACACCTTGGTTTTGAAGCAATGATTTTGCAGCTACTGCTGTGTACATTAGGGGAAGAGACAACAGTTATCTCATCATCCCCTCCATTATAAAGCTAGAACCAGATAAAACCTGATTGTTTTTATATACACATACATACATACACACATACGTGAATTCAGCACTGCTGCAGATTTGAGGAGAATCAGGTTTTTCACTGGGACATTTTAGGACATATGTTTGTACTTTGACCACTCTGATGTGAATGCAGCCTTGTGCGAGGGGTCAGTGTCCTTCCAGCCACCCATTCTTATATTCTAGAACAATGCTACCGTCAGCAAATATAACCACCCAGCATGCAGAAAACAAGATCTTCGGGACGCCCCCCTGGCAGCGAGGTCACAGCCCCAGCTTCCAGACCGGGAAGCCAGGAAACCTTCACTTAGCAGGTTGAGGATTGGCAATGACACAATCTCAGACAGGATTTTCTTTTATACATCCCTTGCTCAGCCAGATGCAGCAGTAAAGACTATAATCAAATATAAAACACTACAAATTATGCTTTTTTGTTTTTTGCTGGTGGCATTTATAGGGCCTGCGGCTTTTTTCTGCCAGCCTGGACTCTTTCCCCACAGACTCCTGTAATGGACTGAAAATACACCAGAAAGCCAACATGAAACGCTTCTCATTTTACTTTACAATAACTTAAAACACTGAAAAAAAGAAAAAGTGTGAAGGCAACCCAATACGTTTTTACTGAAGGATGACCTGAGCGTTTGAGGCCAGGCAGCCTGGTGTTCTACGGCAGCAGGATTTATTCCCCTGATATGGCTTATCCCCCAAAAACATTTACCACCAATTCACAGGAGGAATGAGAAGCTGCCCGATTGCTTTAGGTCTGATCACTGGGACCACCAGCAAGTCTTCCAGGCCCATGGAGCAGCAGTGCGTACATGACCACAGCTCCACTCATGTCTATGTGCGCAGCTCAGCTGGGTTCCACAGAAGTGAATGCAGTGGTTCTCACACTGCTGCTCCATCCTTGTGATCCCAGCAAAATAACACGAATCATCTATCCTGTGGAAAGGTAATAAATGTTGGTGGAATAATCCCGTTAACTGGTCTGGGATAGCAGATGGTAGTGGAAAGGTTAAATATCTTATGGTCAATGATTCACTCTGATTGAACAGGCACAAAGTTCCCTCTCTGTTTTGGCAATCCTGTTTCTAAGTGGTAATTATTAGGAAACTGCTATGGTCAACATGGCGTTACTGAGCCCCATTACTTCATAGTAAGAAGTACTGCACTTACAGCTCCTGGTGCTTCTCTTCAGCCAGAATCTGATCGTTTACCTTCAAGCCGTACCTGCGGGACCCAGAAATGTATGGTCAGACTACAAGGCAATGGAAGCAACAAATCAGGTTCACTACAGAAGGAACATTTCGTAGTAAGCCAAGAGGACGCAGAAGTCTGAATGGCCGTATTCTTTGAACTCTGGAACTTCACGCGGCGTCCGATTGCGGTTTAACCTCCTAATTCTTTCACAGATTAGAATAAACTGATTTGGGAGATGCAAGTCAGTGCAATAAGAGGTTTAACTGATTAAAGAGATCAGAAATACAGATTTAATTACCGGATTAGTTTCAGAGCCCCCAGCCGCGTGAGGTCCGGTGAACTTGTACGCTGGCTCTGTTATGCCTGGTCTCTTTAGGGGGTGATTGGGGCTTACAGATCTCTGGCGACCGCTGCCACATTAATAACAGCTGGACCTCAGTTGTAGGAAAGCAGTTCTATGCGGATGGTCCCGGCGGCTTCAGATGAACCCAGTCAATAAGAATAAAGCAGGGAAGATGCCGCTGACTGCGTCTCTTGGTTACGGCAGTTGAGCACATTCAATAGAGGAGCCCAAAGGGACACCAACAAGATTAACCAGAACCCCCGAACTTCGCTACGGTATTAACTTTAAATTGCTTAGAATTGCCTCTTTACAACCGAAGGGGGAGATTATTAGCTTTACTGAAGCTTGTAAATTAAAAGAGGCGTCATACCGAGCCGTATGTCAGCAAGCTATATTCTACATACCTATGGGCATGTCCAGGCTCCAGCATAATGGACTGATCTTTGCTGGGTGACAGTACAGAATACATATTTATATGGCACATCCTTATTCCACACTTTATGACCTATTGGGTCTACAGTTTACATTCCCCATTAACAAAATGTTTTCGGAGTGTAGGGGGAAGCCAGAGTACCGGAGGAAACCCTCACAGACATACAAACCATGCAGATGTGGCCCTTGGTGAGATTTTAACTCAGTGCTGCCCATAGCAGTAGATTGCAGGGCCACACTCCAGCCTTAATGTACAGAGCTAATGAGCCTACATTGTGTGACGGCCGACAGGCAAAAGCTTACTTGTCCAGGAAGTCCTTGTCCACCACCGCACAGATATCCAGAAGAGGGTTCCCCATGCCGAAAAGGAGATTTTCACTGTGGGCAGAAAACACAACAGAATTACGGACGGACATCATCTCATCGCACGTGCCGACCAGCGGCTTCTTCTCTATCATAAAGGAATTGACTTTGAGATTACGAAAAAAGAATGGGGTTCGGACGCAGATCTGCGATGGATTTCACAAGTTAGTGTGAAGGCGTCTTCCAAGTTCTAGACAGCAGCGGCAGAGTTATAAATCAAACTTACAACCTCCCCCCCTTCGCTGCTCTGGTCTTCTGCAGTCATGTGGTTTTTACCCATGTGACCGCTGCAGCCAATAGAGACGTCCCCAATGGCATCCTAAAACCTTCGGAGCCATGTGACAGGTATATGGGATGTCAACTGCCATACCCATAGCATCGAAAAGGCAGTCCAGCGCCACGATGAGTATATTGATTTTATATGGTTTTGGGTACACGGGCAGAAAGCTATATGAAAATCGATAACTGAAACCCCACTAACAGTATGTCTTCCCACCTACCCGACAAAGGTAAGTCTATGGTGATTTGTATAGCAACATCAATAACCAAAGCACAAAATGTGACTGAATTGGTCTGCCCTATATATGCGGTGCAGTGTGAGACGGTCTGCAGGCAGATGATCCCCTGAGGGTTCAGTTGGGTTATCACATCTATACACACTGACGGCAGTAAGGTTAGACCGCCCCCTGTTGTACACAGAAAAGTTCTGAAAGTTGTTTTTTCCTGCATTGAATGAATCCAGTAAACGTGAACGAGGGAGAACAAAACTAGCACAAAGTCCAGGAATTTACGAGGCCAACTCTCCACGGAGTCCATAAACTACATTGGACACTTGGAAGCTTTACATACCAAGACTTCACATTTCTAGTTCGGAAAACATCTATAAAAAGGAACGGAGCGCTACCAACTAGACGGGTGTGTGGTGCGATCACACCGGAGCTTCAACGTACGGTGGGACACCTCATAGCTTACTAGGAGAACGTGGCTGCCGGCTTCTACCAACATTTGACCTCAGGTTGGGACTCACTTGGCTTCATTGAAGTGAACGTGGCTGCGCTGCAATACCAAACTAAACCTGTGGCCAGGTGAGGCGCTGTCTGCAGAAGAAAGTAGTCATGGTTTTGTAATCCTAGATAACCCAGTTAAGCCTCATACACTTGGCCATATTACACTTTACACAACTGCACACGGTCCTAGAAGAGACCCAACTTGACAACAATCACACGCTACATGTTGTGCCACTAGATGATTCTATGTATTAGTGAGGTTGTATATAACAGATCGCATCCAGTAACTCATTAGCCTTTATCCTTCCATCCCTCAGAAACCTCCCAGCTATAAGAAAAACACAACAACTAACAAAACACTTACCGAGACAGATGAACAAGAAATACTTGTTAAGCGGGACAAGACCGTCCCTAAATAATCCAACACGTTCTACAAGTCCCCGGGCCACACTGCAATTTTTCGGATATTTACCAATGAATACTTTTACAGACACAAAAGGGTCAAATTAATCAGACTTGGGCCGCTCTCACACATGCGTTCAGATCAACGCCGCTCATTTTACCTGACATTTTACCTTGACTTCGAGCAGTGTTTTTGAACGTATGTCACAGCGATTGACAGCGCTTTTTAATGCGCCCCATCATTGTGATGGGTGATGAGGTGCATTAACTACTAAGGCCTCCTTCACACGGGCGACACGGCATCACTGCAAAAAAAAAAAAGAAAAAAAAAAGGAAATTGCAGCAATATCGCGATTTTGTAGCACTTACAAAATTGTGTGACTTTGTAGCACCACATGCGAGGATTTGGAAATATAAGCCCTACCTCAAAAATAAGCCCTGGCGGCAGAAAAAAAAAAAAAAAGTATACATTACCTTAGAAGTGCTGTCCGGGGCTCCACTGCTTCCTTTCGTCCCCGGAACTGGTATTTATCTCTTCTGGCCGGGGATTGAAAAATCCCAGCCTCCTGGAAGCACTGGCTGTGATTGGCTGAGCGTCAGCCAATCAGAGGCAGCGCTTCCACGACACAGAGGTTTTCAATCCCCAGCCAGAAGAGATGGAGAATAGTGTTGGGGAGAAGATGCGGCCAGGCTGACAGCGCTTCTAAGGTGATGTATACTTTTAAACATTTTTTTCCTGCAGCTAGGGCTTACGTTATGGCCTTTATAGTAAGATTTCCTACTGTCAAAGTTGCATCGCTCCACACGAATATCGCGTTTTCATGCGATGCAACAGAGAGGTCGGCTCCATAGTGAAACATGGGCTACAAAACCTCACCAGTCGCGTGCATATAGCGGGACCCGTGAGGTTTTTGTGTTGGGATATCGCGTGCTACAAAACATAAAACGACGCACGTATGAATTAACCCATAGGAAAGCATGGTCTTCACATACACACCATTTGCAGCATTGTCGCAACACGAAAAAAGCGTGACTGTCGGCCGTGTGAACAAGGCCTAAAATGCAGAAAAATAGGACAGTGTTCGTAAATCGCGGCATTCGAGGTCTGCAAGGCTCCATTGAAATCAATGGGAGGGTTGTAACGCGATTAGCATTGTCCCTTAAAAGGTGGAACAAAGACTCCGCTTGTTTTCTGTATACAGCTGAGCGCTCCAAGCGGGGTATGTAGAACAGAAGCTGGAGCGCTTGTCTTCTGCATACTTGTGATTTGTTCTCAAAGCGGGATACCAGCTGAAACAATAGTATCAGCTGTATCGGCCCTGATCTCGAGTCTACTCTCCTGACAGTGAAGTAGAACGGTTCTCATCAAGAGCCCGCTACTAAACCCAGCAGGTGAAGCAGGTACGTATTTTACAGAGGATTAATGGGATATGTTGAGCACAGGCTGGTTACGTGCAGCATCATCTCCGCTGCTCTATTCTTTCCGCTTTACATCTCTCCCCCATCTAGTCCCATGCACTATGCTGTTTTACTAACAGCGAGAAGGATTTTACCAAGGACGCCTGATCACGGTAAACAATCCTGAGAATGGCACCCCCACCTGCCCCATACGCGATACTCGTTTCACTATACGGGACAGCGGGAGACTGCCTGGCAAGTACAAGTGGAGTGATGTTCCATCACACGCACCAACACTCCATTCACCTGGGAATTCACGGGCACCACTGTCAGGATCAGAGCTGACAGACCGCCAGCAATCAGACGTGTATCTTCTATCGATAGCAGATAAGTGTTCTTGATGGTAAAGACCCTTTGAAATATTAAGCTGTTCCGTACTTCACCCGGGGTCTGTAATAAGTGACCAAGAACTTTCTGCTCACAGGTTTACCAGATCTGTGGTAACAGAAGTCAGCAAAATACAACTTAGTTTTGATTTGGCCATAAAAGTTTGTGTGAAACCTGCATTATTACACGCTAACGCGTTTCCGGCAGATCTGGGACCACATTAAAAATACAAGCAGAGCAATAAGTAACACCAGCCCGCAGAGTAACTCCTACCTGTTAATAATTTCCACAGGTTACAGACATAATCCCGGCCGCACGGAAGTTTCCCCCCCCCGCCCCCCAGTTGGCTGATGTACAACGGAGGCGCGTCCAGATATTTGCAGTACGAGGAAAATCTGAGTTTAAAATTTAGTTCAAGAACATTTAACCACAAAAATATTGACTGGAAACAGTTCTGAATGTTTGTGTGTATTTGTATTAGCGGGGTGAGGAGTCCGCGCCAGCCGCTCCGGGATGAAGACCTTACACTGAAGTGCTACTAGGAAGCAGAGGTGGCAGGAGCTGCACCCCAACCACAGGATGGGGGTACCTTGCTGATCAGTGGGGGTCTCACTGTGGAGATTCCACCGATTCTGATAACAGGGGTCCTGTGTCCCCCGTCGTTCATACAATTTTCTGCAGCCCCGTTCATTTTTGATGGGACTACTGAAGGTAGCGGAGTGGCAAGTGCTTTTGCATTTCCATCAGCCCCACTGAAATGAATGGAGGAGCAGCAGCTGTGCCAGGTCAGCCAGCACTGATGTCCCTAGGGTAGGGGGTGAAGGACCACACAGTGACAGGAAGAGAAATACATGGGACCCCCTGTCTTGAGAAGTTGGGAATCTCCATGGTGAAACCTATACAGTTAGCAAGTTATCCCCTATTCTGTAATACCCCTGGGGGCAGCGCAGTGACAGGCACGCAGATTTCAGCTGTCGGTCACTTCTACTGATTGGTTTACTGCTTTTGTAAATCTTACTTTTGAAACTTTGCAGCCGAGTGATGCTCCTATATCCATATAGGTACGCCCTCCATATGTCAGTCGGCAAGTCCTTCTCTGTTAGCACACAGGAAAGGATCTGCCAGTCAAAGAGGGCAGACACATGGAGTCAAGCAAATTGCAGTGGAATACAACAACGCTGCTCCAATAACACGTCAGAATGCAGAATTCGCCATTCATTAGCGCAGAAGGGCTATGATAGCAGATGACCAGTTCATCTGCCAACACTGAATTAGAAGCAGAAAAACAAGTCCTGGCCATAAGAGGGCAAAAACTGGAACACTGAGGAATGGAAAAACATGCACTGGTGGACTGATGAATCGGATCTCTGTTGTGCCGTGCTCATGAGGGGGCCCACATGAATCAGAGCCGGCATGTCAGCACCGCCATCTAATATGCAGCATCTGCAAGAAGCTTCCTGTCTGCAGGGGTTAGATGTTTCTGCAGAGCAAGTTTTAGCACCCAGCAGAACCCACGCCCCGAAGGAGGAGGCCCAACGTGCTACTAGATGGGGGTCTACAATAAAGGGGTCAGTGTATATTATACACACCCAGAACACAATCCACTAACTGGTGAAATGCAGGCAGTCGAATAGATTGGGCAGCAGGTCAACAATGAGTGTACTGGAAGCTGGAAAAACAGGCAAGTCTAAGGACCTACGGTAAGTGTTTGGCCCATGTCAGACGACTAGGTGAGAGCATCACCAACACGGTCCCTAACAGAGAGCTGCAATACACGGAGCGTTCTAGAACCAATGACCGCCAGCAATAACGGGAACAAGTTCTGCACAGCACCACATTATTCCTTTACATTCCAGCCCAAACCACTCACATCAGCCCCGAGTCATCTGGGAGGGCTGATGGTGGGGAAGGGGGTCAGTCTGCTCCCCATCACAATACAAGATTAAAGGGGTTGTCCCGCGCCAAAACGGGGTTTTTTTTTTTTTTCAATAGCCCCCCCCCGTTCGGCGCGAGACAAACCCGATTCAGGGATAAAAAAAAAAAAAACGGGTAGTACTTACCCGAATCCCCGCGCTCCGGTGACTTCTTACTTACCTTGTGAAGATGGCCGCCGGGATCTTCACCCTCGGTGGACCGCAGGTCTTCTGTGCGGTCCATTGCCGATTCCAGACTCCTGATTGGCTGGAATCGGCACACGTGACGGGGCGGAGCTACGAGGAGCCGCTCTCTGGCACGAGCGGCCCCATTCAGAAGGGAGAAGACCGGACTGCGCAAGCGCGTCTAATCGGGCGATTAGACGCTGAAAATTAGACGGCACCATGGAGACGGGGACGCTAGCAACGGAACAGGTAAGTGAATAACTTCTGTATGGCTCATAATTAATGCACAATGTACATTACAAAGTGCATTAATATGGCCATACAGAAGTGTATAACCCCACTTTGTTTCGCGGGACAACCCCTCTAAGATCCCAAACATCGTCCAACCTCAACAGAAACTGGACATGGAAGCGATGACGCCGTTACGGCACCAGCTTGTACAGGGAGACATAGTAAGTCCCCGCCGAGCGTCATAGACAAGCTGCGTTATACCAAGGGAACGGGCCTACACGGCACACGTGTAACACTTTAAGGGCGATCCTGACGGAATCGGACCAAGTTAGGAACATCCGAGCTTCAATGTGTGCAATTATAGCAAGGAGCACGCAGCGGCTATTCACACAACCTGTCTGCCCAATGATTAAGTGGCGCTTATGTTCATAGAATCTATGGTCGGTATTACTGTATCTTGACGCCACCAGGAAGTGGTAAGGCCCCCTGAATGTGATTAGCACATCTGCAGCCAATGTTCTAGGTCCTGGAAGCCAGTAACTGTAGCGTAGCTGCAGAGGCCCGATGCCTTAGGAGCGGTGATCGTTTATTAGCACCGAGCCGCTGATCAGAAGAAATGTGAGAGCAGCTGCAGAGTGCCGCTACGTTAGGAGCAGTAAGTGCTCCTCACCACCGAGGCACCGGCCGGAAGAAATCAGAGAGCCGCGAGACAACTGATACAAGCGCCAGCTACCCCGCTCTGACAGCGGCAGACCCAATTGCGGAAGCCGGGCGGGGGAGCAGCCGTGAGGGAACATACAGGCGCTGGGAGGTAGGCTGGCCCGACGACACATGCGGGCCCAGCAACAACATCTGGGTGAGCAGGGGAGCGCCCGTCAGCCAGCACAAACGCAGCTACAGCTGCTGGCTAATGCTGCAGTGAGGTGGGGGCCAGCCAGGAGCTGGGAACGGCCAGTACGCGTTCAGTTATTGCTGCACACTGCACATTGCTTTATGGCGGCCCCGCAGCCTCATGCTTACTTTGCTTCTTAGCCTTACATTATAACATGTTAATGCTGCCATGTAACTGCGGTTACATGCCAGCATTCACAGCTCATAACGTATGGCTAAGAATGCCGGCCTATAGGGAGCTAGGGGTGTGAGAGGGGCGTTCCTTCCTGTCAAAACCCTAGCTTCTGGTGGCGTCAAGATACACTAATACCTCCATGGTAATAGTGGTGGTGGTGGTGAAGGGGCAAACAACGGATGTAATTACACTGAACCCAACCACTGCATCAGTTCACCAACTTCAAGATAAAGGAACCTATTTATACTGCATGGTGAACGCTGTTAAAAATTAAAACATGACAGAAGTGCAGATTTTGTAATTCTTGCTTCTAGAAAAAAAAAAAAACTGGAAGAAAAAGGAATCAAAATGTTACATGTTGCCAAACACTGAATAAATGAAGGCAAGAGTTCATCCTGCAAAGAACAAGACCTCAGAGCTACGGCGATGGAAAAATAAAGCTAAATTAAGTGTTTGTGTACAAAAACAGAAACATATACAGAATTTTTTTTATAAACATAGTATCGCTGAAATACTTACCGTATATTCCGGCGTATAAGACGACCCCCCAACTGTCACCTTATACGCCGGGAATACAGTGGAGCAAAAAAAAAAAAAATCATTACTCACCTTCCCCATCGTTCTGCGGCGCTGCTGCAGGCTGTTGCTCCCTCCTGGTCCCCGGCAGAGCATTGCTTTCTGGACGCAGGGCCGTCAGCCAATCACAGCCATTCAATGACATCATTGAATGGCTGTGATTGGCTAAAACACACGTGCCTTCAGCCAATCACAGTCATTCAATGATGTCATTGAATGGCTGTGATTGGCTGACAGCGTGTGTTAGCCAATCACAGTATTAGCTTTCTGGAGGCGGGGATTTCAAGCCCTGCGTCCAGAAAGCAATGCTCTGCCGGGGACCAGGAGGGAGCGACAGCCTGCAGCAGCGCCGCAGAACGCCGGGGGAGGTGAGTACTGATTTTTTTTTTGACACTTTTTTTTTTGTATTACCGGTGTATAAGACGACCCCCGACTTTAGAGCAGATTTTTCGGGGTTCAAAAGTCGTCTTATACGCCGGTATATTATTTTGCACACTGAATGCCGATTTTTCTTTTTTTATTTCCCCAATTCCACCCCCTCCACCCACAGAAAAAATTATACATTATATGTACCTAAAAATGTAAAAAAGAATAAAAAAACCAAAATGTGCCCTTATACGGCTAGGTCAACTGAAAAATGTAAAGGCTATGGCTCCTGGAATACAACGATGAAAGAAAAACACTGAAAAATTAGTTGGTCATTAAGGCACAAACAGGCTTGTTCACTAAGGGGTTAAACATGAAGTCCGTTTATAAGCAGATAACAGGTGCAACAATTTTTTTTTTTACAAATTTTTCATAGAGTAATTGATATGTTTCTGTGAAATTAAAACCTGCTGATTACACTGGTAAACCAAAGAGCAGCTGCAAGTCTCATTTTCGTTTAAAAAAAAATGGTTAACTCCTTTATTTATCCATCGACGTCGCAGTCTGAGGGCTTGTGTTTTGCGGGACGAGTTGTATTTTCCAATGATACTATTTAATAGACCATATAATGTACTGAAAAACTTTTAAAAAGTTCTGAGTTAAAAAAAAAAAAAAAAAAAAAAAAAAGAAAGAAATCCATCTTCCAGTGTCATTTCTAAGGCGCACAAACTGCAACAAAAATGACATGACGTCGTTCTACGGGTCAGTACAATTACGATACCAAACTTATGTAGGGTTTTTTTTGCTGTAGTACTTTAATTTTCTTTCAGACATTTCATTTTTTTTAAATTCTTTTCCGCTGCCATCTTATGCGTGCAATAACTTTTTTTTCGGTCCACATAGCTGTGCTCATTTCTTGCAGGACGTTCTGTAATTTGTGTTGCTACCATTTTGGAATACATACGACTTTTTATTGCATTTTTTTCTTGGGGGCAGGGTGACCAAAAAAAAAGCGCATTTCTGGCCGTGCAGAAAACCCCAAGTGACAGTTTCAGGCATTCCTACTGCAGCGGCTCTCCTGTGGGGTTGGACCGGAGGGGTGAGTCTTCATTGTTATAGCCATCAATGAGTGTTGGGTGCCCAGAATTGTCACTGGGCCACTTCTTGGCAGGTTCTACCATGGCATACCGGGACACCTCAATAGACGCGCCGTTCTGGAGACGCCTTGACCCAACTGTCTACTCCTTAGAACTTGCCAGCGTTGGTCAGATCTTCCCGCCCGGTCACACTTCTGACACACCAACTTGTTCTTACTCTTATGTTACATTCTAACGACTGCCTACTGGAAGCCGCCACCCGATCAGTAGCTTCACAGCCCTTCTGACTGTCCCCTGGGCATCACAATGCGGTCCTTGACCATCCATGCTACATATGAGCTATGGTTGCCTCACAGTGATGGTGCGAGGTTAAAAAAAAAACAAAACCCCGCTGCACGTCCTATTTTTCCACACTCCTTGGAACACATTGTCTGTTCTCAGTGGGACAGTAAAACCCATCGCACGCCGCCTGATGCGCACGCGAGTGCAATGTGATGTTCCCATTGAAATTAATGTGAAGCACTTGGCGATTCCTCTGACGCACGTGTTACAAGCAGCGGAAGATCGCAGTTCCACTGAAGTGGTGTGAGGAGTTTTTCATGCAAAACTGCCTCATAGCCACAGGTAAAATGTACTTTGCAAAAAGGATATCGCGCTCGCCTGTGCGTGTATATGTATGTATGTATATATATATATATATATATATATATATATATATATATATATATCTATATATCTCTATTCCCTAGAGAGGCACCATTGTCACAAGACAATTAATGTTACCCTCTTCGCCCGTCGGTGGTTTTAGTTCTGGCTGACGGGTGTAACATTGTACCCAGCGCATTAGTACTTGCCGAACCCAGGAGCGAAGACCGTGCGGACGCCATCTTACCTCAGACTTGCAGGCCAACCATGGACGTCCAGAACTGCTGCAGACAAAGCCATTCTGTTCTCACTGCCCGAACAATGCAAGTAACTCCACAATCTCCAGAGCTGAAATCAGCGGGATATTATCTAATGCCGCAGCGCCGCTCTTATTTCGGGGATAATTACAGTCTTCTGAGAACTAAATTCAGAACCCGCAGACTTGGCAGCGGCGACAGAAAACGTACTAAACATTTCCAGGAAGTTGCAAAGTTTACTTTTCCTCTTGTGAAAACTTTGTAGACTTCTGTTGGAAATAACCCTCTGCCCGCATCCTCCACCTGCTGATGCACCTGTAGACCACCGGAGGGACGGCCAGCATGCGAGGACGGGAGGAAGCCGCGGGTCTCATTAGGGCACCTTCACACAAAGCAGAAATGGTGGAGATTTTTTGTAATGGAAAATGTGCTTTGAAATCCGCACTGCCGGCGCAAATTGTGCAGCAGATCCGCAGCCGCTTCACCCGCCAAATAGTTTAGGTTGAATTTCGATGTAGTTTTGTACAGATTTTACGCTGCGGAAAACCTGCGCCATTTCTGCTAGGTGTGAACGCACCCCTAAAACTATTCAATGGGGAGACCGCAGCTTAAACGGCTCCGGCCCGATTCACATGAGCAAGCACAGTTGTGGTCCATGTAAAACGGACCCATTTCACAGGAAGCGTACGCGATTTGCATCGGCCTTTGTATTTAACACTCGAGTGTCACCATTGTTAATGTGCATCAAAAACAAACAAGTGACCCAACTGAAGCAGTATAACCCCCACCGAAGTCACTGGGGGTGAAGAAGCGGGTTCACACAACTGCTCTTTTCCCGCATCTATGGTCTTGAATGGGAGATTGTGGTCTGAGAACTGTGCCACGCTATTCTTTAAATGAACTATCAAATCAGTAAAAAAAAGATAAGTGATTGCCCGTGCGGCACCGCTGGGTTCTAATGGTTTAAAGTTCATTAAACCAGTCAGTGTGAATGAGCCCTTACTGCGGCTGTGCCCCGGCTCTCTGTACCTGGAGGTGAGCCTCCGCCCCCGCGGTCGTACTCACACAGCCATTTCATATGGTCGTTCTGTCCGGTGGAGACATGGACCAAAACAACACGTTGGTTTATAACCACAAGGGATTTTCCCCTCGCAGCGACGCCGGCAGATTAAAGAATCGCCTCATGCCTGTTATTTCCTGACATCTGTAAAAAGAAAACCCCCATCGCACTCGCGTACCGCGTGATCCGCATGCGAGTGGGATGCAATTTCTATAAGTGAAACTATTGAAAGCACTTCTGATTTTAATTAATGTGTGGGGAAAAAAATTAAGATAAACCGCTAGTGCAGAGATGTGATGTACTTGTGCAAAAATACGCCGTGCTCGCCCCGGAAACGCAAGAGTGCCATATTGGTCAGAGCTTGTCGGACTGATCAGATTTCCCTTACAGGTGTCACCGGAGGGCATGCTGTGAGAACGATGAGGTGCCCTCCAGGTGCGCGGTGGTGGCACGAGGACAGGTGCGTGGCGGTTCTACAGCGCTCTCCAAATGTTTACAGGACCCGGTACATTACCACCCCCACATAATTGGATGGAGTGATTTGGAAGCTCTCCCAGTTCTGTCCCCTCCAGCCACTGCTGCACCGGCACACACGGGGTTAAAAGCCATTAGAGCGGAGGTTGGTGAATGTCACCGGCTGCACCACAAACCCCGGAGCCCCAACAGGTGCAGCAGCCGCCGCCGCCGCTCCATCACACCGGCCGGCGGACAGACAGAAGTTGTGCCGGGGAGCAGAGCCGCCGCGTGTACCTTAAGGCTGGCATGTTGTCAGTCCGGCAGCTGGCAGCAGTAGTGGCAGCGGGCAGCTCAGGAGGCAGCGTGCTTCCAGGGGAGCGCAGCTATGATTCAACCACAGACCGGAAGCTCCGCCCACTGGGTCCTGATTGGCTAAAGCGCGCCTCACATTCTCCCCACAGCATCGGCCCACCGTGTAGTGAGGAGCCGCCGGCAGCCTCCCGGCTGTGTGGAGCTGCCGAGCGCCGTGTCCTCCCCGCCGCCTGCCCGTCCGCCCCGTCGCCAGAGCCGGAGGGCAACTTCATGTAATCACAGGACTGCCAAAGCCCGAGGGCAACCGCAGCCACGGGAAGAGTTGGCGCCGGTGGATTTTGCAGTAACGCAGAGAATTTCCATTTTAAGCGATTCTGTGCTGCTGCCATCATGGAATAGCTAGCAAAGGAGATAAAGCGGAGAGAAATCTCAGCATTAGGCAGCGCCCGATAAGCATCAGACAGGAGGCTGCTCTACATCGAAAAATGTGTTTTTTGCAGGCGTGCTCCTTTAAACACTGCTCATTACAGCTGTGTGTCGCATCTAGCGGGAAGCTGTTAATTTTGCATTACTGCTGGTTGACAGTTTGAGGTCTTAGGAACCAATTATCAGCTCTCCATAGACTTGTGGTGTAAACATATAATATTTTCAAATTGCAAGGGGGGTCCCAGAAGTAATTAATATTATATAATGAGGGACAACTTGTACAACACCATAGACCCTGCTAAATCTCTGCACAACTAGTCAACCAGTTCTCTACATTTAGGTTGATGTCAAGTGGCTGTATTAAAAGGTGTGCCAAAGAATCTGTGGGCCAACTGGGATGGGGTACCTGGTTATTAGTGTATCTTGACGCCACCAGGAAGTCCTGGTGGAGACCAGATGTAGTGGGAGGACACACCCCCAGTAAGTTATTGGCTGGAGAGAAGGTAGGGCTGCAGGTCCTTGCAGCCTACTAAGGCAATACAGCAGCTCAGTCTTTGCATCTTATGTCTGTTAAGTACACTGTGCTCAGCACCAGGGACCCAACAGCGGTGCGGCACACAACGGGACATCCCTCCACCGCTGACTGCATGACCACACCAGGGAGGAAACCGCAACAGAGCCAGGGGACAGGTGGCTAACCGAGGTGCTGCAGTGGGAGCGCTCCTCTGTCACATCCCATTACATCCCACAGCGCTTCAGACTGAAGTAGGACCTTGGTGCCTTGACCCAGTTGGGAGCTGGGGGTGTGAGGGGAGTTCCCCCTGTCAAACCCCTAGCTTCCGGTGGCGTCAAGATACACTAATACCGGGTACCTATCCGATCTGCCTGGAGGAGGCACGCAGCTAGTCCTATTCTCATCTGTGAAATAGGACCGTCAGTCCGTAGGACCAAATAAATATATATGCGTAGCCTCATAGGCTATAACAGGGCAGCAGGCACCAAACACACAAACCACTCACAGCAGTGGAAATAAGCCCAGAAACCGAGAAACTGACTTTGAAAAGGAATTTAAAAAATCTAATAGCCTGTGCTTGCAAATTCTGATAGCATAAGGTTGTCTGCAGCATTACTACTAGTCGCCACCAGAGGGCAACTGCACTCTGAAATTGTAGGTAGCGTGAAAACCATCCCCTAAAATGCCACACTGAGGTCTGCTATATTTTACCAGGTCGGGGGACATTTCTTCAAGTGAAAATCCACTCCAAGCATCTGAATGCGGTTCATGTTGGAAACTGATGGATTTCAGCAAGCTTCATTCAGCGGAGTGTTACAGGTAGAACGGACACAAAGTAGATTAGAAAGTTTGATAAAACTTAGTTTATACAGTGATTAAAAGGGAAGCAGTCACCCCCTATAAGCACCATGAAGTAAGGTGGGGTACAGTCACACATAGTAAAAAGGAGATGGATTTTTTGTGGCAAAAATCAACAGTGTTTCTGCATCTGAAGCGTTGTCGTTGATGCAGATTCTAACTGATTTAGCTGCGAATCCGCAGCAGATTCCAGCTTCCACATAACGGCGCTCCTCACCTCCAAATACTGGAGCGCTCACTGCCAGCACCAAGGACCACTACAGAGTGCCACCACTTTTCACCCAGTGAGAGGCAGCTTGCCTGTGCATCAGCTGCCCAGTGGTGTGCTGGCAGCGAGCGCTCAGTATTGGGAGGGGAGTGCTGTTGTGTGCGGGCTGAAATCAGTCAGACCCCGAAGTAATAATGGAGACTTTGAAGTGGAAATGTGGATTTTGCCCCAGATTTTCTACTTTAGCTACGTGTGAATGAACCTTATAGGGTTGTCCTCCATTATACTTACTGAGCTGCATACGCGCACTATAGGGATGAATGGGAGAGCGCGAGCACACCGCCAGGTGAAGAGTCACGCCGTACGTGCACAGCAACTTCATGGCAAGCCGCTGGAATCACAAACACAAGTCCGTGGACTCCCTGTTCCCTCACTTTGAGCTCTAACACAGTTTATGGGGCCAAAACCTGATGACCGGTTCCCTTAAGGCCTGGCTCACACGTGCAAATATCCACAGCGGAAGACCTGTGAACGGTTGTGGAAACAAACTGCGTATGCGTGTGGTTTCCTGCACGGATGTACTGCGTATGGTCCGCGTGGGAGAAAGATCGCAAGCAGGGAATGAACTCAGCAAGTAGCCCCATCCCCAGGAAACCCCCTCCCATCGCTCAGGTGACACCCAGCGCGGATGTTGCAGACACGCTGGATGAGGTGTTGCTCCTACATCCTCTGCTCACAAATTCATGCTTTCTTTATTCCATTTGTATCCGGTCTCCTAGCAACATGCGTATGAATCCGCTTCCATACGCAATGTTATTATGTATGAACTGCGGATCAAATGTATCCATAGAGATCAATGGAGCCCACACCGCGGAATCCACGGTAAAATAGAGCATGCCGCGATCTTTGTTGCACTTGCGGAATCTGCAATTTCTACCCACATGTGTGAGCGAACCTGCGAAAGTCCATGTACTTCCATGCCTGCGTATTATCGCGTATCGTCCGTGCAGGCGACAACCACAGAACCACAATTCAAGTCTGCTGGTGCGAGGACCCCCCCCTCAAGACTGAATCAGCTGGTGGCACCACACTCCAGAGAATAACGGCTAGTCCTGGAGAAACACAAGTCATCTGCTCCTGCACCTACATTACCTACCCTCTGGGCTTCCTGAGGATATATACTGTCATTTATGGGCCGCCCATGGTCTTCAGCTTCTTATACTTCCTTCACTCATCTTTACCGTCCGTGTGGGCGGTTCAGTCCCAGGCTGCACTGGGCACCTATTTGCAGGGCTGACAGCGAAAGAACGGTGAGCCAGACAAGCATAAGACGCACGTCCCTGGACTCCTCAGCCCTATAAACCCATAGACTTACTTTATACTGCTTAAGGGTGATGACAGGTTCCTTTAACCCTTTCCAGACCATTTTTGGATTGAGGGTTTCCTAAAGGGCTTGTTGTTTCTGTAGTTATCCAACGGCACCATCTGCTGGCTAAAGCCAATAACTACATGATGCAATGCAGCGCAGCATTCGGCAGAATAGCCCTACCCCAATAAGCCCCACCCTGATTTGAGGGAGGGGGCATCTTGAAATATAAGCCTTCCCCAAAAAATAAGCCCTAGCTACACTACGTGAACAAAACACAATCGTCACCTAGCAGGTGGCATCCGGTCCCCTTGCGCTGGTCTCTGGCAGGCTTCCGTGTAGTCCTCAATGCGCTGAGGAGCATCTCTTGGTGGTTATGGGCCTTGAATACTCCGCCTCTAGCAAGCAAGTGCTTTGATTGGCTGAGACAGCGCTCATGAACCAATGAGACCTGGCGCTCAATTAACCAATGGCAGCCACTCATTGAATGGCTGTGACTTGCTCAGCGTGAGGGAGAGCCGCAGCTCTAGCCGCCCATAGAGAAGCACTGGGCGTCTGCACTTCATTTCACTGCTGCGGGTTTATTTTTACATGATTTGCGGATAATAAGTGGCAGCATGCTCCATTTTACCGGGGATCTGGCTCCATTCATCTCTATGGGAGCTTAGGGTCTGCAGTGCATCCACAAATACATTTGGATGCAATTGGAGATCCGATGCGGATTTAAAGGTTAGAAGCAATAAGGGAGGTGGGGATGCAGATTTGTCAATTTTAAGATGACCTGCAATGGAAATCCGCATGAAATATCCGCTCGTGCCGTGGACATGAGGCCACACTTGGTATTTCAGTAATTGTGCTGATCCAGATTAGAAAATTATGTTATTTTTACTTAATGGTGGAAGCAAAATCCAAGCAACAATCTTTGGATCCTTATGGCACAGAGCAGGTGGGTCACCAGGGGGTTGATGGGAACCTGTCACCTGCCTGAAGCACCAACTAAGGGCCCAATTAGACAACGATTATCGCTCAAAAGCCATCTATTGAGCGATATCGCTGTGTGTAAATGTGCCCAGCTGTGTGTAAATGTGCCCATCTTTAAGTTTTATGCCGAACGATGGAATATCGTTCTGCCTGAAATCCGTTGTTCGACAGAGCAGTTGACAAGCAGGACTACATGCTGTGTTCTCCCCGGGGGAGCACTAACAGCTGATTGTATTGTCTCAGCTGTCAGCCCCCTGGCAGAACAAAGGGAATGTAAATCAAGAAACAGTGGGTGGTCTGTTCCCTGACTACAGCTCCTGGCAGCTCACAGGCTACTAGTTGGTACTAACAGGCATTAGAACCAAGAAGTAGTTTATGCAAAACGATTGCTCAAAAGCCATCTTTTGAGCCATCATCTTTGTGTCTAAATGGGCCTTTACTTATGGTGCTGTTAGGCAAGCAGACTGAGCCAGGGGTGTATTTTTTGTTTTTTAGACACACCCGCTCCCTGCGGGGCCCGCCGCTGAAGTTGATGCGATGTACAACAAGCCGACTCTTTTCTGAGTCCTGTGCACGCTCTACCATAGACTTGTATAGCTTGCTCATAAAGTGGTCGGTAAACACATCACCGGCCCTAGTAGGCACTTTGTGCCAACCGCAGCCCAGGGATACGGTAAGAACTTTCCCTGGCATGACCCTTACATCAAACACTATTCTGCCTCCTGCCCAAGTACTGCAAGTGTTGCTGCTGTTGATACATTTGTAGCACACCCGGTCTGGGTGCTATTTGATTACTGAACCACCAAGGGCTGCGCCTGCACTTCCCGTGAGCTACAGGAGTCCGCTTGGGGGCGCTCTGGTCACATTGGAGGACAAGGCACTGCAGTGCATCAATATAGTGATAACAAGTCTATTAACGCCCCCAGTAGGCACTTTGTATGGCTCTTCAAAGGTGTTGTCTGCCCTCTTTCCACTTATCCTCTGGATGGGTGATCAGTACTGCGCCCGACACTACCTGCAGCGCGACATATGGGCACCTCATCACTGCAGTGGACAGGGGGGGCGCATACGGTGTTCCTCCAGCCAGCCAAATATATGTTGGCCACGCCTCTTACGCAGACCAGCCAGCACCAATACTGTGTTGTAAACAGCCGCAGTGAGAGATTCTAGAAGATTCACTGATCCTAATGGCCGTGCGGACGGAGACCGTCACCGCGGCTATGATACTTTTGGCGCCTCTCTAGATACCTTACGTGTTTGTCGCACTTTCCACCAATCATCTCACATCTTGTGCTCCTTCACAGGTTTTAATGGGAACTTGTCGCCAGCAGCACAAATGACCGGCAGCGCCGACTGATCCGTCCGTCCCACTTTTGGTGAAGCCCAGCGGATGCCCCGCCCACCGCTCTAACTCATTTGCATACGGCACTGAAAACTGTTAAAGTGCTTTTATTCAATAGTTCTAACAAAAGTGGGAAAGACGGAGCGGCCAGTGGCACCGATGGCGGCAACTTCTCTCTAGCCACGCCCACTCAAGTCCGGGGACTCTTACACGGAGCAGGAAGTCACTGGGGGCGCGTTTATACACAATCACTACTTATTACAGGTCGGTTCGGTCTCCGTATACCGGCCCTTATACACAGGCGCCGATGGCACCGCTGAGGTCATTCGCGTATACACTGAGATAGTCGCTGGACCGCGGGCTTCTCGCTGTGCGGGGTCATGTCCACGGAACGAGCCGCCATCCAGCAACGGTGGGGGGAAAAAAAGTGAACTTTTTTTTGCATTCCCTCGTAACGATTATTTGAACGCCTGTTGCGCACTAATCTTCCCGTATAACCGGCCCATAAATGATGAACGCGCACCGCTCACACCCAGCAAGTAGCCTACTATTGCATGAAGTCACTGATAACCGCTGCTCACACTCAGCAGACCTGCGGTTTTCTGTAAAACGCAAAAGCCATCTCCCAAATCGGCTAGGTGGATCTCCCGCTGCGCCCCCTACTGCTGTGGTGCGGCGGGATGGAGCACGTGCCGTCCAGTGGACGGACAGACCAGCCGGTTACCTCAGAGCCGCCTCCTCCAGCCTCTGCTTCTTGGGCTGCGGCTCTTCCGCTGCCACCTTCATGCTGCCGGCCGCTAGACAATCCCCGGGACTCCGCACGGCCTCCGGACTCTGCGCTGCTCTCCGACCTTCTGCCCTCCCGCCGAGTTGCTGTACGCTGGCCACACCCCCTGCACTAACCACGCCCCGGGTCCGTCACCTAGCAACCGCCTGCAGTCAGTCCAGCTTCCCGCTCCCCTCGGGGTGTCTCCTGCCGCCGCGGAGGGACTTGTAGTTGTAACTTTCTGGCAGTCATTACAGTCATCGCGGCTCACAGTGCGGCAGCGGAAACTAGTGATTAATAAAATTAGTTACAGCTTGTGATGTTACTGGCTCAGCTGATAACCCGCCTCGTCGGCCATAACAGAATAGTTCTCTGAACTCTCCGTCAATCCCGAGGCACAACCACGTGTACAAAAAGATGGTTTTCAGGCGCCCGTAGGACAGCCCAGGGGCCTCGCCGCCATCTTTGTGGAGGCAGCCGGTGCGGGATGATGTGTCAGGCGGCTTCGAAGGAGTTCTGACTTCCTGTTGCTCACTCCTGGGGTATTTAGGTAACTGCTTGCTCTGTGGCTGTGCGGTCCTGTGGGGATTGGAGTGATCAATTGTGTAGAAACTTAATGTACAGTATTTCATTTTGGGTCTTTAGTAGATGTGGATAACTGAGAGGCTGCAGGGAGACTGAGGTGGGGGCACAGGTGAGCCTCCTTCGCCGCGACAGGGCAGGCTGCACAGGTGAGCCTCCTTCGCCGTGAGGTGCACAGGTGAGCGTCCTGCAGCGAGGAGGGCGGAGTGCTCAGGTGAGCCTCCTTCGCCGCAGGGGGCACAGGTGAGCATTTTGCAGCACGGAGGACAGGGTGCACAGGTGCGCGTCTTTCGCCGTGGGTTGCATACGTGAGCGTCCTGGATATGAGCATTGAGCTCTTGGAGATGTAGATCAAATAACGGAGTGGTCAGTTTACTTATTGGCTCTGATGCTTTATAACCTGTTGATTTGCAGGGTGACCCAACAGAGTGTGCCCACCTCCCCGTGACCGTACCTTCACACAAGCTGTCCCCAGGTGTGTAGACCCCGCAGGGCGCCAAATGTCACATGTGTCGTCTCCCATTACATGAGTGGCTCCAAGAACCTCCAGACACGTCTAATTTCAGCAAACTAAAGCACAAACGCTTCCTAAAGGCTCTGTGGACCCCCAGACCGGCTCATGCCCCACCACATTGCCCTCCATTGGATGCCTGCTGTCACTGGCAGCTTTATAACCCACCCCTTCCAGTACATCCTGCCCACCGATGGCGTTGGCATCATTCTTCTCAGCTAGGTGTCTTCTCCAAGGTTGTATTTTGGTGCATTACACTCCTCTGCAGGCTATGGGGACCTAACATACACAGCAAATACACATGTACACGCATGATAATACACGGGACACGCAAGTCCATTGGATTCCTGTTGATAAAACGCAAAGCTTTTATTGTGAAAAAAAAAAACATGGACATCATTGTTGCTGGACAGTGAGGAGTCCGCCGCCGCTCCGACCCTCCTGATGTGGCGGCCTCCGCCATTACCGTAGCTGACACTACATATGCTCACATTAAGCACTACTGGAGTGTGAATGCACTTAGTGGGACTCCCTGTAGATAAATGTCCTGGCACCGCCATGTAACATCCCGCACATTCAGCGCAGCAGGGGCTCATGTACTAACCTTATCAATGTCCTATACAACCTCCATGTTATACAGAGCCCTAATGTGACTCCTGAGGGTTCTATGTATGGGATGACGCTGGGACTTGTAGTACATGCCAACCGCTCGGAGGTGTAATACACAGACGGGCTGGAAGTTGCTGGATCAGAGACCATCATGCTCACAGGCACGGATGACTGACGTGAATAGGGAATTAGTAGAAACTTTTAATTATTCACAGAAGCGTCATTTAAAGTTAGCCCCTGTGCACAGCAGCGTATTTGGGGCTGAGTGTGGTGTTAATCCAGGGCCCCACTACATGCTTATGAGGCCACCTACATAGACCTTTTTTCCCATGGACCAGTGATCCGCGTGAAAACTCATTGCATGGCATATTCCTGTTCGTACAAGTGACAAGAAAAGGGACGTGCCTGTGCATGTCGATGCGCGGAGTCCATGTAAATCACACTGTACACAGACTGCGTGCGGTCCGATGCAAATTGTACCGGAGTGCTGCTCACATCATACAGCACATCTCTTGTGGTTACATTTGAAGGGATTTTCTGGATAAAATATGTTCTCAGTAATAGAAACAAAGCAATCTTGTAGATATGGGAGCTTTTGATGGCTAACAAAAATACATGATGTCACAGCAAGCTTTCCAACCTACGCAGGGTTCTTCCTCAGGCATAAACATCTTTGGATGTTCCGCTTCTTGGACCAGGACTTGCATCAAGCACTGCCACGTGCCCTTATATGTATGTGGTGGTCAGGAGTGCAGATAGTCGGTGGGCTGTTCTGTGCCGGTTTCTGAACGCCTATAGAAATGAATAGGGAAAAGTGCAACTTGTTTTGCCATGTGCGCTTCATAATGTATTCACTTCTATGGGAGTTACAGAAATGGCGTGGAACAGCCCACTTTAATGTTGCCACATTCCCAGTCATCTGCGTAAAGAGGGGTATTGCGGTAGGTACACAGTGTTGCTGTTGTCAGATCCAGGTACACGTGTGTATTGCACACAAATCATGGCAAAAGTGGTTACTAAAATTTAAAGGGCCACTCCAGTAAGGCCGCCTGCACACGGGCGGAAATCCCACGGCGGTATTTCCCGCGGGATTTCCGCCGCTCAAAGTCTGCATTAGGAGTGCATTACAATACGCACTCCTATGCAGACGGCCGTGCAAAAAAACCGCGGCATGTCCTATTTTTGTGCGGGGCTGGCAGAGCCTCGCACAGATACGTCACTCACCCGGCCGCCGGCTCCGGTCTGCGCATGCGCGGGCTGCCCGGCAGCCGGCACATGAAAGAGCCGGGGCCGCCGGGCGTGGGTGAGTATGCGCTGCTCTCTGCAGGCGCTCGGGTTGGGTCCCGCGGCGAGAATTCTCGCCGCCGGATCCGACCCGCTCGTCTGCAGGCGGCCTTACTTCTATATTTTTTATTCTTTATGTAACTTGCCCCCCCCCCCAAATATATATTACCTTCCTGTTCCTTTCTATCTCCTCAGGTGGTCATGTGATCTCCCACTGCTCATACAGTTATGCATTGAACACTGCACTGAACACTCGCACCCATTGACCTCAGTGGAGGCCATCGGCGTGGCATCCGTGCAAAAATAGAACGTGGTTTTTTTGTTTGTTTTTTTTCCTTTTTATTCCGCTCACGGGAACTGCAATTCCTATTCGCATGCCGGAGCGAAGCTGCGAAAGTTCATTCCTTTTAATGGGCGCATATTACTGCGTGTTGTCTGGTGGGTGCTGATCGCGGATTCCACAACTCAAATCCGCCCTTGTGAGCCCGGCCTAATCTGTTGAGCAAGATTATTTCTACATAAATCCAAATGTCCCTTCCCATGCACTCCAGTGATTCAGTAATGTATGAAGCATCGGCCTACTTCTATCATTAGGGCCTGAGCGGAGAAACAATCCCCGGGATGAAGCAAGAGGGGTTATAGACTTCTCATTATAAGTAATATTCCTTTACAAGGTCTAAAGAACCTTTCCCGTCCAGCAGAAGTTCTGCCTATAGACCACGGAGCGCCGCATACTCCATACGTGGGACTTCCTGCCAATTTCACTCTTTGGCACTTTTCCTGCAGACTTGTGGAGTTTTCTCCGTGGTAAAAGACTGATAAGATGTGACCTGTTCATTATCTCCGGTCTCTTATGGTTCTGTACACTCCTCCATGTCCGGGCATATCAGCCATATCACGCGGGTGATAAGTCTGTGGGTCACCTTGTCCAGTTATTAGTAGGTGTTGCGTAGGGACACTTGTAGTTAGTATGAAGTGTCCCGCTGCACAGATCTGTCATTATGTTCCTCTGCCCAGAAGTAATAATGTCTAAATATAAACTATATGTTCCCAAAATAAAGCCTGCTGGATTCTCCGTGAGCGGCGTGGGTCGCCTTATGAACCATATAAAAATAGCCAGAAATCCCGCTTCTGGTCCCGACCCTCCATGTAGGAGGTCGATATCAAACTCTGATCTTTTCTCACGTGGATCCTATGAAGGATCTACCTTATTGCTGCCCACACGGGAAAGAAAGCAATCTGGTGGGTTTCGTAGAGGGTCATTTTCTACTTCCCTCAACTCTCTATTATGCCCTTTAAGTTCTCTCTCACGGGTATATTTCATATTTTGGTCTGTGAATACACAGCATATTCACAGACAAAATACGCCATTTCCTTGTGTCTTGCCTATCTGTAATCTCTTTATGCACATACATAAAACGGACACAATCCCATTGATCTTTTACTGCGTATTCATGTTTATGCTGCGATGAATGAATCCTAAAGTGGTGCGCAGTTACTCTCCCTTATTAACCCCTTAGTGACCAAGTCTGTTTGTGTCTTAAATGACCAGGCCAATTTTTGGAAATCTGACATAATACAGAATAACTCCGTAAAGGTTTTGCATATGCAAGTAATTCTGACAGTTTTTTCGCCACATGTACTTTATTTAGGTGGTAAAAATGGACTGCTATAGAATTCATTTATATTTATTAAGAGCACCAAAATTAGGAAAATTTTGAAAACAATTGTTTTTTTTCACATTTTCAACTGCAATATGTCAAATGACATTTTGGGAATAGGTATCAGAATAATAGATAGCTCCTCAAGTGACCCCTTAAAAAATGTATTCACTGAGGGGGGTCAGGAGTATTTTGACCCCACAGTTTCTTTTCAGGAGTTGATGCAATTTAGAGCATAAAAAACATAGTTTCATATTATTGCAAATATGTCATTTTAAAGGCACGATTTTTTTCTTTAGTTCACATGAAAATGCGGATTTGCACCTCAAAATAGATCCCCCTGTTTGTCCTGTATTCAGAACCATACCCATTGTACGGGCCGGCATGTTTTTATGGCCCTATAGATTAAAGCCAGCCAGCCAGGACGTAAAAGGCATGTCACTAAGGGGTTAGGCACCTGCACCAGAGTCATGTAATACACATTAATGAGAGGCTCAAAAGTTCATAGTGGGATAAACTGATAAGATGGTTCTAGAAGTCTCAGGTCCATAGGATGTAAAGGAGCCTCTAATCCACTCACCTGGCATCCTAACTGTAGGGACCGACAGCATAGGAGATGATTACAGGTGAGAAGGCCTATAAGGCTCAATGTCCACATGCGGATTTGATTTATTAAATCCACGCGGATCTCTGATGCAGGAGATCCGTAGCTCTAGCCATCCATAGGAAACGGGGCGTCCGCAACAGAATTAAACCCTGGGAGATGAAAACACGTAATCCGCCATCACCCGCAAGCCATTAAAAAATCATTTTTAAGGTGATCAGTTGCGGATATCTGCATTGAAAATCCGCTCGTGCCAGGGACATTGGGCCTTAATTAGCCACAATCTAAATGATACAAAATGTTGTTAATCGTGCTTATTGTTTGACTGACCATTCTTATTTTTTCTTTTACCGTATATTCCGGCGTATAAGGCGAACCTCCCCCCTCTCTCTCCCCCCCCCCCCCCCCCCCCCCCCCAACTGTCGCCTTATACGCCTGGAATATGGTGTAAAAAAAAAAAGAAAAAAGCAGTACTCCCATCCCCCGGCATTCTGCGGCACTGCTGCAGGTTGTCGCTCCCTCCTCGTCCCCAACAGAGCATTGCTTTCTGGATGCAGGGCTTGAAATCCCCGCCTCCAGAAAGCTAATGCTGTGATTGGCTAACTCACGCGGCGTCAGCCAATCACAGCCATTCAATGTTAAATGGCTGTGATTGTCTGATGCCGCGTGAGTTAGCCAATCACAGCATTAGCTTTCTGGAGGCGGGGATTTCAAGCCCCGCATCCAGAAAGCAATGCTTTGTCGGGGACGAGGAGGGAGCGGCAGCCTGCAGCAGCGCCACAGAATGCCGGGGGAGGTGAGTACTGTTACTTTTTTTTTTTTTTTGTTTAGCCGGCATATAAGACGACCCCCGACTGCAGAGCAGATTTTTCGGGGTTAAAAGGTCGTCTTATACACCAAAATATGCGGTATGTTTTGGTGAAATGGACGTAGGAACTTTTAATCCTAAAACTTTTGTGGCTCATTTACAAATCCATGAGAAAATAAGGATGCAGAATCCAGATATCTTCATGAGTTGTTTGATATACATTTTCTTTAAATAACTTTTTGTTATCGAATTAACAATATATATATATATATATATTTTTTTTTTTATTTCTTTTTCCAGCGTTGCAGAATTACTGATGATAAAACCGAAGCAAAATCTCCCCTCCTTTTCTGCTGTTAAGAGCTAATAGTTATAATAGCCAGGTAAGACTGGACTGTAATGCTGCCTGCTACTGTATGTACAAGATATAACTGCTATAATGCCACCTGATTCTTTTAAGAATGTCATAAATGTAATACTGCCCACTATGTACATGACTACATCTCCTATAATGGTCCCCTTTTATGTGCAAAGGTAATCCCATCCAGATGTTTCCATACCCCCTGCAGTGTCATCATGTCCAGAGGTGGTCAGCTCCACCCCACTTGCAGTGTAATCATATCCAGAGGTGGTTCCCCCCGACATGTAATGTATTCATGTCCAGAGGTGGTCTGCTACTCAAGGGCACTACCACCAAATATGGACAATATTCCTTATGTCACTAGAGCATCTCAAGCACAAGGGAGCAACCTGATGCTACGTTTTATGGATCTTCTCTGGTGTTCTGTACTATTGTCAGCATCTTGTAACGTGATTCTTGCAACTTACAAGACAGCGCCAATTTGTGAGTTAAAATAAAGGTCTTGTGCCAGAGTTCCTGAGAGAAAGATTGACCCGGTTCCCTTTCCCAGGCTCCCATGAATTCTGGGCAAGTGTCCTCTGTCTCCTGTGTCAGCAGAAACCTGTATATCACACAAATTCACAAAGCCTCTTAGTTGAAAACATTGCATCCACACTCCAGCACTCTTTAAACCAGGCTCCATTGCAGGACTGCCCACTAGGGGTGAGAGAGAACCTGGGATAAAATCAAATTGCAACAGGTAGTAAACCCCACCCAAATTTACATTATTTGCTTAAAGACAGGAGATAGAACAGGGGGATCTGAGGTGCTGCGTGAGTAGCCAAAATCATCCCCCCCGAGACAACCTAGACTCCATAGTGTATTCTGTCTCTACCCATAGTTTAAATGAATGATGTTTAGTATGTCTGTTACAAATGTTGGGCATATAGTACAAGGCAAAATCAGGTATGCTCAAGCCCCCAGACTACCTCTGGCATTGGAGGAAGCTAAATTTAAAGGGGTTCGGTCATTCATTCCCAGGCCATCTTCTTACCCCATCCTCTCCTGGCTTCTCCAAGTCCCCTGGGTCACCAGACGGATCCTCTTCCTGTTATGTAGCATCCAATCTCGGCATTCTCCTTCTTGCAGGTCAGTGTACCCGGTCACTATTAACGTAGCGTTCACTGCCTAGCAGGGAATGCTGAATCCTATACCAGGCTACTGCCGAGACTGCGCCTGAGCGTTGTGTCGCTGCAAGTGTTCATATACTGTTGCCAGCGAGACAGCGGTCTTGGCAATGCCCTGGCATAGGATTTGGCATTCCCTGCTAGGCAGGGAACGCGACGTCACTAGTGACCGGGACCTGCAGGAAGCAGAATCCTGAGATTGGATACTACATAACAGGAAGGATCATCAATAGAGATGAGCGAGCATACTCGCTTAGGGCAATGGAGATTCTCCCCCCCCCCCCCCCCCCCCCTGCTCTCCCCGGCAACGGATTCTTTTCTTCCGAGCGGGCAGGTACTCGCTAAGGACAATGCTCGCTCGAGTAATTGCCCTTAGCGAGTATACTCGCTCGTCTCTAATCATTAACGGTCAGCTAGAGGTGCAGTTACATGGGGGACTGCAGGAGCCAGGAGAGGATTGGAGATATGAAAATACGGTAAGAAGACTGATGGGGGAGGAATAGGTAAGTATTGTTTTTTTCCTTTAATGACCGATCCCCTTTAAATCTTAGTCTGCAGCCTTTCCATACAAATCTGCTAAAGCTCCCTAGTCAAAAATCCGGAGGTTTGGAATGGACTGTGTGAAAATCTCCCTTTCTGTGGCTA